>NC_058087.1:95986559-97329618 GCF_014858855.1 Bufo gargarizans
GGAGTACTGGCAACTCCTAGGATTGAGAAAGATACCGGCAGCACACCTCATCCGGATTGTACCCCTATTCCTCCCGCCTTTGCAAGTGCTGTGCTTATATAAGCATAGCACCAGAAGGTGAGTACAACTACTGACACAGCACTCTCTCTAAAACGTTTTACCAAACAATACTACCCTATGAGCGCCTTGTCTCTCGTTTATCCCGCCAAAATTGCTAGCTAACACAAAGGGTAAGGATCCCGCTACAGCGGCTCAAAAAAACAATGTCTATAACTTTTAAGCGGTTATAAAACAATGATGTTTAATCAAACCTTGTAATTTAAAGTTTTTCAGCTGCCGGGTAGTAGCGCACGGACCAACAGAACTGTTTCATGCCCCGAACCACCAGAGGCGATCACCAACGCCCGCCTGTTGGGTAGTAGCGCACGTACCAACAGAACAGCTTCATTCACCGAACCACCAGAGGCGATCACTAACGCCCGCGACAGTTGGCTTGCGGAAAATACAGCAATGTCGGTCATCCGTTGTCCTGATGCCCGTAAGTTAATATTACACGGGGTGCTCTGTTGTAATTAGCGCCGCTTGATGTTCTTAAGACATACAGCTGGCGGCTTGTCTTTAAATTTTTAATAAAAGTCATAAGGACATATATAGTTATCAGTCTATCTATCTATCGATATACCCATTTATCTAGCTATGTAGCGATACATCTAAATAACACAACTATATAAATTCTAGCATTTTTCAATATTTTTATAATAGCACTTTAATTATAGCGCTTTAAAATTCTTAATACTGTATCTTAATGTTTGTCTTTAATTTTCAGCCAAAAGAAAACAAAACAACAAAGCCCGAATCGCTAAAGAGAGACAACGCTCGACCACTAAACAGCATCAGGAGCGGTTTTCGCCGATAGCGGGAGTTCTAACAACGCCGCTGCCGGGTCTGCAGAGTGGTGGGCCAACTAGCGTAATAAATGATATTACAGCTTTATGCGACATAACACCAGCACCCAATACACAGGATGTAGTACCTTGTAAAAAGCGCATCACATTTGATACGCCAGACACATGCAGCAACGTACAACAGATAAGCGAACCCCAACAGCGAGACGCACCTCTTGTCCATTCCTGTTATTGTCGGGGTGGAAAGACGTACGACGCGTTGAGGGATATCGCGAAATGTAATGACAAAATGGCACGCGTGGCGTTGCATTTAAAATGTTACGTTAAAGACTCTACGTCTCTAGCGTTTAACAGTCCCAACAAAAATACTGAGGGACAAATACACGCTACGCGTGACAAATGCAGACGACTGATTACGCATCTTGACGCTCTTAAAAAAGAGCTGCTACGCCGAGACTGACTAGTCATGACTGGTGGTGGTGGTGGACGCCCTTTTAAAAGCACAAAAACAACTGTAAGTGCTAGGGTTAGAAAGTTAAAAAAGGCTATAAAAATCTGTTTTTCAGTTAAACGCTCTAAAAGAGCTAGAGAAAAAAGGCGTAGCCGGCGTAACAATGGGCCGCCGGCGCGTCCGAACAAAGTTAGCAAAAAAAGACAGGAGTGTCGTAACAAGACTGGTGCGTCAACTAGTCTGAACGCTGGACAAACACATCAGCAACCGCAGCCCGCGCAAGCGGAGCACAGTCGGCCAAACAGCGCACCCACTAATAGACCTTCTAACACACAATCAAAGCGCCGTCATTCAGGCGACGGGACATATAACACGGCTATTACAGAAGGCCCCCCTGAAACACAAAATGTTAGATCCGTTTATCTAGAACGTGTATATCAGCAACAGCGTGACTTAGCGAATTTTAACAGTACCATGTACACGGAACACTTCAGATTCGCTAACCTCGAAGCCGTTCGTTCATTTGTTGATGCTCTTGATGCAATACACGCTGCTATACAGACATTGCTAGATAGGATTTTACGGGACGCCGAGCCGGGTGATTTCATACAATTGCGTTTAGACGGCGGTGAAACATTTGATTCGATTTTTTCTAATAGGTATTCTAGAGATGGATTTAGCGCCGAAACATTTTTGAACAATATCGCTAACGCTTTACAGAGTAACGCGGAGTGCATAGCCGGTAATACACTTAAACTAGTTGTCATCATTGTCAGGGGTCGCCGTGGTGGGGCCCGAAGACGTTTAGTCGTATTATTGATCGTAAAAAACAACATTTATACGATTTCAATAATTACGATAATAACGTCTGTCTGGCCGCTAGTGTTTACGCTATTTTGGAGGGTGCTGCTTTGGGCGATGTTGCTTTGTTAGAGAAAGCTCAACAACTGCATAGAGACTTACAAATACCTGAGGGGTATTTGGTGTCTTTTACTGACGTTGCTGAATTTGAAAAAAAATTAAACATCACAATTAAAATTTTGTACCACAATAGGGGTCAGTGGCGTTATTATCACACAGCCCGCACAGCTAAAGAAAAGACAGTCTATATATTGCACCATGAAAAGCATTATTATGGCATAAAAAATCTAAAAGCCTTTATCGGCTGCGATTATTTTTGCGATGTTTGTTGCACTGTATACAGTCATAAATACCGACACGGGTGCATGCAGTTTTGTAAAGCGTGCCAGAGCCCGAATTGTGCGGAGCAGTCTAATAATACACGTTGCCCGATATGTAGGACATACTGCCGATCAGCTGCATGTTTTGAAACACATAGAAACCTGTCACTTAGTGATAAAGCTCTTTGTAAGAAAAAAACTTTTTGCGGATTTTGTTACAAATATATAGACAACGGCGATGAGCACAAATGTAACGGTTTAAAATGCACCATCTGCGGCGGCCAGGTTGACAAATTTGACGACCATGTTTGTTACATGCAGCCATACACCCCCAAAAAAATGACTGACAAGTACATCTTTTACAATTTTGAATGCATGCAAGAAACAGGCTTGCATGTACCCAATTTCATTTACGCAACCACACTATACGGACCCGACTCCTGGCAGTTTAGCGGAAAAACCTGTACGTTTGACTTTGTGCGATTTTTTGCCGACGGTAAGTTTTCGGGTTACACGTTCATAGCGCACAATGCAGGCCGCTACGACGCTTATTTTGTTTTACAGGCGTTGATTAATGAAAAATTTAAAATTGATATTATAAATCAAGGTGGTCGGTTAATGTGCGTTACCCTTAGGGACTTAAAAATTAGGTTCATAGACTCTCTGAATTTCATGCCTATGAAACTCAGCAAGATGCCCGAGGCTATGGGTTTTTCAGGCGCCAAGGGGCACTTCCCGCATTTTTTCAACACGGCCGAATATCAAAACTACATAGGCGCCCTACCGGCCGCTATGTATTATGGTGTCGAATACATGATGCCCGGTGATAAAAAAGAATTCACAGATTGGTATGAGAAACATAAAAATGATACCTTCAATTTTCAAAAAGAGTTAAAAGCTTACTGTAAGCAGGATGTTGAGGTTTTGAGAAGGGCTTGTGAGTGTTACAGGGACACGATTATGGCCATGACGGAACAAAAAGTGTTGCAATACATTAAAAGTGAAAACAAATACAGAACGGTCACTAAATGTATTGATCCACTCCAGCTTATCACATTGGCATCCGTGTGCATGTATCGGTTTAAATTTTTACCCAAAAATACCATAGCGATTGTCCCTGCAGATAATTACCACAAGACCCAGAAACGCTTTTCAACACCCGCTATACATTGGCTCATGTACCTTGAACATGCTGAAGGCATTTCTATACAACACGCGTTAAAGGGCGGTGAAAAAAAGGTTGGTAAATATTTTTGGGACGGGTATGCTTTTGTTAACGGTAAACACACCGCTTTTGAATTTCAGGGTTGTTTTTATCATGGGTGTCCTGTGTGTTATAACGAGCAGGACAGCAACGAGCTTACTAAATCGTCCTACGGGCAGCTATACCAATCTTACCTAGTCAGGAAAAGTCGACTACAGCGACAAGGCTTTACGGTCCGCGTCCTGTGGGAACACGAGTGGCGGGAAATGATTGCAAACGATTCGGGGGTCAAAGACTTTCTGATTAAAATGAAATTCCCAGCTCCTTTGGATCCTCGTGACGCGCTTTACGGCGGGCGAACTAACGCCATTAAACTTTACCACAAGGTGCAGGCCGATGAAACATTGCATTATTATGATTTCACCAGTCTGTACCCTTTTGTTAATAAAACTAAGACATACCCTGTAGGGCACCCAAAAATCATTTATGATCATTTTGGATACATCAAAAAATACTTTGGCATTGCGCGAGTTAAAGTGTACCCGCCAAGAGACTTATTTTTTCCGGTCCTCCCTGTAAAGCTAAATAAAAAACTAATGTTTCCGCTATGTTACACATGTGCCTTGGGCTGTCAGAAAGACATTTGCAGTCACACAGACGATGAGCGGTCCCTAACCGGTACATGGTGCACCATAGAGCTAGTTTTAGCTGTTGAAAAAGGTTACAGGATTGCCGAGATCTACGAGATCTGGCATTTTCCGAATACAACAGACAATTTGTTCGCCCCGTACATCAAATTACACCTCAGAGATAAACAGGAGGCTTCCGGTTATCCCAGTTGGTGTAAAACGGATTCTGAAAAAGCCGCTTACATAGCGGCATTTTTAAAAAAAAGAAGATGTCTGCTTGCGCTCTGATAAGATAGCTGTAAACCCCGCAAAAAGACAAATTTCAAAACTGTTCCTAAACTCTTTGTGGGGTAAGTTTGGCCAGCGTTCTAACTTGTCACGTACCAGCATAGTCACGGACCCTGACGAGCTTTTCAAATTAGCTTTTGTGCCATACTACGACCTCTCCGAGGTTAATTTCATCGATGACGATACGGCCTTAGTCAATTGGCGCTATGTAAAAGAGCGCTACACCCACAACAAAAACACAAACATTTTTATAGCCTGTTTTACAACCGCCTATGCCAGACTCGAATTATACACGCTCCTAGACAGGCTACAGGAACGTTGCCTTTATCATGACACAGACTCCGTAATATTCGTGAGTAAGGGGTCTGAATGGACACCACCCTTGGGTGATTTTCTCGGTGAACTAACTAGTGAAATACCCGACGATGCCCACATTACCGAGTTTGTGTCCGCAGGCCCAAAGACTTACGGCTACAAACTTAACAACGGGAAAACCGTATTGAAGGTTAAGGGTATAACACTCAATGTCGTTAACACACGGCTTGTTAATTTTGACAGTTTAAAAGACCTTGTGTTGGATTACTCACACAACAGCGACCCGAGACGCAGAAAACAATAGGCATCGAGCAAGACGGCATTTTCAGAAATAGGAAGCGCTTGACCATAGAGACAAGACCGTTACGTAAAACGCAAAAGTGCGTCTACACAAAGAGGCAGCTGACGGTTGACTTTACAACGCTGCCTTTTGGCTATTAAATATGACTGCACAATTTCAACACCCTTTTTCGTGTATTCTAGCAGGACCCTCAAATTCCGGAAAGAGTTTTTTGTTAAAAATGTATTAATGCACAAGGATACGTTAATGTCGCACAAACCTGATAATGTCATTTGGTTTTACGCCTGTTGGCAGAAATTGTATGATGAACTAACCCGTTTGTTTACAAATATCAGGTTTATCGAGGGGGTCCCGCAAAATTTTACAGACGCGGATCTATTTCCAACGGACAAGGTAAATTTGGCGGTTGTTGATGATCTTATGGAGGCGGCTTGTGAAAATCTTGAAATACAAAACGCATTCACCAAATACGTGCACCACAGAAATTTGAGCATTATGTATCTCGTTCAAAACGTTTTTTGTCAGGGTAAGAAAAGCCGAACCATAAATTTAAACACTAAATACATGGTTCTTTTTAAGAACCCTCGTGATAAATTACAGGTTATTACGTTGGCTCGGCAGATGTACCCCGGTAAAACACGTTTCTTTTTAGAAGCTTTTGAAGATGCTACACACAAGCCTTACGGCTATTTACTTGTAGATTTAAGATCTGACACGCCTGAGGACCTGCGACTCAGAACCGGTCTGTTCCCACCAGATCTGCCTGTAGCTTATGTGTGCAAACAGAAGCTCTAAAATGAGGTAGCGCACATCTTTACGGTTATTTTTGTTAGCTGCGCTGGGGCTGTAAGGATGTCAAACAGGATCCGGCGTAATTGGGACCTTTTAAAAGCATTAGTCAAAACAAATCTGAAGGCCCGAAAATCAATATTACGTAACGCCAGTAATGATTTGATATCGGCTATTGGCGAGATAGCTCTCAACATTCTGAAAGGAAAGATCCCCCTTAAAGAGCGCCAAAAAAATATATTGAAAAAATGGCGTAGGGCTATAAAGAAATTAAGCGATAAAAAGTACTCCATTAAAGGAAAGAAACGCATTGTGAGCCAGAGCGGCGGTTTTATAGGAGCTTTGCTCGGCTTTGCTATACCTTTAATCACTAGCCTGATAGCTAATACCGCCGGTGGTTCATAATGCAGCATGCAGAGAAAATGTTCCTGGTTTCCAAAAATGAAATGGACAGGCTTAAAAATACCTCCGTAGATGCAACAGATATACGCCAAACAGCCATACGGCGCTTAGATGCTGAGATTAGTGAAATACTACACAGAAATGACCTTTCAGATGATGAAAAAATTAAGCGCTACACAGTCGTGTTACAGAGGTACTTAATGCTCAACAAACAGTCCGGTAAAGAAATGCCTGGTATAACCCTGATTACACAGCCGCAAACCGATCAACAACAATTGTCAAATGCAGCCTCAAGCAGCACAGATACTAACGAGATACTTAACAGTATTAACACACGTTATAGAAAAAATGCCGAACTATTGTTAAGTAAACTGTACCGCTCTGGTAATAAGCCGTACTGGAACGCTATGGGTGAGTTCATTTACAAAGAACAAACGGTACCCGGATCCAACATTATTGACCTGATTCGAACAGCTACCCAGAGTCACGGCTTGCCAAATATTAAGCCTCACGGTTGGGACTATTTTATGGAGACTATCGCACAGCTGAATGCCCCGTCAACGGTTATTGGTAACACAAGAACAAGAGAACTTTTCGATAATTTGAAAAAGCGGTCGCTGAGTGAGCCCTTTGACGTGGCTCGAAGCCCTTTTACACCCCCGGGGTTATTAAGTGCGCCTACTGTATCGCCACGTGGATCATTACTACCTAAAAAGAGGCCACCGCCCTTGTTGCAAGCTGCTTGGTTAACGTTGTAAATTTTCTTACTTTGGCGATTGTATATAAATTTTGTTTGTATTAAACATCTTATAATACTTTTATTTGTTTACATAAATTTTTACTGTGCCTGTATATAAAATGTATTTGTGTGTAATGTCTTATAATGTTTATTTACTATACATAAACTGTTTAAAATAAAAATGTATTCTGTTTTTTCTTTTTACAATAAATATAATAGCTTGATTATTTAAAATTGTATAAACAGTTAGGACGTGTTGTTGAGTAGACGCTGTCTAAAATGCATGCAAAAAGCAAAATATTGCGAAAACAGTACTACACGCCAAAAGCTGTCGGCTCTTATGGGGGCGTTGACGCCTTATTCAGAGAAGTACGGAAATTTGGAATAAGAAAAGAAGCTGTCAAAAACTGGTTGAGTAACGAGGATACTTACACATTATACAAACCTGTTAAAAAAACCTTTACAAGAAACAAGGTTGTGGTGTCTGATATAGATGCGCAATGGCAGGCAGATCTTGTGTCGATGATGGATTTTTCTAAAGAAAATAATGGTGTAAAATACCTGCTGACGGTCGTTGATATTCTATCTAAATATGCCTGGGTGTCGGGCCTTTCAAATAAGTCCGGGGCGACCGTGGCTACCGCTTTTGAGCAGATATTTAAGTTAAGCGGCCGAACCCCTCGAAAGCTACAGACTGATCGGGGCCGTGAGTTTATAAACAAACCTATGCGGCATCTTTGTGAAACCTATAAAATACATCATTTTTTAACTACAAACGCTGTTAAGGCAGCGTTGGTCGAGCGTTTTAATAGAACGCTGAAAACTAAAATGTGGCGCTATCTTAGGTACATCGACAAGTTGCAAGACTTGGTGTATAGTTATAACCACACATACCACAGAACTATAAGGCGGCGTCCCGTCGATGTGTCAAAAGAGAACTCTTTAACCGTTTGGAAAAATATCTACGGGTGTTACGACACTATTAAAAAAGTTAAACAGGTATTAAAAATAGGTGACCACGTCAGAATTGTTCGTTATAAGGGTGTTTTTACAAAGGGGTATGAACAAACCTATACGGACGAGATATTTAAAATTCATGCTGTAAACACTAGGGGCCTCAGACCCCTTTATAAGCTGAAAGACCTGTCCGATGAGCTCATTGAAGGCTCGTTCTACCCGGAAGAAGTCCAAAAAGTAACTCTCGACAAGCTACGCGTTTACAGGATAGAAAAAATACTGAAAAAGAAGAAAGTTCAGGGTAAAACGTTGTGTTTTGTAAAGTGGATAGGTTACCCTGACAAGTTTAACTCTTGGGTGCCTGAAAAACAGTTGATGCGTCTGTAAACTATGGAGGACGGATCGTTTTTTATCAAGCTGCCTTGCAACGCCTCCGCCAAACTTTTTCCCGAAAACAGCATCGCCGATTACACCACTAAGTTAGCAAAAGAGGTGCATCTTCGCGGCCTTTACGAAGTAGCTTTAGTGGAGATTCAGTATCCACATACGTGGGAAACCTTTGGCCCCGGAGATGGTGTATTCTACGTTGCCCAGCGCGACGAGACGATCAGCGAACTTTTTGTTAAATCGGGTTATTACTCCAATATGCAAGATCTCAGCAAAGCCATTAATAGCAAGCTTGAATCTATAAAAATACCTCCCGATCAATTGCGTCTAAGATACGATGATATTGACAGAACCGTTTATGTACTGAATTCACCAGCATACAAGTTCATGCCTTGTGTGAAGTTGGGGAATATTTTGGGGCTGACGGGGTATTCGAAAGCGCCGCCACTCAAGAATGTCGACACCGAGCACATCACTCTCCGCTACAAAGGACCCGGCTTACCTGTTTTAGAACATCATGTTGGTGGTATAAAGGGACTTGCTCTAGTTTCATCAAAAGAGAAAAAAATTAATTCCGATATTAAAGCCGGTTTTTATACATTGTTTGTATGTACCGATATCGTCCAACATCAACTTGTTGGCGATAGTTACGTACAACTTTTAAGAACTGTCAAATTAGGCGGCAAGAATGGTGATATCGTCACGCAAAAGTATCACCGGCCGGACTATATACCTGTTTGTAAACATTATTTTGACACGGTTACAATATCGATACTGACGGATCAGGCTAAACCTGTTAAATTCAAATACGGTAAGACTATTGTGCGATTACACTTTAGACCGCGCGCGGTGACGACGCACTAAAATGTTGTCCCAGAGAGTGTACGGTGACCCGGACACTTATACGCATTATTACATAACGCAAGCCGGTCATGGCTTGGACGGCTTCCACGGTACTGAATTCATGCATGGTTCTGGACTCGCCGGGTTATTTCGGGGTCTGTTCCGCCGTGTCGTTCCCCTATTTAAGAAAGGTGTGGAGCTTGCAAAACCACATGTGAAAACAGCCGCCCGTAACATCGCTAAAGACGTTGTTACTACGGCTTCGACCGCCTTTATGGATCGTGTAAATAGGTCGGCGCAGAACCAGGAGGGCTCTGGTGTCGTTCAAATACGTAAAAAAACGCGTAAAAGAAAACGTGAACGAGCGGCCATTGTCTTACCATCTTTTATGAATAAAGTAGCACAACCTAAGAGACGTCGCCGCCAGAAAACAAGAAGTCGCTCACCGAGTGACATCTTCTAGTCAGACGCTATGGCTTTCGTGCATGACGCCTCCGCCGAGTACGCCAAATCAGAGTTGGATATCTTTCAAATACCACCTACCCAAACAAGCATTGAAAAATCGCTTTATGTAGAGGTGCAACCAATCGCCGCAATCACTGACAATGCCCCTTTGGAATTCTACATCACGGGCAGCGGTGAATATTATTACGACCTTAATAACACATTGTTACACGTCGTTTGCAAAATCGTTAGTCCTGATAACACCCCCATACCGGAAGGATCCCGCGTTGCACTTATTAACTACCCTATAGCGAGTCTTTTTAATCAACTGGATATAACGCTCGGCGACACGTTGATTTCAAGAAGCGACAACCTTTATACGTATAGAGCGTATATAGAGTCCCTAATAAATTATAATTCACAAACTTTAGCGACCCAATTTACAGCCGGTTTATTCTATAAAGACACAGCGGGACATCATGATGATCGGGTTCTCGACGGGGGTAATGACGGCTTCAGCAAGAGAGCAAAGTATTCAGCCCGCTCTAGGAGTGTTGAATTAATGGGCCCCATTTACGCCGATATATTTAATCAACCGAAGTTAATACTGAACGGTTTAGATCTAAAGATAAAATTGACAAGAAACAAAGACACTTTCTGCCTTATGTCGGCCGAGGCGGCACATTTTAAAGTACAGATACAGCACGCTTCCCTGTTTGTCAAAAGAGTACAAGTATCGCCCGCTGTAAGAATCGGTCACAGTCGTGCTCTGTTAACCGCTAACGCAAAGTACTCGATCGATCGGGCGTCGCTTAAAGTGTATAGCGTCCCCGCCGGTACTCGCATATGTAACCACGAGAATCTTTTCCTCGGCAACCTACCAAAAACAGTAATACTAGCGTTTGTGGATAACGAATCATTTTCCGGGAGTTACCAAAGAAACCCTTTGTGCTTCAACCACTATAATGTGAATTATGCAGCCTTATATTTGGATGGTCAACAGATACCTGCAAAACCTTTTCAACCTAACTTTCAAGACGAGTCAGCTGTTCGTGAATATATGTCCCTAGTACATATTTCGGGGAAACACAAGGCCGACAACGCTTTATCAGTCAATCGACACGAGTTTTTGAACGGTTACACTTTGTTCGCTTTTGATTTATCGCCGGATCAGGAGCCCGGCGGCCATTTCTCTCTAGTAAAAACTAGCAATCTGCGAGCTGAAATTAGATTTGCCGAACCGATTGTGAACACAATTAATATGATTGTATATTCAGTTCATGAAAATATTATTGAAATAAATAATCGTCGGGAGGTATTATATGATTTTCAATAGACATGAATAATTATGAAATTGCATGTGTTATTAAAGCTGATATTAACGCCCGGCGCATATTTAAAGGTGTATTCCCGTGTGATTTATTACCGGGGGGTAAGATCATCGACAGGCCCGCGGCCTACATTGTAAATACGGATAATTCGTATCAGCGGGGGAAGCATTGGATTTTAATTATATTATACCCGAATGATATATCTATTTTTTTTGATAGTTATGGTTTATCCCCCGCAAATGAAATATTTCCGGGCGAGTTTATGCAGTTTTTATATAAAAATTCTAAGACTATTAGGTACCGAAACAGACAAATACAAGACGCCGTTAGTACGGTCTGCGGCCATTACTGTATCTATATCCTGCAATGTCTCGCTAAAGGGAGCTCTTTTGAAAATGTGTTAAAAATGTTCACTAACGATTTTAGAAAAAATGACCGTATTGTGCGATCATTTGTAACAAAACGCATGAAACGGTTATGTATACGATGCTGTAATTACAGTCAAACGTGTCTGTCCCTACGGGAATGTTGTAAATAAGGAAAATGAATAAAGCTTTTTAACCAAATTATATTTGTCATCGTTTTGATTTTTTAATACTATTATATTAAAATATCATGCATTATACATTTTAATATCAAACACGATAAATTTTAATAGCGAGACCTATAAATTTTAATAGCGCGTCCTATAAATTTTAATATTTTAATGGCTTGACCTATAAATAATAGCGAGCCCTATAAATTTTAATAGCGAGCCCTATAAATTTTAATAGCGAGCCCTATAAATTTTAATAGCGAGCCCTATAAATTTTAATAGCAGCTTTGATATCAAATTTATATCAAGAGATATAAAAGGGGGCGTGTAAAAAGGGGCGTGGTACCTGTCACTTTGACGAAACATATCTCCTCTTACTACTACTTACTGTTATTCCACTTTGACATACTCCTCCCTGACAAGCGTCCCCACCAGCATGGGAACGCCTGTGGGTTAGAATATATCATTGGATCTGAGTTTTCACAATGGTATTTTCTAACCCACAGGTGTTCCCATGGTGACAGGAACGCTTGTTGGGGAGAAGTATGCGAACAACTGTACAGATTGGAAAAAAAAATAAAAAATTTAAATAACAAATAAATTCCCCAAATATATAGCACTATATTTGAAATATTTGCGAATTAGCGAAGTTGCTAAATTTGCGATTAATATTCACTATTCAAGCTCAACACTGTTTATCACGCACTATCAGTTGGATTGGAGTAACACTTGTGTGCTATACTGGTGTTGGGCAGCATGTAACCATGATCTGCACCCAACTATTACAATTATAATTGCAATTCTCTTTGTAGGTATGTCTCGGGAGTTCGCCGAGGCCCAATCCTCATCCCGCGGAAGCATGGATTTGCAATCTGACAGAGGCTCTATCCTGTCACTGAGATCATGGACTGTTCCCAAGATAACGGCCAAACTATTGCGGAGAGGGATGCCGTTTCCAGCTTCGGCTAGGAAAGCGGAACTATTCCATCTCCTCTGCAAAAACACGGCTGCTTCAAATCAGGAACCCATCGGTTTGGATACGATCCAGACATCAATCACCCAGTTACATGCGGCCATTAATACCATGGCATCTTTTATGGCAGGTTTCCAGGCTAGACTGGAGACAGTTGAAACCAGCTCAGCGGTATCTGGCTTGGCATCTGAGAGACCAGCCGCATCTACCAGTACGCAGTCCAATATTTCTGGTGGGTCGGGTTCTACTCCATCTATTGCACCTTCTAATTTTATCCCAGCAAGTATTTGTCAGGATATCCTTGAAGGCAAAGACGTAAATCTAGCATCATTACTTATAGCAGCACATGAAGCCCCAGAAAACAAAACCATTACATGTGGGGAGGTATCAGTGGTCCTTAAGTCTAAAGATGTAAGACTTAATAGGAAACTCAGCATAGCAGCATTTAGCCTTTATTGCGACGTCATTTGCACTGTGAGCCTGCATAGAAGGGAAGAATTGGACCTATATTTGTATAAGGTGGTAGAGTTAGGCTATAAGTATGGTGGAACAGCTTTCTATGACTACCACCGTTCATTTTCAGCCAAAGCTTCGAACGCGCTTGCACAATTTCAACATACGATTGATTGGTCGAACCTAGATGCTGAACTGTTCGGTCGACATTTTGCGGGTCTCAAAGCACCGTCATGTACAAAGTGTAATTCATATTCTCATACGGCAGAATGGTGTTCCAATATTAATAACCCCACAGAAACAACCAAACCCAGGAGTTCCCCCTGCCCCTTCAACTAGCAGATCCACGTCAGGTTTAGACAAGCTGGGTTGGCCAATCAAATACTTAGGCAAATCACAAATTTGCAATAATTTCAATTATGCGGCTTGTCATTATAGCCAATGCAAATTGTTACATTTGTGTGCAACATGTTTCAGGGCCCATCCTCGTATCACATGCCCACAAAAAGGTAACAACCCTGCATGACTAAGCATAGTTAACATAGATCTCTTGAGCATATTATTGGATGGCCACCCGGAGCCTGCGGATGGCCACCCGGAGGTCTAGCTGAAGGTTTTCACACAGGTTTGCTGGCCCTCTCACAGTCAAATTATGAGTGCAAAAATTATCAGCAGTCAACGATCCCGAGGCAATATCTCAGCTGGTACAGTCAGAATTAGACCGAGGCTACCTGATTGGACCATTCTCGCAACCTCCATATGAGAATTGGAGAGTGAACCCTGTAGCAGTTTTAACCGGCAAATTCAATAATGAAAAAAGATTAATCCACGACTTCTCAGCCCCACATTCATTACAAATCCCAAGTTTAAATTCACTTATTCCATCTACAGAATAACCATGAAATATACATCTATTGATGAAGCCATACAGGTCATACTTAGTCTCGGGCAAGGTACTTGGTTGTCGAAGTTGGCCATAACAGGTGCTTTCAAACTACTCCCAATTCAACCCGAATTGTGGCGGTGGCATGGCATTAAATGGCTGGGGCACTATTATTTTGCAAACAAACTCACATTTGGTTCAAAGTCCAGCCCTTGGATCTTTGACCAATTTGCCAGCATCCTTCATTGGGGTCTGGGAAATACCTTTCGTGTCAAACATGTAATCCACTACCTTGATGACTTCCTTCTAATAGAACCCCCTACAGTAGTTCCCCAGGAATTACAAGTATTACAGACAGTCTTTGAAGATCTCGGTGTGCCTGTAGCTCCTCATAAGTTGGAGGGTCCTAGTACTTCGATCACCTTTCTTGGGATTCGTCTAGAGACTGTTAATATGCAAGCCAGTCTTCCACTGGATAAACTCCACAGGATTAGGGAGGCAATGTATAGTTTCACTCTGGTTAGAGTTACAACCAAGGCAGAGCTACAATCTCACTTGGGTATGTTGAATTTTGCAAAGCTCATTATTCCCCAGGGGAGGTCTTTCATTTCCAGACTGCTCAATTTGCTTCCCCAAGCTCAGGAGCAGGGAAGTACGGTGCATCTAGACCTTTGGCCGATCTGGATATGCGGGATAGATTCCTGTCTCAATGGAATGGAGTCTTCTTTTTCATTTCGGTTGTGACTAATCGATCCCCCATAGTCCACACTGACTCCTCATCCTCGGTTGGGTTCGCAGCCATCAATGGTAGCCATTAGTTTGCAGGTGCCTGGCCAAAAGAAGGTCAGGAAAGCTCCGGGGTTCACTCAGTGCTCATCGCTGTTTGATATTTACCCTATTGTGGGGGTCACACAAGTATGGGGAGAACAGTGGAGGGATCAGACAGTGTTATTCCTGACCTATAATTTAGCTGTGTCCAAAATTTTGAAGAAGGGGAGGTAGAGTTCCAGAAACATTATGTCATGCCTTAGGAGGTTTGTCTGGCTCTCACTGCAGCACAATTTCCACTTTATCTATTCTCATATCAGCGGGCAACGCACCACCGCAGCAGACGCTTTGTCCAGACTCAATTTCAAACTCTTTTTTCAGGTATTTCCGGGGGCAGATAGTGTTCCGTCAGCAACTCCCCAACATCATCAGTCTAGATATCATGGTCTAGATATACATCTTGCTTCAGCCAGGTCCGTGATGACGCAAGCACTGTCCAGGAATACTCTCAGAACATACAAGACTGCATGGGCCTTATTTAACAGCTTTAAAGTTTCACACCCACCAGCAGGAGAAGGGCCTATTACTTACCTATTAGCCTTTGCTTCTTTTTCCACTCTAACCTTATGTTGACACCCAGCACCATTAAGTTGTACCTCACCGGGATACAACATAATTGATACATGCAACACCCAGATCAACCATCATTATTTTCTGCCCATCCTATTAGAACTTTGTTAAGAGGAATTCAGAGAGCTTCTGAGGTGACTCGACTGGCACGGCAGCCAGTATCAGGAGAATTATTCAAGTTCTTGTCAGATTCTCTGCTTAAGTACCCTTTCGGCAAGTATATCAGCTTACTGATTAAGATGGCAATCTATTTGGCTTTCTATGGATCCCTTTGGCTGGGGGAGTTTACTTCTGCCGGTCCAGGCAAGTGCTTCCTATGCAAGGGGCAATTGGTGTGGAATGGCATGTGTTATATATTCACATTGTATTCCACCAAAACCTCTCAGCAGGGGAATTCCGTAGAAGTCACATATTTTCACACCGATACTGAATGGTGTCCAGTCAAAGTTCTACATAAATGGATGTGTTTAAGCAAAGGAGAATCACTGGAGACAGACTTGTTGAGACTTGGGACAGTACCTCTGAGTATACAGTCCTTCTTGAAATATATCCGCATCTTGCTAGCTAGCTCCGACACTGTCCCCCAATCAATAACTGGCCACTCGTTCCGTATCGGTGCTGCCTCCGCGGCTTCAAAGAATAATGTGCTTGTAATTGTGATTAAAAGGTTAGGCCGATGGAAATCATCATGTTATACTCGATATATACAGATCTTCCTGTGGAGATGTGAGAAGCTTTTTCGGAAATTGGTGGACTCATTTATGTTAATAAATAAGTTAATTCAATCTATGGTCTGCTATTTTTGGCCCCCTTAGCCTGCCCTATTTTCAGCAGTTCCGGCACTCACATTACTGCTTAATTAGGTAGAATAGGATAGGTACCAACAGTTGCCGGTCCGAGCACAAGTTATAGGCTAATTGATTAGCCGGATTTGTGCGAGGGGAGGCGGGGTTTCCATCATAAAATACCTGCAGGGTCCTCAACAGAGCCACGACTGGGCGTCTCACCACACCCTCCCACCCCCTTTTCTAGGCACTCTCTACTAGGCTGGGCCCCTTTAGCCTGCCCTATTTTCAGCAGTTCCGGCACTCACACTACTGCTTAGTTAGGTAGAATAGGATAGGTACAGTACCAATAGGAAAGCTGCCTACCCCTTACTATATAAGAACCTCCCCAGTAGCCATTTTTCTGTTTCTGTTCAGTGTCATTACTATGCTCTGTGCTTTACTGTTTAATTACATTAGATAGTTAGCAATATATATATATATACATAAACATACACAGTACAGACCAAAAGTTTGGACACACCTTCTCATTTAAAGGGTTTTCTTTATTTTCATGACTATGAAAATTGTATATTCACACTGAAGGCATCAAAACTATGAATTAACACATGTGGGATTATATACATAACAAAAAAAGTGTGAAACAACTGAAAATATGTCATATTCTAGGTTCTTCAAAGTAGCCACCTTTTGCTTTGATTACTGCTTTGCACACTCTTGCCATTCTCTTGATGAGCTTCAAGAGGTCGTCACCTGAAATGGTTTTCACTTCACAAGTGTGCCCTGTCAGGTTTAATAAGTGGGATTTCTTGCCTTATAAATGGGGTTGGGACCATCAGTTGCGTTGTGGAGAAGTCAGGTGGATACACAGCTGATAGTCCTACTGAATAGACTGTTAGAATTTGTATTATGGCAAGAAAAAAGCAGCTAAGTAAACAAAAACAAGTGGCCATCATTACTTTAAGAAATGAAGGTCAGTCAGTCTGAAAAATTGGGAAAACTTTGAAAGTGTCCCCAAGTGCAGTCACAAAAACCATCAAGTGCTACAAAGAAACTGGCTCACATGCGGACCGCCCCAGGAAAGGAAGACCAAGAGTCACCTCTGCTGCGGAGGATAAGTTCATCCGAGTCACCTGCCTCAGAAATCGCAGATTAACAGCAGCTCAGATTAGAGACCAGGTCAATGCCACATAGAGTTCTAGCAGCAGACACATCTCTAGAACAACTGTTAAGAGGAGACTGTGTGAATCAGGCCTTCATGGTAGAATATCTGCTAGGAAACCACTGCTAAGGACAGGCAACAAGCAGAAGAGACTTGTTTGGGCTAAATAACACGAGGAATGGACATTAGACCAGTGGAAATCTGTGCTTTGGTCTGATGAGTCCAAATTTGAGATCTTTGGTTCCAACCACCGTGTCTTTGTGCGACGCAGAAAAGGTGAACGGATGGACTCTACATGCCTGGTTCCCACCGTGAAGCATGGTGGAGGAGGTGTGATGGTGTGGGGGTGCTTTGCTGGTGACACTGTTGGGGATTTATTCAAAATTGATGGCATACTGCGTTTAGTTGGACCATCATTTATTTTTCAACAGGACAATGACCTCAAACACACCTCCAGGCTGTGTAAGGGCTATTTGACCATGAAGGAGAGTGATGGGGTGCTGCGCCAGATGACCTGGCCTCCACAGTCACCGGACCTGAACCCAATCGAGATGGTTTGGGGTGAGCTGGACTGCAGAGTGAAGGCAAAAGGGCCAACAAGTGCTAAGCATCTCTGTGAACTCCTTCAAGACTGTTGGAAGACCATTTCAGGTGACTACCTCTTGAAGCTCATCAAGAGGATGCCAAGAGTGTGCAAAGCAGTAATCAAAGCAAAAGGTGGCTACTTTGAAGAACCTAGAATATGACATATTTTCAGTTGTTTCACACTTTTTTGTTATGTATATAAATCCACATGTGTTAATTCATAGTTTTGATGCCTTCAGTGTGAATCTACAATTTTCATAGTCATGAAAATAAAGAAAACTCTTTGAATGAGAAGGTGTGTCCAAACTTTTGGTCTGTACTGTATATATATATATATCTATATATATATTACAGATAGTTAGTGGGAGGTCAGTGTAGGTTAGATTGTGATATAGTGTAGCTGATAGGTTCTGCTGTCCATACATACATGCTACATCCCAGAGTTATGTTACTAAACTTTTTCCCTGCTACTATTTGTTGGTAACATGTGCCTTGTCATCCTGTGTAATTTAACATAATATTCCTCACAAATGTGCATTTTCTAAGTCTGTTACATGTATTAGCTGTAATTTTCATGTTCACCAGCAGGTGGAAGCAACGTGTTACCAGGAACTTAGAGCAGTTTAGCACATCTAGACTGGAATAGTTCATTCCAGTTTAGCTCCCCCCTCTTTGAGCAGAGTGGGCTCGCCCATATCCTGCCTCATGGGGAGGAAAGAAAGTTAGAGTTAGTGTGTGCCAGCCACCCTGGCTATGGGAAGGCTGTGCTGGTAGGAGCTCCCAGTTCTAGGGATCCCAACCCAGTATCTTGTCTCAGTTGAGACCAAAGATCTTCATTCCCAGTCTGAGCCGTCCGCCTCAGCTGGTCGAAAGCAAGCAGCCACCTCCAGAACTCCAGGAAGAACCAAACCCTGTGAGCATAACTGTGAGTACCATCCAGAGACCAGGAGAAGCCAAATTCCCCCTCAGCTAGTCAGTCCCATACACAGCAGAAAATAGACAGAGCAGAAAACAGATTCCTGCCATATTCTCCAGGCACATGATAGGAACAGAAGAGATATTGATCCCTGCCATACATTGCCAATACCTGCTGGGACCCAAGACTATTGCTGTATCTCATATGGATTAATGCTGTATCAAGTAAAGACAAGTTGAATTATATTGCAAGTCTGGATCTCATTCATTGCTACCAAGTTCCTCAATTACTCCTGCTAGCAACACACTCATTTATTGCAAGTGAGCCAGGATCCAGGACTCAAGCCGTACCAAGGTAGGAGACACCGTTGACACCTTTGCTACTACTACACAGAGACATTACACCACTCTGGCATTCCTAACCTGGTACGTGAGTTGCAAAACCTTGAAGGGTCCTGAGACTGTAACCTGCACACGCTGCAGTTGGCATCACAAACAAAAACTCTTAACTATCATTTACACCTGACCCAGTCAGTGCATATTATTGTGCCAGTGTGCATTAGTCCAATCCGGCTTACTGCACAGACATAGTGCTGTGATGCCACAAGTAGAGTTGAGCGGACACCTGGATGTTCATGTTTGACGGGTTCAGCCGAACTTCACAAAAAAGTTGGGGTCCCGAACTTTTGAGCACTAAAATGGCTGTAAAAATGTCATGGAAAGGGCTGCAAATGGCATCAAAATGTGGTTAAGAGCATGGCAAGTGCTATGTAAACAAATGTGGATAGGGAAATTACTTTAAATACGTTAAATTTTTTTAAATTAAATCTTGATCTAGGAGGACCAGGTCCATATGGAGTAGAAGGTTGAGGAGGCGGTGGATGTGGAGGTGTCGGTGGAAGCGGCGGTGGAGGAGGACGAGGTAGCCTACACTGCTTTTTGGTTTAAAATGTTATTTTTAAAATTAGGGTACACCCCAAAACATTGGGAAATATAACTTGTGATAACCCCCTCCAGTCATGCTAAACACACGTTCAGACAATACACTGGCTGCAGAGCAGGCCAGCACCTCCAAGGGATAAAGGGCAAGCTCAGGCCATGTGCCCAATTTGGAGACCCAGAAGTTGCAGGGGCTGACCCCTGTCAGTCAGTTCGTGTAGGCGTGTGCACACTTACTGCCCCACCATGTCGCACGTCCCTGTGATGTTCACGATCCAATTTGATATCTGCTCTATCAACTTTAGATGTTCTTTTATGCGCCAACCATGGTGATTACGGGTGGCGGGGAATCAGGGTTCCAGGCCGGAGAGGGAGTTAAGGGAGGATCCTTTTTTTCAAATTTAAAATTAGAGTTGAAATATGGGAGAAATTATTAAAGCACAAAAGTGTGACAACTTTTCAAAGTTTAAGCATTGAATGTAAGGATGTGGTGCGCATTAATTACTGAATAATTTATAAAATTTTATTCCCTGTCACCTATGCATAGCAGGTGTTTATTGTATAATGTCAACCCAAGAATGTAACAGAAAAACTATTGAAATTTATTAAGCTATCAACTATGTAGAGGAGGCTATATTACACCCAAAAATTGGTGAATTTCACCAGAATATATATCTGACATGTTGGTGGAGTACTCAAAACAGCACAACAAGGAACACAGATCTTGCATGGAGGCCCAGTCATTGGTGGTGAAGTGGTGCTGTTCCGCCGAGCGACTCACCTGTGCATGCTGCAGCTGAAACTCCACTATCGCCTGCTGCTGCTCACACAGTCTGGCCAGCATGTGCAAGGTGGAGTTCCACCTTGTGGGCACGTCGCATATGAGGCGGTGAGCGGGAAGGCCGAAGTTACCCTGCAGCATTGACAGGCAAGCAGCAGGGTGAGAACGCAGAAAGCGCACACAGACACCCCGCACTTTATGCAGCAGCTCTGACATGTCGGGGTAATTTTTAAGGAATCTCTGCACCACCAAAATCAGCACATGCGCCAGGCAAGGGATGTGCGTCAAACCGGCTAGTCCCAGAGATGCTACGAGATTTCTCCCATTATCACACACCACCATCAATCTGTTGTTCAAGGCCCGTCCACAGCTCCTGTGCGGTGTGGGGCTTTTTAAACTGCCTGCTGTCAGATAAGTTTTAAAACTGCCTACTATCGTTTACCCCTGGCTGTGCTGAAGTTGGTGGTGAAGGTGTTACGCTGACCGAATGAGGAGCTGGTAGAGGACGAGGAAGCAGAGTAGGAGTAGAAAGCAACAGGAGGCAAACTGAAACGCCCAAGCAATCCTCGTTGGTGGAAGGACATGCGCTAAACTGCTATCCGCCTCAGGCCCAGCCGCCACTGCATTTACCCAGTGTGCTGTTATGGAGATATAATAGCCCTGACCATGCTTACTGGTCCACGTATCCATAGTCAGGTGCACCGCCACAGATAGCGTTGCGCAGTGCACACCTGATTTTGTCCCCTACTTGATTGTGAAGGGAAGGGATGGTTCGCCTTGAAAAGTAGTGGGGGCTGGGCACGACGTACTGTGGGACAGCCACCGCCATAAGGCCTTTAAAACTCTCCACCAGACGGAATGACAGCATTTCAAAGGCAAGTAATTTAGAAATGCTGGCATTCAGGGCTAGGGATCACTGGTGGGTAGGGGGGTACTTCCTCTTCCTCTCCAGCGTTTTGGATATAGAGAGCTGAACGCTTCCGTGGGACATTGTGGAGATGCTTGGTGACCCAGGGGTTGGTGTTGCTGGCAGATCCTCTAATTGTGGGGAGCCAGGTGGCACTGTCACTCCAGAGGTGGATGAAGAGGCTGTGACTGCAGTAGAAGATGAAGCAGGAGCAGCCAGAGACCTTTCTTGGTTTTTGAGGTGCCTAGTCCTCTGCAGCTCGTGCTTTGCACTTAAATGCCTGGTTGTGCAGGTTGTGCTCAGGTTGAGAACATTTATGCATTCGCTTCAGGCTCTGATTGCACAGCGTGCAAACAACTTGTGTCTTGTCGTCAGAACATTGTCTGAAGGGGGTAAAGTGAAAGACTGATGGACATCGGCTGCAGGTGCCAACTGTGGTCTTTCAGCAGGAGACTGGGTGGAAGAAAATGTAAAGGAACTGGATCCACTGTCAGCAACCCAATCTACTATCGCCTGTACTTGTTCAGGCCTCACCATTCGTAGAGCAGCATTAGGCCCGACCAAATTTTTTGAATTTTGGATCTTGCCCTAAATGGGTGTTAAATTAATAGTAGAAAGGAATGACAGTATGTAAAGGGTGTATCTCACACGGCCTGAACCAGACTAGGCCTCAATTAAAGATTTATTTGCACAAAATGGCTGAATTTCAAATGGTTGCATTTCAAATGCCTATGTAGGGGGGTATCTCACATAGTCTGAACCAGTGTAGGCCTGAAGCAAATATATCTTTGCACAAAATGGCTGTATTTCAAATGGCTGTATTTCAAATGCCTGATTCAAACCCCTGTATGTAGAGGGGGTATCTTACAGGGCCTAAACCACTGTAGACCTGAAGTAAATATATCTTTGCACAAAATGACTGTATTTCAAATGGCTGTATTTCTAATGCCTGATTCAAACCCCTGTATGTAGGGGGGTATCTCACATGGTCTGAACCAGTGTAGGCCTGAAGTAGATATATCTTTGCCCAAAATGGCTGTATTTCAAATGGCTGTATCTCAAATGCCTGTTTCAAACCCCTGTATGTAGGGGGGTATCTCACACGCCCTTAACCAGTGTAGGCCTGAAGTAAATATTTATTTGAACGAAATGGCTGTATTTCAAATGGCTGTATTTCAAATGCCTGATTCAAACCCCTGTATGTAGGGGGGTATCTCACATGCCCTGAATCAGTGTAGGCATGAAGTAAATATATCTTTGCACAAAATTACTGTATTTCAAATGGCTGTATTTCAAATGCCTGTTTCAAACCCCTGAATGTAGGGGGGTATCTCACACAGTCTGAATTAGTGTAGGCCTCAAGTAAATATTTCTTTGCCCAAAATGGCTGTATTTTAAATGGCTGTATTTCAAATGCCTGATTCAAACCCCTGTATGTAGTGGGGGTATCTCATAGAGTCTGAACCATTGTAGGCCTGAAGTAAATATATCTTTGCACAAAATGGCTCTATTTCAAATGGCTGTATTTCTAATGCCTGATTCAAACCCCTGTATGTAGGTGCCATCTCACAGGGTCTGAACCATTGTGGGCCTGAAGTAAATATATCTTTGCACAAAATGGCTGTATTTCAAATGGCTGTATTTCAAATGCTTGATTCAAACCACTGTATGTAGAGGGGTATCTCACACGGTCTGAGCCAGTTTAGGCCTGAAGTAAATATTGCTTTGCACAAAATAGCTGTATCTCAAATGGCTGTATTTCTAATGCCTGATTCAAACCCCTGTATGTAGGGGGTTATCTCACATGGTCTGAACCAGTGTAGGCCTGAAGTAAATATATCTTTGCACAAAATGGCTGTATTTCAAATGCCTGATTCAAACCCCTGTATGTAGGGAGTTATCTAACACGCCCTGAACTAGTGTAGGCCTGAAGTAAATATATCTTTGCACAAAATGGCTGTATTTCAAATGCCTGTTTCAAACCCTTGTATGTAGCAGGGCATCTCACACAGTCTGGACCAGTGTAGGACTGAAATAAATATATCTTTGCATAAAATGGCTGTATTTCAAATGGCTGCATTTCAAATGCCTGATTAAAACCCCTGTATGTAGGGGGGCATCTCACATGGTCTAAACCAGTGTAGGCCTGAAGTAAATATATCTTTGCACAAAATGGCTGTATTTCAAATGGCTGTATTTCAAATGCCTGATTCAAACCCCTGTATGTAGCGCGGTATCTCACACGCCCTGAACCAGTGTAGGCCTGAAGTAAATATGTATTTGCCCGAAATGGCTGTATTTTAAATGGCTGTATTTCAAATGCCTGATTCAAACCCCTGTATGTAGAGGGGGTATCTCACAGGGCCTGAACCACTGTAGGCTCGAAGTAAATATATCTTTGCACAAAATGGCTGCATTTCAAATGACTGATTCAAACCCCTGTATGTAGAGGGTGTATCTCACTGGGCCTGAACCAGTGCAGGCCTGAATTCAATATTGGTGCACCAAATGGCGGTATTTAAAAACTCTGAATGTAACCCGAATGTATTAAGGGTGTATCTCACAATGATATCTGCATCAAAGGCTGCAAACTAAATTTTTTGTGCCCAAACGAATGTTTGTTTAACAACTGAATTTGACAGCAGTATATAAGCCTGTAATGTCAAATGTGCTGATGATACAAGGCCTGAAAATAGTGTTTTTTGTCAAAAAAGTGTGTTTTTCAAACGCCAGAAAAAGATGGGTGTATTTCTAGCTTAAATTGCACACTAACTAATCAAGATGTTGTAGATTGCCCAAATTGTGTTTTTCTGGTAACAGAAATATTAAAGATATATATTACACTTGAATTTAACACTTGCAGATCTGGAAAATTCTGTTTTTTGAAGAAAAAAAAAGTGTGTTTTTTAAACCCCAGAAAATGATGGGTGTATTTCTACCTTAAATTACACACTGAGTAATCCTGATGTTGTAGATTGCCCCAATAATATTTTTTTTTAACAGAATATGAAAGCTTTATATATTAAACTTGAATTTAACACTTGCAGATCTGGAAAATATTTTTTTGGGGAAAAAAATCTGTGAAAATGATGGGTGTATTTCTACCTTGAATTGCACACTGATTAATACAGATGTTGTAGATTGCCCAAAAAGTCTTTTTTTGCTAACAGAATATAAAATCTGTATATATTAAACTTGAATTTACCACTTGCAGATCTGGAAAATACTGTTTTTTGAAGAAAAAAAGTGTGTTTTTCAAACCCTAGAAATTGATGGGTGTATTTCTACCTTAATTTGCACACTGACTAATCTAGATGTTGCAGTTTGCCCCCCAAAAATTGCAATTTGCAATGTCCCAAAAGCTCAGATGCAGTGCTGGTGCACTGAGCATGCATAAAATGGCCGCCGCCGCCACCCACCTAACTAACAGAATTAGGCCTCAGGGCAGGGTAAAACGATTGTGTTCTGCACCCACACAACTATTTCTAGGTAGATCGCTGAGTTCTCTCCTATTCTCTCCCTGAAATCACAAGTCCAGCAGCATCCTCTCCCTACACTTGTAACAGCAGAGTGACGTGCAGAGCTACGTGACTCAAGCTTATATAGAGCCTGGGTCACATGCTGCTCTGGCCAATCACAGCCATGCCATTAGTAGGGATGGCTGTGATGGCCTCGTGGGGCAAGTAGTATGACACTTGTTGATTGGCTGCTGTGCAGCCTTTCAAAAAGAGCCAAGAAAGCGCTGAACACTGAACCCGAACCTGAACTTTTACGGAAATGTTCGGGTTCGGGGTCCAAAAATCCTAAAGTTTGGTACGAACCCAAACTTTACAGTTCGGGTTCGCTCAACCCTAGTCACAAGTTTACAACAATACTGACTGCACAAATCAGTAATATGTAGTCAGACCTGCTAAAATGTGAAGTTGCACTTATTGCACAAATATATGCGCATCATTAATTGCCGATTTGCGCAATTGCAAATATATTGGTGTACTCTATTTGCATATAAAGCTATTGTGATGTACTTCCGTGCCAACCATTTTCTCCAGTCTCAGGAAAGTTCTAGCAGCTTGAAAAATGTAGCAACAGTGACCCACACCTGTATTGTGCTCGCAGTAAGCTCATATTACATTGCCGATTTTTGCAATCAAGAAAATAATAGCAAATTCTCGAATTTGCAAATACATGATGAATATTCGCCAAAATATTCGCAAAATATCTCAAATTCGAATATTGCCCCTGCTGCTCATCACTACTGGCTACCTGCCTCAACTACTAGTCTGATGCTGCCACCTGCCTGATGCCACACATCTGATGCCAAGTGCTTCTTCTTTCACCCACCTTCCTCAGCGGGTACTGGTATTGCCACCCACCGCCCCATTCTGTCACCGGGTCACTATGTGGTCTCCTGATGCTGCTGCTGCCATCTCCACACTATGTCGCCTTGCCACTCTGTGGTAACCTGCTGCTGCCATCTCCACACTATGTCACCTTGCCACTCTGTGGTATCCTGATGCTGCTGTTGCTGCCATCTCCACACTATGTCACCTTGCCACTTTGTGTTATTCACCTGATGCTGTCACTACCTCCAGACTCCTGTCATTGTGCCACTCTGTGGCCTCCTCCTTATGCTGCTGCTGCAACCATCTCCACATTCTGTCACTGGGCCACTCTGTGGTCTCCTCATGCTGCCGCCACCTCCAGACTCTGTCATTGTGCCACTCGGTGGCTTCCTCATACTGCTGCCAACTCCAGACTGTCATTGTGCCACTCGATGGCCTTCTCCTGATGCTGCCAACTCCAGACTTTGTCATTGTGCCTCTCGGTGGCCTTCTCCTGATACTGCCACCTTCAGACTCTGTTATTGTGCCACTTGGTGGCCTTCTCCTGTTTCTGCCAACTCCAGACTCTGTCAATGTTCCTCTCGGCCTTCTCCTGATGCTGCTGCTGCTGCCACCTCCAGACTGTGTCATTGTGCCACTTGGTGGCCTCTCATACTGCTGTCAACTCCAGACTCTGTCATTTTGCCATTCGGTGGCCTTTTCCTGATGCTGATGCCGCCACCTCCATACTCTGTCATTGTGCCACTCCGTGGCCTCCTCATACTGCTGCCAACCCCATACTCTGTCATTGTGCCACTCCGTGGCCTCCTCATACTGCTGCCAACCCCATACTCTGTCAATGTGCCACTCGGTCAGCTAAAAATTACTGAAATGTGTACAGACACATTTAAATTAACGTGTGTGTGCGTTGTCCGTAGAAAATGCGGACAGCACACATCAGTGAAAAACGGAAACGTGAACGAGGCCTAAATCAGTGATCCCCAGTGATCAATATGATTGGGTTCATAGTAATTTCATAAAGGGAAGACCCTTAATTTTTAAACACTGAAATAAGTGCCGATGACAATATTTTTAATCTAAAATGTTGCTGACAGCTCACATTCTAGAGGGAAAAGTCCCCACTAGATTAGGTCTCTAAAAATATCCTCTGTGTATATCACTATGAGTTTTGCATATAATTTGGCATCTTTACACCTTTATCTCTTTGGGATCACAGTAATGTTAGAATATATGATGGTATTAATGGACTTTGGTCAGAGACAGTTTTGCACAAAGAGAAAAGGAGTAAAGCTAGTTTTTTTATGCCGGAGATAATATAATTTAGCCATATAACCATCAGGTCCAGGGTGCCTTCCAGATGGAAGGGCTGGAATTATTGCTTTCAATTCTACTTGGGTAAATAAGGAAGGGTGCTTTCTGCTAAGAATTGTGATAGTGAGTGAGAAAGAGGTAAATTTCCACCAGAATGGTGAGGAAGATGGAGACTGTACAGACCAGAGCATGGTTCCTGGAACCACTGAGGTTTATCCAATGTCACATAGGTTGATTTTCCAGACTGATGCTTAATGGATTAAATAGATATTGCATCTCTTCTGGTGCAGGTTTGTTTTAGACATATATATATATATATATATATATATATATATATATATATATATATATATATTATAAAATATAATAGTAATAATTTATTAAAAATAAAACATTTTGATAACTTACATATTGTGATTTATCCAGCACTGGTGTCATCATTATGCTCCTAATGTCACCCATGAGCATAGCATCCAACTCCTTAACTCCTATATGAGTGTGAACCACTTTGTCCTTAATAAAAATGCTAGCAGCTCTCAGCATAAATGAGACAAATAAATGCATGTGGATGTAGTTCCTGGTGCAGTGCAATCTCCTGTAAGAATGTATATTTAGATCAGTTATTTTATAATGAAATACGGTACACTCTATAAACACCCACCATAAAATCATTCAAAATGAGTCATTGTAGCTGAAGATTGTTTAGCAAGATGACAAAAAATCAATTATAATTAATAAAAACTTACATCAAAGGAAAGGGGCAAATGAAATACACTTCTTCCATGGTAATTAGCCAAGAATAATCCATGTAGACATTTTGCATCACATCTGGATGAAAAGTAGCTAATAACCAGCATTATAGACAGGACTCGGGTAAGGGCTCATGCACACAACTGTATGTATTTTGCGGTCCGCAAAAAATACTGATGACTTCCGTGTGCATTCCATATTTTGCAGAACAGAACAGCTTCCCCCTAATAGGACAGTACTATCCTTGTCCGTAATGCAGACAATAATAGGACGTGTTCTATTTTTTTGCGGAACTGAAATATGGACATACGAAAACGGAATGTACACAGAGTAACTTCAGTATTTTTTGTGGACCCATTGAAATGAATGGTTCCGTATACACTCGGCAAAAAAAAAAAACGGAATGGACATGGGAAGAAAATATGTTTGTGTGCATGAGGCCTAAGGGCCATGGAGTTCTGTATGGTAGTTTGCAATGACTAGCATTCTAAATTCTTCACTTTAGGGGTTGTCCGAGTTATGAAAAAAAAATATTATATAGCACTTTAAATCTGATGGGTAGCAATATATAACAGAGCTAAGCAAGTTTTAGGTAAACAAAATTATATTTCCTCATTTTCCTGGTTGTCTTCTGGTCTTTTGTTTACCTGCAATAACAACAATCTCTGTCCCTCCCCCTGCTCTGCAAAGGGAGTGAATATAAGTGCTGCCCTGAGTGACATGTCTGCCTGCTGGGATACTCAGCAGCATGTTGTATGTGTAGGACTACAAGTCCCAGCTATACAATGACATTGCTGATACACACAGGATCTTCTCCCTATCTGTTCTTGTGCAGAACTCCTGTCAGCTCCTGTGCCCAGCATTTGTCTCCTCACTGCCCGCAGCTACTCAGTAAAGCCTTCAGCCCTGAGTCTGTGCTCATGAAGGGGTTAATCTTTCCTGAAGTATCCAGTGGGAGGGAGACACAGGGCAGAGAGCAGCAGTGCAGGGGGCGTGGCCAGCACAGTAACTTCTCGTGTACAGACTCATATCTGATCTCTCAGGCTTATTCACAAAACATCATCAGTGACCCTCAGTGAAATCTGAGAAAGGAGCAACTACAGATGCAGTAAGTGCATGGTAAAGCTGTTACATTTGATTAGTTAGAAACATTCAAAGAACCAAAAAAAATAACTTGGACAACCTCTTTAATACCAAGAATCATCATCTCCATCATCTATAACCATTAATCAATGTTGGTGTTTGTTGTATGTCTTTTTTTGTGATTTAAAAATAAGAAAACAGAATAAGGATATATATATATATATATATATATATATATAGACTTGTACCTTACTTTGGTTTTAGTTTGTTCAGCTTTAGAATCACATACTTTCCACATTAAATAAATATAATAGGAGTTTTACATCTGGTACAATGGTATTAAAAAGGAACTGCTAAAGAATTGTTTAATTAATATTTTGAACAATAACTAATCAATAAACTAATATCTGCAAATGTATAATTGACAGCTGATTCTGAATGGCAAATGGGTTTGTCAATGCATTTAACATTCAAAATCAGATAATATAAGCAGTTAGGGATAGGTTCAGACAGACATTTATGGAGGGGACTTTGAGGCAGATTTTCCTGCAGATTTTTTATTCAAAGCCAGAAGTGGAATAAAGAACAAATAGAAACATATAAGGAAGGACTTCTACTTAACCCCGCTGGATCCACTTCTAACTTTTGCTGAAAAATCTGCAGGAAAATCTGCATTTAATGCTCCTCCAAAAACTCTGTGTGAACCTACCCTAAGTCCACAATCAGTGTTCTCAATCAGTTCTGTCAGTTACACAAGAAAACACATTATAATGGATACTGTTAAAAATGTAACCATGGTGGAACTTATCAAGACTGATGCTCTGCCATGTCCTTAGCAAGTGCTACTATGGAGAACATTTTAAATTAAAATCAGTTACTTATTTACCATTTAGAATTTTATAGTGAACTGAGAATAGAGTGGAAACAAATAAAAACTTAATGGGGTTGGCCACCTTCTGTTTACTGATGACCAATGTAAGATGACTATATGACACTCTACTAATAAATAGTGTTGAGCGCGAATATTCTAATCACAAATTTTAATCACGAATATCGCCACTTTGAGAGTTTGCGGATAGTAAAAATATAGTGCTACATATTTATATTCACAATCAGTGTTGAATATTCTAATCGTGAATTTATCGTGAATTTATTGTGAATATATTATATTGCAATCAAGTAAACAATGACTGGAGATCACAAATTCTCAAATTTGCGAATTTATGGCAAATATTCGGCCCAAAATTCACAAAATATTGCAAATTTGAATCTTGTCTATGCCGCTCATCACTAGAGATGGCCTTGCGGTTCGCCCGGCGGTCAGTTCGCAGCGAACTTATGGCGATATTTGCTCCCACCATTTTCTTTTGCATTGTGAAGAACTTTTACCCATGACACATCCATCAGGTGGTACAGGGCAGCCAATTGAAAAGTTTCAGCACATGGACATACCCCCTACCTTATAAATAGACCTGATCTGGCCGCCATTTTAGATTCTGTCTTTTGTCAGTGTAGGGAGAGGTTGCTGTGTGGAGCAGGGACAGGCTGTTAGTGACACAAATCGCTAGCTATTAGGTCCACAAAAGTCCTTTTAATGACTGGTATAGGTGTACTATTAATAGGTGTGCAGTACATAGGGGTGTAATACACTTATACTTTCTAACACAGAAAGATAAATATTATAGTGGATTTTTATTGTGCAGCTTTATTGTGCGGTTCTGCAGCGATACTACAACCACAAAGAGTGACAAACGGTACTGGAATTTTTTTTAATTATAACTGGTGTGATATATAAGCCGCCCCCCAAAACGACAGATTGAAGCATGGTGTTATATACCAATATACTTTCATAATAGTGTATTTGGGTACTGCAGCATTTTTTGGCTGTTTAGCTGTGTTCCCTCTGCTACACACAGTGACAAACGGTACTGGAAAAAAAATATAACTGGTGTGATATACCAGTCGCCCCCCAAAACGACAGATTGAAGTGGGGTGTTATATACCAATATACTTTCATAATAGTGTATTTGGGTACAGCAGCATTTTTTGGCTGTTTTGCTGTGTTCCCTCTGCTACACACAGTGATAAACAGTACTAGAAAAAATATATAACTGGTGTGATATACCAGTCGCCCCCGCAAAATAACAGATTGAAGCAGGGTGTTATATATCTTCTTCCACAAACACTACGCTTCTTTAGAGACTTTTGTCACAAGGTAATTTAAAAAATGACAGACAGAGGAAGAGGCAGGCCCTTCTGCAGGGGTGGTAGGGGAAGGGCAGGAGCACCAGGCCAGAGCCTAAGTGGGAAGTTGCAGAAGGTGTGTTCGATTACGTCATGGGACCCACCAGACTTGGTTGAGTGGCACTATCTGCACCCTCTTCACTCTCTGCTGTGTGCACCCCCAAAGACACCACCACCAACACCATTACCCTATACCCTCTTCCTGAGTTCACAGGAATAATTTTCCGATCCATTACAAGACATTTCCGATGCACAGCCATTCTTGGCATCGGATCAGGAAGAGGCGGAGGCAACGGCCGCCACTTAGCAATCTGACGACAGTACCCTGATCAGCCCAAGGAGGTTGGTCTCCGCTGTTGCTGCCTACTCCGAGATCTCTAATGTTAGTAATGGGGAACGTGACGTCGTGTCACGGCGGACAAGCACTCAGACACACAGAAAAACCAACAACCAGGCTCTGAGCGAGAAGCAGGGGAAGGGTCACCTCCTAGCTAATCCCTGACCTCTCTCCCTGCACTGCTCAACCCACAGGCAGACCTTGGTGGTAGGAATGCTGTGTCCTCGTGCCTGGGCTAATTCACCCTATATTCCCTGAGATGGTGAAAAGGGGAAATAGGAGCAGCCTGCTTGCACAGAACCTGGATGGGAGAGAAGACACAAACACAACTAAAGCAGAAAACAACAAAAACAGAAACCACACTTATCTTATCAGAGCTGGGACAGAAAATCTTCCTTCCTGCTTGCTTCCTAGGCCAGACTGATTTATATAACCCGCTCAGAGCACTGGAATTGAGAGCCATTTAAACTAATGACCCCATCCAGTGCAACAGATGGGAGGTGGATCCAGCACGACTCCAAAACTAACACTAAACACGTGCAGCTATTCTGGCCGACCTCTGCACATAGTCAGAGCCGGGCATGAGATGTCGATGATGACATGTCTATGGACGTCATGTGGGTGCCCACAAGAGAGGAAGAGGAGGGGAGTTCAGAGGGAGAGATGGACCAGCATATAGGGAGGAGAAGCAGGCAGAACTTACATTGCACAGGAGGCAAAAACCAGACTGCTAATGAATCAGGAGCAAGCTATCTATCATGCATGGTCACATCTGGCGCTCCCAGGACGACGGCACATGGCTCCACAGTGTGGGCTTTTTTTTATGTGTCTGCTGCTGACAATAGTGTTGCCATCTGCAGCCTTTGCTGTCAACACATAAGTCGCGGTAAGCCCAACACTCACCTAGGGACGACCGCCTTAAGAAGGCACCTGGCCTCCCATCACCTAGCCCAGTGGGAGTAAAGCCGTCAGAATCCGCAAAGCCACACTCCAGGCGCTCACCGTCCAGCCTCTTCTCCTTCTCCTGGTTGGGCATTGGTGCACTCAATCGCTTCTACTTCTGGGGCAGGGCTAGGTGGATAGCCCTGGGAAACCCTGCTAACAGAGTCATCAAAAAGCAGAAGAAACTGCTGCATGACTTGGAGCTCAGACTGCTTGGCTGAATTGCAAGGGGGTGAGGTGAAAGACTGATGGACATCGGCTGCAGGTGCCAACTGTGGTCTTTCAGCAGGAGACTGGGTGGGAGACAATGTGAAGGAACTGGATCCACTGTCAGCCACCAAATCTACTATCGCCTGTACTTGTTCAGGCTTCACCATTCGTAGAGCCGCATTAGGCCCGACCAAATACCGCTGCAGGTTCTGTCGCCTACTCGCACCTGAGGAAGGAGTTTCATTTGTGCGTGTAGTTGGCACAGATCAACCACGTCTTCTCCCTGCAACAAGAGCTCAACCAGCAGCACCACGACCTGGGCCACGTCCCTTATTTGACGCTCTCCTTATATTTTTCGAATTTAGGATTTTGCCCTAAATGGGTGTTTACTTATTAGTAGAATAGAACAACAGTATGTAAAGGGTGTATCTCACACGGCCTGAACCAGACTAGGCCTCAATTAAATATTTCTTTGCCCAAAATGGCTGTATTTCAAATGCCTGCATCAAACCCCTGTATGTAGAAGGGGTATTTTACAGGGCCTGAACCAGTGTAGGCCTAAATTAAATATTTATTTGCACAAAATGGATGTATTTCAAATGGCTGTATTTCAAATTCCTAAATCAAACCCCTGTATGTCGTGGGGGTATTTCACAAGGCCTAAACTAGTGTAGGCCTAAATTAAATATTTCTTAGCATAAAATGGATGTATATTTTAAATAGCTGTATTTCAAATGCCTGAATCAAACCCCTTTATGTAGAGGGTGTATCTCACATGGTCTGAATCAGTGTAGGCTTGAATGAAATATTTCTTTGCACAAAATGGCTGTATTTCAAATGCCTGAATCCAACCCCTGTATGTAGAGGGTGTATCTCACACGCCCTGAATCAGTGTAGGCCTGAAGTAAATATATCTTTGCACAAAATGGATGTATTTCAAATGGCTGTATTTCAAATGCCTGAACCAAACCCCTGTATGTATAGGGTGTATCTCACACGGTCTGAACCAGTGTAGGCCTGAATGAAATATTTCTTTGCACAAAATGACTGTATTTCAAATGCCTGAATCCAACCCCTGTATGTAGAGGGAGTATCTCACAGGGCCTGAACCAGTGTATGCCTAAATTAAATATTTCTTTGCACAAAATGTATGTATTTCAAATGGCTGTATTTCAAATTCCTGAATCAAACCCCTGTATGTAGAGGGGGTATATCACAGGGCCTGAATCAGTTTAGGCCTAAATTAAATATTTCTTCGCACAAAATGGATGTATTTCAAATGGCTGTATTTCAAATGTCTGAATCAAATCCCTGTATGTAGAGGGGGTATCTCACAGGGCCTGAACCAGTGTAGGCCTGAATTCAAAATTGGTGCACCTAATGGCGGAATTTAAAATCTCTAAATGTAACCCAAATGTATTAAGGGGGTATCTCACAATGACATCTGCATCAAAGGCTGCCAACTTATTTTTTTTGTGACCAAACAAGTGTTTTTTTTTAACAACTGAATTTGACAACAGTATATAAGCCCGTAATTTCACACGTGCTGATGCTGCAAGGCCTGAAAATAGTGTTAAAAAAAAAGAAAATTATGGCTGTATTTCTAGCTTAAATTGTACACCGACTAATCCAGATGTTGGATATTGCCAAAAAAAAATGTTTTTATTTTTTTACTAACTGAATATGAAAGCTGTATATATCCCTTGAATTTCACACGTGCTGATGCTGCAAGGGCTGTAAAATAGTGGATTTTGCCAAAAAAGGGTGTTTTTAAAAAACCCAAAAAACGATGGCTGTATTTCTAGCTTGAATTGCACACTAACTAATCCAGATATTGTACAGTATATTGCCAAAAAGTGTGTTTTTTTTAGTAACATAACATGAAAGCTGTATATTTTAAACTTGAATTTCACACGTGCAAATCTGTAAAATAGCCGATTTTGACAGAAAAGTGGGTTTTTAAAACCCCAGAAAATTATGGGTGTATTTCTAGTTTAAATTGCACACTGACTAATCCAGATGTTGTAGATTGCCAAAAAAGTGTTTATTTGGTAACAGAATATGAAAGCTATATATATTAAACTTGAATTTAACACTTGCAGATCAGGAACATACTGTTTTTTGGACAAAAAAAAAGTGTGTTTTTCAAACCCCAGCAAATTATGGTTGTATTTCTAGCTTAAATTGCTAGACTAATAAAAATGGTGATTTGCAATGTCCCTAAAGCTCTGATGCAGTGCTGGTGCACTGAGCTTGCACCTAACTAACAGAATTATGAAAGTTTTTTTGGGGGGGTAAATGACCTCAGGACAGGGTAAAATGATTGTGCCCTGCACCAACACAACTATTTTTCTGTAGATTGCTGAGTTAGATTCTCTTATTCTCTCCCTGAAATCACCAGCAGCATCCTCTCCCTACACTTGTAACAGCAGAGTGACGTGCAGCTCTACATGACTCAAGCTTATATAGAGCCTGGGTCACATGCTGCTCTAGCCAATCACAGCCATGCCATTAGTAGGCATGGCTGTGATGGCTTCTAAGGTCAGACAGTTAACCGCTTGTTGATTGGCTGCTGTGCAGCCTTTCAAAAAGCGCCGAACACAAACTTTTATGGAAATGTTCGGGTCCGGGGTCCAAAAATCCTAAAGTTCGGTAAGAACCCGAACTTTACAGTTCGGTTTCGCTCAACCCTAGTCATGAGTCTTGTCATAACTACAGGCATGATATTACGAAGTCTGTCACAACTACAAGCACGGTCGTACATCCTGTCAAGACTACAGGCACGATATTACGAAGTCTGTCACGACAACAGGCACAATATTACGAAGTCCGTCATAACTACAGACATGAGGTTACGGGTCCTGTCACGACTACAGGCACGAGGCTAGGACTCCTGTCACGACTGCAGGCACAATATTCCGTAGTCTGTCGGGACTACAGACACAAGGTTATAAGTCCTAACACGACTACAGGCACAATATTACAAATCCTATCACAACTTCAGACACGAAGGTACGAATCCTAACAGGACTACAGGTACAATATTCCAAATCCTATTACGACTACAGACATGAGGTTATGAATTCTGTCATGACTACACACGTTATCACAGAGTCTGTCATGACTACAGACATGAGGTCATGAGTCCTATCACGACTGCAGGCATGAGGTTGCGAGTCCTGTCACGACTACAGGCACATTCTTACAAATCCTCTCACGACTACAGACACAAGGTTACGAGTCCTGTCACAACAACAGGTAAAATATTAAAAATCCTATCATGACTACAGACACGAGGTTATAAGTCCTGTCATGACTACAGGCGTGAGGTTACGAGTCCTGTCACGACTACAGGCACGGTCATAAGTCCTGTCACGACTACAGGCGCAATATTTTATGGAGCATATTACTACAACAGGTACAAGGCTAGTAAGCCGGTAATGGCCACAGGCATGGTGGTCTTGACGGTCCGGTCATGATTACAACACACAACACAGGAGCAATGCTGGTCCTTACAGGACAATAGCCATGGTTAGTACTGAATTGATGGAGGGTATAGGTACGGTTCGATAGCCACATCATAGCTACTGGCACGGTTACGGTAGTGGGTCACGTTACAGGCATTAGGCAGCACCGGTTCATTAAAGAGGGCATGAGTAGGCTCTGGTTAAGGTTGGTTATTTCTTATTTAGTGCAGTTTGTTCTGTTTTAGTTACCTAATGTCATATGCCTCCGTCATCAAGGAAGTGCCCTGGAGTACAATAATATATGGTTAAGGGGAGGTAGTTAATGTCTAATCTGCACAAGGGATGGACAGGTCCTGTGGGACCCATGCCTGGTTCATTTTTATGAACGTCAGCTTGTCCACATTGGCTGTAGACAGGCGGCTGCGTTTGTCTGTAATGACGCCCCCTGCCGTGCTGAATACACGTTCAGACAAAACGCTGGCCGCCGGGCAGGCCAGCACCTCCAAGGCATAAAAGGCTAGCTCTGGCCACGTGGACAATTTAGAAACCCAGAAGTTGAATGGGGCCAAACCATCAGTCAGTACGTGGAGGGGTGTGCACACGTACTGTTCCACCATGTTAGTGAAATGTTGCCTCCTGCTAACACGTTGCGTATCAGGTGGTGGTGCAGTTAGCTGTGGCGTGTTGACAAAACTTTTCCACATCTCTGCCATGCTAACCCTGCCCTCAGAGGAGCTGGCCGTGACACAGCTGCCTTGGCGACCTCTTGCTCCTCCTCTGCCTTGGCCTTGGGCTTCCACTTGTTCCCCTGTGACATTTGGGAATGCTCTCAGTAGCGCGTCTACCAACGTGCGCTTGTACTCGCGCATCTTCCTATCATGCTCCAGTGCAGGAAGTAATGTGGGCACATTGTCTTTGTACCGTGGATCCAGCAGGGTGGCAACCCAGTAGTCCGCACACGTTAAAATGTGGGCAACTCTGCTGTCGTTGCGCAGGCACTGCAGCATGTAGTCGCTCATGTGTGCCAGGCTGCCCAGGGGTAAGGACAAGCTGTCCTCTGTGGGAGGCGTATCGTCATCGTCCTGCGTTCTCCCCCAGCCACGCACCAGTGATGGGCCCGAGCTGCGTTGGGTGCCACCCCGCTGTGACCATGCTTCATCCTCATCCTCCTCCACCTCCTCCTCATACTCGTCCTCCAGTATTGGGCCCTGGCTGGCCACATTTGTACCTGGCATCTGCTGTTGCAAAAAACTTCCCTCTGAGTCACTTCGAAGAGACTGGCCTGAAAGTGCTAAAAATGACCCCTCTTCCTCCTCCTCCTCCTGGGCCACCTCCTCTTCCATCATCGCCCAAAGTGTTTTCTCAAGGAGACATAGAAGTGGTATTGTAACGCTGATAACTGCGTCATCGCCACTGGCCATATTGGTGGAGTACTCAAAACAGTGCAACAGGGCACACAGGTCTCGCATGGAGGCCCAGTCATTGGTGGTGAAGTGGTGCTGTTCCGCAGTGCGACTGAACCGTGCGTGCTGCAGCTGAAACTCCACTATGGCCTGCTGCTGCTCGCACAGTCTGTCCAGCATGTGCAAGGTGGAGTTCCAGCTGGTGGGCACATCCCATATGAGGCGGTGAGCGGGAAGGCCGAAGTTACGCTGTAGCGCAGACAGGCGAGCAGCAGCAGGATGTGAACGCCGGAAGCGCAAACAGACGGCCCGCACTTTATGCAGCAGCTCTGACATGTCGGGGTAGTTGTGAATGAACTTCTGCACCACCAAATTCAGCACATGCGCCAAGCAAGGGATGTGCGTCAAACCGACTAGTCCCAGAACTGCAACGAGATTTCGCCCATTATCGCACACCACCAGTCCGGGCTTGAGGCTCACCGGCAGCAACCACTCGTCGGTCTGTTGTTCTATACCCCGCCACAACTCCTGTGCGGTGTGGGGCCTGTCCGGCAAACATATGAGTTTCAGAATGGCCTGCTGACGTTTACCCTGGGCTGTGCTGAAGTTGGTGGTGAAGGTGTGTGGCTGACTGGATGAGCAGATGGAAGAAGGAGGAGGAGGAAGCTGAGTGGGAGGAGGTGGCAACAGGAGGCAAAGAATGTTGCCCTGCGATCCTTGGCGGCGGAAGGACGTGCGCCAAACAGCTCTCCGCCTGGGGCCCAGCTGCCACTACATTTACCCAGTGTGCAGTTAGGGAGATATAGCGTCCCTGGCTGTGCTTACTGGCCCACGTATCTGTGGTTAGGTGGACCTTGCCACAGATGGCGTTGCGCAGTGCACACTTGATTTTATCGGATACTTGGTTGTGCAGGGAAGGCACGGCTCTCTTGGAGAAGTAAGCAAGCAACATGAGCTGTTTGAAGCTGTCTGTGTCCACCAGCCTAAATGACAGCATTTCATAGGCCAGAAGTTTAGAAATGCTGGCATTCAGAGCCAGGGATCGAGGGTGGCTATGTGGGAATTTACGCTTTCTCTCAAATGTTTGTGAGATGGAGAGCTGAACGCTGTCATGTGAGATGGTTGAGATGCTTGGTGACGGAGGTAATGGTGTTGGTGGTAAATCCCCTGTTTGCTGGGTCGCAGGTGCCAACGTTCCTCCAGAGGCAGAGGAAGAGGCCGAGGCGGCAGCAGCAGAAGAGGCCGAGGCGGCAGCAGCAGAAGAGGTAGCAGGGGGAGCCTGAGTTAATTCCTTGTTTTTAAGGTGTTTACTCCACTGCAGTTCATGCTTTGCATGCAGGTGCCTGGTCATGCAGGTTGTGCTAAGGTTCAGAACGTTAATGCCTCGCTTCAGGCTCTGATGGCACAGCGTGCAAACCACTCGGGTCCTGTCGTCAGCACATTGTTTGAAGAATTGCCATTCCAGGGAACTCCTTGAAGCTGCCTTTGGGGTGCTCGGTCCCAGATGGCGGCGGTCAGTAGCAGGCGGAGTCTCTTGGCAGCGGGTGTTCTGCTTTTACCCACTGCTCCCTCTTTTGCTACGCTGTTGGCTCGGTCTCACCACTGCCTCTTCCTCCGAACTGTGAAAGTCAGTGGCACGACCTTCATTCCATGTGGGGTCTAGGACCTCATCGTCCCCTGCATCGTCTTCCACCCAGTCTTGATCCCTGACCTCCTGTTCAGTCTGCACACTGCAGAAAGATGCAGCAGTTGACACCAGTGTTTCGTCATCATCAGAGACGTGCTGAGGTGGTATTCCCATGTCCTCATCATCAGGAAACATAAGTGGTTTTGCGTCAGTGCATTCTATGTCTTCCACCGCTGGGGAAGGGCTAGGTGGATGCCCTTGGCAAACCCTGCCAGTGAAGTCTTCAAACAGCATAAGAGACTGCTGCATAACTTGAGGCTCAGACAGTTTCCCTGGTATGCATGGGGGTGATGTGACAAACTGATGGGCTTCGTTTTTTTTTAGGCGCCATCTGTGCGCTTTCTGCAGAAGACTGGATGGGAGATAATGTGAACGTGCTGGATCCACTGTCGGCCACCCAATTGACTAATGCCTGTACCTACTCAGGCCTTGCCATCCTTAGAACGGCATTGGGCCCCACCAAATATCGCTGTAAATTATGGCGGCTACTGGGACCTGAGGTAGTTGGTACACTAGGACGTGTGGCTGTGGCAGAACGGCCACGTCCTCTCCCAGCACCAGAGGGTCCACTAACACCACCACGACCATGTCCGCATCCGCATCCTTTACTAGATGTTTTCCTCATTGTTATCGTTCACCACAACAACAAAAATATTATTTGGCCCAATGTATTGAATTCAAATTCAGGCCTTTTTTTACAGACACCTAACACTATCTGGCTATCTATTTAGGTACCATATTAATACTAATACAGGCACAGCAGTAACGACAGATTTAGCTGACTATAAATGAGGCCTATTATTTAGGCGCTGGGTGACAGGTATACGTTTACAGACAGAATTAGACTGGGATATGCACAGTAGCGTGTGTGTGAAGTTATTGAGAATGACCCTATGTGCACCTTGAATCTTATATACCCTTTTAGGGATAGATTTAAAGTAGGTCTGAAACAGCAGAAACCACTAAATTAGGAAATTGCAAAATTGGGAATTGTATTTTAACACAGAACAAAAACTGTGCTTTGACGGACACTAAATAACTTGACCAGCTACAGCAATAATGACAGATTTGGATGAATATAAATTTGAGGCCTATTATTTAGGCGCTGGGTGACAGGTATACGTTTACGGACAGAATTAGACTGGGATATGCACAGTAGCGTGTGTGTGTGAAGTTTTTGAGAATGTCCCTATCTGCACCTTGAATCTAATATACCCTTTTAGGGATAAATTTAACATAGACCTGATACAGCAGAAACCACTAATTTAGAGAATTGCTAAATTGGGAATTGTATTTCAACCCAGAACAAAAACTGTGCTTTGACGGACACTAAATAACTTGACCAGCTACAGCAATAACCACAGATTTAGCTGACTATAAATTTGAGGCCTATTATTTAGGCGCTGGGTGACAGGTATACGTTTACAGACAGAATTAGACTGTGATATGGCCAAAAAATAACCACACTATTGATGGTTAAATGCACTTGGTGTGACAGCTTGACCCTGATGTAGGATATAGCCAAAAAATAACCACACTATTGATGGTTAAATGCACTTGGTGGCAGCTTGTGCTGGCGCACCACAAGACACAAAATGGCCGCCGATCACCCCAGAAAAAAGTGAATGAAAAACGCTCTGGGCAGCCTAAAAACAGTGAGCAATTGAATAGCAGCAGTTCAATCATCCACAGCTGCAGATCGATCTCTGAATGAAGTCTTTTGGAGGAGTTAATCACTGCCTAATCTCGCCCTAACGTCGCAGCTGCAACCTCTCCCTACACTGATCAGAGCAGAGTGACGTGTGGCGCTATGTGACTCCAGCTTAAATAGAGGCTGGGTCACATGCTGCACTGGCCAATCACAGCCATGCCAATAGTAGGCATGGCTGTGACGGCCTCTTGGGGCAAGTAGTATGACGCTTGTTGTTTGGCTGCTTTGCACCGAACCCAGACTTTTACGGGTTCGCTCATCCCTAGACAAAAGTCAACGATGGTTTGTTGGGATTATCGTGCAGCAGAGGCTTTCTCCGCTCTGAAGTTGGCCCCAGTTTTGGTGACGCCCAACTACAAAAGGGAGTTTATAGTACAGACCGATGCCTCCGAAGTAGGCCTCGGTGCTTTACTGTCTCAGGAAATCAACGGGGAGGAGCATCCCATTGTCTACCTCAGCCGTAAGCTCATCCCAGCCAAGATCTGTTATATTATACTGGAGAGAGAGTGCCTGGCTATCAAGTGGGCACTAGAATTTCTCTGCTATTAATTATTGGGGAGAAAATTCCGCCTGGTGACTGACCACTCCCTTCTAAAGTGGATAAGCTAGGCCAAGGAGAGAAATGCCCGGGGGTCACTCAATGTTTTTTCTTCCTACAAAACTTTCATTTTTCAGTGGAACAGAGAGCAGGCCGGTTACAGGGAAACACGGATGCCATGTCCCGGGTACACTGTCTGGTGTGTGTGACACAGTGAGATGTTTGTTCTGGGAAAACAGGTATTTTCTTCCCAGCATGTGCTGCTGGGCTGATTTACAGCCAGGTGAGGTCAAATACTGGATCGGATTTTAAGTGCCAATCCATGTTTTGGCAGCACCTGGCTGTCCTTAAATAGGCAGCTGGGCTCAGAAGCGAGGTCTCTGTGTTGGGATCTGGGATCCTTGTTTCTAGATGAAGGCTTGCTGTCTGTTTGGCATGAAAACAGGTTGGTGCTGCCATGCTAAAGGACTCTTTGAGGCAGAATTGCCGCATGGTGTGAATTACCACCAGCACCGCATGACTGATTGTTTTGTCACTTGCCTAAAGTGTAAATAAAACGCTAAACTGTTTGATCCAAAGAACTTGTTGTAGCCTCTATACTGCGTCTGCTAATCCTGTCTACCAGAGCGAAACCTCACAGTACTCAAATGCTATAAAGGTGCATACAAACTGTTGTTTGGGTACAGTACAGGGTCAGAAGACCATCTTTTGGAGATTAGATTTTGATGGATTGGTTTATGGGCCCTATGTTGCTATTAAACAGCCTCTGAGAACCAGTGCAGCCATTCTCTGACAACCATACACTTATTTTTCTTTCAATGGAGCTATGTGGAGGCTTCTTTTTTGTAGGATTAGCTGCCATTATCATTGGTTCTATTTTGTGCTACATACAACTTTTTGATCACTTTTTATTTAGATTTTCGGGAAGCAGGATAAACATAAGGCATAAATTCTGTCATTGCTTTTGGGTTTTGGCTTTTCAGTGTGGGGAAAATTACACGTTATACTTATTCTACCAGTCAGTATGATTACAGAGATACCAATGTTATATATTTTTTTAAAAACTTTTACTACGTTTCTGAGAGCCATATATTTTTTTCTTTTACTGCTGATCATCTTGGTACCATTGGCACTATTACACTTACTGTAAGGCCACACTTGTGACAAAAAAATTGCAATTTTGGCACAGTTTTTATCTATCTTTTTCTGTGTTCACCTGCCAGGATAAATCATGTTTATAGAGACAATCGTTATGGATAACTATTTTTTTTTATTTTTATTTTTATTCATGGCTTGATTATAAAAAGGACACATTTTTTCTTTACCTGAAACTGTACATTTTTTATTTGTTTGCTTTTATTTGCTTTTTTTTTTTTTTTTCCAGTATGGTACTTCAAAATTTCAGGGTCTGAAATGTAGTTCAATACATGCATCAATTTATTACACTGACAATTCGCCTATGAGACACAGCCTGGGATCAGGGCCCCCTAGGCCTCCATAGCAGCCAGGCCCCAAGGCCTTTGCAAGGCTTGGGGCTGCCATAGCAACTATCGGGACCCCACCATCGCAGCACAGGGAACTGATGTTCCCTGTGCGAACCTCCTATATTCCGCTGTCGGAATTGATCGTAGCATATAGGGAATAAATTCACCAACATCAGTGTTTTCCCCGATGCTGGTGGATACAGCAGGGGCCCAGCTGTCAGTAACAGTTGGGCCCCTGCAGCTTATCGAAGGTGCATGTAGAGAAAGGCCGGTTAACTGCAGGATGAGAATGGTCGTCCTAATTCGGCAAGGACCTGCTGTTTAGGATGAGTATTTTCATCCTGCGTCATCAAAAGGTTAAAATGATATGCTTCATGTATCAAATCCTCATCCCTTACTTGTTCTACCTGCAGCAGCCTCAAGTCCTTGCACAGAATCTGGTCCTGAAAGGACAATGGTGTGCAATGTACAGATGATGAAGAAACATCATCAGATGGTTTAGTTTGTACATTTCTATCTGGATTATTAGTATCTAACTTGATAACCTCATCCTTCAGAAAATGTCTTTTCACAGTCACGCTGATACTTCTATTACTTGTGTATATCGCGCTGTGGGAAGACACCACTGGGGTCATTAATCAAACTGGTGTAAAGTAGTACTGGCTTAGTTGCCGATAGCAACCAATCACATTCCACCATTCATTTTCCAAAAGAGCTGTCGTGTATCTGGACTTCTCCAAAGCATTTGACACTGTACCACATAAAAGGTTAGTATATAAAATGAGAATGCTCGGACTGGGAGAAAACGTCTGTAAGTGGGTAAGTGGCTCAATGATAGAAAACAGAGGGTGGTTATTAACAGTGCACACTCAGATTGGGTGACTGTCACTAGTGGGGTACCTCAGGGGTCAGTATTGGGACCTATTCTCTTCAATATATTTGTTAATGATCTTGTAGAAGGCTTGCATAGTAAAGTATCAATTTTCGCACATGACACTAAACTGTGTAAAGTAATTTGCACTGAAGAAGACAGTATACTAATACAGAGGGATCTGGATAGATTGGAGGCTTAGGAGTGGCAGATGAGGTTTAACACTGACAAATGTAAAGTTATGCACATGGGAAGGAATAATGCAAGTCACCCGTACATACTAAATGGTAAAACACTCGGTAACACTGACATGGAAAAGGATCTAGGAATTTTAATAAACGGCAAACTAAGCTGCAAAATCTAGTGTCAGGCAGCTGCTGCCAAGGCCAATAAGATAATGCGTTGCATCAAAAGGGACATAGATGCTAGTGATAAGAACTTAGTCCTACTAATTTACAAATCGCTAGTCAGACCACACATGGAGTACTGTGTACAGTTCTGGGCTCCTGTGAACAAGGCAGACATAGCAGAGCTGGAGAGGGTCCAGAGGAGGGCAACTAAAGTAATAACTGGAATGGGGCAACTACAGTACCCTGAAAGATTATCAAAATTAGGGTTATTCACTTTAGAAAATAGACGACTGAGGAGAGATCTAATTACTATGTATAAATATATCAGGGGTCAGTACAGAGATCTATCCCATCACCTGTTTATCCCCAGGACTGTGACTGTGACGAGGGGACGTCCTCTGCGTCTGGAGGAAAGAAGGTTTGTACACAAACATAGAAGAGGATTCTTTACAGTAAGAGCAGTGAGACTCTGGAACTCTCTGCCTGAGGAGGTGGTGATGGTGAGTACAATAAAGGAATTCAAGAGGGGCCTGGATGTATTTCTGGAGCGTAATAATATTACAGGCTATAGCTACTAGAGAGGGATCGTTGTTCCAGGGAGTTATTCTGATTGCCTGATTGCAGTCGGGCAGGAATTTTTTATTCCCCTAAAGTGAGGAAAATTGGCTTCTACCTCACAGGTGTTTCTTTACCTTCCTCTGGATCAACTTGCAGGATGACAGGCTGAACTGGATGGACAAATGTCTTTTTTCAGCCTTATGTACTATGTTACTATGCGAGGGATGTTGCTAAGCTGTGACAAAGCCTTATTATTGGCCCACAAGCTAGAAGAAGGGAGTGATGATCCCCTAATGTGTACTGTGTTAAAAAAATGAATTTTTGTCATTACTAATATATAGCACTATATTCAAAATATTAGTGAATTCTCAAAATGCCGATATTCGTGATAAAAACTCAAAATACAAATATTCAACACTACTCTTAACTTCCAGTGAGAGTCTCAACCAAACCAAATGTTTGGACAGTTCTCTGATGCAGTCATTCACTGATTAAAATCTGGTCTCCAAACACATCTCTACTCCCCTGTCCTGTAAGCAGACAGAAAGAAGGAGCAAAAATAGTGAAGCACAGCAACTAAGATTCAAATGTCAGCTCACTAAAACGTTATTAGTAGAGGAGAGAAATTAGTGCTTATAAGAAAAAAGAAATCTAAAACTTAACTTTAAATCTAAAACAAATAAGAAAAGATAATTGATCCCCAAACAAGATATTCATCTATAAATAACAAATATGCCCACAAGTGAGGAAAATTGGCTTCTACCTCACAGGTTTTTTTTTTTTCCTTCCTCTGGATCAACTTGCAGGATGACAGGCCGAACAGGATGGACAAATGTATTTTTTCGGCCTTATGTACTATGTTATTATACTATGTATTGAACCAGATCACTACAACTGTCAATCAGAGATGAGTGGAGTAGCTGTGAAATAGCTCAATGTAGAGAACACAGTGAAGCAGAATAAAAGTTTATATTCACACTACTCCTGATAATAAAAACTGTAAAATGTATGCCTGTGTTGCTCTTCACATCCCCTACCTAGTGTCAGCAGTTTAGCTTTTGTGAGTTATAACTGAAATTTACACCAGCTCATATCTGTCAAAGGTGTTTGTCACTTAACACACTTAATACATTTGGTACGTTTTACTCCGAAATATGTTTTAGAAATCACTAACATATTTAATTGCATTTAGGTTTGTCATTACTGTATTTTAAAAATCTTACCTGAAATAACCGATGATGAAAATAGCAATGGCTAAGGAACAAAATGAAATAGAGTATCCCACTGTGTACATGACATAAAGCCTTTCAAAAAAATCCCTCTGTGAAGAAAAGGACAGATTGTTACTATTCATTTTGTATATTAAATCAATTTTCATGTTCCTTTTTACAAACCTTAAAAAACAACATTTAGACATTTCTTTCACATACCAGAAATTGTGCTAGACAAGCATTTAGTAATAAGTTAGTAATAGGGATGAGCGAACTCGAACTGTATAGTTCGGGTTCGTACCGAATTTTGGGGTGTCCGTGACACGGACCCGAACATTTTCGTAAAAGTCTGGGTTCGGGTTCGGTGTTCGTTGCTTTCTTGGCGCTTTTGTGACGCTTTCTTGGCGCTTTTTGAAAGGCTGCAAAGCAGCCAATCAACAAGCGTCATACTACTTGCCCCAAGAGGCCGTCACAGCCATGCCTACTATTGGCATGGCTGTGATTGGCCAGAGCACCATGTGACCCAGACTCTATTTAAGCTGGAGTCACATAGCGCCGCCCGTCACTCTGCTCTGATTAGCGTAGGGAGAGGTTGCGGCTGCGACAGTAGGGCGAGATTAGGCAGATTAACTCCTCCAAAGGACTTGATTAATCGATCGATCTGCAGCTGCTGAAATTCAATTGCTCACTGTTTTTAGGTTGCCCAGACCGTTTGTCAGTCACTTTTTTCTGAGGTGATCGGCGGCCATTTGGTGTCTTGTGGTGCGCCAGCACAAGCTGCGACCAAGTGCATTTAACCCTCAATGGTGTGGTTGTTTTTTGGCTAAAGCCTACATCAGGGTGAAGCTGTCACACCAAGTGCATTTAACCAGCAATAGTCTGTTTATTTTTTGGCCATATACTACATCAAGGGCAAGCTGCGCCTGTCACCAAGTACATTTAACCCTCAATGGTGTGGTTGTTTTTTGGCTAAAGCCTACATCAGGGTGAAGCTGTCACACCAAGTGCATTTAACCAGCAATAGTCTGTAAATTTTTTGGCCATATACTACATCAGGGGCAAGCTGCGCCCGTCACCAAGTGCATTTAACCCTCAGTAGTGTGGTTGGTCAAGCTGTCACACCAAGTGTATTTAACCAGCAATAGTCTGTTCATTTTTTGGCCATATACTACATCAGGGGCAAGCTGCGCCCGTCACCAAGTGCATTTAACCCTCAGTAGTGTGGTTGGTCAAGCTGTCACACCAAGTGCATTTAACCAGCAATAGTCTGTTCATTTTTTGGCCATATACTACATCAGGGGCAAGCTGCGCCCGTCACCAAGTGCATTTAACCCTCAGTAGTGTGGTTGGTCAAGCTGTCACACCAAGTGCATTTAACCAGCAATAGTCTGTTCATTTTTTGGCCATATACTATATCGGGGCAAGCTGCGCCTGTCACCAAGTGCATTTAACCCTCAGTAGTGTGGTTGGTCAAGCTGTCACACCAAGTGCATTTAACCAGCAATAGTGTGGTTATTTTTTGGCCATATCCCAGTCTAATTCTGTCAGTAAATCCATACCGGTCACCCAGCGCCTAAATAATAGGCCTCAAATTTATATCCCGCTAAATCTGTCGTTACCGCTATACTGTTGTGGCTGGGCAAGTTATTTAGTGTCCGTCAAAGCACATTTTTTGTTCTGGGTTGAAATACAATTCCCAATTAAGCAATTTCATAATTTAGTGGTTTCTGCTATATCAGAGCTATTTGAAATCTATCCCTAAAAGGGTATATAATATTCAAGGTGCACATAGGGTCATTCAGAATAACTTCACACACGCTACTATGCATTTCGAAGTCTAATTCTGTTAGTAAATCCATACCGGTCACCCAGCGCCTAAATACTAGGCCTCAAATTTATATCCCGCTAAATCTGTCGTTACCGCTGTACTGTTGTGGCTGGGCAAGTTATTTAGTGTCCGTCAAAGCACATTTTTTGTTCAGGGTTGAAATATAATTCCCAATTTAGCAATTTCATAATTTAGTGGTTTCTGCTATATCAGAGCTATTTGAAATCTATCCCTAAAAGGGTATATAATATTCAAGGTGCACATAGGGTCATTCAGAATAACTTCAAACACACGCTACTGTGCATTTCCAAGTCTAATTCTGTCACTAAATCCATACCGGTCACCCAGTGCCTAAATACTAGGCCTCAAATTTATATCCCGCTAAATCTGTCGTTACCGCTGTACTGTTGTGGCTGGGCAAGTTATTTAGTGTCCGTCAAAGCACATTTTTTGTTCAGGGTTGAAATACAATTCCCAATTTAGCAATTTCATAATTTAGTGGTTTCTGCTATATCAGAGCTATTTGAAATCTATCCCTAAAAGGGTATATAATATTCAAGGTGCACATAGGGTCATTCAGAATAACTTCACACACACGCTACTGTGCATTTCCAAGTCTAATTCTGTCACTAAATCCATACCGGTCACCCAGCGCCTAAATACTAGGCATCAAATTTATATCCCGCTAAATCTGTCGTTACCGCTGTACTGCTGTGGCTGGGCAAGTTTTTTAGTGTCCGTCAAAGCACATTTTTTGTTCAGGGTTGAAATACAATTCCCAATTTAGCAATTTCATAAATTAGTGGTTTCTGCTATATCAGAGCTATTTGAAATCTATCCCTAAAAGGGTATATAATATTCAAGGTGCACATAGGGTCATTCAGAATAACTTCACACACACGCTACTGTGCATTTCCAAGTCTAATTCTGTTAGTAAATCCATACCGGTTACCCATCGCCTAAATACTAGGCCTCAAATTTATATCCCGCTAAATCTGTCGTTACCGCTGTACTGTTGTGGCTGGGCAAGTTATTTAGTGTCCGTCAAAGCACATTTTTTGTTCTGGGTTGAAATACAATTCCCAATTTAGCAATTTCATAATTTAGTGGTTTCTGCTATATCAGAGCTATTTGAAATCTATCCCTAAAAGGGTATATAATATTCAAGTTGCACATAGGGTCATTCAGAATAACTTCACACACACGCTACTGTGCATTTCCAAGTCTAATTCTGTTAGTAAATCCATACCGGTCACTCAGCGGCTAAATACTAGGCCTCAAATTTATATCTCGCTAAATCTGTCGTTACCGCTGTACTGTTGTGGCTGGGCAAGTTATTTAGTGTCCGTCAAAGCACATTTTTTGTTCAGGGTTGAAATACAATTCCCAATTTAGCAATTTCATAATTTAGTGGTTTCTGCTATATCAGAGCTATTTGAAATCTATCCCTAAAAGGGTATATAATATTCAAGGTGCACATAGGGTCATTCAGAATAACTTCACACACACGCTACTGTGCATTTCCAATTCTGTCAGTAAATCCATACCGGTCACCCAGCGCCTAAATACTAGGCCTCAAATTTATATTCAGCTGAATTTGAATACAATACATTGGGCCAAATAATATTTTTGTTGTTGTGGTGAACCATAACAATGAGGAAAACATCTAGTAAGGGACGCGGACGTGGACATGGTCGTGGTGGTGTTAGTGGACCCTCTGGTGCTGGGAGAGGACGTGGCCGTTCTGCCACATCCACACGTCCTAGTGTACCAACTACCTCAGGTCCCAGTAGCCGCCAGAATTTACAGCGATATATGGTGGGGCCCAATGCCGTTCTAAGGATGGTAAGGCCTGAGCAGGTACAGGCATTAGTCAATTGGGTGGCCGACAGTGGATCCAGCACGTTCACATTATCTCCCACCCAGTCTTCTGCAGAAAGCGCACAGATGGCGCCTGAAAACCAACCCCATCAGTCTGTCACATCACCCCCATGCATATCAGGGAAACTGTCTGAGCCTCAAGTTATGCAGGAGTCTCTTATGCTGTTTGAAGACTCTGCTGGCAGGGTTTCCCAAGGGCATCCACCTAGCCCTTCCCCAGCGGTGGAAGACATAGACTGCACTGACGCACAACCACTTATGTTTCCTGATGATGAGGACATGGGAATACCACCTCAGCATGTCTCTGATGATGACAAAACACAGGTGCCAACTGCTGCGTCTTTCTGCAGTGTGCAGACTGAACAGGAGGTCAGGGATCAAGACTGGGTGGAAGACGATGCAGGGGACGATGAGGTCCTAGACCCCACATGGAATGAAGGTCGTGCCACTGACTTTCACAGTTCGGAGGAAGAGGCAGTGGTGAGACCGAGCCAACAGCGTAGCAAAAGAGGGAGCAGTGGGCAAAAGCAGAACACCCGCCGCCAAGAGACTCCGCCTGCTACTGACCGCCGCCATCTTGGACCGAGCACCCCAAAGGCAGCTTCAAGGAGTTCCCTGGCATGGCACTTCTTCAAACAATGTGCTGACGACAAGACCCGAGTGGTTTGCACGCTGTGCCATCAGAGCCTGAAGCGAGGCATTAACGTTCTGAACCTGAGCACAACCTGCATGACCAGGCACCTGCATGCAAAGCATGAACTGCAGTGGAGTAAACACCTTAAAACCAAGGAAGTCACTCAGGCTCCCCCTGCTACCTCTTCTGCTGCTGCCGCCTCGGCCTCTTCTGCTGCTGCCGCCTCGGCCTCTTCCTCTGCCTCTGGAGGAACGTTGGCACCTGCCGCCCAGCAAACAGGGGATGTACCACTAACACCACCACCACCTCCGTCACCAAGCGTCTCAACCATGTCACACGGCAGCGTTCAGCTCTCCATCTCACAAACATTTGAGAGAAAGCGTAAATTCCCACCTAAACTACTGGCCTATGAAATACTGTCATTTAGGCTGGTGGACACAGACAGCTTCAAACAGCTCATGTCGTTTGCTGTCCCACAGTATGTTGTTCCCAGCCGCCACTACTTCTCCAAGAGAGCCGTGCCTTCCCTGCACAACCAAGTATCCGATAAAATCAAGTGTGCACTGCGCAACGCCATCTGTAGCAAGGTCCACCTAACCACAGATACGTGTACCAGTAAGCACGGCCAGGGACGCTATATCCCCCTAATTGCACACTGGGTAAATGTAGTGGCAGCCGGGCCCCAGGCGGAGAGCTGCTTGGCGCACGTCCTTCCGCCGCCAAGGATCGCAGGGCAACATTCTTTGCCTCCTGTTGCCACCTCCTCCTTCTCGGCTTCCTCCTCCTCTTCTTCCACCTGCTCATCCAGTCAGCCACACACCTTCACCACCAACTTCAGCACAGCCCGGGGTAAACGTCAGCAGGCCATTCTGAAACTCATATGTTTGCCGGACAGGCCCCACACCGCACAGGAGTTGTGGCGGGGTATAGAACAACAGACCGACGAGTGGTTGCTGCCGGTGAGCCTCAAGCCCGGCCTGGTGGTGTGTGATAATGTGCGAAATCTCGTTGCAGCTCTGGGACTAGCCAGTTTGACGCACATCGCTTGCTTGGCGCATGTGCTGAATTTGGTGGTGCAGAAGTTCATTCACAACTACCCCGACATGTTCATTCACACGACCCCGAGCTGCTGCATAAAGTGCGGGCCGTCTGTTCGCGCTTCCGGCGTTCTCATCCTGCTGCTGCTCGCCTGTCTGCGCTACAGCGTAACTTCGGCCTTCCCGCTCACCGCCTCATATGCGACGTGCCCACCAGGTGGAACTCCACCTTGCACATGCTGGACAGACTGTGCGAGCAGCAGCAGGCCATAGTGGAGTTTCAGCTGCAGCACGCACGGGTCAGTCGCACTACAGAACAGCACCACTTCACCACCAATGACTGGGCCTCCATGCGAGACCTGTGTGCCCTGTTGCGCTGTTTTGAGTACTCCACCAACATGGCCAGTGGCGATGACGCCGTTATCAGCGTTACAATACCACTTCTATGTCTCCTTGAGAAAACACTTAGGGCGATGATGGAAGAGGAGGTGGCCCAGGAGGAGGAGGAGGAGGAGGAGGAGGAGGAGGAGGAAGAGGGGTCATTTTTAGCACTTTCAGGCCAGTCTCTTCGAAGTGACTCAGAGGGAGGTTTTTGGCAACAGCAGAGGCCAGGTACAAATGTGGCCAGCCAGGGCCCACTACTGGAGGACGAGGAGGACGAGGATGAGGAGGAGGTGGAGGAGGATGAGGATGAAGCATGGTCACAGCGGAGTGGCACCCAACGCAGCTCGGGTCTATCACTGGTGCGTGGCTGGGGGGAAAGGCAGGACGATGACGATACGCCTCCCACAGAGGACAGCTTGTCCTTACCCCTGGGCAGCCTGGCACACATGAGCAACTACATGCTGCAGTGCCTGCGCAACGACAGCAGAGTTGCTCACATTTTAACCTGTGCGGACTACTGGGTTGCCACCCTGCTGGATCCACGCTACAAAGACAATGTGCCCACCTTACTTCCTGCACTGGAGCGTGATAGGAAGATGCGCGAGTACAAGCGCACGTTGGTAGACGCGCTACTGAGAGCATTCCCAAATGTCACAGGGGAACAAGTGGAAGCCCAAGGCCAAGGCAGAGGAGGAGCAAGAGGTTGCCAAGGCAGCTGTGTCACGGCCAGCTCCTCTGAGGGCAGGGTTAGCATGGCAGAGATGTGGAAAACTTTTGTCAACACGCCACAGCTAACTGCACCACCACCTGATACGCAACGTGTTAGCAGGAGGCAACATTTCACTAACATGGTGGAACAGTACGTGTGCACACCCCTCCACGTACTGACTGATGGTTCGGCCCCATTCAACTTCTGGGTCTCTAAATTATCCACGTGGCCAGAGCTAGCCTTTTATGCCTTGGAGGTGCTGGCCTGCCCGGCGGCCAGCGTTTTGTCTGAACGTGTATTCAGCACGGCAGGGGGCATCATTACAGACAAACGCAGCCGCCTGTCTACAGCCAATGTGGACAAGCTGACGTTCATAAAAATGAACCAGGCATGGATCCCACAGGACCTGTCCGTCCCTTGTCCAGATTAGACATTAACTACCTCCCCTTAACCATATATTATTGGACTCCAGGGCACTTCCTCATTCAATCCTATTTTCATTTTACCATTATATTGCGAGGCTACCCAAAGTTGAATGAACCTCTCCTCTGTCTGGGTGCCGGGGCCTAAATATATGCCAATGGACTGTTCCAATGTTGGGTGACGTAAAGCCTGATTCTCTGCTATGACATGCAGACTAATTCTCTGCTGACATGAAGCCAGATCCTCTGTTACGGGACCTCTCTCCTCTGCCTGGGTGCTGGGCCTAAATATCTGACAATGGACTGTTGCAGTGGTGGCTGACGTGAAGCCTGATTTTCTGCTATGACATGCAGACTGATTCTCTGCTGACATGAAGCCAGATCCTCTGTTACGGGACCTCTCTCCTCTGCCTGGGTGCTGGGCTTAAATATCTGACAATGGACTGTTGCAGTGGTGGCTGACGTGAAGCCTGATTTTCTGCTATTACATGCAGACTGATTCTCTGCTGACATGAAGCCAGATCCTCTGTTACGGGACCTCTCTCCTCTGCCTGTGTGCTGGGCCTAAATATATGCCAATGGACTGTTGCAGTGGTGGCTGACGTGAAGCCTCATTCTCTGCTATGACATGCAGACTAATTCTCTGCTGACATGAAGCCAGATTGTCTGTTACGGGACCTCTCTCCTCTGCCTGGGTGCTGGGCATAAATTTATGAAAATGGACTGTTGCAGTGGTGGGTGACGTGAAGCCTGATTCTCTGCTATGACATGAAGACTGATTCTCTGCTGACATGAAGCCAGATTGTCTGTTACAGAACCTCTCTCCTCTGCCTGGGTGCTGGGCCTAAATTTATGAAAATGGACTCTTACAGTGGTGGGTGACGTGAAGCCTGATTCTCTGCTATGACATAAAGACTGATTCTCTGCTATGACATGAAGACTGATTCTCTGCTGACATGAAGCCAGATTGTCTGTTACGGGACCTCTCTCCTCTGCCTGGGTGCTGGGCATAAATTTATGAAAATGGACTGTTGCAGTGGTGGGTGACGTGAAGCCTGATTCTCTGCTATGACATGAAGACTGATTCTCTGCTGACATGAAGCCAGATTGTCTGTTACAGAACCTCTCTCCTCTGCCTGGGTGCTGGGCCTAAATTTATGAAAATGGACTCTTACAGTGGTGGGTGACGTGAAGCCCGATTCTCTGCTATGACATGAAGACTGATTCTCTGCTATGACATGAAGACTGATTCTCTGCTGACATGAAGCCAGATTGTCTGTTACGGGACCTCTCTCCTCTGCCTGGGTGCTGGGCCTAAATATCTGACAATGGACTGTTGCATTGGTGGCTGACGTGAAGCTTGATTCTCTGCTATGACATGCAGACTAATTCTCTGCTGACATGAAGCCAGATTCTCTGTTACGGGACCTCTCTCCTCTGCCTGGGTGCTGGGCCTAAATTTATGACAATGGACTGTTGCAGTGGTGGCTGACGTGAAGCCTGATTTTCTGCTATGAGATGCAGACTGATTCTCTGCTGACATGAAGCCAGATCCTCTGTTACGGGACCTCTCTCCTCTGCCTGGGTGCTAGGCCTAAATATCTGACAATGGACTGTTGCAGTGGTGGCTGACGTGAAGCCTGATTTTCTGCTATGACATGCAGACTGATTCTCTGCTGACATGAAGCCAGATCCTCTGTTACGGGACCTCTCTCCTCTGCCTGGGTGCTGGGCCTAAATATCTGAAAATGGACTGTTGCATTGGTGGCTGATGTGAAGCCTGATTCTCTGCTATGACATGCAGACTAATTCTCTGCTGACATGAAGCCAGATTCTCTGTTACGGGACCTCTCTCCTCTGCCTGGGTGCTGGGCCTAAATATCTGACAATGGACTGTTGCAGTGGTGGCTGACGTGAAGCCTGATTCTCTGCTATGACATGCAGACTAATTCTCTGCTGACATGAAGCCAGATTCTCTGTTACGGGACCTCTCTCCTCTGCCTGGGTGCTCAGCCTAAATATCTGACAATGGACTGTTGCAGTGGTGGCTGACGTGAAGCCTGATTTTCTGCTATTACATGCAGACTGATTCTCTGCTGACATGAAGCCAGATTGTCTGTTACGGGACCTCTCTCCTCTGCCTGGGTGCTGGGCCTAAATTTATGACAATGGACTGTTGCATTGGTGGCTGATGTGAAGCCTGATTCTCTGCTATGACATGCAGACTGATTCTCTGCTGACATGAAGACAGATTCTCTGTTACGGGACCTCTCTCCTCTGCCTGGGTGCCGGGGCCTAAATATCTGAGAATGGACTGTTCCAGTGGTGTGTGACGTGAAGCTAGATTCTCTGCTATGGGACCTCTGTCCAATTGATTTTGGTTAATTTTTATTTATTTAATTTTTATTTTAATTCATTTCCCTATCCAAATTTGTTTGCAGGGGATTTACCTACATGTTGCTGCCTTTTGCAGCCCTCTAGCCCTTTCCTGGGCTGTTTTACAGCCTTTTTAGTGCCGAAAAGTTCGGGTCCCCATTGACTTCAATGGGGTTCGGGTTCGGGACGAAGTTCGGATCGGGTTCGGATCCCGAACCCGAACATTTTCGGGAAGTTCGGCCGAACTTCTCGAACCCGAACATCCAGGTGTCTGCTCAACTCTAGTTAGTAATAATCTTCATTTAATACAGACGGGTGACATATAACATTGTAATACTCACAGGAAAAACACCCCCTGATTTTGTCTTATACACTGTATGTATAAAGGTAGTGCAGATATAGCAGTTGCACCTGGGAGATGGCACCAGCTGGAGCTTAAACACCTTTTGCCACATAAAAAACTCAGCAGTAATATAAATCACATGTAGCAGCAAGAAGGGAGAATGGCGCTCATATGGTTGGTATGGCATGGCAATATATGGTCAATAATGCAAAGATTAAGGAGGCTCACCTTTAGTGGTTGTGCTGTAGGAACAAGACTATTGAAGGCTTTCAAATAATGGTAGGCGGGGTGCTCGGGCTCAGATATGTCCTTCATATAAGGATATATTGGCTAAATTCTCAATTTTAACACCAGTTTGAGGGTTTAGTCAGACTTGTTTGTTTGCATCCACAATAGTGCACCTTCCTTATTAACGTCTATTTTATTTAGCTGCAGCCAATGCCACAAGTCCGGACAGTTTTGGGGGAACAAAAAACAGCATTTAGGCTAATCAGTGGCACAGAAGGTCGTCACAAAGGCACATGCTTCCAAAGAATATAGTCTGGAGGAGGAAGAAATCTGGTTTATTTAAGTCTCAAATGCTATATGTTTCTGGGCTGCAGGGCCCATTCTTCAGAGGCACCAAATGATTTAGTAGCTCTGGAGCCCAGAAAAGTATTGTATTTGAGACTTAAATAACTATTAGATTTAGGTCCACCTAGCTCTGGATTACACCCTTTGGAAGCTTCTACCTATGTGATGCCCTTCTGTGTGATTGATTACCCTGGTTGCTATTTTGTGCTCCTCCATAATATAAATGGCATATTTATAGTCTGTGGCCCTGGCTTCACAACTAACAGCAATGTGGTGAATATATACAGCTGCTATGTACAAGTGTATAGGCACACATTTACTATTTACACATATGTGCATACTAACTACATACTGTATGAGCACATATGCAAAGTTATCACATGTATATCTCAATGGAAATCTCACTAGAGATGTTTCACATGCACTGTACATACACATATTCACTAAGTGCACATGTAAATGTAAAACGGATACGATCATGTGCAGGAGGCATGAAACAGGTTTCCCTAATTACAGTGTATTTGAAAACTGCCCTCATGTTAACACTATTTAACAACTTATGACATATCATAAAGGTAGGCCTCTGGGGAAAAAGAATTTGGAGAGAGATTTATCAAACTGGTGCAAAGTAGAACTGGCTTAGTTTCTGATAGCAACCAATCAGATTCCAGCTTTCATTTTTCACAACTCTTTTGGGGAATAAAAAGGTGGAATCTGATCGGTTGCCATGGGCCATTAAGCTAGATCTACTTTACACCAGTTTGCTAAATCTCCCCCTTTGTCTTTGAAAGGTTATTCCCATCTTGTAAAGTGATGGCATATTTCTATGATCATGGGGTCAGTGCACTGCAGTTTCTTCTACACTTTCTCTGCACAGTGGTGTATGCAGCAGTTTTTGTCTGGTCGAAGCCCGAAGCTCCTGATGGAAAGTCGCTGGATCTGGGCCAGATCTCATTATAGTCTATCGGGTCTGGTGGTGAACGGCAGTATCCGGCAATGCTGGATCTGGTGAACTTTAGCAGACTGTGCTCTGCTGAAATAGCCTGCCAGATCAGGTTACCGGTGGTGTGAACGTAACCTAAGGAATTTCAGCAAAGAGGAAAAACACTACCCCAGTGCTTTATCCCCTTCATTCTAAGGATCAGTGGGATCCCAATGATATTCCATCACTGTATCAGATAGAAATAAAATGTTATTAAGCACTTGTGGAATAAATGACTATATTTATACACTCTTCTGATATATTGTTTAGTTAGGAGAAAAACCTTGAGCAATATATCTTAAGAATATTTTGAGTAGACAACTTCTCTGCTCAGACCAATTTATTTCAGACCAGCTGTTATTTATACCAGCAGTTCTACAGTTCCTAAGAGGTAACCTTCTCGAAAGACAGAATATGCTAAAGACAATTTTAAATTAGCACATCACATGACTCTAAAACACACCTTTCATGTCTTGTGATTTATTGTTAGGAGAAAAACCTTGAGCAATATAGCTTGAAGATATTTTGAGGAGACAACTCAAGAGTCATGACCAAGATCTTAGCTTTCTTTCTTGCCTTCTAGCTCTGGTTGATTTACATTACTTTTACTTTATTCAGACCTATTTATTTCAGACCAGCTGTTATTTATACCAGCAATTCTACAGTTCCTAAGAGATAGCTTTCTAGAAAGACAGAATATGCTAAAAAACTATTGAAATTAGCACATCACATGACTCTAAAACATAGTCCATTCATCCACTTAATTGCAAATCTTTTTATTATGAAATGTTATTAAATTTATGAATTTCATATGCACATGCATTAATGCATAGTGATAAGTGACAGGCAATATTCAAATTTACGATATTTCACAAATTGTTGGCTGAATATTCGCCATAAATTAGAGAATTTCTGATCTCCAGTCATTAATTGCAAATCTTTTTATTATGAAATGTTATTAAATTTATGAATTTCATATGCACATGCATTAATGCATAGTGATAAGTGACAGGCAATATTCAAATTTACGATATTTCACAAATTGTTGGCTGAATATTCGCCATAAATTCGAGAATTTCTGATCTCCAGTCATTGTTTATTTGATTGCGATGTAATATATTTGCGATAAATTCATGATTAAAATATTCAACACTATTTGCAAAAATTCTCGAATTCTCGAAGTGACGATATTTGTGATTAAAATTTGTGATTCGAATACACTCAACACTACTAATGCATTCTACTTGTATGTGAATTTTAATGTTCCGTAATGTTTCTCTGATTTATTTGATCATATCACCGTGGGCAATATAGGCGATATGCACAATATGAATTTGATTCAGATTTTGTCTATATCGCATATATCGCCGGACCGTAATATGACCACGGAGCGGTAGTGAATTGAAGAAGCTTCTCACTCACTGCTCTGTGGCCTCCTGACTCCGCAGTCAACACCAAGCTGTACTGGCCAGGGCCTGGCGTGCACACAGCATTAGTGATGTCCCAAACTATTCGCTGGCGAACAGTTCCCGGCGAACATAGCTTGTTCGCGTTCGCCGCGGCGGGCGAACATATGCGATGTTCGGTCCACCCACTATACATCATCATTGAGCAAACTTTGACCCTGTACCTCACAGTCAGCAGACACATTCCAGCCAATCAGCAGCAGACCCTCCCTCCTCCTGGACAGCATTCATTTTAGATTCATTCTGAAGCTGCATTCTTAGTGAGAGGAGGGAGAGTGCTGCTGCTGCTGATTCAATAGGGAAAGCGTTAGCTAGGGCACTGTTCTGTGTCCACAGACTTATCTGCTGTTAGGACAGCGTCCTGACAGCACCCCAAAAAGCCCTTTTTAAGGCTGGTACATCAGTCTGCTTTTTTTTAATATATATTTCAGTTGCCTGCCCGTGTGTGAGAGGCTGCAGGCTCAGTCACAGACAGCACGTGCACACCATTCATACAGGGTGTCACAGACAATACCTTGCAGATAAAAATTATTCAATTAATATTATTTCTCTGTGATATAATCACATTTGCAAGCCAGTGAGTGACTGTGTGGCCCACAGACAGTACTGTGTGCACACCATTCATGCAGGGTGTCACTGACAATACCTTGCAGATAAAAAAAGAATCAATTTATATAATTTATATATGATATAATCGCAGTTACAAGCCAGTGAGTGACTGTCTGGCCCACAGACAGTACTGTGTGCACTCCATATATACAGGGTGTCACAGACAATATCTTGCATATAAAAATAATTCAATTTATATTACTTTTCTGTGATATAATCACAGTTGCAAGCCAGTGTGTGTTAAGCCCACACCGACTGTACTGTGCCCACTGCCCACCACTTATATAGGGTGGCACAGTACCTTGCACGCATAGTACCACTTAACTAAAAAAAAATGACAGGCAGAGGCAGGCCACCCTGCAGGGGCCGTCGTTGTCGTGGTGCTGTGATTTCCACTGGCCCTGGAATAATGCCCAGTGTTCAGAGGCCACGTACCCTGAACCCGAAAAATTTGGAGAAAATAGTTGACTGGCTTACACAGGACACCCAATCTTTAACAGCTTCCGCTAAGAACCTTAACGCACCATCCTCCTCCAGCTCAGCTTTGGTCACCTGCTCTCAAGTTACCACTCTCCTGCCCGCCGCCACCACCACCACTACCACCACAGCCACCACAGCTGCTTCACTTGATCCCTCAGAGGAGTTATTTACACATCAGTTGGATGAAATTAGTGATGCACAACCATTATTGCCACAGCATGTAGATAAAAGGGATATGTCTCAGTCAGGCAGCATTACACACATGGATGTACAGTGTGATGATGATGATGATGATGTTGCACCTGCTGCTGCTTCCTTTGCTGAGGTGTCAGATACAAGTGAAGCCGTTGATGATGACGATGTGTCCGTGGATGCCACGTGGGTGCCTGCTCGAAGAGAAGAAGAAGAGGGGGAAAGTTCTGAAGGGGAGACAGAGAGAAGGAGGAGACGAGTTGGAAGCAGGGGGAGGTCGTCGCAAGGAGCTAGTGGCACAGTCAGACAGCATGTATCGGCACCCGGGGTCAGCCAGACAGCAAGCCAATCAACGCATGCTGTTGCAACCACCAGAATGCCATCATTGCAAAGCTCAGCAGTGTGGCATTTTTTTTGTGTGTCTGCCTCTGATAACAGCAATGCGATTTGCAACCTGTGCCAAAAGAAACTGAGTCGTGGGAAGTCCAACACTCACCTCGGTACAACTGCTTTGCGAAGGCACATGATCTCACATCACAAACGCCAATGGGATCAACACAGTACAAGCAGCACACAAACTCAAAGCCACCATCCTCCTCCTGGTCCAGCATCTTCAGCCACGTCAACCACTGCTGTCCTCCTTGCCCCCTCTCAACCACCCGCCACTCCGCCTCTCACCTTCAGCAGTTCTATCTCATCTGCCCACAGTCAGGTGTCTGTAAAGGAAATATTTGAGCGCAAGAAGCTAATGTCAGAGTCACCCCCTTGCCCGGCGTCTGACAGCTGGCTTGACGGAACTCTTAGCCCGTCAATTTTTACCATAACAGCTGGTGGAGTCTGAGGCCTTCAAAAAATTTGTCGCTATTGGGACACCACAGTGGAAGGTGCCCGGACAAATTTTTTTTTTTCAAAAAAGGCAATCCCAAACCTCTACTCAGTGATTGAACAGGAAGTCATGGCATCTCTGGCATACAGTGTTGGGGCAAGTTTCCATCTGACTACTGAAACCTGGTCTGCAAAGCATGGTCAGGGCAGGTATATCACATACACAGCGCATTGGGTCAACCTGCTGAAGGCCGCCACGACTTGTAGGCAGGCCTACTGCCACCTCCTCTACTCAATCCTCTTCGATAACCTCCTCGGCTGAGTCCTCTTCTGCTGCGGCGTCTGGCTGCACATCAACTTAATCCCCCCAGCTCCCCAGGGGCTATTCCACATCCCGGATACGACAGTGTCACGCTGTCTTGGGGTTGACTTGCCTGAAAGCAGAGAGCCACACCAGACCAGCAGTCCTGTCCGCCCTGAAGGCACAGGTGGATCAGTGGCTGACCCCGCACCAACTGGAGATCGGCAAAGTGGTGTGTGACAATGGAAACAATTTGTTGGTGGCATTGAATTTGGGCAAGTTGTCACATGTGCCGTGCATGGCACATGTGTTGAATCTCATCGTACAACGCTTTGTGTCTAAGTACCCAGGCTTACAATACTTCCTCAAGCAGGCCAGGAAGGTGTGTGGCCATTTCAGGTGTACCTACATGGCCATGGCGCACTTTTCAGACATTCAGCACCGAAACAACAAGCCAGTGAGGCGCTTGATTTGCGACAGCCCGACACGGAATTCAACACTCCTAATGTTCGACCGCCTGCTCCAACAAGAAAAAGCCGTCAACGAGCATTTGTATGACCGGGGTGCTAGGACAGTCTCTGCAGAGCTGGGAATTTTTGTTGCCACGTTACTGGATGCTCATGCGCAATGTCTGTAGGCTCATGCGTCCTTTTGAGGAGGTGACAAACCTAGTCAGTCGCACCAAAGGCACCATCAGCGACCTCATCCCATTTGTTTTCTTCTTGAAGCGTGCCCTGCGAAGAGTGCTGGATCAGGCTGTAGATGAGCGTGATGAGGAAGAGTTGTGGCCACCATCACCACCAGAAACAGCCTCGTCATCATCGCTTGCTGGACCTGCGGCAACGCTGCAAGAGGAGTATGAGGAAGAGGAGTCAGAGGAGGAATGTGGCTTTGAGGAGGAGGAAGGCCTACCACAGCAGGCATCCCAGGGTGCTCGTTGTTGTCACCTATCTGGGACCCGTGGTGTTGTACGTGGCTGGGGGGAAGAGCAGACCGTCAATGACATCAGTGAGGAGGAGGAACGGAAAATGAGTAGCTCGGCATCCAACCTTGTGCAAATGGGGTCTTTCATGCTGTCATGTCTGTTGAGGTACTCTCGTATAAAAAGGATGAATGAGAACGGCCTGCACTGGGTCGCCACGCTACTAGACTCCCGGCATAAGCAGAAAGTGGTGGAAATGTTACCAAATTACCAGAAGTCAGAAAGGATGCAGCAGTTCAAAACCAACCCAAAAAATATGCTTTACACAGCTTATAAGGGGGATGTCACAGCACAACGGGAATCTAACTGGGGAAGAGGTGAAAGTAATCCTCCTCCTACCACGACCACGGCGGCAAGGACAGGACGCTTTACAGCTGTGTTGTTGATGGAGGACATGCAGAGCTTTTTCAGTCCTACACATCGCCACAGCCCTTCGGGATCTAGCCTTAGAGAACGTCTCGACCAACAAGTAGCAGACTACCTCGCCTTAACTGCAGATATCGACACTCTGAGGAGCGATGAACCCCTTGACTACTGGGTGTGCAGGCTTGACCTGTGGCCTGAGCTATCCCAGTTTGTGATAGAACTTCTGGCCTGCCCGCTTCAAGTGTCCTGTCAGAAAGGACCTTCAGTGCAGCAGGAGGCATTGTCACTGACAAAAGAAGTCGCCTCGGTCAAAAAAGTGCTGATTACCTCACCTTCATTAAGATGAATGAGGCATGGATCCCAAAGGGACTGACAGTGGGGGATACGTTTGACTAACAAAAGGCCTGATGACATGCCTTGGCCTCAAAATGGTCCCCACGCTGCTGTATTTAATGTCTGCATACCGGATGACTTTCATGAATTCTCCACCACCAACTAGGGTTCAAGCCGCAATGCTTTAGTCACCTTTCTGCCTGGAAAACATACATTTTTCTGGCCGCTGGTGCTGCACTGTGGCTGCAAAAACAAAACAAAAAAAAAAAAGACACATACATGTGTCAATTCGCCTTCATGGTCGGTACCTTGTTGTGGTGAAGGGGCTTGCGTATCACAATGAAGCAATCATTACCTCTATGAGTGTGTTGGCAATGTTGCCACACCCCAGATGATAAGGCCGTTGCTTCATTATGATCAGACTAAAAGCGATCGGCTGGATAATTTTTCATAGAAAAAAAACTTTTTTTGTTTTTTTGTTGTTGTATGGGTTTTTAATACATAAAATAAAACAATCATAATAAAGTCTCTTAATATTTTATTAGAAATAATGCAGACAATCCCCATCAATTCCAATACAAAGCAAGTACAGAGCTCAGAACTAAATTATTTCAGGATGTCGTAATGGTTTGTTAATTCGACAATGGTTAATCAATTCGACACACGTCCCCGGATAGGGGACATAACAGGGATTAAACTGATAGGAATAGTACTAGTTAAGACCCCACTCATATAGAGTGTCACAGCACATTGCTCCGTGCACGTGCAGTGCCCCAACTTGGGAGTAAGAGGACAGACCAAGTTGCTTTTTTCCTCTCCCGGTTCCTAAAATCAATTCAGTTTGGTGTATCAGAGTTTGGTCTGTCACTGTGAAGGCAGTCGAAGGTGCCCGGCCAAATCCCTGATATGGGACGTAACAGGGATTAAACTGATGAGAAGAGAACTACAGAAAATACGACTCATATCGGGTGTGACAGTAAATTGCACGGCGCAGTCGCAGTGACCGTGGAGTAAAACAAAGGGGAGAGAGCCAGCGTTTTTTTAACCATCTCCACGTTCTAAAAATTAATTCAATAAATGGACCCCAGATTGGGGATGTAACAGGGATTAAACTAATGAGAAGAGAACCACAGAAAATACGACTCATATCGGGTGTGACAGTAAATTGCACGGCACCCTGCAGGAAAGGTAAGTATAATAACAGCGATTCTTCTGGGGGGCTGGAGGATCGGGGAGGGGGGGATCTATTTGCAAAGGATGGCCATGGAGCTGATCTGATGGCACTGGCCTCTGGTAGACATGTTTGATGATGGCAAATTACATGGGGCTGATGGCACTGGCTCTTGGGGAGATGTATGACGATGATGGAAAATGCCATGGGGCTGATGGCACTGGCTCTGGGCCCCTGGGGGACATGCATGATCATGATGGCAAATGCAGAGGGGCTGATGGCACTGGCTCTGAGGGACATGTATGATGATGATGGAAAATGCCATGGGGCTGATGGCACTGGCTCTGGGCCCCTGAGGGACATGCATGATCATGATGGCAAATGCAGAGGGGCTGATGGCACTGGCTCTGAGGGACATGTATGATCATGATGGCAAATGCCATGGGACTGATGGCACTGGCTCTGAGGGACATGGATGATGATGATAGCAAATGCCATGGGGCTGATGGCACTGGCTCTGAGGGACATGTATGAAATTTGTGTTTTACTAACACTTAGTCTTCATCTTTACATTGTTTGGAAAAAGATCTGTTACACAGTACACGTATTAAAAATGTCTTGTATACATACAGAAGAAAATAATATATAGCAATATATTGCATATTGCACATGCTTCAAATTATATCACAATTAAGATTTTAGGCCATATCGCCCACCCCTAATTGATATGTACTACCTTTTGTGTTAAGGAACCGGAGAAACAGAATGATCTACTAGTTACTTTAAAGGGGTTGTCCGGGTTCAGAGCTGAACCCGGACATACCCTTATTTTCACCCCGGCAGCCCCCCTGAGCCTAGCATCGGAGCATCTCATGCTCCGATACGCTCCAGTGCCCTGCGCTAGATCGCGCAGGGCACAGGCTCTTTTGTTTTTAATAACACACTGCCAGGCGGTAACTTCCGCCCAGCAGTGTGTTCGGTGACGTCACCGGCTCTGAGGGGCGGGCTTTAGCTCTGCCCTAGCCGTTTTACTGGCTAGGGCAGAGCCAAATCCCGCCCATCAGTGCCGGTGACGTCACCGGGGGTCCTGTCAGCCCCATGGAGAGCCCGGTATGTCACCGGAACTCTGAAAAATGCCTTTGCCCTGCGCGATTTAGCGCAGGGCAAAGGAGAGCATCTGAGCTTTTTTTTGTCCGAGCTCCAGCGCCGCAATCTGGGGCTCGGTATTGTTATTTGTATCCCCTGTGCATGTTTGTGATGCAAGCTGAGCAGGGCCGTTTTAATATTGATTGGACCTAGGGCAAGAATTTACTTGGGCCCCCTGGATCCCGCCTTCCCACACCCTAGCATGCAATCACACCCTCCACTTTGTGCAACACTGGACTAGGAAGCTCCTCTAGTGGCCGTCTGATGAGAGGTGTTCCTTGGCAGTAATGTAAATACTGCCTTTTTTTCTGAAAAGGCAGTGTTTAAATTAAAAAGCTTGCAGAGACATGCTATAGACACCAGAACTACTAAATTTAGCTGTTGTGGTTCTGGTGACTATAGTGTCCCTTAATATAGAGGGGGGGAAAAGAATCAGCACAAAAGTATCAAATAAAATGGATGTATCATTATTCAAAAAATTTAAAAAAAAGCACAACTTCTGACACAAATATATAGTATTTTGCAGATTACTTTTTTTTTTTACAATATGCAGATGGTACTGTACTACTAACCCCTCCATCCACCCCTTCCTCCCTCTTCTCCATCCCCCCCCCTCCTTCTCCAACCACCCAGCACCCTTACTCACATAAAACATATAATATATCCATTTCCCCCCTATGTATATATTTCATTTTTGCCCCCTCTGTATATATATATATCATATATATATATATATATACAGAGGGGGCAAAAAGGAATATATACAGAGGGGGGAAATTGTATATATATATTCAATTTTCTGCCCCCAAGGCCACTGTATATATTTGTTTGCCACTTTTTTTGATGATTTTGGCCCCAGGGCTGGGCCCCTATGAAGGATTTGCTTTTGCTGCCAGTGCTGTGCCCTCTTGCCCTCATACAGCAGGCCGCAGCCAGCACTGCCACACCACTGATCATCACCTCACCTCAGATCCCACCCCGGGATGAAGCAGGAATAGTGTGCCAGGGTAGTGCAAAAACATTATAAAAAAAACCTTCAGTTAGGTACCCTCCCAGTCCCAGCTGTGATCCCGCGTGACCTTGGGTCTCGTGATGACAAGATAAGGAATAGATTTCAGTGCAGTGCAGCCACACTTACTTCAAATACAGGGAGGGCCCGGCCGCAGCACTTGAAAAAATAAATAAAGAGCACTTGTGGGGCTGCGCCCCACCTTCCCCCCCGCTGGAGTGGTCAGAGGGCTCAAGAGGCAGCTGCCGTGGGTCCCCCAGGAGCAACTTGGCCAAGGGCAGCTGCTGCTTTTTCCCTACGTTACAGACGGCTCTGAGGCTGAGTGACTGCTCAGCCTGCCTGCTTCAGGATTGCTTGTATTCTGTTCCAACGAGGCAAAGAGTCCCTGGACCTATCATGTTATGATAATCGTGTGTAGAGTTGAGCGGACACCTGGATGTTCGGCCGAACTTCCCGAAATGTTCGGGTTCGGGATCTGAACCCGATCCGAACTTCGTCCCGAACCCGAACCCCATTGAAGTCAATGGGGACCCGAACTTTTCGGCACTAAAAAGGCTGTAAAACAGCCCAGGAAAGGGCTAGAGGGCTGCAAAAGGTAAATCCCCTGCAAACAAATGTGGATAGGGAAATGAATTAAAATAAAAATTCAATAAATAAATTAAATAAATAAAAATTAACCAAAATCAATTGGAGAGAGGTCCCATAGCAGAGAATCTGGCTTCACGTCACCCACCACTGGAACAGTCAATTCTCAGATATTTAGGCCCCGGCACCCAAGCAGAGGAGAGAGGTCCTGTAACAGACAATCTGGCTTCATGTCAGCAGAGAATCAGTCTTCATATCATAGCAGAGAATCAGGCTTCACGTCAGCCACCAATGCAACAGTCCATTGTCAGATATTTAGGCCCAGCACCCAGGCAGAGGAGAGAGGTCCCATAACAGACAATCTGGCTTCATGTCAGCAGAGAATCAGTCTTCATATCATAGCAGAGAATCAGGCTTCACGTCACCCACCACTGCAACAGTCCATTTTCATAAATTTAGGCCCAGCACCCAGGCAGAGGAGAGAGGTCCCGTAACAGAGGATCTGGCTTCATGTCAGCAGAGAATTAGTCTGCATGTCATAGCAGAGAATCAGGCTTCACGTCACCCAACATTGGAACAGTCCATTGGCATATATTTAGACCCCGGCACCCAGACAGAGGAGAGGTTCATTCAACTTTGGGTAGCCTCGCAATATAATGGTAAAATGAAAAAAGGATTGAATGAGGAAGTGCCCTGGAGTACAATAATATATGGTTAAGGGGAGGTAGTTAATGTCTAATCTGGACAAGGGACGGACAGGTCCTGTGGGATCCATGCCTGGTTCATTTTTATGAACGTCAGCTTGTCCACATTGGCTGTAGACAGGCGGCTGCGTTTGTCTGTAATGACGCCCCCTGCCGTGCTGAATACACGTTCAGACAAAACGCTGGCCGCCGGGCAGGCCAGCACCTCCAAGGCATAAAAGGCTAGCTCTGGCCACGTGGACAATTTAGAGACCCAGACGTTGAATGGGGCCGAACCATCAGTCAGTACGTGGAGAGGTGTGCACACGTACTGTTCCACCATGTTAGTGAAATGTTGCCTCCTGCTAACACGTTGCGTATCAGGTGGTGGTGCAGTTAGCTGTGGCGTGTTGACAAAACTTTTCCACATCTCTGCCATGCTAACCCTGCCCTCAGAGGAGCTGGCCGTGACACAGCTGCCTTGGCGACCTCTTGCTCCTCCTCTGCCTTGGCCTTGGGCTGCCACTTGTTCCCCTGTGACATTTGGGAATGCTCTAAGTAGCGCGTCTACCAACGTGCGCTTGTACTCGCGCATCTTCCTATCACGCTCCAGTGCAGGAAGTAAGGTGGGCACATTGTCTTTGTAGCGTGGATCCAGCAGGGTGGCAACCCAGTAGTCCGCACACGTTAAAATGTGGGCAACTCTGCTGTCGTTGCGCAGGCACTGCAGCATGTAGTCGCTCATGTGTGCCAGGCTGCCCTGGGGTAAGGACAAGCTGTCCTCTGTGGGAGGTGTATCGTCATCGTCCTGCCTTTCCCCCCAGCCACGCACCAGTGATGGGCCCGAGCTGCGTTGGGTGCCACCCTGCTGTGACCATGCTTCATCCTCATCCTCCTCCACCTCCTCCTCATCCTCGTCCTACTCGTCCTCCAGTAGTGGGCCCTGGCTGGCCACATTTGTACCTGGCCTCTGCTGTTGCAAAAAACCTCCCTCTGAATCACTTCGAAGAGACTGGCCTGAAAGTGCTAAAAATGACCCCTCTTCCTCCTCCTCCTCCTCCTGGGCCACCTCCTCTTCCATCATCGCCCTAAGTGTTTTCTCAAGGAGACATAGAAGTGGTATTGTAACGCTGATAACGGCGTCATCACCACTGGCCATGTTGGGGGAGTACTCAAAACAGCGCAACAGGGCACACAGGTCTCGCATGGAGGCCCAGTCATTGGTGGTGAAGTGGTGCTGTTCCGCAGTGCGACTGACCCGTGCGTGCTGCAGCTGAAACTCCACTATGGCCTGCTGCTGCTCGCACAGTCTGTCCAGCATGTGCAGGGTGGAGTTCCACCTGGTGGGCACGTCGCATATGAGGCGGTGAGCGGGAAGGCCGAAGTTACGCTGTAGCGCAGACAGGCGAGCAACGGCAGGATGTGAACGCCGGAAGCGCGAACAGACGGCCCGCACTTTATGCAGCAGCTCTGACATGTCGGGGTAGTTGTGAATGAACTTCTGCACCACCAAATTCAGCACATGCGCCAGGCAAGGGATGTGCGTCAAACCGGCTAGTCCCAGAGCTGCAACGAGATTTCGCACATTATCGCACACCACCAGGCTGGGCTTGAGGCTCACCGGCAGCAACCACTCGTCGGTCTGTTGTTCTATACCCCGCCACAACTCCTGTGCGGTGTGGGGCCTGTCCGGCAAACATATGAGTTTCAGAATGGCCTGCTGACGTTTACCCCGGGCTGTGCTGAAGTTGGTGGTGAAGGTGTGTGGCTGACTGGATGAGCAGGTGGAAGAAGAGGAGGAGGAAGCCGAGAAGGAGGAGGTGGCAACAGGAGGCAAAGAATGTTGCCCTGCGATCCTTGATTTTTCAGCCATCTTTCATCTCTGCAGTTTGACAAAAAAATCTTAGTTTCCTACTTTTCCATCAACCTTCTAGACAAATCATCCTACCACCTCCAATATTGTGCCTGCCGTGCTCCCCAATACTGTACTGCAGAAGCAGATAAACCCTCTGATAGTACTTGTACCATGCAGATAATGCCCTTCAATAATTATTGGAATGCAGAGTCCTAAAATAACTACACCCAGAAAATAGTGTCCCTGACACCAATAGTGTAAACATAATGTCCTCCAAAAATAACTGAGCTAGGCTGATACAGAGCCAGGGTGCCCCCACAGTAACAGTGTTCCCTAAAGTCCCAACTAATAATCCTCTGCCAGAGTGCACTTGGTAGTAATAGTGCGTCAACAGTACTAATGTCCCCACTGTGCACCAGAAGTAAAAATGTTCCCATAGTGCCCATACTAGTAATCATGTTCCTCATTGTCCTCCAGTAGTAATAAAGCCTACCATAATGCACCTCCACATAGTGATATTTCTCCTTATCGTGTGACAGTAGAATAATGCCCCCTTAAAATGAGCATCGGTACAAAAAATGCCCCCTTATAATGTGTTCCAGGGCAAAAAATGTCCCCAAATATTGTGCACTAGTACACAAATGCCGCTGTTCTGTGTGCCAGTACAAAAATACCCCTTTTAGTGCCCCCAGTTCAGCTAATGTCCCCATAGTGCCTCCATAATGTGTGCAAGTATAAAATACCCCTATATAATACCCCCAAATCAATTCCCCCATAGTGTTCATCTCCCCCTTCCCCATAGTGCCCCCATAATGTGCCAGTATAAAATACCTCTGTATAGTGCCCCCAGTAAATTCCCCTATAGTGCCCCAGTAGAAGCACTCAGAGTCCCCCATGATTTGCCAGTATAAAATACCCCTTCTTAGTGCCCCCATAGTGCTCCCCTCCCCCTTCCCCATAGTGCTCCCATTATGTGTCCTAGTATAAAATGTCCCTATACAGAGCCCCCAGTAGATGCCCTTGTAGTGCCCCCCATAATGTGCCAGTTTAAATTACCCTTTCAGTGCCCCAATAGATGCCCCAATAGTGCTCCTCTTCCCCTTCCCCATATAAAATACCCCTTTTTTCTGCCATCAGTGGATGCCCCCATAGTGCCCCTTATAATGTGCCAATAAGAAGTGCCCCTAGATGCCCCCATAGCTCTCCTTTTGTGCACTGTGCTATATAAAAAATATAAACACTAATACTTACCTCCATGAAGCTGGCAGTGATGTGATGCAGGCCTCTTCCAGCCTGTCCCTCGCGCTGTACATTTCAGGCATGTGTCCCATCATTGCACCTCCTGCACCGGCCTCTGATAGGCTACATGCACTAGGGCTTTCACAATGCAAAGATGCCGCCCCCCACCTGACAGGCAGAGAGCAGTAGTGACATGATGGGGGCAGTGGCATGATGAAGTATGGAACATGATAGTTAGCAGGCAACATGATGGTAGGCATATAGGCAGGCAGACAACAATAGTGGAAAGATGGGGCACCATCAGCAAGACCAGCTCTATTCATCATCCTCAGCCAGAGGAGTGTGAAAATTCTCCCCAATCCAGGCTTGGTTCATTTGGACAAAAAGTGATGTTTTAGACATTGGCAGGGGCCAACTTGTTCCGTTTCGGTGTCACCCCTGTGGTGCTGAAAGCCTTTTCTGCGATGACAGTGGACGCTGGGCAAGAAACAAGAGACAGTTTGGGCCACTGTTCTTGTCTGACTGCCCTGAAGTCCATGGGTTCAGAGAACAGGGTATGTGCCGGAGACTGCCCAGAGTTTAGGTAGGCCTGAACCTGGGTCTTGAGGCGGGAGGCCCCCATTTGCTGATTTGCCTCGTGAAAACAACTACTACGTCATGTTGAAAAGACTGAACTGGCTTCTGTTGCTGTTACTGTTGCTGTAGCTTCTGCTGCTTGTGGCGGCGGGAGGTAGGTGGCTCTTCACGGAGCAGCTTCCCTTTCAGATACACTGGCGGCAGGCGTCTGCTCACCAAAGTCAGCTTCAGGCTGCATACACAATGTTTCCTTGTAATAATGTAATTTAGCCTTCCTTTCAGAGAGAGGAAAACATTCCCCCATTGTGATTTGATAGTGAGGGTCTAAATGCATGGCTATCCAGTAATTATCAGATTGCTTGATGTGAATGATACACATCAGTGCCTCAGAAGAAACTGATTAGGAAACTCAAGTAGTACTCCAGCCGCCCCTTATGTGTGCTTTTAACCTATTTATTTGTACAATAAATTTGTTTTGGAAATTAATAAAAATTATTATATCTCTGTGTGAACAGGGGTCAAAAGGAACAATGTGGAGCATCATAGTTCATCTGATATGTCATTATAGCACTTTTAGAAGTACGGATCTTACTTTTTATCGTATTTTATGTTCGAGACTTGACCTTCCTCATATAAACCCAGCAGCGCTTAGTGCTAATAGATTGTCAACAGCATTTATTTATTTTTTACCTGTAGGTGCATAACCAAGAGGGCATCCAGGTAGCAATTCTAGCCAGTTTGCATGACAAGCCAGTTTCCTGCTCCGCCCGCCCATTAAGACAATTGGTTGTTGTGGCCAGTGTCATAGTTATTGTCTTTCTGCTCCTCCATCTCCAATTCCTCCTCCTCCTCCAGAGACAGCTCCTTAACCTCCTCTTCCATGGGAGTCTCGCCTTGTGGGTCTCCAACACCTACAGGGCGGACAGCAAGATGCACAGATGTTCTTCTTCCGCCATCATCCCCTGCTGCATGCATGTCAGCGTCTCTAAGATAAATACAGTATAAGGCCTCATGCACACAACCGTGGTGTGTTTTGCGGATCCTTCAATATAAATGCCTATTCTTGTCCACAAAGCTCGGAAAAGAATAGGACATGTTATATTTTTTTAGCGGGGCCACGGAACGGAGCAATGGATGTGGATAGCACACTGACCGATTGAAGTGAATGGGTCCGCATCCGAGCCGCCAAAACAATGGCCGTGTGCATGAGGCCTAAGGGGGATGAGATTGTTCATCCTGGAGTTGTCTCTACTGACAAACTTAGTGGTTTCTTCGAGGGCTTCAGCACCCATCGGCTGTCTCGAAGTTCCAAATTGCTGCTCCTACTATGAGTGCTGCAGGACTCAAGTGAAGTGGGTCCTGTTCACAGCAAGTTCCAAACAAAGAGAAAAATAAACCACACTGCTCTTAACTAGTGATGAGAGGCAGGGGCAATATTCAAATTTGAAATATTTTGCAGATTTGAGATTATATTCTTGATTGCAATAATCAGCAATGTAATATTTGTGTAATGCGCACGCAATACAGGCGTGGATCACTTATGCTACATTTTCTAGCTGGCATAAGTTTCCTGAGACTGTAAAAAATGGTTGGCATGGCAGAACATTTGAAAAGCTTTACACGCAGATAGAGTGCTCCAATATATTTGCAAATTTTCGGCAATTAATGATGCGCATATTTGTTCACAATACGTGAAACTTGTGACATCACAGCACTATGTCTGTAGCATGTATATATGGACAGCAGAAACTATCACACTGCCTAACACCCTGCACTAGAACCTATCAGCTACACCAGGGATGCTCAACCTGCGGCTCTCCAGCTGTCGTAAAACTACAACTCCCACAATGTCCTTCTGTAGGATGATAGCTGTAGGCTGTCAGGGAATGATGGGAGTTTTGCAACAGCTGGAGGGCCACAGGTTGAGCATGCCTGAGCTACACTATAGATCAATCTAACCTACACTGACTATCTCTCCCTAACTATCTGAATTATATATATATATATATATATATATATATATATATATAACTGTCTAATGTAATACAACAAAGCACAGAGCACAGCCAGGGCCGTCTTTACCAAGGGGCAAAAGGGGAAGTTGCCCCGGGCCCAATTGCTCCTTGGGGGCTCAAGGCAGCTGCCTCTTGAGCCCTGCTAGCCACTGCCCCGGGTGTCAAGCTGTCAGCTTCACAGGCATCGTACTGTGTTAGAGCTGTGACTGTGATCTAGGACCTTAATGACATCATCACCATGTGACCAGTAACCTAGCAATATTACTGGTCACATGGCTATGAGGTCATCACAAGTCCTAACAGGAGTGTTGCAGGTGAAGTGTGCCTTAACTGTGGTGCTATACTGCTGTACTGTATAGTGTGGGGGGCTGTATAGTTTGGGGTGCTGTATACGGTGAGGTGCTATACTGCTCTACTGTATACTGTGGGGTGCTGTATACTGTGGGCTGCTATACTGCATACTGTGGGTTGCTATATACTATAGGGTGCTATACTGCATACTGTGGGGTGCTGGGATGCACTGTAACACTAGGGTGAGCCGAGCCCCGGTCTCCTTCCCGCAGAGCAGTGCCCACTTCCAGCCTGAGCCCAGCTGCCCAGAACACTGATCCTGAGCCGCTGGAGTCTTCAGAACTGGAAATATTTACAGTCATTCACTGGACTCTACCAGATATGTAGATTTTTTGTGTGTGTGTTGTGGTGGAGGGCGTGATTGCCTGCTAAGGTGTGGGAAGGCGGGATCCAGGGGGCCCAAGTAAATTTTTGCCCAGGGTCCAATCAATATTAAAGACGGCCCTGAACACAGCAATGACACTACAGTATTTTTCATAACTGCAATACACTTTAGAAAATAGCTGCTGCGGAGGTTCCTATATAGTAAAGGGTAGGCAACTTTTCATCGGGTTGACAGATTACTGCGAGGGGCTGGAGAATATCCAGCGGTCATGGTCCATATCGGAACCAATGACAAAGTTAGAGGTAGGTGGAGAGTCGATAAAAATGATTTCAGGGATTTAGTTGAAAAGCTTAGGGCAAGGACCTCAAAGGTAATATTTTCCAAAATACTGCCTGTACCACGGGCCACACAAGAAAGGCAACATGAGATTAGGGAGTTTAACAAGTGGCTCAAGAACTGGTGTAGGAAGGAGGGGTTTGGGTTCCTGGAGAACTGGGACGACTTCTCTATCGGCTACAGGCTCTATCGTAGGGATGGGCTGCACCTCAATGGGGAAGGGGCAGCTGTGTTGGGGAGAAAGATGGCTAGAACGTTGGAAGAGTGTTTAAACTAGGGACTGGGAGGGAAATTTCATTATAGGAGGGGAAAATAGTGCAGATAGAGACCGGGGGCAATGTAGTTGGTCTGGGGGGGGAATGGAAGGAGGGATTAGAACAGTTCAGAATAAAAGGTGTAGGGTAAAAAAATATACATAAACCTCTCAAATGTATGTATACTAATGCCAGAAGCCTGACTAATAAAACTGGGGAACTGGAATTAGTTATGTGTGTGAGGAGGACTATGACATAGTCGAATAAACATGGCTGGATGATAGTTATGACTGGGCAGTTAATGAACAAGATTACAGTCTGTTTAGAAAGGTTGTCAAAACCGGAGAGGGGGGGGTATGCCATTATGTAAAGTTCTGTCTAAAGCCCACACTCCGGGAATATATAAGTGAGGGGCATGAACATGTGGAGTCACTGTGGGAAAAGATATATAGAGCTAAAAACAATAATAAATTACTAATAGGAGTTTACAGAAAATCTACTACTAAACGAGATAGACAAGGCGGCAAATCATAATGGAGGTGGCTATTATGGGGGCTTCAACTACCCAGATATAGACTGGGAAACTGAAAATTTTATATCTCATAAAGGAAACAGGTTCTTGGCGATAACCAAAGACAATTGCCTCTCCCAACTGGTTCAGGACCCGACTAGAGGGACGGCCATAGTGGACTTTGTATTAACCAATAGACCTGACAGAACAACAGACGTGAAGGTTGGAGGACACCCTGGAAATAGTGACCATAAAGTAATAACCGTCCAATTATCATTCAAAAGAGCGTTTCTACAGGAGGAACAAAAATACCAAACTTCAAAAAAGCTAAATTTAGACAACTAAGAGAGGCCATAAGCCTAACTAACTGGGACAAAGTCCTCAAAAAAAAATAAAAAATACAGCCGCAAAATGGCATATCTTTAAAATCATCCTAAAATCTAATTGTGAGAGGTATGGGAATAAAATGTTAAGGAACAAAAATAAACCAATGTGGATAAATAGAACTGTAAAGAAAGCAATAAATAACAAAAAGAAAGCATGTAAATCACTAAAATAGGAGGGTAGCACGGAAGCACTGAAAAACTATAAGGAAAAAATAGAACATGTAAAAAACAAATAAAAGCAGCCAAACTAGAGACCAATAGATTGATTGACAAAGAGAGTAAATTATCCCTAAAATGTTCTTCAATTATATAAATGTTAAAAAGTATAAATCTGAAGGTGTTGACACTTTAAAGAGTAATGAGGGGTGGGGCGGATAAAAATATTTTTTTATCCAATGTATTCACTGAGGAAAATAAACTGTCAGATGAAATGCTGAATGTAAAAATAAATTCCCCATTAAAAAGTGTCCTGTCTGACCCAGGAATAAGTACAGTGGCGTCTTAAAAAGATTAAAATAGACAAATCGCCAGGACTGGATGGCATACACCCCCCTTAAGGGAATTAAGTAATGTCATAGCCAGACCCTTATTTCTGATATTTGCAGACTCTATACTGACAGGGAATGTCCCACAGGATTTGCGCATGGCAAATGTGGTGCCAATATTAAAAAAGGGTCCAAAAACAGAGCCTGGAAACTATAGGCCGGTAAGTTTAACATCTGTTGTGGGTAAACTGTTTGAAGGTTTTCTAAGAGATGCTATCTTAGATCATCTCAACGGAAATAAGCAAATAACGCCATATCAGCAAAGCTTCATGAGGGATCGGTCTTGCCAAACTATTTTAATCAGTTTCTATGAGGAGGTAAGTTCTAGACAGCGGCGAATCAATGGATGTCGTATATCTGGACTTTTCCAAAGCATTTGACACTGTACCACATAAAAGGTTAGTATATAAAATGAGAATGCTCAGACTGGGAGAAAATGTATGTATGTGGGGAGGTAACTGGCTGAGTGATAGAAAACAGAGGGTGGTTATTAAAGGTACACACTCATAATGGGTCGCTGTCACTACAGGGGTCAGTATTGGGCCCTATTCTCTTCAATACATTTATTAATAATCTTGTAGAAGGCTTGCATAGTAAAATATCGCTTTTGTAGATGACACTAAACTGTTTAAATTAATTAACACTGAAGAGGACAGTATACTACTACAGAGGGATCTGGATAGATTGGAGGCTTGGGCAGATAAGTGGCAGATGAGGTTTAACACTGACAAATGTAAAGTTATGCACATGGGAAGGAATAATGCAAATCACCCGTACATACTTATTGGTAAAACACTTGGTAACACTGACATGGAAAATGATCTAGGAATTTTAATAAACAGCAAACTAAGCTGCAAAAAACAGTGTCAGGCAGCTGCTGCCAAGGCCAATAAGATAATGGGTTGCATCAAAAGGGACATAGATGCCCGTGATAAGAACATAGTCCTACCACTTTACAGATTGCTAGTCACACAACACATGGAGTACTGTGTACAGTTCTGGGCTTCTGTGAACAAGGCAGACATAGCAGAGCTGGATAGGATCCAGAGGAGGGCAACTAAAGTAATAACTGGAATGGGGCAACTATAGTACCCTGAAAGATCATCAAAATTAGGGTTATTCACTTTAGAAAAAAGACGACTGAGGGGAGATCTGATTACTATGTATAAATATATCAGGGGTCAGTACAGAGATCTATCCCATCATCTATTTATCCCCAGGACTGTGACTGTGACGAGGGGACATCCTCTGCGTCTGGAGGAAAAAAGGTTTGTACACAAACATAGAAAAGGATTCTTTACGGTAAGAGCAGTGAGAATATGGAACTCTCTGCCTGAGGAGGTGGTGATGGTGAGTACAATAAAGGAATTTAAGAGGGGCCTGGATGTATTTCTGGAGCGTAATAATATTACAGGATATAGCTACTAGAGAGGGGTCATTGATCCAGGGAGTTAGTCTGATTGCCTGATTGGAGTCGGGAAGAAAATTTTTATTCCCCTAAAGTGGGGAAAATTGGCTTCTACCTCACAGGTGTTTCTTTACCTTCCTCTGGATCAACTTGCAGGATGACAGGCTGAACTGAATGGACAAATGTCTTTTTTCGGCCTTATGTACTATGTTACTATGCGAGGGATGTTGCTAAGCTGTGACAAAGCCTTATCATTGGCCCACAAGCTAGAAGAAGGGAGCCATGATCCCCTAATGTGTACTGTGTTAAAAAAATGAATTTTTGTCATTACTAATATATAGCACTATATTCAAAATATTAGTGAATTCTCAAAATGCCGATATTCGTGATAAAAACTCAAAATACAAATATTCAACACTACTCTTAACTTCCAGTGAGAGTCTCAACCAAACCAAATGTTTGGACAGTTCTCTGATGCAGTCATTCACTGATTAAAATCTGGTCTCCAAACACATCTCTACTCCCCTGTCCTGTAAGCAGACAGAAAGAAGGAGCAAAAATAGTGAAGCACAGCAACTAAGATTCAAATGTCAGCTCACTAAAACGTTATTAGTAGAGGAGAGAAATTAGTGCTTATAAGAAAAAAGAAATCTAAAACTTAACTTTAAATCTAAAACAAATAAGAAAAGATAATTGATCCCCAAACAAGATATTCATCTATAAATAACAAATATGCCCACAAAAAGTCTGGCTAGATACACAATAGCAATTATTTCAGGCAGTATCCTAAGGAGATATACTTACAAAACAACGGATTTACTCACGGTTATCCTACACTTGCGGTACAGGTCACATAGGATCGTATCCAGCAAAGTAGATTCGTTGCGAGGTGAAATTGTGGTTGCTGTGTGAATCCTAAAGTTGAACAGAGTTGTCAGGAGATGGCCTGTCCCTAGGTGTCCCTTTTAGGCTATCCCTGCCTAAAAGCGGAGCACCAGCCCTGAAAGGGTTGACCCCACTTATCGGTGGCTAAACCCTAAACAAAGCCCTAGGAAAAAGCCCTAAAGAGCAGTTTTCTAAAAAGGTGTCCCGACGCGTTTCCACATGGAAGATAGTCCTGGTTCATCAGGGGAAATAACAAAACAGCAGATTGAGTGATGGTACTGGCAGCCAAGGTAAAGTGGGCGATGAGAGATGTGCACAGAGATCCCCTATATATACCAAAATACCTCCATAGTGTTTGAAAATGGTGCTCCCGCTCTGGAAGACATGATTTGCCGGAAGGGGGCGGAGACTTAGCCCTACTTCCGGTCTAGTGGAACGCACATGCTTACCAGCAATATATATATAAAATATACAATTAGTAATAGTGATAATTAGACATAAGCAGGGTGATATTATCCTAGAATTGAAGCCCAGGCTTGAGAAGGACTAGATAAGGCAGGCTGTAATGTGGGATGCAAATTATTGCTAGAACCGCTCTGCGACTTCCATGCTCCACAGCGCATTAGCCATACCAATTGATTACTAAGGAGTGGGGGGAGGAGTATATATATATATATATATATATATATATATATAGAGCGTCCATTATTCAAGCAACAAGAGCCAGAAAAAATGATATATAAAGTGAGCATTTGGGGACAAATAGACCAACCCAGGACAGATGAGAAATTACTGGCCATGGGTCCGCCATAAATTGAAGTTATTTGTGCAATAAAGATCATTCATGATACAATAATTAGGCTGGTCAATTTGTACAATATGAAGAGAAGGGAAAGTACTAAAATAACAGAGACCAAAATATAGAGACAAGGGGTTAAATGAGACATGCAAAAGATATCTGCTCATTAAAGCCCAGCGGGCACACTGTTTTTAGACGGTGTATCCACTGGGATTCCATGCAGAGAATCCTCTTATCCTCCTATGGGTGATTTTCTGGTCACCTCAATGACTTGAAATTTCATCACCATTATGAAATTCCAGGACATGGCATGCTATAGATTTGTCCCAGCGGCCATTAATATCACAGAGGTGATCACCCACCCTATGTCTTAATTCACACTTTGTTTTGCCAACGTAGTTTAAAGGGACAGCCACAAGTACACATGTAAACCACACCCTGGGTCTTGCAGTTGGCAAACTCCTGCATTTTGTAAGTCTTACCCGTTGAAACACTAGTAAAAGTGCTAGATTTAAAAATAATCGAAAAGCAAATACAGTGTGTGCTGCATTTGAAGGTACTGGGTATTTTACGATTAAGCCAGATACCCCTATTAGGTGGTTTTGTGTAGTGACTGTGTACAAGCCTATTCTTAATTGATCTACCCCTTCTATAGGTGACTTATGGTCGCGTAGGTATAAAATCACTGATGTCAGACTCAGATAGGAGAATTCCCCAATGTTTATTTGTAAGGTACCCAAGACTCTTGAGTTTTGTTCATCAAATTTACGTATACTTCTTGTAACTTTATTCTTTTCTTTAGGATATAAATTGGGACTCAAGAGTTCATTCATGTCTGTCTTTCTGTAAAAAGTGTTTAAATGCACCCTTTAAAATTTCTGTTCAATATCCCCTTTGAGAAAAACGTGCCTGTAAATCCCTTGCCTGAGTCCTGAAGGAAGTAAATGTGTTACAGTTTCTTCTGATACATAGAGACTGTCCATTGGGGAAACACTTTTTTAAGCTCAATGGATGATGGCTGTCCCACCTCAGGAGACTATTCATTGCTGTCAGTTTTCGATAGGTTTCAGTACATAATTCACAATTTTTCTTGGTAATGTAAATATCCATAAAAGCAATACTCTGGCTATTGATTTTGTATATAAATCTAAGACCCATGACATTAGAGTTCAGTTGTTGTAGAAAATTGTTAAAGAGGTCAATGGACCGCCCCCCCCCCCCCACACAACACCAGAATATCTTCAATGTACCTTACCCAGAAGATAATGTGAGGGGTCCATTGTTCAGACATTTCAATAAAAACTATAATATCTTCCCACCAGCCCAGGTAGAGGTTTGCATAACTGGGCACACAAGGGCTACCCATTGCGGTCCCCCTGAGCTGGTGGAAAAACCTACCATCAAACAAAAAATAGTTGTGTAAGAGGATAAATTCCCCAAAATTTTATACAAATCAGTTATGGATCTTATATTGTACACCCCGAGTTTTCAGAAAAAAATATGTTGCTTTCAGGCCCAATTTGTGTGGTATGCTAGTGTAAAGTGCCTCCACATCAATTGAAGCCAGATACGGATGATCATCCACTGAGATGTTCTCAATCTTCATCATAAGGTCTGTGGTGTCACGTACAGTACAGACCAAAAGTTTGGATACACCTTTTCATTCAAAGAGTTTTCTTTATTTTCATGACTATGAAAATTATATATTTACACTGAAGGCATCAAAACTATGAATTAACACATGTGGAATTATATACATAACAAAAAAGTGTTTTTGATTATTGCTTTGCACACTTTTGGCATTCTCTTGATGAGCTTCAAGAGGTAGTCACCTGAAATGGTCTTCCAACAGTCTTGAAGGAGTTCCCAGAGATGCTTAGCACTTGTTGGCCCTTTTGCCTTCACTCTGCGGTCCAGCTCACCCCAAACCATCTCGATTGGGTTCAGGTCCGGTGACTGTGGAGGCCAGGTCATCTGGCACCCCATCACCCTCCTTCATGGTCAAATAGCCCTTACACAGCCTGGAGGTGTGTTTGGGGTCATTGTCCTGTTGAAAAATAAATGATGGTCCAACTAAACGCAAACCGGATGGAATAGCATGCCGCTGTCACAACCAGACAGCTGAGAAGCTCTGACAGAAGCCTTTCATAACCTCCTCCTTGAGTTCTCTTTGTTGTGCTGTTCAGTTCCTCATCTCGTTAGCCTCTCTCAGCTGTCATGTAGTGGGACTGATTGCTTCCCTTTAAATTCCTCCCCATGGGGCATTACTGGGCGGCTTATACTACTTCCTGGAGTGTGTGTGCATGCTGATCTTGTTTTCCAGTGTGCTACAAAGCTGAACATTTATCTGTTATTTTCTGTTTGCTGGATCCCAGGTGACCCTGACTCCCACCGTGTCTGGTATAGGGAGTCGGTGGTCGTGTCCCTTCACTATTGTAGGGTGTTCAGGGGTTTTATAGTCGAGGTACGTGGATATGCAACCATCCACCTCTGGGATCTTTGCATAGGCTGAGCAGCCAGGGAAAGTCTCAGGTCTTGTGCAGGGGTCTCCCTTTTGGTTCCTTAGCTTTGGATCCACTCAGTCATATGCATGTTGCTTTGTCTTGTTTCCTGTACACCGTCCGTGACATTCGCTGCAAGATGCTGTGGTAGCCATGCTGGTTCAGTATGCCTTCAATTTTTAATAAATCCCCAACAGTGTCACCAGCAAAGCACCCCCACACCATCACACCTCCTCCTCCATGCTTCACGGTGGGAACCAGGCATGTCGAGTCCATCTGTTCACCTTTTCTGCGTTGCACAAAGACACGGTGGTTGGAACCAAAGATCTCAAATTTGGACTCATCAGACCAAAGCACATATTTCCACTGGTCTAATGTCCATTCCTTCTGTTCTTTAGCCAAAACAAGTCTCTTCTGCTTGTTGCCTGTCCTTAGCAGTGGTTTCCTAGCAGATATTCTACCATGAAGGCCTGATTCACACAGTCTCCTCTTAACAGTTGTTCTAGAGATGTGTCTGCTGCTAGAACTCTGTGTGGCATTGACCTGGTCTCTAATCTGAGCTGCTGTTAACCTGCGATTTCTGAGACTGGTGACTCGGATGAACTTATCCTCTGCAGCAGAGGTTACTCTTGGTCTTCCTTTCCTGGGGCGGTCCGCATGTGAGCCAGTTTCTTTGTAGCGCTTGATGGTTTTTTGTGACTGCACTTGGGGACACTTTCAAAGTTTTCCCAATTTTTCGGACTGACTGACCTTCATTTCTTAAAGTAATGCTGACCACTCGTTTTTATTTACTTAACTGCTTTTTTCTTGCCATAATACAAATTCTAACAGTCTATTCAGTAGGACTATCAGCTGTGTATCCACCTGACTTCTCCACAACGCAACTGATGGTCCCAACCCCATTTATAAGGCAAGAAATCCCACTTATTAAACCTGACAGGGCACACCTGTGAAGTGAAAACCATTTCAGGTGACTACCTCTTGAAGCTCATCAAGAGAATGCCAAGAGTGTGCAAAGCAGTAATCAAATAAAAAGGTGGCTACTTTGAAGAACCTAGAATATGACATTTTCTGTTGTTTCACACTTTTATGTTATGTATATAATTCAACGTGTGTTAATTCATAGTTTTGATGCCTTCAGTGTGAATCTACAATTTTCATAATCATGAAAATAAAGAAAACTCTTTGAATGAGAAGGTATGTCCAAACTTTTGGTCTGTACTGTATTTAAGATGGTAAGGATGATACAAAAGGGCAAAGAATTGCATCAATCTAAATACTACAATTTTGTGTCATGGAATCGACTACCGTGTCATGGGCGACCCTTGTGTATTTTAGGGAGGGCATAAAAAGTAGGGATTTGTAGATTTTTGGCAACCATTAATCTAAATTCCTCAATAGAGATTACCTTATTATCCAGTGCTTTAACGATGATAGATTCTAATTCCCTGCAAAAGTCCTCTGTGGGATTCTTCTGTAAAATCCCTTAACAAGTGTTATCATTAAGGAGACTTAGGCACATGGTTTGGTATGTATAATGATCCATTATAACCACATTTCCCCCTTTATCAGAGGGTTTACAGATGACAGTAGGGTGTGTTTCAAGGTCATTTAACGCCTCCCATTCCTTCTTATTAAGATTTCTTAACATGCTAGTATTAGTCGAGGGAATTTTTTCTATCTCTTCAGTTACCAATTTACAAAAAATATCGATGGCCTGGGCATCCTGTGGTGGAGGCATCCTACTACTTTTTTCTTTTAGAGAGGTGAAGGGGCCTCATCCCCGGGATCCGCTCCCCATCCTCCAAAAGAAAGCTCAAGACTCATACTCCCTCAAGATCTTCGTCTAAAATCCCCAGTTTTTTACATGTCTCTTTGTCATGAGATCTGAAGAATTTTTTCCATTTAAGTTTAAGAGTAAGTCAATTAATGTCCTTTATCCAATTGGATGAATGGAACTTAGTTGTCGGTACAAAAGAGAAACCCTTTGCCAAGAGGCTATTCTCAAATTCAGATAATGATCGTGTAGAGAGGTTGATGATCTGATTTGAATGGGGTATTACTTTTGTTTCTGTAACTTTGGATTGGTTGTTCCCTCTCTGTCCCTCAATTGATACGTGAAGACATTCCCACCATTCCCTGCCTCTAAAAAAGAAGACGAGGCAGAAGATGAAGATGAAGTAAGTGGACCGAGTGTATATTTTATTTTATTTTTTATATTGTTACCCAACATTTTTTTTTTTGGGGGGGGGGGGGGGGGCTTTGGGTATGGGTGTCCATATGACTTCCCCTGTATCTTCTCTGGGGCCTTCTCTTTCTACCTCTTCCCATCCATCTATACACTGATGTTGAGGTCCTTTCAGTGTCTGACAAATATATATCAGTTGTAGAGGACTCCACAATCTGTACTCCTTGTTTGTCTTTAGTGAGGAAATTTAAGAATTGTTTTTCCCAAAGGTCCATAAGGTCATGTATAAATTGTCTGTGTTTTCTTTCTTTTGAAGTTGTTTGATACTGCTCAATATTATGTTGTAAGAGTGTTTCTTGTCTATCAAAGTCAGGGTCACTTTTAAATTTTAGGACTGAGTCAATAAGGGCATTGAGGTGTTGTGTTGATCTGTCCAAAATTAAACATTCCTCGTCCAGCAACAGTTGCATGAACCAAATTGAACTGTCTAACAGCTCCTGTTCCCACTTGGTAATTAGAGAGATAGATCTGGATATCTCTTCAGGTACAAGATGTACCCTCAGACCTTTTGGGACAATCTTGTTTTAATGTCGTATTCTAAGGATTGTACCTCCCACCATGATCTCAAGTTCTTAGGTTCAAGCCAAAGTTACAGAAACAAAAGTAATGCCCCATTCAAATCAGATCATCAACCTCTCTACACGATTACCTACACATTATCTGAACTTGAGAATAGCCTCCTGGCAAAGGGTTTCTCTTTCATACCGACAACTAAGTTCAATTCATCCAATTGGATAAAGGACATTAATTTATTTACTCGTAAACTTAAATTGAAAAAATTCTTTAGATCTCATGACAAAGAGAAATGTAAAAAACTAGGGATTTTAGATGAAGATCTTGAGGGAGTACGAGTCTTCAGCTCTCTTTTGGAGGAAGGGGAGCGGATCCCGGGACAGGGACCCTTCACCTCTCTAAAATAAAAATAAAAATAGTCGGATGCTGTGACGCTTTGCGATCCACAGCGATACTAGGAAATCACAAATGCGCCATATTTCTCAATCACAAAGACAAAAGAGCCTTCATTAAGAATCTTCTCTTTCACTAAAGGAGTAACTCACAGATCAGAGGTACAATTAGCACCTTCTTGCCAAAGAATCTTCCTGCCCCATGCCAGGTTTAAGTACCCATCAATCTGGTATTCTCTTGACAGAACCTCATAAACCTGGTCTCTCTGCAGCCATAGTGTCTTCAATACCAGCAGGGGTCTCACACCTTTAGCCTGGGCAGCGAGCTTCAGAAGAAAAGGACAGATCCTTATCACACAGCTGGTTGGTACAGGAGGAAAGATGACCTGAAAGTCACCTCCAATCCATAAACTTCATATTCTTCCCATATTTTCCTAATATTTCATGGGTTATGGAAATGGGAAAGGAACCATCTTTTCAGAGATGGTTTTGGTTCTCCTAACCCACCTTCTAGGAAACCTGCGGACAAATCAGAGATTCCCGCTCTGAGATATAAAGGTTCTCAGGCACCCTGTATTATCTTCTAGTCGTATTTGTTATCAGATGATGCGTAAAATTGTACTGATTATCAATATCTACTATATTTCTTGATTGGACTTACGGGATATGGAGAAATGGGCAAAGCAAAGATGCTGCCAGGTTTTCTCCCTATGGGGCAAAGGACTGCCCCTGTTCCAATTACACAAGGCTGGACCTGAACGTGTCATAACCACTCCCCGCTTCAGAGTAGGTAAAAACAGTGACACACTCAGGTCCTGGGTCCTTCACCTACCATCTGATGTCGTCTAACATCTCGACCGCCCGCAGGGACACGGGCACCCCACCATCTTGGATTATTCTACAAAGACTTTGGCTATTACTGGACTCTACCACGGTAATTCTGAACTTACAGACATTCTATTCCCTTCCACCTCTTACCTATTTCTATCCAAACCAATCTGTTCACCTGGCCGGTATATTTATCTGTCAGCTTTAATATATATATTTTTGTGTGTAGTTTTAGAATAAAAACTAACGATTTCATAGTTCCAGTTTTGCCCTTGTTACTTGATGACCTGATCTATGCTAAGAACGCTGTCCTCAGAAGACATCCTACCAAATTGTGTTATTTTTATAAATTGTTAATGTACTAGCTAGGTTGCAAATAACCGTTTCGTCCCTTTAGGATTAGCTAGCCGGGGTCTCTTCGCCCCGATTCAATACGAAGAGTGGTGGCAGCAAATTAATTTGATTTCCAGCGTGAAATCAGTAATTTTATTTTTACCGATTGTACATACAATCGTGATTGCATCCTTTCTGGGCCCACCAACCAATCTTACACGTCTTCTGTGCTCACAGTGGATTCGCCTCCAGGAGTCTCTAGTGGAGACCTGTATGGCAACTGTGGCATAGTACGACGGGATTGGCGGGTGGTCGTCACAGATGCCTCCACCACAGGTTGTTCAGGCCATCAATATCTTTTGTAAATTGGTAACTGAAGAGATAGATAACATTTCCTCGACCAATCCTAGCATGTTAAGAAATCTTATTAAGGAGGAATGGGAGACGTTAAATGACCTTTTAACAGACCCTACTATCATCTGTAAATCCTATACATACCAACCCATGTACCTAAGTCTCCTTAATTATAAAACTTGTTATGGGATTTTGCCAAAGAATCCCACAGAGGACTTTTGCAGGGAATTAGAATCTATTATCATTGAAGCACTGGATAATAAGGTGATTTCTAGTGAGGAATTTAGATTTATGGTCCCCAAAATCTTCAAATCCCTACTTATTATGCCCTCCCTAAAATACACAAGGGATATCCACTCCTTAAGGGTCACCTGATTGTCTCGGTAGTCGATTCCAAGACACAAAATTGTAGCATTTACATTGATGTGATTCTTTGCCCTTTTGTATCATCCTTACCATCTTACATGCGTGACATCACAGACCTTATGATGAAGATTGAGAACATCTCAGTGGATGATCATCTGTATCTGGCTTAAATTGATGTGGAGGCACTTTCCACTAGCATACCACATAAATTTGGCCTGAAAGCAACTGAATATTTTTCTGAAAACTCGGGGGTGTACACTATAAGATCCATAACTGCTTTGTATTAAAGATCTCTGAATTTATCCTCTTACACGACTATTTCTTGTTTGATGGTAGATTTTTCCACCAGCTCAGGGGGCCCACAATAGGGAGCCCATGCGCGCCCAGTTATGCAAACCTTCTCCTGGGCTGGTGGGAAGATATCATAGTTTTTTATTACAAACCGGATTCCAAAAAAGTTGTGACACTAAACAAATTGTGAATAAAAACTGAATGCAATGATGTGGAGATGGCAAATGTCAATATTTTATTTGTAATAGAACGTAGATGACAGATCAAACTTTTAATCCGAGTAAATGTATCATTTTAAAGGAAAAATGCGTTTCCCAAAAAAGTTGGGACAAGTAGCAATAAGAGGCTGGAAAAAGTAAATTTGAGCATATCAAAGAGCTGGAAGACCAATTAACACTAATTAGGTCAATTGGCAACATGATTGGGTATAAAAAGAGCTACTCAGAGTGGCAGTGTCTCTCAGAAGCCAAGATTGGTCGAGGATCACCAATTCCCACAATGTTGCGCAGAAAGATAGTGGAGCAATAACAGAAAGGTGTTACCCAGCGAAAAATTGCAAAGACTTTGCATCTATCATCATCCGAAGATTCAGAGAATCTGGAACAATCTCTGTGCGTAAGGGTCAAGGCCGTAAAACCATACTGGATGCCCGTGATCTCTGGGCCCTTAATCGACACTGCACCACAAACAGGAATGCTACTGTAAAGGAAATCACAGAATGGGCTCAGGAATACTTCCAGACCATTGTCAGTGAACACAATCCACCGTGCCATCCGCCTTTGCCAGCTGAAATTCTACAGTGCAAAGAAGAAGCCATTCTAAGAAAGATCCACAAGCTCAGGCGTTTTCACTGGGCCAGGGATCATTAAAAATGGAGTGTGGCAAAATGGAAGACTGTTCTGTGGTCAGACAAGTCACGATTCAACGTTTTTTTTGGAAATATGGGACGCCATGTCATCCGGACTAAAGAGGACAAGAACAACCCAAGTTGTTATCAATGCTCAGTTCAGAAGCATGCATCTATGATGGTATGGGGTTGCATGAGTGCGTGTGGCATGGGCAGCTTGCATGTCTGGAAAGGCACCATCAATGCAGAAAAATATATTCAGGTTCTAGAACAACATATGCTCCCATCCAGACGTCATCTCTTTCAGTGAAGACCCTGCATTTTTCAACAAGATAATGCCAGACCACATTCTGCATCAATCACAACATCATGGCTGCGTAGGAGAAGGATCCGGGTACTGAAATGGCTAGTCTGCAGTCCAGATGTTTCACCTATAGAGAACATTTGGCGCATCATAAAGAGGAAGGTGCAACAAAGAAGGCCCAAGATGATTGAACTTGAGAAACTGGTCTCCTCGGTCCCCAGATGTCTGTTGAGTGTTGTAAGAAGAAGGGGAGATGCCACACAGTTGTGAAAATGGCCTTGTCCCAAGCTTTTGGGGATTTGTTGACTCCATGAAATTCTGATTCAACATATTTTTTCCCTTAAAATGGTACATTTTCTCAGTTTAAACTTTTGTACCGTGATTTATGTTCTATTCTGAATAAAATTTTAGAAGTTGGCACCTCCACATCATTGCATTCAGATTTTATTCGCGATTTGTATAGTGTCCCAACTTTTTTGGAATCCGGTTTGTAAATGTCTGAACAATGGACCCTCACATTATCTTCTGGGTAAGGTACATTGACGATATTCTGGTGTTGTGGGGTAGGTCCATTGACCTCTTTAACAATTTTTTACAACAACTGAACTCTAATGTCATGGGTCTTAGATTTATACACAAAATCAATAGCCAGAGTATTGCTTTTATGGATATTTACATTACCAACAAAAATGTCAAATTATGTACCGAGACCTATCGAAAACGGACAGCAACGAATAGTCTCCTAAGGTGGGACAGCCATCATCCATCGAGCTTAAAGAAAGGTATCCCCAAGGGACAGTATCTATTTATCAGAAGAAATGATACATCAGTTTGATGTATAAAAATGTGCAGCACTCCACGTTTTTGTATCCTGTAGAGTCTATAAAAAAATGCATACGTTAACGTCAATTTTTCTTCTAGCATGGAACTGTATGGTGAACGGATGCCACTGTACGGCATCAGTCTGAGGCATCTGTTAACGCATACATTTTTGGTATGTATTAAATGGATGGCAAAAATAGCATAGGAACACAGCCCTAGTGTCAGAATAAGCACTAGTGCACAGCGGAGCAGAGTGGCGGAGAGGGTAGGCCGCCATATACTGACAGAGCGCTAACTGGTCCTGGTGGTCAGGGATGACAACTATGTTTCCCAAGGATCATTTTCTACTGGGAAATACAGGACGGCTGTATAATACACTAGAATCTATATAATATAAAGATATTAGCCCTACCCTCGAATGATAATACAAACAGGGGATCATTTATTGTATAGAAATACGTCTATGTTAGGCGTATTTCTGACACAGATTGTGGCGCAAAGGTCCTTAGCACCGCAATATGCATATTTTTCCTGCTCATGACAGGTCTAAAGAAAGGATGGCGTGGGCAGGGAAAGGGATACAGTTATGGCCATGCAGATATTGGATACCACCGCCATACATTGACCGGATAACACCTCTGCACAGTGACCGGATAACTCCACCATACCGTGACCAGATAGAAGTGTATAAGAAGGCACAGTACTGGGAATGACTAGGGGCACTGCACAGGGTGTTGTAAGAGGGCACAATGCAGGGTATAAGGGGGAACAATATGGGGTGAGGAGCACAGTACAGGGTGGGGGGCACAGTCACATGACCCTGTGACAGTAGGTTCTTATGGTGAATGCGGGTCACATGCCACCATAATGAGAGGCAGAGGAGTGAGACAAGGGCGTGGCTAGAGGTAAAAAATTTAACTGTTGGCCAGTACAGGCCCCAAAAATTCGGTAATAGGCATTCACCTGACAGCACAGACTGTCGATTATGTGGCTGGAGGTACATTAGGCGTTCACTGGATAAATATGTAACGGTAGTCCAATACAGGCCCCAAAAATTAGGCATTCAACGGACACAAAAGGCCTTTTATGCCACTGTATTTACCGAAGACAGGGACCATGATTTGTTCTGGGTGGTGGCGGATATTTGTGGGCTGTCATGAGGCAATTCAATCAAACCTGGTCGTCTCGTCACATGTGTTGAATTCCTCTGAGATCCATACCTCATTCATTTTTAAAAAGTGCTGTTATCGTTGATGATCCTTCCTGCTACGCTGAACGTCTTTTCGGACAGGACACTGGATGAGGGGCAAGCCAACAGTTATATGGCAAATTGTGCCAGCTTTGGCCACAGGTCAAGCCTGCCCACCCAGTAGTCCAGGGGTTCATCGCTTCTCAGGGCGTTAACCCGATGTAGTCAGACACCCGTCGGTCTATGCGTTCCCTGAGGCTGGATCCGGAGGACGGCTGTCGATCGGTTGGCTGCAAGAATGATCTCATATCCGAAGTCACCAACACATCTTCAAACTGCCCTCTTCTTGCATGCACAGAAGGATTGGTACCCGCAACTGTTTCTCTGTGAGTGGAAATTCCTCTGCCAGCTCCCACAAAAGCAGCATACAGCATTTCTCTAAGCAAGGCCTGAAAGTGCTGTATTCTGACAGCCCTCTGTGATGGTGGTAACATTTCCACCATTTTGTATTTGTGCCCGGGGTCTAATTACGTTGCCACCCAGTACAGGTCCTTGACCTTTATGCTTTTTATACGGGGTCCCTCTTCCAACAGTGGAACATGAAGGCCTCCATTTGCACTAAACTGGAAGCGGTGGAGTAGCCTGGCTCCTGCTCATCATCCAGGATAATGTCGTCCTCAATCTCCTCCCCCCCAGCCACGGACAACACCAGGGATCCCAGAAACGTTTAAAGCATGCTCTTCTTGCTCCTCCTCCGCCCCGGCACAATCCTCCTCTGACTCCTCTTCAGACTCCTGTTGTTGACTTGTCTCAGATGGAGTAGTCCCCCTGGGACTTCATCTAGAATTGCAACTTCCTCATCTTCCTGCTCCTCGATGGCTTGATCAATGACACAACGCAATTCATGCTCCAAAAAGAAGGCGTAAGGTACGATGTCACTGATGACACCCTGCCTGCGACTGACCAGTTTGGTGATCTCATGAAATGGCCACAGAAGTCTGCATGCGTCGCACATGAGCATCCACTGGCACAGTGAGAAAAAAAAAACAATCTCCCCAGAACCTGTCCTGCTGCAGAGTTCGTACAGGTAGTTGTTAACTGCATGTTTCTGCTGGAGCGCCTATTAAGCATATATAAGGTTGCGTTCCATCGCGTCGGGCAGTCACAAATCAAGCCATGGCGGTTTAAGAACTTCTAAAATGGGCAGAGATTTTCCTGGCCTGCCGCAAAACATCCTGTACCCAGGGGTATTTGGCAGCTAATAGCTGCACGACTAAGTTCAGGACATGTGCCATGCAAGGCACGTGTGTCATTTTGCCCTGTTTCAGTGCTCTCAGTAGATTTGCAGTTGTCGCACACCACTTTACCAACTGTGAAATTGAGAGGGGTTAGCCAATGATCGGCCTGCGACCGCAAAGCTGAAAGGAGTGCAGGACCAGTGTGGCTCTTGGCTTCCAGGCACAACAGACGCAGCACAGCATGACAAGAACTCACTTGGAATGTTGAATAGGTTCTGAGGAGCTTGGGGAGGGGGGGGGGGGCGCAGCAGAAGAGACAGTATCAGCTGAAAAGGAGGAGTAAGCTGGGGAAGATGGAATAGGAGGAGGGGAAGAACAGGAAGGCCTGAATGCAATCTATGGCGGTAACACCAAATCTACAAGGGTGCCACGGGTTGCATGCTTGACGGCCATCATAAGGTTCACCCAGTGGGCAGTAAAAGCTATCTACCTTCCCTGCCCATGTTTGCTAGACCACGTGTCTGTGGTCAGATGTATCTTGGCACCAACACTGTGTGCCAAAGATACAGTCACTTGCCGCTGAACATGGTTATATAGCTCTGGGATGCCCTTCTGGAAATAATATTTTCTTCTGTGTCCACCAGTTTATATAGTAGTAGTTGGCGGGCTAGCAGTTCTGAGAAGGCAGCGGTCAGCCGTTGGGCAAGAGGGTTATCCGGTGTCATCATCTTTTTTCTTTTTTGCGGCAAGGAAGTCTGTCTTTTGCCAGATGAATGCAACAACAGCACGGTGTAAGGTGGAGTGGAGGACAACTGGGAGGAGAGAGGAAAAGCAGAAGAGGCAGGACGGGGAGCACTAGGACTGTGGCTTTGTGGGTTCTGACAGTGTTGCTCCCACTGGGCTCGGTGATGGGAGGCCAGGTGCATTCTTAAGGCAGTCGTCCCTAGGTGAGTGTTGGGCTTACCTCGACGTATGCGTTGACAGCACAGACTGCAGATGGCAACACCATTGTCAGCAGCAGACACGTTAAAAAAAGCCCACACTGCGGAGCGATGTGCCGGCATCCTGGGAGCGCCAGATGTGACCATGAATGGTGGATGGCTCATTCCAGATACATTACACTGCTTCTCCTCCCTATCTGCTGCTCCACCTCTCCCTCTGAACTCCCCTCCTATTCCTCTCTTGTGGGCACCCACGTGACATCCATCGACATGTCATCATCGGACTTGTCACCTTCACCACTACTGACATTAGAGATTTCGGAGTAGGCAGCAACAGCGGGGACCACCCTCCTTGAGCTGATCTGGGTACTATTGTCAGACTGCTAGGTGGCTACCGTTGATACCTCCTCTTCCTGATCTGATGCCAATAATGGCCACGCATTGGTAAGGTCTTGTAATGGATGGGAAAATAATTCCTCTGACTCGAGCGGAGGGGATATAGTGGTGGTGGTGGTGTCTTTCAGGGTGCACACAACAGAGAGTGAAGAGGGTGCAGATAGAGACGATGTGGAGGGTGCAGAAGCAGAAGGCTGAGTGAGCCACTGAACCAAGTCTGGTGCGACGTCATCGCACACACCTTCTGCAACTTCCCATTTAGGCTGCAGCCTGGTGCACCTGCCTGCCTCTTCCTCTGCCTGTCATTTTCAAAATGATCCTGTGACAAAAGTCCCTATAGAAGAGAAGTATTTGTGGAAGAAGGTATATCACACCCCTGCCTTAATAGTTTTTTTTTGGGGGGGGGGGGGACTTGTAAATCACTCTAGTAGAAATAAATTCTTCAAATTGTGTTTTTCACTCTGTGTAGATGCAGTAACGCAGCAAAACCGCAGACAAATGCTGCACTACCTAAATGCACTATATAGAAAGTATATTATTGGTATATAACACCCCTACTTCAATCAATTTTTATGAGGGTCAACTGGTAAATCACACCAGTAGAAATTATTTCTTCAAATAGTATTTTTCACTCTGTGTAGATGCGGTAACCCAACAAAACCGCAAACAAATGCTGCACTACCTAAATGCACTATATAGAACGTATATTATTGGTATACAGCACCGTTGCTTCAAACTATTTTTTTGGGGGGCAACTGGTTAATCACATCAGTAGAAATTTGTAATGACCGGCAACATGCACAGGGAGGAAAACAGGGAAAGCCCTGCCCAAGGGAGAGGGAAAGGTGGTGACCCCTAACTCACCTTGCAGCTGGCACCTGCCTGCCCTGACGTCCCTAGATGGGTTCCTCACCCGTGCGGCGATCACGTGCCTAAACCCTGGCTTTCCCTGAAATGAGCCCTAGATAATGAACGGGCCGGTGGGATCGCTAGTCCTCACCACTGCACTAAGAGGGAAACACCAGGGAGAGGACAGACAAACACAAACACCCAGGTGGACGGCAACAATTGTCCACAAAGGTCCAACAGGGATCCGGAGGGTAGCGTTCTAAGGCAACACTCAGAGAACGCAGCAACACAGCTCCAGTGGGTCAGAATAGATGTCCAGGCAGGAAGCTCTATATCTGGCAACCAGAGAAGTGTGAGAGGGGAATATAAGGAGGATTGGGAGTGCTGGACAAGGAACAGCTGAGAGAAGGAGCTACGGATCCCTGAGTGAGCCAAAAGGGTTTGTAAAGCAAACCCAGAAAGCTACAATAAGGAAACTTCCCTATCTGACATAGAGCGTGCAGCCAACCGCTGCGACCTCCTGACCCCGTGTACAACGGAGTCAGGCGTGGCTCTTGACACCCTCGTGACAAAATTATTTCTTCAAATAGCGTTTGTCACTCTGTGTAGATGCGGTAACGCAGCAAAACCACAGACAAATGCTGCACTAACTAAATGCACTATACAGAAAGTATTTTATTGGTATATGGTATCCCTGCTTCAATCAGTTTTTTTGAGGGGGCAACTGGTACATCACACCAGCAGAAATTATTGGTTCTAATAGCAGTTGTCATTCTGTATAGATGCTGTAACCCATTAAAACCGCAAACAAATGCTGCACTAACTAAATGCACTATATAGAAAGTATATAATTGGCATTTAAAGGATAACTGTCACACTTAGACCCTAATTTCAATTTTCATATATGTAGTTACTAATAACATGATATTCTAGAATCAGTTACTATTAGACTGACTTACCCCATATTTAATAAGATTCAGCCTTTAGCAACCAGTCTGCATATAACTGCAATCTCACTATTCAGTTAAGATGGCCGCCACTGCCCTCACCCTGAGGCTAATCCCGCCTGCCCTCACTAGCCAGTAACAATAGCCCACCAAAAGTGTCAGTAACCAGAGCCCTCCCCCCTAAAGGGTTAATCTCCTGCAGCACAAAGGGGTCCTCTTATCATTTATACACTGAGCAGACGGCAGATCTCCCTTCCCTGGTCTGCGCTGATTTAACTCTGCATTCTCCAAGTCTGCTGAGTGAGGGAGCATCTGCCAAGCGCAGGGACACAGAAGTGCACACAGCCCAGGCACTGTTATCAGCTGTTGGGGAGGACCTGGCTTTAATCATTTACTTACAGTCCCTGACTGTCAGTAATGTGACCTTGCACGCTGTGCTTCTGCATCCTCCGCCCTTCAACACATAGACGGACCATGCATAGCAACCTGATTTTAAGCACCGGTAAAAGTAGGCAGTACAGGGAACAAAAATGTGGAATTAAGGGGAAATTGAATACACAGTGAAACGTTTAAATAGGGCCACCAAGGAGATATTAATCACCACAATCCAATACTCCAAATAAAAAAAATATGACAGTTATACTTTAACACCCCTGCCTCAATCAGTTTTTTTTTTGAAGTGCAACTGTTAAATCACACCAGTAGAAATGATTTGTTCCAATAGAGTTTGGCACTCTGTGTGGCTGCAGTATCACAGCAGAGCCGCACACAACTGCTGCACAATACAATTGCACTATAATATACTTTCTATGTTAGAAAGTATATTATAAGTATATTACACCCCTCAGTATATCACACCTATCGATAGCACATCTATACCAGTCCTTGAAAGGACTTTTGTGGCCCTATTATCTAGCGTTTTGTGTCAAGTGATGTCCCAAACTATTCGCCGGCGTTCGCTGCAGCGGGCGAACATTTGCGATGTTCGGTCCGCCCCCTATACATCATCATTGAGCAAACTTTGACCATGTACCTCACAGTCAGCAGACACATTCCAGCCAATCAGCAGCAGACCCTCCCTCCCAGACCCTCCCACCTCCTGAACAGCATCCATTTTAGATTCATTCGGAAGCTGAGAGGAGGGACAGTGCTGCTGCTGCTGATTCAATAGGGAAAGCGTTAGCTAGGCAGTGTTCTGTGTCCACAGACTTATCTGCTGTAAGGACAATGTCCTGACAGCACCCCAAAAATCCCTTTTCAGGGCTGGTACATCAGTCTGCTCATATATATATATATATATATATATATATATATATACACATACACATACACAGTGGGATGCAAAAGTTTGGGCAACCTTGTTAATCGTCATGATTTTCCTGTATAAATCGTTGGTTGTTACGATAACAAATGTCAGTTAAATATATCATATAGGAGACACACACAGTGATATTTGAAAATTTAAATTAAGTTTATTGGATTTACAGAAAGTGTGCTATAATTGTTTAAACAAAATTAGGCAGGTGCATAAATTTGGGCACCACAAAAAAGAAATGAAATCAATATTTAGTAGATCCTCCTTTTGCAGAAATTACAGCCTCTAAACGCTTCCTGTAGGTTCCAATGAGAGTCTGGATTCTGGTTGAAGGTATTTTGGACCATTCCTCTTTACAAAACATCTTTAGTTCATTCATGTTTGATGGCTTCCGAGCATGGACAGCTCTCTAAGTCACACCACAGATTTTCAATTATATTCAGGTCTGGGGACTGAGATGGCCATTCCAGAACGTTGTACTTGTTCCTCTGCATAAATGCCTCAGTGGATTCTGAGCAGTGTTTAGGGTCGTTGTCTTGTTGAAAGATCCAGCCCCGGCGCAGCTTCAGCTTTGTCACTGATTCCTGGACATTGGTCTCCAGAATCTGCTGATACTGAGTGGAATCCATGCGTCCCTCAACTTTGACAAGATTCCCAGTCCCTGCACTGGTCACACAGCCCCACAGCATGATGGAACCACCATCATATTTTACTGTAGGTAGCTGTGTTCTTTTTTCTCCATGCATAACAACCCTTTGTTATGGCCAAATAACTCAATTTTAGTTTCATCAGTCCACAGCACCTTATTCCAAAATGAAGCTGGCTTGTCCACATGTGCTTTAGCCCACCTCAAGCGGCACTTTTTGTGCTGAGGGTGGAGAAAAGGCTTCCTCTGCATCACTCTCGCATGCAGCATCTCCTTGTGTAAAGTGCGCCGAATGGTTGAACGATGCACAGTGACTCCATCTGCAGCAAGATGATGTTGTAGGTCTTTGGTGCTGGTCTCTGGGTTGACTCTCGACACTTCTCAACATTCGTCGCTTCTGTCTATCTGAGATTTTTCTTGGTCTGCCACTTCAAGCCTTAACTTGAACTGAGCCTGTGGTCTTCCATTTCCTCAATATGTTCCTAACTGTGGAAACAGACAGCGGAAATCTCTGAGACAGCTTTCTGTGTCCTTCCCCTAAATCATGATGGTGAACAATCTCTGTCTTCAGGTCATTTGAGAGTCGTTTTGAGACCCCCATTTTGCTACTCTTCCGAGAAAATTAAAAGAGGATGGAAACTTACAATTGACCCCCTTAAATACTCTTTCTCATAATTGGATTCACCTGTGTACGTAGGTCAGGAGTCACTGAGCTTACCAAGCCAATTTGAGTGCCAATAATTAGTTCTAAAAGGTTTTGGAATCAATAAAATGACAACAGTGCCCAAATTTATGCACCTGCCTAATTTTGTTTAAACAATTATAGCACACTTTCTGTAAATCCAATAAACTTCATTTCACTTCTCAAATATCACTGTGTGTGTCTCCTATATGATATATTTAACTGACATTTTTTATCGTAACAACCAATGATTTATACAGGAAAATCATGATGATTAACAAGGTTGCCCAAACTTTTGCATCCCACTGTATGTGTGTATATTATATATATATATATATATATATATATATATATATATATATATTGCAGTTGCCTGGCTGCCTTGCAGATAAAAAATATATATATATTTAATATTTTTCTGTGATATAATCCCAGTTGCAAGCCCGTGTGTGTTAGGCCCACACAGACTGTATTGTGGCCACTGGCTAGGCCTCCACTCAAACCGTTACAGAGTGTCACTCACTCAAATACCTTGCAGATAAAAAATATATATATATATTTAATATTTTTTTGTGATATAATCACATTTGCAAGCCCGTGTGCGTCAAGCCCACACAGACTGTATTGTGCCTCCAGTCATACCGTTACAGGGTGTCACTCACTCAAATATCTTGCAAATAAAAAATAATTCTATTTAATATTTTTCTCAGATATAATCACAGTTGCAAGCCCGTGTGTGGGAGGCCCACACAGACTGTATTGTGGCCACTGGCTAGTGGCTAGGCCTCCACTCATACCGTTACAGGGTGTCACTCATTCAAATACCTTGCAAATAAAAGAAATTCAATTTAATATTTTTCTGTGATATAATCACAGTTGCAAGCCCGTGTGCGTCAGGGCCACACAGACTGTATTGTGGCCACTGGCTAGTGGCTAGGCCTCCACTCATACTGTTCTGTCTCTCCAATCTAAGCATTGAAAGTATGATCTCTGTAACTTACAGTTCTGCTGAGATAGCGATAACCATCAATCTTAGGTGAATTGGCTGACAGTGACTGGATCCAAACGACACCTTGTAGATCGTGAAGAGGTTTATTCCAAACTGTGCAGATCATACACCGATGAACAAATGGATAGGTCAAAAAATCATGCTGTGGTCAGCTAACAGAGCAAGTAGCTGAGATGAGGGGTGAAGACAGAATAAAGAAGAGGGGAGGAGACAGAGAGAGCAGAAGCTAGTGGAAGAGAGAAGGGACACACATGAAGAAAAGGCAAATCATGCATGTGCAACATGATACTCCCCGTTGAAATATATGATTTCTAATAACATTTATAACAATTATAACCTTGTTCAAGTCCATGAAATATAGATTTCTACTGGAACACCTGCAACAAAAGAACAAAGGGAACATAAACAAGAAAACATTACTTCAAAAGCTCTTGAAGTGTGGAATGGTAGGAAGAAGATAGTTCCTTGAGTCCATTTTCAGAGGGGAAGGCAGCAACAGCACCAGTCCTTCTTACCTCCCTTTAACAGGTTGCCTTGAAGGTCTGTCTTCAGAGGGGAAGGCAGCAACAGCAGTGCCACTTACGACACTCTTGATTTGTGCCATCCTTGTTTGTGAAGTGATGAGTGATGTGAATAAGACGTGCAGTCGCTCGTACAGCCGAAGACCACTTAGAAAACCGCTCAAATCGACGAGATCTCAGTTTTACCCTTACTTCCACAGAGGTGTTACGTGTAACTGCAATGGTCTTGATTTCCTTATCAGAGTCCGGCTGGACAAGTTCAAAGATAGGCTCTTCAGGCCTTGAGAAGAATTCTTCATTCAAGAGTACTGGTGGGGATATCCATGATATATCCAGAAATGTAGCAGCAGGCACTGCACGACTGCCTAAATCGGCATGGTTAAGGTCAGTGGGTACATAGTGCCATTGCTCTGGCGTGGAGAATTTCCTGATGCGTTCCACTCGATTGCCGACATACACATGGAATTGTCTTGTTTGATTATGTATGTATCCTAGCACGATTTTGTAAAAGTCAAAGGAATCAATGTCAAGGTCTGTTTCGTGCTCTATGAGCTCAGCAATTTCAACAGCTAACATGGCTACACAGAGTTCAAGCCTTGGGATGGTATGTGCAGGCTTCGGAGTTAGCTTGGTTTTGCCCATGACAAATCCTACTCCTATTCCGTTAGAGTGTACAGCTCGGAGATAAGCTACAGCAGCTATGGCTTCCATGGATGCATCCGAAAAGACATGGATCTCTAGTCTGGTGGCATTCTTCAAGGACGCAGGAGTGTAAGAGCATGGTATCTTGAACTGTTCCAATGCCTGGAGGAACTGCTTCCAGGATTTCTACCTTTGTTGTTTCTCCTTGGGTAAAGGGGTATCCCAGTCAGTGTTCTCTGTAGTGAGTTGTCTGAGTAATATCTTACCCTGAATAATAAAGAGTGCTATGAATCCCAAAGGGTCATAGATACTATTCACTGCAGACAGTACTACAGCTTGTCACAAGCTGATGTTTGAAATGTGAACGTGTCTTGCTTAACATCCCACAGCAATCCAAGGCTACATTGTGTGAGGGAAAGGACAGACTCTGGTTGGAATTCCTTGGCACTGACAGCATGATCATCGGAAGGAAATTGTCACGAGGGTGTCAAGAGCCACGTCTGACTCCGTTATACCCGGGGTCAGGAAGTCGCAGCGGGTGGCTGCGCGCTCTATGTCTAAAGATCACGGTGTTTCTTAGTGTTTGTTTTCTGTGTTTGCCTTGCTATCCTTTTTGTCTCACTCAGGGATCCGTAGCTTCTCCTCCTCAGCTGTTTCTTGTCTGCCACTCCCAAACTCCTTATATTCTCCTCTCACACTTCTCTTGTTGCCAGTTATAGAGCTTCCTGCCTGGACATCTATGCTGACCCACTGGAGCTGAGAATCTGGTTGTTGTTCCAGAGTGCTACCCTCCGGATCCCTGTTGGGCTTTTGTTGTCTCCTGTTGTTGCCCACCTGGGATTATATGTTTAGTTTGTATTGTCTGTCCTCCCCTTGGTGTTTTCCTTTAGAGCTAGTGGTGTGGACTAGTGTTCCCACCGCCCTGTTCACTATCTAGGGCTCATCCTAGGGAAAGCCAGGGTTTTAGGCACGTGATCGGCGGATGGGTGAGGAACCCGTCTAGGGACGACAGGGCAGCCAGGCGCCAGCCGCAAGGTGAGTCAGGGGTCACCACCTTCCCTCTCACTAGGGCAGGGCCTCCCTCTTTTCCTCCCTCCGTGTCACGTATGTGACAGTTACGCCGATCGTGATATTATAACTGGCCCTTATTTTTTTTTGAGAAAAAAAAAAATATATATATATATAATTTTTTTTTTTCTCTACTTAGAATCCAATATGGATCCTATTGCTGCTTTGGCAAAACAGCTTCAAGGCCTGTCTTTGGAGGTGGCAGGATTGAAGGCGTCTGTCCTCCAACAGCAGCAGCAAATGCAGCAGACTGTAAGCCCAGCGGTTGCTATGGGTAACCAGGTTGTTACAGAACCCAAGGTTGTTCTTCCTGACAGATTCTCTGGGGGAAGGGACAAATTTGTGTTGTTCCGTGAGGCCTGCAAATTATATTTTAAGCTGCGCCCTTACTCCTCAGGTAATGAAGAACAGCGGGTGGGGATTGTTATTTCCCTGCTTCAGGGGGACCCGCAATCCTGGGCGTTCTCGTTACCCCCTGGTTCCCAGGCTCTCCGGTCAGTGGAGGGATTTTTTGGGGCTTTGGGTCTCATATATGATGACCCTGACCGTGTCGCCCTGGCTGAGTCGAAGTTACGGAGACTCCTACAGGGAGATCGGCCAGCAGAGGAATATTGCTCAGAGTTCCGCAGGTGGGCTACGGATACTCAGTGGAACGACCCGGCTCTCAGGAGTCAGTTCTGCTCTGGGTTATCTGAAAGGGTTAAGGATGCGCTGGCGCTGTATGAGACCCCCCTTTCCCTTGATGCTGTTATGTCCCTCTCTATCAGGATAGATAGACGTCTTAGGGAGAGATCGAAAATTCCTGAGCAATCGGTAACCTCTCCCAAGCAACAGTTAGTCTGTACTGACTTGGATGAGCCTATGCAGCTAGGAGGAACTTCTCGTCAGGTCCGTCCTCCTGAGGTTCGCCGTAGGTGGGGGGCTTGTTTTTTCTGTGGGGGGAAGGGTCATTTCATTAATGTCTGTCCCTCCTTTCCCAAAAACAAAAGACCGTCGGAAAACTACTAACCCCAGGCTGTGCGGAGGATGTCAGCCGGGGGGTATACGTTTCCTCCATACGAACATCTCAATTTGTGTTGCCAGCGGTTATTGTTTTTGGTGTTAAGACGGAGTCTATTTCTTTTTTTCTAGACAGTGGTGCAGGGGTAAATTTGATAGATGCCCATTTTGCCCGCACTATGGGTTTGTCTCTCTGTACACTGCAGAGACCCATTCCCATATTCGCTATTGACTCTGCTCCTCTGTCTCAGAGAAACCTCACTCACGTTGTCCATAACTTACATCTTCAGGTAGGGGACCACCATAAGGAGCGTCTTTCATGTTACGTTCTGGAGGGCCTTCCCTCTCCTGTGGTATTGGGTCTTCCCTGGTTGGTAGCGCACAATCCAGTGGTGGATTGGCAGGCCAGGGAGATATTGGAGTGGAGTGAGCATTGCAGAGAGAATTGCTTAAATAACAATTGCTTAATCGCCTCCATAGCTTCCCTACCTACATTTATTTCGGACTTTGAGGACGTTTTTTCTGAAAAGGGTTGTCAGAAGCTACCACCTCATCGTCCTTATGATTGCCCGGTTAACCTGATTCCCGGTGCAAAATTACCCAAGTCCAGGTTGTATAATCTTTCGGGTCCCGAGAGACAAGCCATGAAAGATTATATCTCCGAGAGTCTGGCCAAGGGACACATCAGACCCTCTTCTTCACCCGTGGCTGCAGGGTTTTTCTTTGTTAAAAAGAAAGATGGGGGCCTGCGTCCTTGCCTAGATTTCCGTGAGCTAAACCGGATAACCGTCCGAGACCCATACCCTCTTCCTCTCATTCCTGACCTTTTTAATCAGATTGCGGGTGCTAGGTGGTTCTCCAAACTTGATCTTAGGGGGGCCTACAATCTGATTCGTATCAAGGAAGGGGATGAGTGGAAGACAGCTTTTAACACCCCTGAGGGGCATTACGAAAATTTAGTCATGCCTTTCGGTCTGACCAATGCCCCTGCTGTCTTCCAACATTTCCTTAATGATATTTTTAGTCATCTCATCGGCAGGTTTGTAGTCATATACCTAGATGATATCTTAATTTATTCGGCTGATCTGAAAACACATGAAGTACATGTCAGGCAAGTACTGCAGGTCCTACGGACGAATAAATTATATGCGAAAATTGAAAAATGTGTCTTCGCCGTTCAGGAAATACAATTCCTGGGATATCTATTATCTGCTTCAGGTTTCCGTATGGATCCTGGGAAGGTCCAGGCAATTTTAGATTGGGATCTTCCTGAGAACCTTAAAGCTCTACAACGGTTTTTGGGTTTCGCAAATTTCTACAGAAAGTTTATTAAAAATTATTCAGTGATCGTTAAACCCCTTACTGACATGACTAGGAAGGGGACTGATTTTTCTAAATGGTCTGACGCCGCTAAAATTGCATTTTCCTCTCTAAAAGAGAGCTTTACCTCGGCACCTGTCCTAATTCAACCTGATGTCTCCCAGCCTTTTATTGTTGAAGTTGATGCGTCGGAGGTGGGAGTGGGGGTTGTATTGTCTCAGGGTCCGTCTCCTGGCAAATGGCGTCCTTGCGCTTTCTTTTCCAAAAAATTATCTGCAGCAGAAAAGAACTATGATATTGGAAATAGGGATCTGTTGGCGATTAAACTGGCGTTTAAAGAGTGGCGTCACTTCTTAGAGGGAGCAATCCACCCCGTCACGGTAATTACGGATCACAAAAACCTTCTGTACCTAGAATCGGCTAAGCGTCTCACCCCTAGACAAGCTAGGTGGTCGCCATTCTTTACCAGATTTAACTTTGTAATCACCTATCGTCCTGGGGCAAAAAATACCAAGGCAGACGCATTGTCTCGTAGTTTCCCTGGAGGCGGTAATGTTAGTGATCCGGTACCTATTTTACAAAGAGGAGTGGTTGTCTCTGCTGTACACTCTGTTCTAGAGGGAAAGGTGTTAGAGGCCCAGGGGGACGACCCGGCCTCTTGCCCCTCAGAGAAATTGTTTGTACCGTTAAACCTGCATCTTGAGTTATTGAAGGAACATCATAATTCGGCACTTGCTGGGCACCCGGGTAGTAAAGCAACCTTGGAGCTATTGTCTCATCGTTTTTGGTGGCCAAGGTTGCGTCAGGATGTAATAGATTTCGTGTCTACTTGTTCTACTTGTGCACGCGCAAAAGTCTCTCATACACGTCCAGCAGGGTCTTTATTGCCACTTTTCATCCCCAATAGACCATGGACACATCTATCAATGGATTTCATCACTGACTTACCTTTGTCTGCGGGTAAAACAGTTATCTTGGTAGTAGTAGACAGGTTTAGCAAAATGGTACACTTTATTGCGCTACCCGCACTTCCTAATGCTAAGACTCTTGCTCAGGTGTTTATCAGTGAAATCGTGAAGCTTCACGGGGTCCCTTCCAATGTGGTTTCGGATCAGGGAACCCAGTTTATTTCTAAGTTTTGGAAAGCTTTTTGTACCCGTTTAGGGGTACACTTATCCTTTTCCTCAGCTTTCCATCCTCAGTCGAATGGACAGACTTAGCGTACCAACCAAAACCTAGAAACATATTTAAGGTGTTTTGCGTCTGAAAACCAAGAGGTGTGGTCATCATATTTACCGTTAGCCGAGTTTGCCATAAATAATCGCCGTCAGGAATCCACTGGCAAGTCACCATTTCTTGGTGCATACGGTTTTCATCCCCAATTTTGTACTTTCAAAGAGGGGGGGTCTTCTGGGGTTCCCGAAGAGGAACGGTTTTCTTCATCGCTTTCATCGGTATGGCAGAAGGTGCAAGCTAACTTGAAAAATATGAGTGGTAAATACAAATGCATGGCCGATAAGAAACGGTCGCCAGGTCCGGACCTAGGAGTGAATGACTATGTGTGGTTGTCTACTAGGAATATTAAGTTGAAGGTTCCCTCTTGGAAACTGGGTCCTAGGTTCATTGGTCCTTATAAAATTGTAGCCGTAATTAACCCTGTGGCTTTTCGCCTGGAGCTACCTCAGACTTTTAAGATCCATAACGTCTTCCATAAGTCGTTGCTCAAGAAGTATGTTCCACCTCTAGAACCATCACCGCTGCCACCTCCTCCTGTTGTTGTGGATGGTAATCTGGAGTTTCAAATATCCAGAATTGTTGATTCTCGTCGGGTCCGCCGCTCTCTTCAGTATCTGGTGCATTGGAGGGGTTACGGTCCCGAGGAAAGAATGTGGGTTCCAGCGTCAGAGGTAAACGCCAACAGGTTGATTCAGGCTTTCCATGTCTCTCATCCGGAGAGACCTGGTCCTGAGTGTCCGGAGGCCCCTCATGAAAGGGGGGGGTACTGTCACGAGGGTGTCAAGAGCCACGTCTGACTCCGTTATACCCGGGGTCAGGAAGTCGCAGCGGGTGGCTGCGCGCTCTATGTCTAAAGATCACGGTGTTTCTTAGTGTTTGTTTTCTGTGTTTGCCTTGCTATCCTTTTTGTCTCACTCAGGGATCCGTAGCTTCTCCTCCTCAGCTGTTTCTTGTCTGCCACTCCCAAACTCCTTATATTCTCCTCTCACACTTCTCTTGTTGCCAGTTATAGAGCCTCCTGCCTGGACATCTATGCTGACCCACTGGAGCTGAGAATCTGGTTGTTGTTCCAGAGTGCTACCCTCCGGATCCCTGTTGGGCTTTTGTTGTCTCCTGTTGTTGCCCACCTGGGATTATATGTTTAGTTTGTATTGTCTGTCCTCCCTTTGGTGTTTTCCTTTAGAGCTAGTGGTGTGGACTAGTGTTCCCACCGCCCTGTTCACTATCTAGGGCTCATCCTAGGGAAAGCCAGGGTTTTAGGCACGTGATCGGCGGACGGGTGAGGAACCCGTCTAGGGACGGCAGGGCAGCCAGGCGCCAGCCGCAAGGTGAGTCAGGGGTCACCACCTTCCCTCTCACTAGGGCAGGGCCTCCCTCTTTTCCTCCCTCCGTGTCACGTATGTGACAGTTACGCCGATCGTGATAGAAATGCTCCCATAACCTTATTGCTGTTGAAGATAATTTTGTGTAGTCTGAGGTTGGCAGTGGCGAGAATGTTCTGGGTTCTGGTGAGAAGGTTGATGGCATCTTCTTCCGTAGGTAGGGACTTAAGACCGTCATCCACGTAAAAGTTCCTTTCCACAAACTGACGTGCATCTGTCCCGAACTCCTGTTCGCATTCTTGGGTCGTTTTTCTCAGTCCATAAATGGCAACTGCTGGGGAAGAGCTATTGCCGAACACGTGAACCTTCATCCGATAGTCTATGACCTCGTTGTTGATATCATTATTGCAATACCATCGGTACCTGAGGAAGTTTCTGTTATCTTCACGGACGATGAAACAATTAAACATTTGTTGAATGTCGGCCATAATGGCAATTGGCTCTTGTCTAAAGCGGAGTAGGACTCCAAAGAGGTTGTTGTTCAGATTGGGTCCAGAGAGAAGATTGTCATTGAGAGAGACGCCTTCATAGCGAGCGCTTGAGTCAAAGACCACTCTAATCTGGTCAGGCTTACAAGGATGATAGACACCAAAACACGGTAGGTACCAGCATTCTTCCCCTTGTATAAGAAGGGGTGCAGGTTCAGCATGATCGCTCTCAAACACCTTCTGCATAAAGTTGACAAAATGTTTCTTCATCTCCGGTTTCCGGTTCAGGTTGCGCTCTAAAGAGATGAACCATGAATCTGCGTGTTGTCTATTATTTGGAATTCTCTTCCTTGGAGTGCGGAATGGTAGCGGCGCCACCCAGCTGTTGGAATCATCTTGCTAGAACTCTTTACTCATGGTTCTCAAGAATTCCTTGTCTTCCATTGTGGCTGCTAACTCATTGTCTTTTGTGGTCACTTCAAACACTGTGTTACCAATGTTGTCATCCCGAAAGATAAATGCTTTCCTATCATCGAGTATGATGCGCTCTGGCGTTCCTTTGACACACAGTATTTCTTTTACACTATAATGATGTTGTTGTCTTGGAAAGCAAGTAGTGCGTCCATTGGGCAGGACATGAGTTTTAAAGGAAGAAACCGAGAGAGGTTTCCTGGCGTTGCTACGACAGACGTTGCCAATAATGACCCAGCCTAGATCCAGATGCTGCACGTAAGGTGCATCATGTGGGCAGTTGATTTGATGGCGCACCTTGTGCACCCTTAGGATGTCTCTCCCGAGTAGCAACAGGATATCAGCATTCTCATCAAAGGCTGGTATTTGATCAGCTATGTATTTCAAGTGAGTATGATGCAAGGCAGCTTCAGGAGTGGTAATCTCATCCTTGTTAGTTGGGATCTGATTTCACTCAATGATAGTAGGCAAGGGTATTTCCAAGTTGCCGTTGAGAGGAGTAACTACAAGGTCACTGGCTCTTCTACCCCAGACTTCTGTAATCCCTGCACAAGTACCTAGGGTATAAGGTAGAACACTTCCTGTTATTCCTAAGAGTTCAAAGAACCTTGTACTTGCGAGAGATCAGTTACTCTGGTCATCGAGAATGGTATACAGTCTTATGACCCTTTCAGGTTTGCCCTTTGCGTATATGCAAACCAAGCATATCTTAGAGCAGGATTTCCAGCAAAGTCCTTCCCCACAGACTTCAGTGCATGTTGAGAACACTGGGGTGGAGGTTGCTGTTTGTTTAGCGTGCTCCCCGCCAAGCTTTGCCCTGGGGGGAATGTCAGTGGATGAGTAGTGCTGTGTTTGTACAGATGAAGGGCTTGAACATGGTTGTCACTACCACATTCTATGCACTTAATGATGGCCTTAAAGTCTTTTGCCAGGTGTCCTGTGGAAGCACAACATCTGAAACAAACTCCAAATTCCTTTAAAAGTTCCTTGCGTTCCTGTAGTGGTTTCTTTCTGAAGCCGATGCCCTTCTTAAGTGGGCGTGGCTTGTTATGTATGGGGCATTGGCGATTCGGATCCTCAAGTTTCTTGTTTTGTCCAGTCTTCAGAAGAACCGTAGCAGGTGCAGGTTGAACATCAGTCCTTTTCACTGACACTGGACCCCTGCGGTCTCTGTGCGTTATGCGCGTGTTTGCAAGTCCTGGAGAAGGTGGACTAAGAGGGTTACAGTCACCGTAGAAGAAACTTGGGTCATTCTTAGAGTCCGTAATTTCCTTTATGAAGGTACAGAAGTAGGAAAAGGGAGGAAAGGCTACTCCATACCTTTTCTTGTAAGTAGATCCTTGACTAACCCATTTTTCTTGGATGCCATATGGTAGCTTAAGGACAATAGGGTTGATGCCACGAGGGATGTCAAGGTAACTAAGACCGGGTAGGTGGATGTCAGCCATAGCTAGTTGAAGCTCTAGTAGAAGATCACTAAGTTCTTGAAGCTTTAGATTGTCTTTAGCTGTCATCCTTGGGAAGCCTTGCAATCTTTTGAGTAAGGCATCTTCGATGGCCTCAGAGCTGCCAAAGCTATGATCAAGTCTGTCCCAAGCAGCGTCAAGACCTGCAGCAGGATTGGAAATGCAAACAGTTTTAAGTCTCTTGATACGTTCAGCTGACTGAGGACCTAGCCACCTCATGAGTAGATCCAATTCTTCTGCAACAGTGATATCTAATTTACTGATTGTTGCTTTAAAGCTGAATTTCCAGCCTCAGTAATTTTCTGGTTTGTCATCAAACATGGTGAGACCCATCCTAGTGAGTTCTCTGCGAAAGATGTACTTGGCAAACTGCGACATGTCTGTGTTTTCAGACTTTGGGTATACAATTGCAGGCAGAACAAAGTTAGTTGCAGTAGCTGGTACATTGACGTTGAGTGACTTGGGAACATAAGGTGGTGCTGAGGCGTTTAACACTGGAGCTGGTGTACGATCCAAAGGTGTTTTGGTTTGTAGCCGCATAATAGTGGATTGGTTAAAGGATGGCAAGTGAGTGCGATAGTGTGGTAGGTCATTTCTATTCGTACCCGTTTCTGCCACGTGAGGAGGTGTAATAGAGACAACACCTTGGTTGAGTTCTTTGGCTGCTATGACAGAGTGATGGAGTTTTGATGAGGTCTGTGATGACACTGATGCATAAGATATAACAGAGTGATGGCTACTGACATTTCTTTCATTGTCACTTACAGCCTGCTCTAAGACTCTTAGTCTTGCCTTTGGCGTGCTCACATTGTTTTTCTAAGACTTCTATTTCTGGTCTCTTCTTTGCAGCCTCAGCTTCCATTTCTGCTTTCTTCTGTGCAGCCTCAGCTTCCATTTCCGCTTTCTTCTGTGCAGCCTCAGCTTCCATTTCTGCTTTCTTCTGTGCAGCCTCAGCTTCCATTTCCGCTTTCTTCTGTGCAGCCTCAGCTTCCATTTCTGATTTCTTCTGTGCAGCCTCAGCTTCCATTTCTGATTTCTTCTGTGCAGCCTCAGCTTCCATTTCTGCTTTCTTCTGGGCGAAAACTGCCTGGATTTTATAAGCTTCTGCATCAGCGCGGGCTTTGATGAGTCGTTGGCTGAGAGTAGAAGATTTTAACATCTGTTTTTGTCCTTGTTTGTATTACTAGATCGTCTCTTTCAAGATTGAGCTCATTCAATTCCTCTAATTCTTTTAAGGAATTTTCTGTGTTGTTCCACTTTAAGAGATCAGCATATTTAGCAGACAGTCTTTGGTAGTTCTCATAGGCAGCATTCAACTGCTTAACAGCGCCCTCTAGGTGCAATACCATATAAGTTGGTTGAGACAAAGCTGACATGCATTCAATAGTTTTAGACCATGAGTGGCTGATGTTCTGCAGCAGTTCCTCTTTGTCAGCCTCATACAGGTCCTTCTCAAAAAATTAGCATATTGTGATAAAGTTCATTATTTTCTGTAATGTACTGAAAAACATTAGACTTTCATATATTTTAGATTCATTACACACCAACTGAAGTAGTTCAAGCCTTTTATTGTTTTAATATTGATGATTTTGGCATACAGCTCATGAAAACCCAAAATTCCTATTTCTAAAAATTAGCATATCATGAAAAGGTTCTCTGAACGAGCTATTAACCTAATCAACTGAATCAACTAATTAACTCTAAACACCTGCAAAAGATTCCTGAGGCTTTTAAAAACTCCCAGCCTGGTTCATTACTCAAAACCGCAATCATGGGTAAGACTGCCGACCTGACTGCTGTCCAGAAGGCCATCATTGACACCCTCAAGCAAGAGGGTAAGACACAGAAAGAAATTTCTGAACGAATAGGCTGTTCCCAGAGTGCTGTATCAAGGCACCTCAGTGGGAAGTCTGTGGGAAGGAAAAAGTGTGGCAGAAAACGCTGCACAACGAGAAGAGGTGACCGGACCCTGAGGAAGATTGTGGAGAAGGACCTATTCCAGACCTTGGGGGACCTGCGGAAGCAGTGGACTGAGTCTGGAGTAGAAACATCCAGAGCCACCGTGTACAGGCGTGTGCAGGAAATGGGCTACAGGTGCCGCATTCCCCAGGTCAAGCCACTTTTGAACCAGAAACAGTGGCAGAAGCGCCTGACCTGGGCTACAGAGAAGCAGCACTGGACTGTTGCATGTCATTCGGAAATCAAGGTGCCAGAGTCTGGAGAAAGACTGGGGAGAGGGAAATGCCAAAATGCCTGAAGTCCAGTGTCAAGTACCCACAGTCAGTGATGGTCTGGGGTGCCATGTCAGCTGCTGGTGTTGGTCCACTGTGTTTTATCAAGGGCAGGGGCAATGCAGCTAGCTATCAGGAGATTTTGGAGCACTTCATGCTTCCATCTGCTGAAAAGCTTTATGGAGATGAAGATTTCATTTTTCAGCACGACCTGGCACCTGCTCACAGTGCCAAAACCACTGGTAAATGGTTTACTGACCATGGTATTACTGTGCTCAATTGGCCTGCCAACTCTCCTGACCTGAACCCCATAGAGAATCTGTGGGATATTGGGAAGAGAAAGTAGAGAGACGCAAGACCCAACACTCCGGATGAGCTTAAGGCCGCTATCGAAGCATCCTGGGCCTCCATAACACCTCAGCAGTGCCACAGGCTGATTGCCTCCATGCCACGCCGCATTGAAGCAGTCATTTCTGCAAAAGGAGTCCCGACCAAGTATTGAGTGCATAACTGAACATAATTATTTGAAGGTTGACTTTTTTTGTATTAAAAACACTTTTCTTTTATTGGTCGGATGAAATATGCTAATTTTTTGAGATAGGAAATTTGGGTTTTCATGAGCTGTATGCCAAAATCATCAATATTCAAACAATAAAAGGCTTGAACTACTTCAGTTGGTGTGTAATGAATCTAAAATATATGAAAGTCTAATGTTTATCAGTGCATTACAGAAAATAATGAACTTTATCACAATATGCTAATTTTTTGAGAAGGACCTGTAGTTCTCTTGGACTTTCCAGGTTGGCTTCACTAAACGTTTTTGTTTTATGTGGCCTTGAGGATCTGACTCCTGATCTGTTGGCAGTTCAGGTTCTTTCTGTGTATTAAGTTCCTCAGATTGTACATTGCCTTGCTGGTGCATTGTGATGGCAAGCAGAGGGTTAATTCACAAGGTATGTGTTTGCATAGAAATGTATGAATCTTCTGGCTCTGGGAGAGGGTTTCCTAGGCAACCAGTGGGATGGGGAGTCAGAGAGAAGTTTAGCAATGGCTGCTGCAAAGTTAGTTTTGATTGCATACAGAGCTTAGATTGACTTTCAGGCAGAATGCATGTGACAATATAGTCTAGGAGCTGATTAAATAACAGTTACATGAACAGTTTCTTCAATAATCTGTGCAGAAAACTGATGAATCTTATGCTGCGATTTACTTGCTGGCTGGAGTATACAGGCTTGTACATACAGTCATGTGAAAAAATTAGGACACCCTTTGAAAGCATGTGGTTTTTTGTAACATTTTTAATAAAAGGTTATTTCATCTCCGTTTCAACAATACAGAGAGATTAAAGTAATCCAACTAAACAAAGAAAACTGAAGAAAAGTCTTTTCAAGATCTTCTGTAAATGTCATTCTACAAAAATGCCTATTCTAACTGAGGAAAAAGATAGGACACCCTTGCCCCTAATAGCGAGTGTTACCTCCTTTGGCTGAAATAACTGCAGTGAGACGGTTCTTGTAGCCATCTACCAGTCTTCGACATCGGTCTGAGGAAATTTTACCCCACTCCTCAATGCAGAACTTTTTCAGCTGTGAGATGTTTGAGGGGTTTCTTGCACGTACAGCCCTTTTCAAGTCACCCCACAGCATCTCAATGGGATTCAAATCTGGACTTTGACTTGGCCATTCCAGGACTCTCCATTTCTTCTTTTTCAGCCAATCTTTGGTTGATTTACTAGTATGTTTTGGGTCATTGTCATGTTGCATGGTCCAGTTCCGCTTCAGCTTTAATTTTCTAACTGATGGTCTCACATGTTCTTCAAGCACCTTCTGATACACAGTAGAATTCATCGTGGATTCTATGATGGTGAGCTGACCAGGTCCTGCTGCAGCAAAGCAGCCCCAAACCATGACACTTCCACCTCCATGCTTCACAGTTGGTATGAGGTTCTTTTCTTGGAATGCTGTGTTTGGTTTACGCCAAACATGTCCTCTGCTGTTGTGTCCAAATAATTCAAATTTGGACTCATCTGTCCAAAGAACATTATTCCAGAAGTCCTGGTCTTTGTCAACTTTATCTCTGGCAAATGTCAGTCTGGCCTCGATGTTTCTCTTGGAAAGCAAAGGTTTCCTCCTTGCACACCTCCCATGCAAGTTAAACTTGTACAGTCTCTTTCTGATTGTAGAGGCATGTACTTCTACATCAACAGTAGCCAGAGCCTGCTGTAGTTCTCGAGATGACACTTTAGGGTTTTTGGAGACCTCTTTTAGCATCTTGCGGTCTGCTCTTGGGGTGAACTTGCTGGGGCGACCAGTCCTGGGCATGTTGGCAGTTGTTTTGAAAGCCCTCCACTTGTAGACTATCTTCCGGACAGTGGAATGGCTGATTTCAAAATCTTTTGAGATCTTTTTAAATCCCTTCCCAGACTCATAGGCTGCTACAATCTTTTTTCTGAAGTCCTCTGACAGCTCTTTTGCTCTCACCATGGTGCTCACTCTCACTTCAACAGTCAGGAGCACACCAAACTAAATGTCTGAGGTTTAAATAGGGCAAGCCTCATTCAACATGCAGAGTAACGATCTACTAATTATGTGCACCTGGTGTGATATACCTGTGTGAGATCTGAGCCAATTTAAGAGGGAATACATGTGAGGGTGTCCTATCTTTTTCCTCAGTTAGAATAGGCATTTTTGTAGAATGACATTTACAGAAGATCTTGAAAAGACTTTTCTTCAGTTTTCTTTGTTTAGTTGGATTACTTTAATCTCTCTGTATTGTTGAAACGGAGATGAAATAACCTTTTATTAAAAATGTTACAAAAAACCACATGCTTTCAAAGGGTGTCCTAATTTTTTCACATGACTGTATATTCTGCTATATTCCAGTGTCCATATACATCTCACTATACATGCATAGTTAGCAAGGATGCCTTGAAATAGATTTTGCTGATCTTGTAAGATCCCTTCAGATTTTTTGACTGTTCTGCCTCTCCAATCTAAGCATTGAAAGTATGGTCTCTGTAACTTACAGTTCTGCTGAGATAGCGGTAACCATCAATCTTAGGTGAATTGGCTGACAGTGACTCGATCCAAACGACACCTTGTAGATCGTGAAGAAGTTTATTCCAAACTGTGCAGATCATACACTGATGAACAAATGGATAGGTCAAACAATAATGCTGTGAGCAGCTAACAGAGCAAGTAGCTGAGATGAGGAGTGAAGCCAGAATGAAGAAGAGGGGAGGAGACAAGAGAGAGAGAGAGCAGAAGCTAGTGGAAGAGAGAAGGGACACACATGAAGAAAAGGCAAATCATGCATGTGTAGGGTGTCACTCACTCAAATACCTTGCAAATAAAAAAAATATATTAAATATTTTTCTGTGATATAATCACATTTGCAAGCCCGTGTGTGTTAGGCCCACACAGACTGTATTGTGGCCACTGGCTAGTGGCTAGGCCTTCACTCATACCGTTACAGGGTGTCACTCACTCAAATACCTTGCAGATAAAAAAAATATATATATTTAATATTTTTCTGTGATATAATCACATTTGCAAGCCCGTGTGTGTCAGGCCCACACAGACTGTACTGTGCCCACTGCCCATCACTTATATAGGGTGGCACAGTACCTTGCACGCATAGTACCACTTATCTAAAAAAAAAAAAAGACAGGTAGAGGCAGGCCACCCCGCAGGGGCCGTCGTGGTTCTGGTGCTGTGATTTCCACTGGCCCTGGAATAATGCCCAGTGTTCAGAGGCCACGTACCCTGAACCCGAAAAATTTGGAGATATTAGTTGACTGGCTTAGAGAGGACACCCAATCTTCAGCAGCTTCCGCTAAGAACCTTGACGCACCATCCTCCTCCAGCTCAGCTTTGGTTACCTGCTCTCAAGTTACCACTCTCCCGCCCACCGCCGCCACCACCACTACCACCGCCACCACAGCCACTTGATCCCTCAGAGGAGTTATTTACACATCAGTTGGATGAAATTAGTGATGCGCAACCATTATTGCCAGAGGATGTAGATAACAGGGATATGTCTCAGTCAGGCAGCATTACACACATGGACGTACAGTGTGATGCTGATGATGATGTACCCGCTGCTGCTTCCTTTGCTGAGGTGTCAGATACAAGTGAAGTGGTTGACGATGACGATGTGTCCGTGGATGCCACGTGGGTGCCTGCTCGAAGAGAAGAAGAAGAGCGGCATTAGTCACCTCGCCGCAACAACCGGCCCCAACTGCTGATATGGAGCGTGTTAGCAGGAGGCAGCATTTGAACAACATGGTGGAACACTACCTATGCACAAGCCTACACGTAATGACTGATGGTTCTGCCCCATTCACCTTCTGGGTCTCCAAATTGTCCACATGGCAAGAGCTTGCCTTACATACATGTATGCCTTGGAGGTGCTAGTCTGCCCTACAGCCAGTGTACTCTCTGAACGTGTATTTAGCACGGCAGGAGGCGTCATTACAGACAGATGCAGCTGCCTGTCCAGAGCCAACATGGGCAAGCTCACATTCATTAAAATGAACCAGAAAAATAAATAAAGTAAAGTCTCTGTTAGATATACTTGTCTTCTCTAGCGCTGCAAATCCGGAGACAATGTGGGAAAAGTCAAATAAGTAAAGTTTTGGAAAAGGATTGCGCTGCAGGAGAAAATTCTTTTGTATAAAAATAAAAATATATAATAAAAAGTTCCTTTGGTAGATCTTCAATCAACGTGGTCACAAGCCAACCTCACAACTTAACACTGGTATGGAAATCTGTTCTGAAATGAAAAAGCGCACTATGGTGTAGCAAGTTCCACAAACTTAGCGCCCCTGCGATTAGATTATACTCACAGGGTATCTTGCGAGTAAATGCGTATATGAATGGATGGTGTCTTCAATAGTACTCTGTTGAAAAGAGAGGACTATAGTGTAGCATGTAATTACACTTAAAACGCTTGCTGTAAGGTTATACTCACAGGATGTCCCTTATGAGAGGCTTGGAAGGAATCTGTGCAATCTTCACAGGCAGCTGGGCGGGTGGAGCAGGCAAGGATCAAGATACTCGAGTAGGAATTTCCAAATATCGATCCAACGGATGGAATGCTTCTGCACCTAGATGGTACTAGACCTCAGCTACTCAGAAGGACTGGTAAGTGGAACGGATGCGCACCAAAGAGTCGGATAAAAATTATTTAATGAGAAATAAAATTACAGCTAAAACCACAAAACTAAAGTCTCTGAAATGCCCATAGTGCGCTTTTTCATTTCAGAACAGATTTCCATACCAGTGTTAAGTTGTGAGGTTGGCTTGTGACCACGTTGATTGAAGATCTACCAAAGGAACTTTTTATTATATATTTTTATTTTTATACAAAAGAATTTTCTCCTGCAGCGCAATCCTTTTCCAAAACATTAAAATGAACCAGGCTTGGATCCCACAAGACTTGTCTGTACCTTGTGTAACTAGACATATATACCACCATCAAACATGCATTCTTTTTTTTTAAAGTTTTATTGAATAAATCAGTACAGTACAAAAATAGAGCAGAAGAGAAGTAAACAAACTCCTCTACTCTTATATATAAGAAAACGGAATACAGGTCTGTCAAATATCAAATATACAGTAAGTATGATAAGCTAGCATCCAAGGGGTTAATCGGTATAGAATATCCCATGGAAAATATGGAAAGTACCCTTCAGAAAAAGCACATTTAAGAACCAGGTGGCAATTATTGATCTAAAATGTCTGTTAAATACCTTAGGTCTTAATGATACGTTCCATCCGAGACGGTCCCGAGCGGGAGCAGCAACACCGTCTGAGCAACTCAACGTCCAACAATCCAAGAAGGGTTAGGAGATAAGTGGATGGGGAGATAGATGGGGTAGGCCCTAGATGCTGTATATCTAAGGATAATGTTGATAGTGCTAATCTCTGTCTAATAGCCCCTAAAGGAAATCCATTGACTCCAGTTCTTTAGAAACTTATGATGAGATCTCAGTTCCCATGAGGATAACTCCTCTAATCTGTAAATTTGATCTATTTTCTGATACCATTGATCCAAAGAAGGAACTTCGGAGGATAACCATAGTGTAGGGATCAGCAATTTTGCAGCATTCACTAGATGTTTGAAAAGAAGTAGGTTAGGGGGGAGGGGTTACGAGGATAAAGATTCAGGAGGGCAACTTCCGGAGACGGAGTAATATTGGAATTGCAAATCTTGTTACTGATTTGAAAAACCTTTTCCCACCAATTAAGTAAGATTGGGCAGGTCCACCATATGTGGATAAAAGCGCCCCTTTCTTTTGAGCATCTCCAACATGTGTCAGATGCTGTAACTGAATATAAGCATGTCTTGTCGGGGGTTTTATACCATCTTGTAATGATTTTATAGTTATTCTCCTGAATCCTGACACACCCTGAAGATTTGTGTGAAGAGTTATATATGATGCCGGTATCCTCCGGTGAGAGACTTATATTTAGGTATTTTTCCCAAAGTCTTATGAAAGCAGGCGTTAGTGCTTCAGGAGGAGTTCTCAGCCTGTTGTACCATTGTGAGATCAGTTTATGTGGGGTGGAATCACGAGAGATAATATGTTCAAGCCAGGTAATAGGGCGTAACAATGTGTGTAAATGTACGTTTTGAGACATGTATGCCCTTAAGAAATGAAGCCCATTAAAACTTGAGAGAGGGCTTTTTAGGAGATCACATATCTCTTTTATGGAGAGTAGTTTGCCTTCTTTGTATAAATCTATCAGTTTCAGATTAGACTGAGTAATTTCAGTGGGAAGGCTGCTCTGTAAGGCCTGAAACATGCATTCTTGTACTCAAGTCAAGTGCAATGATTCTTTGTTTTATTTTTTTTTTATTTGTCCCAATATTTTGGGGGCTACCTACCCCAATAATAAAAAATAAAAAAACATTGTTGGCTACCTCCTCCTCCTCCTCCATTGCTGCCTCCACCTACAACACTACATTCACCACCTCCTTAACCTCAGACTCCATATCCACCTTCTTCTCTGAGTTGCAGGTTACAAATTAATAATTTTTCGTTATTTTATTTCATTTTAAGTTATTTCCCTAGCCACATTTGTTTGCAGAGCAGTTGCCATGCTCTTAAGCACATTTTACTGCCTTTTACACCCTCTAGCCTTTTCAATGACTATTTTAGAGCCATTTTAATGCAAAAAAGAGCCAATTTTAGTGCCCTACATTGTAAAAAAAATCTTATTTTCAATTGTCGGGTGACATTTTACCATTTTGGCGTATACAAACCCCTGCTGTGCCTGGGTGACAGGGGCCTAAATCTCTCATAATCCTCTGTTCTATTGCTGGGTGACATGAAGCCCCTTTTGACAAGAATGAATCCCTGCTGTGCCTGGGTGACAGGGAACTAAATTTAGTGAAAACATCTTTTACTAATCGGAAGATGCACGACTACAAGCTCACTCTGATGATGGCATTCCCACCTGACAGCGGGGGCACAGTGGAAGCACAAGGTGAAGGCAGAGGAGGAGAAAGAGGTCGCCAACGCAGCTGGGGCACCGCCAGCACCTGAGAAGGCAGGGTTAGCATGGCCCAAATGTGGAAAAGCTTTGTCAGCCTTGGAGGTGCTGACCTGCCCTGCAGCCAGTGTATAGTGTGAACGTGTGTTTAGCATGGCAGAGAGCATTATCACAGGCCACAGCCAATGTGGACAAGCTTACGTTTATTAAAATGAACCAGGCATGGATCCCACAGGACTTATCGTACCTTGTGCAGAATAGACATTTATATCAGCCTCAAACATCCATTCTTGTACTCAAGTGTACTTATTCTTTGTTTTATTTTGTTATATGTCCCAATTTAAAAATAAAAAAAATAACACAAATCAGAGTTGGCTACCTATTCCTTCTACACTGCTGCTTCCACCTACACCGCCACGTCAACCTACACCGCCACATCAACTGCCTCCTCAACCTCCTACTCCTAGATCCAGATAGTTATTTTTAATTTTTCTGTATTTTATGTTATTTTAAGTCATTTCCCTATCCACATTTGTTTGTAGAACAGTTGGCATGCTCTTAAGCACATTATTATGCCTTTTGCAGCCATCTAGCCCCTAATTTAAAGCCATTTTAGTGCCCAAAAGTTCGGGTCCCGATTGACTTCAATGGAGTTCGGGTTCGGGGGCAAGTTCGGATCAAGTTCTGGTCCCGAACCCGAACTTTTTTTTCAAGTTCGGACGAACTCGTCAAACCCGAACATCCAAGTGTCCACTCAACTCTAAAAAAAGAGTAGTTTGCACGCTGTGCAATCAGAACCTGAAGCGAGGCAAAAACGTTCTTAACCAGAGCACAACATGCATGACCAGGCATTTAAGTGCAAAGCACGATCTGCAGTGGAGTAGACACCTCAGAAATCAAGAAAGGTCTCTGGCTCCTCCTGCTTCCTCTTCTGCTGCAGTCTCGGCCTCTTCATCCACCTCTAGAGTGATAATGCCACCTACTACCCCGCAAACAGAGGATCTGCAAGCAACACCACCACCTGGGTCACCAAGCAACTCCACAATGTCCCACGGAAGCGTTCAGCTCTGCATCTCCCAATTACTGGAGAGGAAGAGGAAGTACCACCCTACCCACCCGCGATCCCTAGCCCTGAATGCCTGTATTTCAAAATTCCTGGCCTTTGAAATGCTGTAATTCCGTTAAGACAGAGAGTTTTAAAGGCCTTATGGCAGTGGCTATTGACAGTGTGATATGCCCAGCTGCCACTACTTTTCCAGGCGAGCGATCCCTTCCCTGTACAACCAAGTGTTGGACAAAATCGGATGTGCACTGTGCAACGCCATCTGTGCGGATACGTGGACCAGTAAGCACGGTCAGGGATGTTATATCTCCAAAAGCACAATGGGTAAATGCAGTGGTGGCTAGGTCTGAGGCTGATGTCCTTCCATTACTGAGGATTGCAGGGTGCTTCAGTTTGCCTCCAGTTGCTTCCTCCTCCTACTCCACTTCCTCATCCTCTACCGGCTTCTCATCCGGTCAGCATAACACCTTCACCACCAACTTCAGCACAGCCTGGGGTAAATGACAGCAGGCAGTTTTAATACGTATCTGTTTGGGGGACAAATACCACACCGCACAGGAGCTGTGAGCCTCAATCCCGGCCTGGTAGTGTGCGATAATGGACAAAATCTCGTAGCAGCTCTGGAAATAGCAGGTCTGAGGCACAAATCTTGCCTGGTGCATGTGCTGAATTTGGTGGTGCAGAGACTCCTTAAAAATTACCCTGATATGTCAGAGCTGCTGCATAAAGTGCGGGCTGTCTGCGAGTGCTTTCGCGTTCTTACCCTGCTGCTGCTCGCCTGTCAGGGCTGCTGCGTAACTTCGGCCTTCCAGCTCATGGCCTCATATGCGACGTGCCCACAAGGTGGAACTCCACCTTGCACACGGTGTACAGACTGTGCGAGCAGCAGCAGGCGATAGTGGAGTTCCAGCTGCAGCACGCACGGGTTAGTCGCTCTGCCGAACAGCACCACTTCACCACCAATGACTGGGCCTCCATGTGAGACCTGTGTTCCTTGTTGCACTGTTTCGAGAACTTCACCAACTTCTTACTTCTATGCTTCCTTGAAAAAACGACTCCTGGCAATGATGGAAGAGGATGTGGCACAGTAGGAGGAGGAGGAGGAGGAAGGGTTTCCGGCCAGTCATTCACAAGTGGCTCCGAGGGTGGGTTCCTGCACCCACAAACGCCAGGTACACAATTGTCCAGCCAGGGCACATTTCTGGAGGATGACGAGGTGGAGGATGAGGAGAAGGAGATGGAGGAAGAGGAACCATGTTCACAGCAGGGTAGCACCCAGACCAGCTCATAGCCATCACTGGTGCAAGGCTGGGCGGATACAGAGGACACAGACGATACACATCCCACAGAGGACAGCTTTTCTTTGGCTCTGTGCAGCCTGGCACACATGAGCGATTACATGCTGCAGTGTCTCCGCAACGACCGCCGAGTTGCCCACATTCTAACTTGTGCTGATTACTGGGTGGCCACGCTGCTGGATCCCCGTTACAAGGACAACGTACCGTCCTTAATTCCATCACTGGAGCATGATCGTAAGATGCGCGAGTACAAACGCGCTGCTGGTGGCATTTCCACCTGACAGTGGGGGCACAGTGAAAGCACAAGATGAAGGCAGAGGAGGAGGCAGGATTTCACCAACATGGTGGAGCAGTATGTGTGCACACGCCTACACATACTGAATGACGGGTCTACCCTGTTTCGAGTACTTCAACAACATGGCCAGTGTCGATAACATCATTCTTAGCATTACTATCCCACTTCTATGCCTCCTTGAAAAAACGCTTCTGTCGATGATGTTACAGGATGTGGCACAGGAGGAGGAGGAGGAGGAAGAGGGATCATTTCGTAGGGTTTCCGGCCAGTAATTCACAAGTGTCTCCGAGGGTGGGTTTCCGAACCCACAAACGCCAGGTACACAATTGTCCAGCCAGGGCACAGTTCTAGAGGATAACAAGGTGGAGGATAAGGAGGAGGAGGAACCTTGTTCACAGTAGGGTGGCACCCAGACCAGCTCATGCAAAACACTGGTGCATGGCTGGGGGGATACAGAGGACACAGACAAAACACCTCCCACAGAGGATAGCTTTTCGTTACCTCTGGGCAGCCTTTCACACATGAGCGATTACATGCTGCAGTGTCTCAGCAATGACCGCCGAGTTGCCCGCATTCTAACTTGTGCTGATTACTGGGTGGCCACGCTGCTGGATCCCCATTGCAAGGACAATGTCCTTAATTCCTTCGCTGGAGCGTGATCGTAAGATGCGCACGCTGGTAGAATTGCTGCTGGAGGCATTCCCACCTTACATTGGGGACACAGTGGAAGCACAAGGCGAAGGGAGAGGAAGAGGCCACCAACGCAGCTGGGGCACCACCAGCACCTTAGAAGGCAGGGTTAGCATGGCCGAAATGTGGAAAAGTTTTGTCAGCACGCCACAACAACCAGCACCACCAGCTGATATGGAACGTCTTAGCAGGAGGCAGAATTTCACCAACATGGTGCAGCAGTGTGTGTGCACACGCCTACACATACTGAATGACGGGTCTGCCCCCTTTAACTTCTGAGTCTCCAAATTTGGCACATGGCCTGAGCTTGTCCTTTACGCCTTGGAGGTGCTGGCCTGCCCTGCAGCCAGTGTATTATCTGAACGTGTGTTTAGCACAGCAGGGGGCTTCATCACAGACAAGCGCAGCCGCCTGTCCACAGCCAATGTGGACAAGCTCACGTTCATTAAAATGAACCAGGCATGGATCCCACAGTACCATGTGCAGAATAGACATGTATACCGGCCTAAAACAAAAATAAAAAAAACAGTGTTGGCTACCTCATCGTCCTCCACCGCCGCTTCCACCTACAGCGCTACCTCCAACGCCTCCTCAAACTCCTACTCCATATGGAACTCCACCTCATAAATACATTTATTTTTATTTTATTTGTATGTATTTTATTTTATTTAATGTCATTTTACAAATTTGTCTGTTAATTCGCCAATTTTTGGGTGTGCTGTACCACTGCCATACCTAGTAGACAGGTAAAAAAAAAAAAAAAAAACACAAATTTGTCAGTTACATTTTCGGGTGAAATTCACCAATTTTTGGGTGTGATGAACCACTGCTATACCTAGTAGACAGGTTAAAAAAAAATTGTCTTTTTAAATTGGTAATTATAGATGAATATCTTGTGTGGGAATCAATTACCTTTTTCTTATCTGGTTTATATTAAAGTTGTTTTAGAGTTTTTTTTTGTTTTTTTTCTTATAAGCACTAAGATTCAAATGTCTAGCTCAAAGCACTAAGATTCAAATGTCAAATTGTACTTACAAGATCCTTTAAAAAAAAAAAAAAAAACACTAGAGAAGAGCGAATTTCTCACAAATTTGGAATTTCTCACAAATTTGGAATTTCTCACAAATTTGATTCGGCTGCTTCGCCGAATTTTCCGAAAAGATTTGATTCAATGCAATTTTTTTAATAGCAAATTGCATTAAAAAAAACAGCTATTTCCTGGCTGCAGAGGGCCTGCATAGTGGTGTAGAACACTGTGCCTCTTAGTAACACTCATAGCAAGTCTGCTGTGGTAGTGAAATAATACTGTCAGATAACAGTCGTTGCTGTTAGAATCACTGCACACTTTACTTATTTGAGCAGTTACTGACCAAATAACTCAAGTGTGAACTCAGCCTTACAGGTCAATGCCAGATATAAAGAACTGTGTAGAGACCCAAGACCCTAGTATAGTGTGAAAGAGTGCACTCCTTTTACACCATCGTCAGCTGATTCCACATAGATGTCTATAGAACCTGTTCTATTAAATGTTTATACAAGTACAGCCCCCCGACAAAGTGGAGAGGGTGTCAGCAGTATGTTTGTGTTGACATCACTGATTCCTTTGATCCGTCAGAACAATAACCGGATCCTGTCTGTTGAGCATCATCCTTCACTCGGTCAGCATTTGGTCAGTAAACCATCATTATTGCTAAAGCCAAGGAGTGGATCCAAAACGAGATGACACGTGAATGGAATATTTGCATGTATTTTGTTTTTTACCCACTCTCGCTTTTGGCTACCAAATCATAAGCCAATTCTGATGCAAAAGAGGGACAATGTCATACAGGCCTTACAGCTGCTACATCGACATGATCCTTTGTGTCTCATTTTTTATTTCTTCTAACAGATCATAAGAAAGGTTAAATAAATTATGATGTCAACCAGGCCAAAATGCAAAATAGTGGCCCAGTCATGGAGTGGGGAGGGTGGGAACAGCATGAGAAGTCCACACAGTGGCCCAGTGACACAGTGGTAAGGTGGCAGCAGCATGAGGCGAACACAGAGTAGTGATGTTGTAGTAGCATGAGGTTTCACCTCTGCTTCATCAGAATAGATATGTCTTTGTAGACCAGATTTTAATCAGCGATTGACTGCAGCAGAGAACTGTCCATACATTTGATTTGGTCGAGACTCTCCCTAGAAGTTAAGAGCAGCACAGTTTCATTTTCTCTTGGTTTGAAACAACACATGCTTCCTTCTGAGGCAGTCTGGTGCATGATCAAATCATTCACCGTTTTCCTCTTTCCTCATTCAGATGCTCTAGCATGCACAAGTTTGAATTCCAGCTGTTTGGAATATTGCGGATAGTGATGAGCAGCGGGGTCAATATTCAAATTTGCAATATTTAGCGACTATTTGGTTGAATATTCATCATATATTCACAAATTTTTGAATTAGCAATTATTTTCTTGATTGAGAAAATTGCCAATGTAATATGCGCGGGTCATTGTTGCTACATTTTCCGAGCTGCTAGAAGTTTCCTGAGACTGGAGAAAATGGTTGGCACGGCATAACATTACAATAGCTTTATATGCAGATAGAGTGCTCCAATATATTTGTGATTGCGCAAATTGGCAATTAATGATGCACATATTTTTGTACAATACGAGCAAATTCACATTTTGGCAGGTCTGACTACATAATACTGATTGGTGAAGTATTGTGAACTTGTGACATCACAGCACAATGTCTGTAGCATGTATGTATGGACAGCAGAACAGCATCACACTACCTAACACCCTGCACTGGAACCTATCAGCTACACTATATCACAATCTAACATCCACTGACTATCTCCCACTATCTGTATTATGTATATAAGCTAACTATATATCTAATGTAATTAAACAGTAAAGCACAGAGCACAGCAATGACACTGCTGTCTTTCTCAGAACTCCATAAAACTACAGAAAATGGCTGCTGGGAAGGTGCTTATATAGTAAGAGATTGGGAACTTTCCAATTTGTTGCTAGGGATGTTGCTAAGTTCAGACAAAGACATTGCAGCCTTCTCTTTAGCCCACAAGCAAGAAGGGAGGGTACTGATGAAAACAAATCTTGAATATTCAAGAATAGGAATATATAGCACCATAGTCGAAATCTTTGTGAATTCTTGAAATGGCGATTCAAATTAGCAATTCAAATATTCGTGCCCAACACTAATCGCGGATTAAGCAGTATAACAGCAAAACATTATGACTCTGCAAGTCCAGGAGGGCATTCTTCACCATGTAAGAATGACTTAAATGCAATAACAGTCTCATAGACATTGCCAGCACCTTGCACAAGACAGTGCACTTTTAAAAAAAAGCGTTGCACTACTAGCTTTATCACGTGCACCATGCAGACAGCATGTGTTATTTATCCAAGGTTCAGGGAAACCACAATGTTGCTCCCATTGTCACTGACCACCATGCCAAGTTGGAGTTGGCAATGTGACAGTCAGTGGGATGTTTGCTGCTTGATGTACTTTAGAAACTGCTTACCTGTATAGCTACTCTTGCCCATGTCAATCAGCTCCAACACTGCATGACAGCATTTGACTTTACACATTTGATAGTAAGTAGGGAGTGGGAGTGGCACTATGACTGCTGATTTTGTGGAACAGGAAGGCTTTTTGGGAGAAATAATTCTGACTTGGCATCTTCCAAAGTTTGTGAACGCACATCATCAGCTCCCTAATGGCAGCAGACTCAATAAAATGGCACAGCACTGACTGTGCTGCCAGCAACTTGGCCAGGTGTGTAAATTTGTTTCCTGGCCACACATTGCATTATCGATGGATGATAATGGAATGGAGGAGGAGAAGTCTGAGCGGTAGAGACAGAAAGTGAGGACAACGATGTGAAAGACACGTACTGGCTGCCATAAGGGAGACCAGGAGAAGGAGGAAAATCTTCTTACAGTAGTTGGCAGCCAACTCTATTTTCCCATGGGATGGGGTAATGCCGCTTCATGTGGATCAACGACTGACCATAGCTTATTTTACTTTTGCAGAGCTTGCACAGGGCAATGCTGCTATCTTCCGAAAGTGGAAAGTGGAAAAAACAAACAAACTGTCAAACAGGAGATATTAAAGCAGAGTTAGAGGCAGCTGTGTTTGGCTTAGCTCTGCACATTCTGGACCTAATACACCTACAGTGTGAGAGGCATCACCTGTTCCCGAAGCAAAAATGGCCCTGGCAGTTCTTTAGGGATTCGTGGCCATACATTGCCTCTGCTCTTTATTGCTGCTGCTGTCACCACCCTATTCCTGTGATGTTAACTCCTCCTCAACACCTCAATCTGTCTCTCAGGTCCTGTCCAACACACAATCATCATTGGAGTCCTCACCCTCCCTGCCACTTTGATCAGACTGTGATACGGTGTCATTGCCTGCCTGTGAGAGATCTAAGAAGATCAGATAGACTTGTAGCACACGAGTCTGACAGGTTCTGGATGTTTCCTTCTGTTTGTTGTTGTTGGTAGGATCCCACCTCTCCACAGGTTCTGCTCGTTTGCTGGTTAGAGGCTCTATTTTAGTCTGCCTCTGACTTCTCACTGTGCGGTTGATATTTCCTTCTGGAGTTCCTGCTGGTTGCTTGTGGAGCCCTTGTTCTTCACTCTTCCCAAGCTAAGTTCCGCTTTTGCTCTGTGTTGTTTGTGTCAGTCTAGGTCTCAGGGAGACACTGACCCCTTTAGTGTGGAAAGGTGCTGGCAGTCTCATTCCCCATTCCCTAATCTAGAGTTTGCTATAGTATTAGCAGGGTCCAAGTTCGAATGTATGTGTTCGTCCACCATCAGGACCTGCACATACTATTAGGAGTCAGGGAGAGACTCAGGGATTGTTAGGAGGTAACCGTCTCTCCTTCACTAGCTTTCAGGCCTAGACTGTTATACTATGCTGTCAGTTTGTCTGGTGTACCTGTTATTCACATTACCCCATGACATATTGTGGGCTCGTTGGTCCCCCTCCCAATTTTCTGCTCGGTATTTGCCCTGACTGACTACCCACATTCTGGCTCTGGGAGGACAAGGCCTGGCCCTGGGTCTTTCATTTGGAACCCTTCTATATTTTCTGGCCTAATCTACACAGTTACATGGTATGGAACAGATTGGAAGTCTGTTTGCTAAAACTTAAAGACAGAGAGGCGCAATAAAATTATCTTCCCTTTTTACAAAAAAGCTGAAGACGCTGCTACTGACAATTTACTTTGCAAATAATGCAATGTTGGTACCACTAACAGGTTTAGGCCTATTGTTATTACTCAGAGATTTAAAACACAAATGTGTTGTGACGTGTCACAAATTTCAGACTATTTACTTTATTTTCACTCAGAGATTTAAAACACTACCCTCTGTATTGTAATACACATGTTGCACACTTGTATCACTATTTAAAAAATAAAATAAAAATTGAACTATATGGAGATGCCCTGTCCCAGATTTTGATCTACCATTTAAGCAGTTTTTACTGAGATTTAAAACGCTACCCTCTGCATTCTAAAACATGTGTTGTACACTTATATTGCTATTTTGGCAAAGCAAAAACCATTTGAGCTGTCTGGAGATGCCCTATGCCTGATTTTGAACTATTTTATTTCCAATGCTTTTACTCAGAGATTTAAAACGCTACCCTCTGGATTGAAAAACACACATTGTACACATATATTGCTGCACTATCCATTATGCACTCCCCCCCCCCCCCCTTAAAATTCGGATTCGGATACAACTATATACATTTTTTCGATTTGAATCAATTCGCTCATCTCTAATCATGACTATTTCTCGAGGGATCAGTAAGAAGATGCAGAGGAGGAACAACTAAACATTACAGCAGTCACATCTCAGTAGACACCAATGATTTAAAAATTGGGTTTTATGAAATAAACATATTTGTAAGCTAAATATATTTACTTTGCTATGGCTCATTTCAGGCTCCAGGAAGCGGATGCACTCAGAATAGTTGGAAAATGATCTGTTGGAGTTTTGTACAAAGTCCCATGTTCCGTTTATATTGCACTTTCGATAAACCATTCCTAGAAAAATAGACCATGTATAAGAATTATTAATGTATATTATACTATATACAGTTTTCACTATGAATAATAATAGAAATATGATGCATATAGAGATGCATTATTGTAAGCATATTTTAACATAGTTTAGTGGTTTTTTTACATCCATTTTCTGGAATACAAAATTTTATAACTTTTGCTACTTTTTTTTTAAAAGTAGACAGAGCTTAAAGGGGTATTCTCATCTTTAAGATCATAGCTAAAAAAAATTCCCCTAGTGCCATAGACTATTTTTGCAATTAGGTTATATTATTCATATTGCAGCCATTATGAAAAATGATTTCCCTCTTACAGCATTGTTTACATTTAGAAACCCGCTCCTTGTGCAGACCGCACTTACTGTTCACCCAGACGGCCAGTCAGTCTCACTAGCCGCGCATGCGCTGATCTAATTTCTTCTCTGCCGTGTCTGATACAGAGCCGCTTGCTCTGTATGCAGTGCGGCCTTCCAGGCGAGCGTCGGAGAGAGAGAGAGGGTGCCCATAGGAGCGAGGAGGTGCACAGACAGCATATGTAAGTGCCAGGAGAATCTCAACCACTTATCCACCAACAATTTGATTTATTAGAACTATCAAAGGGGGTAAAATATATAGAGTAGGGACGCTGGGCACAATGTAATTTATTGCAGGGACGCTGGGGCCAATGTAATTTAGTTTAGGGAAGCTGGGCACAATGTGATTTATTGCAGGGACACTGGGCACAATGTGATTTAGTGCAGGGACACTGGGCACAATGCCATGTTTTGCAGGGACGCTGGGCACAATGTTATGTAGTGCAGGGACGCTGGGGACAATACTATCATACTATCCACATGAACGAGCTCTCAGTGTGAGCTATAAGGAGGCTTGGCTGGCCTTCACTCTAGCTTTCTAAGCCCGCCCAGCTTTAGAAGCCTCAAACCAGGAAGTGATTTCTGCTGTAACTGCAGCTCAGGATGATTTAGCAAGATGAGAATACCCCTTTAACTGAAGGGAGAGGGCCACATTGGTCAGACATATTTCCAATGATTCACACGTCTAAAGTCTAAATTATACAGTAATTGCTGTATATTTCAGTTTGAAAATTACGGTCTTTCGTAAATGAGCTCCTATGCTCCCATCAGTTTTAGGCCAAGTTTTAAAAAATGTATGCCTGATATGAACAAAGGATAACTAAAATATTTTATTGATATTTTTGTACTGAAAAGTAAAACTCTAATCTATGCCAATAAATCACCCAATATCACCTTCACTAAAAAGGTCTGGAAATTATTACTACTAGTATTGATAATATACTATGTTTACAATAGCGTTTTGTTCTATTGCCATAGAGGAAATTCAATTGTTACAGATTGTATGCTTTTCTCTTCCACTCATTGGTATGAAAAATAAAATATGGTATATTCCAAATTTATTCAAATTGTTTTTATCCTTTCTACTTGTTTGACTACATGGTCATTTTGTCATACTTTAAATGCTTATGTGTTTCAAGTTCATGGATTAAATAGACGTATGCAAGAGCAATATTAATTGATGGGCTTATACTATACCTTCATCTAGAATCGAAAAGGAAAAAAACAATATATTGCATGCTCCAAAAGATGGTATATTATAGGAGTATTTCCCTCAAGGAGCAATACTTCTATAGCCCCAGGTTGATCCCAACAAGTTCTGAGCAGATTGAGGCTGTTCAAAAAATGAAAGTTGATTCCGCAGCACTGACTGCAGTTTCTGATTTACCAGTGACCATGGAGTTTTTTCATGTGTACTGAAGTGTCAACACCTCAAGCCACATAGACTGCAAATGAGTTTTACTGAGTGGAGCAAGGTTTGCAAGAGTACAGTAAACTGCAAGTATGCAATAGGTGCACAGTTTAATACTACACCATAGTTCAACACAAGGACATAAGAACTAAGGTTTGGGAGATTTTCTTTGGATATTGTTTGCTTGGTTTAAATTCATATTTATACTGAATTTATTTTTTCTTACTGCTCAACCCAATTTTAAGATTTGGTCCATGTGCAATGCAGCTAAGGCCTCATGCACACGACCGTTGTGTGCATCCGTGGCCGTTGTGCCGTTTTTCCGTTTTTTTTCGCGAACCCATTGACTTTCAATGGGTCTGTGGAAAAAAATCGGAAAATGCACCGTTTTGCTGCCGAGGCCGTGATCCGTGTATCCTGTCCTATTTTTTTGATGGACAACGGTTCAAGTCAATGGGTCCGTGAAAGAACACAGATGCACACAAGATTGGCATCCGTGTCCGTGGCCGTAGGTTGCTTTCATACAGACGGATCCGAAGATCCGTCTGCATAAAAGCTTTTTCAGATCTAAGTTTTCACTTCGTGAAAACTCATATCTGACAGTATATTCTAATACAGAAGCGTTCCCATGGTGATGGTGACGCTTCTAGTTAGAATACACTACAAACTGTGTACAAGACTGCCCCCTGCTGCCTGGCAGCACCCGATCTCTTACAGGGGACCGTGATCAGCACAATTAACCCCTTCAGGTGCGGCACCTGAAGGGGTTAATTGTACTATCATATCCCCCTGTAAGAGCTCAGGGCTGCCAGGCAGCAGGGGGCAGACCCCCCCCTCCCCAGTTTGAATATCATTGGTGGCCAGTGCGCCCCCCCTCCCTCCCTCCCTCTATTGTAATAATAGCTTGGTGGCCAGTGTGCGCCCCCCATCGGGCCCCCCTCCCTCTATAGCAGTAACAACATTGGTGGCAGTGTGCGGCCTCCCATCTCCACCCCCCCTTCCCCCGATCATTGGTGGCAGCGTAGTTCCGATCGGAGTCCCAGTTTAATCGCTGGGGCTCTGATCGGTAACCATGGCAACCAGGACTCTACTGCAGTCCTGGTTGCCATGGTTACTTAGCAATAGTACAATAGTAGAAGATTCATAGTTACCTGCTTGCTGCTGCGATGTTCGTGTCTGGCCGGGAGCTCCACCTACTGGTAAGTGACAGGTCTGTGCGTCGCATTGCTAAAGAACTGTCACTTACCAGTAGGAGGAGTTCCCGGCCTTTCTGGTAGGTCTCATACAGTATATGTAACAAAATCAAATCCCGGCACGTGGTGAATGTTTCCAATTCATATGCTTATTTATTTAAACAGGTATATATCAGTAGTATGTGTTTCGGCCCATCCAGCCTTCATCAATGTGTTCCTGCTGCGGCGCACACAAAGATTATGTGCTGACCCTATTTATCTACATTCATATAGAAACATAGAATGTGTCAGCAGATAAGAACCATTTGGCTCATCCAGTCTGCCCAATATGCTAAATACTATGGATAGCCCCTGGCCCTATCTTATATGAAGGATGGCCTTATGCCTATCCCATGCATGCTTAAACTCCTCCACTGTATTTGCAGCCACCACTTCTGCAGGAAGGCTATTCCATGTATCCACTACTCTCTCAGTAAAGTAATACTTCCTGATATTACTTTTAAACCGTTGTCACTCTAATTTAAAACTATGTCCTCTTGTAGGCGTTTTTCGCCTTTTAAATATTCTCTCCTCTTTCACCTTGTTGATTCCCTTTATGTATTTAAAGGTTTCCATCATATCCCTTCTGTCTCGTCTTTCTTCCAAGCTATACATGTTAAGGTCCTTTAATCTTTCCTGGTAAGTTTTATCCTGAAATCCATGTACTAGTTTAGTAGCTCTTCTCTGAACTCTCTCCAAAGTATCAACATCCTTCTGGAGATATGGTCTCCAGTACTGAGCACAATACTCCAAATGAGGTCTCACTAGTGCTCTGTAGAGCGGCATGAGCACCTCCCTCTTTCTACTGGCAATTCCTCTCCCTATACACCCAAACATTCTGCTAGCATTTCCTGCTGCTCTGTGACATTGTCTGCCTACCTTTAAGTCTTCTGAAATAATGATCCCTAAATCCCTTTCCTCAGATACTGAGGTTAGGACTGTATCACTGATTTTATATTCTGCTCTTGGGTTTTTACGTCCCAGGTGCATTATCTTGCACTTATCAACATTAAATTTTAGTTGCCAGATTTTTGACCATTCCTCTAGTTTTCCTAAGTCCTTTTCCATTTGGCGTATCCCTCCAGGAACATCAACCCCGTTACAAATCTTTGTGTCATCAGCAAAAAAGACACACCTTATCATTGAGGCCTTCTGCAATTTCGCTGATAAAGATATTAAACAATATGGGTCCCAGAACATATCCCTGAGGTACCAAACTGGTAACAAGACCTTGGTCTGAATATACTCCATTGACTACAACCCTCTGTTGCCTGTCCCTCAGCCACTGCCCAATCCATTCAAAAATATGGGAGTCCAAGCCCAAAGACTGCACTTTATTGATAAACCTTCTTTATGGGACAGTATCAAAAGCCCTACTAAAGTCTAGATAAGCGATGTCTACTGCACCTCCTCCATTTATTATTTTAGCCACCAAATCAAAAAAATCTATAAGATTAGTTTGACATGATCTCCCTGAAGTAAACCCATGCTGTTTTTCATCTTTCAATCCATGGGATTTTAGATGTTCCACAATTCTCTCCTTAAGTATGGTTTCCATTAATTTCCCCACTATTGATGTCAAGCTTACTGGCCTATAGTTGCCCGATTCCTCCCTACTACCTTTCTTGTGAATGGGCACAACATTTGCTATTTTCCAATCTTCTGGGACGACTCCTGTTGCCAGTGATTGGTCAAATAAATCTGTTAAAAGTTTTGCTAGTTCACCGCTGAGCTCTTTTGATTTCAACATTTTTATTGAAGTTTTCTTTTCCAACAAAAGTATCAGCATATCAAAGTTGTATATAGACATGTCAAGGTGGATGCAACCACCAACGAGGTTAAGTCAGTCACAATTTTCCATTATTATGGACAGTATGGCATAACACTGATATACAGAACCACAATCAAAAATAAGTAAAACAAAATTATAATGAAATATATCATCAAACGGACAAAGGCACGTCAAGTAAGTGCTATCAAGTAGACACCAAGGCGCCATAACTAATACATACAATAACGTGTCTGTCATATCCGTAGGCTAAACTACAGGAGGGACCCAAATAAAAAAAAATACCCTAGAATGGCTCCAGGCATCCTCTTTTATAGGAACACCACTTGTAAGAGTCACTCAATGGGAGAATTTTGAGTGTGCAATCCAAGGACCCCAGATATACCTATGTTTAGCAGGAGGGAGTATTGTAGAAGGAACCATTTTTTCAAACCGACAGTTGTTATTCAATTCCGCTATCACTTCTGAAATATCCGGGGAGACCACTTTTTTCCAATGGCGGGTTATGACTAATTTAGCCCCGAGTAAGACCCGCCCTGTGATGGGTCTATAAGGTGGATGAACACGTTGAATACCCAAAAATAGAAGAGCAAGCTCCGCGGAAGGGGGAGTGTCATGGTCAGATAATTCCCTCAGTAGCTCGAACACCCGTTTCCAGAACTCTGTGATAACCGGGCATGCCCATAAAACATGGAGCAATGAGCCCACAGCTCCACATCCCCTCCAACACAAAGGGGAAGAAGCAGGGTAAATGACATGTAGCCTCTTGGGCGTAAAGTACCAACTTAGAAGCGTCTTGACCCCAGCTTCATAATGTGTAACACATTTAAAGTTAGAGGTCAAGAAACCTATTGCATAGGTCCAATCCACTCCGGAGAACGTACACCCTAAGTCACGCTCCCAGTTCAGAAACGACTTGGATTTAACAAACTTAGATTTATCTCCCATACATTCATATATCCTTCCAGTTGCCCCTGTCTTTAATAAGTTACGGGATTGATAAATCTGAACAATCCCCATGTGTACAGAGGGAGGCTTAGATGCAACTGACTCCAGTAAGTGCTTCACCCTAAGGTAGTTAAACACCTCTCCAGCTGAAAGCTGGAACAACTGTTGAACATTGTTAAACGAGAGGACACCCTCAGGCCCAATAAGTTGAGAGACTTTTTCGAACCCCCGATCTCGCCATCTGCTAAGATTGATATCTTTCAAAATCCACTCAAGTGAACGGGTATCTACATGCGAGAACAAGGTATCAGTTGAGTCTGCACACATACTATGAAATTGCAGCCAAAGAATCCCCACATGTTTCACTGTCCGGAGGGAAAGGTCAGGCACCTTTCCCTCCCACAGTATGTTAATAAGCAGATCTCTCAACGAACCCCCCTTAATTGAATGGGACTCAATTTGATGCCGCGCTTTGTCGCAGTCTCTATCCCACCATTCCCTTGCCAAAGATAAACCAATAGCCTTGTGATAATCCCTTATACAGGGCAATCCTAAACCACCAGCTTTCTTCCTTAGGAAAAGCTGCTTTTGGGCAATTCTGGGTTTAGATGATTTCCAAATATATTTGGATAATATTGCTTGCGCCTTCCGAAAAAATCGGTCAGGAGTCGAGATAGGGAGAGCTCTAAATATGTAAATCAGTTTAGGGAGCGTCATCATCTGAAACGCTGCTACTCTCCCAACCCATGATATATCCTTCATGGAGTAAAGGGAAAAATCGGATGTCAGGGTGTCAAGGAGAGGCTCGTAGTTTTGCTTGTATAAAAGAGAGCAGGGATATGTCAGCTTAATCCCCAAGTACGGGAGCTCCGTATCCTGCCAATCTAGGGAAAAACTGGATTTTAACTCTCTGGCATCCGCCTGAGAGATATTAATTAGAAGGGCTTGTGACTTGGAGTTATTGATCTTGTAATATGAAAGTGCGCCAAAATGCGCTATTATGTCAAATGCGGATCTCAATGACTGGAGAGGGCTCGACAATGTGAGGATGATATCGTCTGCATATAACGAGATTCTATGGTCTCTTCCCCCAATATTTATTCCTTGAACTAGGGGAGCTTTCCTAATGTGTTGTGCTAATGGCTCTAGAGCCAAAATGAACAATAAGGGTGACAGGGGACACCCTTGACGGGACCCATTGGTAATTTGGAAGGGGGCCGACAACACCCCGTTAACCCATACCTTGGCCATGGGGGAGGCATATAAGCTAGAGAATGTGTTTAAAATGTTGCCCTGAAACCCCATCTTACGGAGGACTGAGAACGCGAACGACCAATGTAGACGGTCGAACGCTTTCTCAGCATCCAGCGTCACCGCTAGCATTTGGAGATTATTGCACTCCGCGTGGTCAAACAGATTAATCAATCTCCTGGTATTATCTGATGAAATGCGACCCTTAACAAATCCTGTCTGGTCATCTTTAATCAGGGAAGGAAGAATAGCCGACAATCTACTGGCAATCAACTTGGCGAAAAGTTTGATATCTGAATTCAACAGCGAGATCGGTCTGAAATTTTGGGGAGTGTCAGGGGACTTACCAGGCTTCGGTAAAGTAACAATAAGGGCCGTGAGCATCTCAGGTGGGAATGGGGTTCCCTCAAGAGCACTATTGAAAATGTCTAGTACATAAGGGGATAGTACAGGAAGAAAGTGTCTATAGTATTCATTAGACAACCCGTCCGGGCCTGGGGACTTACCAGAAGGTAAAGTGGTCACTAGTTTTTGGAGTTCAAGGGACGTGAGGGGGGCATTTAACGAAAGGAGCTGGCCCGGAGAGAGGGTAGGTAAATTTGAGTGATTCAGAAAGTTCTCCACTAGTTCAGGATAATTGTCAGGCAAGGTAACTGTTTCTTTAAGGTTATAAAGGCTATGATAATAGCTACGGAATTGTTCAGCAATGTCTCTAGGATCTAGAAGTTTCGCTTTGGAGGTCGGGTGTATAAGAAATAGGATTTTTGATTTAGTTTGCTGGGCCTTGAGTTGATTAGCCAGTAGCTTGCCAGCCCTATTCCCCTGAGCATAATATCTCGACTTCATCCTGAGCAGGGATCTGGAATAGTCACGTGCCAACAAACTTCCTAACTTCTCTCTCTCTGCCTTCAGCAAGGAAGACACTTGAGGTGTAGGTAATGATTTATTACGATTCTCTAGCTCCGCAATAGATTTAAGCAGTTGAGATATCTCCCTTTCTCTAATTTTCCGCAGTTTGCATTTTAATCTAATCAGGGAACCTCTAATAAAAGCTTTATGGGACTGCCACAAAACATATTTATCTGTAACTGAGCCCACATTGAAACTGAAGAATTCCTGCAACTCAGCAGACAGCTCTTTAATGGTATCAGGGTTGGAGAATAAATACGTGTCATTACGCCATATGGGAGCGCGGGGGAACTGATACATATCCTCAACTGTCAATAGTATGGGGGCATGATCAGACCACTGAATGAGCCCAATATCAGATGAAATCGTGTGTAATAAGGTGGCTTGATCTACGAGAAACATGTCTATGCGCGAGTATGAGAGATGAGGAGCAGAGAAAAACGTATAATCCCTTTCCATACTATGTTGAGCCCTCCACACATCAATGAGTCCTTCTGCATGAAAGAGAGATGCTAAGTCCCCTCCAGAGCGCCGGGTTAAATTAGAAGTGTCCAACGACCGATCCATCACCAGGTTAAAATCCCCGCAGACAATCACCTTCCCCTGTTTCAAGGAATTAAGCTGTTTCAGTAATTTCCTCAGAAAAGTAATTTGGCGATTGTTAGGCGCATAGACATTAACTATCGTGTATGTGATGTTATTGATGGAACATACCAGGATGATGTATCGGCCGTTGGGGTCCACTTTGGAGGAAATGGTAGTAAAGGCCACTGAGTTCTTGACAGCTATAAATACCCCTCTAGACTTCTTGCTAAAATGAGAATGCAAAATATAAGGGAAAGATCGATTATGCACACGCTTAGCATCCTCCTGTAATAAATGGGTTTCCTGGATACAAATGAGGTCCGCTCCAGCTTTGGCTGCCTCCTTCCAGACATATGACCTTTTCTGTGGACAATTAAGTCCTTTAGCATTCAGCGATAGTACTTTAAGACCCATATGAGTGGAAGGAGGGACCAAGTTTAGAACGGCTTGACAGACAATAACAGATTGTTAAGACAACTCCAGTAACAGTAGGCAACTGCCTAACAATGAGCAAAAATAACAAATAGCCACAGAGAGATGGTTAAAGTGGCAAGTAGTGAAGATAAGTACTCAGGTTAGGAATAACAGAAGAAGGAATTAAACATCAGACGATATGATCTGTCTGTGCGACAAAGGTGGCGTAAGTCCACAAGTGAGGCTGAGAGGAATCACAAATACACGGAGACCTGCAGCATAGAGACCGCACCTAAAAATAAAAGGTTAGACAACAGATCCCTTCTGAATAACGCAGCCTGGTCTCCATGGTAATAGCCTCCGTCGACTATGGCGCCATATTGGTAATAGTCCCATGATGTTGTATCAGAGAACTTGCAGATTCAGCGTAGAAAAATCAGACCTCCCCAGTACCAGATGCTGATGTTCTATCATTCCGGAATCGATTCTCTCTTCTTTCCATCTGGGGAGAAATGTCCCATGACAACAGTAGATCTCGTCCATCAGAGACAGTCTTCACTACATAGGTTTTTCCATCTTTACGGATCAGTAATTTCTGCGGATATCCCCACTTATACGGAATGTCATTATCCCTAAGCGCCAAGGTGATCGGTTGCAGTTCTCTCCTTTGTCTCAGTGTCGCCATGGAGAGATCTGCGAACAGTCTGACTGTTTGGAAAGGAGCAGGCAGTTTATTGCAGTTCCTGGCTGCCATCATTAAGGCTTCCTTAGTATGGAAGAAATGGATCCGAGCAATCGTATCCCTGGGTACATCAGCACTAAGATGTGGTGGTTTCGGAAGTCTGTGCGCTCTATCTATAATCATGTCAGGGACTGGTATTGTAGGCAGCAGCGCTTTTATGAGGCTTTTGAGATACGCCTGTAAATCTCGGGGCGCTATATCTTCTGGGATACCCCGGAATTTCACATTGTTCCTTCTGGAACGATCCTCCATATCAGCCAGTTTACTCTTAACACTTTCTAGCTCATCCGCCAGATCATTGTGAGCATCAATAATGTTGTTTTGTGAAGTGGCAAAGTCCGCCATTTTATTCTCCACATGCAGTAGCTTGTCAGAAGTCTCTTTGACTTTGGAAGCCAAGGGGTTAATCAACCCTGCCATGTCTGCACGCAAGGACTGGTGCAAGGCCATCAGCATATTTTTCATGGAGTCTTCACATAATGGCTTATCTGAGGCCTGATACGCAGTAAAGGGAACTACTGCAGGGGACATTACTGCTTGTGCCCATGTTCCAGTACTGACCTCCTGAGAGCATGATGGATCCAGTCTTGGCTTCTGCTTCTGGGGGCTGCAAGATGGAGAGAGCCCGGCCAGGCCAGAAATGGCGCCATGCTGCACAGCCGCACCTCCCGGAGTCCCCAGGTCACTAGGAGTTGGTGGAAGCGAGGGAAACTCTGTTTCCGTTAACGAGAGGGTATCGGGCTCCAGCGGAGGCGAGAGGGAACCTGAAGGGCTTCTCGGCGATGCGCTGCCATGAGGAGACGAGGTGCGTATCTCGGTGCGGGAGCCTGCGCCATCTTTAACTGGGCCCCGTTCAAAGAAGCCATCGAGGTTTCCGCTTTGCAGCCTAGGAAGCTGCCTCTTTGGCTTGCCCATGTCGGTCAGGAGAGTGTCCAGCATGTATCGCCGCTGTAAGTATAGTGGAGGCAGCGTCCGTCGCCCTGGGAAGCCGATCTGAAAACGCTGAGGTGCAGGAGCTGAAGGATCAAGCGGCCATTCCTCTCAGCGGCCAAGCCACGCCCCCACCGCTGAGCTCTTTTAATAGCTTCGGGTGTATCCCATCAGGCCCCTGTGACTTATTTGTATTAATTTTAGACAGTTGACTTAGAACCTCTTCCTCTGTAAAGACACATGCATCAAAAGATTCATTAGTCTTCTTTCCTAACTGAGGTCCTTCTCCTTCATTTTCCTTTGTAAAAACTGAACAGAAGTATTAATTGAGGCAGTCAGCTAGTTCTTTATCTTCTTCCATATACCTTCCTTCTTTTGTTTTTAATTTGGTAATTCCTTGTTTTAGTTTCCTTTTTTCATTTATGTATCTGAAGAATGCCTTATCACCTTTTTTTCCCTGACTGAGCAAATTTCTCTTCTGCCTGTGCTTTAGAAGCTCTAACTTGTCTGGCCTCTCTCTGCCAAATCTTATAAATTTGTTTTTTTTTTGTTTTTTTTTTTGTATAATTCCTAAATGCTATCTTTTTGTTTTTAATGATTTTGGCCACTTCTGCTGAGTACCACAGTGGTCTCTTCCTTTTTTTGCTTTTATTGACAAGCCTAATGCAATTTTCTGTTGCCTTCAATAGTGCCACTTTTAAGTAGTCCCATTTCTCCTGGACTCCAATGAAACTGTTCCACTCTGATAGGGACTCGTATACCACTAATCTAATTGCAGTTTTTCTAAAATCTAAAACTTTTGTTTTTGTGTGGTGTGACTCAGTCACTGTACTTATGTACTTATAGTAAACCACACTGACTGGTGATCACTAGATCCTAAGCTTTCCCCTACAGTAATATCAGATACCAAATTCCCATTTGTGAATACTTATTTTAAAATGGCCTCCTTCCGGGTTGGCTCCTCCACTACTTGCTGTAGAGATAATCCCAGTAAGGAATTTAGAATATCTGTACTACTGGGAGAACTAGCTATTTTGGTTTTCCAGTTTACATCTGGGAGATTGAAGTCTCCCATAATGATAACTTCCCACTTCAATGTCATTTTAGCTATTTCCTCAACTAGTAGATCATCTAATTCTTTGACTTGGCTAGGTGGTCTATATATCACACCTACACGAGTTACCTTATGATTATCAAGCTGCAAGGTAACCCAAACTGACTCTAAATTGTTCTCGCTAACTTGTATCAAATTAGATTTTATGCTATCTTTCACATACAGGGCCACCCCTCCCCCTTCTTGCATTCTCTGTCTTTCCTGTATAGAGAGAACCCTGGTATTGATATATCCCAGTCATTACCCCCCTTGAACTAAGTCTCAGTAACAGCCACTATATCTATATTCTCAGATGCCATTATAGCCTCAAGTTCATTGATCTTATTCCCTAGACTGCGAACATTTGTAGACAAGACTCTGAGCTTGTAATTTCTTAACCTTCATGCTACTGGCCTCTTCTGGCATTGTTCCGGGGGGCAGTTGGACTGCTGGATTAAATATATATATATGTAAAGAATAAATCAAGGCAACTGGACGTACTGTAGATTTCTTGAAAACGTTTCACTTGTTCTTCCAACGAGCTTTCTCAATTCTGAGTGACTGTACAATAATTTTCTGGGAATAAATATGTAACTGAATCAACATCTGGTAATTATACCCAGTATGGGGTCAGAAGTCATTATACCCAGAATGGGGTTAAAGATGTTAATTCCATTATCCTAATTGTAGTCAGTAGATGATAAAGACTTCCCAGAAAAAGGTGTCAAGACAGCACTGAATGTGGCAGACAGTAGATGTCTAACCCCCCAGCCTCTATTCAAGCTTGGCTTCTCCTAATTATTCAATTAGGATAATGGAATCAACACCTTTGACCCCATGCTGGGTATAATTACCAGATGTTGATTCAGTTACATATTTATTCCCAGAAAATTATTGTACAGTCACTCAGAATTGAAAAAGTTTGTTGGAAGAACAAGTGAAACGTTTTCAAGAAATCAACAGTATGTCCAGTTGCCTTGATTTATTATTTACAGATATACCATGACCTGGATAAATGAGAACCTTCACAGACATACATTCATATAGTATATGGGCGTGCACAACATCATGCGGGCCAATAACAGTCCTAGCTAATCCCTAGCTAAACCAAAAGAAAAGCATGGAACAGCCTTCAGTAAAGGGAAAAAAAAAAAGGTGTCCCCCTGTAGAAGCTGTGTCCCAATGACTCTTTACTAGAGTTGAGCGGACACCTGGATGTTCGGGTTCGAGAAGTTCGGCCGAACTTCCCGTAAATATTCGGGTTCAGGATCCGAACTTCGTCCCGAACCCGAACCCCATTGAAGTCAATGGGGACCATAACTTTTCGGCACTAAAAAGGCTGTAAAACAGCCCAGGAAAGGGCTAGAGGGCTGCAAAAGGCAGCAACATGTAGGTAAATCCCATGCAAACAAATGTGGATAGGGAAATGAATTAAAAAAAAAATGTACCAATATCAATTGGAGAGAGGTCCCATAGCAAAGAAACTGGCTTCACGTCACCCACCACTGGAACAGTCCAATCTCAGATATTTAGGCCCCGGCACCCAGGCAGAGGAGAGAGGTCCCGTAACAGAGAATCTGGTTTCATGTCAGCAGAGAATCAGTCTGCATGTCATAGCAGAGAATCAGGCTTCACGTCAGCCACCAGTGCAACAGTCCATTGGCATATATTTAGGCCCAGCACCCAGGCAGAGGAGAGAGGTCCCGTAACAGAGGATCTGGCTTCATGTCAGCAGAGAATCAGGCTGCATGTCATAGCAGAGAATCAGGCTTCACATCAGCCACCAGTGCAACAGTCCATTGTCAGATATTTAGGCCCAGCACCCAGGCAGAGGAGAGAGGTCCCGTAACAGAGGATCTGGCTTCATGTCAGCAGAGAATCAGTCTGCATGTCATAGCAGAGAATCAGGCTTCACGTCAGCCACCACTGCAACAGTCCATTGTCAGATATTTAGGCCCAGCACCCAGGCAGAGGAGAGAGGTCCCGTAACAGAGAATCTGTCTTCATGTCAGCAGAGAATCAGTTTGCATGTCATAGCAGAGAATCAGGCTTCACGCCACCCAACATTGGAACAGTCCATTGGCATATATTTAGGCCCCGGCACCCAGACAGTGGAGAGGTTCATTCAACTTTGGGTAGCCTCGCAATATAATGGTAAAATAAAAATAAAAATAGGATTGAATGAGGAAGTGCCCTGGAGTACAATAATATATGGTTAAGGGGAGGTAGTTAATGTCTAATCTGCACAAGGGATGGACAGGTCCTGTGGGATCCATGCCTGGTTCATTTTTATGAACGTCAGCTTGTCCACATTGGCTGTAGACAGGCGGCTGCGTTTGTCTGTAATGACGCCCCCTGCCGTGCTGAATACACGTTCAGACAAAACGCTGGCCGCCGGGCAGGCCAGCACCTCCAAGGCATAAAAGGCTAGCTCTGGCCACGTGGACAATTTAGAGACCCAGAAGTTGAATGGGGCCGAACTATCAGTCAGTATGTGGAGGGTTGTGCACACGTACTGTTCCACCATGTTAGTGAAATGTTTCCTCCTGCTAACACGTTGCGTATCAGGTGGTGGTGCAGCTAGCTGTGGCGTGTTGACAAAACTTTTCCACATCTCTGCCATGCTAACCCTGCCCTCAGAGGAGCTGGCCGTGACACAGCTGCCTTGGCGACCTCTTGCTCCTCCTCTGCCTTGGCCTTGGGCTGCCACTTGTTCCCCTGTGACATTTGGGAATGCTCTCAGTAGCGCGTCTACCAACGTGCGCTTGTTCTCGCGCATCTTCCTATCACGCTCCAGTGCAGGAAGTAAGGTGGGCACATTGTCTTTGTACCGTGGATCCAGCAGGGTGGCAACCCAGTAGTCCGCACACGTTAAAATGTGGGCAACTCTGCTGTTGTTGCGCAGGCACTGCAGCATGTAGTCGCTCATGTGTGCCAGGCTGCCCAGGGGTAAGGAGAAGCTGTCCTCTGTGGGAGGCGTATCGTCATCGTCCTGCCTTTCCCCCCAGCCACACACCAGTGATGGGCCCGAGCTGCGTTGGGTGCCACCCCGCTGTGACCATGCTTCATCCTCATCCTCCTCCACCTCCTCCTCATCCTCATCCTCGTCCTCCTCGTCCTCCAGTAGTGGGCCCTGGCTGGCCACATTTGTACCTGGCCTCTGCTGTTGCAAAAAACCTCCCTCTGAGTCACTTCGAAGAGACTGGCCTGAAAGTGCTAAAAATGACCCCTCTTCCTCCTCTTCCTCCTCCTCCTCCTCCTCCTGGGCCACCTCCTCTTCCATCATCGCCCTAAGTGTTTTCTCAAGGAGACATAGAAGTGGTATTGTAACACTGATAACGGCGTCATCGCCACTGGCCATGTTGGTGGAGTACTCGAAACAGCGCAACAGGGCACACAGGTCTCGCATGGAGGCCCAGTCATTGGTGGTGAAGTGGTGCTGTTCCGCAGTGCGACTGACCCGTGCGTGCTGCAGCTGAAACTCCACTATGGCCTGCTGCTGCTCGCAGTCTGTCCAGCATGTGCAAGGTGGAGTTCCACCTGGTGGGCACGTCGCATATGAGGCGGTGAGCGGGAAGGCCGAAGTTACGCTGTAGCGCAGACAGGCGAGCAGCGGCAGGATGTGAACGCCGGAAGCTCGAACAGACGGCCCGCACTTTATGCAGCAGCTCTGACATGTCGGGGTGGTTGTGAATGAACTTCTGCACCACCAAATTCAGCACATGCGCCAGGCAAGGGATGTCTGGTTAGTCCCAGAGCTGCAACGAGATTTCGCCCATTATCGCACACCACCAGGCCGGGCTTGAGGCTCACCGGCAGCAACCACTCGTCGGTCTGTTGTTCTATACCCCACCACAACTCCTGTGCGGTGTGGGGCCTGTCCCCCAAACATATGAGTTTCAGAATGGCCGGCTGACGTTTACCCCGGTGTCACGAGGGTGTCAAGAGCCACGCCTGACTCCGTTGTACCCGGGCTCAGGAGGTCGCAGCGGTTGGCTGCGCGCTCTATGTCATATAGGGAAGTTTCCTTATTGTAGCTTTCTGGGTTTGCTTTACAAACCCTTTTGGCTCACTCAGGGATCCGTAGCTCCTTCTCTCAGCTGTTCCTTGTCCAGCACTCCCAATCCTCCTTATATTCCCCTCTCACACTTCTCTGGTTGCCAGATATAGAGCTTCCTGCCTAGACATCTATTCTGACCCACTGGAGCTGTGTTGCTGCGTTCTCTGAGTGTTGCCTTGGAACGCTACCCTCCGGATCCCTGTTAGACCTTTGTGGACAATTGTTGCCATCCTCCTGGGTGTTTGTGTTTGTCTGTGTTTGTCTGTCCTCTCCCTGGTGTTTCCCTCTTAGTGCAGTGGTGAGGACTAGCGATCCCACCGGCCCGTTCATTATCTAGGGCTCATTTCAGGGAAAGCCAGGGTTTAGGCACGTGATCGCCGCACGGGTGAGGAACCCGTCTAGGGACGTCAGGGCAGGCAGGTGCCAGCTGCAAGGTGAGTTAGGGGTCACCACCTTTCCCTCTCCCTTGGGCAGGGCTTTCCCTGTTTTCCTCCCTGTGCGTGTTTCCGGTCATTACACCCGGGCTGTGCTGAAGTTGGTGGTGAAGGTGTGTGGCTGACTGGATGAGCAGGTGGAAGAAGAGGAGGAGGAAGCCGAGAAGGAGGAGGTGGCAACAGGAGGCAAAGAATGTTGCCCTGCGATCCTTGGCGGCGGAAGGACGTGCGCCAAACAGCTCTCCGCCTGGGGCCCAGCTGCCACTACATTTACCCAGTGTGCAGTTAGGGAGATATAGCGTCCCTGGCCGTGCTTACTGGTCCACGTATCTGTGGTTAGGTGGACCTTGCTACAGATGGCGTTGCGCAGTGCACACTTGATTTTATCGGATACTTGGTTGTGCAGGGAAGACACGGCTCTCTTGGAGAAGTATTGGCGGCTGGGAACAACATACTGTGGGACAGCAAGCGACAAGAGCTGTTTGAAGCTGTCTGTGTCCACCAGCCTAAATGACAGCATTTCATAGGCCAGTAGTTTAGAAATGCTGGCATTCAGGGCCAGGGATCGAGGGTGGCTAGGTGGGAATTTACACTTTCTCTCAAATGTTTGTGAGATGGAGAGCTGAACGGAGGAAGAGGCCGAGGCGGCAGCAGCAGAAGAGGCCGAGGCGGCAGCAGCAGAAGAGGTAGCAGGGGGAGCCTGAGCGACTTCCTTGCTTTTAAGGTGTTTACTCCACTGCAGTTCTTGCTTTGCATGCAGGTGCCTGGTCATGCAGGTTGTGCTAAGGTTCAGAACGTTAATGCCTCGCTTCAGGCTCTGATGGCACAGAGTGCAAACCACTCAGGTCTTGTCATCAGCACATTGTTTGAAGAAGTGCCATGCCAGGGAACTCCTTGATGCTGCCTTTGGGGTGCTCGGTTCCAGATGGCGGCGGTCAGTAGCAGGCGGAGTCTCTTGGCGGCAGGTGTTCTGCTTTTGCCCACTGCTCCCTCTTTTGCTACGCTGTTGGCTCCGTCTCACCACTGCCTCTTCCTCCGAACTGTGAAAGTCAGTGGCACGACCTTCATTCCATGTGGGGTCTAGGACCTCGTCGTCCCCTGCATCGTCTTCCACCCAGTCTTGATCCCTGACCTCCTGTTCAGTCTGCACACTGCAGAAAGACGCAGCAGTTGGCACCTGTGTTTCTTCATCATCAGAGACATGCTGAGGTGGTATTCCCATGTCCTCATCATCAGGAAACATAAGTGGTTGTGCGTCAGTGCAGTCTATGTCTTCCACCGCTGGGGAAGGGCTAGGTGGATGCCCTTGGGAAACCCTGCCAGCAGAGTCTTCAAACAGCATAAGAGACTGCTGCATAACTTGAGGCTCAGACAGTTTCCCTGATATGCATGGGGGTGATGTGACAGACTGATGGGGTTGGTTTTTAGGCGCCATATGTGCGCTTTCTGCAGAAGACTGGGTGGGAGATAATGTGAACGTGCTGGATCCACTGTCGGCCACCCAATTGACTAATGCCTGTACCTGCTCAGGCCTTACCATCCTTAGAACGGCATTGGGCCCCACCATATATCGCTGTAAATTCTGGCGGCTTCTGGGACCTGAGGTAGTTGGTACACTAGGACGTGTGGATGTGGCAGAACGGCCACGTCCTCTCCCAGCACAAGAGGGTCCACTAACACCACCACGACCATGTCCACGTCCGCGTCCCTTAATAGATGTTTTCCTCATTGTTATCGTTCACCAAAACAACAAAAATATTATTTGGCCCAATGTATTGTATTCAAATTCAGCTGAATATAAATTTGAGGCCTAGTATTTAGGCGCTGGGTGACCGGTATAGATTTACTGACAGAATTAGACTTTGAAATGCACAGTAGCGTGTGTGTGAAGTTATTCTGAATGACCTTATGTGCACCTTGAATATGATATACCCTTTTAGGGATAGATTTCAAATAGCTCTGATATAGCAGAAACCACTAAATTATGAAATTGCTAAATTGGGAATTGTATTTCAACCCAGAACAAAAAATGTGCTTTGACGGACACTAAATAACTTGCCCAGCCAGAACAGTACAGCGGTAACGACAGATTTAGCGGGATATAAATTTGAGGCCTAGTATTTAGGCGCTGGGTGACCGGTATGGATTTACTGACAGAATTAGACTGGGATATGGCCAAAAAATAACCACACTGTTGCTGGTTAAATGCACTTGGTGTGACAGCTTGACCAACCACACTACTGAGGGTTAAATGCACTTGGTGACAGGCGCAGCTTGCCCCTGATGTAGTATATGGCCAAAAAATGAACAGACTATTGCTGGTTAAATGCACTTGGTGTGACAGCTTCACCCTGATGTAGGCTGTGGCGAAACCAACCTCGCCACTGGGTTTTGGAGAGGACTGTTTAAAAGCCTCTTGCCTCAGGATTATGGCCCATAGTAACTGTAAAGGAGAAGACAGACCGGCCGCACAGCTTAAATCTGTCTTTGGAATTGTGTTTTATGTTATTATGCGTTCGGTTAAATTGTATGTTATGTGAGGGCACCCAGATAGCTAATATTATTGTATTTGTGTATTCTGAGTGCCATTCACCTAATGATATGCACTCAGACTTGAGCTATCTGGGGATATGTTAAATGTCTGTGTTTGCTGTAGGGGTGTGACATTGTGTGTTTGGGTGGTAATTCCTGTCCTGTTGTCTCCGCATGTGTATTGGTGATCTCCCCTTTGTCCTGAGAGATAATTGGATTGTGTTCGGTCGTCTCCAGGACAGAGGGGAGGAAACCATGATGCATTGTGGGGATATGTTGTATCTGTCCTGTATCTGCAACAAACTGTAATAAAAACCAGGCTGGGTGTGCCAACACTTCAGATCACTGTTTGATCCTCAAGACGGAGCCTTGTCTCGTTATTGGGGGATTCCCTGTATGCTGTTGGAGACTGATTGCCAGGAGTGTAAGCTGACGGATACGCTTTTCCTGTTCGTCTGACTGACAGCTACTTGTGAGGTTCCAGTTTGGAGTGCTATTTTGTATCCAGTTCGGGAGGTTGGTGTTCTGCGGTAGCTGTGCCTACATCTCGGAAAGGGGCATATCGCCTGAACGGATCTTAACCCCTTGTCCGCTGAAACAGTGCCGTTACATTGGTGGCAAGCAGCGGGATCGTTCCTACAGCCAGAAGGACAGCTACAGGAGACACCATTTCTTTGGATTTTACAACTTAAGGGCAACGCATGTCTCAGTACAGTGACCCTAAAAGCACCAGGATGGAACCAGCAGTGGAGTACAGATACTCTGTGGAGGAATTTGACCGTATGATGTGGTTGCGGCTGAACTTCTTCGGACCCAATCCAGCTGAGAAATACGTGAAGTTCGTGAGGAATCTAGTGTCTAAGACCCTACTATACCGGGCAGAAGGTGACCGTCAGCTGCCACGTTTGGTGGACCTCCATCGGAGGTTACGGTTGCGGACAGTGGGAGCCTAGTCTCCATTCCCCAGCGTCAGTGTGAAGTGCAGGGAGAGGAGAGCAGCGGCCTCCCTCCCCAGCGGCAGGCTGAGTTACAGGGGGCAGAGGTAGTTGTTCCTGCCCCCCAGCAGCAGAGTGATGTGCCGGGAAGGCAGTGTGAAGTGCAGGGAGGGGAGAGCAGCGGCCTCCCTCCCCAGCGGCAGGCTGAGTTACAGGGGGCAGAGGTAGTTGTTCCTGCCCCCCAGCAGCAGAGTGATGTGCCGGGAAGGCAGTGTGAAGTGCAGGGAGGGGAGAGCAGCGGCCTCCCTCCCCAGCGGCAGGCTGAGTTACAGGGGGCAGAGGTAGTTGTTCCTGCCCCCCAGCAGCAGCATGATTTTTTGGGAATTGGGAGCCGAGTCTCCATTCCCCAGCGGCAGACGGAGTTACAGGGGGCAGAGACAGTCGGTCCTGTCCCCCAGCGGCAGAGTGTCCTACAGGGAATAGAGAGCCCAGTCTCCTTTCCCCAGCAGCAGGACACTGTATTGGGAGCGGAGGCGGTCGGTCGCCCTCCCCAGCGGCTCGAAGTATGTATGGGAGAGGAGCTCGTTACCCCCTCTCCCCAGCGGCAGCTTAACGCACCAGGGGGAGACAGTAAGCCCCACAACAGTGCAGATGGGACCGTGGTCTCTGCACTTACAGCACAGGGGGTAGAGACAGTCGGTCTCCCCCTCCAACAACCAGGCTCCAACCAGGCTTCTTCCGTGGTAGCGCTGGCACCAGGGCAGAGTACCGCTGATCCCTGCCCACAAAGCAACCTCCACTCCAAACCAGGGAGCAACACAGAGACCGGGAGTACCAGCTTCCAACATCACCTTGGTGGACTTACTGGACAGAGACAGGCTACGAAATTCAGCAGGTCCAGTATTGGGTTGTGGGTGGGCTGCCAGACTAACTCAGGTACCGACCGGCGTGAGGTCAGGTATCTGGTTAGTCTTCCCTGGGGGGGGGAGATGTGTGGCGAAACCAACCTCGCCACTGGGTTTTGGAGAGGACTGTTTAAAAGCCTCTTGCCTCAGGATTATGGCCCATAGTAACTGTAAAGGAGAAGACAGACCGGCCGCACAGCTTAAATCTGTCTTTGGAATTGTGTTTTATGTTATTATGCGTTCGGTTAAATTGTATGTTATGTGAGGCACCCAGATAGCTAATATTATTGTATTTGTGTATTCTGAGTGCCATTCACCTAATGATATGCACTCAGACTTGAGCTATCTGGGGATATGTTAAATGTCTGTGTTTGCTGTAGGGGTGTGACATTGTGTGTTTGGGTGGTAATTCCTGTCCTGTTGTCTCCGCATGTGTATTGGTGATCTCCCCTTTGTCCTGAGAGATAATTGGATTGTGTTCGGTCGTCTCCAGGACAGAGGGGAGGAAACCATGATGCATTGTGGGGATATGTTGTATCTGTCCTGTATCTGCAACAAACTGTAATAAAAACCAGGCTGGGTGTGCCAACACTTCAGATCACTGCTTGACCCTCAACACGGAGCCTTGTCTCGTTATTGGGGGATTCCCTGTATGCTGTTGGAGACTGATTGCCAGGAGTGTAAGCTGACGGATACGCTTTTCCTGTTCGTCTGACTGACAGCTACTTGTGAGGTTCCAGTTTGGAGTGCTATTTTGTATCCAGTTCGGGAGGTTGGTGTTCTGCGGTAGCTGTGCCTGTCTCTCGGAAAGGGGCCTATCGCCTAAACGGATTTTAACCCCTTGTCCGCTGAAACGGTGCCGTTACATAGGCTTTAGCCAATAAACAACCACACCATTGAGGGTTAAATGCACTTGGTCGCAGCTTGTGCTGGCGCACCACAAGACACAAAATGGCCGCCGATCACCCCAGAAAAAAGTGACTGACAAACGGTCTGGGCAGCCTAAAAACAGTGAGCAATTGAATTTCAGCAGCTCAATGATGCACAGCTGCAGATCAATCGATTAATCAAGTCCTTTGGAGGAGTTAATCTGCCTAATCTCGCCCTACTGTCGCAGCCGCAACCTCTCCCTACGCTAATCAGAGCAGAGTGACGGGCGGCGCTATGTGACTCTTAAATAGAGTCTGGGTCACATGGTGCTCTGGCCAATCACAGCCATGCCAATAGTAGGCATGGCTGTGACGGCCTCTTGGGGCAAGTAGTATGACGCTTGTTGATTGGCTGCTTTTTCAGCCTTTCAAAAAGCGCCAAGAAAGCGTCACAAAAGCGCCAAGAAAGTGACGAACACCGAACCCGGACTTTTACGAAAATGTCCGGAATCGGGTCCGTGTCACAGATACCCCAAAATTCGGTACAAACCCGAACTATACAGTTCGAGTTCACTCATCCCTATTTGTAAGGAAAAAAAAAAAAATTTCCGCTAACTTGTGACAAAAAATAAAAAGTTCTATGAACTAACTATGCCCATCAGCAAATACCTTAGGGTGTCTACTTTCCAAAATGGGATAATTTGCGGGGGATTTCTACTGTCTGGGCATTGTAGAACCTCAGGAAACATGACAGGTGCTCAGAAATAGAGAGCTGCTTCAAAAAGCGGAAATTCACATTTTTGTACCATAGTTTGTAAACACTATAACTTATCCAAACCATTATTTTTTTTACCCAAACATTTTTTTTATCAAAGACATGTAAAATAATAAATGTAGGGAAAAATTTATATATAGATGTCATTTTTTATTTTATTTTTCAACTGAAAGTTAAAAATGACATTTTTTGGCAAAAATTTCATTAAATTTCGATTAATAACAAAAAAAGTTAAATGTCAGCAGCAATAAAATACCACCAAATGAAAGCTCTATTAGTGAGAAGAAAAGGAGGTAAAATTCATTTGGGTGGTAAGTTGTATGACCGAGCAATAAACTGTGAAAGTAGTGCAGTGCAGAAGTGTAAAAAGTGGCCTGGTCATTAAGGGTGTTTAAGCTAGGGGGGTTGAAGTGGTTAAAGAGATTTGCCATGTGGGGGATCAGCTCTGTCTTAAATGTCTTATAATATTTATAGGAGAAGCCGTCGGGGCCTGGGGACTTGTCCATTGGTAGTTGGTCAATGACCTCCTCTATCTCCTCCACAGTCACGTGTCTATTAAGGCCAGTAGTATCATCAGTTGAGACGGTAGGGAGGTTACATGAGACCACATATGACTGCAACAGGCACTCTCTGGTCCCTTCATATGTGGGGAGGTCATTAGGCAGATTGTAGAGAGAGGTATAGCAAGTCGCAAATCGCTCCGCAACTTCCCTAGGATCATATTGAACTGTCCCATTCGCCCCCTTAACTGCACAGGGGCCAGTTTGCTTGGGGCGATTCCTAAGTTGTCTGGCCAACAGCGTGTGGGGTTTATTCCACCATGCATAATACCATTGTCGGGTGTATAACATTAGTTTGTCAACCCTGCCCTGAGCTATCCTTTGTAGGTGGGCTCTAGTATCCACTATATGCTTTAGGGTACGGCGAGTAGGGTGGGTATACATTGTTTCCTCCAGGACACGCAGATGGGATTTCAGGGTCCGTAGTGTAGCTATCAAGTCCTTTTTTAGTCTGGTGCCCAAAGCGAAACTATGCCCTCTCATTATCGCCTTGTGAGCATCCCATAAGGAACTTACATGCCCCATTGACCCCTCATTAAGGTCGAATTAGGATTTTGGGTGACACAGTTTGTCTCTTAAAAGTGATCTCTTAAAGGATAACTGTCACATTTAGACCCTAATTTCAATTTTCATATATGTAGTTATTAATAACATGATATTCCAGAATCAGTTACTATTAGACTGACTTACCCCATATTTAATAAGATTCAGCCTTTAGCAACCAGTCTGCCTAAAACTGCAATCTCACTATTCAGTTAAGATGGCTGCCACTGCCCTCACCCTGATGCTAATCCTGCCTGCCCTCACTAGCCAGTAACAATAGCCCCCCCAAAGGTGTCAGTAACCAAAGCTCTCCCCCCTAAAGGGTTAATCTCCTGCAGCACAAAGGGGTCCTCTTACCACATGTTGATTTCATTTATACACTAAGCAGATGGCAGATCTCCCTTCCCTGGTCTGCGCTGCTCCAACTCTGCATTCTCCAGCTCAGCTGAGTGAGGGAACGTCTGCCAAGCGCAGGGACAGGGAGAAGTGCACACAGCCCCAGGCACTGTTATCAGCTGCTGGAGAGGACCTGGCTTTAATCATTTACTTACAGTCCCTGGCTGTCAGTAATGTGAGCCTGCACGCTGCGTGCTCCGTCTATCAACAGATAGACGGACCATGCCTAGCAACCCTATTTTAAGCACAGGCAAAAGTAGGCACTACAGGGAACAAAAATGTGGAATTAAGGGGTAATGGAATACACAGTGAAACGTTTAAATAGGGCCACCAATGTGATAATAATCACCACAATCCAATACTCCCCCCCAAAAAATAGGACAGTTATACTTTAAGGAGAGTGTCATTGAGGTGCCAATGACATTGGCGAGTGTGACTTGACCCGAGGTCTATTCCAACCATTACTGGAGCATTGTCGGACCGAATGATTTGACCCATATGAGCCCCCTTTAACACCCAAAGGGTGGAGATGGTTCCGAAAAAGAAATCCATTTGATTGCGTGTACCATGTGGGGCGGAATAAAAGTAGAAGGACCTAGTCATCAAAGGTCATATAGAGAAAATCTTTGGATTAATTTCCAAAAGTCCCTGGCTAATCACTGTTGTATTGAGTGTAAGGGTCTGCCCAGTAGAGCTAGTCTATCCATAGAGTCAGTGTTAAAGTCCCTACCCAATACGACCAATGAATCAGAAAATCAGAAAAACTTTGTGAAACACTCTGGTAAGAAAATTAATTTGGGATGTGTTCGGGACATACAAATTGCAAAGCGTGATTTACTGACCTGCGAGTTTACCTCCAAGAATGATATAGCGCCCCTGTGGGATCTAGTATTGAGGACTCAATCTGGATGGGACAATGGGTTGATATAAGAATGGCAACTCTCGCTTTGTAGCGAGAATGGGTCGCCGAGTTAAAATGTCAGGTTTCTGTGATGTAAAAAAATTAGACAAAGATAAATCATTTCAGAACTTTTTCCACCTTTAAAGAGAACCGTTCACTAGTTTAAAAATGAAAAACTAACTATATCAGTGGGCAGAGCGGTGCCCAGGGGTCCCCCTGCACTTACTAGTATGTCTGGGTGCTGCTCCGTTTGCCTGGTATAGGCTCCGTTGTACTGGGCAGAGTTTTTGTATTAGGGTTGTCCCTTGCTGCAGCGCTGGCCAATTGTAGTACACAGTTCATAGCCTGGGACTCCCAGGCTATGAGCTGTGTGCTACGATTGGCCAGCGCTGCAGCAAGGGACAACCCTAATTCAAAAACTCCGCCCAGTAGAACAGAGGGAGCTGGTGTATGCAGATGGATTTTTCACATTTTTTGCAGTCTGAGCATGCACATACCGCAATGCCGGATCTGTTTTTCCGGAACACTCAGGTCCGGATCCGGCATTAATGCATTTCAATAGGAAAAATGCCGGATTCGGCATTTCGGCAAGTGTTCCGGAATTTTGGACAAAGATAAAACTGCAGCATGCTGCGGTATTATCTCAGTCCTGAAAAGTCAAAAAAACTGAACTGAAGACATCCTGATGCATCCTGAACGGATTGCTCTCCATTCAGAATGCATTAGGATAAAACTAATCAGTTATTTTCCGGTATTGAGCCCCTAGGACGGAACTCTATGCCGGAAAAGAATAACGCTAGTGTGAAATTACCTAATGCTGAGGTCAGAGTCTGTAGGGGTTGTAGTCGAGAATTTTGAGGTAGCTAGAAAGGTATACATAAACAAGGTGGGGGGGGGAATCAGGGCAAGACAAAACAAAACTAGAAAAACGAAAAAGCAGCAAGAAAAATATAAAACTATAAGTCAACTGACCAAAGCTCCTTGTGGAGCAGATACTGACTAACAAGAACCTCTAAGGTGAACCAGTGCTCAGAAGGGGGCCAGCACCATAAAAGTAATAACTAAATAAACATTATATAAGTGACTGGCTAAATAGCAAGAAATTATGACAAGTAAGAGGAAAAGTGGATGGAAAGTCTGCAAAATTATGAAGCTACTGCTTGTGTGGGTAACTCCTGTATAAAATCAAGGTCGTCTCCCTCCACTTAAATTAAGGAGATCAATCTGGTGAGCAATGTCCTGGGGGTGAATCTGCATTCAAACTTGCTCTTTTCTTCCTTGTCATCTGAGTGGTGGAACAGGAGGTTCAATCTCCCAATCCATCTGTGTGGGTACAGGAAGTCCCAGTGTCTCGCAGAAAGGGTGTAGGTCTGGGAAGGAGCAAAGGGTTGCTGTTTTTCCCTGCTGATGTGCCGACAGAGCAAACGGAAATCCCCAGCGGTATGCTATTTTATGGTCTCGCAGCAATTTGAGGAGAGGCTGTAGGCGTCTCCTTTTTTGCAGTGTAATCCAGGAGAGGTCAGGAAACAGCTGCATGGGGGCCCCATCAAATTCAATATTTTGTAGAGTCCGGGCCTTTGCCATAATGGTCTCCTTGAGAGTGTAGTCATGGACACAGCAAATTATATACCTAGGGCGAGAGGAGGTACCCTTAGGTTTAAGTGCCCTATGGGCCTTGTCCAGTTTAATCTTGTGCGAGGGTTGTTCCCCTAGCATTATATTAAATATAGCCTTAAAAAGTGAAGAAAAGGTCCTCATCTCCAGTTGCCTCCAGGAGGCCTCGGACTCTAATATTATTCCTGCTGCCCCTATTGTCCAGATCCTCTAAGTGCCGACCCATTTCCATGAGAACTGCTGTTTGAGATTTTATAGACTCGTGACGAGCGGATATGTACTTTCTGGTGTCATAATCAGTGATGGCCAGTTCGCCGTGTTTGCCCCCGAACACATGCGGGCTGCCATCTTAACTCACAAGTTTGGCGATGCACAGGTAAGTCCTTATCTGTGCCGGGAGCCGATCTGAAACAAATGCGGTCACAGGGAGCAAGCAGTTCTGAGAACAGCCTGATAAAGGCCCGTGGCGGCGGTTCTCGGAACTGCCTGCTCCCATTGACCACATTTGTTTCAGACTGGCTCGCGCACAGGCACAGGTAAGGGCTTACCTGTGCATCGCCGGACTTGTGAGTTAAGATGGCAGCCTGCATGTGTTCGTGGGCGAACACGGCGAACTGGCTATCACTGGTCATCATGTGCACTTTCTAATGAGTCTACTCGGTCGACAATGTGCTTTATATTGGTGCGAACAGCAGCAATCTCCGCTCTGCAGACTCCTTTAACTTTAGATATAAGCATCCGAAAGTCCTTTTTTGTAAGGAATCGACTGAGGTAATTTGCCCAGGGTTGTGGGGGCTCAGGATCAGAAAGAGGAGACATAGCAGCCAGTGGTGGAGGGCTTGGTGAACTAGCCCAGGCATCTGTGGGGATGGGGAGCTGCGGTGTGTGTTAGCCAGGCCAGGTGGGGTGTCCCCTGGGTGGGCACACCATGGGTCCCTAGAAAAGGCCATGGGTGGTCTCTGTATGGAGGATGGATGAGCCGTGTTCTGCAGGGTAGGTAGGGGCACAGTACCTGTTTCCTCTGCTCCCTGCTTAGTGCCATCCTCTAGGGCCGCCATGTTGAGCCCTGCCCTCCTGGATGCGGCAGGTAAGAAATCCCACGCTGTAAGGGAAAGCTCCTACCCTGTCTTCAGTGGTGTTGATTCCCCAGAAGATGTAGCCGCCTCGGTGGTGGTGAGTGGCATGGCCCCTTGTTCTAGTGGATCTTCCTGCTCTCCCGCTCGAGTGATTTGTCTGGGTGGTGGGAGGGAGCAATGTAGGGAGGCTCCCTGCAGTGTGAGGCACCTCACAGGAAGCGCTGTCTGAGGAGCTTGTGTCCAGTACTCCTTGATTGTCCTGGGCGACGAGGGGGGATTGGGGAGGAGGAGAGGACCTTCGGGCACCATTTTTTTCCACATGACAGCAAAATTGGAGATGTTGCTGGTCCGAATGCGGTGGCGTAGGCTGGAGCTGAGCGCTCAAGCGGCCATCTTAGTTGGCGTCCGGACACGCCCCCATAGCAAACTTTGTAATCTGGTTTTACTTTAAATAGAAAAGTGACATTTAAAATTAAAAGTAACATCAGAAATTATTTTAAAATATGTTAAAAATAAAAAAAATAAACAGCAGGTGATTTTCTGGTGACACATTCCCTTCAACCCCTTCACGCAACATCACGTACATGTACGTGGGAGAATGTGGTGCCTCACCGCATCCCCACATGCATGTACGTGATCGTCTTTGTCAGCGCAGGGAGCGAAGTGCTGAAGGTTCAGTGAAGCCGGCGTGCTGGGGTTGCTAGGCAACCAGAGACGCCTGCGGGAACTGCATCGGAGCTCTGACCTGCCGCAATCTCTGTGATTTGGTCCCTCTGCAGTATTGGACCAATCGCAGTGCATCGGGGCAGATAAGGGGGGTGGGTTAGGGAGGGACTATGTGCTTCTCCTTCTCTGATCGTCCCAATTCCCATCAGGGAAGCAATCAGAGAAGGAGAGAGCGTGAAAAGCTGCTGTACATTAATACGTATCAGATCGAATTAACCCCTTTTGTGCCGAAAAGCTGCTTCTGTGCCCGTGTCAGTGACACAGATCAGTTCTGTGCCTCAGCCACAGCCTGTCGTCTGTCATCTGTAGTCAGTTCTGTGCCTCATCCCCTGCTTCGTACATAATTAACCCCTTCAGTACTGATTTGCCACTCTTCTGTGCCCGATTTGCCCCAGTCAGTGAGATTAGTCCTGTCCAGTCCTGTCATCATCACCTCATCCAGACACCTGTCACTACTGTTCGTCCGTTAAGACGACTGTCTGCCCGTCAAGACACCTGTCACTCCAGCCTGTCCGTCCATCAAGACACTTGTCATTTCAATTCATCTGTTCAATAAAGACACCTGTCACTCCAGCCTCTCCATACATCAAGACACCTGTCAGTCCAGCCTATTCGTCCATCAAGACACCTGTCACTCCAGCCTGTCCGTCCATCAAGAAACCTGTGACTCCAGTCTGTCCGTCAATCAAGACACCTGTGACTCCAGTCTGTCCGTTCAATAAAGATACCTGTCACTCCAGTCTGTCCGTCCATCAAGACACCTGTTGCTAAAGTTTGTCCGTCCATCAAGACACCTGTCAGTCCAATCTGTCCGTCCATCAAGACACCTGTCAGTCCAGTCTGTCCGTTCAATAAAGACACCTGTCACTCCAGCCTGTCCGTCCATCAAGACACCTGTCAGTCCAGTCTGTCCGTTCAATAAAGACACCTGTCACACTAGCCTGTCTGTCAAGTCACCTGTCACACACTCCCAAGTTACATATTTTTTTTTTTTAAATAACCGTCAATAGGTGTGCCATCCTCCTGTGTGTATATACTCGTGTCCTGTGCTTGAGTGGCCCCATTCTGTAAAATATAAGTCTCTTATGCCCCTTGTGCCACCTAATACTGTAAAACAATACATTAATTAACCCCTTTTCTGCCCCAGTAAGGATATTGGCACTACTATGTGCCCCATACTAGACCCCTGGCTCATCGCCAGCCATCTGTGCTACCTGTGACACCTGTCAATAATTTTCAAGTGACTCGGGGAGTTTTTATCCTATCCTAAAGCATATACAGTATTTTGGTCTGATGTTCTATTAAAAAAATAAAATTAAATAAAAAATTATATAAATATATATATATATATATATATATATATATATATATATTTGTGGTCCTGGCTACGGCGCGCAGCCTGGAGAGAGAGACTGAACCTGAACTAGCTACAGTGGCTGGTGGTGTGCCTGTTGCCACGTGATGAGGGTAGGCCAAATAAAGGGGGCATACCCTATGGGAGATGTAAAGAGAAGGGTCGGGAGGGAGGGGCGAGAGAGGACGTGCACCCGGACGGCTGGGCGGCTTGAGCTTAAGAAGCCCCCTACGCCCCTCCCACAAAAGCAGGCTGGATTCAGCCTGCTGCATTTGTGGTCCTGGCTACGGCGCGCAGCCTGGAGAGAGAGACTGAACCTGAACTAGCTACAGTGGCTGGTGGTGTGCCTGTTGCCACGTGATGAGGGTAGGCCAAATAAAGGGGGCAAAATACGAGTAGGAAGGTGTAGGGAGCGACTCTTTATTGTGAAGATGGTACTACAGAACTAAGTCAGAGAAAGCTGCGGCGATTTCGGCCTCCGGATGCGGGATGTATTGTGAGAAACAGGAGGACTTCCAGCGGCCCATTTTACGGATGATGTGGGCCGGGACCCCATGTTTGGAGGCAGCGGAGGCGGCTCCGATCCTGAATGAATGGCCCGTGATGGCCTGGGGGTTGAACCCTAACCCAGATGCGAGGCTGCGAATGTGTTTGACAAACTGTGAAGACGTGAGAGGTCGTGACGGGAAAGGAAGGAGAGGGCTGGCGGGAGCCCGATTACCCAGGGTGGCGAGTAACCTGTTGAGGACGGCCACGGGACACCAGGAGTTGGAAGTAGGGAAGTATTCTATGTGCACTGGGGGCCCGGTTTGTGAGGTTTTGGAGACTGGCAAGGTGAAAGTGAAATGCTCGTGACTACGGGTGAGTTGGTTTAGGGCAGGGCCCGAGTTGTGAGGAGAGGTGCCGGTGAATTCCCCGGGCCGGAGGAAGCCGTAAAAGCTTAGGTAGAGGGCGGCTTTGAGAATGCAGCTCCTGAAAGGGCCAAAAGGACTGCCGTCTAGGGAGGATGAGAGTTTCCTGAACAGGTCCCCTGAGACGGGTTGTCTGGAGGGTCCGGATTTGTGAGAGCTTTTTTGAATACCCCGCAGTGTGGCTTTGATGGCGTGGGAAGAAAAGATGGGGTTGCTGTCTGGCTGATGGATCATGAGGTGATGCTGGACTCCTGACAGATATGATCTGATGGTGCTGAAAGAGAGATGTAGGTCCTTGTGGCAGTATGCCAGGAAAGTCATGATGAAAGCAGTTTCGCTTACGTTGCCCCTGGGGTGAAGGCGACAAAATACCTCGAAGGCTTTCCAGCCGGACTGGTAGTTCCTTGTGGAGTTTTCGGACAGGGACTTGCGAATGAGGGTTTGAGCCATGACTAGGTGCCTGTCTAGTCCAGGATCAGAGAGCTGAAGTCCGGGGGTGGAATCCCAATTCTCTCGGCTTGTGGCATGACCTGGAAGAAGAGAGTTAGGTTTAGGCGAGACAAGGCGTCTGCTGCGACGTTCCTGACACCCTGGATGTGGGTGCAAGAAACATGGAAATTGTACTTGAGGGCAAGCCAGGTTAGCTTGCGTAGGAAGCGCATGACTTTGGGTGAGCTGGATCTGCCTTTGGAGATGATGTCGACGACCGTGTGGTTGTCGGTGATGAAGCGCACGGGCATGTTGCTCCATACTTCGCCCCAGACTTGTGCGGCTGCCACGATGGGGTACAATTCAAGTAGAGGAGAGGACTGGATGGCTTGAGGATCTGAGAGGATCTGGGAGGGCCAGGAATCAGCGAACCACTGGTGGCCGAATAAGGCGCCGAACCTGACGGATGCTGCCGCATCGGAGTACACGGTCGGGCAGGAGGGACTCCAGCGAGGGACGAACATGGAGATGCCATTCCATGCTGACAGAAAGACCCTCCACATGTCCAGGTCAGCCAGGGCTTCCCGGTCCAGTTGGATCAGCGAATCCTGGGTTGTGGCAGTGGGTAACAATTGGAGGAGTCTTGCTGTGAAGGATCGTCCCTGTGGCATGATGCGGGTCGCAAAGTTGAGAGAGCCCAAAAGTGACTGCAGGTCGCCCTTGGACATGGTTCGGGAACCGATGTGAGCAGAAATGGATGACTGGAGCCTGACTAGCTTGTCCTCTGGGAGTCTGGCTTCCATTCTGCAGGTATCAAGCGTGATACCCAAGAAGGTGAGGACCGTGTTAGGGCCATCAACCTTTGATGGCGCCACTGGGACCTGTAAGGCGGAAGAAATGCTGAGGAGGCTTTCCAATCTGTCGGGGACGTGGTTCGGGTTCTCGACCAGTAGGAAATAGTCCAGGTAGTGTATGACTCTGGGACAACAGCCGTGGTTTACCAGGATCCAATGGAGGGCCTGGGCGAACTGATCAAAGAGCCAGGGGCTGCTCTTTGACCCGAACGTGAGGCGGGTGGCAAAGTAGTACTGGTCCCTCCATTTGATCCCGTGAAACCTCCAGAGGTGGGGTTGGATTGGTAGAAGCTTGAAAGCGTCCGAAATGTCCGCTTTTGAGAGCCAAGCACCTGCCCCTACCTGTAGGATGAGTTGGATTGCTTCGTCCAGGGAAGAGTAGTGCATGGAGTATTCTTCTGACGGTATCAATGAATTGAGGCTCGGGGTGCTGGATGCATGAGGTGCAGACAAGTCATATATTAATCGTTTTTTATTGGTGTTTTTTTTGCAGACCAACCCGATGGGGCTCACTCTGTAGACCTGGAAGGGAGGGGTGGGAAAAGGCCCTATGATGAAACCCTTCTGCAGCTCGACCTGCAGAAGGGAATCCACCGAGGCCGGGTCCGTCATGGCTGACATGAGATTGGGGGTCTCCCAGGAATCTCGGGGCAGGGTGACCAGGCCGGTGTGGAAGCCTGTGGAAAAACCGGAATGCAGGAAATGGACGAAGGCGGGATCGTGGTGGGTATTGAGGAGGGAGATGAGAAGGGGGACATTAATGTCGGCCAGTCAGCTTTTGGCTGAGCGCTGGGAGCAGGAGGACTGGGGGTGGGCCCGGAAGCAGGTGGAACAAATGTGGAGCGCCTTGCATTTGCTATAATTGCAGAAGCTGGAGTTGAAGTTATTGCACAACTGGTTTTTTCCCAGGTACACGATGGGGCGACCTAATTTGTCCAGGAGCGGGCCTGGTTTCTGGGGGGCAGAAGTGCTGGGCTGTTGTTTGGGCAGGGGGGAGGCGTGGGAGTTTGGGCACCAATCGGAGGCATGCAGGACTGACTGGCAGTGGGAGCAAAAAGGAGACCTGAGACCTGCAAAGTGTCTGCAGAAAAGCTCCATGTCGAGGGAGGCCCAGTTGGTGATATGCTGGAACTGGGCGAGGGCTGCAGCTGCCTTCGCCGAAAATGACCGGTGGTAGTCGTAAAACGTGAATCCTCCGTATTTGTGCCCAAGCTCCGTGACCCTGTATAGGTATGCGTCCAACTCCTCTCTTCTGGCTGGGTGTGCTGCGCAGATGATGTCACGGTAGAGGCTGAACGCGAGCACGAACTCTGGGGTGGAAAGTTTTTTGTTCAACCTGGAGTCTTTGGCCTTCATGACTACGGACACGTCCCCGCAGGCGATGGTCCGGTTTTCCACCGTGTCGTGCGTGGAGATGAGGACCGCAGCCAGGTTCACGTCCTTGCCTGCGAGAATGTCCCTGCGCAGGTTTTCGGGGACGAAAAAGGAGGGTGCTATTTCGGGCGCCCCTGATAACCTACCTGGGGAAGACGGCTGGGAAGTGGAAGGACCAGGGGCGGGACTGGAGGATGCGGCAGGTGAAGCGTCCCTGCTTTCGACCGCCTGGAGCCTGGTGTTGATGTCACAGATGGAACTGGACAAATTATTGATGGTGGCGTGTAGTTGCGTCAGTGACAACTGTATGGTGGACATGGAGATCTGCTCCGTGGACCCTGTGGATGATTCGGGAAACAAAAGGCGGTATAATTCGGCCTTTCGGGCTGTGGCCGAATGGCGGATTCCTCGCTTGTTCAACTCGGCAATCATCTTGGGAATGGTCCATGTCCGGTAAGAAGAGCGACTTGCCCGTTCCGATACCGCGGACTCTACAGTCGATAGAGCGTCCTCGAGATCGGAAACGTGGGACATTATTGGAGCTGAAAAACGAAGAGGGAAAAGAAAAAGCTGGAGGGGGGGGGGGCGGGGTGGGTGCGGGTGGTATGACGGAGAGAGGCGCGTAGCGGGACTGTGGAGCCATGCGTCAGGGCGAGGCAGGAGGACGCGAGGTCCCCTTGCTGGGCGTGGATTACCAACTTACCTTGAGATACTGGAGCCGTTAATGTCGTGACTGGAGGGGATGGAAAAAGACCTGGCGAAGCCGAGATTATCCCTAGTTCACCTGAAAAGAACAGTCAATGATGCCACGATTGGCTATGCCGGGCGACCAGAATAGCGAATCGTGGCCGCTACTTACCTGGAGGACAAAAATGGGATCAAGGGAGTCTAAGGGAGCACTCACGGAGTAGCTTAATCACCTGAAAGGACAAGACCGAACGTATTGATTTGGGAAAAAACGCGACTAGTGCGTGACCAGAGGTTTCCTGGGATATGACCGGGCCGGTGCCGGGAATGACGCGTGACTGCTGCGGCGGCAGCCCAAGGAGTGGGGAAACACGTACCATGGGTGGGGTTGCGTCCCGGCAGAACTGATGGAGTTGTGCGAGGGATGGCTGACTGAAATGTGAGCCAGGGCGATCCTGGGTGGACGGGTTTGAGGGGCGGTTCAGGGCGTACCTGTGGAGATGTCTGCTGGGACAAGGTGGGGCCTGGGCGTACCAGGGCCGGAGTAGGGGTGAAAACACATGGGTTGCGTGACCCGAAGAGAGAGACGGACACAGACAGGTGGAGTGGGAAGGACGGAGGGAAACAAGTCTTGCGTGTGACAAAGGACGCGAGAGAGAAAGGGATGAGAAGAGAGCAGGGCGTTCCTGCAGACAGAAAAGTAGTGGGGGGGGGGGGGGGAATGATGGAAAAAAGAAAAAACATTGGTCTTCTGTCTCTCTCTTTTTTTTTTTTTTTTTTTACTGGGATGGGGGGCTGGGCAGGGGCGGGGTGCTGAAGGGTTGCTGGTCTGCGCGGGGGCTGGCGTGGTGATGGACGTCCCCTCTGTGGGCAGTGTGTGCTGGGGTGTCTGAGTGGGGGGGCACCTGGTGGCAGCGCAGCGCTGGGATTGCACTGCGTCTGCCCCAGTGTGTTCATGAGGTGGTTGGTTTGAGGGGCCACACCATCACCCCCCTGAACGATGGGTGTATATGTACTCTGAAAGGAAAGTGCAAGGACTGTGATGTTTTGACACAAATATGTAACTGTGCTTCATAGCGCGTAACCTACTGATTATGGGTTTTATATCAGATACCAATTCTATATTATCTGCTGGTTCTGTTTAGAAGATCAAACACTATTGGCGTGTTATTTTGGGTGTTTATACTGTTCTGACGGTGCGGGGGAGGTTAGCCTCAGGGCTTTGCCTGACAATACGGAGCGGGAGCGGCCGTGGACTCCTAGCTTGGCCAGCCCCCCCCCCCCCCGCAACCTCCGACCCGCCGTGGTGGAGCGGTGCGTTCCACGCTGGGACGCACAGCGGGCGGAAGTGGGCGGACCGGAAGCGGCCGCCGCGCTGGAACCGGGGGGGGGGGGGGGGAGCCGGACGGAGCGGTGTGGGGTCCTGCTGGGAGAGGCGGCAGGTAGGAGGGGGATCTGTGGAGCCGTGGGAGCGCCGGTCTGAGTGTGGGGGCAGGTGGAGCGTGCCGGCGCCCCTCGCCGACTTCCGCCCAAGCGTCCGGCGGTCATGTGAGGCGGAGGAGCGGACCGGCGGGGGAGGGGTGTCGCGGGGGAAAAAAAAAAGGAGGTGGAAGCAGGAGGGGGAATAAAGGATAGCTGGGGCAACTTACCGGGCGGCGGGTTCTGGCGCACAGAAACGCCACACGTGCGGGCAGCTCGGCCGGAAGTCAGGACTGTCAGGTGCAACTCCTCCTACCAAGCGAAAAGCGAGAGAGGACGTGCACCCGGACGGCTGGGCGGCTTGAGCTTAAGAAGCCCCCTACGCCCCTCCCACAAAAGCAGGCTGGATTCAGCCTGCTGCATATATATATATATATATATATATGCCACACGGTTGTTCCTCCCATTCTGAGCCCCACTGTGTGCTCATACAGCATTTTACAACCACATATGGGGTGTTGACGTATTCAGGAGAAAATGGGTAACAGATTATGGGGTGCATTTTCTCCTGATACCCCTTTTTAAAATGACAAATTTGGGCCCAAAGTGAGATATTCTTGTAAAATATTACATTTTTCATTTTCACTGCCAAGTCTTTCAAAATTCTATGAAACGGCTATTGGGCCAAAGTGCTCAGTGCACCCCTTAAAAAATTCCTTGGGGGGTGTATTTTCATTAATTGGGTCACTTTTGGGGGGGTTTTCACTGTTGGGGTGTCTCAGGGTGTCTTCAAATGTGACATGGTGCTTGAAAATTATTCCAGCAAAATCTGTCTTCCAAAAGCCACACAGTGTTCCTCTCATTCTGAGCCCCGCTGTGCCCCCGTATAGACTTTATGACCACATATGGGGTATTTCTGTAAACTTAGGAAGCAGGGTAACAAATATTGAGGTTTATTTTGCAGTTTTCCTATGCTGAGTTGCAGGAAAAATGGATCTAAATGGAAAAATCTGCAAAAAAAGTGAAATTTTAAAAATTCGCCTCCATTTTACATTAATTCTGGTGGAACACTTAAAGGGTTAACAATGTTTGTAAAATTAGTTTTGAATACCTTTAGGTGTTTAGTTTTGAAAATTGGGTCATTTTTGCGTGGTTTATATTATATAAGCCTCACAAAGTGACTTCAGACATGAACTGGTCCTTAAAAAGTGGGTTTTGGAAATGTTCTGAAAAATTTTAAAATTTGCTTCTAAACTTCTAAGCCTTCTAACATCCCAAAAAAATAAAATAACATTTACAAAATGATGCAAACATGAAGTAGACATATGGTAAATGTAAAGTAATAACTATTTTGTAAGTTACCACTGTCTGTCAGAGAACCAGAGAAATTCAAATTTAGAACATTGCTAATTTTTCAAAATTTTATGCACATTTTAAATTTTTTTATAAATAAAAGGTGAAACATATTGACTCAAATTTTCCACTAACATGAAGTACAATATGTCACGAGAAAATAATCTCAGAATCACTTATATAAGTAAAAGCATTCCAGAGTTATTACAATGTAAGATTAGCAAAATGTGGCCTGGTCCTTATGGTGAAAACTAGCTTGGTCTTGAAGGGGATAAAGAAAGAGATGAAATAATTTCTTGAAATTTGGTGTGAGCTCAAATGAAGCAGTCAGAAGATTTGATGTGGGCACTAGGGATGAGCAGACCCGTGGATGTTCGAGTTTGCCGGGTTCAGCCAAACTTTGGGTCAAAATTCAAGAACCCCATTGAAGTCAATGGGGACCTGAGCTTTGGTGCACTAAAATGGCTGTAAATTAGTTGTAGTAAGGGCTAGAGGGCTGCAAAAGGAAACAAAATGGGGGTAAGAGTAGGACAGTTGCAAACCAATGTGGATAGAGATATTACTTAAAATATTAGAATAGAACATATATATATATATATATATATATATATATATATGTATATATATTGTGACAGTCAGTTATTTAGCTCACCCTTCCCGCGGTGAAAAGGTAGGGGGATTAGTCAGAATATTTCACTTAAGGAAACCTCAGGAGACAGAAGTGCATCTCCACTGGCGTCCTGCCAGCTTTATTTCACAGGTTGCATTTAAAACACAAAACATAAACGGAACACCTAGCCTTATCCAGGCTCTAACTAAACAATAGGTCCCTCTCTAGGACGTGGATGAGCTAACCTCAGTCCACGCAAAATAAGCACGCTGTCTGTACAGCAACCTGTGATACTTGCAGTTTGCAGGCTCTGGACCTTCAGGGTCCCTCAGTGAGATGTGGCTTCTCTCACTCCCAGGGAGTTCTGAGCAAGTGTGTTGACAGCCCAGTTTTCTAGCAACTCCCCAGGTGCAGCTCATCAGGACCCAGGCTTAGGTTTTTCTTAACCCTTTCCTAAACAACTTTCTTCAGCATATGCTAAGAACCTGGGAGACACGTATATACCCTCAATTACTTCCCCCTGTGAGACACCACAATATATATATATATATATATATATATATATATATATATATATATATTAAATATACAATAAATATATCTAATATAATAGAATATAAAAAATAAAAACTAATAATCTTGAACTAAGAGGTGGAGGTCAACGTGGAGAAGGAGGTTGAGGAGGCGGTGTAGGTGGAAGCGGCGGTGGAGTAGGAGAAGGTAGCCAACATTGTTGTTTTTTTTTGGAAGACCCCAAAACATTGGAAAAAAGTGCACTGGAGTATAACAATGGCTGGGTGCAGCCAATATACTTGTCTATTCAGCACAAGGTACGTACAAGTCCTGTGGGATTCATGCCTGGTTCATTTTAATGAATGAGAGCTTGTCCACGTTGGCTATGGACAGGCGGCTGCTCTAAACACACGTTCGGAAAATACACTTGCTGCAGGGCAGGCCAGCACCTCCAAGGCGTAAACAGCAAGCTCAGGCCATGTACCCAATTTGGGGAACCAGCGGTTGAATTGGGCAGACCCATCATTCAGTACGTGTAGGCATGCACACACATACTGTTCCACAATGTTGCTGAAATGTTGCCTCCTGCTAAGATGTTCCTTATCAGCTGGTGGTGCGGTATGCCAGACTGACAGGCAGGGGCGTAACTCGAAGTGACTGGGCCCCACAGCAATTTTTTGTATGGGGCCCCCAACCCCGCGCACTTCGCAACTCAGGTGTCAGGGGGGCACAGACCAGGGAAGCATAGACAAGGACTGGGGGAAGGGGGGGTTGCTGAAGAATTGTGCTTTCCTGTGAAATATAACCGAAGAGGTGAATATGACATCACACTGCATTGTATGTGCAGCACAGTATGACCCCTGCTGTAGGATAGGTGCCCATTCTGTGTCTGAGCCCCTAATAACCACAGCTCACTGTCTCCATACATAAGGGAAGCCTACAAGTAACCAGGTTTTAATGGATTTACACATATCGCAAGAACTAATTTTCTGGGACTTGTAGTTCCCCAGAAGCAGTACAGGAAAGGCAGGGGGCTCTGGTTTTCTGTGACCCCCGTATCTACATCAGTGCTGGAAATGCTCCATTCACATATCCTACGGCAATGGCTAAATACTATACTTGGCAAGGACCTACTGACGTCACAACATCACGTGGCACTCCCAGATCACGTGGATCAGAAACAGGAGAGTAACGTGCTTTTTCACATGGATCATGGAGTTCGCGAGTGTCAGCAGAGTGGGAGAAGTATGCAGAACCTACTCATGTAGTAACTTATTTTGAACTGAGATGTGGGGGGGGGGGACTGTACACTGAGGTGTGGGGGGGACTGTACACTGAGGTGTGGGGGGGACTGTACGCTGAGGTGTGGGGGGGACTGTACGCTGAGGTGTGGGGGGGACTGTACACTGAGGTGTGGGGGGGACTGTACGCTGAGGTGTGGGGGGGACTGTACGCTGAGGTGTGGGGGGGACTGTACGCTGAGGTGTGGGGGGGACTGTACGCTGAGGTGTGGGGGGGACTGTACACTGAGGTATGGAGGGGACTGTACACTGAGGTATGGAGGGGACTGTACACTCAGATGTGGGAGGGACTGTACACTGAGATGTGGGAGGGACTGTACACTGAGATGTGGGAGGACTGTACACTGAGATGTGGGAGGACTGTACACTGAGATGTGGGAGGACTGTACATTAAGGTATGGGGGGACTATACACTGAGATGTGGGGACACTGTGCACTGAGGTATGGGGGGGACTGTACACTGAGGTATGGGGGGACTGTACACTGAGATGTGGGGGGACTGTACACTGAGATGTGGGGGGACTGTACACTGAGATGTGGGGGGACTGTACATTGAAGTATGGGGGGACTGTACACTGAGATGTGGGGGGACTGTACATTGAGGTATGGGGGACTGTACACTGAGATGTGGGGGGACTGTACATTGAGGTATGGGGGGACTGTACACTGAGATGTGGGGGGACTGTACATTGAGGTATGGGGGGGACTGTACACTGAGATGTGGGGGGACTGTACATTGAGGTATGGGGGACTGTACACTGAGATGTGGGGGGACTGTACATTGAGGTTTGGGGGGACTGTACACTGAGACGTGAGGGGACTGTACACTGAGGTGTGGGGGACTGTACACTGAGGTATGGGGGGACTGTACACTGAGGTATGGGGGGACTGTACACTGAGGTATGGGGGGGACTGTACACTGAGGTATGGGGGGGACTGTACACTGAGATGTGGGGGGGACTGTACACTGAGATGTGGGGGGAATGTACACTGAGGTGTGGGGGGACTGTACACTAAGATGTGGGGGGACTGTACGCTGAGGTGTGGGGGGGGGGGGTAACTCACTGTGAACTGGCTATATACTATTTCAGTTACATGTCCTACCTCAGGAGATGCAAGTTCATAGTGAGCAAAAGGACCTTTCATGATGTCAGAAGCATGTGATCAGTCACATGAGTGGGCGGAGTCAGGCTTCGGGCTGTGCTGGAGACTGTGTTGCTGCTCACGTTTGGTCACACAGGGGGCGGCGTTTGGTGATGGACAGGCCAGGCCACCAATTGTAGCTGCACTGTATGTGAAGGTGCCTGGCTTGAAAAACAATTAGATAATTAGGAAACTTTGTGCCTCATGCTGCTGGGCGCCGGGCCCCTTCTCAGCCCGGGCCCCGAAGCAGCTGCTTTCCCTGCTTCCCCTGTAGTCACGCCCAATAGGTGGGCCGAGGTAAATACAGTTCTGGTTACTCACGGCTATGTCATCCCTAGGCAGGCTCTCATAAGTGAAGAGGAGAATGGCACAATTATTATCTGGGGCACAGTCTGGTGTAAGGGACACAGGCCAGATGGTGGTTTGAGGTGCCCTTGATGGTTTGTATTAATGTGCCTATTGCAAGGTCCCTTGTAGTAATTACACCAGTACCTTTTGTGGTAGTAAAACCATTTACAGTAGTGTTAACTGAGGAACTGGAGACTGAAACAATGATGGTGCAATCCAACTTAGAACTTTTACTGAACATTGCTCATAGTGACATTACATCCAAGGAATAAACAGTCTTTGGTACATCCATGTATGAAATACAGTCTCATGCATGCATGGCGCTGAGTCCTTGAACTTTTATTTTCCAGTGTTTTCTGACAGATGGCCTATTTGTCCTCAGGGTTTAAACTGGAGGTGTGGATGCCGGAAGCTGTGTCCTACACCTACTTGCAAAGTTGCCTGGGAATCCCTTAAGTATGGTTGTGTGCTATCCTTTGACTTCAAGGCAATATCAAAATCCCCTTGAATACTTGCTTTAGTAGCTGGACACTGGTTACGCCAGAGGAGTGTGGACTTCTTATCTCTGGGTGGAATCTTGCGGCTTTTAACCCTGGGTTGTGGAGCCAACAGGGAGAGGCAGGAGGCCTCCCTCCAGCAAGCAGCTACTTCATGGCTGCATATTGACTAAAACTAGTCTAGACTGGAACTGCCTAACTTGGGCCTGAGCTAAGCTATATATACACTGTGACACTGCCCCATCTTGTGGAGAAACTAGTGTAGTGCACCCTAACTAGGCCTGTGTAAAGGATCTTACATGTCGAATCACATTGTGACATGGGGGAATATGACATGAGATGAATTACAGCATACAAGTGTAATACAAGACATTAAGACACGTAGTGGGACACTGCAGTGGTGCTGGTTGTTGTGGCGTGCTAACAAAGCTTTTCCAGATTTCGGCCATGCTAACCCTCCCTTCTGAGGTGCTGGCGGGTCAGGTATGAATGCCGCCGCTGTCAGGTGTGAATGCCATCAGCAGTCATAATTTGCCTATAGTTCTAAGACTGTTTTTGCCTTATCTTGACATATGCCTTTCACTGCCATAAAACTTAACTTGTATTACAGCTGAATCATTATTACTGACCATTAAATCTACCCATTTAAAAACCATCAGTTGTGTTGCCTATTTTTTGTTAATAAATCAATTTATACTCAGTTTACTATCTGGACTGTAATTCAATTAGGGTCTGGAACCTGCGCGCTGGCTCTGGACTCCTCCCTATTCTTATGCTAAGTATACTTGTGTTTAGGCTGAATACACTTGATGCCAAATACACTCCATTATTATGCTGAATACACTTGTGTTAGGCTGATTACACTTATTGCTGAATACACTCCATTATGCTTAATACACTTGATATCAATAGGCTATACCCCTACTCTAAAAACACCCTCAATGACTGTCACCCAACATGTTCCGCCAGCTATCCTGGCATCTTCAGGGGATCGGACAGCCTACGCATTGGTGGGCGTGTCATGGATCTTTTATAGACTCCCATGGTTCTGTCATATCTCTATACCAATAAGATGATCTATTACATTACATTTAATTGTATCAGACGCTTCACCCGTAGGAATCTCCACTTATCACCTACTACCCTCCCAAATCTCAGTCTTCTTACCTAATCCCGTGCTTAAACGTGCTTAATCCCGGACTTAAACTTCTTACCCTTACTGCTTTACTTAATGCGATCAGCAGCGAGTCTACCAGCATGTGCTTGTACTCGCACATCTTCCAGTAACTAAATTTAGGACAGCACTAGAGCTGAGCGAATTTCATATTTTGACATTTGTTCACACTTCGTTTACTGGTATAAGCAGAATTGCATTATTCCGGTACCAAGGACCATAACGCAATTCTGTGACAGAATGCATGACGGAATGCCTTTAGAGGAATTCCGTTATTCATTCCGTCATAATAGAAGTCTATGGGCTGCAAAACGGATTTGTTCCATTTCCGTTATGCAGGGGAGTCCTCTCCTGCATAATGGAAATGGGACGCATCCGTTATGCAGCCCATAGACTTCTATTATGATCGAATGAATAACGGAATGCCTCTAAAGGCATTCCATTATGCATTCCGTCATAGAATTGCGTTATGGTCCGTGGTAACAGAATCCATAATGCAATTCACCTTTTACCAGTAAACAAATCACAAATGAATCTCATAACTGGAAATTCACTAATCTCTAGACAGCACGTTGTCCTTGTAGCGGGGATACAGCAGCGTGGCCACCCAGTAATCAGCACTGGTTAAAATGTGGGCAACTTGACGGTCGTTGTGCAGACACTGTAGTCGCTCATGTGTTCTAGGCTTCCCAGAGGCAATGATAAGCTGTCCTCTGTGGGATGTGTATTGTCTGTGTCCTCTGTATCCCCCCAGCCACGCTCCATAGATTCCCATAAGCTGCTTTGAGTGCCATCCTGCTGTGAACACAGTTCCTCCTTCTCATCATCCTCCTCCTCATCCTGCAGAACTGTGCCCTGGCTGGAAAGTTGCGTACCTGGCCTCTGTTGGTGCAAAAACCCACCCTCCAAGACACTTGTGAAGGACTGGCCTGGTAACCATGGAAATGATCACTCTTCCTCCTCCTTTTCCTCCTGTGCTATCATTGCCCAAAGTGTTTTTTCAAGAAGACATAGAAGTGGGATAGTAACACCGAGGACTGCATCATCGGAAATGGTCATGTTGTTGGAGTATTCGAAACAGCTCAACAGGGCACACACATCCCTCATGGAGGCCCACTCGTTGGTGGTGAAGTGGTGCTGTTCCGCAGAGCGACTCACCCGTGTGTGCTGCAGCTGAAACTCCACTATTGCCTGCTGCTGCTCGCACAGCATGTGCAAGGTGGAGTTCCATCTTGCGGGTACGTCACATATGAGGCTGTGAGCGGGAAGTTATGCTGCGGAGCAGATGGGCGAGCAGCAGCAGGGTGAGAACGCTGCAAGTGCGCACAGACGGCCCGCACTTTCTGCAGCAGCTCTGACATATTGGGGTAATTTTTCAGGAACCTCTGCCCCATCAAATTCAGCACATGTGCCAGGCAAGGGATATGCGTCAAACCGGCTAGCCCCAGACTTGCTACAAAATTTCGCCTGTTATCGTACACCAGGCTTGAGGCTCAGTGGTGCCAACTACTCATCGATCTGTTGTTCCTGGAAAAGTAGTGGAGGCTGGGAACCACGTACTGTGGGACAGCCACTTCCATAAGATTTTTTAAAGTCTTTGTCTCCACCAGACGGAATGACAGCATTTCAAAGGCCAGGAATTTTGAAATGCTGGCATTCAGGGTTAGGGATTGCAGGTGGTTAGGGGGGTACTTCCTCTTTCTCTCCAGTGTTTGGGGGATGGACAGCTGAACGCTTTCATGGGACAGTGTGGACATGCTGAGTGACGGTGGCAGAGGTGATGGTGTTGCTGCCACATCCTCTGTTTGCAGGGTGGCAGGTGCCACTGTCAATCCAGAGGGGGAGTGTAGTGTCCCACTAGGTAAATGTGGGCACTACACAATGGTCAATATGGCCACGCTATTGGTCATTGTATTTTATATGATGTCTGTATGTGTTTCCCCTGTTATCTCTTGTATCAGGCCTGTTAGGAGTAGTTCCTCCTCCTAGACAGTAGAGGGAGCTAGGGAACCCCTAGTATATATAGTTAGGCCCAGACAGGAGAGAGTCAGTGCAGTATAATCCAGGAGGCTAGTCAGTGCAGTCTAGCCTGCCTGAGGATCCTGAGTAAAGAAGCTTAGAAGCTGCCACCAGGAGAAGGGTTTACCTCCTGAGAGAAACTAAGTTCCTACCAAGTGCAGTGCAGAACAAAAGGTATTCCAGCCGAACCAGAGAGCTGAAGGGCAGAAGGATCTATTTAAAGCAAGGAGACATATACCTGAGGAAGTTTTCCCTAACCAAGGATAACGCCAGTAATAGGGCATACGGGCCTTGGGATAAAGACAGACAGGATTCTGAGGAAAAGTGCAGCCTGATCTGTAAGTGTTTAACCCTCTGAGTATCTTGCAAGAACATTGTGCCTGCCTGCCAATTGATTTAAAGCATGTATTTTACTACCTCTTACGTATGGAACTTTGACCAAAGACTGTATATAGTTAACTGTTCCAGTAAACTGAAGTTTTGGTTCACCACAACATCGTGTTCCTCAATTATTCCTACCATAAATCAGTGTGCCACCATTACTGGCACTGCCGTCACAAATTTAAAGGGATCTTGCCACCGGCACATTAAAAACACCTGCAACATCCAGGGCACCTTACCTACCATCAGGCCTGGTCCCTATACACAGAGAGACCCCCAGAGGAACCCTGTGCCAGCCTCTCCATCACTGCTATATGTCTGCCCAGGGTATATAAAAGACTGTTAGTACCATAACCACCCTCGGTTAGTAACTACCCCTGTGACCTCACCATTCGCCTCACCCTGCAGGGCTGCATACTGAAGGAGGAAGATGCCGAGACCGCAGCAGAAGAGGGAGCAGGAGGAGCCTGATATCTTTTGTGGTTTTTCCGTTGTGTCCTCCACTGCAGCTTATGATTTCCATTTATGGCCATGGTCATGCAGGTGGTGCTCAGGTTTAGAACATTTATGCCTCACTTCAGACTCTGATTGCACAGCGTGCAAACCACTTGCGTCTTGTCAGCACATTGTCTGAAGAACTGCCACTCCAGGAAACTCCTTGGAGCTGGCTTTGGTGTGCCCAGTCCCTGGGTGTGGTGGACAGTAGCAGGCATACTGGCTAGGGGACGGCCACTCTGCTTTTTCACCCTGCTCCCTCTTTTGCTGTGCGGCTGGCGCTGTGTGACCACCACCTCTTCCTCCGAAATGCACACGTCACTCGCATGACCTTGATTCCATGTGGTGTCTAGGACCTCATCATCCTCTACATCATCTTCCACTTAATCTTCACCCCTCATCATCCTTGCCGGTCTGCACACGGCAGAAAGCCGTAGCAGTTGCAACCTGTGTTTTGTCATCATCTTCAGAGACGTGCTGCGTTAGTCCTCCCAGTCCACATGCTAAAACATAAGTGGTTGGGCATCAGTGCACTCAATATCTTCCACTTCCATGGCAGGGCTAGGTGGATGGTCCAAGGAAACCCCGCAAGCTGAGTCATCAAAAAGCATAAGAGACTGCTGCATGACTTGAAGCTCAGACTGCTTGGCTGATTTGAAAGGGAGTGAGGTGAAAAACAGATGCCCATAGGCTGCAGGTGCCAATTCTGCATTTTCAGCAGGGGACTGGATGGGAGACAAAGTAAAGGAACTGTAGGCACTGAAAGTATCCTTTCCTTCTCAATGCAACTTGATTCCTTCTTTGTCCCCAAAGACAGGCCTGAAGAACTATCAATGACACACACAGTATGATGTCAGAAACAGCTCTGTTTTAATCTTGACCATACGGTCCTTTTATACATCCATACATACATACAAGAAACAGCTGCAGCTCATATTACAATAGTGCTGATTAAAAACAGTTCCTTATACGGACAGAAGGTCAATGTAAATATATTCACCCTCTAGTATGATGTCACCCAACCTCCTGTCCTTCATACAGATCATATAGCTTATTCTATTTAACCCTTCAGGCACTGTCAGCCATCCAATTTACTACAGCCTTTTAGGGATTTGCTCTGGTAGGCAGGGTAAGCTGACGCAATACCGAGCCAAAACCACGGTTGAAAAGCAAAAGTCTGCATTTATTCACACAAAAAGGCCGAAAAGAAATGCACTACCTGGCAGGGGCCTGGTGTTTACACAGCAGGAATCCTCATGTTAATTCGCACAGCAAAAGTCCACAGAACTCAAAAACACTTCACCTGGCAGTCCACAGCAGGATTTAGGGAGCCTGGCTTCCAGCTGACAGCTCTCAGCCTTGCAGTACGGCAGAACTCCTCAGCTCCCAAAACACAGAGCTCCACTATCACCTGGAGGTTCATTACACACCCAGCTGAGCTGCTGGCTGGGCTTTTAAACCCGAGCCCAAAACCTGGCCTGGACATGGGGAACATCCACCCACCCTGCTCTTTGGCTGCTCCCAATAAGAACCGGCCTGGATTGGCTTTACAGCCACACTGAGTAAAACAGTGTCAGCGAGCACTAGCTGCTGGTGACACACAACGTTACCGGTTCTTTTCTCACCGAGGCCAGGAACCTCGGTGACACATACCTTCCATCAATGATGGACCCCTACGCCTTCCTACAGCCTCTACTTGTTCTGGCCTCACCATTCGTACACCAGTATTCGGGCCTACAAAATGCAGCTGAATGTCCTGTCACCTACGTGCACCTGAGGAAGGTGTTTCATTTGGGCGTGTAGCTGGCACAGATAGACCACGTCCTCTCCCTGCAACAGGAGCTCCACCAGCACCAGCAGCACCATGACCAGGGCTACGTCCCTTATTCGATGCTCTCCTCACCCTTTGAGGTCACCCACCGAACTAACAGACAGATTAACTATATTAATTTCCCTGTGATGTATGCAGTGCAGGTGTACCTCACAACAAAAAGGGGAATATGTCACCCACCGAACTAACAGATAAACTATATTAATTTCCCTGTCATGTATAAAGTTCATGTGTATCTCGCACCACAAATGGGTATATCTCACCCATCCAACTAACAGACGGATTAACTATTATATTTTTGTGTCAGGGGTACAAAAATGGTGCATTGCACACACAAACATTAACTATAAGTCACCCACAGAATTAACAGCCAGATTAACTATTATATTTTTTGTATCAGGGGTACAAAGATGGTGCATTTCACCCACAAAAAATCATTATAGGTCACCCACAAAACAAATAGCCAGATTCCTAACACTCTCCCTCGCTTCAGCTGCCTGCTCCCTACTCAGAGCTGATGGGCGGTGCTACACGTAATCCAGCTTGTATAGAGGCTTGGTTTTGCAAAGTTCGGTATGGACCTGAACTTTATAGTTCAGGTTCGCTCAGCACTAGTGGGTACATATCAATTTTACCAAAAATACAAAAATTTCTTATAAATGTTCTAAAGACGAATCCAGTCTAAAGTTTAGGAAAAGTTTGATTCTAAACAAATCAGAATTTACTCGCTCTTTGTTTTAATACATCACCCTGTACAAAATTGTTCAGTGGACCAAAAATCATCCTAGCTAATCCGTTCTGTTAGTCATACAGTTGTTATACACTATGGCCAACAGACAGCTACCTGGGCCCTCCAAAGGAAGTGTCAAAGATATTGCTATAGCCAGCACATGTAGAATGGGGGGTGGTAGCAGCCGCCGCAGAAACAGGCCAGAGCTACCACTGTCATCCAGTGGTCATGTTTTGACTACCAATTTTGCTGTCCTGGAATGGTTGACTCGATCTTCAATATCATTTCAGCTGATATCTGGCACATACAGTCAGGAGTCAGTGGGTTCCTCTGACACCACACTTAGTTGGCATGGCCCTGGAACAAGCTCTCTGCCCTCACCTGTCCTGAACTTGCCTCTTTCCTTTGCTGCTCCTTCTGCCAGGCAAGTAATGTATGCCATCAGCTCTGCTCTGCTTTTTAGCAAGGATAAGCTTATTGAGTCAGCAGCTATAAGCCAGCTCAGATTTGGAGGAGAGGTCAGTTGCGCCCTCCTTTAGGTGTTCAAGTAGCAACAATGACAGTTCCATGGGAGCAGGTGTTGTGAGTGGTCAGGGATGTGACAATGAGACTGATGAGGGTGAAATCAGTGACAAACAGACAGTAGTGGATGATGATGTAGCCAATTGCATGTGGGAGCTGGGTGAAGAGGGGGCTTTATCATCATCAACAGGGGGTGAGAGTGACAGCTTGCTCAGGGTAGAAGTCTGCTACTCAGAGGTGCACTGCTTCATAGAGGCAGTGGCAGGCAGTCATCACAGAGTGCTAGGGTAAAATGCCTTTTATCAAGTCTCTGGAGGACGTTAGAGTGGCATTGTAGGATCTGTGGGCAGAAGGTGAAGTCCGGTCAGGGTGCTAATTTTGGCATCAATGCTGCACGTCAACATATGGAGCATTACCATGAAGTGGCCTGGGAAAACCATGGTTCTAGGGTAGTGATACAGCCTGATGCAGTAACCGCTGCATCTCCCAGCAGCCCGCACCCCTTCTCCAGCAGTCAGGGCTCCTTCACCTCTGCAGAAGGAAGCTGTTGTTCCTGACCTTCGTCTACTGGTCCTGATACTCCTTCACCTCCTTCTACTGCTTGTCACACATTTCATATGCAATGCTTCCGACCAACTATAAGAGCAAAGAAAGGCCATGAATGATTTCTTGATGATTCAGGTGGACAGGACTTCTCCCCTGTGTAACTTCGATGTTAGCCAGTAGCAGCTCATGTGACACCTGCCAATTGCTCAGGCCCTTTGAGGAGGCCACTTTATTTGTCACTTGCCAAGACTAGGGTATGAATTATGTCATCCCATTCCTTCATGTCTTGGAGCAGATACTGATAAATCTAACTGGCCAGTGGACAGGAAACATGGCATCTACATCTCATGGCTCCCTGAGCCCTATGGGAGTTGAACTGGTGGAGGAGGAGAATGAGTACGAGGAGGAGGACATAAACGCCCAGGAATTGTATACAGAAATAGATGCTTTATCTGCCCATGCAACAGGAGAGGAGCAGGAGGAGAAGGAGGGCAATAAGGCATATGACCCTGACAGACCGTGGCAGTATGCAGCGGAGACAAAGGCAGGGAGTCCCTCCCATTCCCATGCATAAATGGCCAGTTGCATGCTGAGTTGCTTGCATAGTGACAGCTGTATTGTCACCATTCGGCAGAGGGATGCATGTAGTTAGTTGGTCGCTGCCTAAGTGTGCCATTGCCCATCCTCACAAAGGTCTGACCAGGGGGACCACTGTGCTCATGCTCCATTGCTATGACTGCTGGAGGTGCAGGAGCAGCACCAGCTCTATCAATGGCAACTAGAGTCTCAAGTCTCTGATAAGCATATTTCGGCACCCACCTACTGAAGAAACCAGGTAGCAGCAGCACGACATGGAACAGAACCTGAACCAGCAGGTGGTGGCATATTTGGACTTCCCCCTGTCACCCCAGATACAAGATCCCCTGAATTACTGGGCAGCCAAACTTGAATTGTGGCTGCAACATGCAGAGTTTGCCCTGGACAAGCTTTCCTGCTCGACCAGTAGTGTGGCATCAAAGTGAGGGTTCAATGCACTGGGGGGGCATAGACAAGATACAGGATTACATTTGGGGGGGGGGGGGGCTGTTTTTCTGACGAATAAGAAGAAGGGAAAAATTAACAGTGACATCAACACAACCTTACTGCTGACACTCCCCCCACTATGTCATGGGTCCACACTATAGTAGCATCAGTGGCTAACAGAATAGATTATCTATTAATGTGGACACCTGACCTATGGTTAAATATGGCTAACAGAATAGGTTATCTATCAATCAATGTGGACACAGCAGACGGTGTAAAATGAGAAAGCTCTTTCTCACTATATTAGAATCTTTGGCCACTGTACAGTTAAGTAAATTAGACCTGAAGCTAACATTGACCTGTAAGGCTGAAATCACACTTCTGTTATTTGGTCAGTTAATTCCAGCAGCTACTGTATGGTGAACCAAAATCAGGAGTGAATCCTACTCTCAGAAAAGGTATCATGAAAAGATATGCACCTGTTCTGTGTTTTTGAACAATAACTGACCAAATAAGTGAAGAGTGAACTAAGCCTAATAGCGACGCACAATCATTCTACAGATAACAGAAGTGATTCAAAAGCATGTGTTTGCACTGCCTTCAAAATCCTTTTTTTTCTCCATTTCTTTATTGGCACTGCTTCCATGCCCTTTCTTTTGTTCCAGTAAAGAGTCTGTGCATGCTTTGGTTTCGGGATTAACTAGGACTGTTAGTGGCCTGCAAGATGAAGCGCACATACATATACTGTATGAGACCTGCCTGTCACTGTAACTTTTTCACTACCAGAAAGGATTAGCTACATAAGCATGTTGTTGCAATGCACTGTGATGTACATTGAGATACACTCTTCCTACAGTCAAGGTAAGGACTCTGAGTTGGCCATTTCCCCCCCAAAAAAAAATTTCAACCATTTATTGTGCATAATCCAACATCTCTTCAGTTTTAGGTCATGAACTGTTGCTCTTACATTCTTCTGTAATATTGTAGAACATCCAGGTGGTAAACTTGAGACAGACTATGACATTTATTTTTCTTTGTTTGCTTGTTTGTTTGTTTGTTTTAGATTTTGCATCTTTCACAACATTGGAGGAAAAAGAACACTGTCCAGCACTGTGAATAATAAAATACACAGATAATACATATATTTGGATGTTGTGTGTTTAAACCGTAGGCAACGTGCAGAGGAGGGTACAGGCTCCCTCCACGTCCTCATCCGGTTACCGTGCTGCAGTGACAGGGACCCGGTGGCTGGGAAGGCACTGACAGTCAATGCATTACAAATCACATGTATTGTAATGTATTATAGAGGGGATCTGGCCCCAAAAGTCCCACAGTGGGGTCAAAATAAAAAGTAAAAAATTTTAAGAAAAGGAAAAGTTTCAAGTTAGAAAAAAACAACACTTTTCCCTTAATAAACACATATAAAACTGTAGAATAACAACTAGAATAAAAAAATAAAGAAAAGCAGACTTAACAATCGGCTCTTTAGAAATATATTGCATGATTTACCCCATCAGTTGAATGCCGTAAAAAAAAAAAAAAAAAAAAAAAAAAGGGTGGTTTCTACTAGGTAAGCCCCACAAAGTGACTATATAACTGTACTGGTCCCTAAAAAAGTGGCTTTTAGAAATTTTCTTGAAGATGTTAAGAAATGCTTCTAAAATTCTAAGCCTTCCAATGTATTAAAAAAATAACATTACATTTGCAAATGATGCAAACGTAAATTAGACATATGGGAAATGTAAAGTAATAACTATGTTATAAGTAGAGTTGAGCAAACACCTGGATGTTCGGGATCGAGAAGTTCAGCCGAACTTCCCGGAAATGTTCGGGTTCGGGATCCGAACCCGACCCGAACTTCGTCCCGAACCCAAACCCCATTAAAGTCAATGGGGACCCGAACATTTTGGCACGAAAAAGGCTGTAAAACAGCCCAGGAAAGGGCTAGAGGGCTGCAAAAGGCAGCAAAATGTAGTTAAATCCCCTACAAACAAATGTGGATAGGAAAATGAATAAAAATAAAAATAAAATAAATAAAAATTAACCAATATCAATTGGAGAGAGGTCCTGTAACAGAGTATCAGGCTTCATGTCACCCACCACTGGAACAGGCCACTGTCAGATATTTAGACCCCGGGACTCAGACAGAGGAGAGAGGTCCCATTGCAGAGAATCAGGCTTCATGTCATAGCAGAGAATCAGGCTTCACGTAACCCACCACTGGAACAGGCCATTGTCAGATATTTTGGCCCTGGCACCCAGACAGAGGAGAGAGGTCCCATAGCAGAGAATCAGGCTTCATGTCATAGCAGAGAATCAGGCTTCACGTCACCCACCACTGGAACAGGCCATTGTCAGATATTTTGGCCCTGGCACCCAGAAAGAGGAGAGAGGTCCCATAGCAGAGAATCAGGCTTCATGTCATAGTAGAGAATCAGGCTTCATGTCATAGGAGAGAATCAGGCTTCATGTCATAGCAGAGAATCAGGCTTCACTTCACCCACAACTGGAACAGGCCATTGTCAGATATTTAGGCCCCGGCACCCAGACAGAGGAGAGAGGTCCCATTGCAGAGAATCAGGCTTCATGTCATAGCAGAGAATCAGGCTTCACGTAACCCACCACTGGAACAGGCCACTGTCAGATATTTTGGCCCTGGCACCCAGACAGAGGAGAAAGGTCCCATAGCAGAGAATCAGGCTTCATGTCATAGCAGAGAATCAGGCTTCACGTCACCCACCACTGGAACAGGCCATTGTCAGATATTTTGGCCCTGGCACCAAGGCAGAGGAGAGAGGTCCCATAGCAGAGAATCAGGCTTCATGTCATAGCAGAGAATCAGGCTTCACGTCACCCACCACTGGAGCAGGCCATTGTCAGATATTTTGGCCCTGGCACCCAGAAAGAGGAGAGAGGTCCCATAGCAGAGAATCAGGCTTCATGTCATAGTAGAGAATCAGGCTTCATGTCATAGGAGAGAATCAGGCTTCATGTCATAGCAGAGAATCAGGCTTCACTTCACCCACCACTGGAACAGGCCATTGTCAGATATTTAGGCCCCGGCACCCAGACAGAGGAAAGAGGTCCCATAGCAGAGATTCAGGCTTCATGTCAGCAGAGAATCAGGCTTCATGTCATAGCAGAGAATCAGGCTTCACCTCACCCACCACTGGAACAGGCCATTGTCAGATATTTAGGCCCCGGCACCCAGACAAAGGAGAGAGGTCCCATAGCAGAGCATCAGGCTTCATGTCATAGCAGAGAATCAGGCTTCACGTAACCCACCACTGGAACAGGCCATTGTCAGATATTTTGGCCCTGGCACCCAGACAGAGGAGAGAGGTCACATAGCAGAGAATCAGGCTTCATGTCACCCACCACTGGAACGGCCATTGTCAGATATTTAGGCCCCGGCACCCAGACAAAGGAGAGAGGTCCCATAGCAAAGCATCAGGCTTCATGTCATAGCAGAGAATCAGGCTTCACGTAACCCACCACTGGAACAGGCCATTGTCAGATATTTTGGCCCTGGCACCCAGACAGAGGAGAGAGGTCCCATAGCAGAGAATCAGGCTTCATGTCATAGCAGAGAATCAGGCTTCATGTCATAGCAGAGAATCAGGCTTCACGTCACCCACCACTGGAACAGGCCATTGTCAGATATTTTGGCCCTGGCACCCAGAAAGAGGAGAGAGGTCCCATAGCAGAGAATCAGGCTTCATGTCATAGTAGAGAATCAGGCTTCATGTCATAGGAGAGAATCAGGCTTCATGTCATAGCAGAGAATCAGGCTTCACTTCACCCACCACTGGAACAGGCCAGTGTCAGATATTTTGGCCCTGGCACCCAGACAGAGGAGAGAGGTCACATAGCAGAGAATCAGGCTTCATGTCACCCACCACTGGAACGGCCATTGTCAGATATTTAGGCCCCGGCACCCAGACAAAGGAGAGAGGTCCCATAGCAGAGCATCAGGCTTCATGTCATAGCAGAGAATCAGGCTTCACGTAACCCACCACTGGAACAGGCCATTGTCAGATATTTTGGCCCTGGCACCCAGACAGAGGAAAGAGGTCCCATAGCAGAGAATCAGGCTTCATGTCATAGCAGAGAATCAGGCTTCATGTCATAGCAGAGAATCAGGCTTCACGTCACCCACCACTGGAACAGGCCATTGTCAGATATTTTGGCCCTGGCACCCAGAAAGAGGAGAGAGGTCCCATAGCAGAGAATCAGGCTTCATGTCATAGTAGAGAATCAGGCTTCATGTCATAGGAGAGAATCAGGCTTCATGTCATAGCAGAGAATCAGGCTTCACTTCACCCACCACTGGAACAGGCCATTGTCAGATATTTAGGCCCCGGCACCCAGACAGAGGAGAGAGGTCCCATAGCAGAGATTCAGGCTTCATGTCAGCAGAGAATCAGGCTTCATGTCATAGCAGAGAATCAGGCTTCATGTCACCCACCACTGGAACAGGCCAATGTCAGATATTTAGGCCCCGGCACCCAGACAAAGGAGAGAGGTCCCATAGCAGAGCATCAGGCTTCATGTCATAGCAGAGAATCAGGCTTCACGTCACCCAAAACTGGAACAGTCCATTGTCAGATATTTAGGCCCCGGCACCCAGACAGAGGAGAGAGGTCCCATAGCAGAGATTCAGGCTTCATGTCAGCAGAGAATCAGGCTTCATGTCATAGCAGAGAATCAGGCTTCACGTCACCCACCACTGGAACAGGCTATTGTCAGATGTTTAGGCCCCGGCACCCAGACAGAGGAGAGAGGTCCCATAGCAGAGATTCAGGCTTCATGTCAGCAGAGAATCAGGCTTCATGTCATAGCAGAGAATCAGGCTTCATGTCACCCAACACTGGAACAGGCCATTGTCAGATATTTTTAGGCCCCGGCACCCAGACAGAGGAGAGGTTCATTCAACTTTGGGTTGCCCCGCAATATAATGGCAAAATAAAAATAGGATTGAATGAGGAAGTGCCCTGGAGTACAATAATATATGGTTAAGGGAAGGTAGTTATAAATGTCTAATCTGCACAAGGGATGGACAGGTCCTGTGGGATCCATGCCTGGTTCATTTTTATGAAGGTCAGCTTGTCCACATTGGCTGTAGACAGGCGGCTGCATTTGTCTGTAATGACGCCCCCTGCCGTGCTGAATACACGTTCAGACAAAACGCTGGTCGCCGGGCAGGCCAGCACCTCCAAGGCATAAAAGGCTAGCTCTGGCCACGTGGACAATTTGGAGACCCAGAAGTTGAATGGGGCCAAACCATCAGTCAGTACGTGGAGGGGAATGCACACGTACTGTTCCACCATGTTACTGAAATGTTGCCTCCTTCTAACACGTTCCGTATCAGGTGGTGGTGCAGTTAGCTGTGGCGTGTTGACAAAACTTTTCCACATCTCTGCCATTCTAACCCTGCCCTCAGAGGAGCTGGCCATGACACAGCTACGTTGGCGACCTCTTGCTCCTCCTCTGCCTTCGCCTTGGGCTTCCACTTGTTCCCCTGTGACATTTGGGAATGCTCTCAGTAGCACGTCTACCAATGTGCGCTTGTACTCGCGCATCTTCCTATCACGCTCCAGTGCAGGAAGTAAGGTGGGCACATTGTCTTTGTACCGTGGATCCAGCAAGGTGGCAACCCAGTAGTCCGCACATGTTAAAATGTGGGCAACTCTGCTGTCGTTGCGCAGGCACTGCAGCATGTAGTTGCTCATGTGTGCCAGGCTGCCCAGAGGTAAGGACAAGCTGTCCTCTGTGAGAGGCGTGTCATCATCGTCCTGCATTTCCCCCCAGCCACGCACCAGTGATGGGCCGGAGCTGCGTTGGGTGCCACCTTGCTGTGAACATGCTTCATCCTCATCCTCATCCTCCTCCACCTCCTTCTCATCCTCGTCCTCCTCGTCCTCCAGTAGTGGGCCCTGGCTGGCCACATTTGTACCTGGCCTCTGCTGTTGCAAAAAACCTCACTCTGAGTCACTTCGAAGAGACTGGCCTGAAAGTGCTAAAAATGACCCCTCTTCCTCCTCCTCCTGGGCCACCTCCTCTTCCATCATCGCCCTAAGTGTTTTCTCAAGGAGACATAGAAGTGGTATTGTAACGCTGATAACAGAGTCATTGCCACTGGCCATGTTGATGGTGCCACAGGGCACATAGGTCTCACACGGAGGCGCAGTCATTGGTGGTGAAGTGGTGCTGTTCCGCAGTGCGACTGACCCGTGCGTGCTACAGCTGAAACTCCACTATGGCCTGCTGCTGCTCGCACAGTCTGTCCAGCATGTGCAAGGTGGAGTTCCACCTGGTGGGCAAGTCGCATATGAGGCGGTGAGCGGGAAGGCTGAAGTTACGCTGTAGCGCAGACAGGCGAGCAGCGGCAGGATGTGAACGCCGGAAGCGTGAACAGATGGCCCGCACTTTATGCAGCAGCTCTGACATGTTGGGGTAGTTGTGAATGAACTTCTGCACCACCAAATTCAGCACATGCGCCAGGAAAGGGATGTGCGTCAAACCGGCTAGTCCCAGAGCTGCAACGAGATTTCGCCCATTATCGCACACCACCAGGTCGTGCTTGAGGCTCACCGGCAGCAACCACTCATCGGTCTGTTGTTCTATACCCCGTCACAACTCCTGTGTGGTGTGGGGCCTGTCCCCCAAACATTTGAGTTTTAGAATGGACTGCTGATGTTTACCCCGGGCTGTGCTGAAGTTGGTGGTGAAGGTGTGTGGCTGACTGGATGAGCAGGTGGACGAAGAGGAGGAGGAAGCCGAGTAGGAGGAGGAGGCAACAGGAGGCAAAGAATGTTGCCCTGCGATCCTTGGCGGTGGAAGGACGTGCGCCAAACAGCTCTCTGCCTGGGGCCCAGCTGCCACTACATTTACCCAGTGTGCAGTTATGGAGATATAGCGTCACTGGCCGTGCTTACTGGTCCATGTATCTGTGGTTAGGTGGACCTTGCCACAGATGGCGTTGCGCAGTGCACACTTGATTTTATCGGATACTTGGTTGTGCAGGGAAGGCACGGCTCTCTTGGAGAAGTAGTGGCGGCTGGGAACAACATACTGTGGGACACCAAGCGACATGAGCTGTTTGAAGATGTCTGTGTCCACCAGCCTGAATGACAGCATTTCATAGGCCAGTAGTTTAGAAATGCTGGCATTCAGGGCCAGGGATCGAGGGTGGCTAGGTGGGAATTTACGCTTTCTCTCAAATGTTTGTGAGATGGAGAGCTAAACGCTGCCGTGTGACATGGTTGAGATGCTTGGTGACGGAGGTGGTGGTGTTGGTGGTACATCCCCTGTTTGCTGGGCGGCAGATACCAACGTTCCTCCAGAGGCGGAGGAAGAGGCAGAGGCGGCAGCAGCAGAAGAGGCCGAGGCGGCAGCAGCAGAAGAGGTAGCAGGGGGAGCCTGAGTGACTTCCTTGTTTTTAAGGTGTTTACTCTACTGCAGTTGATGCTTTGCATGCAGGTGCCTGGTCATGCAGTTTGTGCTAAGGTTCAGAACGTTAATGCCTCGCTTCAGGCTCTGATGGCACAGCATGCAAACCACTCGGGTCATGTCGTCAGCACATTGTTTGAAGAAGTGCCATGCCATGGAACTCCTTGAAGCTGCCTTTGGGGTGCTCGGTCCCAGATGGCAGCGGTCAATAGCAGGCGGAGTCTCTTGGTGACGGGTGTTCTGCTTTTGCCCACTGCTCCCTCTTTTGCTACGCTGTTGGCTCGGTCTCGCCACTGCCTCTTCCTCTGAACTGTAAAAGTCAGTGGCACGACCTTCATTCCATGTGGGGTCTAGGACCTCATCGCCCCCTGCATCGTCTTCCACCCAGTCTTCCTCCCTGATCTCCTGTTCAGTCTGCACACTGCAGAAAGACGCAGCAGTTGGCACCTGTGTTTCATCATCATCAGAGACGTGCTGAGGTGGTATTCCCATGTCCTCATCATCAGGAAACATAAATGGTTGTGCGTCAGTGCATTCTATGTCTTTCACCGCTGGGGAAGGGCTAGGTGGATGCCCTTGGGAAACCCTGCCAGCAGAGTCTTCAAACAGCATAAGAGACTGCTGCATAACTTGAGGCTCAGACAATTTCCCTGATATGCATGGGGGTGATGTGACAGACTGATGGGCTTGGTTTTCAGGCGCCATCTGTGCGCTTTCTGCAGAAGACTGGGTGGGAGATAATGTGAATGTGCTGGATCCACTGTCGGCCACCCAATTGACTAATGCCTGTACCTGCTCAGGCCTTACCATCGTTAGAACGGCATTGGGCCCCACCAAATATCGCTGTAAATTATGGCGGCTACTGGGACCTGAGGTAGTTGGTACACTAGGACGTGTGACTGTGGCAGAACGGCCACGTCCTCTCCCAGCACCAGAGGGTCCACTAATACCACCACGTCTGCGTTAAAACTCAGATCCGACAGTATATTCTAACACAGAGGCATTCCCATGGTGATGGGGACGCTTCTAGTTAGAATATACAACAAACTGTTACAAGACTGTCCCCTGCTGCCTGGCAGCACCCGATCTCTTACAGGGGGCCGTGATCCGTACAATTAACCCCTCAGGTGCTGCACCTGAAGGGGTTAATTGTGCTATCATAGCCCCCTGTAAGAGATCCGGGTCTGCCAGGCAGCAGGGGGCAGACCCCCCTCCCTCCCCAGTTTGAATTTCATTGGTGGCCAGTGCGCCCCCCTCCCTCTATTGTAATGATAACATTGGTGGCACAGTGTGCACCACCCCCCCTCCCTCCCTCTATTGTAATAACAGCATTGGTTGCACAGGGTGCGGCCCCCCCTCCCTCCCCCTATTCTTTTTAAACATTGGTGGCAGTGTGCGCCCCCCCTTTCCTCCCTCTATTCTTTTAATACATTGGTGGCAGTGTGCCCCCCCCCTCCCTCTATTCTTTTAATACATTGGTGGCAGTGTGCGCCCCCCCCTCCCTCTATTATTTTAATACATTGGTGGCAGTGTGCGGCCTCCCCTCACCCCACCCCACCCCCAGATCATTGGTGGCAGTGGAGTTCCGATCGGAGTCCCAGTTTAATCGCTGGGGCTCCGATCGGTAACCATGGCAGCGAGGACGCTACTGCAGTCCTGGTTGTCATGGTTACTTAGCCTTAGCAGTAGTAGAAGCATCATATTTACCTGCTGGCTGCTGCGATGTCTGCGTACGGCCGGGAGCTCCTCCTACTGGTAAGTGACAGCAATGCGCCACACAGACCTGTCACTTACCAGTAGGAGGAGCTCCCGGCCGGACACAGAGATCGCAGCAGCCAGGTAAGTATGATGCTTCTACTCCGCTGCCACCAATGATCGGGGGGGGGAGGGGAGGCCTCACACTGCCACCAATGACCAATGTATTAAAACAATAGAGGGAGGAAGGGGAGGGGCGGGGGGACGCACACTGCCACCAATGCTATTATTACAATAGAGGGAGGGAGGGGGGGGCGGGGGTGCACACTGTCACCAATGCTATTATTACAATAGAGGGAGGGAGGGGGCGGTGGGGGGGTGCACACTGGCCCCACCAACGAGTTAACTACAGGGGAAGGAGGGGGGGGGGCACTGGCCACCAATGAGTTAAAAACAGGGGGGGGGGGTCTGCCCCCTGCTGCAGTCATGTACACAGTTTTTTTGTATATTCTAACCTGAAGCATCCCCATCACCATGGGAACGCCTCTGTGTTAGAATATACTGTCGGATCTGAGTTTCACGATGTAGCTCATATCTGACAGTATATTCTAACATAGAGGCGTTCCCATGGTGATGGGGATGCTTCAAGTTAAAATGTTCGGTGTTCGCTTGTGAGTTCCGTTTGAAGGGGCTCACAAGCGGCCCCGAACGCATCCGTCCAGCCCTAATGCATTCTGAGCGGACGCGGATCCGCTCAGAATGCATCAGTCTGGCAGCGTTCAGCCTCCGCTCCGCTCAGCAGGCGGACACCTGAACGCTGCTTGCAGCGTTCGGGTGTCCGTCTGGCCGTGCGGAGGCAAGCGGATCCGTCCAGATTTACAATGTAAGTCAATAGGGACGGATCCGTTTGAAGATGACACACTGTGGCTCAATTTTCAAACTGATCCGTCCCCCATTGACTTTCAATGTAAAGTCTGGACGGATCTGTCTGAGGTTACTTTCACACTTAGAAATGTTTTAACAATATAATGCAGACGGATCCGCTCTGAACGGAGCCACAGTCTGCATTATATGAGCGGATCCGTCTCAGACGGATCCGCTCTGAATGCAAGTGTGAAAGTAAAGGGACTCCTGACTTTACATTGAAAGTCAACGGGGACGGATCCGTTTGCAATTGCACCATATTGTGTCAACGTCAAACGGATCCGTCCCCATTGACTTGCACTGTAATTCAGGACGGATCCGTTTGGCTCCGCACGGCCATGTTCGTGGATCCTCCAAAAATCAAGGAAGACCCACGGACGAAAAAACGGTCACGGATCACGGACCTACGGACCCCGTTTTTGTGGACCGTGAAAAAATACTGTCGTGTGCATGAGGCCTTAGCTGAATATAAATTTTAGGCCTATTATTTAGGCGCTGGGTGACAGGTATACGTTTACGGACAGAATTAAACTTGGAAATGCATGGTAGCGTGTGAAGTTATTGAGGATGACACTATCCGCACCTTCAATCTAATATACCCTTTTATGAATTGATTTAAACTTGGCCTGATACAGCAGAAACCACTTGTTTAGGGAATTGCTAAGTTGGGAATTGTATTTCAACCCAGAACAAAAATGTATCCTTTGCCAGACAGCAGACAGTATTACAATTGGCTAGCCACAGCTGAAACTCCAGATTTAGGGTACTGCTATTTTGGCAATTGTATTTCACACCTCATAAAATAGAAAGCACAGCCAAGCCCCTGATGTAGGATATAGCAAAAAAAAACAAACAAACACACTATTGATGGTTAAATGGACTTGGTGGCAGCTTGTGCTGGCGCACCACAAGACACAAAATGGCCGCCGATCACCCCAGAAAAAAGTGACTGAAAAACGCTCTGGGCAGCCTAAAAACAGTGAGCAATTGAATAGCAGAAGATGAATGATTCATAGCTGTAGATCGATCACTTCTTTAAGTGTTTTTGCTGAGTAAATCTCTGTCTAGTGCCTAATCTCGCCCTAAGGCCCCATGCACACGGCCGTTGTTCACGGCCGTGTGCGGGCCGTGGAACCGTGGCCTGGATCCCTCCTGTGAGCTGGAGCGCACGGCGTCACTGGTTGCTATGACGCCGTGCGCTCCCTGCTGCCGGCACAGTACAGTAATACACTGGTATAGATCATACCAGTGTAGTACTGTATTGCGGCGGCAGCAGGGAGCGCACGGCGTCATAGCAACCAGTGACGCCGTGCGCTCCAGCTCACAGGAGGGATCCAGGCCGCGGTTCCACGGCCCGCAGACTGCTGTGAAACACGGCCGTGTGCATTGGGCCTTACAGCAGCAGCTGCATCCTCTCCCTACACTGATCAGAGCAGAGTGACGTGCGGCGCTACGTGACTCCAGCTTAAATTGAGGCTGGGTCACATGCTGCACTGTGCCAAGAAAGCGCCGAACACCGAACCCGAACCCGGACTTTTACGAAAATGTTTGGGTTCAGGTCCGTGTCACGGACACCCCAAAATTCGGTACGAACCCGAACTGTACAGTTCGGGTTCGCTCATCCCTAGTTATAAGGTATCACTATCTGCCTTTAAAGCTGAACAATTCAAATTTAGAATATTGGTAATTTTTCAAAATTTTCTGTAAAGTTAGGATATTCTTTATAAGTATAGATAAATTATATTGACTCAAATTTACCACTATCATGAAGTTCCACTATCAGAATCGCTTGAATAAGTAAAAGCGCTCCAAACATATGACCACATAAAGTGACAAATGTCAAACTTCCAAAAAAACGGCCTGGTCCTTAAAGTGAAAAATGGCAAGGTCCTTAAGGAGTTAATTATATTGTGTTTGTTTATAATTGTGACTAAGATAAGAATCAGACCACATTATATGAATAATCAATGCATAAATCTAGGTAATGTCAAGGGGTCCACTTACTTTTTCTTGCAACTGTATATTTTCAAGGACAGAAGTTTCAAACTTTGATCCCAATAACTACAAAGGGTACTTTCACACAAGCATTTTAGTTTTCCGGCATAGAGTTCCGTCCTAGGGGCTCTATACTGGAAAATAACCGATAATTTTTATCCCCATGCATTCTGAATAAAGAGTAATCCATTCAGGATGCATCAGGATGTCTTCAGTTCAGTCTTTTTGACTGATCAAGACAGAGATAAAACATGCTACGGTTTTATCTCTGGCCAAAAATACTGAACACTTGCCTGAATTCCAGATCCAGCATTTTTTCCCATAGGAATCCGAAAAAAAGGTGAAAAAAGTAAATGCCAGATCTGTTTTTCCGGATGACACAAATGCCAATAGTTGGCATACGTTTTGATGGATCTTCCAAGCAGTTACGGCGACGGAACTGCTTGCCGGATCACTCTGCCGCAAGTGTGAAAGTACCCTAATAAGAAAACTCACTATTTATAAAATACTGTATTACATAAAGCAATTGAATCATAACAGTGAACTGAATAATACTAAGGAGATAATACATTTATGGTATATTTCACAGAAGGAAAGACATCAACAGAGAACAGTTCTAAATACCTCTGTGATTAAAGTCATACACATAGAAAGGGCAATTGACAGCAAGTATTTTCCCAGGTATTCCTCTTGACCAGCAAACCAATCCATCCCATTCTGGTAAGCAACTTCCTTCTGTCCCTGTATGAAAAGAAACCAATTACTTGTAAAAGTCAATCTTCTTAATATTTATTTTTTCTATCACAATTGTAGTGTTCTAAGTATGTTCTAATTTATTATACATTGTAACTTAATATTTTATGAAATCAGTAGTTTTGAGTAACCAGTTTCCTATGTTTTGAAAACAACTATGTGTTTGTTTGTTTTTTAATACATTTGCTGCCTGCGTCCGTATTGTGGCCTGCATACAGCAGGTCTGCAATATATGGGCACCAGTCGTGTGTGCTCCATTACACAAATGAGGACCCATTCCCTTGAATGGGTCCACAATCCGCAAGATGCAGGGCAGTGCGGAGCGGAGGCACGTAGTAAAAGCCCATGGAAGCACTACGGGGCTCTTCTGTGTAATTTTGGTCCATGCTTCGCACCACAAAAATCCCCAGAACATATTCTATTTTTTTGCGGTGCAGGCTAAATGTTGCGAGTACCATTTAAATGCTATTTGCGGTCTACAGCACAAGCCGTACACGTTTGTGTACATCAGTAGAGTTGAGAAGACATCTGGATGTGCGGGTTAAACGGGTTCGGCCGAACTTCACAAAAAAGTTTGTGTTCGGGACCTGAACTTGACCCCAAAACCGAACACTATTAAAATCAATGGAGACCCGAACTTTTGAACACTAAAATGGCTGTAAAAATGTAATGGAAAGGGCTAGAGGGCTGCAAAATGTGGTTAAGTGCATGACAAGTGCTCTGCAAACAAATGTGGATAGGTAAATTACTTTAAATAACATAAAATACGTAAAAATAAAAAATAATAATCTTGATCTAGGAGGACGAGGTCTATATCGAGTAGGAGGTTGAGGAGGCGGTGGATGTGGAGGTGTAGGTGGAAGCAGCGGTGGAGGAGGAGGAGGTAGCATACACTGCTTTTTGGTTTTATTTATTTTTTAAACATTTTTAATTAGGGTACAGCCCGAAACATTGGAAATATAACCTGTGATAACTCCCTCCAGTCATGCTAAACACACTTTCAGACAATAAACAGGCCAGCACCTCCAAGGCAAAATGGCAAGCTCAGGCGATGTGCCCAATTTGGAGACCCAGAGGTTAAAGGGGGCAGACCCATCATTCAGTACGTGTAGGCGTGTGCACACATACTGCTACACCATTTCGCACGTCCCCGTGATATCCACAATCCAATTGGATATCTTCTCTATCAACTTTTGATTTTCTTTTATGCACCTAACATGGTGATCATGGGTGGCTGGGAATCAGGGTTCCAGGCCGGAGAGGGAGCCTGAGAAAGGGATACCACATCCAAGGGAGGTCAATGGATGAAATTAAATGTAATCAAGCGGAAATGTGGACAAAGTATTGAAGCATAAGCTTCCAAGTTAAGGAGGGGGCACGCAGCAATTACCCACTTTCCGACTCGGTGAGGTAGTGACGATAAATAACAATACAGGACTCTTAAGATGCCCTGTTATTGGAATGATTAATACAAAATTATAGGGATTGTCACTGGGGTATTTTGGATTTAGAAACGTTAGCCAGGAGAGGCCCTGCTGCCGCTTTGTTGACTCTAAATAACTTCTGCCTGATCGTACGTTCCTGTGACGTCCACGATCCATTTGGATATCTTCTCTATCAACTTTCGATGTTCTTTTCTGAGCATACCATATTGATCACGGTAATCAGCGAATCAGGGTTCCACACCGGAGAGGGAGCGTGAGAAAGGGAGACCTCATCCAAGGGAGGTCAATGGCTGCAATGGGATGAAGCGGAAATGAGGGAAAAGTTATTAAAGCAGAAGGATCAAATGAAAGGGCCAAATAAAAATGAATTTTAGAAATGTAAGTCCCTGTCACCTATGCAGAGCAGAGGTTTTTCATCGCCAGAAATGGGTTAATGTCACGCACTAGTGAAACAGGTTATTATAAAAAAAATTGGTCCCTGTCACCTATGCAGAGCAGGGGTTTATTCACAGCTAAAAATTTAAAATATCAACCCAAGAATGTAACAGAAAAATTTGTGAAATTTATTAACCTGTCTACTAGGTAGAGCAAGGGTCTATCACTCCCAAAAATTGGTGAATTTCACCCAAAAATTTAACAGACAAATTAGTGTTTTTTTTTGTTACCTGTCTACTAAGTAGAGCAGTGGTATATCACACACAACAATTGGTGAATTTTACCGGAAAATGTAAACAACACATTAGTGATTTATTTTTACCTGTTTACTAGGTAGAGCATGAGTATATCACACCCAAAAATTGGTGAATTTGCCACCAGCAGCGGGTTTATCAGCGTAAGCTTGTACTCACGCAACTTACAATCACACTACAGTGATGGAATTAAGGACGGGGATCCAGAAGCATGGCCACCCAGTAATCAGCACAACTTAGAATGTGGGCAACTCGGCGGTCGTTGCAGCATGTAATCGCTCGTGTGTGCCTGGCTGCCCAGAGGCAACAAAAAGCTGTCCTCTGTGCGAGGTGTATCCTCTGTGTCCTTTGTATCACCCCAGCCACGCACTAGCAGTGGCGACTCTAGGAACAATATATAGGGGGGGCACAAACATACCACAGTCAAAAATGGGGGGGCACAAACAAAATAAGTATATATCAATAAGATTACAAAATACGAGTGAATTGCGATATGCAGGGATACAGTTATAATAAAGCAATTTACTTACAAAAGAAGCTACTCAGTCGTCTGCTGTGCCGTCCTCTGCTTGCTTCCACGTATTCTTTCCCCTTCTTTCTGTCTCTCGTCAGTGCACAGGCACACTGTTATGGTGGATCTGTGGAAGACACACTGTTATGGGGGCATCTGTGGATGACACATTATGCCTCTCATATCAGCCCCCATATCAGCCCTTATGCCTCATTAGCTCCCATATCAGCCCTTATGCCTCATTAGCCCCCATATCAGCCCTTATGCCTCATTAGCCCCCATATCAGCCCTTATGCCTCATTAGCCCCCATATCAGCCCTTATGCCTCATTAGCCCCCATTATGCCTCTTATTAGCCCCCATATGCCTCCAATTAGCCCCCATATGCCTCCTATTAGCCCCCATATGCCTCCTATTAGCCCCTATATGCCTCCTATTAGCCCCCATATGCCTCCTATTAGCCCCCATATGCCTCCTATTAGCCCCATATGCCCCCATATGCCTCCAATTAGCCCCCATATGCCTATTAGCCCCCATATGCCTCCTATTAGCCCCCATATGCCTCCAATTAGCCCCCATATGCCTCCAATTAGCCCCCATATGCCTCCAATTAGCCCCCATATGCCTCCAATTAGCCCCCATATGCCTCCAATTAGCCCCCATATGCCTCCAATTAGCCCCCATATGCCTCCTATTAGCCCCCATATGCCTCCTATCAGCCCCCATATGCCTCCTATTACCCCATATGCCTCCTATTAGCCCCATATGCCCCCATTTGCCTCCAATTAGCCCCCATATGCCTCCAATTAGCCCCCATATGCCTCCAATTAGCCCCCATATGCCTCCAATTAGCCCCCATATGCCTCCAATTAGCCCCCATATGCCTCCTATTAGCCCCTATATGCCTCCTATTAGCCCCCATATGCCTCCTATTAGCCCCCATATGCCTCCTATTAGCCCCCATATGCCTCCTATTAGCCCCATATGCCCCCATATGCCTCCAATTAGCCCCGATATGCCTCCAATTAGCCCCCATATGCCTCCTATTAGCCCCCATATGCCTCCTATTAGCCCCCATATGCCTCGTATTAGCCCCCATATGCCTCCTATTAGCCCCCATATGCCTCCTATTAGCCCCCATATGCCTCCTATTAGCCCCCATATGCCTCCTATTAGCCCCCATATGCCTCCTATCAGCCCCCATATGCCTCCTATTACCCCATATGCCTCCTATTAGCCCCATATGCCCCCATTTGCCTCCAATTAGCCCCCATATGCCTCCAATTAGCCCCCATATGCCTCCTATTAGCCCCCATATGCCTCCTATTAGCCCCCATATGCCTCCTATCAGCCCCCATATGCCTCCTATTGCCCCCATATGCCTCCTATTAGCCCCATATGCCCCCATTTGCCTCCAATTAGCCCCCATATGCCTCCTATCAGCCCCATATGCCTCCTATTGCCCCCATATGCCTCCTATTAGCCCCATAGGCCCCCATATGCCTCCTATTAGCCCCATATGCCCCCATTTGCCTCCAATTAGCCCCCATATGCCTCCTATCAGCCCCCATATGCCTCCTATTGCCCCCATATGCCTCCTATTAGCCCCATAGGCCCCCATATGCCTCCAATTAGCCCCCATATGCCTCCTATCAGCCCCATATGCCTCCTATTAGCCCCATATGCCTCCTATTAGCCCCATATGCCTCCTATTAGCCCCAAATATGCCTCCAATTAGCCCCAAATATGCCTCCAATTAGCCCCAAATATGCCTCCAATTAGCCCCAAATATGCCTCCAATTAGCCCCCATATATGCCTCCAATTAGCCCCCAAATAGCCCCCATATGCCTCCTATTAGCCCCCAAATATGCCTCCAAATGCCCCATATGGCTCCAATTAGCCCTTATATGCCTCCTATTAGCCCCCATAATGCCCCCAGCAGCCACATTTTTTATAAAATAAAAAATAAAAACACTTACCTCTCCTGTTCCTGGACGGACGCCGCCTGCCATTTTCTTCTCAGTCGACTGTGCTCTAAACTGGCGCGCACAGCGTGAGGTCACAGAGCGACCTCACGCTGTGCGCAGCCCTGCACAGCCGACAGCCGAGGACCAGGAAGTGGTGAGTACAGAGCGTTCACCACTTCCTGGTCCTTCGGTAGAATCGGTACTAATGAGCGCTTCCATAATGGAAGCGCTCATTAGTATTCACCTGGGAGAATTAGCGGGGGGGCACCCGGGGGGGCAAGGGACAACATAGGGGGGGCAATTGCCCCCCCTCGCCCCCCTCTAGCGACGCCACTACGCACTAGTGATGGCCATGAACTGGTCTGGCTGCCACCCTGCTGTGAACATGGTTCCTCCTCCCCATCTCCACATCCTTGACCTCGTTCTCCTCCAGAAATGTGCCCTGGCTGGACAATTGTGTGTCTGGCGTTTGTGGGTGCAGGAAAGGAACCCACCCATGGAGCCACTTGTGAATGACTGGCCGGAAACCCTATGGAATTATCCCTCTTCCACCTCCATCATCGCCAGCAGCGTTTTTTCAAGGAGGCATTGAAGTGGGATAGTAACGCTGAGAACGGCGTAATCGGCACTGGTCGTGTTGGTGGAGTACATATGTATGGGTCCGCGCTAGGTTTCCACAGGCAGGCGTTTCACTAACAGGAAGATTCTATGGAGATTCCACAATGTTACAGGCACATCTCCAATCACAATCCTGATACCAACCAGAACAGAACATCGATAGCTAAAAAGCGTGTGTAGGTGCCCGACCCGGGTTTCGCCTTTGCTTCATCTGGGGCGTTACAAACTAATCAGCCAAAGCTGTGTTCTTACACTTCCCAACTCTTATGTCAGATCCTGTTTCCCGAATTCTGATTCACATATAATTGTATACATTCGACAAACATTTGATTATTTAAAATCGCATTATAAAATCGTATACATTCGATTATTTGAAATCACATTATAAAATTGACCCTTTTAAAACATACAATAAACTCGTATGAAGATTATTTTTGGGTCATACTTCATTATATTTTCTACACATTTCATACAATAAAAGGAATTATGATAACTCCAATGCCTACTTATATAAAAAAAAACACTTATGGAAACTGTTAATATGCTAAGGAGTAGCTAATAAATACCCATGCTAAAACCTCTATTAACCCACCCTGTACCTTATCCACCTATTTTCCTACATATACTAAATAAGGAGCAGATGATGGACACTTGAGGATATCTAAACTGATGATCACGTTCAATACATGCTAACTGCCTTCATGTCCCATTCTATATTTAGGCCTTTAGGTTGCAGGGTATTCAGTTCGTATATCCATTTTGCCTCAATTTTATTGATCTGTTGTACTGCATCCCCACCTTTCCAATTTTTCTGCACATGTTCAACTCCAACAAATCTTAAACCGGCAGGATTATTCCGGTGGACTCTTTTAAAGTGTGCAGATACACTGTGTGACTCAAGACCCCGATTTAAATTGCCTATAATTCGCCAATCCTAGTTTTTAATTTTCTTAAGGTTCTACCAACATATTGTAGCCCGCAGGGGCACTCTAAAACGTAGATTACCCCTGCGGACTCACAAGATAATTGTCCTCTCATGCGCAATTCATTTTGATTGGAGCAGGAGGATATAGTTTTCTGAGTACTACACTTTTTATCCATCATGGATCTATTTTTGCAACCCAAACAAAAACCATACCACACAAAGTTATTTTTGGTGGACTTTTTGGTCTTTGCTTTTAGACATCCTCTTACTATTTTGTTCCGTACAGTGGGTGCCCTCTTAAAAATAAAAGGTGGTTTGTTTGGGATCAGAGGACCAATGACCTCGTCATTCTTCAATATTCTCCAGTTCTTCCTGATTGCCTGCTTGATCTCAGGACAAGAAGCTGAATACACAGTTTTAATTGCCCACTTGAATCTATCAGTGTTTTTCTCTCTAGCTGTTTTTATTCCACCTTGGTTTTCACCAATTACACTTCTTTGATCTTGTAGTACCTCCTCATTATAGCCCTTTTCTTTGAACCTATTTGCAATGATCTCACTCTGTGTCTCATAGTCTGCCTGGTGGGAGCAATTTCTTTTTATGCGTTGGAGCTGACTCTTGGGGACCCCCTGTAGCCATGGGCTATAATGACAACTAGTGGCATCGATATAGCCATTCCTATCTGTAGGCTTGAAGAAGGTTTTATTTGCAAGTCGTTGATTGATGATAGATATTTCCAAATCAAGGAGATTAACCCTAACTTTACTACTCTCCTCCGTAAATTTGATGTTCCATTGATTGTTGTTGATATACTGAATGAACGCCCCTTAGAGAAGATTCATCACCCTTCCAGATACACAGGCAATCATCGATGTATCTTCTCCAAAGAATCAAAATACCTCCTGGTCCTATTTTCTGTATGATTGGGGTAATAAAAATTTTTTCCCAGTAGGATATAAAAAGATTGGCAAAACTGGGTGCAAATTTCACACCCATTGCCACATGTTGGTGGAGTACTCGAAACAGTGCCACAAGGAACACAGGTCTCGCATGGAGGCCCAGTCATTAGTGGTGAAGTGGTGCTGTTCCACAGAGCGACTCACCCGAGTGTGCTGCAGCTGAAACTCCACTATCGCTTGCTGCTACTCACACAGTCTGGTCAGCATGTGCAAGATGGAGTTCCACCTTGTGGGCACGTCGCATATGAGGCGGTGAGCGGGAAGGCTGAAGTTACGCTTCAGCACTGACAAGCGAGCAGGAGCAGGGTGAGAACGCCGAAAGTGCGCACAGACGGCCCGCAATTTCTGAAGCTGCTCTGACTTATCGGGGTAATTTTTAAGGAACCTCTGCACTACCAAATTCAGCACATGCGCCAGGCAAGGGATGTGCGTCAAATCCACTAGTCCCAGAGCTGCTACGAGATTTTGCCCATTATCGCACACCACCAGGCCGGGCTTGATGCTTACTGGCACCAACCACTCATCGGTCTGTTGTCCAAGGCCCGTCCACAGCTCCTGCGCGGTGTGGGGTTTGTCCCCCAAACAGATAGATTTTAAAAATGCCTGCTGTCGTTTACCCCTGGCTGTGCTGAAGTTGGTGGTGAAGGTGTTACTCTGACCGGATGAGGAGCCGGTAGAGGATGAGGAAGTGGAGTAGAAGTAGAAAGCAACAGGAGGCAAACTGAAGCACCCTGCAATCCTCGGTGGTGGAAGGACATGAACCAAACTGCTATCTGCCTCAGGCCCAGCCGCCACTGCATTTACCCAGTGTGCTGTTATTGAGATATAGCGTCCCTGACCGTACTTACTGGTCCACATATCCGTAGTGAGGTGCACCTTGCCACAGATGGCTTTGAGCAGTGCACACCTGATTTTGTCCCCCACTTGGTTGTGCAGGGAAGGGATGGCACGCCTGGAAAAGTAGTGGCTGCTGGGTACGACGTACATAAGGATTATAAACTCTCCGTCTCCACCAGATGGAATGGCAGCATTTCAAAGGCCAGAAATTTTGAAATGCTGACATTCAGAGCGAGGGATCGCAGGTGGCTAGATGGTAATTCCTCTTCCGCTCCAGTGTTTGGGAGATGTAGAGCTGAACGCTTCCGTGGGACATTGTGGAGATGCTTAGTGACTTGGTTGGTGGTGTTGCTAGCAGATCCTCTGTGGGGTGGAAGATAGCACTGTCACTCCAGAGGTGGATAAAGAGGCCGAGACTGCAGCAGAAGAGGAAGCAAGAGGAGCCAGAGACATTTCTTGATTTTTGAGGTGTCTACTCCACTGCAGCTTGTGCTTTGCACTTAAATGCTTGGTCATGCAGATTGTGCTCAGGTTGAAAATGTTTATGCCTTGCTTCAGGCTCTGATTGCACAGCGCGCAAACCACTCGTGTCTTGTCGTCAGCACATTGTCTGAAGAACTGCCACGCCAGGGAACTCCTTGGAGATGGCTTTGGTGTGCTCAGTCCCTTGCTGCGGTGGGAAGTAGCAGTCGTATTGTCTAGGGGACGGCCGCTCCGCTTTTGCACTCTGCTCCCTCTTCTGTTGTGCTGGTGGCTCTCTGCAACCACCGCCTCTTCCTCCAAACTACACAGGTCACTTGCATGACCTTAATTCCATGTGGGGTTGAGAACCTCATCGTCCTCCACATCATCTTCCACCCAGTCTTCACCCCTGCCCTCCTTGACGGTCTGCACACTTTCGAAAGCCACAGCAGTTGGTACCTGTGTTTCTGTCACAGGTAACAAGACAATGCAAAATGAATGTATGACTCACTGGATCCAAAACTAAGGAACAAAAGGGAGACCCCTGCTTAAGACCTGGCACTCTCCCTGACTGCTCAGCCTATGCGAAAATCCCAATGGTAGATGATCGCATATCCTCGTACCTCGACTGTATAACACCTGAACACCCTACAATAGTGAGGGGACATGACCACCGGCTCCCTACACTAGACACGGAGGGAGTCAGGGTCACCTGGGATCCAGCAAACAGGAAATCACAAAAGAATGTAACACTTATCTTGTAGAAGACTGGGAAATAGGATCAGCATGCACACACACTCCAGGAAGTTGTATAAGCCGCACAATAATGCATTATGGGGAGGAGTTTAAAGGGATGCAATCAGTCCAACTACATGACAGCTGAGAGAGGCTAACGAGATGAAGAACTGAAAACCAAAACAAAGAATAGCTCAAGAAGGAGGTTCTGAAAGGCATCTGTCAGAGCTTCTCAGATGTCTGGTTGTGACAGTACCCCTCCCTCTACGAGTGGACTCCGGACACTCAGAGCCCACCTTCTCAGGATGGGACCTATGGAAAGCCCTGATGAGACGAGTGGCCTTAATGTCCGTCACTGGGACCCACATCCTCTCCTCAGGACCATAACCCTCCCAATGAACGAGGTACTGGAGAGAACCGCGGACAACAAGAGAATCCACAATCCTGGAGATCTGAAATTCAAGATTGCCATCAACCATAATCGGAGGAGGAGGCAAAGGTGCGGGTACAATGGATTGAACATAAGGTTTTAATAAGGACTTATGAAAAACATTATGGATCTTCCAAGTCTGAGGAAGATCAAGACGGTAGGCAACAGGATTTATGACAGACAGGATTTTGTAAGGCCCAATAAACTTAGGACCCAACTTCCAGGAAGGAACCTTCAATTTGATATTCTTGGTAGACAACCACACCAGATCACCAACATTCAGGTCCGGACCAGACACACGTCTCTTATCTGCCACACGCTTATATCTCTCACTCATGCTCTTTAGATTATCCTGAATCTTTTCAGGATAATCTTTTCAGGATAAATAGATGACAAAGACGAGGAGAATCTGTCCTCATCAGGTAAACCAGAAGATCCGTCTCCCGAGAAAGTCCCAAACTGCGGATGAAACCCATATGCACCAAAAAATGGTGTCTTATCAGAGGACTCCTGACGACGGTCATTTAAAGCAAACTCAGCAAGAGACAAAAAAGAACACCAATCCTCCTGATTCTCCGCCACAAAACAGCGCAGATATGTCTCCAGATTCTGATTGACGCGCTCTGTCTGGCCATTCGACTGCGGGTGGAAAGCAGAAGAGAAAGACAACCGAACCCCCAAGCGAGAACAGAAAGCCTTCCAGAATCTGGAAACAAACTGCGTGCCCCTATCAAAGACTATGTCTGAAGGAATACCATGCAATTTGACAATGTGATCAATAAATGCCTGCGCCAGCGTCTTAGCATTGGGCAAACCAGGGAAAGGGATGAAATGCACCATTTTGCTAAAACGGTCCACCACCACCAGAATCACAGTCTTCCCCGAGGAACGGGGTAGGTCCGTCCAGATGTGTCCAAGGACGGGAAGGAATGGGTAAGGGAAGAAGAGGACCTGATGGCCGTGAATGAGGGACTTTGGCATGAGCGCAAGTCTCGCAGGCTGCCACAAAACCCTCAACCGACTTACGAAGCGCAGGCCACCAGAATCTCCGAGCGATGAGATCCACTGTGGCTCTTGCCCCCAGGTGCCCAGCAAGGACCGTATCGTGGTGTTCCTTAAAAATCTTGTGTCTTAAAGCGAGAAGCACAAACAAAGACAAAGATCAGGAGCCTCTAACTGGGCTACCTGCACCTCTGCCTCCAATTCAGGAAAAAGAGCAGAGACCACCATCCCTTCAGCCAAAATGGGACCCGGGTCTTCAAAATTCCCACCTCCCGGAAAACAACGTGACAGGGTATCTGCCTTCACATTCTTAACCCCAGGGCGGAACGTGACAACAAAATTAAACCTTGAAAATAACAAAGACCATCTGGCCTGTCTCGGGTTCAGACGCTTGGCTGACTCCAAGTAGGCCAGATTTTTATGGTCAGTAAACACGGTAATAGGGTGTCTGGCTCCCTCTAGCCAATGGCGCCATTCCTCAAAAGCCAACTTGATGGCCAACAACTCCCTATCTCCCACATCGTAATTTCTCTCTGCGGAGGAGAGTTTCTTCGAGAAAAAGGCACACAGTCGCCATTTGGCAGGAGAGGAACCCTGAGACAAGACTGCACCCACCCCCACCTCAGAAGCATCAACCTCAACTATGAAGGGTAGAGAAATATCAGGTTGTACCAAGATGGGAGCAGAAGCAAAACTCTCCTTGATATTAGAAAAGGCCTTACGCGCCCCTACCGACAAGGAATAAAAATCTACTCCCTTTCTGGTCATATCAGTGAGTGGTTTAACAACAGAGGAATAATTCAAAATAAACTTCCTGTAATAATTGTCAAAGCCCAAAAAACGCATCAGCGCCTTCTGATTCTCAGGAGGCTCCCACTCAAGCACAGCGCGGACCTTCTCGGGGTCCATGCGAAAACCAGAAGCGGAGAGAAGAAACCCCAGAAATTGAATTTCTGGAACCGCAAACACACATTTTTCCAGTTTCGCGTATAATTTATTCTCCCGCAGGATGAGCAAGACCTGACGTAAATGTTCCTTATGAGTTTTGAAATCAGGAGAAAAAATCTAAATGTCATTCAAATACACTAATACAAATTTTCCCATTAAATTATAAAAAAATGCTGTTCACGAAATGCTGAAAAACGGCTGGGGCATTCATCAAACCAAAAGGCATAACCAAATTCTCAAAATGGCCCTCAGGGTATTGAAGGCCGTCTTCCATTTGTCTCCTTCTCTGACCCTGACCAGGTTGTATGCCCCTCTTAGATCTAATTTGGAAAAGACTTTAGCCCCAACATTCTGGTTAAACAGGTCCCGGATCAGAGGAAGCGGATAAGGGTCTCGAATAGTGATACTGTTCAGCTCCCTGAAATCCAGACAAGGTCTTAAAGAACCATCTTTTTTCTTATCAAAGGAAAAACCAGCGGCAACAGGTGACTTCGAGGGTCGTATGTGTTCTTTTCTCAGACTCTCAGAGATATAAGCATGCATAGCGACCCTTTCAGGTTGGGAAAGATTGTATAAACAAGATTTAGGCAGCGTGGCACCTGGGATGAGATTAATAGGGCAATCGTACTCCCTGTGCGGGGGCAAATCCTGAACTCCACTCTCAGAGAAGACATCCGAAAATTCAGAGAAATAAAGTGGTACAGTCTTAGTAGAAACCTCAGAAACAGATGTCGTGAGGCAATTCTCTCTGCAAAAGTCTCTCCAACCATTTATTTGCCTTGCTTGCCAATCAATGGTGGGGTTATGTTTAGTGAGCCAGGGTAGCCCCAACACAAGAGGAGTAGGTAATCCGCTAAGGACGAAACATGACACATCCTCAACATGAGCATCACTCACAATTACACAAATATTGTGAACTATGCCCTTTAATGATTTCTGAGAAAGTGGAGCGGAATCAATAGCAAAAACAGGAATATCCTTTCCCAAAGTGCATACCTGGAAACCATGAGTTATCGCAAAATGATTATCAATGAGATTGACAGCTGCTCCACTATCTACAAAAATCTCACAAAAAATGTTCTTGCTCTCTAGCGCCACCCGGGCAGGCAGGACAAAATGGGAACTACAAGCAAATGGAAAACCTTCAATTTCCGCCTCAACCCTGCCAATAGTAACAGATGGAACATTTTTAAAAGATTTTTCCCTTTTTGTTTCTTTATTACTCCCAGAAAACTGCCTGAATCTCCTAGAGGGACAAACATTTGCCAAATGATTTATACCTCCACAACAAAAACAAACCTTCCCATGCGGGCTGAATCTTCTATTGTCAGAGGCAATCAACCCCAGCTGCATGGGCTCCTGCTCAGAAGGGGCTGACAGCGACTGAGACCCCTGCACACAGAATGAGACCGCTGCACTGTCCTGGGACTGAGTATGACAGGAAGGAGAGATCTCTCCTCTCTCTCTAAGATGCCTGTCAATACGAACGGCCTGAGACATAGCAGAGTCCAAGGAGATAGGCCTCTCATGAAAAGCAAATGCATCTTTCAATCCCTCAGAAAGACCATTGCAAAATTGACTTCGGAGTGCAGCATCATTCCAACCAGTATCAGCTGCCCATCTCCAAAATTCTGAGCAATATATCTCTGCGGATTGTTTACCCTGGCATAACAGACGTAGTCTAGACTCAGCCAAAGCAACACGATCCGGATCATCATATATCTTAACCAGGGCTAAAAAGAATTCATCCACTGAACGGAGGGGCCGTGCCCCCACCGGCAGCGAAAAGGCCCACGACTGAGCGTTACCCCTGAGCAGCGATATAATGATCCCCACCCTCCGTTCCTCATCACCAGAGGAATGGGGAAGAAGGCGAAAATGGAGTTTGCAAGCCTCTCTGAAACGCACAAAATTCTAAAAATTCTACCCCCGGAGAACGTATCTGGGAGCGAAATCTTAGGCTCAGAACAAACTTTATGAACGCAAGCTGAACCCGTCACTAGAAACTGAGAAAGAGTCTTACGGAGATGAGCTACCTCCAATGAAAGACCCTGAAAGCATTCAAAAGTGAAACCGGAGCCATGCTTGAGGTGGTTTAGGCGGCTTATAATGTCACGGAAGGTGTACAGCTAACAAGACAATGCAAAATGAATGTATGACTCACTGGATCCAAAACTAAGGAACAAAAGGGAGACCCCTGCATAAGACCTGGCACTCTCCCTGACTGCTCAGCCTATGCGAAAATCCCAATGGTAGATGATCGCATATCCTCGTACCTCGACTGTATAACACCTGAACACCCTACAATAGTGAGGGGACACGACCACCGGCTCCCTACACTAGACACGGAGGGAGTCAGGGTCACCTGGGATCCAGCAAACAGGAAATCACAAAAGAATGTAGCACTTATCTTGTAGAAGACTGGGAAATAGGATCAGCATGTACACACACTCCAGGAAGTTGTATAAGCCGCACACTAATGCATTATGGGGAGGAATTTAAAGGGATGCAATCAGTACCACTACATGACAGCTGAGAGAGGCTAACAAGATGAAGAACTGAAAACCAAAACAAAGAATAGCTCAATGAGGAGGCATCTGTCAGAGCTTCTCAGATGTCTGGTTGTGACAGTTTCGTCATCATCCGAGATGTGCTGCGATAGTCCTCCCATGTACTCATCTTGAAACATAAGTGGTCGGGCATCCGTGCATCTCTTCCACTTCTGGGGCAGGATTAGGTGGATCGCCCTGGGAAACCCTGCTAGCAGAGTCATCAAAAAGTAGAAGAGACTGCTGCGTGACTTGGGCCTCAGACTGCTTGGCTGATTTACAAGGGGATGAGGTGAAGACTGATGGACATTGGCTGCAGTTGCCAACTCTGATCTTTAAGCAGGAGACTGGGTGGGAGACAATGTGAAGGAACTGGAGGCACTGTCAGCAACCCAATCTACTATCGTCTGTACTTGTTCTGGCCTCACCATTCATAGAGCTGCATTAGGCCCGACCAAATACCGCTGAAGGTTCTTTCGCCTACTCGCACCTGAGGAAGGTGTTTCACTTGTGCGTGTAGCTTGCACGGATCGACCACATCCTCTCCCTGCAACTGGAGCTCCACCAGCAGCACCACATCCGGGGCCACGTCCCTTATTTGATGCTCTCCTCATATTTCTCAAATATAGGATCTTACCCAAAATGTGTGTGTTTTTTAATAACAGAATATAACACCAGTATATAGCACTTGTATCTCATACTGACACATGCAGCAAAGGTTGCAAAAATAAGTATTTTGCCCAAAATAGGTTTTTTTTTAAATAACAGAATACAACAACAGTATCTAACACATGTATCTCACAATAACATATGCAGCAAAGGCTGCAAAATTAAGATTTTTTACTTAAATTGGTGTTTTTTTTTTAATACCTGAATAGCACAGCAGTATCTAAAGCATGTATCTCACACATACAGAAGCAAAAAATAATTTTTGAATGACAGATGCAAACAAGGCTGCTAGATTTTTGCCCTAAATGTGTTTTTTTAATAAAAGAATATGACAGCAGTATATAACGCTTGAATTTCACACGTACAGATGCAGACAAGGCCGCAAATTAAGTACTTTGCCCCAAAATGTTTTTGGTTTTTTTAAATACCAGAATAGCACAGCAGTATCTAAAAGGTGTATCTCACACTGACAGATGCAGACAAGGCCGCAAATTAAGTATTATGCCCTAAATGGGTGTTTTTTTTTTAAAAACGCATAACATTATAGCTGTATTTCTAGCTTAAATTGCACACTGACTAATGCGCAGAGGCCCCAGATGGAGGGTATTGCCAAATATGGGTGTTTTTTTTTTAATCCAGAAAATTATTGAAGTATTTAAAGCTTGTTTTAACAATAACTGCAGAACAATAGATGCAGAAAAGGCTGCAATATTAAGTATTTTGTCCAAAATGGGTGTTTTTTTTACCAACAGAATATGACAGCAGTATATAACGCTTTAATTTCACACGTGCAGATGCAGCAAGGGCTGTAACATTTATTTGAAAAAAAGGGTGTTCTTTAAAACCCTGAAAATTATTGCTGTATTTCTAGCTTAAATTGCACACTGACTAATGCTGCAAAGGCACCAGAGGTAAGATATTGCCAAAAATTTTTTTTTTTTTTTTTTTAACCCAGATTATTATTGCTGTATTTTAAGCTTGGATTTCAATGTCACAAAAGCACATATGCAGTGCTGGGGCACTGAGCTTGCATAAAATGTCCGCCGCCGCCCACCTAACTAACAGACGGATAAAAGTTATTTTTTTCTGTCACTGGGCTCAGGGCAAAAAGATTGTGCACTGCACCCACACAACTTCATCTATGTAGATCGCTGAGTTCAATTGCAGTTCTGATTAAAGGGACACTGACAGGGCCAATAAGCATATTAAGGTATATATATGGCAGTACAGATCTTATAATGAGTATTACAATCATCTAAGTATCCCCCCTGTCCACATTATACATACAGTAAACTTAAGTTTTATAACCTGCTCCCACGGTCTTCAATCTGCCCAAGGGGCGGCGTTTCACCTCTCTTGCGCCCAGCCAGCCTCCCCCAACTGCCGCTTTGAAGCGCCGCCCAGCTCATGAATATTCAGTTTGCTGGGCGGCTTCCGCGGTCCCCGCTCTGAAGCGCTGCGCTGAACAGTGCCCTGCGCATGCGCCGGATCTTGTGAAGTAGGGGACAATAAGCGCCGCCCAGCGAAGTGAATATTGATGAGCTGGGCGGCGCTTACTGTACTGGACTTCACAAGATCCGCTTCAAAGCGGCAGTTGGGGGAGGCTTGCTGGGCGCAAGAGAGGTGAAACGCCGCCCCTTGGGCAGATTGAAGACCGTTGGAGCAGGTTATAAAACTTAAGTTTACTGTATGTATATTGTGGACAGGGATGTATAATGTGGACAGCAGCAGCATCATATCCCCACACTAAGGACAGCAGAGTGACGTGCAGCGCTACAAGACTCCAGCTTATATAGAGCCTGTGTCACATGCTGCACTGGCCAATCACAGCCATGCCATTAGTAGGCATTGCTGTGATGGCTTCTAAGAGTACAGAGTTAAACGCTTGTTGATTGGCTGCTCTGCAGCCTTTCAAAAAGCACCAAGAAAGCGGCAAACACCGAACCCGAACCCGTTTTTTTTTCGTTCGTGTTCGGGTCCGAGTTCCAAAAATCCTAAACTTCGGTACGAACCCAAACTTTTCAAAAAGTGCCATTAACTCGCAGAACGCAGAACCCAAACTTTTACTGAAATGTTCAGGTTCGGGTCCAGGGTCCAAAATTCCTAAAGTTTGTTACGAACCTAAACTTTACAGTTCAGGTACGCTCAACCCTATACATGAGCCTTAAGAAAACTGTTTAAATACAGAATAGATGTAAGCCCTTAATGTCAGCAGAGTGGATGCATATATGAAAATAATGCACCAAGGAGTTTTGGGATTCAAATGAAGCTTTATAAATGTGAATGTCATGATATATGTAAGTCATTACAACATTACAAAGAAAATACTGTATCTTTATTTATAAAGAAGGACATATGTATGTATCTTTCGCAATCACTCAAAAACACAAGCATCAATTTCAACAAAACCTGGTATACACAGCCCTTGCTACCTATAAAGAAATCTTGTGGGGGTCACAGCTCTCTGGGACGTACCGTTCCTGAGATATTCCCCCAAAATGACCTGCATTAGCGAATACAAGCCTGCAAGTCTTTCTCTTCATATCCCAACTGCCATACTCACGGTCACATGTTCCTTATCAGCCAATAGAAGCTTGCAGGCCCTCCACATACACACAGAAGCTTGCAGGCCCTCCACATACACACAGAAGCTTGCAGGCCCTCCACATACACACAGTTTTACTCCTGGTTTACATAACAACCCAGCCAATTTTCTTCACTGCTGTAGATCAACTTTAGGCAAGGGCTACACGTCGACATGTGTAGCGCAACAATAAATCGCACGACACATAGGGCACAACTTGTCACAGTGCGGTGTGTGGAATTCACTCCACAACAAACAAAGAAGGGAGGGGTGAAAGGTGCTAGGCCTGGAAACAAGTGAATGTGGAAAGGTCACCATCTGGTAAGTCCCTAAACCGATCCCTGACTTCTAACAGTATGAACAGACCTCTATGGTATGAATGTTTATACGCCGGAACCTAAGGCCCTGTCTCACCCTACATGGCCCTGGATACAGTGTCAGCGGAAGGAACAGGGGACCCCCTCAGGCCTAATACCAAAAGGCAAGGAAAAAAACACAAACAAACAATAGGAAAAAAAGACACTTAACTCTGAAGTATGTGGACGAGCAGGATCTTAGAGGAGTACCAACACCAGCGCTTCCACAGCCAAAATAAGCTATCAACTGCATAGCATGATGAGTGAGATGTTGGAATGACCACTTAATCTACACCTGGGACAAGAGGTGTGGTCATAACCAGCAACAACATTGAACAAAGTGAAACCAAAGGGACTGTCAGATACCATCACATACATCCAATCTCTTAGATCTTCTGACCCCTGTCACTGGAGAGACCGTGACAGCACCCCCACCCCTACTACGGGTGACCTCCAGACACCCAGGACCGACCTTATCTGGATGAGCTCTGTGGAAAGCTTTTACCAGACGACAAGCATTGACATCGGCCGCTGGAACCCACATCCTCTCCTCTGCTCCATAACCTATCCAGTGAACGAGATACTGGAGGGATCTACGGAGAACTCAGGAGTCCACTATCATGGTGATATGAAATTCCAGATTACCATCCACCATTACAGGGGGGGGGGAGGCAAGGAGGACGGTTCAACAGGTTTGACATATCTCTTAAACAGCTACTTATGGAACACATTATGAATTTTCAAAGCCTGAGGGAGTTCAAGACGAAAGGCTACCGGGTTAATAATGGCAGTGATCGTATATGGTCCAATATTATTTGTATATAAAACCCCAGCTTCAATCACTTTTATTGGGGGTACAACTGGTATATCACACCAGTAGAAATTATTTGTTCTAATAGCGTTTATCACTCTATGTAGCTGCGGTAATGCAGAAAAATCGCAAACAAATGCTGCACTACCTTAGTGCACTCTATAGAAAGAATATTATTGGTAAATCACACCTCTACTTCAATCAGGTTTTTTTCTTTGGGGGGGGGGGGCAACAGGTGTATCACACCAGTAGAAATTATTTGTTCCAATAGCGTTTGTCACTCTGTGTAGCTACGGTAACGCAGCAAAACTGCAAACAAATGCTGCACTAACCAAATGCACTATATAGAAAGTATATTATTTGCATATAAAACCCCAGCTTCAATAACTTTTTTTGGGGGGGGCAACTGATATATCACACCAGTAGAAAATATTTGTTCCAATAGCATTTGTCACTTTGTGTAGCTGAGGAAACGCAGTAAACCACAAACAATTGCTGCACTACCTTAATGCACAATATAGAAAGTATATTATTTGCATATAACACCTCTGCTTCAATCAGTTTTTTGGGGGGGAACTGGTACTGCATATCACACTAGTATAAATTATTTGTTTTAATAGCATTTGACACTTTGTGTAGCTGAGGTAACGCAGCAAAACCTCAAACAAATCCTGTGCTACCCAAATGCACTATATAGAAAGTATATTTTTTTGTATATAACAACCCTGCTTCAATCACTTTTTTCTGGGGGCAACTGGTATATCAAACCAGTAGAAATTATTAGTTCCAATATAGTTTGTCACTCTGTGTAGCTCAGGTAACACAGCTGCGGTAACTATATACATATTATTTGTATATAACACCCTGCTTCAATCACTTTTTGGGGGGCAACTTGTTTGTCACACCAGTAGAAATTATTTGTTCCAATAGCGTTTGTCACTCTGCTGCACTACCCAAATGCACTATACTGTAGAAAGTATATTATTGGTAAATCAGACCCCTACCTCAATCACTTTTTTTTTTCCTGGGGCAACTGGTATATCAAACTAGTTAAAATGATTTGTTCCAATAGAGTTTGTAACTCTGTGTAGCTGAGGTAACGCAGCAAAACTGCAAACAAATGCTGCACTACCCAAATGCACTATATATAAAGTATATTTTTTGTATATAACTACCCTGCTTTAATCACTTTTTTGGGGGGGAAACTGGTATATCACACCAGTAGAAATTATTTGTTCCATTAGCGTTTGTCGCTCTGTGTAGCTGCGGTAACGCAGCAAAACCGCAAGCAAATGCTGCACTACCCAAATGCACTATATAGAAAGTATACTATTAATATATCTCACCCTTGTTTAAATCAGTTTTTTGGGGGGCAACTGGTATATCACAGTAGAAATTATTTGTTCTAAAAGTGTTTGTCACTTTGTGTAGCTGAGGTAGGCAGAAAAACTGCAAACAAATGCTGCACTACCCAAATTTACTATATAGAAAGTATATTATTTGTGTATAACAACCCTGCTTTTATAACTTTTTTTCCTGGGGCAACTGGTATATCAAACCAGTTTAAATGATTTGTTCCAATAGAGTTTGTCACTCTGTGTAGCTGAAGTAATGCAGCAAAACCGCAAACAAATGCTGCACTACCCAAATGCATGCACTATATAGAAAGTATATTATTTGTATATAACACCTCTGCTTCAATCACTTTTTTTTTTTGGGGGGGGGGGGGGGGGAACTGGCATATTACACCAATAGAAATTATTAGTTCCAATAGCGTTTGTCACTCTTTGTAGCTGCGGTAAAGCAGCAAATCCGCAAACAAGTGCTGCACTACCTAAATGCACTATATGGAAAGTATATTATTGGTGTATCACACCTCTACTTCAATCAGTTTTTTTGAGGGGCAAATGGTATATAACAACAGTAGAAATGATTTGTTCTAATAGTGTTTGTCACTCTGTGTAGCTGCGGTAATGCAGCAAGACTGCAAATAATTGCTGCACTACCCAAATGCACTATATAGAAAGTATATTTTTGTATATAACAACCCTGCTTCAATCACTTTTATTTGGGGGCAACTGGTATATCACACAAGTAGAAATTATTTGTTTCAATAGCGTTTGTCACTCTGTGTAGCTACGGTAACACAGCAAAATCGCTAACAAATGCTGCAATACCCAATTGCACTATATAGAAAGTATACTATTAATATATCACACTCCTGTTTAAATCAGTTTATTTGGGGGACAACTGGTATATCACACCAGTAGAAATTATTTGTTCCAACAGCATTTATCACTCTGTGTAGCTGTGGTAACGCAGCAAAACCACAAACAAATGCTGCACTACCCAAATGCATGATATAGAAAGTATATTATTTGTATTTAACACCCCTTCTTCAATCAGTATTTTGGGGGGCAACTGGTATATAGTGATGTCCCAAATATTTGCGGGCGAACATATGCGATGTTCGGTCTGCCCCCTATACATCATCATTGAGTAAACTTTGACCCTGTACCTCACAGTCAGCAGACACATTCCAGCCAATCAGCAGCAGACCCTCCCTCCCAGACCCTCCCACCTCCTGGACAACATCCATTTTAGATTAATTCGGAAACTGCATTCACAGTGAGAAGAGGGGCAGTGCTGCTGCTGCTACTGATTCAATTGGGAAAGAGTTAGCTAGGGCATTGTTCTGTGTCCACAGACTCATCTGCTGTAAGGACAGCGTCCTGACAGCACCCAAAAAGCCCTTTTCAGGGCTGGCACATCAGTGTGCTTTTTAAATTTATATATATATATATATATATATATATATTGCAGTTGCCTGGCTGCCCGTGTGTGAGAGGCTGTGCAGGCTCAGTCATAGACAGCACTGTGTACACAGTGCACACCATTCATACAGGGTGTGACAGAAAATACCTTGCAGATAAAAAAAATGTATATTTAATATTTTTCTTTGACATAATCACATTTGCAAGCCCGTGTGTGTCAGGCCCACCCATACTGTATACTGCTAGTGGCTAGGCCTGCACTCATACCGTTACAGGGTGTCATTCACTCAAATTCCTTGCAGAAAAAAAAAAATTCTATTGAAAATTTTTCTGTGATCTAATCACATTTGAAAGCCCGTGTATGTCAGGCCCACACATACTGTATTGTGCCCACTGGCTAGTGGCTAGGCCTGCACTCATACCATTTCAGGGTGCCATTCACTCAAATACCTTGCAGAAAAAAATAATTCTGTTTAAAAAATGTTTGTGATCTAATCACATTTGCAAGCCCGTGTGTGTCAGGCCAACACATACTGTATTGTGCCCACTGGCTAGTGGCTAGGCCTGCACTCATACCGTTACAGGGTGTCATTCACTCAAATACCTTGCAGAAAAAATATATATATTTTGAATTTTTCTGTGATCTAATCACATTTGCAAGCCCGTGTTTGTCAGACCCACACATACTGTATTGTGCCCACTGGCTAGTGGCTAGGCCTGCACTCATACCGATACAGGGTGTCATTCACCCAAATGCCTTGATCTAATCACATTTGCAAGCCCGTGTGTGTCAGGCCAACACATACTGTATTGTGCCCACTGGCTAGTGGCTAGGCCTGCACTCATACCGTTACAGGGTGTCATTCACTCAAATACCTTGCAGAAAAAAAAAATTCTCTTTAAAAAATGTCTGTGATCTAATCACATTTGCAAGCCCATGTGTGTCAGGCCCACACATACTGTATTGTGCCCACTGGCTAGTGGCTAGGCCTGCACTCATACCGTTACAGGGTGTCATTCACTCAAATACCTTGCAGATAAAAAAAAAAATTAGAAATTTTCTGTGATCTAATCACATTTGCAAGCCTGTGTGTGTCAGGCCCACACAGACTGTACTGTGCCCACTGCCCACCACTTATATAGGGTGGCACAGTACCTTGCACGCATAGTAACACTTATCTAATAAAAAATGATAGGCAGAGGCAGGCCACGCCGCAGGGCCGTCGTGTTCGTGGTGCTGTGATTTCCACTGGCCCTGGAATAATGCCCAGTGTTCAGAGGCCACGTACCCTGAACCCAAAAAATTCTGAGAAAATAGTTGACTGGCTTACACAGGACACCCAATCTTCAACAGCTTCTGCTAAGAACCTTGATGCACCATCCTCCTCCAGATCAGCTTTGGTCACCTACTCTCAAGTTACCACTCCCCCCCCCACACATCAGTTGGATGAAATTAGTGATGTGCAGCCATTATTGCCAGGGGATGTAGATAACAGGGATATGTCTCAGTCAGGCAGCATTACAAACATGGACATACAGTGTGATGATGATGTTGTACCCGCTGCTGCTTCCTTTGCTGAGGTGTCAGATACAAGTGAAGTGGTTGATAATGACGATGTTTCCCTGGATGCCACGTGGGTGCCTGCTCGAAGAGAAGAAGAAGAGGGGGAAAGTTCAGAAGGGGAGAAAGAGAGAAGGAGGAGACGAGTTGGAAGCAGGGGGAGGTCGTAGCAAGAAGCTAGTGGCACAGTCAGACAGCATGTATCGGCACCCTGGGTCAGCCAGACAGAACGCCAATCAACGCATGCTGTTGCCACCACCAGAATGCCATCATTGCAAAGCTCAGCAGTGTGGCATTTTTTTTGTGTGTCTGCCTCTGACAACAGCGATGCCATTTGAAACCTGTGCCAAAAGAAACAGGTACAACTGCTTTGCGAAGGCACATGAGCGCACATCACAAACGCCTATGGAATCAACACATGATGACGAGTAGAAGCAGCACACAAGCTCAAAGCCACCATCTTCCTCCGGGTCCAGCATCTTCAGCCACATCAACCACTGCTGTCCTCCTTGGCCCCTCTCAACCACCCACCACTCCGCCTCTCACCTTAAGCAGTTCCATCTCATCTGCCCACAGTCAGGTGTCTGTAAAGGAAATGTTTGAGCGTAAGAAGCCAATGTCACAGAGTCACCCCCTTGCCCGGTGTCTGACACCTGGCTTGACGGAACTCTTAGCCCGCCAGCTTTTACCATACCAGCTGGTGGAGTCTGAGGCTTTCAAAAAATTTGTTGCTATTGGGACACCACAGTGGAAGGTACCCGGACAATTTTTTTTTTTCTAATAAGGCAATCCCAAACCTCTACTCAGTGATTTAAAAGGGAGTCATGGCATCTCTGGCATACAGTGTTGGGGCAAGGGTCCATCTGACCACTGATACCTGGTCTGCAAAGCACGGTCAGGGCAGGTATATCACCTACACTGCGCATTGGGTCAACCTGCTGATGGCTGCCAAGCATGGAATGCGTGGCTCTGCAGCGGATTTGGTGACACCGCCACGACTTGCAGGCAGGCCTACTGCCACCTCCTCTACTCCTCCTACTCCATCTTCTTCCATAACCTCCTTGGCTGAGTCCTCTTCTGCTGCGGCATCTGGCTACACATCAACTGAATCCCCCCAGCTCCCCAGGGGCTATTCCACATCCCGGATGCGACAGTGTCACGCTGTCTTGGGGTTGACTTGCCTGAAAGCAGAGAGCCACACCGGACCAGCACTCCTGTCCACCCTGAACGCACAGGTGGATCAGTGGCTGACACCACACCAACTGGAGATCGGGAAAGTGGTGTGCGACAATGGAAGCAATTTGTTGGCGGCATTGAATTTGGGCAAGTTGTCACATGTATCGTGCATGGCACATGTGTTGAATCTCATCGTACAATGCTTTGTGTCTAAGTATCCAGGCTTACAGGACGTCCTCAAGCAGGCCAGGAAGGTGTAGTATAAGACTATTATACACCATTAAGTCACACCTATCAATAGCACACCTATACCAGTCCTTAACAGGACTTTTGTGGCCCTATTAGTTAGCGTTTGGTGTCCCTAACAGTCTGTCCCTAGTCCACACAGCAACCTACACTTGCAAATTACTGAATGTAATATGGCAGCCAGATCAGGTTTATTTATAAGGTGGGGGACCACAGGAAACAGTGGAGACTTATGCAGCGGGACTTAGAACTGTATGGACCGACATGGGGTGGGATCAGGCTGGCCAAACAGGGGAACATTTGCTAACTGCTGCCTTCAAGTTGAAGGCATGTAAACCCGAATGGCGAGTTACACCACTACCCCAGCTTTTTGCTTCTGCCAAAGGTCTGGAATTAGACATTAAAAAGTTCACAGTAAAATGTGTAGGTCAAGGAGCTGGCCCCAAGTCCTTTAAGAACTTCAAGTGTAATAACTGTGGGAAGCCAGGACATGTCAGAAGAACTTGCTGTGCTCCAAGGTGGCAAAACAACAATAGTGCAGGGCAGACCAGTGGTCAGGAAGACAACTCTGTTTTGCAAGGGAGCACCTGCAAGGGAATAGGCAACCCTGTGCTGATACAGCTCACTAAAACTAAGGAGGTGGGGATTCAACTACATGTACCCGTGTCCATAGGTAATAAAAAATCAGTACCCTTTTTGGTTGACATGTGGGTGTCACGGACGCTGTACAGGAAACAAGACAAAGCAACATGCATATATGACTGAGTGGATCCAAAGCTAAGGAACCAAAAGGGAGACCCCTGCACAAGACCTGAGACTTTCCCTGGCTGCTCAGCCTATGCAAAGATCCCAGAGGTGGAAGGTTGCATATCCACGTACCTCGACTATATAACCCCTGAACACCCTACAATAGTGAGGGGACACGACCACCGACTCCCTACACTAGACACGGAGGGAGTCAGGGTCACCTGGGATCCAGCAACAGAAAATAACAGATAAATGTTCAGCATTTAACTTTGTAGCAGACAGGAAAACAAGATCAGTATGCACACACACTCCAGGAAGTAGTATAAGCCGCCCAGTAATGCATTATGGGGCGGAATTTAAAGGGATGCAATCAGTCCAACTCCATGACAGCTGAGAGAGGCTAACGAGATGAGGAACTGAACAGCACAACAAAGAGAACTCAAGGAGGAGGTTCTGAAAGGCCTCTGTCAGAGCTTCTCAGCTGTCTGGTTGTGACAATGGTCAGCCAAGACGGTAATAGACCAGTCCTTCCTTCAACCCATCAATTGTCCCCTTGGCATGTACCGGTAGCCGGATTCACCAGGGAAACCATATACGTTCGTGAATCTGAACCTTTAAAATAAAAAAATTAAAGGTAGTACAGCGGTTACACAACTCCTGGTGAAAGAGAATTTACACAAACCTCTCCTAGGGACTGATGTCCTACAAGCCCTGGGGGCACACATATACTTCTATCCTGATGGTACTACTAGGGTAGATTTTGACACTCATGAAGAGACCCTGTGTCTATGAATAGCTTCTGTGTTTCTTCCAGACTCCCTGGTTTCTGAGCATGATGCCCCAGACCTGGAGGCACTCCAGGCAGTTCCTCAGGAGTTATGGGTGACTTCTAAAACAAATATAGGGAGGATGCAGTGACTTCAGTAGTAGTCCATCTTAAGCCTAGTTGCCAGCCTTCCAGGTTTAAACAGTATCCTCTTAGTCATGCACAGGAGATGTTTCTGGCTAGTCAGATAGACGCTTTTCTTTAGGCAGGGGTATTGATAGAAAATTGTATCCCTGCAAATACCCCTTTGTTTCCAGTAAATAAAAAGCCAGTAAAGGGACAACCCATTAGCTATAGAATGGTTCATGACCCTTGGGAATTGAACAAAGTAACAGTTTTGCAGACCCCTATAGTCCCAAATCCAGACACTTTGGTATCACAAGTCCCATCTACAGCTGTATGTTTTACAGTGATTGATCTAGCAAATGCCTTTTTCAGTGTCCCATTAGATTCCCCTACCATATACACACAGGCTTTACAATCTGTTCTCACTAATTGGATACCTCCTGAATCAGTGATACTCCTTCAGTACGTGGATGGTCTGCTCCTGTGCACAGAGAGTCCAGATATCTGTAAGGAAGCTTCACTGTCATTGTTGATTTTTCTTTATCAAAATGACTGTAAAGTTTCTAAGGACAAATTACAATTCTGCAAGGATAGAGTACATCTTTCTTAGAAATTGCTTGTCACATGGTGTTCAGCACCTGACCCCAGAAAGGAAAGGGGCACTGGAGAAAATAAAAGTCCCCAGAAGGGTGCAGTCCCTTAGGTTTTCTTAGGACTTGTGTCATATTGTAGCCCACGGATCAGACATGCCTCTATGTTGATGCAACCTTTGTATTATTGCTTACCCTCTGATCCATTCTGTCTTACAGAAGAAGCTCAAACTTTGCATCCTGTCAGCCCCTACATTAGGCATTCCAAAGTATGATAAGGAATGGGGTTGAGCGAATGTAGTACAGTCGATATGGAGCACATGAAGTTTCACCAAATATCCAGTCTGCAATAGGGTCATACCAATTCACAGGAGCCGCAGCAATGAACACTTGTTAAATGTAGTTCCATATATTCATAAGCTGTTAACAGAGAGTCAGGAGATGCTAAATAAACCTCTTCAAATGTGCTATTAGATAACTGAAGAAAGTTTTAACAGACAGAGTCTTTACAGTGGACTCTTCCAGGAAGTCCCCTGTGTATTCTGCTACTTGGTTTAGTCTCCTCAGTGCAGACATTTGCTGTGAAGGAGGTAGGATCTCTGTCTAAGTTCTCTAAAGCTAAAGTTCATTTATCGGGTGTAAAAAGTTATGATATATACCCATGATAGTTCTGTAGAATGTAAAGAGGTGACTGTATGTTTTTCAGCAGCCTTTATGTCCTGCAACACATACTAGGCTGAGTAGATGATGTAGGGTTAGAGAGCCATGTGCTCTTCCTAAAATGGCTGTAAGACATGCTGTATTCCAGGTCACCCTGTTGCAATATCTTTGTAAATGATTTTCTCTTGTTCATTTCTCTGTATGCTTTGTTATATCCTGTAACACGTATGTGGGAATGTAATATAATGACTGCCTGTTATGATATAGGTGGGCTGGTGACCTGGCTGTATACCAGATAGTGGCAGTGTTTCCCTGTTGTATTACAGGCATGTTGCTGTTATCCTCATATACTTGTTCAATGTAAGATCCACTATACGATCACTGTTTTATAATATATTTGGAGTGCAGACATTAGCTGTGAAGGAGGTGGGCTGGTGACCTGGCTGTATACCAGATAGTGGCAGTGTTTCCCTGTTGTATTACAGGCATGTTGCTGTTATCCTCATATACTTGTTCAATGTAAGATCCACTATACAATCACTGTATTATAATATATTTTGAGTGCAGACATTTGCTGTGAAGGAGGTGGGCTGGTGACCTGGCTATATACCAGATAGTGGCAGTGTTTCCCTGTTGTATTACAGGTATGTTGCTGTTATCCTCATATACTTGTTCAATGTAAGATCCACTATACAATCACTGTATTATAATATATTTTGAGTGCAGACATTTGCTGTGAAGGAGGTGGGCTGGTGACCTGGCTGTATACCAGATAGTGGCAGTGTTTCCCTGTTGTATTACAGGTATGTTGCTGTTATCCTCATATACTTGTTCAATGTAAGATCCACTATACAATCACTGTTTTATAATATATTTTGAGTGCAGACATTTGCTGTGAAGGAGGTGGGCTGGTGACCTGGCTGTATACCAGATAGTGGCAGTGTTTCCCTGTTGTATTACAGGTATGTTGCTGTTATCCTCATATACTTGTTCAATGTAAGATCCACTATACGATTACTGTATTATAATATATTTTGAGTGCAGACATTTGCTGTGAAGGAGGTGGGCTGGTGACCTGGCTGTATACCAGATAGTGGCAGTGTTTCCCTGTTGTATTACAGACATTTGCTGTGAAGGAGGCCCCAGCCAAGTGCACTCCACCTCAATAAAGCTTTAAACCATAGAAGACCTGAGTGTCGTCCTTTAGAGTCCACATAGAGTTAATGCCTGGAGGAGCTGGTGACCGAGTGAGTGCGAAAGCTATCTGGTATGGGTTCGGGTTTGGTGTTCGGTGATTTATTTGTGCTTTTTGAAAGGCTGCAGAGCAGCCAATCAACAAGCATTTAACTTTGTGCCCTTAGAACCCATCACAGCCATGCCTACTAATGGCTGTTATTGGCCAGTGCAGCATGTGACCCAGCCTCTATATAAGCTGGAGTCACGTAGCGCCGCACATCACTCTGCTGTGCTTAGTGTAGGGAGAGTGTGCTGCTGCTGTAAGGTAGAGAATAGGAAAAAAAAATCTTTAATCTGAAGTGCTTGTTAACTCAGCAATCTACATAAACGTAGTTTTTTGGGTGCAGTGCACAATCTTTTTACCCTGCCCTGAGCCCAGTGACACAGAAAAATAACTTTTATCCATCTGTTAGTTAGGTGGGCAGTGGCAGACATTTTATGCAGGCTCAGTGCACCAGCTATGCAACTGTGCTTTTGTGACATTCAAATCCAAGCTTGAAATACTGCAATAATAATCTGGGTTTAAAAAAAATAACATAATTTTGGCAATATCCTACATCTGGTGCCTTTGCAGCATTTGTTAGTGTACAATTTAAGCTATAAATACAGCAATAATTTTCTGGGTTTTAAAAAACACCCTTTTTTGACAAAATACTACATTTTACAGCCCTTGCTGCATCTGTCAGTGTGAGATACATGCTTTAGATACTGCTTTCATACTCTGTTAGTAAAAAAAAACAAAAAAAAAACATTTTAGGCAAAGTACTTAATCTTGCAGCCTTTGCTGCATCTGTGATTGTTAAAAACAAGCTTGAAATACTTCAATAATTTTCTGGGTTTTAAAAAAAACACCCATTTTTTGCAACACCCATCTGGGGCCTCTGCCGCATTAGTCAGTGTGCAATTTAAGCTAGAAATACAGCTATAATTTTCTGGGTTTTAAAAACCAACCTTTTTTGGCAAAATACTCAATTTTACGGCCCTTGCCTCATCTGTACTTGTCAAATTCAAGCATTATATACTGCTATCATATTCTGCTATTCAAAAAACACCCCTTTTGGGGCAAAGTACTTTATATTGCAGCATCTGTGATTGTTAACCCCTCTCCCGCAATATCACGTACATGTATGTGGAGGAATGTTTTTGCCTCACAGCATCCCCGCGTGCATGTACGTGATCGGCTTTCTCTGTCAGCGCAGGGAGCGAAGCGCTGAAGGTTTAGTGAAGCCGGCGTGCTGGGTTGCTAGGCAACCAGAGACCCTTGCGGGAACTGTATCAAAGCAATGACCGCCCTCAATCACTGTGATTGGTCCAATACTGCAAAGGGACCAATTGCAGCGCATCGGGGCAGGTAAGGGGGGGTAGGGAGGGACAATGTGCTTCTCCTTCTCTGATCGTCCCAACTCCTGTCAGGGAAGTGATCAGAGAAGGAGCGAGTGTGAAAAACTGCAGTGCAGTAATACTTACCAGACCAGTATTACCAGAATTAACCCCTTGTGTGCCGAAAAGCTGCTTCTGTGCCCGTGTCAGAGACACAGATCAGTTCTGTGCCTCATCCCCTGCCTCATACATAATTAACCCCTAAATAACCCCTTCTGTAACGATTTGCCACTCTTCTGTGCCTAATTGGCCCCAGTCAGTGACAGATTAGTCCTGTCCAGTCCTGTCATCATCACCTCATCCAGACACCTGTCATTACTGTCCATCCGTTAAGACAACTGTCTGTCCGTCAAGACAGCTGTGACTCCAGCCTGTCCGTCCATCAAGACACCTGTCCGCCCATTAAGACACCTGTCACTCCAGCCTGTCCATCCTTTAAGACACCTGTAAGTCCAGCCTGTTCATCCATCAAGACACCTGTCACTCTAGTCTGTCCATCCATCAAGACACCTGTCTGTCCAGTTTGTCCATTCAATAAAGCCACCTGTCACTCCAGCTTGTCCGTCCATCAAGACACCTGTCAGTCCAGCCTATTCGTCCGTCAAGACACCTGTCACTCCAGCCTGTCCATCCATCAAGACACCTTTCACTCCAGTTTGTCCGTTCAATAAAGACAGCTGTCACTTCAGCCTGTCCATCCATCAAGACATCTGTCTGTCCAGTTTGTCCGTTCAATAAAGACACCTGTCACTCCAGCCTGTCCGTCGATCGAGAAACCTGTCAGTCCATCCTATTCGTCCGTCAATACACCTGTCACTCCAGCCTCTCTGTCCATCAAGACACCTGTCAGTCCAGTCTGTCCGTTCAATAAAGACAAATGTCACTCAATATACCTGTGACTCCGTCCATCAATACACCTGTGACTCCAGTTTGTCCGTTCAATAAAGACACCTGTTACTCCAGTCTGTCCGTCCATCAAGACACCCGTCACTAAGGTTTGTCCGTACAATAAAGACACCTGTCACTTCAGCCTGTCCATCCATCAAGACACCTGTCAGTCCAGTCTGTCCGTTTAATAAAGACACCTGTCACTCCAGCCTGTTCACCCATCAAGACACCTGTCAGTCCAGTCTGTCTGTTCAATAAAGACACCTGTCATTCCAGCCTGTTCACCCATCAAGACACCTGTCAGTCCAGTCTGTCCGTTCAATAAAGACACCTGTCACTCCAGCCTGTTCACCCATCAAGGCACCTGTCAGTCCAGTCTGTCCGTTCAATAAAGACACCTGTCACTCCAGCCTGTTCACCCATCAAGGCACCTGTCAGTCCAGTCTGTCCATCCATCAAGACTCCGGTTTCTCCGTTCAATAAAGTGTCACCTTAGCTCGCCCTCCACCCAAAACGCAGTGTTTGCCCACATGTGCGTTCACAAACGCCCGCCCCGCCGCAGTGACAACATTTATTTATTTTTTTGATCACTGCACAATCACTTTCCAAGCGCTGCGGCGATAAAAAAAATCAGTTTTGATATTTTTTTATCAATCGCAGAGGCCTCCGGTACTTCGCTAGCCTCCCATTTCTAAGACAGGCTTCCTTTTTTTCTTGGGTAGTCTCAGGGAATACCCCCTACTTTAGTAGTCCAAATGTCAAACAAGGGGTATTCTTCTGAAGAGGCCTAGAGGATTCTGACCCAGTCGGATAAGGGATGGGAACCCTCATCTGACGAATCTAGCGGGTCAGAATATGAACCTGTAGAAAGCAGTGGCAGTCTGACCCAAAGTTCGGACGAGGAGGTTGAGGTCCCTGATAGCACCAGGCGTACCCGGCCCTGTGTTGCTACACCACAGGTTGCGCAGGATCCGCTTGAAGTGCAGCAGAGGGGGCTGGCGCTGTCGGATTACATGGTGAAGCATACACCAGCAGCACAGCCCACCCTGGACCTAGTACCAGCACTGCCGTACAACATGGTGAAGTGGCGAGCACCAGAAGGGCAGTTGAAGCTGGTACGGTGGCACGTGCAATAGTTACCCCGTCGCAGCCACCGCACAGACAGGCCCGTAGACCCCCTAGAGTCCCTGAGGTGCTGGCAAACCCTGATTGGCAGTCCCCAACTTCACCCGCACCATTAGTTCCCCCTTTCACCGCCCAGTCTGGAGTTCGGGTTGAGACAGCGCAGATCGGTTTGGCCCTGGGATTTTTTGAGCTGTTCTTGACCTCGGAGCTCTTGGACATAGTCGTCGCAGAAACAAATCGGTATGCCACTCAATTTATAGCCGCCAACCCAGGAAGCTATTATGCCCAGCCTTTCCGGTGGAAACCCGTCCAAGTTTCCGAATTAAAAAAAATTCTGGGCCTTCTCCTCAACATGGGTCTAACCAAAAAGCATGAATTGCGGTGATATTGGTCCACGGACCCAATTCATCACATGCCGATGTTCTCTGTGGCCATGTCCAGGGCACGATTTGAGGCCATCCTGCGTTTCCTGCACTTTGGCGACAACACCACCTCCCGTCCCAGAGGCCACCCAGCTTTTGACCGGCTCCACAAAATTCAGCCCCTTATAGACCACTTCAACCAGAAATTTGCTGATTTGTATACCCCTGAGCAAAACGTCTGTGTAGACAAGTCCCTAATACATTTTACCGGGCGCCTTGGCTTCAAACAATACATCCCAAGCAAGCTCGCTGGTATGGGGTCAAATTGTATAAGCTCTTTGAAAGGGCCACAGGCTATACCCACAAATTTCGGATCTATGTGGGAAAAGATCAGACCCTGGAGCCGGTCGGTTGCCCTGACTACCTGGGGAGCAGTGGGAAGACAGTCTGGGACTTGGTGTCACCCTTATTTGGCAAGGGGTACCATCTTTATGTGGACAATTTCTACACAAGTGTGCCCCTCTTCAAGCATTTGTTCCTAGAACAAATTGGCTACTGTGGCACCGCGTGACCTAGTCGCAGGGGCTTCCCCCAATGGCTCGTTACCACCCATCTTGCAAGGGGGGAGAGGGCTGCCTTGTGTAATGAAGAACTGCTCGCGGTGAAATGGAGAGACAAGCGTGACGTTTACATGCTCTCCTCCATTCACCCAGACATGACAATACAAATTGAACGAGCAACCAGTGTCATTGAAAAGCCCCTCTGTGTCCACGACTATAATTCGCTCATGGGAGGGGTGGACTTCAATGACCAGATGTTGGCTCCGTATTTAGTTTCCCGACGCACCAGACGCTGGTATATGAAGGTGTCTGTATATTTAATTCAATTGGCTGCATATAATAGTTTTGTTCTCTACAGTAAGGCTGGGAGAACAGGATCCTTCCTCAAATTTCAGGAAGAGATCATCGAGAACCTCCTGTACCCAGGAGGTTTCGTGGCCCCATCCAACAGTGTAGTGAGCCGTCTACACGAGCGACATTTCCCCAATGTTGTTGCTGATACCCCAACCATCACCCCGAAAAAGATGTTGCGTCTGTAGCAGGAGTGGAATAAGGCGTGACACCCGCTATTTCTGTCCTGACTGCCCTGATCACCCTGCCCTATGCTTAGGGGAGTGTTTCCGGAAGTACCACAATCAGGTACACTTAGCATAGGGATCACATCTCACAGGACAGGTACACAGGGCTATTAGGGCCCATTCACACAGAGCTGCTGTAAACCTCTCCTTTCACCTGGGACAAAGTGCATAATGTACTTCTCCACATCTTTGGGCGATTTGTCCCATGGGGAAGGAGAGGTTTGTCCTATAAAAGGTAAAGAAAAAAACAACAACAAAAAACACCAGTAAGCAAAAAAGTTATTATGTTCAAAAAGTTTAATAAAGTTTATATGTTCTGTTCAAAAGTTATTATAAAGTTAATAAAATGATTGCGTTGCGGCCTTGTTCTTTTCTTTTTTTTTTACCTTCCAGGTGGACCAACTGATCGACTAGCTGCAGCACTGATGTGCATTCTGACAGAAGCATTGTGCTGCTGTCAGATTACACAAAAGTTGGTTCATGTGGCGCTGCAAGACGAGATTTCTCCTCTGCAGTAAAAGATACATTTGCCGAGGCATATGAGCTGAGGAGGCGGCGGTGTTCATATGCTTTGGCAAACACTTTGTATATATAAAAAAAAAAATAATAATCCCGGCAATGATTTATTCATCCACATCGATTGATGTGAATGGAGAAATCGGGTTTGACAGCGCATGCGAGCTAAGTGGGTATGGATGTTGGGCGTAGCTCCTCTGTCCTGGCAGACGCCTTTCCCCTCCTTTTTTTTTTTTTTTTTGGGGCAGAGATTTTTTCATCCACATTGATCGATGTGAATGAATAAATCTGTGCCGTTCATTTTTTCTTTCAGCCCAGAGGCTGAACAGAAAAAAAAAATCTCATTACCCGTATGCTCAATATAAGGAGAATAGCAGAAACTCCTAATGCTGGCCATACATGTAAGGATTGCGGAGACCCTCAAATGCCAGGGCAGTACAAACACCCCACAAATGACCCCATTTTGGAAAGAAGACACCCCAAGGTATTTGCTGAGGGACATATTGAGTCCATGAAAGATTGAAATTTTTGTCTCAAGTTAGCAGAAAGGGAGACTTTGTGATAAAAAAATAATAATATCAATTTCCGCTAACTTGTGCCCAAATTTTTTTTTTCTATGAACTCGGCATGCCCCTCATTGAATACCTTGGGGTGTCTCCTTTCCAAAATGAGGTCACATGTGGGGTATTTATACTGCCCTGGCTTTTTAGGGGCCCTAAAGCGTGAGAAGAAGTCTGGGATCCAAATGTCTAAAAATGCCCTCCTAAAAGGAATTTGGGCCCCTTTGCGCATCTAGGCTGCAAAAAAGTGTCACACATGTGGTATCGCCGTACTCAGGAGAAGTTGGGGAATGTGTTCTCCCAGGACAGCTCTCCAGTCTCTAAAACTTTCTTAACTAAGGTACTGGGGCAAGCGCTCGAGAGAGCTATTAAACCTGTCCTTTCTGAGCTATCGGACATTAAATCGGATTTAAAGCAAATCGGCCACAGGGTGGAAGCTTTAGAAACAACAGCCCAGGATGTAGTGGCGCATTCAGCAGGCATGGCAGAACATGTAGAATTACATACAGCAGAGCTAAACAGAGCCATGATTCTACTTGAAGATCAAGAGAATCGTAGCAGGAGACGGAACATCCGCATAAAGGGCCTACCTGAGTCCTGGGCGAACGAAGCGCTGCGCAAAGTAGCAATGGAGATTTTTACTGATCTGGTCGGCCAGGATGCGGCCTCGTCCATTGAAATAGAGCGAGTACATAGAGTGCTTAGACCAGCTCCAAAGCTCTCTGAGAGACCTAGGGACGTTGTATGCGGCATTTTGTCATTTGTAGATACAGCTTGCATTCTAGCTGCAGCAAGAGAGCAAGATCGGATCCTATATGAAGGGGCTGAAATAGCTCTTTTCCAAGATATTGCACCCTCCACCTTAGCAAAACGTTGCATCATGAAGCCGTTGCTGGATGTCTTAAGAAGTCAAAAACTTCCTTACTCTTGGTTGTACCCATTTGGACTTTCCATCCTAAAGAACAGAAAACGGATAACAATCCATACACCGGAGGACTTAAATAGAGCATGGTCGCTCCTGGGACTTCAACCTATAGAGGTTCCTACCTGGATGCCCATAGTGCATCCAACATCACTTCCACACCTACCGAAAATGGAGTCCTGGAAGAAGATCCCTATCACCAAGGCGAGCAAGACAATGAGAAGAGCGAGTCGTCCTTCTTCACCTCCGCCGTGATTAACCATAGTAGTAGGCAAATTTCAGACTGCTAGTTATATGGGGCCACTCAATCACACTTAACCCTCCTGTCAGGTATAGGATAGGGATGTGGGAAAGGGCCCAAGGTTTAAAAGGTTAACAAACGGCACTCTGCCATGTTGTATTATGAATCACCACTTACCCATAGAGGGAAAGAAGGAAAAAAAAAAAAAGAAAATAGAATAGGCTTTGGCCTATTCTTTAGGAGCACAGGTGAGAACAGTTAGGCAGACACATGTCTGCAACTCAAGCTAATTTTGGAGATCTATCTAATCCCCCCCCCTCTTATGCCCCCCTTCCCAACACCCCTCATCCCTATTCAATCCCCTCCCCCCTTTTTCTCCCCCACCCCCCACCCTTAAGAAACCCTCTTGCTCTGGCCCATTAGCTTTGTAGGGAACCAAAGTGCCTCATAGGACAATAGTGCATTAATGTATTGTGATATAATGCAAAGTATTGTGGTGATGCTTATCTTTTGCCAACATGTTCTTAACGGTTCAGGTTTTTTCATAATGTCTAATGATTGCACTGGCTTTCAGCCTGAGGTAGGCTGGCAGGCTATAAGTTAAACACAGACACCCCTATTACCGCCTCGCAAGGTTACACAACACAACATAGTATCTGTTCATATCTGGGACTTGGGCAGTAGGTTTTTGTCCTCTCTTAAGTCATAGATATTTAGTGGGACTTGTTTATTGGATGGCGGCGTGATGACGTGAATAACGCGTCTCGCTCTTCCCCCTCGTTAGCCCCCTCCCTCCATGCTCCAGCCGAACAGCTGATGCCCTGAATGCTGCGACGCCGTGGTTTGCCTCCCTTGGTGTGGATCTTTGCTGGCTTGGTTGTCGGCCGCTCCGCTTGTTACAGGCTGGTGCCGCTGCTGGCGTGCACCCTCCTTGTCCATGGTCTTGGGTGGCCTTGGGGATCCTCTGTTTTTCTCCTCCGGCTGTCTCCGGTTCCCTGCCCTGGTGCGCGGTGCCTGCCCAACGCTTGCCTGGAATCAGCTGTTCGCCAGCTTGTTCGTTGTCTGCCCTCTGCTGGTGATCGGTGGGAATTAGTGCTTGTCTGCTGCTACCTCCGCCTTTCTTAATGTACCCACTGATCCAGCTAATACTTTTCTCTGAAAGGAGACCAGAATGTCGGCTAGTTTTGATGGGGGACTTTAATGCGGTCATGGACCCCAATAAAGATAGATTTACATTAGATGCAGAACGGGGGAGGAATCTATGTAATTCCCCGTTGCCACAGTTCTGCTTGGAGGTTGGAGTGGTGGATATATGGGAATATCTTGGCGGAGGAAAGAGAGTATACTCTTGCGTTAGCAGGGGTGGTAGAGCAATGTCTAGGATCGATTTAGCATTCACCAATGAGAGCAATTTGAGCAATATCTGGAAGATACGATATGGGGTAAGAACAGTTTCGGACCACTCACCCGTACTAGTTGAGGTTTGCATTGGGGAGAATAAGGATAACAGGGGGCTAGGATTTAAGTTGAATCCATATTGGCTCACTATTATGGATAACCTTCAGTCTACTAAATCACTGATATCCTCCTTTTGGGAGGTGAATCTCCCCTCTGCTAACATCAATATAGTATGGGATGCTCTGAAAGCATATCTGAGGGGGGTCTTTATGAGTGAGATTGCTGCAGCAAAGAGAATGTTTAAGAAAAAAGAGGAGGAACTAGCCAAGACTGCTGCACTTACAACTGAGAGATTTACCAGTCAACCTACTGAGCATAACAGGGAGGAGATGCAGAAGGCCAGCTGTTCTTTGGAAAAATATATAATAGAGAAAGCAAACCATAGAGTATTCTTTAAGGGGTTAAAATATTTTTCAGAGTCTGGACGCCCTGGTAAGCTCTTAGCCAGGATAATCACACAACAAGACAAGTAAAATCAATCTATTGTCTCGATTCGTAACACAGTGGGGGAAATTATAACAGACCCAGAAGGAATTAGGGACACTTTTTTACAATACTTTACTCAGATATATAGTTCCTCTTCTGGCTTGTCATCCGATCTGGCGACGCGGTTCTTGGAGAGGATTCCACTCTCTACCTTAAATGAAGCCCAAATAGAATATCTGGAAGAGGAGTTATCTCTTTCGGAGCTCCAGGAGGCCTTGGGATCTGTCTCGGGGAACTCGTCGCCAGGGATGGATGGCCTTCCATATGAGGTTTACCGTAAGTATAGTGATGTGATTCTTCCTCAGCTACTAGAGGTTTTTTCCCAAGCAATACAGGGAGGGGGCTTACCATGCTCTATAATGGAGGCTCTTATTGTCCTAATCCCTAAAAAGGATAAAGACCCAATAGAAATGAGTTCCTATAGACCAATCTCTTTATTAAACACTGACGCTAAGTTACTATCAAAAGTTTTGGCTAGGAGGCTTTCGCGGGTCATATCCACCATCATCCACCCAGACCAAAATTGTTTTATGCCAAAAAGGGGCACCCATCATAATTTGCATAGGCTATTTATGAATATTCAGTCCCCGGGGTGTGGTACCTGCTCCATCCTGTCGTTGGATGCTACCAAAGCCTTTGACAGGGTGGAGTGGATTTTTCTCTGGGAGGTGATGAAAAAAATGGGCTTTTGCCCTAGATTTATGGCGATGGTTCAGTTATTATATAGATCTCCAGTTGCCAGGATCAGGATCAATGATACGATCACAGAGAGTTTTATCCTAGGAAGAGGCACCCGTCAAGGCTGTTCCCTTTCCCCCCCCCTTGTTTAATATTTATATTGAACCCTTAGCAGCTAGCATAAGGCAGGACTTGCAGGTGGCCGGTTTGGGCATAATGGGGAAGCATGACCGTGTATCCCTTTATGCAGATGACATCTTGGTTTTTGTCCATCAAACAGAAACCACTCTTCCTCGCATAATGGATTTGGTTGTTTTTTTTTCCGTTCCGTCTGGCTTGGAGATCAACTGGGAGAAGACTGTTCTCCTCCCTATAGACGAGCTGCGAGGCGACTGGGATAACCAGTTAAAAATCTCTGATTCAATAAAGTACCTGGGGATTTCAGTTTCTGCCAAACCTCAGGAATATTTGCAACTCTATCTGATTCCCCTGCTGATAAAGCTGAGGGCTAAAATCAAGATATGGCAAAAAATTCTGCCTGCAAGAGCGGACAGAATTTCTTTAATAAAAATGGTAGTACTGCCCCAGGGTCCTGCGCAACTCGCCTGTATGGATTGCAGACACGTATTTTAGATTGATTTAGATTGATAGAGCGGATGCTTAACGATCTATTGGGGGGGAGGAAGCGTGTGAGATTGAAGGCACTTTATTTCTCCTTGCCCTATAATCAGGGAGGTCTCAACCTCCCCTATTTTAGGGGTTACTTTGTGGCCTCTCAACTTTGCCTTTTTAATGACTGGGAAAAGTACTGCACTACCGTACTGCAGTCTGATTATTTATTAAACACACAGATTGGGTATACACTTTTCTGCAGAATGGCTATAAAGACTTGGCTGGTTATAAGGAGCTGGTGTGGAGTTTAGGCATCACTTATTTGCACCCCATTATGGCATAATTCAAAGCTTTTGAATTTAAAGGATTTGAGTTTCTGCCAGTATTGGAGGACCAAGAATGTTCAGTACCTACACCAGGTGGTCAGTGGCGGACAAATTTTGTCCCCGATGGAGTTAAGGCAAAGGGCAAATTTGGGCGAGGTGGCTTGGTATGCATATTTTCAATTGAGGTCAGCACTTTCTAGCACTTTGAATAGTCACCTTTTTTCTATAGATACTCCTGAATTTTTACATGATTCAATTTGTAAGAAAGTCGTCACAAAAATTAAAATATCACATTGTTACAGACACTTAATGAATTTTTTTTTTTGGGGGGGGTGTTCTTTCTCCAGGACAGAGATCCTGGTCTTCGCTACTTTCAGAGGTGGGTCCTCCAGATTGGGAGAACATAGGGGAAAGCTTAAAATTATGTGAAACGACGTACAATTCAATATTTTGCACAAAATATATGTGACACCTATGTGGCTATATAGGAGAGGACTCAGAGCCTCCTCTGACTGCCCACGCTGTGGCGATTCCGAGGCAGATCATTTACATCTGTTTTGGGACTGCCCAATGGTGAGCAGCTATTGGAGATCGGTCCAAATTAACTTGGCTCGTAAACTTAACATTGGCGTTCCTCTGTCCCCCAGGATATGGGTCCTGGGAGACTTATCGGAGGTTAATTACCAGCCCATAAAACGCCAACTACTGATTAAGGTGATGTTTTTGGCTAGGCTTCTTGTTTCTAGATTATGGTTTTGCTCTTCTGCTCCAGACTGTAATAACTGGTTGGGTCTGGTTGAGAAAGAGGATCCTACCTAAAGTGGGGCAAATTGTGGGAAGACTGGGACATGGTTAACTAATTAATTTGGATTTTTTTTTCTCCCTGCAAGGTGGGGGGGGGGGGGGTAGGTGGGGTGGGTTGGGGATGTCCTTATTAGTCAGTTTTTTTTCTATATGAACTGTAATTGGTGAAAGATGTGAAGTTACATCTGTTTACTGGAGCATCTCTAGGAATGCTGGAGGCTGGCGGGACCTTCCGGCATTAAATAATGGCTAAATTTTTTAACAAATTATAGCACTGTGCGGCTTATGGCCGGGGACCCGGGGCTCGGGACCTTGGGCGGCCCGGGGACCAGGTGTGACCCAAGATGCGGCTCTTTCTGTCCGATATGTGGTTTGACTGCAGGCAGTGATATGACACATGTTGTATATGTGCCACTAGGTGTTCTAGGTTTCTGGTGGTGTTCTTGTTTACATCCTCTTTAAATGCTGGTGATTGCCGAGTGATACTCGATTTGAGTCCCTTTGTATATGAGATATTAATGTGGATATATGTGAGGTACGGTTAAGTCGGGCACTAATTTTTAATTTTAACCACATGGGGATTAGGCAGTAAAATATACAAGTGTTTTTTTTACCACTGTGATAGAAGACTGCTGGACCCCCCAGTTTGTTCCACGAAGTGTTCGCGATCAAAGATCGCCATAAGCCCGCTACGCACGGTTAATGCGAGTACCAGGTGAATGGTTACATGATTGTTAATCCTGCCGCTTTTTCTCACCCATGTTCGGTGGAGGGCGTGCAGTGTGCGCGCTCGCTCCCTGGTGGCCGCCCGGGCTGCAGGCCCCTGATCTCTGCCCTTTATAGATACTAATAAGTGAGATGCTTTGTGTGTTTGCTTTATTAGGCTGTGAATGCCGGGTGAATCCCGCTTTTCCCCCAGCAAGTGAGATCTCCATTTGACTTTTACTATCCCGATTCCCGACAAGTATGGGTATTTGTATGAAATTATTATTAACCATGTTTACAAATCAGAAACTTACGGATTTAAGGATTTTATAATATTACAAATGTAATATGGATATGAATTTTTGTATTATAATTAATAAAATATAAAAATAAAAAAAGTCACAGATATTTGGGAGAGTCGGCAGGTTTAGACTGACTCTACCCTATTACTCAGATACTAAGTTTACAGGGGTTAATTTTAGTCTGATAGACATAGTTGTGTCTATTGAAACTGGCTGTGTAAATACGCCAACATACTCTACAACAAAAAGGATATATGAGTCAGTCTGTTCTTACTGATATATTTAATTCACTTTTACATTTACTGTTAATAATTTATGAAAGTCGTATTATTTGTACGTGTTTTTCCTCCCCTCCTTACCTAACTCCTTTCCCCACTAGCCAGTTCTTCATCATACACAGGACGGTTTAGTACCTGTAAGAAGGTTCCTCTCAAACAGTACTACGAATTATAACACAAATTTTTAAGTGGGACCACACTATGAGTGACTTAAAGGTCACAACTTTTAATGTAAAGGGGCTAAACTCCCCTGCCAAGCATAGCAAACTGATGCTAACGCTTAAGAAACTGCACACTCATATTATATTTCTCCAAGAAACACATTTTTCGCCAGAGTAAAATACCAAAGATGCATACCCATCCGTATAAACAATGGTTCCATGGTACACACCCAACCTCTGCCTCTAAGGGAGTCTTGATTGCTATACACCATACTGTCCCATTCACAATGAAACAACAACTAACAGATGCAGAGGGCAGGCTATTATTGCTTAAAGGAGACATAGGAAATCATAGACTCACACTTGCCAATTTTTATGCTCCTAATACGGATAATAAAAAGCTTGGAAACAATCAAAACATTTGCAGAAGGGCAGATAATCATAGGGGTGGATCTCAATCTAACTCTCAATCCTTCTATAGATTCATCCACCACTAAAACACATATCTCGCAAAAACACATCGGTATACTGCACAAGAGATTACAAGAACTACAATTAGTAGACGTATGGAGATGCCTCAACCCCACAGTTAAAGATTTCTCTTTTTACTCCAACCCACACAAATCCTACCAAAAACTTGACTATATTCTAACCTCTACTTCTCTTTTGTCTCTCTTTAGCACATCTGGGATAGGAAACATCACGATTTCAAAACCATGCTCCATGCACGGCAAGTCTCGCCCTGGCCTCCCTGCCTAGGAGGGATTAGAATTGGAGATTGAACGAATCGCTGCTGAACAGTAAGCAGAACTTGGATCAGGTTAGGTCACATCTGGAGACTTTCTTTGCAGTCAACTCTCCTGCACACAGCAAACATACAGTCACCTGGGAAACGCACAAAGCATATATAAGAGGAATCTTCATAGCCCTGGGCTCCAAGGTAAAAAAAGAACAACAAAAAGAGATTGATTTACTACTCGCTCAAATAGCGACCCTAGAGAGGTTGAATAAACAGTCTACTAGTAGGGCCTTTCAGGAAGATCTGAAGAACCTTAGACTAAATCTCCATAATTTACTATCTAAGAAGGCTGCAAAGCAGATGCTATACTTCCAACATAAAATATATGCACATGGTAATAAGGGGGGGAAAATTACTTAATTGATAAAAAAAAACTAAACAAGTGACACACATACCCAAAATCAAAGATGAAAAGGGGGAAATTTACTCAGATACCCCATCTATAGCATAAATCTTCCAAAGGTTTTACGTGGGTTTATATAATCTGAATAAAAATGAGGATAGTGATAGTGCAAATATTAGGAAGGAAAGCATCACTAAATTCCTTAGCTCCCTGAATCTGCCCTCTCTCTCATCTGAAGAAGCATCCCTCTTAATAAGCCGATTTCACCAGAGGAGATTAGTAGCATAATTAACAGTTTCCCCCCAGGTAAAAGCCCGGGTCCAGATGACATTCCCCTGGTTTATTACAAAAAGTTTGATGACCTCCTTATTCCTAAACTCACAGAAGTCTGCAACTCCCTCCTACAGGGAGAGTCATTAACACGACAAACACAAGAATCCTTTGTAACGCTGATACATAAAGAGGGTAAAGACCCACAACAATGTGGCAGTTATAGACCTATCTCCCTGTCAAACCTTGACTTAAAGATCTGGGGGCGAAAATAATAGCTACTAGACTGAGTAGGTTCCTTCCAGGCCTCATAGGGCCGGAACAGGCGGGATTCGTAAAGGGAAGAGAGGGTAGGGACAATTCACATCGAGTCTTTCACTCCATCCATATTGCGCAAACGAAAAAAACTACCTTTGGTTTTACTGGGGATTGACGCCGAAAAGGCGTTCGATAGGGGGAATTGGAGCTTCATGAGAGCAACTCTCAATAAGTTTGCTTTGCCAGAGCCCTTTATTGAGGCAATATTCACCCTATACGAGCAACCAAATGCTAAGTTGAGAATTAATGGCACACTCTCGCCAACGTTCGAAATTACGAACGGCACAAGGCTGTCCTCTGTCCCCATCCCTGTTTATATTAGTGGCAGAGACGCTTTTGCAGGCAGTTAGACAAGACTCAGAAATAACAGGCATCAAATATGGAGAGAAGGAATTAAAATGCACGGCATTCGCTGACGACCTATTTTTCATTGTGACGAATCCTGGGGTGGGACTGCTCAGGCTAGAGAACAGGTTAGAGGAATTTAGCAAAATCTCAGATTTTAAAGTAAACACAGCTAAATCGGAGTTCCTGAATATTACACTTCCAGAGGAAGAAGCAGTGCATCTCGAGAAAATATCCCCATTCTGCTGGTCCAAAAATCCCATTAAATATCTTGGAATAAAAATCCCACAGAATTTGAGAGATCTTTTCAAGTACAACTATATACCTTTAAGAGACTCTATTAAACAACTACTTCAAAAATATAGTATACCATTTCTATCGTGGATGGGTAGGAAGAACATTATTAAAGCATATAAAATGCCCAAGATTCTATACACTTTGCAAATGGTACCCATACACATTGAACCGCATTTCTTTGTAGAAATGAAGCGTCTCTTCTCTAGTTTTTTATGGGCAGGGAGGAGGCCACGCTAATCATATAAGATCTTAACAAGGAGAAGAGAAAGAGGGGGACTGGGAATGCCAGATGTAGGAACATATTATAAAGCAATACAAAGATGGCTAGAGTTAATGCAACCATTAAGACGGTCAGAGGTTGGAGAACTATGTGAATATAGCACTGGGCCCTCCTTCCAAAGATATCTTTGGCTCCCCAAAATAAAAAAAGACCCTGTAGAAAGCATGGACCCTTTGTTTAAGGGATTATACATGACATGGAACTCAATAAGGGATGTCCTGGTCCCCTCACCATCTCCCCTGATGCCAGCGAGCCTTCTTCCTGACCTGTTGGAAACCCCGATAAAGTTATTCCCAGACTTTTCGGCTTCCCTAGCCAAAATTAAGGTAGGAGATTTTATAGGGGACATAGATCATCACCTAAAAGAACAGCTTACTAAAACATTAAGAAATTCTCCAACATTCTTCCTGGCCAATTCACATATAAATTCTGTGCGCAGGAGAGCTGCGAGGAAATTCCTATTCCAGAGACCTCTCTCTGATTTGGAAGATTTACTGAAAACTACTCAGACAAAGCGTAGAAAGATTCCCGAGATTTTCTTGGTGCTGGGTGGCCAGGGTGAGACCAAAAAGCCGCCTTATCTGCTGGCATGGGAAAAAGAGCAAAATATTGAGCTCTCGGACCAAGAGACAAAAATGATATTAGCAACGTCACATGGATTCTCACAATGTGTAAGATTACAAGAAAACCATTATAAACTCCTTTCTAGATGGTTCAGAACACCAGAATTTCTATACAAAAGAGGTCTGTCCGATTCCCAGGAGTGCTGGAGATGCGGTGAAAGTGTAGGCTCTCTATTACATATTTGGTGGGCCTGTCCCCGTATCACCAAGTTTTGGGAGGAAATAAACAAAGCAATCAAGAAAATAGCTGTACCAGACTTCAATATATCCCTAGAGATAGTAGTCCTTTCAAAACCTGCTAAACATTACACACCAACAAAGAAAAACCTTATGTCTCATCTGATAGCAATAGCTAAGTCTCTTATACCATTGCACTGGTTAGACATACACCCTCCTACTCTTCAAGAATGGAAGGCGAAAGTAGATCAAGTTTATAACTTCGAAGAAATGACTAGCTGGATAAACAGAAGTCATGATAGCTTTCTTAAGATCTGGAGTTTGTGGGATTTGGTAAAATACTGAGCTCCACATAGGAGAGAGTGAGTTGTCAAGGGATGATTTAATGTAATTTTATGGAAACAGGTCCTATACATCTGGAAATGTTACAGTTTTTGCTGAGCAAGATATGGGAGAATTGGCTACCCCCCCTCGCCTTTTTCCTCTTCTCCCCCCCTCCCTCCCTTCCATTTATGTTTTTCTCAGAGGCTCTGATTTTATTTTATGTTACATTATAGAGTAAGATCATAGCTAGACAACTGGGGTCCCCAGCTATAGATACATAAGGGCTCTTATGTATTGATTGAATAAAATGTTCCTCTATGACATAATACTCTATTTACTTAAATAAGATTGTGCACCATTAATGATATTCATCTGATGTAATTTTTGGTTTATATAACTATTTGATGTCTCTAAAAAGTTACTTGTATGAAACAAAATGGTTTTTCATGTATGGAAATGATTTGAAAAATTTGGAAAATAAAGAATTTATAAAAAAAAAAAAAGTTCTATGAACTCACTATGCCCATCAGCGAATACCGTAGGGTGTCTACTTTCCGAAATGGGGTCATTTGTGTCATTTTTTACTGTCTGGGCATTGTAGAACCTCAGGAAATATGACAGGTGCTCAGAAAGTCAGAGCTGCTTCAAAAAGCGGAAATTCACAACACTGCAAGAATTCTCAATGCTATCTATTATGCAAAAAAAGAAAGGCATTCCCCTGACTTTGCTAAGCACTGATGCGGAGAAAGCATTCAATAGGGTCAATTGGAATTACATGCGCTGCGCAATGTTCAAATTTGGTGTTCCAACACCATTTATAGATGCCACATTCACTATGTATTCTAATGCCTCCGCATCAGTGCTAGTAAATGATACCATTTCTCTTCCGTTCATAATTAAAAATGGCACGAGGCAGGGATGTCCCCTGTCCCCCCTTTTATTTGTTTTAACAATGGAACCACTCTTACAAACTATCAGACAAGACCCAACAATAGCGGGGTTAAAACTGGGTAAGCAAGAACATAAAACCGCAGCTTTCGCGGATGATCTTCTAATCATTACCACAAATCCTCAAATTTCCTTGAGGGTCACTCATAACTTACTAGAAAGGTTCAGCCCCCTATCCAACTTCAAAATCAACATGAGAAAATCTCAAGCCATAGGCATTGGCATCCCAACGCCCATGATTATCTCCTTTAAAGGGAACCTGTCACCTGGATTTGGGGTATAGAGCTGAGGACATGGGTTGCTAGATCGCCGCTAGCACATCCGCAATACCCAGTCCCCATAGCTCTGTGTGCTTTTATTGTGTATAAAAAACAATTTGATACATATGCAAATTAACCTGAGATAAGTCAGAGCTTGGAAATATGACTCTTCTCTGGTCACACAAGTGAGATATGACTCTTTTATGTTAATTTGCATATGTATCAAATCGTTTTTTTTACACAATAAGAGCACACAGAGCTATGGGGACTGGGTATTGCGGATGTGCTAGCGGCGATCTAGCAGCCCATGTCCCCAGCTCTATACCCAAAATCCAGATGACAGGTTCTCTTTAAAGCTAAATCTCCCTTTAGCTGGGATATCCCTTTCATCTCTTACCTGGGAATAAAAATAAGTTCCGACCCTAATAACCTTTTCAATCTTAATTATACCCCATTACTTCAGTCTATTTCTGATCAGTTACACCATTTAGATTTCCAGACCCTGTCATGATTTGGTAGGAAGAACTTAATTACTTCCTTGATCATCCCAAGACTTAATTATCTACAAGTACTTCCCATTCCAGTTAAGAAAAAACATTTCAGGTCAAAAAAGCCAGAGATTAGCGATGACCACTCTGCAAAAGCCCAGGGATCAAGGTGGCATAGGCCTCCCTAACCCCCAAATCTATAACAAGGCTATTCATCTGACCAAAATCCTCGATTGGTTTCGGAAACCACTCCATAAATCATGGGTGGACATGGAATCTTCCATAGCCCAAGTCTCCTTCAGGTCACTTCTAACAGGTGACCAGGGAACATTAATTTCTCTCTCTAACACGAACCAGATTATAAAATCCTCGCTCTCAGTATGGAAGTGGTTTCAAGAATCCAATTGGGGTTTTCCTCTACCCTCCCCCTTAATCCAAGTAAGAGACATACTAGACTTAGCCCCCCTAGAATTGAAACAATGTCTCCCCAACTGACTTAAAACATCCCAAATCCCCATTATTTCACTGTTTAATATAGAGGGTAAGTTAATTAACAAAAAAGAAATAGCTGAGTTACTCTTAGCCTCAGACTCTCTCCCCTCCCCGATATCTTTCCTTCACAATTACATCTCTAAACACATCCCACAGGCACTTCTTAGGCCAATTACTTGGTTTGAAGGATGGATAAGTAGCCAAAATGCAATAAGCAAACCGATCTCTCAAATATATAAAAAATTTAACTCTCCTATTAACATGCCAAAACCAGCTTTCGTAGGATTATGGGAAAGAGATTTGGGAATCTCTTTTTCACCGCTAGAATTGACCAAACTATTTATTTCCCCTCAGAAAGCGTCAAGGTGTGTCCTGATTCAGGAGAATAGTTATAAAATTCTAACAAGGTGGTACAAGACCCCTGACATTACATCCAAATATGACAGCTCGGGTTCAGATGAGTGCTGGAGATGCAAGGACTCAAAGGGAAATTTTCTCCATATATGGTGGACTTGTCCCATTGTATCTAACTGGTGGAAAGACATATTTGACAGGAGCAATAAAATATGTAAAACCTCAATACTGCCAAACCCTCAATTAGCCTTATTGAGTCTTCCGCCTCCAGACATCATCCCTAAGATCCCCCCTTTATTCCACATCCTTCTCATGGCAGCTCGCCTCTTTCTGCCTCGCTTCTGGCTTTCAACAGAACGTCCGTCCCCAGAATTGTGGAGGGATAAGATAGATAGCATATACAGATTTGAAGATTTGGCAGCTGCTGAGGAGCGCGATTTACAAAAATTTAGTGTTAGATGGGATGGATGGGTGAAACACAACCACTCCAACCACATGCAGACCTTTGTTAACAAATAATCGACTCATACGTATGGGAATATACATACTTTCCCTCCGGTCAGTAAAGAGAGGGGTTATAACAGCCAAATTATTGGCCTTCTCCACTAATTCCACTACTTGGTAAGGAATATTATGTAATTACAAATATGCTCTCGATTCAGACTCAATAGGAGTGTTGGTATTCAACTGTACCCTGCTAATCCTGCTTACATCCTCATTGCAGTTTCACTGTGTTGTTACTGTTTACATCTATTGTTTACGTCTATTGTATACATTGTGCAACCTATTATGGACTATGTACGACTCTTTTACTTCATGATTGTACAATTATGATTACTTTAAATAAAAAAATAAAAAAGCGGAAATTCACATTTTTGTACCATAGTTTGTAAACGCTATAAATTTTACCCAAACCATTTTTTTTGTACCCAAACATTTTTTTTTTTATCAAAGACATTTAGAACAATAAATTTTGTGAAAAATTTATATATGGATGTCGTTTTTTAAAAAAAAAAAATGCAACTGAAAGTGAAAAATTTAATTTTTTTTCAAAAATTTTGTAAAATTTTGATTAATAACAAAAAAGTTAAAATGTCAGCAGCAATGAAATACCATTAAATGAAAGCTCTATTAGTAAGAAGAAAAGGAGGTAAAATTCATTTGGGTGGTAACTTGCATGACCGAGCAATAAACGGTTAAAGTAGTGTAGTGCAGAATTGTTAAAAGTGGTCTGGTCATTAAGGTTGTTTAAGCTAGAGGGGCTGAGGTGGTTAAAAAGTGGGTTTTGGAAATGTTCTGAAAATGTTTTGCTTCTAAACTGCTAAGCCTTCTAACATCCCCCAAAAATTAAATAACATTTACAAAATAATGCAAACATGTAGTAGACATATGGCAAATGTAAAGTAATAACTATTTTGCAAGTTATCACTGTCTGTCAGAGAACCAAAGAAATTCAAATTTAGAAAATTGCTAATTTTTCAAAAATTTCTGCAAAAGTTAGATTTTTATAGAATTAAAGGTAAAACATATTGACTCAAATTTATCACTAACATGAAGTGCAATGTGTTATGAAAAAACTATCTCAGAATGGCTTGGATAAGTAAAAGTGTTCCAAAGTCATTACCACATAAAGTGAAACATGTCATATTTGCAAAATGTGGCTTGGTCCTGAAAGTAAAAACTGGCTTGGTCTTGAAGGGGTTAAAAACAAGCTTGAAATACTTCTATAATTTTTTGGGTTTTAAAAAAACACAAATTTTTGGCAATACCCTCCTTGTGGGGATTCTGCCACTTTAGTCAGTGTGCAATTTAAGATACAGCTATAATTTTTAAGGTTTTAAATAAACACCCTTTTTGGGCAAAATACTAAATTTTACAGCCCTTGTTGCGTCTGTACGTGTGAGATACACTCTTTAGATACTGATGTGCTATTCTGGTATTTAAAAAAAACACCAATTTTGGGCAAAAATATTAATTTTCGGCCTTGTCTGTATCTGTACGTGTGAGATACACGCTTTAGATACTGCTGTGCTATTCTGGTATTAAAAAAACACCCATTTAGGGCAAAAATCTTAATTGTGCAGTCTTTGCTGCATATATCATTGTGAGATACACCCTTTAGATACTGTTGTTCTGTTATGCTATTAAAAAAAACACCCATTTAGGGCAAAAGTATAATTTTGCAGCCTTTGCTGCATATATCATTGTGAGATACACCCTTTAGATACTGTTGTTCTGTTATGCTATTAAAAAAAACACCAATTTTGGGCAAAAGTCTAAATTTTGCAGCCTTTGCTGCATATGTCATTGTGAAATACACTCTTTAGATACTGTTGTCCTATTCTGCTATTAAAAAACACCCATTTAGGGCAAAAATATTAATTTTGCAGCCTTTGCTGCATATGTCATTGTGAGATACACCCTTTACATACTGCTGTGCTATTCTGGTATAAAATAAACATCCATTTTAGGCAAAAATCTTAATTTGCGGCCTTGTCTGCATCTGTGATGGCTGAAAACAAGTTTGAAATACTTCAATAATTTTCTGGGTTTTAAAAAACACCCATTTTTGTCAATACACTCCATCTTGGGCCTATGCCGCATTAGTCAGTGTGCAATTTAAGCTAGAAATACAGCTATAATTTTCGAAGTTTTAAAAATTACCCATTTAGGGCAAAATACTTAATTTGCGGCCTTGTCTGCATCTGTCAGTGTGAGATAGACGCTTTAGATACTGCTGTGGTATTCTGGTATTAAAAAAAACACCCATTTAGGGTAAAAATCTAAATTTTGCAGCCTTTGCTGCATATATCATTGTGGGATACACCTTTTAGATACCGTTGTTCTATTCTGCTATTAAAAAAGAAGAAACACCCATTTAGGGCAAAAAACTTAATTTTGCATGATTTGCTGCATCTGTCATTGTGAGATGTACCCTTTACATACTGCTGTGCTATTCTGATTTGAAATAAACACCCATTTTGGGCAAAAATCTTAATTTGTGGCCTTGTCTGCATCTGTACGTGTGAGATACCCCTTTAGATACTGTAGTTCTATTCTGCTTTTTTTTTTTTTTTAAAACCACCCATTTAGGGCAAAAATCTTAATGTTGCAGCCTTTGCTGCATATATCATTGTGAGATACACCCTTTAGATACTGTTGTTCTATTCTGCTATTAAAAAAACATCAATTTAGGGCAAAAATATAAATTTTGCAGCCTTTGCTGCATATGTCATTGTGAGATACACCCTTTACATACTGCTGTGCTATTCTGGTATTTAAAATAAAACACCTATTTTGGGCAAAAATCTGAATTTGCGGCCTTGTCTGCATCTGTGATTTTTACAAATAAGCTGAAAATACTTCAATAATTTTCTGGGCTTTAATAGACACCCATTTTTGTAAATACATTCCATCTTGGGCCTCTGCCGCATTAGTCAGTGTTCAATTTAAGCTAGAAATACAGCTCTAATTTTCTGGGTTTTAAAAAACACAATTTCTGGGCAAAATAATAAATTTTATGGCCCATGCTGCATCTGTACATGTGAAATTCAAGCGTTATATACTGCCGTAATATTCTGTTATTATAAAAACTGCCTTTTTGGGCAAAATACTACTATATTGCAGCCTTTGCTGCATCTGTTGGAGCAGAACACACACTAGCTGAGCTCTGGTGCCATTAAGTCTGTACAGCGACTCATAGCAACTTTCCAGACCATCTGGTAAGCTTGAAATCTCCCCAGTAGGAGACAGAGAAGGGCAAGGATGGTCAAATCAAAAAAGAAGCTGGCATCATCTAAACTCACCGAGTTCTACCCAGCGGTGAGCGGCAGCCAAGATGGCATGGGTGGAAGCACGGCCCTGCGCACCGCGCTTAAACAAACTTATATGAGCCCGGCAGCATCTTCTTCAGTGACGGCGATCATCTTGTCCCCAGCGAGCCGGATGACTCCACTCCAGGGAGACCATGTCAGCCAACAACATGGCACTTCTGCAGCCCTATTCACAGGTACTGGGCGGCAGCAGAACAGTATACTGCAGGGGCAGAGCGTGAGCCTCTGGGTCTGGATGTGGGGACAAACCCCCTTACAGAATCCCTGCTCATCACATTGATGGGGGACCTGAGGAAGTCCCTACAAGCGGACATTAAAGAAATGTTACTTCCACTGCAAAGAGAGATTACGGCGGTGGGTCACAGAACGTCTCACGTGGAAAACAAAATGGCGGAGTTCGCCAGAGCACATAATGATCTTGTAGATTCACAAAATGAGAAAGACGAGGAGCGAAAGCTTCTGAGAGCGAAAGTAATTGATTTAGAGGACTGTTCCCACAGGAACAATATCCAATTTTGCAGCATTCCAGAGGCAGTTAAACAGGAGGAACTGCACACTTTCCTGATGGATTTATTTGTGGCCTTGATTCCAGACCTGTCGCAGACTAAGCTGTACATTGATAGGGCACACAGGATTCCCAAGCCCAAAAGACTGCCACTTGAGGTGCCAAGAGATGTTTTAGCACGGATTACTTTCTACCACGTAAAAGAAAGATTAATCGCGGCTGCCAGAGAGAACCCCAACCTACCTCATACACGGACTTATCGGCTGCTACACTAGCAAAGAGGAGATAATTTCAGGAAGCGCCTAAAATTCTTCACCAACATAGCGAACAATATCGATGGGGGTTCCCAGCAAAATTGCTCATCTCATACAGGGGCAGGAAATTTGTAGCTTCATCAGTGCATGATGCCATGTCCTTACTGGACAACCGGAACTTGTCGTCAGTTAATCTACAAAGGTCCAAGACTCCTTCACCAGCTAAGTTGGATGGTGAGTGGACTGAAGTGTCAAGGGGACATTCACCAACCACCTGAAGAGGTTCCTTGTAGTGAAGGAGGTCACAACTCCTATAATGCTAATTACACGGACACTGTGATATAGGCTTTAACGGTCATAAGTGGTTATTACAACCCCCAAAAGGACGCAATTTTATCAGCGTTCCGATATGGAAATATCTTGATGTTTGAAGTTATGTTTTTACCTAATATCGTGGTTTACCGTTTTTACCATGGTCCAGAAATATATACCTGCTATGTAATATGCTTATATCCCACAAGGTACAATGGAGATTGACAGAAAAATGAGAGTGAGGCCCATATTGATTAGCATCTACTATACTTGCCAAAAATGGTGATCAAATTTACCACCATTAATGCAAAGGGTCTAAACAGTCCTTTTAAAAGATCTCAGCTGTGGTAGCATGCGCTGCTGGACAGATCGGATGTCCTGTGTGCTCAGGAGACGCACTTCGCCACAGCTGATGCACATAGTAACATAGTACAGAAGGCCTGTCATCCTGCAAGTTGATCCAGAGGAAGGCAAAAAAAAAACCTGTGAGGTAGAAGCCAATTTTCCTCACTTTAGGGGAAAAAAATTCCTTCCCGACTCCAATCAGGCAATCAGAATAACTCCCTGGATCAACGATCCCTCTCAAGTAGCTATATCCTGTAATATTCTTACACTCCAGAAATACATCCAGGCCCCTCTTGAATTCCTTTATTGTACTCACCATCACCACCTCCTCAGACAGAGAGTTCCATAGTCTCACTGCTCTTACCGTAAAGAATCCCCTTCTATGTTTGTGTACAAACCTTCTTTCCTCTAGATGCAGAGGATGTCCCCTCATCACAGTCCTGGGGATAAACAAATGATGGGATAGATCTCTGTACTGACCCCTGATATATTTATACATAGTAATTAGATTTCCCCTCAGTCGTCTTTTTTCTAAAGTGAATAACCCTAATTTTGACAATCTTTCAGGGTACTGTAGTTGCCCCATTCCAGTTATTACTTTTGTTGCCCTTCTCTGGACCCTCTCCAGCTCTGCTATGTCTGCCTTGTTCACTGGAGCCCAGAACTGTACACAGTACTCCATGTGTGGTCTGACTAATGATTTGTAAAGTGGTAGGACTATGTTCTCATCACGGGCATCTATGCCCCTTTTGATGCAACCCATTATCTTATTGGCCTTGGCAGCAGCTGCCTGACACTGGTTTTTGCAGCTTAGTTTGCTGTTTATTAAAATTCCTAGATCCTTTTCCATGTAAGTGTTACCGAGCGTTTTACCATTTAGTATGTACGGGTGACTTGCATTATTCCTTCCCATGTGCATAACTTTACATTTGTCAGTGTTAAACCTCATCTGCCACTTATCTGCCCAAGCCTGCAATCTATCCAGATCCCTCTGTAGTAGTATACTGTCCACTTCAGTGTTAATTACTTTACACAGTTTAGTGTCATCTGCAAAAATTGATATTTTACTATGCAAGCATTCTACAAGATCATTAATAAATATATTGAAGAGAATAGGGCCCAATACTGACCCCCTGAGGTACTCCACTAGTGACAGTGACCCAATCTGAGTATGTACCGTTAATAACTACCCTCTGTTTTCTATCTTTGAGCCAGTTACTTACCCACTTACAGACGTTTTCTCCCAGTCCAAGCATTCTCATTTTATATACTAACCTTTTATGTGGTACAGTGTCAAACGCTTTGGAGAAGTCCAGATACACAACATCCATTGATTCGCCGCTGTCAAGTCTAGAACTTACCTCCTCATAGAAACTGATTAAATTGGTTTGACATGACCGATCCCTCACAAAGCCATGCTGATATGGTGTTATTTGCTTATTTCCGTTAAGATGTTCTAACATAGCATCCCTCAGAAATCCTTCAAACAGTTTACCCACAACAGATATTAAACTTACCGGCCTATAGTTTCCAGGCTCTGTTTTTTGACCCTTTTTGAATATTGGCACCACATTTGCTATGCGCCAATCCTGTGGGACATTCCCTGTCAGTATAGAATCTGCAAATATCAGAAATAAGGGTCTGGCTATGACATTACTTAATTCCTTTAGGATACGGGGGTGTATGTCATCCGGTCCTGGCGATTTGTCTATTTTAATCTTTTTAAGTCGCTGATGTACTTCTTCCTGGGTCAGACAGGACACTTTTTAATGGGGAATTTATTTTTACATTCAGCATTTCATCTGACAGTTTATTTTCCTCAGTGGATACATTGGAGAAAAAAATATTTAACAGCTTTGCTTTCTCCTCGTCGCTCTCTGCGACTCCCCCCTCATTACTCTTTAAAGGGTCGACACCTTTAGATTTAAACTTTTTAACATTTATATAATTGAAGAACATTTTAGGGTTAGTTTTACTCTCTTTGGCAATTAATCTCTCGGTCTCTAGTTTGGCCGCTTTTATTCGTTTTTTACATTATAGTTTTTCAGTGCTTTCGTGCTACCCTCCTGTTTAAGTGTTTTATATGCTTTCTTTTTGTCATCTATTGCTTTCTTTACAGTTCTGTTTATCCACATTGGTTTCTTTTTGTTCCTTAACCTTTTATTCCCGTATGGTATGTACCTCTCCCAATGAGATTTTAGGATGCTTTTAAAGATATCCCATTTTGTGGCTGTATTTTTATTTGTGAGGACTTTATCCCATTTAGTTAGGCCTATGGCCTCTCTTAGTTGGCTAAATTTAGCTTTCTTGAAGTTTGGCATTTTTGTTCCTCCCTGTAGAAACGCTCTTTTGAATGATAATTGGAAGGTTCTGTTCTGTCAGATCTATTGGTTAATACTAAGTCCAGTATGGCCGTCCCTCTAGTCAGGTCCTGAACCAGTTGAGAGAGGTAATTGTCTTTGTTTATTGCCAAGAACCTGTTTCCTTTATGATATATACAAGTTTCCCAGTCTATATCTGGGTAGTTGAAGTCCCCCATAATAACCACCTCATTATGATTTGCCGCCTCGTCTATCTCGTTTAGTAGTAGATTTTCTGTGGACTCTGGTATATTAGGTGGTTTATAGTAAACTCCAATTAGTAATTTATTATTGTTTTTAGCTCCATGTATCTCTACCCACACTGACTCCACATGTTCATGTCCCTCACTTATATCTTCACGGAGTGTGGGCTTTAGACAGGACTTTACATAAAGGCAGACCCCTCCCCCTCTCCAGTTTTGACAATCCTTTCTAAACAGACTGTAACCCTGTACATTAACTGCCCAGTCATAGCTATCATCCAGCCATGTCTCAGTTATTCCCACTATGTCATAGTCCTCCTCACACATCACTAATTCCAGTTCCCCAGTTTTATTAGTCAGGCTTCTGGCATTAGTATACATACATTTGAGAGGTTTATGTATATTTTTTACCCTACACCTTTCCTTCTGAACTGTTCTAGTCCCTCCTTCCATTCCTCCCCCAGTACCACTACCCTGCCCCCGGTCTCTATCTGCACTCTCTTCCCCTCCTTTAATGTAATTTCCCTCCCCCCCAGTCCCTAGTTTAAACACTCCCCCAACCTTCTAGCCATCTTTCTCCCCAGCACAGCTGCCCCTTCCCCATTGAGATGCAGCCTGTCCCTACGATAGAGCCTGTAGCTGACAGAGAAGTCGGCCCAGTTCTCCAGGAACCCAAACCCCTCCTTCCTCCACCAGTTCTTGAGCCACTTGTTAATCTCCCTAATCTCCCGCTGCCTTTCTTGTGTGGTCCGTGGTACAGGTAGTATTTCGGAAAATACTACCTTTAGGTTCTTGCCCTAAGCTTTTGACCTAAATCCCTGAAATCATTTTTTAGGACTCTCCACCTACCCCTAACTTTGTCATTGGTTCCGATATGGACCATGACTGCTGGATCTTCTCCAGCCCCTCCCAGTAATCTGTCAACCCGATCCGCGATGTGTCGAACTCTAGCGCCAGGAAGACAGCACACTGTTCGGCGATCACGGTCTTTGTGACAGATTTCCCTATCTGTTCCCCTAATAATTGAGTCTCCCATTTCAACATAAAAAATTCCTGCATGTATTCTCTTCCACTCTATCGGATAAGAAAAAGAGAGGAGTATCCATAGCCATAAAAGATTCTGTGGCTTTTAGATGATCAACTCCAGAATAGATGCTGGAGGGCGGCATATTATCTTGGTCTGTGAAATTGATAATGTCCCATTCACATTATTAGCACTATATGCAACAAATAAGGGGCCTTTGAAGTTGAAACACTTTGTTTAATTGTTTAATACTATCTCAGGTCTCAAATCGGGTTCCTTAGTAGTCATGGGGGATTTTAACTCATTGATGCAGCCAGCGTTCGATTCTTCAGCTGCTGAGAAGCAAAATGCGCCCTCCAAATTATTTACGGTTATGCAACAGGAAGGCTTAGTTGATATTTGGCAGGCCAAACATGCTAATGAACGTGACTATAATTACTTTTCTCAGGTGCATAAGACATTCTCTAGAAATGATCTTATCCTATCTGATTTAAACACTCTGCCTAGAGTCACCTCTTGTGATATAGGATATATCAGTTGGTCTGACCATGCCCCAGTTCATGTTACACTTACGGAGCAATTCAGCTCAGGCACTCGCACTGTGTGGCGTTTGAACGAGCGCATTCTTCACTCAGCAAAATATATCCAAGGGTCGCATAGATCTATCAAATAATTTTTTGCCTACAATGACACAGGGGAAGTTAATATCTGGTTTGTATGGTGTGCTCATAAAACCTTCGCTAGGGGGCATTATCTCAGCTTAGCAGCTAAAGATAAAAAAGAAAGGGAAGCACTTAGAGCGCAGCTAGTTAACTCTATAATTAGAATTAGCTCCCTAAATAAGAGTGCTTTCTGTGCAACACTTGAGCAGGAATTAAAAGAGCTTAGGCACAAACTACATACCATGGATCTGCATAAATACAATATGGCACTCAGACGAGTTGAAAGTCCAATATTACTGGAAGGATAATAAGGCAGGCTCTTTATTAGCTTCTAGACTAAAGGCGAGGCAATGTAAAACAAAACTTCCCTATATAATTAGTGGTAATGGTACAAAAATGTTTTACCCTCAATTGATAGCTGAGGAAATGGCTCTATTTTATTTGTCGCTTTATAATCTAAGGCTAGATGACACAGCGATCCAGCCCTCCATAGAGGGAATTGATAGATTCCTAGATGGGGTAAACTAACCTGCAGTGTCCCAGTCCCAACTAGAGGCTCTTCAGGCAGAAATCACAGATGAGGAAATAAACTGTGCCATCCGAGGTTTGAAACCAAACAAAGCCCCTGGTCCAGACGGCCTTACAAACAGTTATTATAAGGAATTAAGGGAGTTTCTCGTACCTTCGCTTAAGAAATCTTTAATGAGGTGAGAAGGGAGGAGATATTCCGGCTGAAATGTTAGAGGCCACTATTATAACACTCCCAAAGCCAAGGAAATCTCTGGATAAACTTTTGTCCAATCTCATTGCTGAATACAGATTTAAAATTGTATGCAAAGATAATAGCCGTGAGATTGGCGAAGGTTCTACCTAGCTTAGTTCATAAAGATCAAGTTGGCTTCGCAAAAGGCAGGCAATCAGCGGATGGAACCAGAAGGTTCATAGACCTAATTGAGATGGTTGAGCAACGTCGGACGCCTTCTCTGTTCCTATCTCTGGATGCGGAGAAGGCGTTCGGCAGGGTCCATTGGGGGTACCTAGATAGGATCTTAGATAAATTTGGAATTGTGGGGGTAGCGAAAACTGCAATTCTAGCTATTTACTCTAAACCATCGGGTTTCATTTCAAGGGCGTTCCCCATCACAAACGGCACGCCACAGGGGTGCCCACTCTCACCCCTGATTTTTACCCTTGTCATGGAACCATTTGTGGAATATATCCGGGGGGCGTGTAATGTCTCGGGAGTCCAAGTAGGAGGGGAGGAGCATAAAATAGGGTTGTTTGCGGAAGACGTCATTATAGCGCTGACGGAACCGACCAGCTCATTAGTAGCAGTTTTGTCCATATTGGAGGAATTTTGTACAATCTCGTACTACAAACTCAATGTTAATAATTCAGTAGTGTTAAAAATGGGACTATTACCTGATGATCAATCATTTATATCCTCTAAATTCCCATTTAAATGGGCAGAGGAAAGAATTACGTATTTGAGGGTAGAACTGTCATTCCCTTCTAAAAAATTATTTAAAGTAAACTATGTACCGTTAATTGATACAATAGCAGAGGACATTAAAATCTATGAATTGTCGTGGGTAGGATGGAAAGCCACGATAAAAATGGTGCTGCCGAGAATTCTATATGTGTTTAGAAATGTTCCGATTTCTGTGACCAAAAAATACATTGCAAAACTGCAATCAATGCTGATTTGTTTTGTATAGAAACATGCTAGACACAGGGTAATGGCTGCCACCCTCTATAAGCCAACTGCTCAGGGAGGTCTTAGTTTTCCTAACTTACTATACACTCACCTAAAGAATTATTAGGAACACCTGGTCTATTTCACATTAATGCGATTATCTAGTCAACCAATCACATGGCAGTTGTTTCAATGCATGTAGGGTTGTGGTCCTGATCAAGATAATCTCCTGAACTCCAAACTGAATGTAAGAATGGGAAAGAAAGATGGGCTACAACAGCACAAGACCCCACCGGGTACCACTCAACTCCACTACAAATAGGAAAAAGAGGCTACAATTTGCACGACCTCACCAAAATTGGACTGTTGAACACTGGAAAAATGTTGCCTGGTCTGATGAGTCTCGATTTCTGTTGAGACATTCAAATGGTAGAGTCCGAATTTGGCGTAAACAGAATGAGAACATGTATCCATCATGCCTTGCTACCACTGTGCAGGCTGGTGGTGGTGGTGTAATGGTGTGGGGGATGTTTTCTGGGCACACTTTAGGCCCCTTAGTGCCAATTGGCCATCGTTTAAATGCCACGAGCTACCTGAGCATTGTTTTTGACCATGTCCATCCCTTCATGACCACCATGTACCCATCCTCTGATGGCTACTTCCAGCAGGATAATGCACCATGTCACAAAGCTCAAATAATTTCAAATTGGTTTCTTGAACATGACAATGAGTTCACTGTACTAAAATGGCCCCCACAGTCACCAGATCTCAACCCAATAGAGCATCTTTGGGATGTGGTGGAACGGGAGCTTCGTGCCCTGGATGTGCATCCCTCAAAACTCCATCAACTGCAAGATGCTATCCTATCAATATGGGCCAACATTTCTAAAGAATGCTATCAGCACCTTGTTGAATCAATGACATGTAGAATTAAGGCAGTTCTGAAGGCAAAAGGGGGTCCAACACCGTATTAGTATGGTGTTCCTAATAATTCTTTAGGTGAGTGTATTATCACTATGCAACACTTCTGGCATCCTTGAGACAAGGCCTGGCAGACCCGGATCCTCCGTTATGGGTGCAGTTAGAGGTGAATGCGTCAGCGTTAAAGAACACTAGGGTGACTCTACAATGTCCTTTTATTGATCCCACTGGCTGTAAACCAAAGTCAACACTGATAAAAAGAAGGGTTCGCGCTGTGGAAGAACGTAATTCTCTCCAAAGATCTTATACATATGAAACGCTCTGACATACCGCTAGAAGCTATAGAGCAGATGATACCGGATATATCCTTTGACTCATGGATGCAAAAAGGACTTAGATTAGTAGGAGAGGTGAGGGATGAAACAGGGATGATGCAATTTTCTGATATCTCTCACAAGTTTGGGATTTCTAACAGAGAGTTCTACAAATACTTAAGATGAAGGTCTCTGTTGAATTCTCTACCAGAGGAAGTAGGTAAACCTGATTCACCATTTGCAATATATTTTTTTTGGTGTGGGAAATATAGCAAAGGGTATATCCAAGTTTTATAGACTGCTACTAGACACTTATAACAATGAGACCGTGACTGGTTTAGATAAATGGGCCACAGATTTGGGACTGCCGGTGGATCAAATTTCTTGGGAGCACATATTTTTGTTACATCAAAAACTCTCTAAATGCTCATATCATTTGGAGGCAACCAGGAAAATAATATGCAGATGGTACATGACTCCAGAAAGGTTGTCTTTGATCTATCCGAAAGTATCAAACTTGTGTTGGAGATGTGGGAGGAGTGTGGGAGGAATTATCCACATTTTCTGGGTGTGCTCAAAACTGAAACCCTTCCGGAAGGAAGTGCTTACCATGCTATGCTCATTTTCTCACTTAACTCCCCCCTTTACTCCAGACTTATTTTTATTACTCAACGGGTTACAGTGCCGAGGGTCTACCGCATGATTGTTTTTCATGTGTCAATGGCTGCCAAAGTTCTGATAGCTAAGTATTGGAAATCTACTAAAATCCCACCTATCTTGGAGGTGGTAAACCGTGTCAGCTATCATTGCGAAATGGAAGGCACCATGGCATCATGTCAGGGCATGTTTACAAACTACTTGAAAAGCTGTGGGGGTTGGAAACATAAATTCCCTACACCTACCAGCTAAATAAAGAGAGAAGGGGAAATTCTTTGGGAGTAGGTGATCATTGTATGTCAATGCGAGGGGTGTCAACTCCTTCTTTGAGGGTGCACTATGTCCCTTCTCATCAATAAATCCTTGAACAGTTCTTGGGTATTGTAAATACCATTTGTGCATAAGTGGAGACGGGTATTCTCTAAAACTTCGGACCATGGATATGTTGTTGTTATGTTCATGTTTCGTTTTTCTTCCCTATGTTCCTCCCCCTTTCCCCCTTTCCATGGTACGGGCAAACACTGGATGCAGAGCCTTGACTTTTTGTACTATCAGGATTATTGAATGTATGTATACGCTGTTGATACCAAAATGCCTGTATCGCTTTACTTATTCACTCAATAAAAACATTGTGAGAAAAAAAAACAACAAAAAAAAAACAAATTTTTGCAATACCCTCCATCTGGGGCCTCTCCTGCTTTAGTCATTGTGCAATTTAAGCTAAAAATACAGTTATAATTTTCTGGGTTTTACAAAACACCCATTTAGGGCAAAATACTTCATTTGCGGCCTTGTCTGCATCTGTACGTGCTAGATACACGCTTTAGATACTGATGTGCTATTTTGGTATTAAATAAACACACATTTAGGGCAAAAATCTTAATTTCACAGCTTTTGCTGCATATGTGATTGTGAGATACACCCTTTAGATACTATTGTTCTATACCGTTATTAGAAAAACAATCATTTAGGCCAAAAGTCTTAATTTTGCAGTCTTTGCTGCATATGTCACTGTGAGATACACCCTTTAGATACTGTTGTTCTATTCTGCTATTAAACCCCCACCCATTTAGGGCAAAAAACTTAATTTTGCAGCCTTGCTGCATATGTCATTGTGTGATACACCCTTTACATACTGTTGTTCTACGAATGATGAGGCCAGTAGTACAGGCGATAGTAGTAGTAGATTGGGTTGCTGACAGTGCCTCCAGTTCCTTTACATTGTCTCCCACCCAGTCTCATGCTGAAAGATCAGAGTTGGCACCTGCAGCTGATGTACATCAGTCTTTCACCTCACCCCCTTGCAAGCAGGGTTTCCCAGGGCCATCCACCTAGCCCTGCCCCAGAAGTGGAAGAGATTGAGTGCACCGATGCCCAACCACTTATATTTCAAGATAAGTACATGCAGCACATCTCAGATGATGACAAAACACAGGTGCCAACTGCTGTGGCTTTCGAAAGAGTGCAGACCGACAAGGAAGGCAGGGGTGATGACTGGGTGGAAGATGATATGGAGGACGATGAGGTCCTCGACCCCACATGAAATCAAGGTCATGCAAGTGAGCTGTTTAGTTCGGAGAAAGAGGCGGTGGTCGCACAGAGCCACCAACACAGCAGAAGAGGGATCAGGGTGCAAAAGCGGAGCAGCCATCCCCTAGATAGTACGCCTGCTATTGCCCACCGCAGCAAAGGACTGAGCACACCAAAGCCAGCTCCAAGGAGTTCCCTGGCGTGGCAGTTCTTCAGACATTGTGCTAATGACAAGACACAAGTAGTTTTCATCTTCAGTAGTGCAATCAGAGCCTGAAGCGAGGCATAAACATTCTCAACCTGAACATAATCTGCATGACCAGGCATTTAAGTGCAAAGCACGAACTGCAGTGGAGTAGACACCGCAAAAACCAAGAAAGGTCTCTGGCTACTCCTGCATCCTCTCCTGCTGCAGTCTCGGCCTGTTTATCCACCTCTGGAGTGACAGTGCCACCTGCCACCCCGCAAACAGAGGATCTGCCAGCAACACCACCACCTGGGTCACCAAGCAGCTCCACAAGATCCCAAGAAGCGTTCAGCTCTCCATCTCCCAAACACTGGAGCGGAAGAGGAAGTACCCCCCTACCCACCAGCGATCCGTGGCCCTGAATGTCAGAATTTCTAAATTCACAATACGTCATGTCCAGCCACCAATAAAACGTATCTGTTTGGGGGACAAACCCCATACCGCGCAGGAGCTGTGGACGGGCCTTGAACAACAGACCGATGAGTGATTGGTGCCAGTGAGCCTCAAGCCCCGCCTGGTGGTGTGCGATAATGGGCAAAATCTCGTAACAGCTCTGGGACTAGCTGGTTTGACGCACATCCCTTGCCTGGCGCATGTGCTGAATTTGGTGGTGCAGAGATTCCTTAAAAATATGTCAGAGCTGCTGCATAAAGTGCGGGCCGTCTGTGCGTGCATTCGGCGTTCTTACCCTGCTGTTGCTCGCCTGTCAGCGCTGCAGCGTAACTTCGGTCTTCCTGCTCACCGCCTCCTATGCGATGTGCCTACAAGGTGGAACTCCACCATGCAAATGCTGGCCAGACTGTGCGATAAGCAGCAGGCGATAGTGGAGTTTCAGCTGCAGCACACACGGGTGAGTCGCTCTGCGGAACAGCACAACTTCACCACCAATGACCTGTGTTCCTTGATGCGCTGTTTTGAGTACTCCACCAACATGGCCAGTGCCGATAAGGCCGTTCTCAGCGTTACAATCCCACTTCTATGCCTCCTTGAAAAAGCGCTGCTGGCGATGATTGAATAGGATGTGGTACAGGGGGAGGAGGAGGAAGAGAGATCATTTCATACTGTTTCCGACCAGTCATTCCCAAGTGGCTACGAGGGTCGGTTTCTGCACCCACAAACGCCAAGTACACAATTGTCCAGCAAGGGCACAGTTCTGGGGGATGACAAGGTAGAGGATGAGGAGGAGCAGATGGAGGAGGAGAAACCGTGTTCACAGCAGGGTGGCACCCAAACCAGCACTTGGCCATCACTTGTGCATGGCTGGGGGTATACAGAGGACACAGACAATACACCGCTCTCAGAGGACAGCTTTTCGATGCTTCTGGGCAGCTTGGCACACATGAGTGATTACATGCTGCATTGTCTCCGCAATGACCACTGAGTTGCCCACATTCTAACGTGTGCTGATTACTGGGTGGCCACACTGCTGGATCCCCGTTACAAGTTACAAGTACCATCCTTAATTCTGTCACTGGAGCATGATCGTAAGATGTGGGGGTTTAAGCGCACGCTGGTAGTCGCGCTGCTGGTGGCATTCCCACCTGACAGCGGGGGCTTAGTGGAAGGACATGGCAAAGGCAGAGGAGGAGGAAGAGGTCACCAATGCGGCCGGGGCACCACCAGCACCTCAGATGGCAGGGTTAGCATGGCCGAAACGTGGAAAAGCTTTGTCAGCATGCCACAGAAACCAGCACCACCAGCTGATATGGAACATCTTAGCAGGAGGCAGAATTTCACCAACATGGTGGAGCAGTATGTGTGCACACGCCTCCACGTACTGAATGACGGGTCTGCCCCCTTCAACTTCTGGGTCTCCAAATTGAGTACATGGCCTGAGCTTTCCATTTACGCCTTGGAGGTGCTGGCCTTCCCTGCGGCCAGTGTATTGTCTGAACGTGTGTTTAGCACGGCGGGTGGGCGTTATAACAGACAAGCTCATCCGCCTGTCCACAGCCAATGCATACAAGGTCACGTTGATTAAAATGAACCAGGCATGGATCCCACACGACCTATCCATACCTTGTGCAGAATAGACATGTATACCGGCCTTAACCAACTATTGGTATACTACAGCACAATTGCTCATTGTTGTATTTTGGATATTTCACTCTTTTGGAGTGTAGTAATATGGAAAAGATGGGCACTCTTATAACTGGTCCACGAAGTAAGCAAAGCGATGACTTTAATTATAGCAGTACATAGCTATATACAAATAATCACTATAATATGACCTAAACAGAGCTATACCCTCAGTGGGTTAAAATGGTATAAAATATACTAAAATATCAAATAAAAGATCAAATAAAAGATCATAGAATATCGGTCCACTGATATAGCCAATCGATATAACTATGGATACTAGATGCAATATGCAAAAAAAAGGGATCTGTCCAGACTACAATTAAGCTGGTGGACTGCCTATCTTCTATTGGTTATAGCAGTGCCCGATATCAAGTGGTTTTCCACAATTAAATAAATAGATTCTCCACGAATAAATTCAAAGTGTTAGTGTGAATATCCCAGGTGTTAACAAAATAAATCAATATAAATCAATATTAATAAAGGTATTATACCGGTGATAGTGCAATAAAGTGAAAATAAGTAAATGGTTATAACATTATTCAAATCAATATAGTGTTCATTATCCGTGTAAAAGAATTTATAGTGTCTCTGGAGACTCGACAATAGGTAGGCAGTTCGTCTTGCTAAAGGTTAATCTTTCTGTAATATTATAATATATCTCCTGAAAAGTATATTTGTGATCTCCTGGGAATCGGCTTTAATTTTCTGTGTTCAGTCCACCCGATTCCTAGGGATACACTATAATCCGCAACTTTGCAGTCCAACAGGTATCTAAGTAGGCAAGTTTTGTATTAGAGGGCATCAGTGCAGTAGAATACAATAAGATCATTATATTACAGCACACAGAAGTGCAGCAGTATTTGATTGTTTACTCACGTATAGTCCTGCTATTCCCACCGTTGCGTCCCTTCTCGTCTTAACGTCACAAGTAGTCTCCCCAACGTACAGGAGACTACATGGGCATGACAACAAATAGACGACGTATGTACTATCACAGGTCAGGTAGTGCCTGATTTCAAATACCTTGTGAGTGGCTGGGTGCGTAAACGTGTCTCCCTTTAGCATATAACTGCAGTTTACACAGTTCAGACATGGATAGCTTCCATATTTCCTACGGCCTATATATGTCTGGACTGTGGGGGCACAGTAAATTCATTAACATGACCAAAATTACTGTATTATATAGGCCAATGTTTCTTAATGGCCTTGGCCACCCGATCACTGCCCTCTGTGTAGGTAGAGATGAATGGTATTCTAGCTTGATCTATCACTTTCTTGGGATTCCTGGCGACTAAGTTGTCCAAGTGTTTCTGGACTAGTTTTTTTGGGTACCCTCTATTTAAGAAGTTATCGGCCATCTCTGTTAGTCTTTTGTTTTTCAATGCTGGGTCCTTCACTATACGTTGGATACGAAGAAATTGACTCCGTGGTAAGGACCTTACCATGGGCCGTGGATGGCAGCTTTCAAATCTTAGAAGCCTATTGCAATCCGTCGGCTTAATGAAAAGGTCTGTCGCCAACCTGGTGTCCTGCTTCATCACCATAGTGTCCAAGAATTGAACCTGCTCGGTGGAGTGTGTCAGAGTGAACTGGATTTCTGGATCCATATTATTCAGGAATATGTGGAATTGGGCCAGTTCATCTTCAGTGCCCTCCCAGATGACGAACACATCGTCTATGTATCTCCACCACCCCAACACATGGCTGAAGTGGTGGAACACATAGACATGTTCAGTCTCCAGGCCAGCCATGAAGATATTGGCGTACGTGGGCACCATATTAGACCCCATTGTAGTTCCACGCAGTTGAAGGTAGTAGCCATTTTGGAAAGCAAAGTAGTTGTATCTGAGCACTACACCGAGCAGGTCAATTATGAACTCCTTACATTCATCTGTATATTGTGTTGCAACCAGACACTTTCTGACAGCCTCCACACCCCTATCATGATTGATAGAGGTGTAGAGGCTGACCACATCAAACAACGCCAATATGGTCATGGGCGTTACAACTACATCGGCAACTTTATCGAGAAAGTGACCAGTGTCCCGAATGTAGGACTCAGCTGAACTGGCAAACTGTCAAAGGATTTTATCAAAAAAAATCGCCATATTAGAGAATACAGACTCCCCGGAGACTATAGGTCTCCCCGGGGGGTTACACATGCTCTTGTGAATTTTTGGTAACACGTACATCAATGGTGTCTTAGGATGTGGGACCAGTAAAAAGTTGTATAGAGACTCATCAATCAGACCCCCTGTTTTAGCTTCATCCAATACCCTGGTGATGATTTTAATCACCTCAAATTTTGGGTCATGATTAAGATTTCTATACACAAGGGTATCCCCCAATTGTCTCTGTATCTCTGAGATATACCAGGCAGTATCCATTACAACAACGGCTCCCCCCTTATCAGCGGGTTTCACAGTGAGGGAGCCGTTGTTGCATAGCTCATCCAAGGCCTGTATCTCAGCAGATGTCATATTTGGGTGCTTCAGACCACCACTTTGTAGGGTGTTCTTTAGCCCCTCGATCTCAACCCTTACTGCATTGATGTACGTGTCAATTTGCTCCCCAGGCGTGGAGGTGACACTGTTTATCTAGCTAAGTGGGGAGGATATACAACAGTGCTAGTTTTATAGAGTGTTGTAGGAATTTACTCATATCTTCTCTTTATATCCACAGATAGACACTTGAGAAAAAGAGATCCTTTGTCTTATGATTGGACCTGACCGTATATGGACTACCCCAGTGTGCAAGCTTGATGGTGACCATTGGTTGGTGTTTAGGAGGGGTAACAATGACAAGTCACACACCGCACATCAAGAAAATCTGACCAACATCGATTCTTTTCTGAGATGATATGAGAAGCGAATCCTGGCCTGGAATCTGTATGCCAGATGGCATCTCTATCTATATCAAACTATTAATGCAGGGAGATGGGAAGGATTCCCCCATTGTATCTGCACATTAGCTAATGTTGGCAGTGTTGATGTGGACTTAGGGGAACGCACCACTTCGGTTTCTTTTACCGATAGTTTGGTGGTGGCCCCCACTGGACACATCGTCGTATTTTGATTTAGGTCGGTCAGCTGATTGTGCGGAGTGTCACTGTCTCGGTCCATTCTGGGATGGTAATCCATGCCATAACCATGGCCACTAACACGCCCCCTAGACGCCTGGTGAGGCGATCCGGGCGTGTGTCCTCCTTTGCCCTGCCCCCCGGGGCCGCTCTACTTGCGATGCCTTCCACTGGGCGACGTTGCGCTCCAGGGTGCGTGCGTGATGACGCGGCCAGGTGGGGAGGGTGACGGATGACGCACGGTGCGGCGCATGCACCGGGCAGACGGGGAGACGCTGAAGCAGGCACACTTGGCAACTCCATGACGGTTGGTCTCACCAGTTTTTAATAAGTAATATGATACAGCTGTACAATGAATTGTTGTTTTTAACTCTTTATGGTTAGAACACTTTGTGATCACTTTGGTTATAGTGGATGCTGGATGTAATGTTCTGGAATACCGATGTCTGTTCATCGTACATATGATATATGGCACTTATGATGTAAGATCAACACTATTCATTTATGCCACATGATGTTTTATGATGGTTTTATTATTTGATATAAACAAGATACCCACTTGTATAGTCATGTGACATTATGATGTTGGATGGTCATGTGACTTAATTGTTAACATTTGATTTCACTAATTGCACTGACTTTGTAATGAATTGTGGGTATATAGCCCCCACTTTTTAGCACTGTTGTAGCTTGACAAAGGCCTCAGTGAGAAGGTCGAAACGTTGCTGGGAATAAAGTTACATATATATAAAATTCCGTTAAATGAGTGTTACTAGATTGCCTTATATATTACAATTTATTATTAAGGCTTAATTATTTCTTTGTTAAAACTTATTTATTTATTCCAAATATTATATATTAAGAATGAATTAAATGGTGAGGGACATCTGTAATAGGTTTAAAATATATGATGTATAAAAATATAGCATAAAATATATAATACATAAAATATACTAGGATATTGCAATCTAATTTCATAGTGTGGCTAGAGAGTGACGCAGGGACAGTGATGCAGAGATGGTTTCCTTAGTAAGCAGCATTCTAGGGCCAATGGGGGTCATCACCTAAAAATGGTTCGGGCAGGAGTGGACCAGATGGATTTGAGGTTGAACAGATGAGGGCCAGATGAAGTAGGGGTGGAGACCTCCCGTCCAGGGGAGGTCATAGTGCTGGTACACAGCCTGACTAGTACCCCCCGTGGGCCGAAGGCATCCAACCCATCACAGGAACCCAAATATTTCCAATTCGGCATTCAGCCCGGCGGGAGCCAAGCTGCCGAATTCGAAGATCCTTCTCGACTCTGCTCTAGACATTCGGGCGATGTGGTTCCCTCCCCTCAATGGCGTTCTATCTGTTCGAATGCTGCAAATGGTAAAAATTTGGGATCTTGGTTATGTATCAATTTCAAATGTTTGGATAGCGTGTGTTTTTCATAACCCTTTTTGATGTTATTTATATGCTCCGCTATCCGAATTTTTAAAGGTCTTTTGGTCCTGCCAATATATTGTTTGGCACAGGAGCATTCAATAATATAAATAACATTTGAGCTATTACATGTGAGGAGATTCTTTATCTCAACTGAAAAATTGTTTTGTCTTGAGCTCACTCGTGTAGTCTTTTTTGTAAAAGACGTATTCCTGCAATTAATGCAGCATCCACATATATGGAACCCGCTCCTTTTCAACCATTTATTAATGGATCCAGTTTTTCTTGGCTGGCTTTTAATAGATGGTGCTATCTTTATACCCAAATTAGGGGCCTTTGTATACACTAGATTAATTGAGCATATACATAATGAACATGCAGGGAACAGTGAAATTTTGAAATGTGCAGGTATAGAAGTGGTTCATACCCCCATGAGAGGGGGGGACAGAAAACGCATTCTCCTGCAGAGAGAAGCTGCATGGATAATCAAAACACAAGCCATGGGCCCTCTAGGGTTAAATGACAAAAATGACTTAGCTGTTTTCATTTGATTGGTTTTAGCACACATATGTTTTTTATACCACTTGATTGTAACCAGTGACGTGCATGAGATGGGGGTATTTCTAGCCCTCTCCTCCTTCACGTCACAGGAGGCTTGACAAAGCGCAACACAGCGCGAAACAGCTGTAGCCTGTTCAGTCACCTGTGTCCTGTCTGCGTCCACGATGTGCATTTGAAAAATAAACTGCAAACAGCAACTTTGTGACCAGTGGTGAGTGCCGCGGTGCTTTTTTCTTCTGCTATCATCATAACTACTATACCACCGATAGAGCACCACCATGAAGGTTCGGGATCCAAGTGTTTTATATGCTCCAGTGACTGCATGGGTGCATGTAGCAGTGCCGGTTGCGTTCTTTTCTCTCATTCCCTGTGTCCTTTGTATACACTATCTCCGGTATTGATGGAACCAGGGGACCTATAATTTTATCCTTCTGGATTAGGTGCCAATGGTTTTAATACTATACGTGAGTAAACAATCAAATACTGCTGCACTTCTGTGTACTGTAATATAATCATCTTATTGTATTCTACTGCACTGATGCCCTCGAATCCAAAACTTGCCTAATTACCTGTTGGACTGCAAAGTTGCGGATTATAGCGTATCCCTAGGAATCGGGTGGACTGAACACTGAAAATTAAAGCCGATTCCCAGGAGATCACAAATATACTTTTCAGGAGATCTATTATAATATTACAGAAAGATTAACCTTTAGCAAGACGAACTGCCTACCTATTGTCGAGTCTCCAGAGACACTATAAATTCTTTTACATGGATAATGAACACTATATTGATTTGAATAATGTTATAACTAGAGTTGAGCGAACACCTGGATGTTCGGGTTCGAGAAGTTCGGCCGAACTTCCCGGAAATGTTCGGGTTCGGGATCCGAACCCGATCCGAACTTCGTCCCGAAACCCATTGAAGTCAATGGGGACCCAAACTTTTCGGCACTAAAACGGCTGTAAAACAGCCCAGGAAAGGGCTAGAGGGCTGCAAAAGGCAGCAACATGTAGGTAAATCCCCTGCAAACAAATGTGGATAGGGAAATGAATAAAAATAAAAATTTCATAAATAAAAATTAACCAAAATCAATTGGAGAGAGGTCCCATAGCAGAGAATCTGGCTTCCCGTCACCCACCACTGGAACAGTCCATTCTCAGATATTTAGGCCCCGGCACCCAGGCAGAGGAGAGAGGTCCCGTAACAGACAATCTGGCTTTATGTCAGCAGAGAATTAGTCTGCATGTCATAGCAGAGAATGAGGCTTCACGTCAGCCACCACTGCAACAGTCCATTGGCATATATTTAGGCCCAGCACACAGGCAGAGGAGAGAGGTCCCGTAACAGAGGATCTGGCTTCATGTCAGCAGAGAATCAGTCTGCATGTCATAGCAGAAAATCAGGCTTCACGTCACCCAGCACTGTAAGAGTCCATTTTCATAAATTTAGGCAGAGGAGAGAGGTCCCTTAACAGACAATCTGGCTTCATGTCAGCAGAGAATCAGGCTTCACGTCAGCCACCACTGTAACAGTCCATTGTCATATATTTAGGCCCAGCACCCAGGCAGAGGAGAGAGGTCCCGTAACAGAGGATCTGGCTTCATGTCAGCAGAGAATCAGTCTGCATGTCATAGCAGAAAATCAGGCTTCACGTCACCCAGCACTGTAAGAGTCCATTTTCATAAATTTAGGCAGAGGAGAGAGGTCCCTTAACAGACAATCTGGCTTCATGTCAGCAGAGAATCAGTCTTCATATCATAGCAGAGAATGAGGCCTCACGTCACCCACCACTGTAAGAGTCCATTTTCATAAATTTAGGCCCAGCACCCAGGCAGAGGAGAGAGGTCCCGTAACAGACAATCTGGCTTCATGTCAGCAGAGAATTAGTCTGCATGTCATAGCAGAGAATGAGGCTTCACGTCAGCCACCAATGCAACAGTCCATTGGCATATATTTAGGCCCAGCACACAGGCAGAGGAGAGAGGTCCCGTAACAGACAATCTGGCTTCATGTCAGCAGAGAATTAGTCTGCATGTCATAGCAGAGAATGAGGCTTCACGTCAGCCACCACTTTAACAGTCCATTGGCATATATTTAGGCCCAGCACACAGGCAGAGGAGAGAGGTCCCGTAACAGACAATCTGGCTTCATGTCAGCAGAGAATTAGTCTGCATGTCATAGCAGAGAATGAGGCTTCACGTCAGCCACCACTGCAACAGTCCATTGGCATATATTTAGGCCCAGCACCCAGGCAGAGGAGGGAGGTCCCGTAACAGAGAATCTGTCTTCATGTCAGCAGAGAATCAGTCTGCATGTCATAGCAGAGAATCAGGCTTCACGTCAGCCACCACTGCAACAGTCCATTGTCATATATTTAGGCCCAGCATTCAGGCAGAGGAGGGAGGTCCCGTAACTGAGAATCTGTCTTCATGTCAGCAGAGAATCAGTCTGCATGTCATAGCAGAGAATCAGGCTTCACGTCAGCCACCACTGCAACAGTCCATTGGCATATATTTAGGCCCAGCACCCAGGAAGAGGAGGGAGGTCCCGTAACAGAGAATCTGTCTTCATGTCAGCAGAGAATCAGTCTGCATGTCATAGCAGAGAATCAGGCTTCACGTCAGCCACCACTGCAACAGTCCATTGTCAGATATTTAGGCCCAGCACACAGGCAGAGGCGGGAGGTCCCGTAACAGAGAATCTGTCTTCATGTCAGCAGAGAATCAGTCTGCATATCATAGCAGAGAATCAGGCTTCACGTCAGCCACCACTGCAACAGTCCATTGGCATATATTTAGGCCCAGCACACACACAGGCAGAGGAGAGAGGTCCCGTAACAGAGAATCTGGCTTCATGTCAGCAGAGAATCAGTCTGCATGTCATAGTAGAGAATCAGGCTTCACGTCAGCCACCACTGCAACAGTCCATTGGCATATATTTAGGCCCAGCACACACACAGGCAGAGGAGAGAGGTCCCGCTGAGAATCTGTCTTCATGTCAGCAGAGAATCAGTCTGCATGTCATAGCAGAGAATCAGGCTTCACGTCAGCCACCACTGCAACAGTCCATTGGCATATATTTAGGCCCAGCACCCAGGCAGAGGAGGGAGGTCCCGTAACAGAGAATCTGGCTTCATGTCAGCAGAGAATCAGTCTGCATATCATAGTAGAGAATCGGGCTTCACGTCAGCCACCACTGCAACAGTCCATTGTCAGATATTTAGGCCCAGCACACAGGCAGAGGAGGGAGGTCCCGTAACAGAGAATCTAGCTTCATGTCAGCAGAGAATCAGTCTGCATGTCATAGCAGAGAATCAGGCTTCACGTCAGCCACCACTGCAACAGTCCATTGTCAGATATTTAGGCCCAGCACCCAGGCAGAGGAGGGAGGTCCCGTAACAGACAATCTGGCTTCATGTCAGCAGAGAATTAGTTTACATGTCATAGCAGAGAATGAGGCTTCACGTCAGCCACCACTGTAAGAGTCCATTTTCATAAGTTTAGGCCCAGCACCCAGGCAGAGGAGAGAGGTCCCGTAACAGACAATCTGGCTTCATTTTAGCAGAGAATTAGTCTGCATGTCATAGCAGAGAATCAGGCTTCACGTCAGCCACCACTGCAACAGTCCATTGGCATATATTTAGGCTCAGCACACAGGCAGAGGAGAGAGATCCCGTAACAGAGAATCTGGCTTCATGTCAGCAGAGAATCAGTCTGCATGTCATAGTAGAGAATCAGGCTTCACGTCAGCCACCACTGCAACAGTCCATTGGCATATATTTAGGCCCAGCACACACACAGGCAGAGGAGAGAGGTCCCGTAACTGAGAATCTGTCTTCATGTCAGCAGAGAATCAGTCTGCATGTCATAGCAGAGAATCAGGCTTCACGTCACCCAACATTGGAACAGTCCATTGGCATATATTTAGGCCCCGGCACCCAGACACAGGAGAGGTTCATTCAACTTTGGGTAGCCTCGCAATATAATGGTAAAATGAAAATAAAAATAGGATTGAATGAGGAAGTGCCCTGGAGTCCAATAATATATGGTTAAGGGGAGGTAGTTAATGTCTAATCTGGACAAGGGACGGACAGATCCTGTGGGATCCATGCCTGGTTCATTTTTATGAACGTCAGCTTGTCCACATTGGCTGTAGACAGGCGGCTGCGTTTGTCTGTAATGACGCCCCCTGCCGTGCTGAATACACGTTCAGACAAAACGCTGGCCGCCGGGTAGGCCAGCACCTCCAAGGCATAAAAGGCTAGCTCTGGCCACGTGGACAATTTAGAGACCCAGAAGTTGAATGGGGCCGAACCATCAGTCAGTACATGGAGGGGTGTGCACATGTACTGTTCCACCATGTTAGTGAAATGTTGCCTCCTGCTAACATGTTGCGTATCAGGTGGTGGTGCAGCTGTGGCGTGTTGACAAAAGTTTTCCACATCTCTGCCATGCTAACCCTGCCCTCAAAGGAGCTGGCATTGACACAGCTGCCTTGGCGACCTCTTGCTCCTCCTCTGCCTTGGCCTTGGGCTTCCACTTGTTCCCCTGTGACATTTGGGAATGCTCTCAGTAGAGCGTCTACCAACGTGCGCTTGTACTCGCGCATCTTCCTATCACGCTCCAGTGCAGGAAGTAAGGTGGGCACATTGTCTTTGTAGCGTGGATCCAGCAGGGTGGCAACCCAGTAGTCCGCACAGGTTAAAATGTGGGCAACTCTGCTGTCGTTGCGCAGGCACTGCAGCATGTAGTCGCTCATGTGTGCCAGGCTGCCCAGGGGTAAGGACAAGCTGTCCTCTGTGGGAGGCGTATCGTCATCGTCCTGCCTTTTCCCCCCAGCCACGCACCAGTGATGGACCCGAGCTGCGTTGGGTGCCACCCCGCTGTGACCATGCTTCATCCTCATCCTCCTCCACCTCATCCTCGTCCTCCTCGTCCTCCAGTAGTGGTCCCTGTCTGGCCACATTTGTACCTGGCCTCTGCTGTTGCCAAAAACCTCCCTCTGAGTCACTTCGAAGAGACTGGCCTGAAAGTGCTAAAAATGACCCCTCTTCCTCCTCCTCCTCCTTCTCCTCCTCCTCCTGGGCCACCTCCTCTTGCATCATCGCCCTAAGTGTTTTCTCAAGGAGACATAGAAGTGGTATTGTAACGCTGATAACGGTGTCATCGCCACTGGCCATGTTGGTGGAGTACTCGAAACAGCGCAACAGGGCACACAGGTCTCGCATGGAGGCCCAGTCATTGGTGGTGAAGTGGTGCTGTTCTGTAGTGCGACTGACCCGTGCGTGCTGCAGCTGAAACTCCACTATGGCCTGCTGCTGCTCGCACAGTCTGTCCAGCATGTGCAAGGTGGAGTTCCACCTGGTGGGCACGTCGCATATGAGGCGGTGAGCGGGAAGGCCGAAGTTACGCTGTAGCGCAGACAGGCGAGCAGCAGCAGGATGTGAACGCCGGAAGCGCGAACAGACGGCCCGCACTTTATGCAGCAGCTCTGACATGTCGGGGTAGTTGTGTATGAACTTCTGCACCACCAAATTCAGCACATGCGCCAAGCAAGGGATGTGCGTCAAATTGGCTAGTCCCAGAGCTGCAACGAGATTTCACCCATTATCACACACCACCAGGCCGGGCTTGAGGCTCACCGGCAGCAACCACTCGTCGGTCTGTTGTTCTATACCCCGCCACAACTTCTGTGCGGTGTGGGGCCTGTCCCCCAAACATATGAGTTTCAGAATGGCCTGCTGACGTTTACCCCGGGCTGTGCTGAAGTTGGTGGTGAAGGTGTGTGGCTGACTGGATGAGCAGGTGGAAGAAGAGGAGGAGGAAGCCGAGAAGGAGGAGGTGGCAACAGGAGGCAAAGAATGTTGCCCTGCGATCCTTGGCGGCGGAAGGACGTGCGCCAAACAGCTCTCCGCCTGGGGCCCAGCTGCCACTACATTTACCCAGTGTGCAGTTAGGGAGATATAGCGTCCCTGGCCGTGCTTACTGGTCCACGTATCTGTGGTTAGGTGGACCTTGCTACAGATGGCGTTGCGCAGTGCACACTTGATTTTATCGGATACTTGGTTGTGCAGGGAAGGCACGGCTCTCTTGGAGAAGTAGTGGCGGCTGGGAACAACATACTGTGGGACAGCAAGCGACATGAGCTGTTTGAAGCTGTCTGTGTCCACCAGCCTAAATGACAGCATTTCATAGGCCAGTAGTTGAGAAATGCTGGCATTCAGGGCCAGGGATCGAGGGTGGCTAGGTGGGAATTTACGCTTTCTCTCAAATGTTTGTGAGATGGAGAGCTGAACGCTGCCGTGTGACATGGTTGAGACGCTTGGTGACGGAGGTGGTGGTGGTGGTGTTGGTGGTACATCCCCTGTTTGCTGGACGGCAGGTGCCAACGTTCCTCCAGAGGCAGAGGAAGAGGCCGAGGCGGCAGCAGCAGAAGAGGCCGAGGCGGCAGCAGCAGAAGAGGTGGCAGGGGGAGCCTGAGTGACTTCCTTGGTTTTAAGGCGTTTACTCCACTGCAGTTCATGCTTTGCATGCAGGTGCCTGGTCATGCAGGTTGTGCTCAGGTTCAGAACGTTAATGCCTCGCTTCAGGCTCTGATGGCACAGCGTGCAAACCACTCGGGTCTTGTCGTCAGCACATTGTTTGAAGAAGTGCCATGCCAGGGAACTCCTTGAAGCTGCCTTTGGGGTGCTCGGTCCCAGATGGCGGCGGTCAGTAGCAGGCGGAGTCTCTTGGCGGCGGGTGTTCTGCTTTTGCCCACTGCTCCCTCTTTTGCTACGCTGTTGGCTCGGTCTCACCACTGCCTCTTCCTCCAAACTGTGAAAGTCAGTGGCACGACCTTCATTCCATGTGGGGTCTAGGACCTCATCGTCCCCTGCATCGTCTTCCACCCAGTCTTGATCCCTGACCTCCTGTTCAGTCTGCACACTGCAGAAAGACGCAGCAGTTGGCACCTGTGTTTCGTCATCATCAGAGACATGCTGAGGTGGTATTCCCATGTCCTCATCATCAGGAAACATAAGTGGTTGTGCGTCAGTGCATTCTATGTCTTTCACCGCTGGGGAAGGGCTAGGTGGATGCCCTTGGGAAACCCTGCCAGCAGAGTCTTCAAACAGCATAAGAGACTGCTGCATAACTTGAGGCTGAGACAGTTTCCCTGGTATGCATGGGGGTGATGTGACAGACTGATGGGGTTGGTTTTCAGGCGCCATCTGTGCGCTTTCTGCAGAAGACTGGGTGGGAGATAATGTGAACGTGCTGGATCCACTGTCGGCCACCCAATTGACTAATGCCTGTACCTGCTCAGGCCTTACCATCCTTAGAACGGCATTGGGCCCCACCATATATCGCTGTAAATTCTGGCGGCTACTGGGACCTGAGGTAGTTGGTACACTAGGACGTGTGGATGTGGCAAATGGCCACGTCCTCTCCCAGCACCAGAGGGTCCACTAACACCACCACGACCATGTCCACGTCCGCGTCCCTTACTAGATGTTTTCCTCATTGTTATCGTTCACCACAACAACAAAAATATTATTTGGCCCAATGTATTGTATTCAAATTCAGCGGGATATAAATTTGAGGCCTAGTATTTAGGCGCTGGGTGACCGGTATGGATTTAGTGACAGAATTAGACTGGGATATGCACAGTAGCGTGTGTGTGTGAAGTTATTCTGAATGACCCTATGTGCACCTTGAATATTATATACCCTTTTAGGGATAGATTTCAAATAGCTCTGATATAGCAGAAACCACTAAATTATGAAATTGCTAAATTGGGAATTGTATTTCAACCCAGAACAAAAAATGTGCTTTGACGGACGCTAAATAACTTGCCCAGCAACAACAGTACAGCGGTAACGAGAGATTTAGCGGGATATAAATTTGAGGCCTAGTATTTAGGCGCTGGGTGACCGGTATGGATTTAGTGACAGAATTAGACTGGGATATGCACAGTAGCGTGTGTGTGTGAAGTTATTCTGAATGACCCTATGTGCACCTTGAATATTATATACCCTTTTAGGGATAGATTTCAAATAGCTCTGATATAGCAGAAACCACTAAATTATGAAATTGCTAAATTGGGAATTGTATTTCAACCCAGAACAAAAAATGTGCTTTGACGGACACTAAATAACTTGCCCAGCCACAACAGTACAGCGGTAACGAGAGATTTAGCGGGATATAAATTTGAGGCCTAGTATTTAGGCGCTGGGTGACCGGTATGGATTTAGTGACAGAATTAGACTGGGATATGCACAGTAGCGTGTGTGTGTGAAGTTATTCTGAATGACCCTATGTGCACCTTGAATATTATATACCCTTTTAGGGATAGATTTCAAATAGCTCTGATATAGCAGAAACCACTACATTTTGAAATTGCTAAATTGGGAATTGTATTTCAACCCAGAACAAAAAATGTGCTTTGACGGACACTAAATAACTTTCCCAGCCACAACAGGACAGCGGTAACGAGAGATTTAGCGGGATATAAATTTGAGGCCTAGTATTTAGGCGCTGGGTGACCGGTATGGATTTAGTGACAGAATTAGACTGGGATATGCACAGTAGCGTGTATGTGTGAAGTTATTCTGAATGACCCTATGTGCACCTTGAATATTATATACCCTTTTAGGGATAGATTTCAAATAGCTCTGATATAGCAGAAACCACTAAATTATGAAATTGCTAAATTGGGAATTGTATTTCAATCCAGAACAAAAAATGTGCTTTGACGGACACTAAATAACTTGCCCAGCCACAACAGTACAGCGGTAACGAGAGATTTAGCGGGATATAAATTTGAGGCCTAGTATTTAGGCGCTGGGTGACCGGTATGGATTTAGTGACAGAATTAGACTGGGATATGCACAGTAGCGTGTGTGTGTGAAGTTATTCTGAATGACCCTATGTGCACCTTGAATATTATATACCCTTTTAGGGATAGATTTCAAATAGCTCTGATATAGCAGAAACCACTACATTTTGAAATTGCTAAATTGGGAATTGTATTTCAACCCAGAACAAAAAATGTGCTTTGACGGACACTAAATAACTTTCCCAGCCACAACAGGACAGCGGTAACGAGAGATTTAGCGGGATATAAATTTGAGGCCTAGTATTTAGGCGCTGGGTGACCGGTATGAATTTAGTGACAGAATTCGACTGGGATATGCCCAAAAAATAACCACACTATTGCTGGTTAAATGCACTTGGTGACGGGCGCAGCTTGCCCCTGATGTAGTATATGGCCAAAAAATGAACAGACTATTGCTGGTTAAATGCACTTGGTGTGATAGCTTGACCAACCACACTACTGAGGGTTAAATGCACTTGGTGACGGGCGCAGCTTGCCCCTGATGTAGTATATGGCCAAAAAATGAACAGACTATTGCTGGTTAAATGCACTTGGTGTCACAGCTTGACCAACCACACTACTGAGGGTTAAATGCACTTGGTGACGGGCGCAGCTTGCCCCTGATGTAGTATATGGCCAAAAAATAAACAGACTATTGCTGGTTAAAAGCACTTGGTGTGACAGCTTCACCCTGATGTAGGCTTTAGCCAAAAAACAAACGCACCATTGAGGGTTAAATGCACTTGGTCGCAGCTTGTGCTGGCGCACCACAAGACACAAAATGGCCGCCGATCACCCCAGAAAAATGTGACTGACAAACGGTCTGGGCAGCCTAAAAACAGTGAGCAATTGAGGATCAGCAGCTCAATGATCCACAGCTGCAGATCGATCAGTTAATCAAGTCCTTTGGAGGAATTAATCTGCCTAACCTCTCCCTACGCTAATCAGAGTGACGGGCGGCGCTATGTGACTCCAGCTTAAATAGAGGCTGGGTCACATGGTGCTCTGGCCAATCACAGCCATGCCAATAGTAGGCATGGCTGTGATGGCCTCTTGGGGCAAGTAGTATGACGCTTGTTGATTGGCTGCTTTGCAGCCTTTCAAAAAGCGCCAAGAAAGCGTCACAAAAGCGCCAAGAAAGCGACGAACACCGAACTCGAACCCGGACTTTTACGAAAATGTCCGGGTTCGGGTCCGTGTCACGGACACCCTAAAATTCGGTACGAACCCGAACTATACAGTTCGAGTTCGCTCATCCCTAGTTATAACCATTTACTTATTTTCACTTTATTGCACTATCACCGGTATAATACCTTTATTAATATTGATTTATATTGATTTATTTTGTTAACACCTGGGATATTCACACTAACACTTTGAATTTATTTGTGGAGAATCTATTTATTTAATTGTGGAAAACCACTTGATATCGGGCACTGCTATAACCAATAGTAGATAGGCAGTCCGCCAGCTTAATTGTAGTCTGGACAGATCCCTTTTTTTTGCATATTGCATCTAGTATCCATAGTTATATCGATTGGCTATATCAGTGGACCGATATTCTATGATCTTTTATTTTATATTTTAGTATATTTTATACCATTTTAACCCACTGAGGGTATAGCTCTGTTTAGGTCATATTATAGTGATTATTTGTATATATATATATATGTACTGCTATAATTAAAGTCCTCGCTTTGCTTACTTCGTGGACCAGTTTACTATTGTCATCTGGTGACTAGGGTATGACATCTGATTGGTGCACCTTGCCATCCTGGATTAAAACAAAAAACAGTGTTGGCTACCTGGTCCTGCTCCACCGCCGCTTCCACGTACACCGCTACGTTCACCGCTTCCTCAAACTCCTACTCCATATAGACCTTCACCTCATAAATCAATTTAAAAAAAATAAAAAATTTGTACATATTTTATATTATTATGAAATTTCACTAATTTGTCACATTTTCGGGTGAAATTCAAACATTTTTGGGGTGATATACCACTGCTATACCTAGTAGACAGGTAACATTTCACTAATTTGTCTAATACATATTCGGGTGTAATTCACCTATTTTTGGGTGTGATATAACCCGGCTGTACCTAGTAGATAGGTAAAAACATTTCACTAATTTGTCTGTTACATTTTCTGGTGAAATTAAAAAAATTTTGGCTGTGATATACCACTGCTATACCTAGTAGATAGGTAACATTTCGCTAATTTGTCTGTTACATATTCAGGTGTAATTCACAAATTTTTTGGCTGTGATATACCACTGCTATACCTAGGTAAAAAAATCTCATACATTTTTCTGTTACATTCTTGGGTGACATTTTGCCATTTTTGCTGTGAATAAACCACTGCTCTGCATAGATGACAGGGACCAACATTTTTAAAAATCATCTGTTCCATTGGTGGGTGACATTAACCCATTTCTGGTGATGAAAAACCCCTGCTCTGCATAGGTGACAGGGAATTTAATTTTTAAAATTTGTCTTTAATTGGCCCTTTCATTCAATCCTTCTACTTTAATAATTTGTCCCACATTTCAGCTCGATCACATTGCAACCATTGATCTCCCTTGGATGAGCTCTCCCTTTCTCACGCTCCCTCTCCGGCGTGGAACCCTGATTCGCCGATAACCGTGATCAACATGGTAGGCTCAGAAAAGAAAGTTGATAGAGAAGATATCCAAATGGATCGTGGATGTCACGGGGACGTGTGATCAGCAGAAGTTATCTAGAGTCAACAAAGGGGCAGCAGGTCCTCTCCTGTTTAACATTACCAAATCCTAAATACCTCAGTGACATTCCCTATAATTTTTTTATTAATCATTTTAATAACATGGCATCTTAAGAGTCCCTATGTCCCCAAGTAGGAAGTAGGTCATTGCCGCGCGCCCCCTCCTATCCTTCGATTCTATGTATTGATCTCCCTTGGATGTGGTCTCTCTTTCTCACGCTCTCTCTCCGGCGTAGAACCCTGATTCGCCGATAACCGTGATCAACATTGTAGGCTCAGAAAAGAACATCGAAAGTTGATAGAGAGATATCCAAATGGACATCCCGGTGACATGCGACATGGTGGGACAGTATGCGTGCACACGCCTACACGAACTGACTGATGGGTCTCCAAATTAGACACATGGCCTGATCTTGCACTTTATGCCTTGGAGGTGGAGGTGCCCTGCAGCTAGTGTATTGTCTGAATGTGTGTTTAGCATGACTGGAGGGGGTTATCACAGGTTATATTTCCCAATGTTTTGGGGTGTACCCTAATTTAAAAAAGAATAAATAAATTTAAAACCAAAAAGCAGTGTAGGCTACCTCCTCCGCCGCTTCCACATCCACCGCCACATCCACATCCACCGCCACATCCACTGCCCCCTCCAACTCCTACTCCATATGGACCTTGCTGCTATTGTAAAGGTAAAGGCTCACACAAGGTGTAATATGGTAGAGGCAATAGGCAATGACAAAGCGGACAAAGCAGCCAAACAAGCTGCGCTCCAGCCACTAAATGCTGATGCTTCCCCGGTAAGAGCCTTAAAGGCTGTGGATATATCTAAAGACGTTTTAAATTGTTTGAACAGGAACTATGGACTAAACAAGGGGCTAGGAGTATGGAAAAACAAGGACATAATTTGTCTGCTAGTAAAATTCTGATATAAGATTTATCTGTTAACCTACCCTGCTTTACAGCATCTTGCCTGTATCAGTTTTCTCTATGTGTACAAATAAGACTTTCTTTTTTTAAATTTGAACCCCGATAATCATAGACACAGGTAATTTTCCCAACACACAGCTGGCCATTCAGATACTCTATCACTCACCTACCCACCCAAAATATACAGAGATCCAGTAATTGGGAGGTATACGGTCAAAACTTATAGAAATTGCATCTCCTAATTCATTACTTGTGCTACTATGTGTACCATAATGTTTATTAAGCAAGCTAATAATCTCATCAGATACTCTACCTTCTTCCTGTAGCTGGGTGGTGATATTGAGTTCACATTGTACTTTAGCTCGCAGAAGAATATAGATCTGTTCCTCAGCAGTAATTGTGTCCTCGGAATAAACCTAAATGGGATGAATCACAAATGAAAAGAGTTTTGTTATTGTTTGATATTTCTTCATACTCCTTTCTGTTATTAAGGAAAAAGGTTATATAGCTTTCAAAAAGAATGTGGAGCAGAGTAGTAAAATAATCTGCTGATGAATGTGCAGGAAAGCCACAGCAAATGTAAATTTCTCCTGAACCCCTGCTCTAGAATATCTCTCCAGTACTTAAGGAATAGTGATGGACGAACATCGGCCGGGACGGTTCGCGAACGTGATTGCGCGAACATGATCAAATGTTCGCAAACCGCAAGTTCTAAGTGAACCCCATTTACTTTAATCGCAGGCAAACCTGAAAGGCCTTCAGGACAAATTTGCAGTCGCCAAATACTTAGTAGAAGTGCACAAATAGTCCCACAACATGAACAGTGACATACCAGAGGGGGATCATTGGCAAAAATTATCACAAAAAATATGTATTTTAATCAGGGGCCTTTTTTATGCATCTTAAAGGGAAATTCTCAAAAATGTGCACTGCTGGAGCCTAGAAAAATGTTATTTCATATTGGTTTGATGTATACAAATGTACAGAACTCCACGTTTTTGTATCCTGCAGAGTCTATTAAAAAAAATGCATATGTTAACGTAAATTTTATTCCTACCATGAAACTGTATGGTGAATAGACGCCACTGTACGGCATCAATAATATATTTTCTATATAGTGCATTTGGGTAGTGCAGCATTTGTCAGCGGTTTTGCAGCGTTACCGCAGCTACACAGAGTGACAAACACTATTGGAACAAATAATTTCTGCTGGTGTGATTAACCAGTTACCCCCAAAAAAACTGATTGAGGCAGGGATGTTATATACCATTTATATATTTTCTATATAGTGCATTTGGGTAGTGCAGCATTTGTTTGTGGTTTAGCAGTGTCTGGAGGAGCTCTTTATCTATTCCTGGAATTATGATGGAATTGTCTGTGAGTACTCTCACTGATGGAGTAAGGCTGCTGTATTATGTTTAAACGCTTGCCGTCACACTAACGCCAAAAGGCGTGAGTGCGGCCGCTCTCTCGGGTCACACTAACGTCGAAAGGCGTCATCTCGTGGGACCCGAGATTTCCTGTGAGCGCGTGTTCACAGGATCGCGCAGTTTAGAAGTTCATCTACAGCCTGCGATCATTGGCTGGCAGGCTGTAGATTTTTAAAAGATCCAATCAAAGAGGTATGTCAGATGTTATTTAGCAAATAGCGTCTGATATACCTGCTACCTGGTCCTCTGGTGATCCCTTTTGCTTGGATCGACCACCAGAGGACACAGGCAGCTCTGTAAGTAGCACCAATAACCACACATACAGGGAGTGCAGAATTATTAGGCAAGTTGTATTTTTGAGGATTAATTTTATTATTGAACAACAACCATGTTCTCAATGAACCCAAAAAACTCATTAATATCAAAGCTGAATATTTTTGGAAGTAGTTTTTAGTTTTAGCTATTTTAGGGGGATATCTGTGTGTGCAGGTGACTACTACTGTGCATAATTATTAGGCAACTTAACAAAAAACAAATGTATACCCATTTCAATTATTTATTTTTAGCAGTGAAACCAATATAATATCTCAACATTCACACATATACATTTCTGACATTCAAAAACAAAACAAAAACAAATCAGTGACCAATATAGCCACCTTTCTTTGCAAGGACACTCAAAAGCCTGCCATCCATGTATTCTGTTTTGATCTGTTCACCATCAACTTTGCGTGCAGCAGCAACCACAGCCTCCTAGACACTGTTCAGAGAGGTGTACTGTTTTCCCTCCTTGTAAATCTCACATTTGATGATGGACCACAGGTTTTCAATGGGGTTCAGATCAGGTGAACAAGGAGGCCATGTCATTAGTTTTTCTTCTTTTATACCCTTTCTTGCCAGCCACGCTGTGGAGTACTTGGACGCGTGTGATGGAGCATTGTCCTGCATGAAAATCATGTTTTTCTTGAAGGATGCAGACTTCTTCCTGTACCACTGCTTGAAGAAGGTGTCTTCCAGAAACTGGCAGTAGGACTGGGAGTTGAGCTTGACTCCATCCTCAACCCAAAAAGGCCCCACAAGCTCATCTTTGATGATACCAGCCCAAACCAGTACTCCACCTCCACCTTGCTGGCGTCTGAGTCGGACTGGAGCTCTCTGCCCTTTACCAATCCAGCCACGGGCCCATCCATCTGGCCCATCAAGACTCACTCTCATTTCATCAGTCCATAAAACCTTAGAAAAATCAGTTTTGAGATATTTCTTGGCCCAGTCTTGACGTTTAAGCTTGTGTGTCTTGTTCAGTGGTGGTCGTCTTTCAGCCTTTCTTACCTTGGCCATGTCTCTGAGTATTGCACACCTTGTGCTTTTGGGCACTCCAGTGATGTTGCAGCTCTGAAATATGGCCAAACTGGTGGCAAGTTGCATCTTGGCAGCTGCACGCTTGACTTTTCTCAGTTCATGGGCAGTTATTTTGCGCCTTGGTTTTTCCACACGCTTCTTGCGACCCTGTTGACTATTTTGAATGAAACGCTTGATTGTTCGATGATCACGCTTCAGAAGCTTTGCAATTTTAAGAGTGCTGCATCCCTCTGCAAGATATCTCACTATTTTTGACTTTTCTGAGCCTGTCAAGTCCTTCTTTTGACCCATTTTGCCAAAGGAAAGGAAGTTGCCTAATAATTATGCACACCTGATATAGGGTGTTGATGTCATTAGACCACACCCCTTCTCATTACAGAGATGCACATCACCTAATATGCTTAATTGGTAGTAGGCTTTCGAGCCTATACAGCTTGGAGTAAGACAACATGCATAAAGAGGATGATGTGGTCAAAATACTCATTTGCCTAATAATTCTGCACTCCCTGTACACTACACACACCCCTTGTCACTTATTAACCCCTGATCACCCCATATTAGACTCCCTGTTCACCCCCCTGTCATTGATCACCCCCCCTGTAAGGGTCCCTCATCACCACCAGGTAGTTAGCTACTTGCTAGGTAGTTAGCGCCCAGCCCACCGCAGTCACTGATTAGTCGCTGATTAGCGTCATCGCTGTCACTAATCAGCACTAGTACTATATAGTATCTGTAAGTGATCAAGACTGATCGCAATCAGATCTATATAAGTACATTAGGGTCACCTTAGGCTCTACAAAAAACACAGTGTTCACCCGATCAGGCCTGATCTTGTGCGCACACTTGCGTTCAGTCCGCCACCACCGCAGTGGCAGATTTTTTTTTTCTGATCACTGCAAAAACATCGTAAAATCGCTGCGCCGTTATAAAGATCACTTTGGAGTTTTTTGGATCTTTATTAGCAATCGCAGCTTTACTTCGCAAGCACTCCTTTTTACTAGGTAGGTTTGCTCTTTTTCCTGGGTAGTCTCAGAGGAATACCCCCTAAATTTAGTGAGCCCAAAATGTCAAGCAAGGGGTATTCCGCTGAAGAGGCCTACAGGATTCTGGCCGTGATGGATGAAAGTGATGGGGACACCTCACCCGCTGAATCCAGTGGTTCAGAATATGAACCTGTAGACAGCAGTGGCACTCTAACCGCTAGTAAAGATGACGAGGTTGAGGTCCCTGCTACGGTCAGGCGTACCCGATCCCATGTAATGCATACCCCGCATGATGAGCCTCATTTGCAGCAGATTGGTACTAGCGCTGATCTTTTTTTATGGTGAAGCATACACCAGCAGCGAAGCACATCCTGGACCTTCTACCGCCACTGCCGTATTCCCTGGTGAAGTGGCGAGCACCAGAAGGGCAGTTCAAGCTGGTACGGTGGCACGTGCAGTAACTCCCCCGTCGCAGCCACCACGTTCACAGGCCCGTAGAGCCCTTAGTCTCCCAGAGGTGCTGGCAAACCCTAATTGGCACTCCCCTGCTTCCGCTGCACCTGTATTGCCCCCTTTCACCGCCCAGTCTGGAGTTCGCATGGAGACAGCTCATTTAGGATCAGCCCTCGAGTTTTTTGAGCTGTTCTTCACCGCAGATCTCTATGACTTAGTTGTGGCAGAAACCAACCGATACGCCGCAGACTATATTACCGCCAATCCGGAAAGCTTCTATGCCCAGCCTTACCGGTGGAAACCAGTCACAGTTTCCGAATTTACATTTTTTTGGGGCCTTATCCTCATGGGTCTAACTATAAAAAATGTATTGCGGTCCTATTGGTCTAAAGACCTAATACATTACATGCCTATGTTCTCTGCTGCAATGTCCAGGGCACATTTTGAGGTCATCATGTGCTTTATGCATTTTGCTGACAATAAAAGCTGTCATCCAAGAGGCCACCCTGCTTATGACCGGCTCCACAAAATTCAGCCCCTCATAGACCATTTGTCATCCAGATTTGCAGATGCATATACCCCCAATCAGAACATCTGCATAGACGAGTCCCTAGTACATTTTACCGGGCGCCTTGGCATCAAACAGTACATCCCCAGCAAGCACGCCCGGTATGGGGTCAAACTGTATAAGCTCTGTGAAAGGGACACAGGCTATACATATCGTTTTAGGGTCTATGAGGGAAAAGACTCAAAACTGGAGTCGGTCGGATGTCCTGACGACCTGGGGAGCAGTGGCAAGATTGTCTGGGATTTGGTGTCACCCTTACTCTACAAGGGGTACCACTTATACGTGGACAATTTTTACTCAAGCGTGGCCCTCTTTCGGCACTTACATATAGTCAGAATTCAATGCTGTGGCACCGCACAACCTAGTTGCCGGGGCTTCCCTCAACAGCTCGTTAATACCCAACTTGCACAGGGGGAGAGGGCTGCCTTGTGTGACCAAGAACTGCTTGCGGTGAAGTGGAGGGACAAGAGGGACGTTTACCTTCTGTCCACCATTAACGCAGACACAACAGTGCAAATTGAAAGGGCAACTAGAGTCCTTGAGAAACCCCTCTCTGTCCACGACTATAACCTTCACATGGGAGGGGTGGACTTCAATGACCAGATGTTGGCTCCCTATTTAGTGTCCCGCCGCACCAGACGCTGGTATAAGTAGGTGTCTGTTTATTTAATTCAATTGGCTGTATATAATTATGTTCTCTACAGTAAGGCTGGGAGAACAGGATCCTTCCTAAAATTGCAGGAAGAGATCATTTCGGAAATCCTGTATCCAGGAGGGTCTGTGCCCCAAGTCCCTGATGCAGTGAGCCAGCTACATGGCAGACACTTCCCCAGTGTCTATCCTGGCACCCCAACTCAACGTTCCTCAAGAAAAAGATGCTGTGTCTGTAGCAGGGGTGGAATAAAGCGTGACACAACCTTTTTTTGTCCTGACCAGCCTGCCCTATGCATAGGGGACTGTTTCCGCAAGTACCACACACAGGTACACTATTAGTGTAGGGATTGCGTGACACAGGACAGGCACACAGAGCTGCCACAAACCTCTCCTTTCACCTGCGACAAAGTGCATAATGTACTTCGCCACATCTCTGGGCGATTTGCGCTTTGCACATTGTCCCATGGGGAAGGAAAGGTTTATCCTCTAAAGGTAAAAAATAAAATAAAATCACAGGTAAGCAAAAAAGTTTATGTTCTGTTTCAAAAGTTCAATAAAGTTTATAAAAGTTAATGTTCTGTTCAAATGTTATATAAAGTTAATGTTAAATAAATTTATTGCGTTGCAGCCTGTTTTTTTTTTTTTTTACCTTCTAGGTGGACCAAGTGATCAACCAGCTGCAGCACTGATGTGCATTCTAACAGAGGCATTGCGCTGCTGTCAGATTACACAAAGTCGGTGTATGTAGCGCTGCAAGACGAGATTTCTCCTCTGCAGTAAAAAAGATACGTTTGTCGAGGCTTATGAGCTGAGGGACGGTGTTCATATGCTTTGGCAAACATTTTTTATAAAAAAAATAAAAATTCTGGCAATGATTTATTCATCCCCATCAATTGATGTGAATGGAGAAATCGGGTTTGCAAGGGCATACGAGCTGAGTGGGTTTGGATCTCCCCTCCTTTTTTTTTGCACATTTTTGGGCAGAGATTTTCATCAAAACTGATCGATGCGAATGAAGAAATCTGTGCCGTTCATTTTTTCTTCCAGAGGCTGAACGGAAAAAAATAAATCTCATTACCCGTATGTTCAATATAAAGAGAATAGCAGAAACGCCTAATGCTGGCCATACATGTAATGATTGTGGAGACCCTCAAATGCCAGGGCAGTACAAACACCCCACAATTGACCCCATTTTGGAAAGAAGACACCCCAAAGTATTCGCTGAGGGGCATATTGAGTCCATGAAAGATTTAACTTTTTGTCCCAAGTTAACGGAAAGGGAGACTTTGTGTGAAAAGAAAAAAAATATATTTCCGCTAACTTGTGACCAAAAGAAAATCTTCTATGCACTCGCCATGCCCCTCACGGGATACCTTGGGGTGTTTTCTTTTCAAAATGGGGTCACATGTGGGGTATTTATACTGCCCTGGCATTTTAGGGGCCCTAAAGCGTGAGAAGAAGTCTGGAATCCAAATGTCTAAAAATTCCCTCCTAAAAGGTACTCATTGGAATTTGGGCCCCTTTGCACACCTACGCTGCAAAAAAGTCTCACACATGTGGTATTGCCGTACTCAGGAGAAGTAGGGCAATGTGTTTTGGGGTGTCTTTTTACATATACCCATGCTGGGTGAGAGAAATATCTCTGTAAAATGACAACTTTGTATAAAAAAATTGGAAAAGTTGTCTTTTACAGAGATATTTATTTCACCCAGCATGGGTATATGTAAAAATACACCCCAGAACACATTTACCTACTTCTTTCACAGGGCATTTTTTACACATTTGGATTCCAAACTACTCACACTTTAGGGCCCCTAAAATGCCAGGGCCGTATAAATACCCGACAAGTGACCCCATTTTGGAAAGAAGACACCCCAAGGTATTTCGTGAGGGGCCTGGCGAGTTCATGTAACATTTTATTTTTTTGTCGCAAGTTAGTGGAATATGAGACTTTGTAAGAAAAAAAGAAAAAAAAGAAAATAAATTATTTTCTGCTAACTTGTGCCCCCAAAAAAAGATATTCTAGGAACTCGCCATGCCCCTCAAAGAATACCTTGGGATGTCTTCTTTCCAAAATGGGGTCACTTGTGGGGTATTTATACTGCCCTGGCATTTTAGGCATCCTAAAGCGTGAGAAGTAGTTTGGAATCCAAACGCGCAAAAAATGCCCTGTGAAATCCTAAAGATACTCATTGGAATTTGGGCCCCTTTGTGCACCTAGGCTGCAAAAAAATGTCATGCATGTGGTTTCGCCGTACTCAGGAGAAGTAGGGCAATGTGTTTTGGGGTGTCTTTTTACATATACCCATGCTGGGTGAGAGAAATATCTCTGTAAATTGAGAACTTTGTATAAAAAAAATTACAAAGTTGTCATTTACAGAGATATTTCTCACAGACAGTATGGGTGTATGTAAAAATACACGCCAAAACACATTGCCCTACTTCTTCTGAGTGCGGCGATACCACATGTGTGACACTTTTTTGATGCCTAGGTGTGCAAAGGGACCCAAATTCCAATCAGTACTTTTAGGATTTCACAGGGCATTTTTTACGTATTTGGATTCCAAACTACTTTTCACACTTTAGGTCCCCTAAAATGCCAGGGCAGTATAAATACCCTACAAGTGACTCCATTTTGGAAAGATGACACCCCAAGGTATTTCGTGAGAGGACCTTGAGCCTGCCCTGCCGCCAGCGTATTGTCTGTATTTAGTTATGCTGGTGGCATTATAACAAATAAGCGTTTATGCTTGTACATTTGCAATGCTGACAGGTTGACTCAGATAAAAATGAACAAGGACTGGATTGCCGCTGACTTCTCCATTCCACCAGAGAAACGCTGAGCTAATGAGGAACAAACACACAATTTAAATGTATGCTTTACAATGTACTCAGATGCACCCTTTTCACCTCCAAAAAAGGGTATATGTTTGACTCTTGTTTTCTCATCCTCCTCCTGTTCCATACAGTATATATGCCCTCACTACAATGTTTCATACGGTCTGCTCACCTGTTGGCCCTCACTACAATGTTTTATGGATTTGCTCACCTTCATGCCCTGACCTCCAATGTTTTATATGGTCTGCTCACCCGTAGGCCCTCACTACAATGTTTTATAGGGTTTGCTCACCTTCAGGCCCTCACCTCCAATGTTTTCCAGGGTCCGCTAACCAGCAGGCCCTCAACCATAATTTTTAGGAGGGTCAGCTCAGCAGCAGGCCCTCACCCGTAATGTTTTAGAGGGTAACCAGTAGGCCATTAATTATGGGTGTGTATGATGCCCTGTATGTATGCTGGTGGCATTATAACAGATAAGCATATCCTCTTGTACATTGTCAATGTTGACAGATTGCCCCTTACTTCTCCGCTCCACCAGAGGAACGCTGAGATAATGAGGAACAAACACACAATTTAAATGTATGCTTTACAATGTACTCAATCCACAAGATTCAGATGCACCCTTTTCACCTCCAAAAAGGGTATATGTTTGAATCTTGTTTTCTCATCCTCTTCCTCCTTTTCCATACAGTATACAGTATATTCCCTCACTACAATGTTTTATGGGGTTTCGCTCACCTTCAGGCCCTCACCTCTAATGTTTCATACGGTCTGCTCACCTGTAGGCCCTCACTACAATGTTTTATGAGGTTCGCTCACCTTCAGGCCCTCACCTCCAATGTTTCATACGGTTTGCTCACCTGTAGGCACTCACTACAATGTTTTATGGGGTTCGCTCACCTTCAGGCCCTCACCTCCAATGTTTTCCAGGGTCAGCTCACCAGCAACCATAATGTTTAAGAGGGTCAGCTCAGCAGTAGGCCCTCACCTTTAATGTTTTAGAGGGTAACCAGCTGACATATATTATACTCGGGTGCTCGGCCGAATATCGCGCACGAATATCGCGATGTGTTCCAACTGAACACCCGAACACTTTGAAAACATTTAGTGATGAGCAAGCACCAATCAATTTTTCCTATAAAATCTATTTTTTACTTTGGATTTGTGTGTAAAACATTAATTAGATTGTGGGCCTGGTGATCAGTTTAAGGTCTTTTAAGCAGCATCAGCAGCAGCATGGTGATAAAGATGAGTGGCAAGGTGACATAATGTGGAGATGGCAGCATGAGCAGGCCACATAGTGGCACAATGACTGAGTCTGGATAAAAGACTAAGGCCACAGATTGTTTAGAAAGATGCAGATGGAAACAAATCTGTGGAGCTGTATGACGGTCACCTGCAGATTAATGCAGACCAGGGGCGTAGCTATAGGGGAAGCAGGGAAAGCTGCAGCTTTGGGACCCTGAGCCAGATAGTGCCCATCCAGGAGGATGACGACTAAAGGATTTTGTCAGGGCCCCCTCAACAGTATTACTCAATGAAATTATACACAGTAACAGTATAGACAATGTATAAAATGGATGGATCAGCTGCCGGCCCTGGTCTGAGAGAGCGATCTTTACTAGCCACAGGAATGGGGGCGGCATGAAAGGAAGCGGTCTCTAAAAAATAACTGTGGTATGCAGCCCCATACAAAAATTTGCTGTGAGGCCCAGTCATTTCTAGCTACACCACTGCTGCAGCCCACAAAAGCAAGTTGGGTTTATCGATTTCCATAACCTTAATTAAATTGTGGGCCTGGTGATCAGTTTAAGGCCTTTTAAGCAGCATGGTGATAAAAAATGAGTGGCAAGGTGACATGGTGTAGAGATGGCAGCATGAGGAGGCCACATAGTGGCACAATGACAGAGTCTGGATAAAAGACTGAGGCCACAGATTGTTGAGAAAGATGCAGATGGAAACAAATTTGTGGAGCTGTATGGCGGTCACCTGCAGATTAATGCAGCCATCAAAATCAAGTTGAGTTTGCCGGTTCCACCTCAGCTCACCAGCAGGCCCGCACCTCAAAACTTTTACAGGGTCGCTCAGCTGCAGGCCAGCAGCTGAAATCTTTTACTGGGTCAGCTCACATGCAGGCCCCCACTTAAAATCATTTAAAAGGTCAGCTCACCTGAAGGCCCGCAACTCATATCTTTTACAGGGTCAATTCACCTACAGGCCCGCAATTCAAATCTTTTACTGGGTCAGCTCACATGCAGGCCTAAACCTAAAATCTTTTAAAGGATCAGCTCACCTGCAGGGCTGCAACTCAAATCTTATACTGGGCCAGCTCACATGCAAGCCTTCACCTGAAATCTTTTAGTAGGTCAGCTCACCTGCAGGCCCACAACTCAAATCTTTTACAAGGTCAGCTCAGCTCCAGGCCCGCAACTCAAATATTTTACAGGGTCAGCTCACATGCAAGTTCTTGCATATAAGAGGGTCGGCTCAGCTGGAGGCCCTTGCATATAATGTTTTACATGGTCAGCTCACCCACAGCCACTCGCATTTAATGTTTTACAGGGTCAGCACACCAGCAGGCCCGCACCTAAAATCTTTTACAGGGTCAGCTCACCTGCAGGCCCGGAACTCATGCTGCCTTGCTTTAAAGTAGTAGCCGTAGCAATTTTTCAGGCTCCCTCTCTGAAATCGAACAACGATTCCCCGTTACCGGTGGTCACCATGTTAGGCGCATAAAAGAACATCAAAATTTGATAGGGAAGATATCTGTCACGGAGTGCTGGCGATGCGCTCACTCTCTGCAGAGCTGACGGCACCCCGCCTCTATGCAGTACCAAGGACATGTGCAGCGTCCTCGTCTCCTAGGTGATGGGGGCGGGACAGACCCGGCTGCGTTCGTCTCCTCAGCATGGCCGGTGTTCTTGGTTCCCCCTGCAACTCAAATCTTTTACTGGGTAAGCTCACATGCAGGCCCGCACCTAAAATCTTTTAAAGGGTCAGCTCACCTGCAGGCCCTCAACTCAAATCTTTTACAGAGTCAGTTCACCTGCAGGCCTGCAACTAAAATATTTTACAGGGTCAGCTCACATGCAAGTTCTCATAGAATTTTTTAGAGGGTCAGCTTAGCTGCAGGCCCTCGCATATAATATTTTACAGGGTCAGCACACCAGCAGGACCGCACTTAAAATATTTTACAGGGTCAGCTCACCTACAGGCCCGCAACTCATGCTGCCTTGCTTTGAAGTAGTAGCCATAGCCATTTATCAGGCTCCCTCTCTGAAATCGAACAATGATTCCCCGTTACCGGTGGTCATCATATTAGGCGCATAAAAGAACATCAAAATTTGATAGGGAAGATATATGTCACGGGGCGCCGACGATGCACTCACTCTCCGCAGCGCCTCTATGCAGTAGCGAGGATGCGTGCAGCAGCCTTATCTCCTAGGTGATGGGGGGGCGGGACGGACCCAGCAGCGTACCGGCAGCATACGTCTCCTCAGCGCAGCCGGCGTCCTCGGTTCCCCCAGCAACCAGATTAAGCCTGAGCACTGAGCTGTGCAGTCGGTGCTCAGCCATTTGCAGCAAGGTGAGCATTGTGACGCTGGCCACATCACATGACCCCTGCTAGTCAGTATTTAAACAGGCAGCCTGCTGGCCACACGGTGCCTGTTATTTTGTCTGACCTGGCGTACTTACCTTCTGCTGATTTCCTGACGATCCTCTGCCTGCTCCTTGTGTACTTTGCTGCTCTCCTGGTTTTCTGACCTCGGCTTTCTCCTGACGATCTTCTGCAGACTCCTTTGGTACTTCCCGACTCTCCTGGTATTTATGACCCCAGCTTCTCCTGACTATTCTCTGCTTGCTCCATTTGTACTTCGTTACTCTCCTGGTATTGACTCGGTCCATTCACGTTCTGTTGTTTGTCTGGTCTGTCCTCCCTGCACTTATTCCAACCTAGGGATTGCCGTCCAGTTTTCCCCTGTCATTAGGACTTGCGAGGCAAGTAGGCAGGGCCAGGGGTGATGGTGGAGCGCAGGGGTCACTTCCCTCCCCCCTGTGTGTGTTTGTACGTAACTGTTGTAATGACCAAATGGATTGTGGATGTCACGGAGACGTGCCATCAGGCAGAAGTTATCTAGAGTCAACAAAGCGGCAGCAGGGCCTCTCCTGTATAACGTTTCCTCATCTAAAATACCGCAGTGACATTCCCAGTTTTTTTTTTTATTACTCATTTCAATAACAGGGCATCTTAAGAGTCTTGTATTGCTATTTATCGTCACTACCTCCACAAGTCGGGAGTGTGTGATTTGCTTTCCTTGGATGAGGTAGCCATTTCTCAGGCTCCCTCTTCGGAATCAGACACTGATTCCAGTTACCCATATTTTACAATGGTATTGAGCTGACAATTACATTGAAAGTTGATAGGCCTGGCATCCGAATGGCTCGTCGCCATCACGGGGACGTGCCATTTGCCCCAGGTTAACTAGAGTCACAAAAGCGGCAGCAGGCCACCGCCCCTAAACTTTTAGATAGTCAGATCAACATGCCCTTGCTCCTAATGTTTTTGAGGGTCACCAGCAGGCCATCAATCATAATTTTTGAAGGGTGTGTATGATGCCCTCCTCTATGTGTAACTGAGGGTGTATCAGAGTGCCTCTTCCTTGTAATTTTTGGCAGCACTTTATTTACAAGTAAATATTCAGGAAATAATATTTTCTATAAATTTTTCCTTGGTTTTGTGCATTTTATTGTCATTATGTAAAATTGGTGTACTATTCGGACAACATAGTTCCAAGCAGTGACCAGCAAGTCCAAGATGCATCCATACATCCTCCCCATGCTGTTACAGAACCATTTTGGTGCTACTGTATCACCGCCATGAAGTCTTTAGTCTGCATGTGCAGCCAGTACTGGAAGAGTTGGTCTGGCAGGGCTGGCTGAAATGGGGCATTTTGGTGTAAAAAAGGTAACATTTTAGTTCCATTGGCATTAAAATGTCGCAAAACAAGAAACATAGGCGGATATCCAAGTTTATATTTTAAAGGGAACCTGTTACCAATTTGCTGACCGTAATGAGGGCAGCATAAAGTAGTGACAGAAATGCGACAGATTTCAGCACTGTGTCACACATCAGTTAAATGTAAGTGGTTGCCGAAAAACAGCATCATAATATTTGCAGCCCAAGCCTTGAAAAGAGTCAAATCTACCTGAGAAGAGTCATGGTTATTCCTAATATCCTGCTCTCCAATCCATCTTCTGATGATTGGCAGTTCTCTCCTAGAAAGAAAGGGAGACAACTAGGTTGAAGATAAGTCAATCATCAGCAGGTGGGCAGGGAGAGCAGGAATTCATGAACCACAACTCTTCTCAGGTGGCCTTGACTATTTTCCAGGTGTAGTCTGCAACGTTTGTGATGTTGGTTCTCGACAACCACTTCCTTTTAACTAGAGTTGACCGGACACCTGAATGTTCGAGTTCGATGGGTTCGGCCGAACTTTCCAAAAAAGTTTAAGTTCGGGACCCAAACTTTACCTGAACTTCACCCCGAACCCCATTGAAGTCAATGGGGAACCAAACTTTTGAGCACTAAAATGGCTGTAAAAATGTCATGGAAAGGGCTAGAGGCCTGCAAATTGCAGCAAAATGTGATTAAGAACATGGCAAGTGCTCTGCAAACAAAAGGATAGGATAGGGAAATAACTTTAAATAACATAAAATACGTACAAATAAAAAATAATAATCTTGATCTAGGATTACGAGGTCCATATGGAGTAGGAAGTTGAGGAGGCGGTGGATGTGGCGGTGTAGGTGGAAGCTGCGGTGGATGAGGAGGAGGTAGCCTACACTGCTTTTTGGTTATACATTTTATTTTTTATTATTTAATTACGGTACATCCCCAAAACATTGGGAAATATAACCTGTGATAATCCCCTCCAGTCGTGCTAAACACACGTTCAGACAATACACTGGCTGCAGGGCATGCCAGCACCTCTAAGGCGTAAAGGGCAAGCTCAGGCCATGTGCCAAATTTGAAGACCCAGAAGTTGCAGGGTGCAGAACCAACAGTCAGTTTGTGTAGGCGTGTGCAAACATACTTCCCCACCATGTTGCACGTCCCTGTGATGATCACTATCCAATTGGATATCTGCTCTATCAACTTTCGAAGTTCTTTTCTGCGCCTACCATGCTGATCATGGTTAGCGAGGAATCAGGGTTCCACCCCGGAGAGGGAGCGTGAGAAAGAAAGACCACATCCAAGGGAGATCAATGGATGAACTTTAATTGTGATGGAGCGGAAATGTGGGAGAAGCAATTACCCACTCCCGACTCGGGGAGGTAGTGACGATAATTAACAATGCAGGACTCTTAAGATGCCCTGTTATTTGAATGAGTAATTAAAATTACAGGGAATGGCACTGCAGTATTTTGGATTAGGAAACCTTAGACAGGAGAGGTCCTGCTGCCGCTTTGTTGACTCTAGATAACTTCTGCTTGATCGCACATCCCTGTGACATCCACCACCCATTTGGATATCTTCTCTATCAACTTTCAATGTTCTTTTCTGAGCCTATCATGTTGATCATGGTTATCGGCGAATTAGGGTTCCACGCCAGAGAAAGAGCGTGAGAAAGGGAGACCTCATCGAAGTGAGGTCAATGGCTGCAATGGGATGAAGCGGAAATGTGGGACAAATTATTAAAGCAGAAGGATCGAAGGAAAGGACCAATTAAAGATGAATTTTAGAAATTTAAGTTTCTGTCACCTATGCAGAGCAGGGGTTTATATCCAGCAAAATTGGTAAAATGTCACCTGATAATGTGACAGGTGATTTTTTAAAATTTATGTTCCTGTCACCTATGCAGAGGTGCTCCCGTGACATCCACCATCCATTTGATTATCTTCTCTATCAACTTTCAATGTTCTTTTCTGAGTCTACCATATTGATCACGGTTATCGGCGAATCATGGTTCCACGCCGGAGAGGGAGCGTGAGAAAGAGAGACCACATCCAAGGGAGATAAATGGATGAAATTAAATTTTGATCAAGCAGAAATATGGGAAAAGTTATTAAAGCAGAAGGATCGAAGGGATGGGCCAATTAAAGACAAATTTTAGAAGTCCCTGTCAACTATTCAGAGTAGAGGATTTTCATTGCCAGAAATGGGTCAATGTCACCCACCAATGGAACAGATTATTTAAAAAAAATTTGGTCCTTTGCAACTAGGCAGAGCAGGGGTTTATTCACGTCAAAAATTGCAAAATGTGAACCCAATAATGTAACAGAAGTTATAATGTAACAGAAGTTTTTTTTTTTACATTTATTAATCTGTCTACTACGTAGAGCAGGGATCTATCACAGCCCAAAAATTTTTATGTCACCTGAAAATGTAACAGACAAATTAGTAATATTTTTTTTACCTGTCTACTAGGTATAGCAGTGGTATATCACACCCAAAAATTTGTGAATTTCACCCTAAAATGTAACAGACAAATTAGTGATTTTTTTTTACCTGTCTACTAGGTATTGCAGTGGTATATCATACCCAAAAGTTGGTGAATTTCACCCGAAAATTTAACAGACAAATTTGTGAAATGACATAAAATAAAATTTGTACAAAAAAATTAATAAATAACTTGATTTATGAGGTGGAGGTCCATATGGAGTAGGAGTTTGGGGAGGCGGTGGACGTAGCAGTGTAGGTGGAAGCAGTGAAGGAGGAGGATGAGGTAGCCAACACTGGTTTTAGGTTTTAATATATATATATATTTTTTTATTAGGGTACACTCCAAAAGTGTGAAATATCCAAAATACAAGAATGAGCAATTGCGCTGTAGTATAACAATGGCTGGTTAAGGCCGGTATACATGTCTTTTTGGCACAAGGTATGGACAAGTCCTGTTGGATCCATGCCTGGTTTATTTTAATGAACATGAGCTTGTCCACATTGGCTGTGGTAATGTGGCTGCACTTGTCTGTGATAAAGCAAACTGCTGTGCTAAACTCACGTTCAGATAACATGTGCCCAATTTGGAGACCCAGAAGTTGAAGGGGGCAGACCCATCATTCAGTACGTGTAGGCGTGTGCACACATACTGCTCCACCATGTTGGTGAAATGCTGCCTCCTGCTAAAAGGTTCCATATCATCTGGTAGTGCTGGTTGTTGTGGCGTGCTGCCCCAGCTGCATTGGCAATCTCTTCCTCCTTCTCTGCCTTCACTTTGTGCTTCAGCTGTGCCTCCGCTGTCAGGTGGGAATGCCACCAGCAGCGCTTCTACCAGCGTACGCTTGTACTCGTGCATCTTACGATCACGCTCCAGTGATGGAATTAAGGATGGTACGATGTCCTTGAAACGAGGATCCAGCAGTGTGGCAACCCAGTAATCAGCACAAGTTATAATGTGGGCAACTTGGCACCCGCTGCAGAGACACTGCAGCATGAAAATCGCTTATGTGCCAGCTGCCCATATGCAACGAAAAGCTGTCCTCTGTGAGAGGTGTATCGTCTGTGTACTCTGTATACCCTCAGCCATGCACCAGTGATGGCCATGAGCTGGTCTGGGTGCCACCCTGCTGTGAACACGGTTCCTCCTCCTCCATCTCCTACTCCTCATCCTCCACCTCCTCATCCTCCATAACTGTGCCCTGGCTGGACAATTGTGTACCTTGCGTTTGTAGGTGCAGGAACACACCCTCGGACCCACTTGTTATTGACTAACCTGAAACCCTATTAAATGATCCCTCTTCCTCCTCCTCCTGTGCCACATCATCTTCCATCATTGCCAGCAGCAGTTTTTCAAGGAGGCATAGAAGTGGGATAGTAACGCTGAGAACGGGGTTATCGGCACTGGCCATGTTGGTGGAGAACTCAATACAGCGCAACAAGGAACACAGGTCTCGCATGGAGGCCCAGTCATTGGTGGTGAAGTAGTGCTGTTCTGCAGAGTGACTCACTGTTGCCTGTTGCTGTTCGCACAGTCTGACCAGCATGTGCAAGGTGGAGTTCCACCTTAAGGGCACATTGCATATGAGGCAGTGAGCAGGAAGGCCGAAGTTATGCTGCAGCGCTGACAGGCGAGCAGCAGCAGGGTGAGAACACCGGGGTAACCTCTGCACAACGGCATTCAGCACATGCACCAGGTAAGGGATGTGCGTCAAACCGGCTAGTCCCAGAGCTGCTACGAGATTTCGCCCATTATCGCACACCACTAGGCCGGGCTTGAGGCTCACTGGCACCAACCACTCATCGGTCTGTTATTCAAGGCCCATCCATAGCTCCTGCATGGTGTGGGGTTTGTCCCCCAAACAGATAAGTTTTAAAACTGCCTGCTGTCGTCTACTCCTGGCTGTGCTGAAGTTGGTGGTGAAGGTGTTACGCTGACCGGATGAGGAATCAGTAGAGGATGAGGAAGTAGAGTAGGAGGAGGAAGCAACATTGGGCAAACTGAAGCGCCCTGCAATCCTCGGTGTTGGAAGGACATGCGCCAAACAGCTATCCGCTTCAGGCCCAGCTGCCACTGCATTTACCCAGTGTGCTGTTTTGGAGATATAACGTCACTGAGGTGCTTACTGGTCCACGTATCCGTAGTTAGGTGGACCTTGCCACAGATGGTGTTGCGCAGTGCACACCTAATTTTGTCCCCCACTTGATTGTGTAGGGAAGAGATGGCACGTCTGGAAAAGTAGTGGCGGCTGGGCACAATGCACTGTGGGACAGCCACCACCATAAGGCTTGTAAAACTCTCCGTCTCCACCAGATGGAATGACAGCATTTCAAAGGACAGTCATTTTGAAATGTTGGCATTCAGGGACAGGGATTGTGGGTGGGTAGATGGTTACTTCCTCTTCCGCTCCAGTGATTGGGAGATGGAGAGCTGAACGCTTCCGTTGGACATTGTGGAGATGCTTGGTGACCCAGGTGGTGGTGTTGCTGGCAGATCCTCTGTTTGCGGAGTGGCAGGTGGCATTGTCACTCCAGACGTGGATGAAGAGGCTGAGACTGCAGCAGAAGAGGAAGCAGGAGGAGCCAGAGACCTTGCTTGGTTTTTGAGGTGTCTACTCCACTGCAACTTGTGCTTTGCATTAGATGCCTGGTCATGCAGGTTTTGCTCAGGTTGAGAACGTTTATAAAAAGTCACTGAAAAAAGTGGCCTAAACAGGGGGAGCAATTCTTTCGCATGCGGTCTGCAGATAACGGCAATCCCCAGCAAAAAATGCGTACAATGGAGGATGCCGGAGCGGACCGCATGCACCACAAGGACATCTTACACAAAATGATACATTGTGCAGAAGAAAAATATACACAAATCATTGCAAAAAATGCACCAACATGATACGCCACTGACAATACTAGCTAATTCATCAAGCCAATGTTAAAAGCTGAGACCTTTGACAACATATTCCAGTCAGGAACATTCGGAGCCCCTAATGCAGCACGTCAGGGTGTCTGAGCACGCATGGGGTCCTACCACTCAACTGCCCAAGGTGTGTGAAAAGGGTCTGAACAGTGCTAGAAACCAAATCACAGCCAGGCTCTCCACATGCCTCCATAGTGGTATCACCAATGCACTGTGAGGTACAATAAAGCTGTGAGCCGCACCCACAACAGACCACGTGACACGCTTATGACTCTCTTCAGGCTCTGATTGCACAGCGTGCAAACCACTCATGTCTTGTCGTTAGCACATTGTCTGAAGAACTGCCACGCCAGGGAACTCCTTGGAGCTGGCTTTGGTGTGCTTGGTCCCTTGCTGCGGTGGGCAGTAGCAGGCATACTGTCTAGGGGTCGGTGCTCTGCTTTTGCACCCTGCTCCCTCTTCTGCTGTGCTGGTGGCTCTGTGCGACCACCGCCTCTTCCTTCGAACTACACAGGTCACCCGCATGACCTTGATTCCATGTGGGGTCTTCCACATCATCTTCCACCCAGTCTTTACCCCTGCCCCCTTGTCGGTCTGCACACCTTCGAAAGCCACAGCAGTTGGCACCTGTGTTTCGTCATCATCCAAGACATGCTGCGATGGTCCTCCCATGTACTCATCTTGAAATATAAGTGGTTGGGCATCGGTGCACTCAATCTCTTCCACTTCTGGGGTAGAGCTAGCTGGATGGACCTGGGAAACCCTGATAGCAGAGTCATCAAAAAGCTGAAGAGACTGCTGCATGACTTAGGGCTCAGACTGCTTGGCTGATTTGCAAGGGGTGAGGTGAAAGACTGATGGACATTAGCTGCAGGTGCCAACTCTGATCTTTCAGCAGGAGACTGGGTCGGAGACAATGTAAAGCAACTGGAGGCACTGTCAGCAATCCAATCTACTATCGCCTGTACTTGTTTTGGCCTCACCATTTGTAGAGCCTCATTAGGCCCGACCAAATACCGCCAAAGGTTCTGTCGCCTACTCGCACCTGAGGAAGGTGTTTCGACCACGTCTTCTCACTGCAACAGGAGCACCACCAGCAGCACCACGACCGGGGCCATGTCCCTTATTTAGCGCTCTCCTAATATTTCTCAAATTTAGGATCTTGCCCTAAATGGGTGGGGTTTATTTAAAATAGCAGAATAGAAAAATGGTATCTAAAGGGTGTATCTCACAATGACATATGCAGCAAAGGCTGCAAAATTAAGATTTTTGCCCTAAATGGCAGTTTTTTTAATGCCAGAATAGCACAGCAGTATCTAAAGCGTGTATCTCACACGTACAGATGCAGTCAAGGCCGCAAATTAAGATATTTGCCCAAAATGGGTGTTTATTTAATATCAGAATAGCACAGCAGTATCTAAAGCGTGTATCTCCCAATGACAGATGCAAACAAGGCTGCAAATTAAGTATTTTGCCCATAATGGGTGTTTTTTAAAACCCAGAAAATTATAGCTGTATGTCTAGCTTAAATTGCACACTGACTAATGCGGCAGAGGCCCCAGATGGAGGGTATTGCCAAAAATGTGTGTTTTTTAAAACCCACAAAATTATTGAAGTATTTCTGTCATGGATGAAGTTAGCAGAAAGCTGGAACTTATAAATAAACAAGCAACTAGCTCAGAGCATATAGATGAGCCCTATAAAACCCTAAGAGCTCTCCCTGACTGCTATGCCCATGCAAAGGTCTTTATGGTAGACGATTGCATGCCCACGTACCTAAGTCTGTGTGACACCTGAAAACCCTATAATAGTGAGGGGACACAAACACCAGCTCCCTGCTCTTAATACAGACGGAGTCAGGGTCACCTATAATCAAGCCAGCAAGGAAGCACAATAAAGTAAAGGACTTATCTGAACATGAGCTTCCAGCAATGACCACTTCATCCAGGAAGTAATATGAACCCTAAAGTGAGGCAGTATAGGAGGGAATATAAAGGATTAGTCTGAATAAGTGGCACCTGGCAGAAGGAAAGATGATGAGAAAGTGAAACCAAAACAAAAGAACATAATACAAGAGATAGAGAAGAACGTCTGCAAGACCTTCTCACAGGACTGGCGGTGACAGTACCCCTCGCTCTATGGGTGGACACTAGACACTCAGAGCCCACCTTCTCAGGATGAGACCTATGGAAAGCCTTGATGAGATGAGTGGCCTAAATGTCCGCCGCATCCTCTCCTCTGGACCATAACCCTCCCAATGAATGAGTTACTGAAGAGAACCGCGGATAATGCGAGAATCCACAATCCTAGAGACCTGAAATTCAAGATTACCATCAACAATAATAGGAGGAGGAGGCAAAGGGAAGGGTACAGTGGGTTGGACATAAGGTTTTAATAGGCACTTGTGAAAAATATTATGGATCTTCCAAGTCTGAGGAAGATCAAAACGGTAGGCAACAGGATTGATGACCGACAAGATCTTGTAAGGCCCAATAAACTTAGGACTCAACTTCCAGGAGGGAACCTTCATTTTGATATTCTTTGTAGACAACCACACCAGATCACCCACATTCAGGTCCGGACCAGGCACGCGTCTCTTATCCGGAACACGCTTATATCTCTCACTCATCCTCTTCAGATTACCCTGAATCTTTTGCCAAATAAATGACAAAGACGAGGAAAATCTCTCCTCATCAGGTAAACCAGAAGACCCCTCTCCAGAGAATATCCTAAACTGCGGATGAAACCCATATGCACCAAAAAATGGTGACTTATCAGAGGACTGCTGGAGACGGTTATTTAAAGCAAACTCAGCAAGGGACAAAAAAGAATACCAATCCTCCTGATTTTCCGCCACAAAACAGTGCAGATATGTCTCCAGATTCTGATTAACGCGTTCGGTCTGACCATTCGACTGCGGGTGAAAAGCAGAAGAGAACGACAACCGAACCCCCAAGTGGAAACAGAAGGCATTCCAGAATCTGGAAACAAATTCCGTTCCCCTATCAGAAACGATGTCTGAAGGGATGCCATGCAATTTAACAATATGATCAACAAACGCTTGCGCCAGTGTCTTAGCATTGGGTAACCCAGGAAAGGGAATGAAATGTGCCATTTTGCTAAAACGGTCCACTACCACCAGAATCGCGGTCTTCCCCGAGGAATGAGGCAGGTCTGTAATGAAGTCCATGGACAGATGCGTCCAAGGACGGGAAGGAATGGGTAACGGGAGGAGAGAACCCAATGGCCATGAATGAGGGACCTTGGCACGAGCGCAAGGGACCTTGGCATGAGCGCAGGTCTCGCAGGCTGCCACAAAACCCTCAACCATCTTATGAAGAGCCGACCACCAGAATCTCCGAGCATTGAGATCCACTGTGGCTCTACTCCCCGGGTGCCCAGCAAGGACAGTATTGTGGTGCTCCTTAAAAACCTTGTGTCGTAAAGCGAGAGGTACACACAACCTCCCAGGAGGACAAAGATCAGGAGCCTCTGACTGGGCTGCCTGAAATATTGCAGACAAGGCCGCAAATTAAGTACTTTGCTCTAAATGGGTGTTTTTTTAATACCAGAATAGCACAGCATTGTCCAAAGCGTGTATCTTACACTGGCATAAGCAGACAAGGCCGCAAATTAATTATTTTGTCTTAAATGGGTGTTTTTTAAAACCCAGAAAATTATTGAAGTATTTCAAGCTTGTTTTAACAATAACAGATGCAGCAAATAGTGCAATATTAAGTACTTTGTCCAAAAAGGGTGGATTTTCAATAACAGAATATGACAGCAGTATATAACGCTTTAATTTCACTGTGACAGAGGCAGGCCGCAAATTAAGTATTTTGCCCAAAATGGGTGCATTTTGAATAACACAATATGACAGCAGTGGGGGGGGGGGGGGGGGAATAGCTGCAGAGCTTAAAGGAAGCAGCTTGGTGGAGCTCTGTATGCAGCTTGAGTATAAACCAACATAACTCAGCGAAAGCTGGATTAATCATCCGAAAAACAACAATCATCCAGGACACCACCTGGAATCCCAAGATATAAAATCTATTGGGTCTGGAGGTGATTTGATGTTGCGGCCTACACTCCAACCGGAAGCACCTGACTTTATTTAGGCTCCTAGCCGCAACTCTCAGGCTGACTATTGGTGTTACCCTACACTGCTCCCACATAGAAACACCAACGGCAACCCAAACTGCCTTCTACTGGGCAAGAACCCTTGTTACAAGGCAAAATCGATCAGCTCATGTGGCTGGAGATAGCTGAATTTTGTGGAGCATTCCAGTGAGGCTCCCGCCTGGATCTGTGTAAGTGGGGACAGTGCCCACACAACGATTAGCAGGGGATAAATTGCCGGTATTGCCGCAATTAAAGTACCGCTGCTGATGTCTTGCCATGGACTGGAGAAGGGTGCTGCAGCGCAGCAAAGATTCACACACAGCCGGCGTCCGAGACAAGACCTGAATATAGAGGTCCGGATTGCAAGGGCTTAAGAAGGATTTACTACAGAAGGAGCCGGCAGAGACCCACGGTTAGCTGAGATCGGTTCAAGCAGTCTCGAGAGACAGAGGGCTGCACATCTACCACCCGATCGTTTCACTGCCGCCAAAGCCCCACCGCTGGCTAAGAAGAGTGCTGCACGACTCTGAAGGGAGGAATCCAGGTCCGGACTATAGAGGTTCGAGCTGCAAGAGCTGGAACGAACTGCCGACAGGGCTCGGCTGCATCCTGGAAGACTAGCGGGGCCACCCGATCCTGCTAAGGGACGTTCTTGCACCACCATTGCTCCCGCAGTAAGTATCATTGAGACATTTGAAATACGGGGCTTGTGTGGGATGCAGACTGATTCTGGCAATAGAAGCCATATGTAGAGGGTGGAAGATCAAGACAAGCACCGGTGCCAACATAAATATGGTCAGTAGCCAACAAAAGGTTCTGGGTGGGAACATTGTTTGCCTCACTGGCTCCGATACCTTTGCAGAGTTAGGAGCTGGGTCCCGAACTCCTGATTGGATCAGGCCGCCGGCTCAAGAAAAGAGCGTTTTATTTAAATCGGCACAGGAGTGCGATTAAGAGCTGCTGGCTGATAGCTTCACAGCGCAACAAGCATGCACAGCTTATTGCCTGCTTGACATTAAAATCCAATAAGATTCTGTTCAACAGCAGAGAACTAAACCTCTATTAAGTTCACATACTGCTATCCTATTAAACTGCTGCTGGAATATAGAAGCACTGTTGATTAATAAGAATCTGAGGCCACGGCCGCAACACTGGTCACTTAAAGAAGACATGCTCTCTCTCTCAGCAGCTCTCTCTCAGCAGCTAAAAGGAATAATTCTATCATGCACTGAATAGATACTAACTTTCATGTACCCAGCGTCTATTAACATTAAAGATGGGCAAACATAAAACTACTGTGGAAGCCACCCCAAAGGGTCCTAAAATGCCCCAAAAAATCATCGGAGGTTGCCAAACAAATAATTAGAAAAAAAACTGAGGCCACTTCTAGTGGCTCTGAAAGCGAGGAAGACAGCACTCCCAGTACCCTTACGGAGGTGAAAATTTATATCAAAGCCCTTCCCTCCAAGGATTGCATTAAATAATTACTCAAAGATTTCTCATCCACTATCAAAAAGAGGAATTAACTGAAATTAAAACTGATATACATTAAATATATACCAGAACAACGGCAATTGAGGAGACAACCTCTACGCTTATTGCTCATGCAGACATTACAGAAAAATCGATACTCAACCAAAGAAAAGAACTTTACAACATGAGGATACAACTAGATGATCTGGACAATAGGTCCCATAGGAACAATATTAGAATTAAGGGCCTTCCTGAAACGGTCCTAGATAAGGACATACACTCAGTCCTTACCCAACTCTTCAATGAACTGCTTCAGCAAGACAAAAAAACTGAGCTTTTCATAGAGAGAGCCCACAGGGTTTACAGGCCCAAACATGTTAAAACAGATTTTCCTAGGGATGTCCTCTGCTGCTTGCAGAGTTTTAGGACAAAAGAAAATATACTTCAGAAGGCTAGAATAGCCAAAATAATAGAATGAGAAGAAAGCGAGATTACTCTATATCAAGACATTTACAGATTTACACTTCAATTCAGAAGCGGTCTTTTCCCCTTGACAAAAGAATTGAGAAATAAAGACATTAAGTACAGATGGCTGTTCCCAGTAGGCCTACTTACTGCGCTACATGGTAGATCTTATACAATAAGGACACCAGAAGACCTTGTTTCAGTCCTCAACTGTTAAACGAAGGAGAGCTACAGTTTCCAGCTTTGCCACCGGTGAAACATTGGAATACTGTGACACCTACTCAACCCAGAAGACACAGGTCCATAGAAAAAGGGTCCTCCAAGACCCCTGCAAAGAACCAACGACCAAACGAGGGGGACTGAGAATAAATCATTCTCCTGTGAATGCCTACCATTCAGACCCTAGTGTTGAGGTCAAAGTTTATTCCTGGTTTTATTTTGTTTAAATAGAATGATGATATAAGGTTCTTCATTGATTGTTAATAGATGTTTGTCATATCATTATACTTCTGATGCAATTATTGCATAGTTATTAGATTAGACGCCGGGGACTTATAAGTCCACTGGGCCTGCTCACTTATGTAGATTGGTAGACCATGGCCTTTTCCTGTCAACGCTCATATAATTGTTTGAGCGGAGGCGGAGGCTTTGGTCTATCAACATTAGAGGGAATAATCTCCCCCCCCCCCCCCCCCGGAAATTCTCTCTCTTACAAGTCAGTTCTTAACCCAGCATCCATTGAGCTTTAGGGACTAGTTTAGGTGTTACTGGTGACTTTTTTTTTCTTGTTCTAGAGCTGTACTCTAGGCTCGCAATTGTGAGATGTACAGCGCTCAACAACCAACCCTTTGTTATGGTTTTACATGTTTATTCTTAATGGTTAATTTACTGTTAAACGTCACATGTCTAAATTATATATTTACATTATCCTTTTTAGTATGCAGGACCTGATAGTAGCAACCTATAATGTTAATGGGTTGAATGTCCCACAGAAAAGGAACCAGATCTTGGAATATCTAAAGAAAGAAAAGGTAGGAATCACACTCATCCAAGAGACACACTTTAAAAGATCCTATACTCTACTAACTAAAAAAGGGGTTTACACTCAGAGGTACAATTCAAACACACCTCTCAGAAGAAGAAAGGGATTAGCAATTTTGATACATAAAAATTTTAATTTAATTGAAACTGACAAAGTTGTGGATGAAGATGGGAGATTTATCTTACTCAAAGGCCAGCTAAATGGGTCTCTCTATACAATAGTAAATCTATGTGTGCCAAACAGAAACCAAGTAGGTTTTCTTAAATATGTATTTGACATAATAGATACATTTCAAGGGGGAGTTTTAATTGTAGGAGATTTTAACATTTCCTTGGATCCTTCTCTAGATACCTAAGGGGCAAAACCTCCCTTCCCTACAAAAGACTTTCTTTTTAAAACCTTTTTATTGATTTTATCACAGAAATGGGGGTGAACAAACAATATTGCCGACAGGCAGATTCTGCAAAGGTATACTAGTAAGTCCGCACAGAAGGTTTACAGCTATTGGACAAAGGTACAATCTGATACATTAGAACACAGTCTGACCAACTACGGCAGATAAAGCATACAAAAATGCATAAAACAGTCATTATTGGTAAGTTAACCATTACAACCTGTTCTGCTAGCATCACTTCGTCCAATAAATCAAGGCTATGTCAAACAGTCTTTCCTGAGCTGGGACGCGCGAGACCAACATCCCTTTTTATTTCAAAGAAAACCCTTGATGGAGCAAGGAGCCGAGCGGATAGTACCTAGGCTTCTGACAATAAGAATAATAATATCAAGTGAAGTAAAACCAGAAAGGAAGAAAATAATCAAAAGGAAACTATAAATGAGATTGGGAGAAAAAATAAAATAAACTGAACAGTTAAGTAGGAAGGGGGGGGGGAGGGGGGGGGATGTGGCGGGAGGGCATTCATTTACCACCGATATGAAGGCGGAAGACTGAACCTACGGGTTGTAGTATAAAACTAGTAATCTGTGGGCTAGCTGGAGTGACCAGGCATCTCGTCGACACTGTGTAAGAAGTTGGTGTCAAGCATCTCACCAAAGGTAACGCACTGAGCTTAGGGTAGTTGTGTGGTGGAACCTCATGAGCGGGGACTACAGAGAGGGAGTATCAAGTTCAGTAATCTGTTGAGTGGTGATGTAATCAGTATGATCTCTCCAGGGAGACCAGATTTTCAGGTATTTATGATGCGAGCGTGTTTCCCAGTGTGACAACTCCTCTAGTCTAGCTAAAGCTTCTACTTTACTTTTCCACTGTGATATTGACGGTGTATTAGTTGACTTCCAGTTGTGAGCGATTAGAAGTCTGGCTGCGGCCAGTAGGATGCTCAAAAGTGCTTTTTTTGAGTTATCTAAGGTATGCGTTAATAGGGACAGAAGGGCAGTCTTAGGGCAAGTCGGGAGAGAAACTATACTTAGTCCCAGTATGACTCTAATTAACTTAAAGATTTTATCCCAATACGTCTGAATATATGGGCATGCCCACCAAATGTGTAGGAAGGATCCTTTCTCTACCAAACATCTACAGCATCTGTCAGAAGAACTGCTATACATCAGACTCAGTCTTACAGGGGTTAAGTACCACCTGGTGAGTACTTTATATGCATTTTCTTGTATTGTGACACATCTAGAAGACAGTCTGGGTGCGTTCAACAATATCTTGTTATCCTCTGCTGAGAATTTTACATTTAAGTCCCTTTCCCATTCCTTTAAGAAATATAAGGAGGGGGGGATTCTAGAAATAGCAGGTTCTTAGAGACAGTGGAAATTATTTTAATAGGATAGCGAGTTTGTGAGACTAGTTTTTCGAACCAGGAAAGTGATGCGTCTGATCTTATTTTCTTAATGGTGGGGCTCATATAGTTTTTCAGACAAGCATATTGTATCTGATTTAGATTGGGTAACTGGAACTTCTTTATTACGTTTGTAACATTTAGGAAGGTGCCATCACTGTCTAAGAGTTCCTCAATAGGGAGTGCTGAGTCCCGTATTTGTGTAGGCAAAATTTTAAAGCAATCCGTATTTAGGCTGAGGCAATCCCTAATGGTCATGAGGGGGGAAGGGAAGGGCATACAACTTCTTCTTACCTCTGGGACGTTCCAGATTGACAGAGTGGTTGAAATAAATGGGTTATCCATGCTCCGGGACATGACTCTACTAGTATCAGACATCAATAGAGGCCTGATCGGGAGACCTATCAGTTTCTCCTCTAGTGGGATCCAGAGCTTGTGTTTAGGCTGTCTCAGTAGATCAATGATCCTATTTATATGAACCGCTCTGTGGTATCTTATGATGGAAGGGAAACCTATCCCTCCTTTAACAAAAGGCAGCAATAAAATCTTGTTAGAAATTCTAGGTTTCTTGTTACCCCAAATGTAGGAAGAACAGATTCTTCTAAAAGAATTGAAAAAGCTACTGGGTAGTTTTATCGGTAGAACTTGCAGTAAGTAGGTGACTTTAGGTACTATAAGGGAGTTAAAAATATTGCGCCTACCTAGCCAGGAAATGAAAGAGGGAGACCATGAATTTAAAGTGTCAGGAATTGTTTTGAGCAAAGGCGGAAAGTTGGCTTCATATAATTTAGCTAGGTCAGGTGTTATGTTTATGCCCAGAAACTTTACATGGGATTGTGACCATTCAAAGGGGGAATTTGTTTTAAGCTTTTTTAAGAGATTGTGCGGGAGGTTTATGTTCATAGCCTTGGACTTCGGGAGGTTTATCTTAAAATTTGCAATGAAGCCAAATTCTGTGAAAACTTTAATGATAGCCGGAAATGCTCGTAGGGGATTAGATACTAGTAGCAAAAGGTCATCGGCATAGGCCGCTTGTTTAATCTCTAAGTCTCCACATACTAACCCCCTTATTTCTTTTGATTGTCTGATAAACTGTAAAAGTGGTTCTATTGTGAGAATAAATAGAATTGGAGAGAGAGGGCATCCTTGTCTGGTCCCGTTATTAATTTGAAACGGGTGAGAAAGAGTGTCATTTATCTTTAAGTTTGCACTGGGTGTGCCGTACATTGAGAAAATTGCCGAGATAAAACATTTGGGAAAACCAAACTTGGTCAGGACGTTTTTAATGAATGCCCATGCCACCCGATCAAAAGCTTTCTCTGCATCTGTTCCCAGAACCACTAAGGGAGTCCCTGATCTCTTCGCCAAGGCTATGGTGTTGAGTACTTTGTAAGTACTGTCTTTACTTTCTCGGTTGGGTACAAACCCAGTTTGGTCGGGATGCACCAGATCCTGCAGTAATGGTTTAATCCTGTTAGCTAGAATTCTTGCATAAATCTTTATATCCAGATTCAACAAAGAAATGGGTCGATAGCTAGAGCAAAGGCTGGGATCCTTCTGTGGCTTCGGGATTAGGGTGACATGGGCATTCACCGCTTGCGGTAAAAACGCCCTACCTGAGAGGGCAGTATTAAATGAGTTGAGTAAGTGTGGCATTAGCGTGTCCTTAAAAGAGGTATAATATAACAAAGGGAGGCCGTCCGGACCCGGGGCCTTACCCTTTGCCATTTGTTTTAAGGTGGCTGAAATCTCCGAGGGAGAAATTGGAGTGCATAGCTCAGAGGCCTGCGTAGGGGACAAAGAAGGAAGTGAAAGGCTGTCCAAAAAGGTAGCAGTTCGGGCTGCCTTCTCTAGACGGGTGTCTTCGGAATCTGATTTATCTATGTTATAAAGCGCCGAATAGAAATCATGGAAGGCGTTTGCAATTTCCAAATCATCTTCCACTAATTCCTTTTTCTCATTTCGGATAATCGCTATCCTGGATTTCCTTTTACGTTGTCTTATTAGGGCTAACATAAATTTGGTAGGTTTATTACCATGGGCGAAGAACTTTTGTTTTAGGGCCAAATAAAGTTTAGCTGATTGCTTGTTCAGGAGTCCTTTTAATTCATCTCTAGTTGCTGCCAGTTCTATTAAGTGATGATCAGAGCGGGACCGTTTGTGAGCAGTTTCTAACTCAGATAATTTATCATAGAGCTCAGCGATTTTGGCGCGTCTTAGGCTACTTTCACACTAGCGTTCGGGTTTCCGTTCGTGAGCTCCGTTTGAAGGAGCTCACGAGCGGACCCGAACGCAGCCGTCCAGCCCTGATGCAGTCTGAATGGAGGCGGATCCGCTCAGACTGCATCAGTCTGGCGGCGTTCAGCCTCCGCTCCGCTCGCCTCCGCACGGACAGGCGGACAGCTGAACGCTGCTTGCAGCGTTCGGGTGTCCGCCTGGCCGTGCGGAGGCGTGCGGATCCGTGCGGATCCGTCCAGACTTTCAATGTAAGTCAATGGGGACGGATCCGTTTGAAGATGCCACAATGTGGCTCAATCTTCAAGCGGATCCGTCCCCCATTGACTTTACATTGAAAGTCTGGACGGATCCGTACTAGGCTATTTTCACACTTAGCTGTTCTATGCTAAAAATAATGCAGACGGATCCGTACTGAACGGAGCCTCCGTCTGCATTATTATGGGCGGATCCGTTCAGAACGGATCCGCCCGAACGCTAGTGTGAAAGTAGCCTTAGCCTATTAATATGTGAAGCTGTGGAGATAAACTCTCCCCTAATTACGGCTTTATGTGCTTCCCAGACTATATGCGGGGATACTTCATCTGACGCATTCACCTTAAAGTACTCTGACAACTTTCCCTTTATCTTTTCAATGACTTGTGTGTCATCTAATAAGGTCTCATTTAGCCTCCAAACAAAAGTTTTAGGACGGGTATTAGATAGTTTCCAGGTAATGAAGATTGGGGCATGATCAGAGTGAACTATGTTGCCAATATGCGTTTGGGTACACAGGTGTATTTGTGATAAAGGCACTAGGATATAGTCAATCCTGTGGTAGGAGTTATGAGGGGCCGAGAAAAAGGTATAATCTTTTTCTTTAGGGTTGTTCGCTCTCCAAACATCTATAAGGTTACTGCTATGTATAAGTTTCTGTATACAGTTGAGGGTTTTATAAGGTACAGAGGATATTCCTGATGAGGTGTCAAGCAGAGGATTGAGGGCGACATTAAAATCCCCAGCTAGGAATGCTATGCCTTCCCTGAAGTCTTCAAATTTTTGCCACGTCTCTTCAAACCAGCTTTTCTGGGCCTCATTGGGTGCATAAAAATTTGCAAAGGTATATAATTGGGAGTTAATGGTACCTTTTACTAAGATAAAGCGGCCGTTCGGGTCCGTTAGTGTGTCGGTCATGCTAAAATCTAGTTGTTTATGAAAGCCTATGCTAGTACCAAGTCTGTTCGAGTGTGGGGAGGAACTATGAAACCATTGATTGTAATATGACCTGGAAAGATTTGGGATCCTATTATTTTTAAAATGTGTCTCCTGTAGCATTATAACTTTGGATTTTTCCTTGTGTAAATAGTGTAGGATCTGACCTCTCTTACATGGGTCTTTAAGCCCTTTAACATTGTATGATGCTATATGAATGTCAGCCATGATGATATTTGAGGAGAGCAAGGGGGGAACTTACGTATCGACGGATGCCTGGTACAACTCCGTTTCCGATGCCCAGTGGAGATGGTGGTGGAGGTAAAGGTGCCAAAGAAGCGGTTTTGTAAGGGGGTGGGGAGGAGATGCCAACGGATGCCTGGTTCGATTCCATATCTGTTGTCTGGTAGGGAGGTTGGTGGTGACAATAATGCAGATGAAATGCCTTGGAGGGGGGGTGGGAAGGAGCTAGAAGGTAAAGGAGATAACGTCAGAACATAGAATAAACTTAGTATGAACGAACCTCTGCTGAAAGAGGAAACTTGGGAAATCATTTTCCCGATGTAGGACCAGTTCAGGTCCGTACTTCTATTCCAGCATAGAAGTACTTTGCCCCGAAAACAGTACAGGGACAGCAAATGAGGCATTAAACTGTAAACATATAAGTGAGATGAGGAGGTGAGAGATGCTGTGAAAACTACTAAAATAAAAGCAGTTACACTAAGCAGCCCATAAGAACATAAAAGGAAACATATGAAAATCACCATGGAAAAAACCTGGGTGTAATGAGCCAAGATCGCCAGCCGCCCAGACCAGTCCACACCGGGACTGAGACTGGTGTGGAATCTACACAAACCGAGTGAAAGACTCCAACCGTTAGGGGTCTGTGCGGCTAGCAATCCCGTCATCACCCCCGGCTATAAAGTGAAAGGTCAAGATTAGGGATGAGCGAACTCGAACTGTATAGTTCGGGTTCGTACCGAATTTTGGGGTGTCCGTGACACGGACCCGAACCCAGACATTTTCGTAAAAGTCCGGGTTCGGTGTTCATCGCTTTCTTGGCGCTTTTGTGACGCTTTCTTGGCGCTTTTTGAAAAGCTGCAAAGCAGCCAATCAACAAGCGTCATACTACTTGCCCCAAGAGGCCGTCACAGCCATGCCTACTATTGGCATGGCTGTGATTGGCCAGAGCACCATGTGACCCAGCCTCTATTTAAGCTGGAGTCACATAGCGCCGCCCGTCACTCTGCTCTGATTAGCGTAGGGAGAGGTTGCGGCTGCGACAGTAGGGCGAGATTAGGCAGATTAACTCCTCCAAAGGACTTCACTTGATTAATCGATCGATCTGCAGCTGTGCATCATTGAGCTGCTGAAATTCAAATGCTCACTCACTGTTTTTAGGCTGCCCAGACCGTTTGTCAGTCACTTTTTTCTGGGGTGATCGGCGGCCATTTTGTGACTTGTGCGGTGCTGCGACCAAGTGCATCCAAGCTGCGACCAAGTGCATTTAACCCTCAATGGTGTGGTTGTTTTTTGGCTAAAGCCTACATCAGGGTGAAGCTGTCACACCAAGTGCATTTAACCAGCAATAGTCTGTTAATTTTTTGGCCATATACTAAATCAGGGGCAAGCTGCGCCTGTCACCAAGTGCATTTAACCCTCAATGGTGTGGTTGTTTTTTGGCTAAAGCCTACATCAGGGTGAAGCTGTCACACCAAGTGCATTTAACCAGCAATAGTCTGTTTATTTTTTGGCCATATACTACATCAGGGGCAAGCTGCGCCCGTCACCAAGTGCATTTAACCCTCAGTAGTGTGGTTCGTCAAGCTGTGACACCAAGTGCATTTAACCAGCAATAGTCTGTTCATTTTTTGGCCATATACTACATCAGGGGCAAGCTGCGCCCGTCACCAAGTGCATTTAACCCTCAGTAGTGTGGTTGGTCAAGCTGTGACACCACGTGCATTTAACCAGCAATAGTCTGTTCATTTTTTGGCCATATACTACATCAGGGGCAAGCTGTGCCCGTCACCAAGTGCATTTAACCAGCAATAGTGTGGTTATTTTTTGGCCATATCCCAGTCTAATTCTGTCACTAAATCCATACCGGTCACCCAGCGCCTAAATACTAGGCCTCAAATTTATATCCCGCTAAATCTCTCGTTACCGCTGTCCTTTTGTGGCTGGGAAAGTTATTTAGTGTCCGTCAAAGCACATTTTTTGTTCTGGGTTGAAGTACAATTCCCAATTTAGCAATTTCATAATTTAGTGGTTCCTGCTATATCAGAGCTATTTGAAATCTATCCCTAAAAGGGTATATAATATTCAAGGTGCACATAGGGTCATTCAGAATAACTTCACACACACGCTACTGTGCATTTCCAAGCCTAATTCTGTCGCTAAATCCATACCGGTCACCCAGCGCCTAAATACTAGGCCTCAAATTTATATCCCGCTAAATCTCTCGTTACCGCTGTACTGTTGTGGCTGGGAAAGTTATTTAGTGTCCGTCAAAGCACATTTTTTGTTCTGGATTGAAGTACAATTCCCAATTTAGCAATTTCATAATTTAGTGGTTCCTGCTATATTAGAGCTATTTGAAATCTATCCCTAAACCTATACCGGTCACCCAGCGCCTAAATACTAGGCCTCAAATTTATATCCCGCTGAATTTGAATACAATACATTGGGCCAAATAATATTTTTGTTGTTGTGGTGAACCATAACAATGAGAAAAACATCTAGTAAGGGACGCGGACGTGGACATGGTCGTGGTGGTGTTAGTGGACCCTCTGGTGCTGGGAGAGGACGTGGCCGTTCTGCCACATCCACACGTCCTAGTGTACCAACTACCTCAGGTCCCAGTAGCCGCCAGAATTTACAGCGATATATGGTGGGGCCCAATGCCGTTCTAAGGATGGTAAGGCCTGAGCAGGTACAGGCATTAGTCAATTGGGTGGCCAACAGTGGATCCAGCACGTTCACATTATCTCCCACCCAGTCTTCTGCAGAAAGCGCACAGATGGCGCCTGAAAACCAACCCCATCAGTCTGTCACATCACCCCCATGCATACCATGGAAACTGTCTCAGCCTCAAGTTATGCAGCAGTCTCTTATGCTGTTTGAAGACTCCGCTGGCAGGGTTTCCCAAGGGCATCCACCTAGCCCTTCCCCAGCGGTGAAAGATGTAGAATGCACTGACGCACAACCACTTATGTTTCCTGATGATGAGGACATGGGAATACCACCTCAGCATGTCTCTGATGATGACGAAACACAGGTGCCAACTGCTGCGTCTTTCTGCAGTGTGCAGACTGAACAGGAGGTCAGGGATCATGACTGGGTGGAAGACGATGCAGGGGATGATGAGGTCCTAGACCCCACATGGAATGAAGGTCGTGCCACTGACTTTCACAGTTCGGAGGAAGAGGCAGTGGTGAGACCGAGCCAACAGCGTAGCAAAAGAGGGAGCAGTGGGCAAAAGCAGAACACCCGCCGCCAAGAGACTCCGCCTGCTACTGCCCGCCACCATCTGGGACCGAGCACCCCAAAGGCAGCTTCAAGGAGTTCCCTGGCATGGCACTTCTTAAAACAATGTGCTGACGACAAGACCCGAGTGGTTTGCACGCTGTGCCATCAGAGCCTTAAGCGAGGCATTAACGTTCTGAACCTGAGCACAACCTGCATGACCAGGCACCTGCATGCAAAGCATGAACTGCAGTGGAGTAAACACCTTGAAACCAAGGAAGTCAGTCAGGCTCCCCCTGCTACCTCTTCTGCTGCTGCCGCCTCGGCCTCTTCTGCTGCTGCCGCCTCGGCCTCTTCCTCCGCCTCTGGAGGAACGTTGGCACCTGCCGCCCAGCAAACAGGGGATGTACCACCAACACCACCACCACCACCTCCGTCACCAAGCGTCTCAACCATGTCACACGGCAGCGTTCAGCTCTCCATCTCACAAACATTTGAGAGAAAGCGTAAATTCCCACCTAGCCACCCTCGATCCCTGGCCCTGAATGCCAGCATTTCTAAACTACTGGCCTATGAAATGCTGTCATTTAGGCTGGTGGACACAGACAGCTTCAAACAGCTCATGTCGCTTGCTGTCCCACAGTATGTTGTTCCCAGCCGCCACTACTTCTCCAAGAGAGCCGTGCCTTCCCTGCACAACCAAGTATCCGATAAAATCAAGTGTGCACTGCGCAACGCCATCTGTGGCAAGGTCCACCTAACCACAGATACCTGGACCAGTAAGCACGGCCAGGGACGCTATATCTCCCTAACTGCACACTGGGTAAATGTAGTGGCAGCTGGGCCCCAGGCGGAGAGCTGTTTGGCGCACGTCCTTCCGCCGCCAAGGATCGCAGGGCAACATTCTTTGCCTCCTGTTGCCACCTCCTCCTTCTCGGCTTCCTCCTCCTCTTCTTCCACCTGCTCATCCAGTCAGCCACACACCTTCACCACCAACTTCAGCACAGCCCGGGGTAAACGTCAGCAGGCCATTCTGAAACTCATATGTTTGGGGGACAGGCCCCACACCGCACAGGAGTTGTGGCGGGGTATAGAACAACAGACCGACGAGTGGTTGCTGCCGGTGAGCCTCAAGCCCGGCCTGGTGGTGTGCGATAATGGGCGAAATCTCGTTGCAGCTCTGGGACTAGCCAATTTGACGCACATCCCTTGCTTGGCGCATGTGCTGAATTTGGTGGTGCAGAAGTTCATTCACAACTACCCCGACATGTCAGAGCTGCTGCATAAAGTGCGGGCCGTCTGTTCGCGCTTCCGGCGTTCACATCCTGCTGCTGCTCGCCTGTCTGCGCTACAGCATAACTTCGGCCTTCCCGCTCACCGACTCATATGCGACGTGCCCACCAGGTGGAACTCCACCTTGCACATGCTGGACAGACTGTGCAAGCAGCAGCAGGCCATAGTGGAGTTTCAGCTGCAGCACGCACGGGTCAGTCGCACTACAGAACAGCACCACTTCACCACCAATGACTGGGCCTCCATGCGAGACCTGTGTGCCCTGTTGCGCTGTTTCGAGTACTCCACCAACATGGCCAGTGGCGATGACGCCGTTATCAGCGTTACAATACCACTTCTATGTCTCCTTGAGAAAACACTTAGGGCGATGATGGAAGAGGAGGTGGCCCAGGAGGAGGAGGAGGAGGAAGAGGGGTCATTTTTAGCCTTTTATGCCTTGGAGGTGCTGGCCTGCCCGGCGGCCAGCGTTTTGTCTGAACGTGTATTCAGCACGGCAGGGGGCGTCATTACAGACAAACGCAGCCGCCTGTCTACAGCCAATGTGGACAAGCTGACGTTTATAAAAATGAACCAGGCATGGATCCCACAGGATCTGTCCGTCCCTTGTCCAGATTAGACATTAACTACCTCCCCTTAACCATATATTATTGGACTCCAGGGCACTTCCTCATTCAATCCTATTTTTATTTTCATTTTACCATTATATTGCGAGGCTACCCAAAGTTAAATGAACCTCTCCTGTGTCTGGGTGCCGGGGCCTAAATATATGCCAATGGACTGTTCCAATTTTGGGTGACGTGAAGCCTGATTCTCTGCTATGACATGCAGAATGATTCTCTGTTGACATGAAGCCAGATTGTCTGTTACGGGACCTCTCTCCTCTGCCTGTGTGCTGGGCCTAAATATATGCCAATGGACTGTTGCAGTGGTGGCTGACGTGAAGCCTCATTCTCTGCTATGACATGCAGACTGATTCTCTGCTGACATGAAGCCAGATTCTCTGTTACGGGACCTCTCTCCTCTGCCTGTGTGTGTGCTGGGCCTAAATATATGCCAATGGACTGTTGCAGTGGTGGCTGACGTGAAGCCTCATTCTCTGCTATGACATGCAGACTAATTCTCTGCTGACATGAAGACAGATTCTCTGTTACGGGACCTCTCTCCTCTGCCTGTGTGTGTGCTGGGCCTAAATATATGCCAATGGACTGTTGCAGTGGTGGCTGACGTGAAGCCTCATTCTCTGCTATGACATGCAGACTGATTCTCTGCTGACATGAAGCCAGATTCTCTGTTACGGGACCTCCCTCCTCTGCCTGGGTGCTGGGCCTAAATATATGCCAATGGACTGTTGCAGTGGTGCTTGACGTGAAGCCTCATTCTCTGCTATGACATGCAGACTAATTCTCTGCTGACATGAAGACAGATTCTCTGTTACGGGACCTCTCTCCTCTGCCTGTGTGTGTGCTGGGCCTAAATATATGCCAATGGACTGTTGCAGTGGTGGCTGACGTGAAGCCTCATTCTCTGCTATGACATGCAGACTGATTCTCTGCTGACATGAAGCCAGATTCTCTGTTACGGGACCTCTCTCCTCTGCCTGTGTGTGTGCTGGGCCTAAATATATGCCAATGGACTGTTGCAGTGGTGGCTGACGTGAAGCCTCATTCTCTGCTATGACATGCAGACTAATTCTCTGCTGACATGAAGACAGATTCTCTGTTACGGGACCTCTCTCCTCTGCCTGTGTGTGTGCTGGGCCTAAATATATGCCAATGGACTGTTGCAGTGGTGGCTGACGTGAAGCCTCATTCTCTGCTATGACATGCAGACTGATTCTCTGCTGACATGAAGCCAGATTCTCTGTTACGGGACCTCCCTCCTCTGCCTGGGTGCTGGGCCTAAATTTATGACAATGGACTGTTGCAGTGGTGGCTGACGTGAAGCCTGATTCTCTGCTATGACATGCAGACTGATTCTCTGCTGACATGAAACCAGATTGTCTGTTACGGGACCTCTCTCCTCTGCCTGGGTGCTGGGCCTAAATATATGCCAATGGACTGTTGCAGTGGTGGCTGACGTGAAGCCTCATTCTCTGCTATGACATGCAGACTGATTCTCTGCTGACATGAAGACAGATTCTCTGTTACGGGACCTCCCTCCTCTGCCTGGGTGCTGGGCCTAAATATATGCCAATGGACTGTTGCAGTGGTGGCTGACGTGAAGCCTCATTCTCTGCTATGACATGCAGACTAATTCTCTGCTGACATGAAGCCAGATTCTCTGTTACGGGACCTCTCTCCTCTGCCTGGGTGCTGGGCCTAAATTTATGAAAATGGACTCTTACAGTGGTGGGTGACGTGAAGCCTGATTCTCTGCTATGACATGCAGAATGATTCTCTGCTGACATGAAGCCAGATTGTCTGTTACGGGACCTCTCTCCTCTGCCTGTGTGCTGGGCCTAAATATATGCCAATGGACTGTTGCAGTGGTGGCTGACGTGAAGCCTCATTCTCTGCTATGACATGCAGACTGATTCTCTGCTGACATGAAGCCAGATTCTCTGTTACTGGACCTCTCTTCTCTGCCTGTGTGTGTGCTGGGCCTAAATATATGCCAATGGACTGTTGCAGTGGTGGCTGAGGTGAAGCCTCATTCTCTGCTATGACATGCAGACTGATTCTCTGCTGACATGAAACCAGATTGTCTGTTACGGGACCTCTCTCCTCTGCCTGGGTGCTGGGCCTAAATATATGCCAATGGACTGTTGCAGTGGTGGCTGACGTGAAGCCTCATTCTCTGCTATGACATGCAGACTGATTCTCTGCTGACATGAAGACAGATTCTCTGTTACGGGACCTCCCTCCTCTGCCTGGGTGCTGGGCCTAAATATATGCCAATGGACTGTTGCAGTGGTGGCTGACGTGAAGCCTCATTCTCTGCTATGACATGCAGACTAATTCTCTGCTGACATGAAGCCAGATTCTCTGTTACGGGACCTCTCTCCTCTGCCTGGGTGCTGGGCCTAAATTTATGAAAATGGACTCTTACATTGGTGGGTGACGTGAAGCCAGATTCTCTGCTATGGGACCTCTCTCCAATTGATTTTGGTTAATTTTTATTTATTTAATTTTTATTTTAATTCATTTCCCTATCCACATTTGTTTGCAGGGGATTTACCTACATGTTGCTGCCTTTTGCATCCCTCTAGCTCTTTTCTGGGCTGTTTTACAGCCTTTTTAGTGCCGAAAAGTTCGGGTCCCCATTGACTTCAATGGGGTTCGGGTTCGGGACGAAGTTCGGATCGGGTTCGGATCCCGAACCCGAACATTTCCGGGATGTTCGGCCGAACTTCTCGAACCCGAACATCCAGGTGTTCGCTCAACTCTAGTCATTATGAATCCTTGGTTATGCCCTTTGGGTTGTGCAATGCGCCCGCAGTCTTCCAGGAATTCATCAACAATGTTTTCCGTGACCTGTTGCAGCAGTGTGTGGTGGTTTATTTGGATGACATCTTGGTATATTCTGAATCCATGGAGGCCCACATTCTGGATGTCAGACGAGTGTTGCAACGGTTACGAGAGAACAAGCTGTTCGGTAAGCTTGAGAAATGCGAATTTCACCGATCCCAGGTAACCTTCTTAGGTTACATCATTTCCGCTGAGGGGTTCTCCATGGACCCTGAGAAGGTTTCGGCTGTCGTACAGTGGCCCCAGCCCAGTGGTCTTCGTGCCCTGCAGCGCTTTTTGGGCTTCGCCAATTATTATCGGAAGTTCATCAGGGACTTTTCCATGCTAGCCAAGCCTCTCACGGATCTGACCAGGAAGGGCAGTAATCCACAGGTCTGGTCGCTCGAGGCCATCCGAGCTTTTGAGGCTCTAAAGTCCGCCTTTGTGTCGGCTCCGATTCTGTCGCATCCCAACCCTGGGTTGCCTTTTGTCCTCGAGGTGGACGCGTCTGAGACGGGAGTAGGCGCCCTCCTGTCTCAACGTAGAACACCAGAGGGTCCTCTGCTTCCTTGTGGGTTTTACTCCCGGAAACTGTCTTCCGCGGAGTGCAACTATCAGATTGGTGACAGGGAGTTATTGGCCATCGTGCAGGCCCTTAAAGAATGGAGGCACTTGCTCGAGGGCTCGGTGGTTCCGGTTCTCATCCTGACGGACCACAAGAATCTGACCTACCTCTCTGAGGCCAAGAGATTGACACCACGTCAGGCCAGATGGGCTCTGTTCTTGTCACGTTTTAATTACGTGGTCTCCTACCTACCCGGTTCCAAGAACATCAGAGCGGATGCCTTATCACGGCAGTACTCCGAGCTGTCCGGGGAGGAGTCGATTCCGACTTCGGTCATACCTCCGAATCAGATCCTGGCCGCCATTCGCACCAGCCTGACCTCTCCCCTGGGTGAGCAGATTTTGGCGGCTCAATCTGGTGCTCCCTCTGGGAGACCCAACGGCAGATGTTTTGTGCCTGAGGAGTTGCGCACCCGGTTGTTGCGAACCTACCATGACTCCAAGGCCGCGGGGCATCCTGGAAAGAATCAGCTGTCCTGGGCTGTTTCACGTCTGTTCTGGTGGCCTTCTCTACGTTCCGACATCGCCGCATATGTAGCGGCATGCTCCGTTTGTGCCCAGAGTAAGTCCCCTCGGCACCTTCCGTTGGGCCTTTTGCAACCCATAGCCACCGGGGAGCGTCCATGGTCACACCTGGGGATGGATTTTGGACCTCCCTGCATCCCGAGGCCATACGGTCATTCTCATGATTGTGGATCGGTTTTCCAAAATGTGCCACTGTGTTCCTCTCAAGAAGTTACCCTCTGCACAAGAGTTGGCCACGATTTTTGCCAGGGAGGTCTTCCGGTTGCACGGTTTGCCCAAGGAGATTGTGTCGGATCGGGGGAGTCAGTTTGTGTCCAGGTTCTGGCGCGCCTTTTGCTCCCAGTTGGGGATTCATCTCTCTTTCTCCTCGGCCTACCACCCTCAGTCCAATGGGGCCGCAGAACGATCCAATCAGGCCTTGGAGCAATTCCTTCGTTGCTATGTCTCCGATCACCAAGACAATTGGGTTGACCTCCTGCCTTGGGCTGAGTTTGCCAGGAACACGGCAGTGAACTCTTCCTCTGGGACGTCTCCCTTCATGGCCAATTATGGGTTCCAACCTGCCGTGTTACCGGAGGTATTCTCTCCCCAGGATATTCCGGCTGTGGAGGATCACCTTTCAGTCCTACGTGCTTCTTGGGTACAGATCCAGAGGTCCCTTGAGGTCTCTGCGCAGCGCCAGAGACTCCAGGCTGATCGCAGACGAGCGCCCGCTCCTTCCTACCAGGTCGGAGACCGCGTATGGTTGTCCACCCGCAACCTCAACCTTCGAGTGCCCACTCCCAAGCTGGCGCCTCGCTTTGTTGGTCCCTTCCGAGTGCTTCGCAGGGTAAACCCGGTAGCCTATGCCCTTGCGCTTCCTCCTGGCATGCGGATCTCCAACGTGTTTCATGTCTCCCTGTTGAAGCCACTGGTGTGTAATCGTTTCACTTCCTCAATTCCTCGGCCTCGTCCGGTCCAAGTGGGCAATCGTGAGGAGTATGAGGTGAGCAATATCCTGGACTCACGCCTGGTCCGCGGCCGGGTGCAGTTTTTGGTCCATTGGCGTGGTTATGGTCCAGAGGAGCGTTCCTGGGTTCCCTACGCAGATGTCCATGCTCCTGCCATGCTCCGAGCCTTCCACGCACGCTTCCCTCAGAAACCGTTCCTTACTCCGCGGAGGAGGGGCCCTTGAGGGGGAGGTACTGTCATGGTCTTACCTTCCTGCTGTTCTCCTTCGTTTGACATGTGCTGGCGGCCATCTTGGTTTCTGGGTTTCTTGTAGCCTCCCACCCTGCGGCTTCTCCTTCCCACTGGGAGGAGCTGGATGCCTGGCTCATATATATAGGAGGTCTGTGGCTTCAGTTCCTTGCTTGGTCCTCCTGTGCTCACATGCTTCTAAGACTACTGCTGCTTCTGGTTCCTGATCCTGGCCTCGTCTGACTACCCTGCTGGTTCCTGATCCTGGCTCCGTCTGACTACCCTGTTGGTTCCTGATCCTGGCTTCGTCTGACTACCCTTCTGATTCCTGATCTCTGGTTTCGCAAGACCCTGCTTCGGTTTAGCCATCCGTTTGGACTTTTGCCTTACAGCTTTATTTTTAATAAAGCCTTCTTATTTCCACTCATCTCTTGTGTACGTCTGGTTCATGGTTCCTTGACAATCAGGCCGTGTGGCTAGTTGTTTCTGAGGAATGCTTTTGGAGGCAGAAGATGGGATCCCTTGGTTCGAAGTGTTTTTCTTCATCATGAAACGATCTAAATCTTAATGCTAGCGATCCGTGACAGCCAGTGTTTCCTTGCTGCCGAGCGGTGCGATGATCGGGTCCCCAAAAAGGCGCCCGCTCGATGTTCCTGTCGCAATGTCACGCCGGCCTCAGAAGCCCCCTGGGGTCGCCCACAGTGTTCGGCGGGGATCCAGCGCTATAGATCGATCCCTGCGCTTGTATTGATGGAGTCTCTGGGCTGGCGGTGGTGCGGACAGTAGGCGGCCGTGCAGGAACAAATCCAGGCCGCGGATGTGCCACACTACTAGGCCGCAGTAGAAGTAAGATGGCGCCTTCTCGGCAATGGCCGCTTCAGGCGCGATGTCACGCCAGCCGGCAAAGCTCACCGGAGCCGCATGAAACTCACGGCAACAGCGCAACTCTTGCCCCTTCTCAGAGCTGGTATGTATGTGTCTCCTGCGGGCGATTAGACCCAGGAAACGGCCGCACCGGGCCGAATCTAGGCTGCGATTGCACCTCACTACTAGGCCTCAGTAGTAACTCCGGCTATGGACGGGTGAGTGACTCGAGGAAGGTCTCAAAATGAAGGTGGCTGTGGGTACAGTCCCAGGGTGACCGAAACAGGGTCTTTCAAGCCCAGAAAGATCGTAGATGGGCTTTGATTGAGACACTCTCAGGAGAGCTGCACTGAGAGACGTCTTCCTCTTTCCGCGGCTCCCCTACAAAAGACTTAAGGTGGTCAAGAACCTACTCTATGAGAGACAACTGGTAGATATCTGGAGATATGAGAAGCCAGGAGAAAAGGATTACTCACACTTTTCTTCTACCCTAAAACAGTATTCCAGATGAAAGAGTAAGAAAAACATGATATGATGCTTTCACTTATTCAGACCACTCCCCATTATTAGCTACAATCAATATTACACAAGATTCCCACAAAGGGCCAACCTGGAGGCTGAACAAATCATTACTAAAGCTAGAAGTAGACAAAACAATTATAGCTACTCAAATTTATCACTTTTTTGAAGAAAATAAACCCACAGATGTTAATTGGTCTATACTGTGGGAAGCCCACAAGTCTGTAATTAGAGGGCACTTTATGCAATTGGGTGCCAGGAAGAAAAAGGAGAGGAACATCAAAGTAGATAATATCATAGCTAAAATACATACACTAGAAAAAGACCACAAATTGTCATGTTCCAGAGAAAAAGAGAAATAATTAATAATGCTCAGAAATGACCTGAGAGGCACCATCAACCATACTTCAGAGAAATACCTGTATTTTAAGTAAATAAAAAGTGCTAACAAATGTGGAGCTTACACCTAAAAAAATAGCTGAAATATTTCATGACTATTATAAGAAACTTTACAATATTGATGCAGAATCTACAACCCTGACTCCATCTTCCCAAGAAATTAACGAATACTTAAATAAAATAGAACTCCCTAAGCTAAATGAATCCCAGAGAATATTTATTTCAGAGCCTCTAAAACAAGAGGAAATAGAAGAAGATATAAGCCATACCCAACAGCAAATGTCCCGGTCCAGATGGTTTTAGCATAGCCTATTATAAGCAATTCAAAAGGATACTTTCACCACACCTGACTAAATACTTCAATTGAGTTGGGCAAGACTTAGAATTTTGATGAGAAACTTTTACAGCAAATATAACTGTAATACCCAAAGAGGAGAAAGATCCCTCTCTATGTCAAAACTACAGGCCAATATCCCTTTTAAACAACAATCTAAAAATTTTCACAAAAGTCCTTGCCAACAGACTTCAAGAAGTTTTACCGGACATTATTAACTATGACCGGGTGGGCTTTACACCAGGAAGAGAGACCAAAGATAATATTATGAAGACGCTGCTAGTCATAGAATATATTAAAAATAACTCTGTTCCAACCACACTAATTTCAACAGATGTGGAAAAGGCTTTTGACCGCCTTAATTGAAATTTTCTTATGGCCTCTCTGACCAGATTTAGCCTCCCAGAGGTTTTCATATGTAAAATCAAAGCTTTGTATACAAAACCTTCGGCCTTAGTAAGTGTTAATGGTAGAATGTCGAAACCCTTTAGTATACATAACGGTACACAACAAGGATGTCCCCTTTCGCCCCTCCTCTTTATTATATCGCTAGAACGATTATTGGCTAAAATAAGACAAAATGAGAACATCACGGGAATAAAAAACATCTCGTATGTCCCACAAGATAGCCGCATACGCAGATGACATTTTTTTTCTTTGTCACAAATCCCTTATCAACAATTCCTAATATACTGGTAGAACTAGAGCTATATGGTAAACTCTCCTATTTCAAAGTAAATTTGAACAAATCTATAATCTTCAATGTCAATATAGAGAAACATACTTGGAATAAAGTAAGGTCTATAGGACACTTAAACCCTTCTATTTCATATTTGAAATATTTAGGGGTTAAAATTGCCTCCTCTCAGAAAGATATTTATGACTTAAACTTTCCCCCACTCTTAGCAAATTTGAGAAAAGAGTTATCAAATTGGAATGATTTATTCATTTCTTGGATAGGAAGGGTCAATTTAATTAAAATGATAACACTCACTAGGGTATTATACCTCCTGCAAGGTATTCCCATGAACATCCCCAAAGCTTCTATAAATCGCTGAAGAAAATGATACTCTCCTTCATATGGAAAAAAGGTCAACATATCGCCTACAATATTCTAACTAAACAAAAAAAAAAATGGGAGGCCTGGGCCTACTAGATTTTGAGAGATATGTTTTTTGTTTTCCCTTCCCTCCCCTCCCTCTTTTATCCCCCACCCTTATTCCCCTTATCTCTTCTACTCCCCCCCCCCCTAAATTCTACTACTTCTTTACTTTATTTCTCACAGTAAGCAGGTTCTTCTGTAGAAATACTATTAGCTCGCGGTCCACGATGATTACTATATAGGATTACATGTGATAGGTCTCTCTTAGTCTCAGCAAAACCTTATTGCAACAAGATTGTTCAGTTCATGTATGTACTAACATAATACAAACTAATAAAGGTATTAATCCTACATAGTAGGTTTTGTAATACAGATAAAGCATATTCAACAATGCAAATATGCATTGGTTCAGGTGGCCTTATTTCTTGAGCGGGCCCTATAAGATTTCTCGGAAATCGATTAAGGGGTATTGCTGATATGATGAACGTGGTTCCACGTTACGTGGATGTGAATGCAGATTAAAAAGATAAAGAATATGGGAAACACATGCCTGTTATAACAGGTTGCTTCATTGCACTCTCAAATATATTTATAACTCAAATTGTACTTTTTGAAAAAATGTATGAAACTCTGACTGATGATCATTGCAGAGAATTCTTGAACTCAGTTCCTGCTTTCTTATACCAATGTTATTTGGTTTATGTTAACAAAACTTAAATTTACAAGAATATGACAGCAGTATATAACGCTTAAATTTCACACGTACAGATGCAGACAACGCCACAAATTAAGTAGTGTGCCCTAAATTGGTGTTTTTTAAAACCCAGAAAATACTTATTGAAGTATTTCAAGCTTGTTTTATCAATAACATATGCAGCAAAGGCTGCACTATTAAGTACTTTGGTCAAAAAGATCTCCTATACAAAAGAGAGAAGAAGCCTGAGACTGAAGAAATCCGACTGATCACTGGATTCCACAAAAAATGGAAAGAGGTACGGACCACCCTTAACAAATAGATCGAGATAGGGGCCCACTCACCACTGTCCCCTCAAGGTAGGTGCTCTAGTCCAGAAATTGAGACACCCCTCAAAAAATGGTCTAAATAGTATCATGTATTTATCATTTATCATTAGTATAATGATATTTACATTTATCATTAGTATAATGTAACATTATCCTTCTTCATTGAAATTATATATGTAACAGGTGATATTATCCTTATTTTATTTACAATAAACCATCTTCCTATTCCATATATGAGTGCCAGTCCAATACATTATACTATTTACACCCTTAACAAATATTGGGGGATTTTGCGGTTGGATCCCCAATTACAAACTTTGGGGGCCACAATATTCGTGCATTACATACCGGAGAACAAAGAACATTTGGGACCATTTGGTTCAAAGCCATTATGTCCAGAAGGCTCTGGGTTTGTTTGGCACCAAGGGCATACCTTGGGGCAGCAGAGAATGTGGAAAATGTGGAAGGATAGTGGTTTTATACTTGTCGCAGTACATTCCTGCACTGCTACCACTATATGCATTTTTTTTGCTGTATTATATATTTAATTGTTCTCTTTTAAATAATAAAGATTGAGTTTATACTATATGTTTGTAATAGTAATTGGCTATCTGTTTGAGTGACACACATTCTACCATTGACATCAACGTATTGGGTGTATCTCACACTGACAGATGCAGACAAGGCCGCAAATTAAGTACTTTGCCCAAAATGGGTGTTTATTTTACTAACAGAATATGACAGCAGTATCTAACGCTTGAATTTCCCACGTACAGATGCAGCAAGGGCTGTTTTTTTTAAATCCAGAAAATTATAGCTGTATTTCTAGCTGAAATTGCACACTGACTAATGCGGCAGAGGCCCCAGATGGAGGTTATTGCCAAAAATTTGTGTTTTTAATACTTCAAAAATTATTGAAGTATTTCAAGCTTGTTTTAACAGCCACAGATGCAGCAAAGGCTACAATATTAAGTACTTTGCCTAAAATGGGTGTGTTTTTTAATAACAGAATATGACAGCAGTATCTAAAGCGTGTATCTCACACTGACAGATGCAGCAAGGGCTGTAAAATTTAGTATTTTTCACAAAAAAGGTGTTTTTTAAAACCCAGAAAAGTATTGCTGTGTTTATAGCTTAAATTGCACACTGACAAATGCTGCAAAGGCACCAGATGTAGGATATTGCCAAAAATGGGTGCTCTGGCCAATCACAGCCATGCCATTAGTAGGCATGGCTGTGATGGGTTCTGAGGGCACAGAGTTAAATGCTTGTTGATTGGCTGCTCTGCAGCCTTTCAAAAAGTGCCAATAAATCGCCAAACACCAAACCCAAACCCAGACTTTTACTGAAATGTTCGGGTTTGGGTCTGGGGTCCCAAAATCCTAAAGTTCGGTACGAACCCGAACTTTACAGTTCAGGTTCGCTCCACCCTATTCCTGACGTCTATCCGCGACTCCCTTGGATTTTGAACAGCCAGGTGAGCACTGCAATCTGACTTTGCTTGTACCTTTACTTTTGGAACCTGCATGCTGCTCCCTGTACTTAGCTGGGGATAAGCTTCAAGTGCCGATATTTATACCGACTTACCTTATTAACATGTCTCAAAACTCTTTAAGAATCATTGATGACTGCAATGAAAGATTAAAGAAAATGGATGCTATTTTCAATACTGACCATGAGGAGTCACGGAACATCTTGGATTTAAAAATACATATGTCCTCCCTGACCAAATTGCTGACCAAAGAGATGCAAACCTGGTGGGATCTGACTTCACTACAAAGGTATGTGGAAAAAAGTATGATCCCTCAGGAATTAAGGCTTCAAAAGAAACCTGCCACTATTTATTCAGAAGCCTTTGTTTCTCAATTGGTAAACACCGGAATTGGTATCCACATACACTTTACCTACAGGAGCTAGTATGCATAGCGGTACCGCAGAGGAACAAGTTCTTCTGAACAAGCCCGCAAAAAACGTCGGGTTGGGTGTAAACACACCAAAAGGTGGTCGCTATCCTTGTCGATACGGGAAACCGTAAACGACTTTCTTCAAAAATACTAACTCAACCCTAAATTGATGTTTTGGCAAGGGCTCTTTCTTTTTGGCCCACTTGTCACTTTGAACTTTATCGTACCATCTTTGATGTCAATAGACTGGCTCGTAATTTTACATCAAAAATATATTTTCACAATAAGGATATGTTGCAAGACACTCAGGAGGCTAGATTCAGTCCATGTTCCATATCATCTCATTCTAATGCAATTTATTTTTATTTTTTTAGGAACTTACGAATATTTCCCATATGCAACAATCTCGCCAAATTATGGAACCTTATAGTAATGATTCTTCTCATCATTTCATTATGTATAACCATGATTTTTATCCAGTCCAATCGTGTTCATCGTGGTTGGACCGCTTCCAGCAATTGGTTGAGCGAGATTTGTGTACTCTCAATGTGTTAATAAATCTTACAATAATCTATCATAGAGGAAGCGCACTGCTCTCAGAGAATTGGAAAATATGAGGGATATTACAATATCCAGATAAAGGTGGGTCTGTTGTGGTAATGGATTGACTCATTTATAAATCCCAGAACCTTATTATGTTAGAGGACACAGATACTTATTTAGAACTAAACCAAAACCCAACACCACAGTATCAACAGGAGTTGTTGTCCCTTTTGTCCTTTGGTATTGAACTTGATTTTCTGAATCAAAAACAAGTGGACTATATACAGTTTATGTTCCTCATCCTTTTATTACTATATTTAATTCATTGCCAAAGGTACATAAGGGAAGTTTTCCTCCACCTATGCGTCCTATTTTAGCAGGCATTGGATCTTCTACAGAGAGGTTATCGGCATGGATTGACAGTATTTTACAGCCGTTGATCCAAACGATTCCTGGATTCCTTTTGGATACTTTTTGTATGGCGGCCCGGTTGTGTTTGGATCACAGCTGATGTAACCTCTTTGTATAAAAAGAAGTGTTGATTAAACATAAAAACATGTTTAAGCAAAAACAAAATCACTTTCAAAATAAAAATTTGAAAAGCAGGACTAAACTCAGAATATATATTCAGAAACAATTTGAGAGAAACAATAGCCAAGTTGTGCGTTTGCAGCATATTGGAGTATCCATGGGGGCGAAGTTCTCGCCCTCCTTGGCAATCATATATGGCATGGTGGTAGCATAGCTGTTTATTTTCTTCTGACAATCCTTGGGGAGCCTCCTTGCAATGGTATGGTCATTATATTGATGATTTGTTATTTATATTGTCAGGAGACCAAGCGACAATACCGCTATTCTCATAGGCGATGTCAGTACTTCCAAGGTGACCACAAATACATATCATAAGGAAACCCCTGGAAACACCACTCTTCTTGCTACATCATGTCACCCCCCACATGTCATTCACAATATACCTAGGGGTGAATATATACGCGCTAGAAGCAATTGTTCTGATGATCAGGCTTTTCAATAGAGTCGAATGTGGTAGCCGAACATCTAACATTACGACAATATTCAAATTAGTCCTTGAATCAAACTAAAAGATATGTTTATTCTACATTGCGTGCAGATTTGGTTTTTCCCCCAAAAAAAGCTCTAGTGAAGCAATACAGAAAAAAAGAGAAAAACAATCTGCTCCAGTTTTTGCTACTAACTTCAGTCTTGAATACCTGAAAATATGTCATATTATTAAATAAATATTTACCAGAACTCTGCTCTGATGAACAGTGGACAGATCGGGAATGGACAGTGGACAGAACAGTGTATTCAGGAATAAAATGTGTAGCTCGACGTGCACTGACCATTGCCCAGAAAGTCAGTCCAAGTTTATTTTCTAGCGTGAACAGCGCCCGGTCCATTTGGCTTTGTTATAAGGGCAATTATAGGTGTGGACAGTGCATATGGACATGCTGTGAATTTATTCAGACTGGTCAGTCAGTTTTGTCTATTGCAAACCAGCAGGGGTTTGAAATAAAGCAGTATATTAATTGCAACACCAGTTTTGTGGTGTATTGTAACACTTATATGGGTAGGTGCACACCCTTTAGCACCCCCTGTGCTAAAATGGAACTAAAGATAAAATGAATGAACTAGATGAACTAGACTACTCTGTATTTGGCCACACGTGTATGGTATTTTAAGGTAATTTATTGTCACACAAATTATGTATATAATTGGGTATCATTATATATAGTAACAAAAGATATCTCTTACCTCTCCAGGTCTTGTGGTTTGTTTAAAATTACTCACAGTAGGTGGATGGATGGTCTATGTTCAGTTTGTTAGATCGTCCCGTAACAAAGTTTCTACAGCGATGTTTAAGCCATCTGGGGTAATAGCTTCAATTTGTTGTTGCTGCAGGACCTGTGCAGTCCCACGTGGTTCGCAATATCCCTGGTGACCAGTCACCTGACTGTCATGTGACTCTGAATAGGGGCATGCCTTTGGTACCGTGGACAGCACATGTGATTCGGCTGGAAAATAGTATCTTGCGCTCTTTTATCGTAGATTATCTCAGATTATCCTTATAGCCGCTTGTTCCTTTTTCTTTTGACCCTCACTGTTCAATGTCAGATGCGTTTCGGGGTTAAAGGTACCCAATTCGGGGTTAAAGGTACTCAATTGAGCATTGCATTCTGGGACAGTGAGGGTTTCTTTGAAAAAGCGGATACTGGTTCTCAATCTTATAAGGATCCGGGATTTATATTGTAGGAGTTTTTTTTCATTTGTTTTTCAAATCGCACCTGCTTTTTTCATACATTCTTAAAGAAATGTAATTTCCAACCGATATGTACGGTAATGGACTGGAATCTATATAGCATTCATTGATATATTACAGCAATGAGTCTACTTGATGGTTTAACAATAACATTTTTAAAAGATGAGTATAAAAAGTGTATAGAAATGGCACTTTCTAACGGATGGAAGACATATGCGTTTTCCATGCATTTCTCGAACCGCACATGCGTTTTCCTTGCCTGGCATCACATTATTAAAATCACTTTCATATCCATATATATATATATATATATATATATATATATACATAAAAAATCAATATAAACCTACTTAGTGGTTTAAAAGAATATACAATAAAACCACACATATATATATATATATATATATATATATATATATATATAAAATTGTACTCGTACTGTAAAATGCCTATGCTTTTTTTATGCGTTTTACAAACCGCACATGTGTTTTCCGTATGTTTTTATGGACACACTTAAAACCATTGGTAGATAGCAATAAATTGATTGTTCACAACATGGCATTATTGAATTATACATATATGTTTTGTTATAAAATTGTTGTTGTAATTCCTTGGCTTCCATTTCAAACTGTTCCTCCCGGGTGCAATTACGTTTTAGTCTCCTAAATTGACTCCTGGGGATGATGGTCAGCCAGATCAATTTTATGTCCAGGAGAAAGGTACCGCCATGGGGACCAAATTCGCCCCCAGTTATGCCAATTTATTCATGGCACAATGGGAGGCTGCCAAAATCCAGCCATTCCTGGGGGTGGGTCTGGCCATAAGGTGCAGATACATACATGACGTTATTTTTATCTGGTTAGATACAGAAGAATGATTAAACGCCTTCCTTGAACATATAAATTCTAATGATAGAAATCTCAAATTCACTTCCACCATCAGTGAAACTAATATACAGTTTTTAGATCTTGACATCAGGGTAGAACAACAGAAACTAATATGCAGTACTTATCTAAAACCGGTATCAAGAAACAACTATATTCTATATTCTAGCTGTCACCTGCCTAGGTGACTGATCAACATCCCCAGGAGTCAATTTAGGAGACTAAAATGTAATTGCACCCGGGAGGAACAGATTGAAATGGAAGCCAAGGAATTACAACAACAATTTTTGGACAAACAATATCCTCCAAATATATTAGAGGAATCCCTAAAAAAAAGCAAGAAAAATGAATAGAGGAGACATTTTTACACCAGGTCAGATACAACAAACTGATGACACAATCAGAATGATCCTACCATTTCATGTACAACATAAGAGGGTAGAAAAATCATAGGGAACCATTGGCATCATCTACTCGATGATAAAGTAATAGGGCCCATACTTACAAAAAATCCTCAAATCACATACACTAAGGTCCCAAATGTGGGTTTAAAAATAGCACCCACTGTCAAAAACATCAAAAACATCACTACTAAACGTAATTGGCTGGCTTTCAGTGGGTTCCATAGGTGCAGGCGTTGTCCAAATTGCAAGCTTACATCTTTCCCTAGAAATACTTTGAGGGCACAATCCACAGAAAACCTGTTTTACTTGGACATTAAAGACGGTTTGACATGTGATTCGATATATGTAATATACTTAATAGAATGTCCTTGTCTTAAAGAACACATAGGAGAACAAAAATAACCCTACGTAATAGAATAACAGAACATGTTCTAAACATAAAAGAGGGATACTCCCTATCTAAGCACTACGAAGAACTAAACAATTGTGATCCCTCTACACTTAAATATATGGCATAAAGAAAAAATAGGAAACCATGGAGAAGGGGGGGGGGGGGCGACCACATCAAGCAAATGTCTAGAAGAGAATCTAGAAGATATTTCAGTTTGATTCCATTATCCCTAGGGGTCGCAATAGTGAAATGGAACTATTTGGATTTCTATAATAGATGGCGGACGAGGGCGCACGTTCGGGACGAGATATCTGGGTCCGGCTGTTTCCTAGCACCCAGATCTCGCCTTCTGGACAGGCCACTACTCGCACCCAACTCCATTTCCATTCCGAACTTCATATCTAGCTACATCACAATGTATAATACAACATAGGCCAATCCCTATATACATTTCTGAAAGGCACATATACAGTTGCAAGAAAAAGTATGTGAACCCTTTGGAATGATATGGATTTCTGCACAAATTGGTCATAAAATGTGATCTGATCTTTATCTAAGTCACAACAATAGACAATCACATTTAATTATTTGTGTGTTATTAGTTTAAGCAGACTGCGATTGTCTATTGTTGTGACTTAGATGAAGATCAGATCACATTTTATGACCAATTTGTCCAGAAATACATATCATTCCAAAGGGTTCACATACTTTTTCTTGCAACTGTATAGAGTGATTCTCAGCCTCTAATTATCATCTATATATTTGTTACCTTCTCTTCATGTTTCATTCGATTTCACTCTTACTCTGTTTGCTGAGCACTGTATACGAAGATTTCACGCTGTATCGTCTGCATTAGCCTGAGGGGATTGTCGGATTTGTTACCCGACATAGCAGCAGTGCCGCCCTATTCCGTTCTTATTGAATAATAACAAAATATAACATAACATATATGTATAATTCAATAATGCCATGTTGTGAACAATTAATTTATCGCTATGTACCAATGGTTATAAGAGATGTGTCCATAAAAACATACGGAAAACGCATGTACGCTTTGTGAAACACATAAAAAACGCATATGCGTTTTCATCTGTCACAGAGACTTGTTTGGGCTGAAGAACACAAAGAATGGACATTAGACTCAGGACAATAGCCATGGTTTATTGTCTACATTTAACCCCTGAGGTCTCAGTGTGTTTAATCTAGAGATCCAACAAATCTATATATTTTTTTTTAGTAATGTATGTCTATTGCCACCACTCCTAGGAGTGGGGACATGGTCTATTAGCATGCACTTCAAATCTCGTTCTTTGTGGCCCATATCAGTGAAATGTTTAGGAACTGGGAGATCCATACCTTTTTTTACGGGTTATGTATCTATGTTGGTTTATTCTGGTTTTAAAATCCAGAGAGGTTTCACCAACATATAGCAACTTGCATGGGCACTATAATACATACACCACGAATGTAGAGTCGCATGTCAGTAAGTATTTGATGTGATATTTTATCTGTGTCAACGGATGTAGGAGGAAGTTGCCTTTCTGCATATATCGACACTTTACGCAGTTTAGGCAGGGGAAACTCCCCAGCTTAGGACAGCATAAAAACAGTGGAGCGCATGAGAGTTCTGATCACGTGACCGGATTCGCGATCAGAACGGATATGCGATCATGTGATCAGGAAGTTTTGAATGGTCCTGCGACATGCGCATTAGAATAATTAGTACGTTGCAGTCACTCTGGACGCAGAAAAGGCATTTGACCGCCTCCACTGGAATTATGCTTTTTCTGTTCTTGACTCTATGGGTTTTACGGGCCCCATTATTCACGCAATCCGAGGTCTATACTCTGACCCTATAGCAAAGATTTTAGTTAATGGAGTTCTCTCGCAAGGTTTTCATATCACTAATGGTTCCCGTCAGGGCTGTCCCCTTTCTCCCCTATTATTTATTTTAGCATTAGAACCCCTAGCCCAACACATTCGACTCTCGCCTGATGTACACGGTCTGAAAATAGGTTTAAAATCCCATGTGATATCATTGTACGCGGATGATATCATCTTAACGATGACGAACCCCTCCCAATCATTAACACATGCATTCTCCATTATCTCTCATTTTGGCCGCCTTTCATACTATAAAATTAATAACTCTAAGTCCCAGATACTACCGATTAACATTCCTTTACCGGAACTGAGAATTCTGAAAAACATGTTCCCGTTGGACTGGCAAACTTCATATCTTCCGTATCTTGGAATTAAATTGTCGTATCCTTGTTCGCTTGCATACCAACACAATTACGCTCCAATACTTTCCACACTGTCTAAGGATTTCGCTTCCTTCAACATGCAAGAAATTTCTTGGGTGGGCAGGATTGCGGCTTTCCAAATGATGACTTTACCCAAACTTATTTACATTTTTAGAGCTCTACCCGTTCCAATTCCTGAATCTTTCTTTAAGGATGCCCAAAGGATAGTGAATAGTTATATCTGGAAGTCTAGTCGTCCCAGAGTGGCTCAATCTATTATGTTCAGGAGGAGACAGGCAGGCGGAATTGGCCTACCTTCTATTAAGGACTATTTTTTGGCTATTAATCTGTCATTTACTAGAGAGTGGTGGAACCCTCTTTCAGCTAAGCCGTGGGTTGAGATTGAGTCATCTCTCACTCCTAACGCATCGTTGAGGGATATACTCTACCTATCTCTATTAAAACCCGGACAGATAAACCACCCCTTGATTATAGTGAAACAAGCTGTTACAATATGGTCCAAATTCCATCTATCGCAAGGTTCACCTAGTAGCAGCATTCTAGCACAGGTATCGATGGGAACCTTAAGTGCATGCATGGATAATATTGATCTTTCCTCTTGGAAAGCGGCTGGCATTCTATCTGTAGCTCAGCTGGTGGAGGATTCTGCCATGATCTCCTTTGACAAATTATGCCAATTGTATTGCTTACCTCCTTCCCAATTTCTCTCCTATATGAGAGTGGATCACTGCATTAGCAATTTCCTTCGCTCCCCGCCTAAAACACACACGGAAGTGATGAGGATTTTTAAGGCACCTTCTCTGTTTAGATATCATACCACTCATCACTTATATAATATATTAAACGATAAAGCTAATTTTAGTAAATCTCTTCCCATTTTAAAATGGGAAAGGGAATTGCAGTTATCTTTCTCAGAGGAGAAATGGGCCGCGGCTATCCGTTTTATTGGTTCTACGTTTAAATGTGTTACGCATTATGAAGCTGGGATAAAGACCCTCCTACGGTGGTACTACACGCCCTACCGTCTAAGCATTATTTACCCTGGTACCTCGGCTTGCTGCTGGCGTGAATGTGGTAGCACTGGTTCTCTCTTACACATCCTTTGGGCATGTCCGAAGTTAACCCCATATTGGAACGCGACATTTGATCTAATAGCTCAGGTCACAGGTATACGCTTGACCCCTTCCCCGACGCTAGCTCTTCTTTTTATTAATATTCAGGATCTTCCATTTGATAATAGACGTATTATTGGGCATATTATGCTTAGCGCCAAATTGGTCATCACTAGGCATTGGAAAGCAGTAACCCCCCCAACTATATCTGAAGTAATTCAAACGGTTAACAATACATGCAGACTCGAGAGTCTTCTCCCAGAATCGATGACGAAACAGAATATAAAGATGAAGACCTGGTCCCCCTGGAGGTTGAGCCCCCACTTCTCACTTTGACTTATGGAATTAGCTCTAAACAGCTGCCGCACTGCTCAGGAGGCCTTCATTGTCATATTTTCTTTCCTTTTTTATGTTAGTAACTCAGAATTATCTTAACCCCAATTTTACTTTATTTTTATTTTCTTGCTAATTTGGAACTCATTGTACTGGGTTCCCTTGTTAATTGATCTGATACCGATGACAATTTGCTCCTCGCACTATGTCTGATTCTCTGCAATACTAAGAGGCAACTAGAGGGTTTGTGCCTCGCCCTCAACTGTACTGATTCACTTTGTTATTGGTGATACACCAATTGTTCTTTGAATGTTACTTTGCATTATATACATTGTCGTATACATATGCTATGCGAAACCAATAAAAACGATAAATCATAGAATAATTAGTACACCGAGATCCATGTGGACTGCTTCCATCGCCCGCTCTAGGACCTGTCTGCCTCATCATTATGCTTTTAAGGTGCACCTGCACAAGTTTATAATTATGAAGATATTCACAGATAAATGTAATTATAATTAGGGCGATTGTTTACAGATACGTGATTTTATGATGTTTATATTATCTGACAATGATGCCCATATTATTACACTGTAATTTATGTATCACACTATGGAATGACACTGTATAATGTTCACAGATAATGCCTTTGGGCTGATATTTTGAGTGATTTGTTTTTGATTAATGTGATTATTATGATTATTGATTAACTATGTAAAGCTGTATAAATATGCACAATGCACTATCAAATGTTGTCACTGCTTGAGAAAGATCCCAGAAAGCGGATCGAAACGTTGCGGGTCTGGTGAATAAAGTTTTTTCTACTTTTTTACGCCTTGGAAGTCATGTGAAATTTTTCCGCTTATCATTTGGATCGCCTTCACAGCCGCAGGCACTCCATTTGTACCTCATAGACAGCTGTGCTGCCCACACTCTTTTATTTTTGCCTACATATATATATATATATATATATATATATATAGTTTTATTATATTTTTTAAACCACTAAGTAGGTTTATATTTATTTGATATATATGGATATGAAAGTGATTTTAACCACTTAAGGACCACAGGTTTATACCACCCTAGTGACCAGGCCCTTTATTTACAAATCGGCACTTCAAAACTTTAACTGTTTATTGCTTGGTAATGCAACTTGGCACCCAAATGAATTTTACCTCCTTTTCTTCTCTCAAATACAGCTTTTTTTTGGTGGTATTTGATTGCTGCTGAGATTTTTCGTTTTTCTGATATTAATCAAAATATACCGAAATTTTCTCTAAAAAAGCGTATTTTTAAAATTTTCGGGTAAAATTGTTCAAATATAATTACATTTCTATACAAGTTTGTGTCAGAATTGGTGCTACATGTCTTTGATAAAAATATCCAATAAGTGTATATTTTTGGGTTTGCGCAAAAGTTATAGCGTTTACAAACTATGGTACACAAATATGAATTTACGCATTTTGAAGCAGCTCTGACTTTCTAAGCACCTGTCATGTTTCTTGTGGTGCTAGAATGCCAGGATAGTATAAATACCCCCCAAATGACCCCATTTTAGAAAGAAGACACTCCAAAGTATTCGCGAAGGGGCATGGTGAGTTCATGTATGATTTAATTTTTTTTCACAAGTTAGCGTAAAATGACACTTTCTGAGGAAAAAAATAAATAAATAAAGTCCACGGACTAACTATGCCCCTGAGTGAATACCTTGGGGTGTCTACTTTCCGAAAAGGGGTCATTTGTGGGGAGTGTTTACTGTTCTGGCATTTTGGGTGGGGCTAAATTGTGAGCAACCCTGAAAAGCATAAAGGTACTCGTTGGACTTTCGGCCCCTTTACGCACCTAGGCTGCAAAAAAGTGTCACACATCTGGTATCGCTGTACTCAGAAGAAGTAGGGCAATGTGTTTTGGGGTATATTTTTACAAATACCCATGCTGGGTGAGAGAAATATCTCTGTAAATTGACAACTTTGTATATAAAAAAATAAAAAGTTGTCATTTACAGAGATATTTCTCACACACAGCATGGGTATATGTAAAAATACACCCCAAAACACATTGCCCTACTTCTCCTCAGTATGGAAATACCACATGTGTGACACTTTTCTGCAGCATAGGTGCACAAAGGGGCCCAAATTCCAATGAGTATCTTGAGGATTTCACAGGGCATTTTTTACGCATTTGGATTCCAAACTACTTCTCATGCTTTAGTTCCCCTAAAATGCCAGGGCAATATAAATACCTCACAAATGACCCCATTTTGTAAAGAAGACACCCCAAGGTATTCCATGAGGGGCATGGCGAGTTCATAGAAAAATATGTTTTTTTTGGCACAAGTTAGCGGAAAGTTTTTTTTTTTCTCACAAAGTCTCCCTTTCCGCTAACTTGTGACAAAAAATAAAATTTTACATGAACTCGCCATGCCCCTCACGGAATGCCTTTGGGTGTCTTCTTTCCAAAATGGGGTCACTTGTGGGGTATTTATACTGCCCTGGCATTTTAGGGGCCCTAAAGCATGAGAAGTAGTTTGGAATTCAAATGCGTAAAAATGCCCTGTGAAATCCTAAAGGTACTCATCGGAATTTGGGCCCCTTTGCGCACCTAGGCTGCAAAAAAAAGTCACACATGTGGCATTGCCGTACTCAGGAGAAGTAGGGCAATGTGTTTTGGGGTGTATTTTTACATATACCCATACTGTGTGTTAGAAATATCTCTGTAAATGACAACTTTTTCAATTTTTTCATACAAAGTTGTCAATTTACAGAGATATTTCTCTCACCCAGCATGGGTGCATGTAAAAATACACCCCAAAACACATTGCCCTACTTCTTCTGAGTACGGCAATGCCACATGTGTGACACTTTTTTGCAGCCTAGGTGTGCAAAGGGGACCAAATTCCAATGAGTACCTTTTAGGAGGGTATTTTTAGGCATTTGGATTCCAGACTTCTTCTCACGCTTTAGGACCCCTAAAATGCCAGGGCAGTATAAATACCCCACATGTGACCCCATTTTGGAAAGAAGATACCCCAAGGTATTCCGTGAGGGGCATGGCGAGTTCATAGAAGATTTTTTTTTTTTGGGCACAAGTTAGCGGAAATTGATTTATTATTTGTTTTATCTCACAAAGTCTCCCTTTCCGCTAACTTGTGACAAAAAGTTCAATCTTTCATGGACTCAATATGCCCCTCAGCGAATACCTTGGGGTCATTTGTGTGGTGTTTGTACTGCCCTGGCATTTGAGGGTCTCCATAATCATTACATGTAGGGCCAGCATTAGGAGTTTCTGCTATTCTCCTTATTTTGAGCATACAGGTAATGAGATTCTTTTTTTTCCATTCAGCCTCTGGGCTGAAAGAAAAAATGAACGGCACAGGTTTCTTCATTCGCATTGATCAATGTGGATGAAAAAATCTCTGCCCAAAAATGTGCCCAAAAAAAAAAAGAGGGGAAATGACATAGGAGTGCTTGAGAAGTAAAGCTGTGATCGCTAATAAAGATGCAAAAAGCTCAAAAGTGATATTTATAGCGCTGCAGCAATTTTACAGTGTTTTTGCAGTGATCAGAAAAAAATAATCTGTCACTGTGGTGGGGGGGACTAAATGCAAGTGTGCACACAAGATCAGACCTGATCAGGCGAACACTGTGTTTTGTGTAGAGCCTAAGGTGACCCTAATGTACTGATATAGATCTGATTGCGATCAGTCTTGATCACTTACAGATACCATATAGTACTAGTGCTGATTAACGACAGCGATGACGCTAATCACCGACCAATCAGTGACTGCGGTGCAGTGGGCTGGGCGCTAACTACCTAACCTAGCTAAGTAACTGGCGGTGATAAGGGACCCTTAGGCCCCATTCACACGTCCTCAATTCAGTTCCGCATTTTGCGGAACGGTATTGTGGACACATAAATTTCTATGGGGACAGACTTTTTCCCGCTCGGATCCGGAATTGCGGATCTGCACTTCCGGGTCCGCACTACCGTTCCGCAAAAATATAGAACATGTCCTATTCAAGAAAAGGCATTTTTTTCTATATAGTTCTGGCAATGTGCGTATCCATAAAATGCGGAAAGCACATTTCCGGTGTCCATGTTTTGCGGATCCGCAAAATATATATACCTTTCTGATGCAATTTTTTAAACATCTACAGCCTGCCAGCGAATGATCAGCACTGGCAGGCTGTAGTTTAACTTCCGAGCTACGCGCCGCTGTGAACGCAAAATCTCAGGTCTCACGAAATTACGCCAATAGGCGTCATTGAGACCTGAGAGTGCCGCCGTCCTGACGCCTTTTGGCATTAGTGTGACGGCAAGAGGTTAATAATGTGATACTAGGCAAGGAAAGCGCATGTGCGGTTCGAGAAACGCATGGAAAACGCATATGTGTTCCATCCGTTAGAAAGTACCATTTCTATACACTTTTTATACTCTTTTCAAATTTTTATTGTTAAACCATCAAGTAGACTCATTGCTGTAATATATTAATGAATGCTCTATAGATTTCACTCCATTACCATACATCACGGTTGTAAATGATATTTCTGAAAGAATGTATGAAAAACACATGAAAAACGCAATGTCATATCAATGAATGCTATATATATTATATTTCATTACCATATGGTTGGAAATTACATTTTTGAAAGAATATATGGAAAACGCATATGCGATTTTAAAAATGCATGAAAAACACATGCAATTTATTGATGTGTCTTTTTCAAAATAAGACATAGTTATCGCTCTGAATACAACTTGTGGAGTGATCTGCAACATTTTGTGAATACATATATGATATATTTCACTTAAAGATGTATATATTGTATATTGTTTCTATTACAACTCCTACATTATAAATCCCGGATCCTTATAAGATTGAGAACCAGTGTCCGCTTTTTCAAAGAAACCCTCACTGTCCCAGAACGCAATGCTCAATTGATAGTCGCGCTATAAAAAGGCTACTGCTCAGACTCAATGTTCAGCCACTGAGGAAGGGGTACCTTTAACACTGAAACGCGTCTGGCATTGAACAGTGAGGGTCAAAAGAAAAAAAGAACAAGCGGCTATAAGGATAATCCGAGATAATCTACGATAAAAGAGCGCAAAATACTCTTTTCCAGCCGAATCACATGGTGCTGTCCACGATACCAAAGGCATGCCCCTATCCAGAGTCACATGACAGTTAGGTGACTGGTCACCAGGGATATTGCGGACCACGTGGGACGCCACAGGACCCGCAGCAACAGCAACAAAAAATGTAAGCTATTACCCCGGACGGTTTAAACATCACTGTAGAAACTTACGGGACGATCTAACAACCTGACCATAGACCATCCACCCTCCTACCTGGAGGGGTAAGAGATATCTTTTGTTACTATATATAATGATACCTACCACGATTCATATGCCAGTTGGAACTTTACACAACAACAGTGCCATTATATCCTAAGGCAATTTTGAGACTTGTCATCTATGAACTAGCCATTCAAATGTGGAAGAATTATGCCTGATATTTGATAGTATGACATCCAACCAATAAAAATACAGATATTTTGCTGTTTTTGCTGTTTTGCACGCTTTTTTGATTTTTGTAGCAATATTTTATATACATAATTTGTCAGTAAATTGCCATAAACAAACCATACACGTGTGGCCAAATAGAGTGCCCCCAATCTAGTTCATCCATTCTACGCCTCTCGCAGAAACAGGTCATATTTAAATTACCGCGGCCATGCACAGAGGCAGCAGTCAGGGGTGCGTTCCATCGGCCTGTTCCTGTCATCAGCCACTCTGTCCAAGCTGGGGCCGGACGGGATAGGGTACATGCTCCACACTCCCAAGGGGTTGGGGGTCATCCATGCCTGCCACCAGCCGGTTCTGGGCGGTGGGGGGCAGAGTTAATCTGCTGGTTTCATGGCGCAGGAAAAAAAAAAATAAAAAAATAATCTTTATTATGTTTCCACAGTTCGTGTCACGTTCCGTGGCACCATAGGCAAATACACGGCAGATAAGGTACGTATCAGTTTCCGACTCAGCCACAAGCAGTCAGACATCCATTGCGCTAAGCCAACAGTGGAAGGGTGCCCCACGCAGCATCCAGAGTAAAAAGAAAAAGTCTGTCACGACTTCAGACTCACATAAGTCCTGTCACGACCACGGGCATTCAAACGCGTCTGTCACGTCTTCAGACTTGTTATACAATCCTGTCACGACTGCAGGCATTCGATGAAAAAAAAACAAAAAACCCTGTCACGTCTACAGACATTCGATGAAAAAAAGAAAAAAAAAAACCCTGTCATGTCTACAGGCATTCGATAAAGAGAAAAAAAAAAAAACTGTCACGTCTACAGGCATTCGATAAAAGAGGAAAAAAAAAACCCTGTCACGACTACAGGTGTTCGTGTTCCAACGTCTGTCACGTCCACAGACTCGCTATAAAGTCCTATCACGACCACAGGCAGTCTTGGCATACAAGTCTTTCACATCCACAGGCCGGTTAAAGTCCTGTCACGCCTACAGGCACACCACCTGCTCATCCACACGTCCTCACATCAGCACAAAGTCCTGTCACGACCACAGGCACACGTACCGGGACGTCCTCTCAGTCATGGTCACACCACAGGTGCCGCCTGGTCAAATCTGTCACGACTACAGACACAGGCCAGGGCCTGTCACGTCTTCAGGCTTCACAGTCCCGGGAGGCCACTGGGCGCTATCACGCAGGTGGCGGTGGCACGCATGAATTCACGCCTGGAGGCTCTTCCGCGTCACGGGATAGTGGGGACACCCAGTCGGAGCGAAGCGTGGGACCTTCTTTACGTTCCTGGACCATCCCAAAGTTGTCTGCTGAGCTGCGCCGAAGGGGCATCCCCTTTCCAGCATCTGCAAGAAAAGCGGAGCTGTATCGTCTTCTGATGTCAGACGTACCACCCGTGAGCCAGGACGAGGTATCCATGGGAACCATTCAGACTTCACTCACCCAACTACACGCCGTGATCAACAGTATGGCGTCATCCATGACAGACCTACAGGCCAGAATGGAATCGGTGGAAGCCAGGTCTGCAGCGGCAGCATTAACGGCACCAACACCCGCGGAACCTGTGGCGGGGCAATCCAGTGCTTCTGGTGGGTCATCCCAGTTTCCCACAATCGCCCCGTTCCATTTCATTCTGGCCAATATCAGGCAGGACATATTGGAGGGCAAAGATGTCAACCTGGCGTCCCTGCTCATTGCTACACATGAGGCCCCGGACAATAGAACCATTGCATGTGGGGAGGTTTCGGTCATCCTGAAGTCTAAAGATGCTAGGCTTAACAGGAATTTGAACGTCACGGAATTTGTCCTAGCATTTAGCTTATACCGGGACGTCATTTGCACAGCCAACCCACATAGGAGGGCCGAGCTAGATTTGTAAATGTAAAAGGTGGTGGAGTTAGGATATAAATATGGCGGCACAACATTCTTCGACTACCACCGATCATTCTCAGCCAAAGCAGCAGCTGCCCTGATACAGTGCCAGCACGTTCTGGATTGGTCTAACATAGACACGGAATTATTCTGACGCCATTTTGCAGGGCTAAAAGCCCCCACGTGTACGATCTGCAACTCATACTCCCACACTACGGGTTGGTGTTCCAATACGGGCCATGTAGCAGATCCAGCACAACCTTATTCAGCCCCAGGTCCATCAAACATTCGGGGTTGATAAGCTAGGTCGTCCCATAAAATACCTTGGTCGAAGCCAGATATGCAACAATTACAATTACGCCATTTGTCATTACAATCAGTGCAGGCTGCTACATCTGTGTGCGATCTGTTTTAGGGCCCATCCACGCGCAGCATGCCGTCAAAGGAATCAAGGCCCGGTGTGACTAAGTGTGGTTGACGTGGATATGCTTGCATTGTTCTTGGCTAAGCATCCACACCCGGCCTGGGTGCAGTTCGTCATCCACGGCTTGACACACGGTTACCACACAGGGCTTCTCGCTCTCCCTCAAACCACATTCGAATGTGATAATTTGCAGTCTGCAGCCAGAGACCCAGAGGCGGTAACTCAGTTGATCCACACCGAACTAGACCGGGGGTACTTAATAGGGCCGTTCAACCAACCTCCCTTCGCATGCTGGAGAGTCAATCCAGTAGGTATTGTGACTGGCAAGTTCAACAATAAAAAACGCCTAATCTATGATTTGTCCGCCCCACATTCTTTACACATACCAAGCTTGAACTCATTTATTCCATCCGAGGAGTTCTCCATGAGATATCGGGTCAAAGTCCAGCCCCTGGTTGTTTGGCCAGCGTGCTGCATTGGGTTTTGACCAACACCTTTAGGGTAAATCATGTCATCCACTACCTGGATGACTTTCTCTTGGTAGAATCCCCAGATCAAGTACCTCAAGACCTACAGGTCCTGCGCACTGCTTTTTCAGACCTCAAAGTTCCATTGGCCCCACACAAGGTGGAGGGACCTAGCACAGAGATCACCTTTTTAGGCATTTGCTTGAACACAGTGGACATGAAGGCCAGTCTTCCTCTGGATAAGCTGCCAGAATCAAGTCTGTCGTCCACAGACTAGCGCAAGTGAGGGTGACTACCAGGGCAGATCTGCAGTCACTTCTTGGCATGCTGAATTTTGCTATGCGAATCATGCCGCAGGGCAGGTCCTTCATTTCAAGGCTCCTGGCACTCCTCCCACAAGCACCCTGCCAGGACAGCCCAGTCCAGCTGGACCAGAACGCAATCGCTGACTTACTGATGTGGGACAACTTCCTCTCCCAATGGAATGGAGTTTCCCTGTTCATTCCAGTGGCATCCAGTAATTCCCCAGTGGTCCACACAGACGCCTCGCCCGCTGCCGGCTTTGCAGCCATACATGGCACTCATTGGTTCGCTCAACCATGGCCGGTAGACATCACCAGCATAACAGGGTTTTCAAGGAGCTCCTCACTCTTTGAAATATATCCCATAGTAGCAGCGGCAGTCACAGTGGAGAAACCAGACCGTCCTGTTTCTGACCGACAATGAGGCTCTCGCTGACATCCTAATGAAGGGGAGGTCAGCCTCCAGGGACATCATGGCGTTCGTGCGGAAGCTCGTGTGTCTGGCCCTGCAAAACAATTTCAATTTTGTTTACACACACATAAGTGGGCAACGTAACATCGCAGCCGATGCTCTATCTCGGTTTAACTTTCCCCTCTTCTTTCAGGTCTTTCCAGAGGCAGATCTCTCCCAAACACCAGCCCCGCCTCATGGCCAGCTGTTGATGGAGTAGCGCCATTTCTCAAGATGGCCAAAAGTCTCATGTCCGATTCTCTGTCCAGCAACACACGAAAGGCGTACAGGATGGCCTGGCGATTGTTCAACAGATTCAAATTCACATACCCTCCGGCTAGTGAAGGTCCTATCACATACCTGCTTGCGTTTACAGCTTTTTGCCACTCACAGCTAAATCTATCCTATAGCACCATCAAGCTGTACCTCGCTGGCATACAGCATCATTGGTATGTGCAGTTTCCGGATCAACCATCACTATTCATGGCCCATCCAATTAAATCCTTGTTGAGGGGCAACCAGAAACAGTCCATCAAAAGAAGACCCACTAGGCGTAGGACCGTTTCCGACGCATTGGCCGATGACCCGTTCGGGCTGTACATCAGCTCACTTGTCAGGGCGGCATTGTATCTGGCGTTCTACGGGTTCCTCAGGCCAGGCAAGTTCACTTGTGCAAAATCATCAAGCAATTTCTTGCGGAGGAACCAATTGCTTTGGGACGGCACGCAGCTCACCCTCAGCTTGGACTCCAGCAAGACGGGCCGACCTGGGGAATCCGTGCAGGTGAGGTACTTTGTCACCAACAACAAATGGTGCCCAGTAACGGTCCTACGTGAGTGGTTGCAGTACACCGGGAACGTGCCCGCGGAGTCACCCCTGTTCCAATTGTAAGGGTTTCCCTTGAACATTCAGACTTTCCTCAAGTACGTTCGCCTACTAGTCTCCTCTTCGGGGGTCAACCCATTAGCAATCACAGGGCATTCATTCCGCATAGGTGCCGCCTCCGCAGCCTCCAAAAATAATGTACCGGCACATGTCATCCAGAAATTGGGCAGATGAAAATCTGCATGCTACGCTCGTTATGTTCCTGACCCTCAACAGGAAATGTCTCTTGCATTCAATCATCTGCTGTTTTAAATATCACATAGAATACACAGATTCAAACCTTCACTGCATCCGTGTGGTTTTTGGCCCCTTCAGGCTACCCTCAATACGGCAGTTCCGGCATAACTCTACTGCTTCAGGTAGGTACAGTTAGGTAGTTCTCATTCAGCCGATCCTAGCACAAGTGTTAAGCAATGATATTCATTGCTGTGTTTGTGCTGGGGGAGGCGGGGCCACATAGGGTTAAAAGGCAGCAGCCGGTACCTGCTGCACGATCGCCGGCACGTCTGCCCACCCAACCCCCCCTTTTTTCCACACATAATCCACACTGGGGTAGCCCCCTTCAGGCTACCCTCAATATGGCAGTTCCGGGATAACTCTACTGCTTCAGGGAGGTACAGTTAGGTAGTTCTCATTCAGCCGATCCTAGCACAAACGTATTAAAGATTATCACTTTTCTTGGGTAGCTGGATTTTTCTTCTGTTAGATTTTTTTGCATTTGGCACTTGGTTCCTGACATCTATCCGCAACTCCCTTGGATTTTGAACAGCCGGATGAGCACTGCAATCTGACTTTGCTTGGGGTCTGATCGAATTATATGTTTGACCAAATATAGCAGTCTAATTTTAAGTTGAGAATTTTGTATGGCCCGCAATCAATGTTACAAATATCCAAATGGCCCTCAGCAGCAAAAAGGTTCCCCATCCCTGGTCTACATGATAAATGCCATTTGCTGAAAGAAGACAAACCCTTTAACCTCCAGTATGTCAATAATTGTAATACGTGAACAGAGTGATTCTACAACACCTACTACTACTATGACTACTACTACTAGTAATAATAGTATATCTTTATAACACAACATTTTAAAGCCTATACTAAGGATATTTTTATTAATTAAAATAAAGAAAAGGTTTGTCAGAACAAATGGCTTTCAAATGTAAGCATATTATGGCTTTCAAATGTAAGCATATTAAAAAAAAATATGAATCTCAGAATTTTCTGTCAGGATGGAATCCAACTGTTTAAATCACATATAATTTTCTCTTCAATCAAAAGGTAAAATTAGTATGTGAAATTATGTTAGATAATAATTTAGTTAATATATTCCACTTTTATAAATTTCGATATATAAGGATTTAAGCAATTAATTATTTTCAAACACCACTTCAAAGAATAATTATTTAACCTATTACTAACCTCCAGTAGGAATTACTGTAATCTTGACATTTAGATTAATTTTTTTTTACAAGATCATGTGTGTTAATTCAAGACAAAAATATGATTTTTATTCCACATTGAAAACCTCTCTATAAATTGATAAGTGCTTCTAATATTACAACATTGCCATAGCTCAATCAACTGTGATGATGAATACAGAAATTGTCATTTGTAAAATATGTATCCAAATGACCAGAAATATGATATGCTGACACAACATTTAAAAAATTTGTTGGTATATATGGAACCTTAAAAACTCACAGATGATTGTAGCAACTGTAAACAAAATCACTGGTAAAGATGCCTGAACCACTTCCAAACTTTGATATTTTTTGGACGGTAGAACTAGAATCTTCATTCCAGATTAATCCACTAAAACGGTGCGCAGCACAACTTTACATGTCAGTGGTAAAAAAACACTAGGCAGGAAGAAGAAGGGTTTGCACATGACCCTGAGAGGAAGTGGGGTGGAGAGCTTGCCTGGATGAGCCAGGATACTGCAGCAGGCAGAGAGGTACCCTAGCAGAACATCATTCTATGCTGGGCTGTGAATGAAAGTGGTTGGGTATTAAAATGTCTCACAGAAAAACCTTAGCGAGATATGGTCATTCAAAAATCAATCAAGCTTGTATTCTACTGCCAGGGACAGTGAAAGGAAAGGGTAGAATTACAAAGAAAAATAATTGCGTGTGTGGAATGGGGACAAGCAAGGACGGTGTCAGCCAGCGAGTGAGAAGGGAGGAGCTTTGACTTTGAATCAGAATTGCAGCTGCTGCAAACCTCAAAAGCAGCTACCTTCAATTAAATACTTTATTTTAAATTAATTAATTTCTTTTTGTTTTAGTTTTAAAAACCTTATTCATGAGTGATTGAGAATTAAATATTAAGGCTAAATCTGTTTATTGTCTCCACACACACTTCCAATTTTTATTTGTATTTATTTATATTTTTTGGGGGGGTATTGAACTTAACTAAAACAGCATATAGGTGATTAGTACACCAATACACAGGGTAGGGCAACAATTTACTTGTGAGTGCTAACATGAAATTGAACGTCAGTGTTATGAACTCACCTGTCTGGGCTCCAGTGCTGCTGTCTCTGGCTTTGGGGCTGCCCTGCTGGGGAAGACACACTGCCAGGCCACGCCACCGGTGATGCAGTCTGGTCCCTAGCAACAGAGTGCAATGCCTTGTTTCTCCCCACAGTGTGCAGGCTGAATGACAGCCCAGCTGCCCTGTTGCTGTGTGGATTGTATGCTGTCCTATGGAGCACAGAGTCTATGGACTTGATCCAGCGTCTCAGAGCTTTATTTAAATGTCTTCATGGCCATACACCTTTGCCAGTTATAGTCTCTGACACACTAGCTGTGTCCCTGGTTCCTGTTGATGTATTTGTTGGAATACTTATGTTCTAACCTCGGCTTGCCTTTGTGACCACTCTCTTTCTAACGTATTGGAACTGAGTTTCTCACCTGCTTCTGAGCTTGGCTTGGCTTTTTGACTACTCTGTCTCTTGATTTAATACTTTGTTGTCCTCCTGGTTCTGACCTATTTGTGTAAGACTTAGGGGCACATTTATTAAGACCAGCTTTTTAGATGTCGGTCTTAATATAGCCCCATAGCTGGCAGTGATTCTGCTTAAGTTATGAGGAAGCATTTTGGCGCATCTAGCACCAGTTCTAAATGTAATACAGCTTTTGAGCGGTCTTACATTTAGACCATTTTTTACACCTAAAACAGGTGTAGAAAATGATGACTGAAATGGGCCTTCCGGCCTGTCCCCTTCCCTACCCACATCATGCCTACAATTTTAGACCTGGCAGGAGCAGGACGCTGCAATCTGAGCCTGAAATGCACCTAATTTAGGCATATTTCAGAATACTTAGTGTTTGTGTTTTGATTTTGTCTCTTGATGTTGTTTGTCTCATACCTTAGCAGAATAGTGAACGTCGACCAGTTGCAGACTTGCTACCTAGAGTTTGCACTCTAAGTAGGCTGGGAAAACAGGGAGGATTCTGGTTAGGACTCACTGTCCATGTCTGTTCCTACCTACTGACATAACAGTTAGGCCTCAATTGTCCATTTCTGTTTATTCTATAACCACACGGTTGGAATTTCATTTTTATTATATTTTTGTGGGTTCAATATAATTATACTAGAATATAGGTGATTAGTACACTAATACACAGGGTAGTGCACTAAATTATCTGTGAGTGTTAAAGTGAAATTACATGTCAGGCCTTAATAGTCCATTTCCATTTAGTATATCTCCACCTGGTTGTAATTCTATATTTTTTTTTTACTTTCTTCTTCTCCTGCCAAGACTCTTTGTCCTGGGCTCCATTGTCAGACATCTATAATGTAATGTTTGGCTATAAAAAACTTTTCTCCACCAGCTGGTCTACAAGATGAAGACCAATCTGGCCACGTTGCTGGCGGTGCAGTCTCTGCCATGCCGTTGTAATAGTGCCTTGTACTCTCACATGGCAGAAAAGGCAGCCCCATCCTTGCTGGCAGACAAGCTGCACGTGACGGTGGACACATTGAGCAGCAGTTATAGGCTGGGGCAGTACAATTCTTTCACAGCCCACTGGGTCAATGTTTTTTGTGGAAGTGGAGAGGCAGCACCCCAGGAACATGGCCAGGTCCTTTTGACTACCCCCACAATTACATCAGGCTGACTCCCACAACAGGCATTTATCCATCTTCTCCTTCATGGACACAGTCCCTTCACCAACAGCAGCAGGGCAAAGCATTGCTCCCACCAACCCCGCTCCTCCTACCTATCACATGTTTCAAGTGTATTGGAGCTGATCGGCCTGGGCTACAGTTTGCTACAATACTTCAAGCAGTAAACATCCCTCCGACTTTAACTGGGCTACGTGGTTAGCAACAATGGGCACAACATCCTGGCCACCCTGAAACTGGGGGACATAACACCTGCTCCCTGCATGACCTTTTCTAAAAATGCACTGGATTGCACATGCTGATGGCAATATCCAGAAGGCAGTCCCTCTTTTCAGCTATTATCACATGGTGAGGAATGCTTTCTTGGATTTGCCACTTCAGAAATGTCTGCAGCTCCACAGCTTAATACACAACATTCCAAATTACTGGAATTCAAAATTGCACAAGCTTGAGTGGCTGTGCGAGCAGCAGAAAGGCATGAATGATTTTGTCATGCAGCAGAATGCCTCATTAGCTAATGCCGTTCATGCTGTATTTGTCCCTTATTGCCAGGAAAACACTGTGTACACAGCTTGTCACTGCTTACGGCAAATAGATGCTTGCTGCTAAGGTATCTGAAAGAGAGGCCCCTCTCCAACTCTTAAAACACCAAAAAAGAGTTGCTATCATAAATATCTCACATGGAGTTATTTGCATATCACCTATAAATGCTTAGAAAAAGCTACCACACAAGAGGTTATCATAAACAATAATTTATTTATTAGATATCCATCAGCAGTATATCACAAAAACATGTACACAAAAGCAGTTATCATAGAAAGATGATAGTGTTAACAAACATTTATATAAAAACCGAGAAAAGACTCCAGACCAAATAAGGGACTAGTACCCCCCCCCCCTTCCCGCCCGCAGTTATAACAGTTTCAGTGAGGTGGGGTTATTAGCAAGGATTCACACAGGGCAATTATAAGCAAGACACAATAGCCGGGAGGGCTATGTGAACCTGAGTGTCACCCCACACCACATAAACTGCAAGAGGAGAGAAAACAAATAAACATGCTACTCCAGACCTAGGGTCAGTAAGAAACATATTTTGCTGGATTTATGCATGTTTAATTGTTTTCTTTCCCCTTGCAGTTTATGTGGTGTGGGGTGACACTCAGGTTTACATAACCCTCCCGGCTATTGTGTCTTGCTTATAATTGCCCTGTGTGTATCCTTGCTAATAACCCCACCTCATTGAAACTGTTATAACTGCGGGCTGGGGGGTTACTAGTCCCTTATTTGGTCTGGAGTCTTTTCTCTGTTTTTATATAAATGTTTGTTAACACTACCCCCTCCAACTCTGCAGAGTCAACCGCCTCCAACCACTGCAAACAGCAGAATCTGCAGCAGCAGCCATTTCAATCTCCTTAACATAATGTGCCTGCCAGGCTGAGGCCAGTCAGCAAGCCAGCAGCTCTTGCCTCAGGGATCAGGTTCAGGTCTACCTACAATCTGGCCAGTCTCTGGCACATACCCTGTTCACTGTCCTCATGGATTTCTGGGCAAGCAGACTGGAACAGTGGCCCAAAATGGTACATTATGCTCTCCTTCCTCTATCTAGCCCATCCTCCAGTCTCAACTCGGAGAGGTTTTTCAGCATCACGGTTGGTGTGGTGGCACCAAAACAAACCAAGTTGTCCACGCCAGTGTCCAAAACATCACCTTTTGTCAAAATAAATCAAGCCTGGATTCGGGAGGATTCTCACACTCATACCAATAAATAGATCTAGCCTTGTTGCAAGTGTTCCATCTCGCTATTTTTCCAGCCTACCTTCATCATGCCTCTCCTGAGACCTGCCAACCACCATGTTCTGTACAGATGCTGCTTCTGCCTCCATCTTGTCACCACTACCACCATGCCACTGCTTCGACCTGCCAACCATCATGTTCTGTATGGCTGCTGCCGCCTTCATCATGCCACCACCACCATCATGCGACTGCTGTAACCTGCCAACCATCAGGTCAGGTATGGTTAATGCTGATTCTGCCTGGTAGGGTAGCGGCGGGTAGCGGCCCAAGTTGGTTGCCCTTGGTTACCGGTTCCTGCCTCTGAGCTGGCGTTTATCGGCTTAAAATGCTGCAATTATATTTTGGGTTTTAAAAAAACCACCCATTTTTTTAAATGCCCTACATCTGGTGCCTTTGCTGCATTTGTCACAGTGAAATACAAGCTTGAAATACTGCAATGATATTCTGGGTTTTAAAAAAACTTTTTTTTTTTTTTGCAAGACACTACATTTGGTGCCTTTGCTGCATTTGACACAGTGAAATACAAGCTTTAAATTCTGCAATTATATTCTGGTATTAAAAAAAACACATATTTTTTTTTGCAATACCCTATATCTGGTGCCTTTGCTGCTTTTGTCACAATGAAATACAAGCTTGTAATACTGAAATTATATTCTGATTTTAAAAAAAAATTGTATTTCGGAGGGGGAGCTGGCTTTTTCGCTCGCCTTTTTTGGGGCCTTGAGAATCAGGGAGTTGGTTAGTCCGAGTAAGGGGCGGGCTGGTGGCCTTCGTGGGCAGGATGTGGAATTATTTGATGACCGATACCTGATGACCAAGTACTGGTTTAAGGTGTGATATGGCGGGTAGCGGCCCAAGTTGGTTGCCCTTGGTTACCGGTTCCTGCCTCTGAGCTGGCGTTTATCGGCTTAAAATGCTGCAATTATATTTTGGGTTTTAAAAAAAACACCCATTTTTTTAAATGCCCTACATCTGGAGCCTTTGCTGCATTTTTCACAGTGAAATACAAGCTTTAAATACTGCAATTATATTCTGGTATTAAAAAAAAACAAAAAAACATTTTGGGCAAGATAATACATTTGCGTCATTTGCTGATTTTCTGACAGTCTAATGCAAACATGATATACCGCTGTTATATTATGGTATTAAAAAAGCACTTATTTTGTGAAAGATAATACATTTGTTGCCTTTGTTGAATTTGTGACAGTCAAATACAAAGTTTAAATATTGCAGTTATATTCTTGGTTTTCAAAAACACCAATTTTTTTACAGTACCCTACATCTAGGGCCTTTACTGCATTTGTCAGAGTAGAATACAAGGTTGAAATACTGCAATTATATTTTGGGTTTAAAAAAAACACCCATATTTTGCAAGACCCTACATATTTGGCATTTGCTGCTTTTTTCACAGTGAAATACAAGTTTGAAATACTGCAATTATAAGCTGGGTAAAAAAAAATCACCAATTTTTTATTATTTTTTTGCAAGAGCCTACATCTGGGGCCTTTGCTACATTTGTCACAGCAGGGGAGGGCTGGCAGCCTTAGTCCTGGGGGGCAAATCCAGTCAAGTGGCCCATTCCACCACCCAATCAGTTCACCGTCCACGCCCACCTTTTCCTTGTTTTAAAACAGATTTTTATGTTATGAAGCAATACAAATATGATACAATGTGGTTTAACATAATTTAATTGTTATAGCAAAAAATGATGTTTAACAAAAATAAAATCTACAGTTTTAACAAATTAACTTTGTATGGACACAATACACTTTAAAAAAAATACAGAAGCCAGAGAAATAAATATCTGTATAAAACTTTTAAACTAAATATTTGATCAAACGGTTAGCAAATACCTCATCAAGGAATAATTTTCAATACATCTGAAAACTGGACCTGTTCCAGAAGATCTCTCTCCACTGACATGATCATTAGAGCATCAAGTAGTTCTTGTCCCATTGTGGCTCGCAGTCGGGTCTTGATTAGGGATGAGCGAACTCGAACTGTATAGTTCGGGTTCGTACCGAATTTTGGGGTGTCCGTGACACGGACCCGAACCCGGACATTTTCGTAAAAGTCCGGGTTCGGGTTCGGTGTTCGTCGCTTTCTTGGCGCTTTTGTGACGCTTTCTTGGCGCTTTTTGAAAGGCTGCAAAGCAGCCAATCAACAAGCGTCATACTACTTGCCCCAAGAGGCCGTCACAGCCATGCCTACTATTGGCATGGCTGTGATTGGCCAGAGCACCATGTGACCCAGCCTCTATTTAAGCTGGAGTCACATAGCGCCGCCCGTCACTCTGCTCTGATTAGCGTAGGGAGAGGTTGCGGATGCGACAGTAGGGCGAGATTAGGCAGATTAACTCCTCCAAAGGACTTCACTTGATTAATCGATCGATCTGCAGCTGTGCATCATTGAGCTGCTGATACTCAAATGCTCACTCACTGTTTTTAGGCTGCCCAGACCGTTTGTCAGTCACTTTTTTATGGGGTGATCGGCGGCCATTTTGTGTCTTGTGCGGTGCTGCGACCAAGTGCATCCAAGCTGCGACCAAGTGCATTTAACCCTCAATGGTGTGGTTGTTTTTTGGCTAAAGCCTACATCAGGGTGAAGCTGTCACACCAAGTGCATTTAACCAGCAATAGTCTGTTCATTTTTTGGCCATATACTAAATCAGGGGCAAGCTGCGCCTGTCACCAAGTGCATTTAACCCTCAATGGTGTGGTTGTTTTTTGGCTAAAGCCTACATCAGGGTGAAGCTGTCACACCAAGTGCATTTAACCAGCAATAGTCTGTTCATTTTTTGGCCATATACTAAATCAGGGGCAAGCTGCGCCTGTCACCAAGTGCATTTAACCCTCAATGGTGTGGTTGTTTTTTGGCTAAAGCCTACATCAGGGTGAAGCTGTCACACCAAGTGCATTTAACCAGCAAAAGTCTGTTTATTTTTTGGCCATATACTACATCAGGGGCAAGCTGCGCCCGTCACCAAGTGCATTTAACCCTCAGTAGTGTGGTTCGACAAGCTGTGACACCAAGTGCATTTAACCAGCAATAGTCTGTTCATTTTTTGGCCATATACTAAATCAGGGGCAAGCTGCGCCCGTCACCAAGTGCATTTAACCCTCAGTAGTGTGGTTGGTCAAGCTGTGACACCAAGTGCATTTAACCAGCAATAGTCTGTTCATTTTTTGGCCATATACTACATCAGGGGCAAGCTGCGCCCGTCACCAAGTGCATTTAACCAGCAATAGTGTCGTTATTTTTTGGCCATATCCCAGTCTAATTCTGTCACTAAATCCATACCGGTCACCCAGCGCCTAAATACTAGGCCTCAAATTTATATCCCGCTAAATCTCTCGTTACCGCTGTCCTGTTGTAGCTGGGAAAGTTATTTAGTGTCCGTCAAAGCACATTTTTTGTTCTGGGTTGAAGTACAATTCCCAATTTAGCAATTTCATAATTTAGTGGTTCCTGCTATATCAGAGCTATTTGAAATCTATCCCTAAAAGGGTATATAATATTCAAGGTGCACATAGGGTCATTCAGAATAACTTCACACACACGCTACTGTGCATTTCCAAGTCTAATTCTGTCACTAAATCCATACCGGTCACCCAGCGCCTAAATACTAGGCCTCAAATTTATATCCCGCTAAATCTCTCGTTACCGCTGTCCTGTTGTGGCTGGGAAAGTTATTTAGTGTCCGTCAAAGCACATTTTTTGTTCTGGGTTGAAATACAATTCCCAATTTAGCAATTTCATAATTTAGTGGTTTCTGCTATATCAGAGCTATTTGAAATCTATCCCTAAAAGAGTATATAATATTCAAGGTCCACATAGGGTCATTCAGAATAACTTCACACACACGCTACTGTGCATTTCCAAGTCTAATTCTGTCACTAAATCCATACCGGTCACCCAGCGCCTAAATACTAGGCCTCAAATTTATATCCCGCTAAATCTCTCGTTACCGCTGTCCTGTTGTGGCTGGGAAAGTTATTTAGTGTCCGTCAAAGCACATTTTTTGTTCTGGGTTGAAGTACAATTCCCAATTTAGCAATTTCATAATTTAGTGGTTCCTGCTATATCAGAGCTATTTGAAATCTATCCCAAAAAGGGTATATAATATTCAAGGTGCACATAGGGTCATTCAGAATAACTTCACACACACACTACTGTGCATTTCCAAGTCTAATTCTGTCACTAAATCCATACCGGTCACCCAGCGCCTAAATACTAGGCCTCAAATTTATATCCCGCTAAATCTCTCGTTACCGCTGTCCTGTTGTGGCTGGGAAAGTTATTTAGTGTCCGTCAAAGCACATTTTTTGTTCTGGGTTGAAATACAATTCCCAATTTAGCAATTTCATAATTTAGTGGTTTCTGCTATATCAGAGCTATTTGAAATCTATCCCTAAAAGGGTATATAATATTCAAGGTGCACATAGGGTCATTCAGAATAACTTCACACACACGCTACTGTGCATTTCCAAGTCTAATTCTGTCACTAAATCCATACCGGTCACCCAGCGCCTAAATACTAGGCCTCAAATTTATATCCCGCTAAATCTCTCGTTACCGCTGTCCTGTTGTAGCTGGGAAAGTTATTTAGTGTCCGTCAAAGCACATTTTTTGTTCTGGGTTGAAGTACAATTCCCAATTTAGCAATTTCATAATTTAGTGGTTCCTGCTATATCAGAGCTATTTGAAATCTATCCCAAAAAGGGTATATAATATTCATGGTGCACATAGGGTCATTCAGAATAACTTCACACACACGCTACTGTGCATTTCCAAGTCTAATTCTGTCACTAAATCCATACCGGTCACCCAGCGCCTAAATACTAGGCCTCAAATTTATATCCCGCTGAATTTGAATACAATACATTGGGCCAAATAATATATTTGTTGTTGTGGTGAACCATAACAATGAGAAAAACATCTAGTAAGGGACGCGGACGTGGACATGGTCGTGGTGGTGTTAGTGGACCCTCTGGTGCTGGGAGAGGACGTGGCCGTTCTGCCACATCCACACGTCCTAGTGTACCAACTACCTCAGGTCCCAGTAGCCGCCAGAATTTACAGCGATATATGGTGGGGCCCAATGCCGTTCTAAGGATGGTAAGGCCTGAGCAGGTACAGGCATTAGTCAATTGGGTGGCCGACAGTGGATCCAGCACGTTCACATTATCTCCCACCCAGTCTTCTGCAGAAAGCGCACAGATGGCGCCTGAAAACCAACCCCATCAGTCTGTCACATCACCCCCATGCATACCAGGGAAACTGTCTCAGCCTCAAGTTATGCAGCAGTCTCTTATGCTGTTTGAAGACTCCGCTGGCAGGGTTTCCCAAGGGCATCCACCTAGCCCTTCCCCAGCGGTGAAAGACATAGAATGCACTGACGCACAACCACTTATGTTTCCTGATGATGAGGACATGGGAATACCACCTCAGCATGTCTCTGATGATGACGAAACACAGGTGCCAACTGCTGCGTCTTTCTGCAGTGTGCAGACTGAACAGGAGGTCAGGGATCAAGACTGGGTGGAAGACGATGCAGGGGACGATGAGGTCCTAGACCCCACATGGAATGAAGGTCGTGCCACTGACTTTCACAGTTCGGAGGAAGAGGCAGTGGTGAGACCGAGCCAACAGCGTAGCAAAAGAGGGAGCAGTGGGCAAAAGCAGAACACCCGCCGCCAAGAGACTCCGCCTGCTACTGACCGCCGCCATCTGGGACCGAGCACCCCAAAGGCAGCTTCAAGGAGTTCCCTGGCATGGCACTTCTTCAAACAATGTGCTGACGACAAGACCCGAGTGGTTTGCACGCTGTGCCATCAGAGCCTGAAGTGAGGCATTAACGTTCTGAACCTGAGCACAACCTGCATGACCAGGCACCTGCATGCAAAGCATGAACTGCAGTGGAGTAAACACCTTAAAACCAAGGAAGTCACTCAGGCTCCCCCTGCTACCTCTTCTGCTGCTGCCGCCTCGGCCTATTCTGCTGCTGCCGCCTCGGCCTCTTCCTCCGCCTCTGGAGGAACGTTGGCACCTGCCGCCCAGCAAACAGGGGATGTACCACCAACACCACCACCACCACCTCCGTCACCAAGCGTCTCAACCATGTCACACGCCAGCGTTCAGCTCTCCATCTCACAAACATTTGATAGAAAGCGTAAATTCCCACCTAGCCACCCTCGATCCCTGGCCCTGAATGCCAGCATTTCTAAACTACTGGCCTATGAAATGCTGTCATTTAGGCTGGTGGACACAGACAGCTTCAAACAGCTCATGTCGCTTGCTGTCCCACAGTATGTTGTTCCCAGCCGGCACTACTTCTCCAAGAGAGCCGTGCCTTCCCTGCACAACCAAGTATCCGATAAAATCAAGTGTGCACTGCGCAACGCCATCTGTAGCAAGGTCCACCTAACCACAGATACGTGGACCAGTAAGCACGGCCAGGGACGCTATATCTCCCTAACTGCACACTGGGTAAATGTAGTGGCAGCTGGGCCCCAGGCGGAGAGCTGTTTGGCGCACGTCCTTCCGCCGCCAAGGATCGCAGGGCAACATTCTTTGCCTCCTGTTGCCACCTCCTCCTTCTCGGCTTCCTCCTCCTCTTCTTCCACCTGCTCATCCAGTCAGCCACACACCTTCACCACCAACTTCAGCACAGCCCGGGGTAAACGTCAGCAGGCCATTCTGAAACTCATATGTTTGGGGGACAGGCCCCACACCGCACAGGAGTTGTGGCGGGGTATTGAACAACAGACCGACGAGTGGTTGCTGCCGGTGAGCCTCAAGCCCGGCCTGGTGGTGTGTGATAATGGGCGAAATCTCGTTGCAGCTCTGGGACTAGCCAATTTGACGCACATCCCTTGCTTGGCGCATGTGCTGAATTTGGTGGTGCAGAAGTTCATTCACAACTACCCCGACATGTCAGAGCTGCTGCATAAAGTGCGGGCCGTCTGTTCGCGCTTCCGGCGTTCACATCCTACTGCTGCTCGCCTGTCTGCACTACAGCGTAACTTCGGCCTTCCCGCTCACCGCCTCATATGCGACGTGCCCACCAGGTGGAACTCCACCTTGCACATGCTGGACAGACTGTGCGAGCAGCAGCAGGCCATAGTGGAGTTTCAGCTGCAGCACGCACGGGTCAGTCGCACTACAGAACAGCACCACTTCACCACCAATGACTGGGCCTCCATGCGAGACCTGTGTGCCCTGTTGCGCTGTTTCGAGTACTCCACCAACATGGCCAGTGGCGATGACACCGTTATCAGCGTTACAATACCACTTCTATGTCTCCTTGAGAAAACACTTAGGGCGATGATGGAAGAGGAGGTGGCCCAGGAGGAGGAGGAGGAGGAGGAGGAAGAGGGGTCATTTTTAGCACTTTCAGGCCAGTCTCTTCGAAGTGACTCAGAGGGAGGTTTTTGGCAACAGCAGAGGCCAGGTACAAATGTGGCCAGCCAGGGCCCACTACTGGAGGACGAGGAGGACGAGGATGAGGAGGAGGTGGAGGAGGATGAGGATGAAGCATGGTCACAGCGGGGTGGCACCCAACGCAGCTCGGGTCCATCACTGGTGCGTGGCTGGGGGGAAAGGCAGGACGATGACGATACGCCTCCCACAGAGGACAGCTTGTCCTTACCCCTGGGCAGCCTGGCACACATGAGCGACTACATGCTGCAGTGCCTGCGCAACGACAGCAGAGTTGCCCACATTTTAACCTGTGCGGACTACTGGGTTGCCACCCTGCTGGATCCACGCTACAAAGACAATGTGCCCACCTTACTTCCTGCACTGGAGCGTGATAGGAAGATGCGCGAGTACAAGCGCACGTTGGTAGACGCGCTACTGAGAGCATTCCCAAATGTCACAGGGGAACAAGTGGAAGCCCAAGGCCAAGGCAGAGGAGGAGCAAGAGGTCGCCAAGGCAGCTGTGTCACGGCCAGCTCCTCTGAGGGCAGGGTTAGCATGGCAGAGATGTGGAAAACTTTTGTCAACACGCCACAGCTAACTGCACCACCACCTGATACGCAACGTGTTAGCAGGAGGCAACATTTCACTAACATGGTGGAACAGTACGTGTGCACACCCCTCCACGTACTGACTGATGGTTCGGCCCCATTCAACTTCTGGGTCTCTAAATTGTCCACGTGGCCAGAGCTAGCCTTTTATGCCTTGGAGGTGCTGGCCTGCCCGGCAGCCAGCGTTTTGTCTGAACGTGTATTCAGCACGGCAGGGGGCGTCATTACAGACAAACGCAGCCGCCTGTCTACAGCCAATGTGGACAAGCTGACGTTCATAAAAATGAACCAGGCATGGATCCCACAGGACCTGTCCGTCCCTTGTCCAGATTAGACATTAACTACCTCCCCATAACCATATATTATTGGACTCCAGGGCACTTCCTCATTCAATCCTATTTTTATTTTCATTTTACCATTATATTGCGAGGCTACCCAAAGTTGAATGAACCTCTCCTCTGTCTGGGTGCCAGGGCCTAAATATATGCCAATGGACTGTTGCAGTGGTGGCTGACGTGAAGCCTGATTCTCTGCTATGACATGCAGACTAATTCTCTGCTGACATGAAGCCAGATTGTCTGTTACGGGACCTCTCTCCTCTGCCTGGGTGCTGGGCCTAAATTTATGACAATGGACTGTTGCAGTGGTGGCTGACGTGAAGCCTGATTCTCTGCTATGACATGCAGACTGATTCTCTGCTGACATGAAGCCAGATCCTCTGTTACGGGACCTCTCTCCTCTGCCTGGGTGCTGGGCCTAAATTTATGAAAATGGACTGTTGCAGTGGTGGGTGACGTGAAGCCTCATTCTCTGCTATGACATGCAGACTAATTCTCTGCTGACATGAAGCCAGATTGTCTGTTACGGGACCTCTCTCCTCTGCCTGGGTGCTGGGCCTAAATTTATGACAATGGACTGTTGCAGTGGTGGCTGACTTGAAGCCTGATTCTCTGCTATGACATGCAGACTGATTCTCTGCTGACATGAAGCCAGATCCTCTGTTACGGGACCTCTCTCCTCTGCCTGGGTGCTGGGCCTAAATTTATGAAAATGGACTGTTGCAGTGGTGGCTGACGTGAAGCCTCATTCTCTGCTATGACATGCAGACTGATTCTCTGCTGACATGAAGCCAGATCCTCTGTTACGGGACCTGTCTCCTCTGCCTGGGTGCTGGGCCTAAATTTATGAAAATGGACTGTTGCAGTGGTGGGTGACGTGAAGCCTCATTCTCTGCTATGACATGCAGACTAATTCTCTGCTGACATGAAGCCAGATTGTCTGTTACGGGACCTCTCTCCTCTGCCTGGGTGCTGGGCCTAAATTTATGACAATGGACTGTTGCAGTGGTGGCTGACGTGAAGCCTGATTCTCTGCTATGACATGCAGACTGATTCTCTGCTGACATGAAGCCAGATCCTCTGTTACGGGACCTCTCTCCTCTGCCTGGGTGCTGGGCCTAAATTTATGAAAATGGACTGTTGCAGTGGTGGGTGACGTGAAGCCTCATTCTCTGCTATGACATGCAGACTGATTCTCTGCTGACATGAAGCCAGATTGTCTGTTACGGGACCTCTCTCCTCTGCCTGTGTGCTAGGCCGAAATATATGCCAATGGACTGTTGCAGTGGTGGCTGACGTGAAGTCTCATTCTCTGCTATGACATGCAGACTAATTCTCTGCTGACATGAAGCCAGATTGTCTGTTACGGGACCTCTCTCCTCTGCCTGTGTGCTAGGCCTAAATATATGCCAATGGATTGTTGCAGTGGTGGCTGACGTGAAGCCTCATTCTCTGCTATGACATGCAGACTGATTCTCTGCTGACATGAAGCCAGATTGTCTGTTACGGGACCTCTCTCCTCTGCCTGTGTGCTAGGCCTAAATATATGCCAATGGACTGTTGCAGTGGTGGCTGACGTGAAGCCTCATTCTCTGCTATGACATGCAGACTAATTCTCTGCTGACATGAAGCCAGATTGTCTGTTACGGGACCTCTCTCCTCTGCCTGTGTGCTAGGCCTAAATATATGCCAATGGACTGTTGCAGTGGTGGCTGACGTGAAGCCTCATTCTCTGCTATGACATGCAGACTAATTCTCTGCTGACATGAAGCCAGATTGTCTGTTACGGGACCTCTCTCCTCTGCCTGTGTGCTAGGCCTAAATATATGCCAATGGATTGTTGCAGTGGTGGCTGACGTGAAGCCTCATTCTCTGCTATGACATGCAGACTGATTCTCTGCTGACATGAAGCCAGATTGTCTGTTACGGGACCTCTCTCCTCTGCCTGTGTGCTAGGCCTAAATATATGCCAATGGACTGTTGCAGTGGTGGCTGACGTGAAGCCTCATTCTCTGCTATGACATGCAGACTGATTCTCTGCTGACATGAAGCCAGATTGTCTGTTACGGGACCTCTCTCCTCTGCCTGTGTGCTAGGCCTAAATATATGCCAATGGACTGTTGCAGTGGTGGCTGACGTGAAGCCTTATTCTCTGCTATGACATGCAGACTAATTCTCTGCTGACATGAAGCCAGATTGTCTGTTACGGGACCTCTCTCCTCTGCCTGTGTGCTAGGCCTAAATATATGCCAATGGACTGTTGCAGTGGTGGCTGACGTGAAGCCTCATTCTCTGCTATGACATGCAGACTGATTCTCTGCTGACATGAAGCCAGATTGTCTGTTACGGGACCTCTCTCCTCTGCCTGTGTGCTAGGCCTAAATATATGCCAATGGATTGTTGCAGTGGTGGCTGACGTGAAGCCTCATTCTCTGCTATGACATGCAGACTGATTCTCTGCTGACATGAAGCCAGATTGTCTGTTACGGGACCTCTCTCCTCTGCCTGTGTGCTAGGCCTAAATATATGCCAATGGACTGTTGCAGTGGTGGCTGACGTGAAGCCTCATTCTCTGCTATGACATGCAGACTAATTCTCTGCTGACATGAAGCCAGATTGTCTGTTACGGGACCTCTCTCCTCTGCCTGTGTGCTAGGCCTAAATATATGCCAATGGACTGTTGCAGTGGTGGCTGACGTGAAGCCTCATTCTCTGCTATGACATGCAGACTGATTCTCTGCTGACATGAAGCCAGATTGTCTGTTACGGGACCTCTCTCCTCTGCCTGTGTGCTAGGCCTAAATATATGCCAATGGATTGTTGCAGTGGTGGCTGACGTGAAGCCTCATTCTCTGCTATGACATGCAGACTGATTCTCTGCTGACATGAAGCCAGATTGTCTGTTACGGGACCTCTCTCCTCTGCCTGTGTGCTAGGCCTAAATATATGCCAATGGACTGTTGCAGTGGTGGCTGACGTGAAGCCTCATTCTCTGCTATGACATGCAGACTAATTCTCTGCTGACATGAAGACAGATTCTCTGTTACGGGACCTCTCTCCTCTGCCTGGGTGCCGGGGCCTAAATATCTGAGAATGGACTGTTCCAGTGGTGGGTGACGGGAAGCCAGATTCTCTGCTATGGAACCTCTCTTCAATTGATTTTGGTTAATTTTTATTTATTTAATTTTTATTTTAATTCATTTCCCTATCCACATTTGTTTGCAGGGGATTTACCTACATGTTGCTGCCTTTTGCAGCCCTCTAGCCCTTTCCTGGGCTGTTTTACAGCCGTTTTAGTGCCGAAAAGTTCGGGTCCCCATTGACTTCAATGGGGTTCGGGTTCGGGACGAAGTTCGGATCGGGTTCGGATCCCGAACCCGAACATTTCCGGGAAGTTCGGCCGAACTTCTCGAACCCGAACATCCAGGTGTTCGCTCAACTCTAGTCTTGATGAGTTTTAGCTTGCTGAATGCTCTCTGACATGACACTTGTGTAAAAGAAAGGGTCAACAGGTATTCATAGGTAATAGAAAGATTTTCATAAGCTGCAGAATAAAGGTTGTATTTTAACACAACCTGTGATAGCAAAGAAAGCACTGCTTGCAAGAACCACACTTTGATTCCTTTTGTACCTCACCTAGTTTGTCAGTAGGTGGAATCCAGTCATTAATCTCCTCCTCCTCCTCCTCCTCATCATCATCATCAAGAATTATTTCCATCTGTGTCTCATCTTCAGAAAGACATCCTGTAAGACTTGGAAATAAGTTGGCAAAACTTACTAATTCAGTTTTGAGATAACATTCATTTACTTTGGCTAACTTAGAAATTCTCTCTAGTGCCCCTCCATCTAGCACTTTGGGATCTGTCCTAATTTTCTGAAAAGTGCAAGGATCCAGGTAGTGGGAATCCATGACCAATTGCTTATCTTCTGAAAATCTCTCTGTCATGCTTTGTATGATTTGGTCCAGAATTGGTCTGAACACACTAGCTTGAAAACATTGCATTTCATCTTCAGGTTGTTCATCATGTGAAGATTCTCCTTCTATGCATTTTTTTCGTGCCACTCTTCGAACTGGAAGTGTTCAGCCTTTTGTTTAAGATTGTTGAAATCAATTTTTTTTCAGTTGCTCAATTGCACGTTCGACCATTTGCCATGCTACCTTCAAGTCAAGGCCACTGGTTTGTAAATTTGACACTGGCCCTATAACATCAAAAACCTGTAAAAATATGTTTGCTGTAAGGATAATCCTAAACTGACAAAGATCGTGAAAAAGGGATGAGGCCTCAGAAGTTGTTTTCGATTCAAACAAGTTACTCTGGGAAATTACATATAAAACTTCAAGGGTGTCTAAATAAAGAGAATGTTTTTTACCCAAAATCCAGTTAAGGGCCTTTTCTTTTGCTCACCATCTTGTCTCTCCAATTGTTTGTAACTTTAAAAGTTTTTCCTGTCCATGTCTTCTATCCAGTTGGTCTTTCCAGATATTCATTTATTTGTGGGAGTCTCCAATAAAGGTTGCCAAGCGATTTAGGAGACCCAAACATTTTTTAGATTCCAATACTTGACAGCAATCTGAGACACACAGGTTAAGGATATGACTATAGCACCATATATAAACTGAATCTGGTACTACCTTCGCAATCTGTGTACGTAGTCCCACATATGCACTCCACATATTTGCTGCACCATCAAATGATTCACCAGCAATTTTTTGGAAAACTAATCCAAGTACATCAAAGCAGGACATTAGAAGTTTGTGAAATCCTTTTCCTGTAGCATCTTTAACAGGGAGAATCGCCACAAGCTGTTTCTCTCCGATTTCAGACACAATTAAGTTTTTATGAGTCGAACTATTGCTGCAAATACTTTCTTTATTGTATTATTGGACAAAAATGTCACAAGAGATCCACGTCCAGTTGAATGTTTTCCTGATGTTTTTCTGTCTTTCAATCGCTGTTTTCTTTTTTCACTGTCCTGAACACATTTATCAAGGTGATTTTTAAGAGGAATATCATACTGTGATAGAAGTAGGACAATTTCCAGAAAGTTCCCAGAAAGTTTATTTCAATGCTATTTAAATTGTACAGTGATGGGCACAAAATGGCAATACCATGGGCACAAAATGCCAATACCTGTTTTCCGAGGAGTTTTACAATATTAAATATACGGTTTAATACCTAGATATTTTGTAGTATCTCCTTCTTTCTTCTGGAGACTTGAGCCTGATTTATTAATGTGTCAATGCTTCTATTCACAATGACTTTTTGAAGATTTGTGCTTATTTGCTGCCTGATAGCAATGTTGAAAATTAGAACAACCAGTGATGAACGAAGAAGAGGAATTAGAAAAGGCAATGCATATGCTGCAAAAAAATGCTTCTAACTTTCAATCCTTTATCTTACAACTCAGCCAGGAATACTTATTATGATCCCCATTGGACTTCTTGCCTTAATAAAAGTCTGCTTCTTGAAAAGGAAGGTCTGCGCATTCAGTCTTGGTCCTGGTTAATTGTTACAGGATCTTTGCCTAGCCAAAACAAAATAATAAAAATCACAGGATTTTATTGCACCAAGTTTTACCCTTGACTTATCCACGAGTAAGAGCATATTTCACAATTTTTGGTAAAAAAACTGCACTCGACTTATAGACCAGATCAACTTATAGATGAGTATATATGGTGGATATATTCATTATTGTTATCAAATAGTGAATATACATTTCTGTGACATAAATGTAGGAACCAGCTTTAACTTTCAAACTTTTAACATACCACCGAAAAATATAGTTTCATTTGCTTAGGATCCCTTCCTGCTAACTCAAGTTTTTTGGACCGTTTTTCTCGTATTTTCTGAGCACCACCTTTCTCTTTAAATGTTTTTTTTTTACTCTCCATATTTATCAATATGAAACCAACAACCAACTGTAAAATGTACTGAACAACAAAATATGACAATAAGTTACATAAAACCAGCAAACATTTACTAATGTAGTGATTTAATTGTGGATCCCGCCTTCCCACACCCTAGCATGCAATCATGCCCTCCACCACAACACAATATGCAATTTGTAAGTGTATTACAGATCACCTCATCAATACACTGCACAAGAATGTGCAGTGTGTGAGTACATCATAGCCAACCCACTGCTTTCCCATAGGGAAGCATTGGGAGGCTATTGCGCATGTATGGCTTCATAGAAATGCTTTGAATCAATGCATTTCTATGAGGAGCCTTTAGCGTGATAGCCAGTGTTGCACGTTGTGCAACACTGGACTAGGAAACACCTCTAGTGGCTGTCTGATGAGTGGCTTTTTTTTTTTTTTGAAAAGGCAGTGTTTACAGTAAAAAGCTTGCAGAGACATGCTATAGACACCAGAACTACTGCGTTTAGCTGTTGTGGTTCTGGTGACTATAGTGTTCTTAATATAGAGGGGGGGGGGGAAAAAGAATTAGCACAAAATAATTTACAATGTGCAGATATTACTGTACTACTAACCCCTCCATCCCCCCTTCTCCATCCCTCCCCTTCTCCAACCACCCAGCATCCTTACTCACATAAAACAATATATATATATATATATATATATATAATATAGCTTACAGTGAATTACTGTAAATACTTACAGTTCTGAAGACTCCAGCAGGCTCAGGATCAGTGCTCTGGGCAGCTGGGCTCCGGGACTGGAAGTGGGCACCGCTCTCCAGTTCAGGACGGAGAGCGGGGCTCACCCTAGCATTGCAGTGCCTCCTTGTCATGTCACGGCACACGGTGTGCGCAAAGGGCGGGGGAGATCGTGAGGAGGAGCAAGCAAATACCATATTCTTCGCCCTATAAGACGCAGGTTTTAGAGGGGGACAGTGAGAAAAACATATTTTTCATTATACCTCGGGTCAGACCACCAATCAGACCCCCAATGTTAACCAGACCTCAGCTAACAGCCCCAATAAGATCCCCAATGTTAATAAGACCCCAATAAAACCTCAAATCAGACCCCCAATCAGACCTCAGCTCAGACCCCAATATGAATGACACCCAATCATACCCCAGAGCCCCATGCCTCTCATCATCCCCCAGCAGCCTCTCCATCAGCCCCAGTGCTTCTCATCTGCCTCAGTGCCTATTATCAGCCCCCAGCAGCCTCTCATCTTCCCCAGTGCCTCTTATCAGCCCCCAGCTGCCTTTCATGATCATCAGCACCTCATCTGCCCCCAGTGCCTCCATAAGCCCTTAGAAGCCTCCATCTGCCCCAGTGCCTCCATCTGCCCCCAGCAGCCACTCCATATGCCCCCAGTGCCTCTCATCTGCCCCCAGTGCTTACATCTGCCCCAGCAGCCTCTTATCTATCCCCAGTGCCTCTTATCTGCCCCAGAAGCCTCTTCATCAGCCCTCAGTGACTGTCATCTGCCCCCAGCAGCCTCTCATGATCATCAGCCCCTGATCTGCCCCCAGTGCCTCCATATGCCCCCAGTGCCTCTCATCTGCCCCAGCAACCTCTTCATCAGGCCTCAGTGCCTCTCATCTGCCCCAGCAGCCTTTCATCTGCCCCCAGTGCCTCTCATCTGCCCCCAACAGCCTCTCCATCAGCCATCAGTACCGCTTATCTCCCCTAGCAGCCTCTCATCTGCCCCCAGCAGCCACTCCATCTGCCCCCAGTGCCTCTAATCTGCCCCAGCAGCCTTTAATCTGCCCCAGTGCCTCTCGTCAGCCCCCAGGAGCCACTCTATCTGCCCCAGTGCCTCTCATCTGCCCCCAGCAGCCTCTCCATCAGCCCTCAGTGCCTCTCATCTCCCCCAGCAGCCTCTCATCTGCCCCAGGGCCTCTCATCTGCCCCAGTGCCTCCATCTGCCCCCAGCAGCCTCCTATCTACCCCCAGTGCCTCTCATTTGCCCCAGAAGCCTCTTCATCAGCCCTGAGTGCCTCTCATCTGCCCCCAGCAGCCTCTCATCTGCCCTCCATTGCCTCTCATCTGTCCCAATGCCTCTCGTCTGCCCCCACTAGACTCTTCATCAGCCCTCAGTGCCTCTCATGTGCCCCCAGCAGCATTTCATCTGCCCCAGTGCCTCTCATCAGCCCCCATCAGCCACTCTATCTGCCCTCAGTGCCTCTCATCCGCCCCCAGCAGCCTCTCCATCAGCCCTCAGTGCCTCTCATCTCCCCCAGCAGCCTCTCATCTGCCCCAGTGCCTCCATCTGCCCCCAACAGCCACTCCATCTGCCCCAATGGCTCTCATCTGCCCCCAGCAGCCACTCCATCGGCCCCCAGTGCCTCTCATCTGTCCAAAGTGCCTCTAATCTGTGCCAATGACTCTCATCTGCCCCCAGCAGCCTCTTCATCAGCCCTCAGTGCCTCTCATATGCCCCCAGCAACCTCTCATCTGCCCCAGTGCCTCTCATCAGCCCCCAGCAGCCTCTCATGATCATCAGCCCCTCATCTGCCCCTAGTGCCTCCATCTGCCCCCAGCAGCCACTCCATCAGCCCCCAGTGCCTCTCATCTCCCCCAGCAGCCTCTCATCTGCCCCAGGGCCTCTCATCTGCCCCAGTGCCTCCATCTGCCCCCAGCAGCCTCCTATCTACCCCCAGTGCCTCTCATTTGCCCCAGAAGCCTCTTCATCAGCCCTGAGTGCCTCATGCTATATCCTACATCAGGGGCAAGCTGCAACCAAGTCCATTTAACCATCAATAGTGTGTTTATTTTTTTTGCTATATCCTACATCAGGGGCTTGGCTGTGCTTGCTATTTTATTGAGGGGTGAAATACAATTGCCAAAGTAGCAGTACCCTAAATCTGGTGTTTCAGCTGTGGCCAGCCAATTGTAATACTGTCTGGTGTCTGGCAAAGGATATACTTTTGTTCTTGGTTGAAATACAATTCCCAACTTAGCAATTCCCTAAATCAGCTGTTTCTGCTGTATCAGGCCTACTTTAAATCTATCCATAAAAGGGTATATTAGATTGAAGGTGCAGATAGGGTCATTCTCAAAAACTTCACACACAAGCTACCGTGTATTTTCAAGTCTAATTCTAAGCGTAAACCTATACCTGTCACCCAGCACCTAAATAATAGGCCTAAAATTTATATTCAGCTAAATCTCTGGTTATTTCTGTAGCTGGTCAAGTTATTTATTGTCCGTGAAAGCACAGTTTTTGTTCTGGGTTGAAATACAATTCCCAACTTAGCAATTCCCTAAATCAGTTGTTTCTGCTGTATCAGGCCTACTTTAGAACTATCCATAAAAGGGTAAATTAGATTGAAGGTGCAGATAGGGTCATTCTCAATAACTTCACACACACGCTACTGTGCATTTCCAAGTCTAATTCTGTCTGTAAACGTATACCTGTCACCCAGCACCTAAATAAAAGGCCTCAAATTTATATGCAGCTAAATCTGTGGTTATTTCTGTAGCTGGTCAAGTTATTTATTGTCCGTCAAAGCACAGTTTTTGTTCTGGTTTGAAATACAATTCCCAACTTAGCAATTCCCCAAATCAGTTGTTTCTGCTGTATCAGGCCTACTTTAAATCTATCCATAAAAGGGTATATTAGATTAAAGTTGCAGATAGGGTCATTCTCAATAACTTCACATAAAAGCTACCGTACATTTCCAAGTCTAATTCTGTCCGTAAACGTATACCTGTCAGCCAGAGCCTAAATAATAGGCCTCAAATTTATAGTCTGCTAAATCTGTTGTTACTGCTGTGCCTGTATCAGTGTAATACGGTACCTAAATAGATAGCCAGATAGTGTTAGGTGTCTGTAAAAAACGGCCTGAATTTAAATTCAATACATTGGGCCAAATAATATTTTTGTTATTGTGGTGAACGGTAACAATAAGTAAAACATCTAGTAAGGAACGCGGACGTGGACATGGTCGTTTCTGCCACATCCACACGTCCTAGAATTTACAGCGATATTTGGTGGGGCCCAATGCCGTTCTAAGGATGGTAAGGCCTGAGCAGCTACAGGCATTGGTCAATTGGGTGGCCGACAGTGGATCCAGCACGTTCACATTATCTCCCACCCAGTCTTCAGGAGAAAGCGCACAGAAGGCGCCTGAAAACCAAGCCCATCAGTCTGTCACATCACCCCCATGCATATCAGGGAAACTGTCTGAGCCTCAAGTTATGCAGCAGTCTCTTATGCTGTTTGAAGTCTCTGCTGGCAGGGTTTCCCAAGGGCATCCACCTAGCCCTTCCCCAGCGGAGGAAGACATAGAATGCACTGACGCACAACCACTTATGTTTCCTGATGATGAGGACATGGGAATACCACCTCAGCACGTCTCTGATGATAAAGAAACACAGGTGCCAACTGCTGCTTCTTTCTGCAGTGTGCAGACTGAACAGGAGGTCAGGGAGGAAGACTGGGTGGAAGACGATGCAGGGGACGATGAGGTCCTAGACCCCACATGGAATGAAGGTCGTGCCACTCACAGTTCGGAGGAAGAGGCAGTGGTGAGACCGAGCCAACAGCGTAGCAAAAGAGGGAGCAGTGGGCAAAAGCAGAACACCCGCCGCCAAGAGACTCCGTCTGCTACTGACCGCCGCCATCTGGGACCGAGCACCCCAAAGGCAGCTTCAAGGAGTTTCCTGGCATGGCACTTCTTCAAACAATGTGCTGACAACAAGACCCGAGTGGTTTGCACGCTGTGCCATCAGAGCCTGAAGCGAAGCATTAACGTTCTGAACCTTAGCACAACCTGCATGACCGGGCACCTGCATGCAAAGCATGAACTGCAGTGGAGTAAACACCTTAAAAACAAGGAACACACTCAGGCTCCCCCTGCTACCTCTTCTGCTGCTGCCGCCTCGGCCTCTTCTGCTGCTGCTGCCTTGGCCTCTTCTGCTGCTGCCGCCTCGGGCTCTTCTGCTGCTGCCGCCTCGGCCTCTTCCTCCGCCTCTGGAGGAACGTTGGCACCTGCCGCCCAGCAAACACGGGATGTACCACTAGCACCACCACCTCCGTCACCAAGCATCTCAACCATGTCATACGGCAGCGTTTAGCTCTCCATCTCACAAACATTTGAGAGAAAGTGTAAATTCCCACCTAGCCACCCTCAATCCCTGGCCCTGAATGCCAGTATTTCTAAACTACTGGCCTATGAAATGCTGTCATTTAGGCTGGTGGACACAGACAGCTTCAAACAGCTCATGTCGCTTGCTGTCCCACAGTATGTTGTTCCCAGCCGGCACTACTTCTCCAAGAGAGCCATGCCTTCCCTGCACAAACAAGTATCCGATAAAATCAAGTGTGCACTGCGCAACGCCATCTGTGGCAAGGTCCACCTAACCACAGATACGTGGACCAGTAAGCACGGCCAGGGACGCTATATCTCCCTAACTACACACTGGGTAAATGTAGTGGCGGCTGGGCCCCAGGCTGAGAGCTGTTTGGCGCACGTCCTTCCGCCGCCAAGGATCGCAGGTAGAGATGAGCGAACTTCTGTTTTAAGTTCGGCGTCTAAAGTTCGGCTTCCGGTTAGCGGAGAATCCCGATCTGGAACCGGATATGGATTCCGACTTCCGTTGTGGTCCGTGGTAGCGGAATCAATAATCGGCCATTATTGATTCCGCTACCACGGACCACAACGGAAGTCGGAATCCATATCCGGTTCCAGATCGGGATTCTCCGCTAACCGGAAGCCGAACTTTAGACGCCGAACTTAAAACAGAAGTTCGCTCATCTCTAATCGCAGGGCAACATTCTTTGCCTCTTGTTGCCTCCTCATCCTATTCGGCTTCCTCCTCCTCTTCTTCCACCTGCTCATCCAGACAGCCACACCTTCACCACCAACTTCAGCACAGCCCGGGGTAAACGTCAGCAGGCCATTCTGAAATTCATATGTTTGGGGGACAGGCCCCACACTTCAGAGGAGTTGTGGCGGGGTATAGAACAACAGACCGACGAGTGGTTGCTGCCGGTGAGCCTCAAGCCCGGCCTGGTGGTGTGCGATAATGGGCGAAATCTCGTTGCAGCTCTGGGACTAGCCGGTTTGACGCACATCCCTTGCCTAGCGCATGTGCTGAATTTGGTTGTGCAAGTTCATTCACAACTACCACGACATGTCAGAGCTGCTGCATAAAGTGCGGGCCGTCTGTTCACGCTTCCCGCTCACCGCCTCATATGCGACATGCCAACCAGGTGGAACTCCACCTTGCAGATGCTGGACAGAGTGTGCGAGCAGCAGCAGGCCATAGTGGAGATTCAGCTGCAGCACGCACGGGTCAGTATCACTGCGGAACAGCACCACTTCACCACCAATGACTGGGCCTCCATGCAAGACCTGTGTGCCCTGTTGCGCTGTTTTGAGTACTCCACCAACATGGCCAGTGGCGATGACGCTGTTATCAGAGTTACAATACCACTTCTATGTCTCCTTGAGAAAACACTTAGGGCGATGATGGAAGAGGAGGTGGCCCAGGAGGAGGAGGAAGAAGAGGGGTCATTTTTAGCACTGAAAGGCCAGAATCTTCGAAGTGACTCAGAGGGAGGTTTTTTGCATCAGCAGAGGCCAGGTACAAATGTGGCCAGCCAGGGCCTACTACTGGAGGACGAGGAGGACGAGGATGCGGAGGATGAGGATGAAGCATGGTCACAGCGGGGTGGCACCCAACGCAGCTCATGGTCATCACTGGTGCGAGGCTGGGGGGAAACGCAGGACGATGACGATACGCCTCCCACAGAGGACAGCTTGTCCTTACCTCTAGGCAGCCTGGCACACATGAGCGACTACATGCTGCAGTGCCTGCGCAACGACAGCAGAGTTGCCCACATTTTAACGTGTGCGGACTACTGGGTTTCCACCCTGCTGGATCCACGGTACAAAAACAATGTGCCCACCTTACTTCCTGCACTGGAGCGTGATAGGAAGATGCGCGAGTACAAGCGTGCGTTTGTAGACGCGCTACAGAGAGCATTCCCAAATGTCACAGGGGAACAAGTGGAAGCCCAAGGCCAAGGCAGAGGAGGAGCAAGAGGTCGCCAAGGCAGCTGTGTCATCGCCAGCTCCTCTGAGGGCAGGGTTAGCATGGCAGAGATGTAGAAAAGTTTTGTCAACACGCCACAGCTAACTGCACCACCTGATACGCAACGTTAGGAGGCAACATTTCACTAACATGGTGGAACAGTACGTGTGCACACCCCTCCACGTACTGACTGATGTTTCGGCCAGAGCGAGCCTTTTATGGCCTGGAGGTGCTGGCCTGCCCGGCGGCCAGCGTTTTGTCTGAACGTGTATTCAGCACGGCAGGGGGCATCATTACAGACAAACGCAGCCGCCTATCTACAGCCAATGTGGACAAGCCGACGTTCATAAAAATGAACCAGGCATGGATCCCACAGGACCTGTCCATCCCTTGTGCAGATTAGACATTAACTACCTCCCCTTAACCATATATTATTGTACTCCAGGGCACTTCCTCATTCAATCCTATTTTTATTTTCATTTTACCATTATATTGCTGGGCAACCCAAAGTTGAATGAACCTCTCCTCTGTCTGGGTGCCGGGGCCTAAATATATGACAATGGACTGTTCCAATGTTGGGTGATGTGAAGCATGATTCTCTGTTATGACATGAAGACTGATTCTCTGCTGACATGAAGCCAGATTCTCTGTTACGGGACCTCTCTCCTCTGCCTGGGTGCCTAGGCCTAAATATCTGACAACGGACTGTTCCAGTGTTGGGTGACGTAAAGCATGATTCTCTGCTATGACATGAAGACTTATTCTCTGCTGACATGAAGCCAGATTCTCTGTTACGGGACCTCTCTCCTCTGCCTGGGTGCCGGGGCCTAAAAATCTGACAATGGACTGTTCCAGTGTTGGGTGACGTGAAGCCTGATTCTCTGCTAAGACATGAAGACTGATTCATTGCTGACATGAAGCCAGATTCTCTGTTATGGGACCTCTCTCCTCTGCCTGGGTGCCGGGGCCTAAATATATGGCAATGGACTGTTACTTTGTTCGGTGACGTGAAGCATTATTCTCTGCTATGACATGTAGACTGATTCTCTGCTGACATGAAGCCAGATTCTCTGTTATGGGACCTCTCTCCAATGCCTGGGTGCCGGGGCCTAAATATATGACAATGGACTGTTACAGTGGTGGGTGACGTGAAGCCTGATTCTCTGCTATGACATGCAGACTGATTCTCTGCTGACATGAAGCCAGATTCTCTGTTACAGGACCTCTCTCCTCTGCCTGGGTGCCTGGGTCTAAATATCTGACAATGGACTGTTCCAGTGTTGGGTGACGTGAAGCCTGATTCTCTGCTATGACATGCAGACTGATTCTCTGCTGACATGAAGCCAGATTCTCTGTTATGGGACCTCTCTCCTCTGCCTGAGTGCCTGGGCCTAAATATCTCACAATGGACTTTTCCAGTGTTGGGTGACGTGAAGCCTGATTCTCTGCTATGAAACGAAGACTGATTCTCTGCTGACATGAAGCCAGATTCTCTGTTATGGGACCTCTCTCCGATGCCTGGGTGCCGGGGCCTAAATATATGACAATGGACTGTTACAGTGGTGGGTGACGTGAAGCCTGATTCTCTGCTATGACATGCAGACTGATTCTCTGCTGACATGAAGCCAGATTCTCTGTTACGGGACCTCTCTCCTCTGCCTGGGTGCCTGGGCCTAAATATCTGACAATGGACTGTTCCAGTGTTGGGTGACGTGAAGTCTGATTCTCTGCTATGACATGCAGACTTATTCTTTGCTGACATGAAGCCAGATTCTCTGTTATGGGACATCTCTCCTCTGCCTGGGTGCCTGGGCCTAAATATCTGACAATGGACTGTTCCAGTGTTGGGTGACGTGAAGCCTGATTCTCTGCTATGACATGCAGACTTATTCTTTGCTGACATGAAGCCAGATTCTCTGTTATGGGACCTCTCTCCTCTGCCTGGGTGCCTGGGCCTAAATATATGACAATGGACTGTTCCAGTGTTGGGTGACGTGAAGCATGATTCTCTGCTATCACATGAAGACTGATTCTCTGCTGACATGAAGCCAGATTCTCTGTTACAGGAACTCTCTCCTCTGCCTGGGTGCCTGGGCGCCTGGGCCTAAATATCTTACAATGGACTGTTACAGTGGTGGGTGACGTGAAGCCTGATTCTCTGCTATGACATGAAGACTGATTCTCTGCTGACATGAAGCCAGATTCTCTGTTACGGGACTTCTTTCCTCTGCTTGGGTGCCGGGGCCTAAATATATGACAATGGACTGTTTCAGTGGTGGGTGACGTGAAGCCTGATTCTCTGCTATGACATGAAGACTGATTCTCTGCTGACATGAAGCCAGATTCTCTGTTATGGGACCTCTCTCCTCTGCCTGGGTGCCTGGGCCTAAATATCTGACAATGGACTGTTACAGTGGTGGGTGACATGAAGCCATATTCTCTGCTATGGGACCTCTCTCCAATTGATATTGGTTAATTTTTATTTATTTTATTTTTATTTTTATTCATTTCCCGATCCGCATTTGTTTGCAGGGGATTTTCCTACATGTTGCTGCCTTTTGCAGCCCTCTAGCTCTTTCCTGGGCTGTTTTACAGCCTTTTGAGTGCCGAAAATGTCGGGTCCCCATTGACTTCAATGGGGTTTGGGTTCGGGACGAGGTTCGGGTCGGGTTCGGATCCCGAAACCAAACATTTCCAGGAAGTTCGGCCGAACTTCTCGAACCCGAACATCCAGGTGTTCGCTCAACTCTACTTATAAATCATTTTTTCAGTTTTTGTTCCACAATCGTTTTTCCACTTGCTGTTTCTAGCGCCTTCACACATCTGTCCCTGCACTCTGAACGCTGGAAAATGGTAGAATCTAACATGGCTGCCGTATTTATAGGGCTGTGACATCACAGGGCTAGCGGGCTGCTGATTGGCTGCATGTAGGCATGTCAATCTGGGTGATCCCGCCTTCCCATAATTCCTTTCACCATACTATAGGCAAAGAAGATAGTTCCAGCACTATGGTATTGTTGTGTTGTTTGTTTCTTTATTTGTGGTAACAAAATTGCAGCCTTTATACAAATCCTCTCACTCCAACAGCAGTTTACGCATTTCGAACATTTAGTTCTTAGTCATAACACTTGCCCCCTGTCCTTAATCTTCACACGTGTTGCCGCCATTTTAGGAAAATTGTCATTCGTTACCACAAAGTGCAAGTAAATTCGCATTCGTTATGGATCAAATTTTTCCTGAAATTCAGATTGAATTCCACAAGGTCAGCTTTGATTCGCTCATCTCTAGCTGTAATCGCTCCCAAAGGTGCTTCAAATAATTAATGAGTAAAGGGTCTGAATACTTATGTCAATATTTTAGCAAAGATTTTGAACATTCTGTTTTTACTTTTTCATTATGGGGTATGAAGTGCAGAATGATGGGGTGAAATCTAAACTTTTCATTTCATTTTAGCACAAGGCCGCAACATAACAAAATGGGAAAGAAGTGAAAGGGTCTGAAGACTTTACAAATGCACTATATACAGCTGTTGGGTATCCATTTGAAAATTGTACTTATCTTTGGCATTTGCTTCACTTCACAATTATAATGCAAACTAATGAGCCTGAAGCATTTAATCACATAACTGCACAGATACAATAAATCCCAAAACATTGGTGTTACCTAATGTTAACAAAGCTCAGATTTTTTATTGTATAACATTCCCTAATGTAAGCTGATGTACAGAGACCAAAGACTACATCTATCATGAATCACAGGATTCAGAGGGAAATTTTTATATCCATAAACAGTTTCTGCTCAACCATTATAGATGTTATATTCCAATATACTATTTCCAGGTTTTTATTTTTGACATTTGTGGATGAGGAGCTTCAGCTAGAGGAAGGGTATAAGGAGGTGGAGACAGTGTTGGAGGAGCATGAGGAAGATAAATAAGCTTATTATCTGGAAACACTGTGTAAGAACCTTGCTGCATCTTCCGGCCAGCAGCTGCCTACCTCCTGCGTGTCTGAAATAGAGGCCCATCTTAGCCCCTTCCCCAGAGTCACACACTTCCTGCCAAAAGCAGCAGCAGTAGCAGCAGCCAGTTCAGCCTACTCAACATGATGGAGCATTTTTTTTTTAATGTCAAACACCAGGCTCAGGCAAGTCAAAAAGCCCAGTCCAGCTGCCTCAATGACCAGGTTCAGCCCTACATGGACTTTGTCTCGCAAAGCCCTCTGAACTTCTGGGCAGGCAAATTGCAACAGTGTCCTGAATTGGCCCACTATGCTCTTAGTCTTTCCTGCCCAGCCCCCAGCGTCCTCTTGAGGAGTAGATCTGTCCTTGCTGACGGTGTCTCATCTTGCTACTCTTGCTGTCACTCTTGCAGCCACTCTTACAATGTTCTAGTGGGTTGGGATGGCTCAGCCTCCAATTGACAAGGAATGGGTGCTCCCCCTAAAAAAGATAACCCAAATCTTTGAAAGAGAATACAATGATGTTGCTAAATTATAGACGCTGGGGTCTGTAGGTGGTTAAACCCTCTTTAGTGACCAGCGTTACGAATCAGAATGAATAGACACGAGGTAACGCTGATCACTAAAGAGGGTTTAACCACCTACAGACCCCAGCGCCTAGCAGACTGTTCCTAACCTTGATAGCTTGTTTACTCACCTCAAGAGCAGATCGGAGGTAAGACTATCTGTACCGCAACCCATGGGACAACAAGCCAGGCACGAATATTTGCAAACCTTATCGCTTCAAACAGTGAGTAACCCAGCTTGAATAGACTATGGTGTAATAGCAGACGAATATGCTATAGCCGCGAATATAGAGTACAGACCAAAGGTTTGGACACACCTTCTCATTCAAAGAGTCTTCTTTTATTTCATGACTATGGAAATTGTAGATTCACACTGAAGGCATCAAAACTATGAATTAACACATTTGGAATTATATACATAACAAAAAAGTGTGAAACAACTGAAAATATGTCATATTCTAGGTTCTTCAAAGTAGCCACCTTTTGCTTTGATTACTGCTTTGCACACTCTTGGCATTCTCTTGTTGAGCTTCAAGAGGTAGTCACCTAAAATGGTTTTCACTTCACAGGTGTGCCCTGTCAGGTTTAATATGTGGGATTTCTTGCCTTATAAATGGGGTTGGGACCATCAGTTGCTTTGTGGAGAAGTCAGGTGGATACACAGCTGATAGTCCTACTGAATAGACTGTTAGAATTTGTATTATGGCAAGAAAAAAGCAGCTAAGTAAAGAAAAACGAAAAATTACTTTAACCACCTCCGGACCGCCTAACGCAGGATCGCGTTCCAGAGGCGGCTGTCTCAGGCAGAGTCATGCATCTATGCGTCATCTCGCGAGACGCGAGATTTCCTGTGAACGCACACACACAAGCGCGCGCGTTCACATGAACTGCAGGTAAGCGAGTGGATCTACAGCCTGCCAGCGGCGATCGTTCGTTGGCAGGCTGTAGATGCGATTTTTTTAACCCCTAACAGGTATATTAGACGCTGTTTTGATAACAGCGTCTAATATACCTGCTACCTGGTCCTCTGGTGGTCCCCTTTGCTTGGATCGACCACCAGAGGACACAGGCAGCTCTGTAATGAGTAGCACCAAGCACCACACTACACCCCCTGTCACTTATTAACCCCTTATTAACCCCTGATCACCCCATATAGACTCCCTGATCACGCCCCTGTCATTAATTACCCCCCTGTCATTGATCATCCCCCTGTAAGGCTCCATTCAGACATCCGTATGTGTTTTACGTATCCACGTATCCATGGATCGGATCTGCAAAACACATATGGATGTCTGAATGGAGCCTTACAGGGGGGTGATCAATGACAGGGGGGTGATCACCCCATATAGACTCTCTGATAACCCCCTGTCATTGATCACCCCCCATGTCATTGATTACCCCCCTGTAAGGCTCCATTCAGACATTTTTTTGGCACAAGTTAGCAGAAATAGATTTTTTGTTTCTTTGTTTTTTCTTACAAAGTCTCATATTCCACTAACTTGTGTCAAAAAATAAATAAAATAAAATCTCACATATACTCACCATACCCCTCACGGAATCCAAAAGTTAGCAGAAAGAGAGACTTTGTGAGAAAAAAACAAAAAAAATATCAATTTACGCTAACTTGTGCCCCCCCAAAAAATCTTCTATGAACTCGCCATGCCCCTCATTGAAAACCTTGGGGTGTCTTCTTTCCAAAATAGGGTCACATGTGGGGTACTGCCCTGGCATTTTAGGGGCCCTAAAGCGTGAGAAGAAGTCTGGGATCCAAATGTCTAAAAATGACCCCCTAAAAGGAATTTGGGCCCCTTTGCGCATCTAGGCTGCAAAAAAGTGTCACACATGTGGTATTGCCGTACTCAGGAGTAGTAGGGCAATGTGTTTTGGGGTGTCTTTTTACATATGCCCATGCTGGGTGAGAGAAATATCTCTCTATAATGACAACTTTGTATAAAAAAAATGGGACAAGTTGACTTTTAGAGATATATTTCTCTCACCCAGCATGGGTATATGTAAAAATACACCCCAAAACACATTGCCCTACTTTATCTGAGTACGGCGATACCACATGTGTGACATTATTTTGCAGCGTAGGTGGGCAAAGGGGCCCACATTCCAAAGAGCACCTTTAGGATTTCACAGGGCATTTTTAACACATTTGGATTTCAAACTACCTCTCATGCATTAGGGCCCCTAAAATGCCAGGGCAGTATAACTACCCCACAAGTGACCCCATTTTGGAAAGAAGACACCCCAAGGTATTCCGTGAGGGGCATGGCGAGTTCCTAAATTTTTTTTATTTTCTGTCACAAGTTAGCGGAAAATTATGATTTTTTTTTTCTTGCAAAGTCTCATATTCCACTAACTTGTGACAAAAAATAAAAACTTCCATGAACTCACTATGCCCATCACAAAATTCCTTGGGGTGTCTTATTTCCAAAATGGGGTCACTTGTGCGGTAGTTATACTGCCCTGGCATTTTAGGGGCCCTAAAGCGTGAGAAGTAGTTTGAAATCAAAATGTGTAAAAAATGCCCTGTGAAATCCTAAAGGTGCTCTTTGGAATTTGGGCCCCTTTGCCCACCTAGGCTGCAAAAAAGTGTCACATATGTGGTATCACCGTACTCAGGAGAAGTAGGGCAATGCGTTTTGGGGTGTCTTTTTACATATACCCATGCTGGGTGAGAGAAATATCTCTCTAAAAGACAACTTTTCCAATTTTTTTATACAAAATTGTCATTTGACAGAGATATTTATCTCACCCAGCATGGGCATTTGTAAAAAGACACCCCAAAACACATTGCCCAACTTCTCCTGAGTACGGCAATACCACATGTGTGACACTTTTTTGCAGCCTAGGTGGGCAAAGGTGTCAGCAGCAATGAAATACCACCAAATGAAAGCTCTATTAGTGAGAAGAAAAGGGGGTAAAATTCATTTGGGTGGTTGTTGCATGACCGAACAATAAAAAGTCAAAGTAGTGTAGTGCAGAATTGTAAAAAGTGGGGTCTGGTCATTAAGGGTGTTTATGCTAGGGGAGCTGAGGTGGTTAAGGAATAAAGGTCAGTCAGTTCGAAAAATTGGGAAAACTTTTAAAGTGTCCCCAAGTGCAGTCACAAAAACCATCAAGCGCTACAAAGAAACTGGCTCACATGCAGACCGCCCCAGGAAAGGAAGACCAAGAGTCACCTCTGCTGCGGAGGATAAGTTCCTCCGAGTCACCAGTTTCAGAAATCGCAGGTTAACAGCAGCTCAGATTAGAGACCAGGTCAATGCCACACAGAGTTCTAGCAGCAGACACATCTCTAGAACAACTGTAAAGAGGAGACTGTGTGAATCAGGCCTTCATGGTAGAATATCTGCTAGGAAACCACTGCTAAGGACAGGCAACAAGCAGAAGAGACTTGTTTGGGCTAAAGAACACAAGGAATGGACATTAGACCAGTGGAAATCTCTGCTTTGGTCTGACGAGTCCAAATTTGAGATCTTTGGTTCCAACCACCATGTCTTTGTGCGACGCAGAAAAGGTGAACGGATGGACTCTACATGCCTGGTTCCCACCATGAAGCATGGAGGAGGAGGAGGAGGTGTGATGGTGTGGGGGTGCTTTGCTGGTGACACTGTTGGGGTTTTATTTAAAATTTAAGGCATACTGAACTAGCATGGCTACCACAGCATCTTGCAGCTGCATGCTATTCCATCCGTTCTGCGTTTAGTTGGACCATCATTTATTTTTCAACAGGACAATGACCCCAAACACACCTCCAGGCTGTATAAGGGCTATTTGACCATAAAAGAGAGTAATGGGGTGCTGCGCCAGATGACCTGGCCTCCACAGTCACCAGACCTGAACCCAATCGAGATGGTTTAGGGTGAGCTGGACCGCAGAGTGAAGGCAAAAGGGCCAACAAGTGCTAAGCATCTCTGGGAACTCCTTCAAGACTGTTGGAAGACCATTTCAGGTAACTACCTCTTGAAGCTCATCAAGAGAATGCCAAGAGTGTGCAAAGCAGTTATCAAAGCAAAAGGTGGCTACTTTGAAGAACCTAGAATATGACATATTTTCAGTTGTTTCACACTTTGTTGTTATGTATATAATTTCACATGTGTTAATTCATAGTTTTGATGCCTTCAGTGTGAATCTACAATTTTCATAGTCATGAAAATAAAGAAAACTCTTTGAATGAGAAGGTGTGTCCAAACTTTTGGTCTGTACTGTAAGTTCAATAAATTGAGACAAAATCATACTCATTTGTAAAACATCGGCTACATTGGAATTTTTTCAAAACCGCGGATATAAAGGGGAACCACGCACTTTGCAAGTGCAATAAAACCGGTAACTCAACCAAATAACTTATTGGCCACGCTCCAACAGTCACCCACAAGACTGTTGGTTAATCATAATTAAATTTTTAGTTCGGTTACACCAATTTTAGCAGTTATTAATGTACGTATTTTATATAAATTGTATTGTTTTTAATAGAGGTACCGTCTATTTGATTTGAATTTCATGGTTATATCTAATAAATAATTTAACAACACCATTGGCTAGTGCTCTGTGTGATTTCCGGATGCAGGTGTGCCCCTCTAATTCTTCTAATCATCTTCCTTACGATGACTGCACTTGCTGCTGCTGTCATCATGCCACAGCCACCATCATGGCACTGCTGTCATCTGCCTGCCAACATGTACTATATAACAACTGCTGTTGTTTTTTGCCACCCACCACCATCACCATTGCAGCTACCACTCTGTGCTGCTGATCCCCTACTGCCACCACTACTAACGCTTTGCATCTGTCTCTACTACCACTTCTATTCATCAAAAGCCGATCTGCTGCCATGCCAGTTTTCTACCTCTGCTGCTCATGTTGCAGCCACATGCTGCTAATATCTTACCCAGCCGTAATCCACTCTAATTATGCTGCTCTCTAGTAAAAGGGAGAACATTTCTAGGCTTGACCCCAACAAGCTAAGCCAAACATTTTTTGTTATAACAGTTAGCATTGTGACTACGAGCATTTGTCCACGTAAAGGTAATCTTTTTTTTAGGCTGCATCCAGTCAACCATTATATGTTATGACATCACTTTGACTACGAGCATCTGGCCACGTAAAGGTCTAGTTTTTTCAGGCTGCAACCACCCACCTTTTTCTTCGTTATGACGATTTACACTGGGACTAGAAACATCTGGCCATGTAAAGGTCAAATTTTTGAAGGCTGCATCCAGCCAATCATTCTTTGTTATAACAGCACTGCAACTAAGAGTATCTTCCCACATAAAGGTTAATTTTTTTGAGTGCATCCAGCCAAGCATTCTTTGTTTTGATATCACTGCGACTATGAACATCTGGCCACATAAAGGTCTATATTTTTTTAGGCTGCAACTACCAACCCTTTTCTTTGTTATAACAATTTACACTGTGACTATGAACATCTGGCCACATAAAGGTCTAGTTTTTGGAGGCTGCATCCAGCCAAACATTTTTTGTTCTGACAGCACTGCGATTAAGAGCATCTGTCCACATAAAGGTACATTTTTTTAGGCTGCATCCAGCCAACCATTCTTTGTTTTGACAGCACTGCGACTAAGAGCATCTGGCCACGTAAAAGTCAAACTTTTTTTAGGCTGCATCCACCCACCCTTCTTTGTTATGAAAATTTACACTGCAACTCTTAGCATCTAGCCACGTAAAGGTCTAATTTTTTAGGCTGCATCCACTCTCCCTTTTCTTCATTATGAAAATGTACAATGCGACTATGAGCATCTCTCCACGTAAAGGTTAAATTTTTTAGGCTGCATCCAGTCAACCATTCTTCGTTCTGACAGCTACCACCACAACTGCAATCATATGGCCATTAAACTTCATCTTGCTCTGATAAGAGACTATTGTTGGAAGCTTTGAAATAGGAAAGAGCATAAAACCTTCCATGGCATGGTGCATTTTTTTTTCCTTTTCAAAATTATTTTTATAATTTATATTATAAGAAATATATACATAGGCACAAATAATATCTTACAAAGTATATAGCATACAAGTTACATAGGCACAGAGGATCCGTATGGCATGAAACATCTTAGTACAGAGTCAGATAAGTCATCATATTCCATACACTATAAGACAAGTCTGTAAAGAGCTATAGCTCTGTGTCTAATCGGAGGTGGGCATCAATATGGCACAACTGAACAGACTGTAAAGTCGTCTCTGAAATGACTTCCAATGCAAGAGTAGGGGAGGGGAGGAAGGTGAAGGAGAGTCAAGGTAAATGGGAAAGGGTCCCTGGTATGAAACCATATCAGAGTAGTAGTCCATATATACAGTTGTGTTTAAAATAATAGCAGTTAGACATCACTAACCTGACCAATCACTGTTTTTGGTAGAAATGATATTTCTGCATGGCAAATAACTTACTAGCAGGTGTAGTAGAGTAATAGAAACCCAACAGACCCAAGAGTCATGACATGCTGATTCTCTGTAATTCAATCACTTATTGAAAGGGGCATGTCAAAAAAAATAGCAGTGTAGAGTTCAATTAGTGAGGTCATTCATTCTTTTAAAAACAGGTGGCAAATATTGGCCTTATTTAAGGAAGGAAGGCAGCAAATGTTGTACATGCTGGTTACAGTGCATTTCTCTCTGAAATTCTGAGGAAAATGGGTCATTCCAGACATTTCCCAGAAGAACATCGTTCCTTGATTAAAAATTTGATTAGAGAGGGGAAAACATATAAAGAAGTGCAGAAAATGATAGGCTGCTCAGCTAAAATTATGGCAAATGCTTTAAAATGGCAACCAAAACCTGAAAGACGTGGAAGAAAGCGAAAAAAAACTACAATCAAAATGGACAGAAGAATAGCCAAAATGGCAAGGACTCAGCCAACAATCAGCTCCAGGAAGATCAAAGAGGTCTAAAGTTACCTGTGAGTACTATTCCAATTAGAAGAGGACTATGTGAAGCTGAACTATCTGCAAGATGCCCCCACAAAGTCCCACTGTTAAAAAATATGGAGATGTTTCTCATACTACGGTGTTTGGCCTATTTATCGCATACCAGGGATCATGGATCAGTTTGAATACATCAGAATACTTGAAGAGCTCATGCTGCCTTAGGTTGAAGAGGACATGCCCTTGAAATGGGTGTTCCAACAAGACCACGACCCCAAACACACCAGTAAACGTGCAACATCTTGGTTCCAGACCAACAAGATTGACGTTATGGAGTGGTCAGCCCAATCCTAATCCAATAGAAAACTTGTTGGGTGACATAGAAAATGCTGTTTCTGAGGCAAAGCCAAGAAATAGAGAAGAACTGGGGAATGCAGTCCAATCATCCTGGGCTGGAATATCTGTTCACAGGTGCCAGAAGTTGGTTGATTCCATGCAAAACAGATGTACAGCATTTCTCAGAAACAGTGGTTATATAACTAATTATTAGTTAAGTGATTCAAAGGAAAGAAAAATCTTCAAACATTTTTTAGTTTATATAGTGAATGTTTGAATTTGTAAACAAGAATACAAACACTGCTATTTTTTTAAACAGTCTAATATTCACTTCTTTTTTTTATAGGGACAACACAAATTTGATATATTTTTCTTCATGTTTTGATTCGGAATAGAATGTGTAGTGTTCCCAATGCATTTGTGTGTATGGAAATAAAAGCTATTTGAAGGATTTTGAGCTTTTTTCACTTTTTTAAACACACTGCTATTATTTTGAACACAACTGTATTTGTCGCTAAGCTACTTAGATTAATAAGTGCAATAGGCAAATCTCGGGAAGCAAGGAAAGGTTCAAACCTGTGATCAAATTGACCTGAGCTAAGACAGACGACCGATATGGGTCTATAAGTGGGCTCCATAAGTGGAAATACGTGCCCAATTGTCGTCTACATCTCAAGCAGCAGGGGTTGTTAGCTAGGGTTATCTTTTTTTAGCAACACTGGAGTAAGATGCCATCTAGTCAATATTTTATAACCATTCTCCTGCATTCTGACGCATTTGGAAGTCTGCTTAGGTTCAAGAAAGAGTCTTTGTAAATCGTCTTTCGAGAACCTTTATTTTTCCTTTTATTTATTCATTTTCAAATGTATATATTTAAAAAAGGACGTCTATATGTATGCATGTGTATATGTGTGTATGTTCCGCGAAAACTCAAAATCGCAACCATCCATTTCAACTAAATGTGTCATACACAGCCCTTGCTACCTGGAAATAAATCTTGCGGGGGTCTCAGCTCTCTAGGACATACCGTTCCTGATATATTCCCAAAAATGAACTGCATTAGCCAATGCAAGCCTGCTAGCCTTTCACTTAAATCTTAACTGCCATACACACGGTCACATGTCCCTCACCAGCCAATTGAAGCTTGCAGGTCCTACTCCAGGTTGCCATAACAACTGATCACAGGTTTTAGCAGTTCGCAGGTCCTGAAATATTCAGTCATATGAAGGTGTAATGGCACAACTAAACTGCTACATGCATGGGGGGCAGGGGCCACTATTAAACAGATGGGCGCTGTGTTCACTGTTAAAAGGGGAACGCACTCTGGAGGTCACTGTTAAAGGGGCAGTCACTGTGAAAATCAATGTTAAAGGGGTGGTCACTGTTAAAGGGACGGTCACCATGAAAGTCACTGTTAGGCGGTCACCATTAAAGGGGCGGCCACTGTGAAAGTCAATGTTAAAGAAGCGGTCACTGTTAAAGGGGCGGCCACTCTGAAAGTCACTGTAAAAAGTGCAGTCACTGTGAAAGTCATTGTTAAAGGAGCGGTCACTGTTAAAGGGACGGCCACTGTGAAAGTCAATGTTAAATGGGTGGTCACCGTTATAGGGATGGCCATTATGAAAGTCACAGTTAAATGGGCGGTCACCATTAAAGGAGCGGACATTGTGAAAGTCACTGTTAAAAGGGGCAGTCACCGTTAAAGGGATGGCCACTATGAAAGTCACTGTTAAACTGTCACGACCATCATGGTCGTGACTCCTGAACCGCAAGCTATTGCCTGCGGTTTGGTTTGGTTGTTCAACCACAGGTGAGGGCCGCTAGTATGCTGCCTCACTTGTGGTTGCCGCAGGCAACAAGTTGTTATTTTGTATGTTGCAGTATAGCAGCCTGAGCTGGTGCTAGGCAGCTTGCTGCAATGTGCATGCGGTTGCACCTGGCAACCTGTCTTTGTTAGATGTGTCTTTTGCATGTCTGGTGTGCACAGGGTTTTAGTTATGTGTGCACTTTCCCCTTTAAGTGGCTTCCATCCCTTGCCTGGTGTAGGAAGGGTTAACTCCCTCTTTGTGTGAAGACTGGGTGTGTCTGTGTGTGGGTGTGGCTACATGGGCTATTTAGCCTCAGTTGAGAGCAGAGGTCTGAGGGGTACTCCAGGCATGTTGTTGGAGTCATCCTCTTGGTTTGTATGCCATTTGCCAGTGAGGGCCACCTTTATGGTCATAAATGTTATATGTGATGTTTAGTTGATGTTGCTTTTCTTTCTATGTTTTATGCAGCTATGGATCTTGGTTCCTGTGTGTATATGTGTGTGTGTTTTGTCCATTTATGTTTGGTGTAGACATCAGCTTGTGTGCACGGGATCCAGTCAGCAAGGCTGTGGCAGGTAGGTTTGGAACTAGTGTAGTTCACCTGCCATATCCATATGTCTGTTTGTGTTCCCCTTTTCCTTGCAGCTTGGCCAGTGAGACTCCTGTTCCTCTGTGCCTAGGAGGGACAGGTCATCTTACCCTGCTCCTTGTTCCAGGGCAATACTAATGGCTAGCAGGGATTATAGGTTCCGGTGTATGAGCCTTCCCACCATCAGGGTTGCCTCATATGGTTAGGAGTCAGGGTCAGATTAGGGACGCGATAGGAGGTGACCTGCTCCCTAATTCTGTCGTCCTGGCCGAGCAGCCACTAACATCTTCTGGCATCGCACGGCTGACATAAATGGGCGGTCACCATTAAAGGAGTGACCACTGTAAAACTCACTGTTAAAGGAGCATCACTGTTAAAGGGGTGGCCACTATGAAAGTCACTGTTAAACGGGCGGTCACCATTAAAGGGGAGGCCACTGTGAAAGTCACTGTCAAAGAGGCGGTCTCTGTTAAAGGGGCGGCCATTGTAAAAGTCACTGTTAAAGGGGCGGTCACTGTTATTTAATATAACATTGCAATAAATAAATACCCGAGCAATGCAGGGTCATTAGTTAATACATTATAAAAATCAAGAACAATTCCTTAATTTTATACATATTATCTAGCATTCCAAAACCCCACCCACAATGTATGCAGAAAGAAGTGGTAGAAATAAAAAATTGTTCTACATATTATCCTTTCGATTCTAATCATATTATTTACAGATTTTTTTTTTTCCATTCCCACACCAATGGTTGATCTTTTTTATTCATATTTTTTTTTAAAGCAATCTTGCCTGAAACATAAGCTTATAGAGTTCCTGTTTTAACACTCTTCAAAGTTTTAAATGACTTATACCACCAAATATGCAAGCTACAGGATCATCCTGTATATGTACCCCTAAAACACTATCAATAATATTTTATTTCAAACCAGTACCTGGTTTCAAATAAAACCAGTACCTAAATAACTTGGGGCATCTCCACATTAAATGTATAAGACCTGCTTGTTCTTCACCAAATCTTGGACATTCGTCTGTCACTTTTAAACCCATTTTTTTTAACATTAGATGATGTAACCTATGAATAAGGAAAAACTGAGAAACCCAGTGTGAGGCGCTTATTGAGACAAAAGGTCTAATTTTCAAAACATCCACCCACTTTACTTCCAAGAGGCTATCAATATCTTTTCTCTATTTTACTTTTGCTGGTATTTTACTCTCTACTTGATTTCATTAACTCCCTATATCTTCTTGAAATATTAACCTTTCCATCCCTGAGAAACTGATCAAAATCCCCAGCCCTTTCATATTTCTCCACAGCTGATGATGAATTAATTGCATCTCTAATTTGTAAATATTTGAAATAATCTTTGCTTTAAATCCCAAATTCCTTAATCAAACTTTCAAAATCCTTCAATTTATCATCCTCAAAAATGTGACAAAACCTCTAGTCTCCCAATTCACATACAACTTAATTTTCTGAATCTCTTGTGAATTAATATTATTCCATATTGGAGTACATTTTAAATATCCTTTTATACCCATTTATACAATTTTTTTTTCTTTCCAAATGTAACCCATTAAATTCAAAATTTTATTATCAGTGCTTATTTTTCCCATAGTGCCTGATTCTAAAAGCTCCATCAAACTAATCTGGTTAATCTTAAAGCCCTTGTCCAATAAATTCCATCTAAAAAAAATGACTTTTTTCACTCACCTTTATGTGCTCAAATTGTGCTACCAGAAAATGTACTGTAAATGCCCATTTGGAAGGCATAAATCCCCTTCTTTGAGAGGAAGTTAAAGCATTTATTTTTTTAATTCTGGGTGTTCCTCCATTCCAAATAAAATCTCAAATTAACCCATCCAACACCTTAAATAAATTTGGAAACCAAATTTGGGCATTTTGTGAGATATACATTATCTTAGGGAGAAAAAAACATCTTAATCAAATTAATTTGCCCCATCATTGATAGTAATAACCTTTTCCAAATGTGGATTTTCTTTCTTAACTCCTTTAACAGTGGACATACATTTAATTCCACATAATCCCCCAAATTTCTTGAAAAATGTATCCCTAAATATTTGAAACTCCCTCCTTTATCAATTATATTTACTGCTAAATTCTTGCTCAAATCTCCATTCCCCAAATGCATCACATGTAATTTATCCCAATTTATCTTCAGGCCTGAAAAATATCCAAACCTATCTATAATACTAATTATCACCACCTTAATATTACCTTAAAAAAGCAAGACATCACCAGCGTACAAGGTTATTTTCTCACTGATACTACCATACTGAAAACCCTTCAGCTCTTTACTCTCACAAATAATGATAGCCAATGGTTCTATTGCTATTGCAAAATGCAATGGGCATAGGGGAGGCACATCCCTGCCTTTCAAGAACCTTTTAGTAAGATCACATTCCCAGGCTTTAATGTAGGAGTGTTCAATAGTGACGAGCAGTATAAGCAATATTTGTTTTTGCAATATTTTGCAATTTTTTGGCCTAATATTCGCCATAAATTCACAAATTCTAGAATTCATGATCTCCAGTCATTATTTTCTTGATTGTGAAAATCGGTAATGTAATATGTGTGTATTGTGCGTGCAATACAGGCGTGGCACACTTTTGCTACATTTTTCAAGCTGCTAGAAGTTTCCTGATACTGGAGAAAATGGTTGCAGCAACTTTCGTGACTGTGAGGAAGAACTCCTGATCACTGTAAGTAACTTTATATTACAGCACTGTTTTTGATCACATTTCGCATGCATGGTAGAACAATAGCTTTATATGCAGATAGAGTGCTCCAATATATTTGCGATTGAGCAAATTAGCACTAATGATGCACATATTTTATGGTGCAATACATGCAACTTCACATTTTATCAAGTCTGAGTAGATATTACTGTTTGGTGCACTAAGTATTGTTGTGACATCACAGCACTGTGTCTGTAGCATGTATGTATGGACAGCAGAGAAATATCTCTTACATGCAAATTGCAAACCCATTTTCCTGCCACACACGCACAGTCTATAGATTAGAGTTTGTGTCCTGTTGGTCAGGAGAAGCTTTTTTTGTCTGACCGCCAGTATATGCACCGTCACTTTACTAGACAGGTACATCTCTGCTCAGCTGACCAATATCCGATTGCTAAGACCCCACACACATACAATCGGAAGACAATCCGATCTTATAACGGTAACATTACATCTAATATTTTCCCTTATCACTATCTAACCTATACTGACATCTCCCACTAACTATCTGTATTATATATGTGATAAGGATCCAGATTAGGGATGAGCGAACCCGAACTGTATAGTTTGGGTTCGTACCGAATTTTGGGGTGTCCGTGATACGGACCGAACCCGAACATTTTAGTAAAAGTCTGGGTTCGGGTTCGGTGTTCGTAGCTTTTTTGGCGCTTTTTGAAAGGCTGCAAAGCAACCAATCAACAAGCGTCATACTACTTGCCTCAAGAGGCCGTCACAGCCATGCCTACTATTGGCATGGCTGTGATTGGCCAGTGCAGCATGTGACCCAGCCTCTATTTAAGCTGGAGTCACGTAGCGCCGCACGTCACTCTGCTCTGATCAGTGTAGGGAGAGGTTGCAGCTGCTACGTTAGGGCGAGATTAGGCAGTGATTAACTCCTCCAAAAGACTTCATTCAGTGATCGATCTGCAGCTGTGGATCATTGAACTGCTGCTATTCAATTGCTTACTGTTTTTAGGCTGCCCAGAGCGTTTTTCATTCACTTTTTTCTGGGGTGATCGGCGGCCATTTTGTGTCTTGTGGTGCGCCAGCACAAACTGCCACCAAGTACATTTAACCATCAATAGTGTGGTTATTTTTTGGCTATATCCTACATCAGGGTGAAGCTGTCACACCAAGTGCATTTAACCATCAATAGTGTGGTTATTTTTTGGCTATGTACTACATATGGGGCAAGCTGTCATCAAGTGCATTTAACCCGCAATAGTGTGGTTGTTTTTGGGCTATATCCTACATATGGGGCAAGCTGTCACCAAGTGCATTTAACCATCAATAGTGTGGTTATTTTTTGGCTATATCCTACATATGGGGCAAGCTGTCACCAAGTGCATTTAACCCTCAATAGTGTGGTTATTTTTTGGCTATATCCTACATCAGGTTCAAGCTGTCATCAAGTGCATTTAACCCTCAATAGTGTGGTTGTTTTTTGGCTATATCCTACATCAGGGGCAAGCTGTCACCAAGTGCATTTAACAATCAATAGTGTGGTTATTTTTTGGCTATATCCTACATTAGAGGCAAGCTGTCACCAAGTGCATTTAATCATCAATAGTGTGGTTATTTTTTGGCTATATCCCACATCAGGGGCAAGCTGTCACCAAGTGCATTTAACCATCAATAGTGTGGTTATTTTTTGGCTATATCCTACATCAGGGGCTTGGCTATGCTTGCTATTTTATTGAGGGGTGAAATACAATTGCCAAAATAGCAGTACCCTAAATCTGGTGTTTCAGCTGTGGCCAGCCAATTGTAATACTGTCTGCTGTCTGGCAAAGGATATATTTTTGTTTAGGGTTGAAATTCAATTCCCAACTTAGCAATTTCCTAAATTAGCAGTTTCTGCTGTATCAGGGCTACTTTAAATCTATTCATTAAAAGGGTATATAATATTCAAGGTGCACATAGGGTCATTCTCAATAACTTCACACACACGCTACTGTGCATTTCCAAGTCTAATTCTGTCTGCAAACGTATACCTTTCACCCAGCGCCGAAATACTAGGCCTCAAATTTACATTCATCTAAATATGTGGTTATTGCTGTGGCTAGTCAAGTTATTTAATCTATCCCTAAAAGGGTATATTACATTCAAGGTGCAGATAGGGTCATTCTCAATAACTTCACACACACGCTACTGTGCATTTCCAAGTCTAATTCTATCTGTAAATGTATACCTTTCACCCAGCGCCTAAATAATACGCCTCAAATTTACAATCATCTAAATCTGTGTTTATTGCTGTGGCTGGTCAAGTTATTTAGTGTCCGTCAAAGCACAGTTTATGTTCTGAGTTGAAATACAATTCCCAATTTAGCAATTTCCTAATTTAGTGGTTTCTGCTGTATCAGACCTACTTTAAATCTATCCCTAAACGGGTATATTAGATTCAAGGTGCAGATAGGGTCATTCTCAATAACTTCACACACAAACTACTGTGCATTTCCAAGTCTAATTCTGTCTGTAAAGGTATACCTTTCACCCAGCGCCTAAATACTCGGCCTCAAATTTACATTCATCTAAATCTGTGGTTATTGCTGTGGCTGGTCAAGTTATTTAGTGTCTGTCAAAGCACAGTTTTTGTTCTGGGTTGAAATACAATTACCAATTTAGCAATTTCCTAATTTAGTGGTTTCTGCTGTATCAGACCTACTTTAAATCTATCCGTAAAAGGGTATATTAGATTCAAGGTGCAGATAGGGTCATTCTCAATAACTTCACACACACGATACTGTGCATTTCCAAGTCTAATTCTGTCTGTAAACGTATAACTTTCACCCAGCGCCTAAATAATAGGCCTCAAATTTACATTCATCTTAATCTGTGTTTATTGCTGTGGCTGGTCAAGTTATTTAGTGTCCGTCAAGGCAAAGTTTTTGTTCTGGGTTGAAATACATTTCCCAATTTAGCAATTTCCTAAATGTGTGTTTTTTGCTGTATCAGACCTACTTTAAATCTATCCATAAAAAAGTATATTAGATTTAAGGTGCTGATAGGGTCATCCACAATAACTTCACACGCTACCGTGCATTTCCAAGTCTAATTCTGTCCGGAAACGTATACCTGTCATCCAGCGCCTAAATACTAGGCCTCAAATTAATATTCAGCTAAATCTGTCAGTACTGCTGTGCCTTTATTAGTGTAACACGGTACCTAAACAGATAGCCAGATAGTGTTAGGTGTCTGTAAAAAAAGGCCTGTATTTGAATTCAATACATTGGGCCAAATAATATTTTTGTTATTGTGGTGAACGGTAACAATGAGGAAAACATCTAGTAAGGGACGCGGACATGGTCGTGGTGGTGTTAGTGGACCCTCTGGTGCTGGGAGAGGACGTGGCCGTTCTGCCACAGCCACACGTCCTAGTGTACCAACTACCTTAGGTCCCAGTAGCCGCCAGAATTTACAGCGTTCTAAGGATGGTAAGGCCTAAGCAGGTACAGGCATTACTCAATTGGGTGGCCGACAGTGGATCCAGCACGTTCACATTATCTCCCACCCAGTCTTCTGCAGAAAGCGCACAGATGGCGCCTGAAAACCAAGCCCATCAGTCTTTCACATCACCCATATGCATGCCAGGGAAATTGTCTGAGCCTCAAGTTATGCAGCAGTCTCTTATGCTGTTTGAAGACTCCGCTGGCAGGGTTTCCCAAGGGCATCCACCTAGCCATTCCCCAGCGGTGGAAGACATAGAATGCACTGACGCACAACCACTTATGTTTCCTGATGATGAGGACATGGGAATACCACCTCAGCACGTCTCTGATGATGATGAAACACAGGTGCCAACTGCTGCGTCTTTCTGCAGTGTGCAGACTGAACAGGAGGTCAGGGATCAAGACTGGGTGGAAGACGATGCAGAGGCGATGAGGTCCTAGACCCCACATGGAATGAAGGTCGTCCCACTGACTTTCACAGTTCGGAGGAAGAGGCAGTGGTAAGACCGAGCCAACAGCGTAGCAAAAGAGGGAGCAGTGGGCAAAAGCAGAACACCCGCCGCCAAGAGACTCCGCCTGCTACTGCCCGCCGCCATCTGGGACCGAGCACCCCAAAGGCAGCTTCAACAAGTTCCCTGGCATGGCACTTCTTCGAACAATGTGCTGACGACAAGACCCGAGTGGTTTGCACGCTGTGCCAACAGAGCCTGAAGCGAGGCATTAATGTTCTGAACCTTAGCACAACCTGCATTACCAGGCACCTGCATGCAAAGCATGAACTGCAGTGGAGTAAACACCTAAACAAGGAAGTCACTCAGGCTCCCCCTGCTACCTCTTCTGCTGCTGCCGCCTCGGCCTCTTCTGCTGCTGCCGCCTCGGCTTCTTCCTCTGCCTCTGGAGGAACATTGGCACCTGCCGCCCAGCAAACAGGGGATGTACCACCAACATCACCACCTCCGTCACCAAGCATCTCAACCATGTCACACGGCAGCGTTCAGCTCTCCATCTCACAAACATTTGAAAGAAAGCGTAAATTCCCACCTAGCCACCCTCGATCCCTGGCCCTGAATGCCAGCATTTCTAAACTACTGGCCTATGATATGCTGTCATTTAGGCTGGTGGACACAGACAGCTTCAAACAGCTCATGTCGCTTGCTGTCCCACAGTATGTTGTTCCCAGCTGGCACTACTTCTCCAAGAGAGCTGTGCCTTCCCTGCACAACCAAGTATCCGATAAAATCAAGTGTGCACTGCGCAATGCCATCTGTGGCAAGGTCCACCTAACCACAGATACATGGACCAGTAAGCACGGCAGGCCAGTCTCTTAGAAGTGACTCAGAGGGAGGTTTTTTGCAACAGCAGAGGCCAGGTACAAATGTGGCCAGCCAGGGCCCACTACTGGAGGACGAGGAGGACGAGGATGAGGAGGAGGTGGAGGAGGATGAGGATGAAGCATGGTCACAGCGGGGTGACACCCAACGCAGCTCGGGCCCATCACTGGTGCGTGGCTGGGGGGAAACGCAGGACGATGACGATACGCCTCCCACAGAGGACAGCTTGTCCTTACCTCTGGGCAGCCTGGCACACATGAGCGACTACATGCTGCAGTGCCTGCGCAACAACAGCAGAGTTGCCCACATTTTAATGTGTGTGGACTACCGGGTCGCCACCCTGCTGGATCCACGGTACAAAGACAATGTGCCCACCTTACTTCCTGAACTGGAGCGCGATAGGAAGATGCGCAAGTACAAGCGCACGTTGGTAGACGCGCTACTGAGAGCATTCGCAAATGTCACAGGGGAACAAGTGGAAGCCCAAGCCCAAGGCAGAGGAGGAGCAAGAGGTCACCAAGGCAGCTGTGTCACGGCCAGCTCCTCTGAGGCCAGGGTTAGCATGGCAGAGATGTGGAAAAGTATTGTCAACACGCCACAGCTATCTGCACCACCACCTAATACGCAACGTGTTAGCAGGAGGCAACATTTCACTAACATAGTGAAACAGTACGTGTGCACACCCCTCCACTTACTGACTGATGGTTCGGCTCCATTCAACTTATGGGTCTCTAAATTGTCAACGTGGCCAGAGCTAGCCTTTTATGCCTTGGAGGTGCTGGCCTGCCCGGCGGCCAGCGTCTTGTCTGAACGTATATTTAGCACGGCAGGGGGCGTCATTACAGGCAAACGCAGCCGCCTGTCTACAGCCAATGTGGACAAGCTGACGTTCATAAAAAATGAACCAGGCATGGATCCCACAGGACTTGTCCATCCCTTGTGCAGATTAGACATTAACTACCTCCCCTTAACCATATATTATTGTACTCCAGGGCACTTCCTCATTCAATCCTATTTTTATTTTCATTTTACCATCATATTGCGGGGCAACCCAAAGTTGAATGAACCTCTCCTCTGTCTGGGTGCCGGGGCCTAAATATATGACAATGGACTGTTCCAATGTTGGGTGACGTGAAGCATGATTCTCTGCTATCACATGAAAACTGATTCTCTGCTGACATGAAGCCAGATTCCCTGTTACGGGACCTCTCTCCTCTGCCTGGGTGCCTGGGCCTAAATATCTGACAATGGACTGTTCCAGTGTTGGGTGAGGTGAAGCATGATTCTCTGCTATGACATGAAGACTGATTCTCTGCTGACATGAAGCTAGATTCTCTTTTACGGGACCTCTATCCTCTGCCTGGGTGCCGGGGCCTAAATTTATGACAATGGACTGTTACAGTGGTGGGTGACGTGAAGCATGATTCTCTGCTATGTTATGAAGACTGATTCTCTGCTGACATGAAGCCAGATTCTCTGTTACGGGACCTCTCTCCTCTGTCTGGGTGCCTGGGCCTAAATATCTGACAATGGACTGTTCCAGTGTTGGGTGACGTGAAGCATGATTCTCTGCTATGATATGAAGACTGATTCTCTGCTGACATGAAGCCAGATTCTCTATTACGGGACCTCTCTCCTCTGCCTGGGTGCCTGGGCCTAAGTATCTGACAATGGACTGTTCCAGTGTTGGGTGACGTGAAGCATGATTCTCTGCTATGATATGAAGACTGATTCTCTGCTGACATGAAGCCAGATTCTCTATTACGGGACCTCTCTCCTCTGCCTGGGTGCCTGGGCCTAAATATATGACAATGGACTGTTCCAGTGTTGGGTGACGTGAAGCATGATTCTCTGCTGTGACATGAAGACTGATTCTCTGCTGACATGAAGCCAGATTCTTTGTTACGGGACCTCTCTCCTCTGCCAGGGTGCCGGGGCCTAAATTTATGACAATGGACTGTTACAGTGGTGGGTGACGTGAAGCCAGATTCTCTGCTATGGGACCTCTCTCCAATTGTTATTGGTTAATTTTTATTTATTTTATTTTTATTTTTATTCATTTCCCTATCCACATTTGTTTGCAGGGGATTTACCTACATGTTTCTGCCTTTTGCAGCCCTCTAGCCCTTTCCTGGGCTGTTTTACAGCCTTTTTAGTGCCGAAAAGTTTGGGTCCCCATTGACCTCAATGGGGTTGGGGTTCGGGTTCGGGACGAAGTTCGGGTCGGTTTCGGATCCCGAACCCGAACATTTCCGGGAAGTTCGGCCGAACTTCTCGAACCCGAACATCCAGGTGTTCGCTCAACTCTAATCCAGATGACTCAGCAAAGCACAAGGCACAGTAATTACACTGTTATCGCTCTCTCTGCTGTTATGGGCAGTGTCTGAACTACATATTATGACTCTATCTTGTACTAAGGCCTCTTTCACACTTGCGTTGTCCGGATCCGGCGTGTACTCCACTTGCCGGAATTACACGCCGGATCCGGAAAAACGCAAGTGTACTGAAAGCATTTGAAGACGGATCCGTCTTCAAAATGCTTTCAGTGTTACTATGGCAGCCAGGACGCTATTAAAGTCCTGGTTGCCATAGTAGGAGCGGGGGAGCGGTATACTTACAGTCCGTGCGGCTCCCGGGGCGCTCCAGAATGACGTCAGAGCACCCCATGCGCATGGATGACGTATCCATGCGATCACGTGATCCATGCGCTTGGGGCGCCCTGACGTCACTCTGGAGCGCCCCGGGAGCCGCACGGATGGTAAGTATGCTGCTCCCCGCTCCCCACTACACTTTACCATGGCTGCCAGGACTTTAGCGTCCCGGCAGCCATGGTAACCATTGAGAAAAAGCTAAACGTTGCATCCGGCAATGCGCCGAAACTACGTTTAGCTTAAGGCCGGATCCGGATTAATGCCTTTCAATGGGCATTCATTCCGGATCCGGCCTTGCGGCAAGTGTTCCGGATTTTTGGCCGGAGCAAAAAGCGCAGCATGCTGCGCTATTTGCTGCGGCCAAAAAACGTTCCGTTCCGGAACGGAAGACATCCTGATGCATCCTGAAGGACGGACTGTCCATTCAGAATGCATTAGGAAAATCCTGATCAGTATTCTTCCGGCATAGAGCCCCGACGACGGAACTCTATGCCGGAAGACTATAACGCAGGTGTGAAAGAGCCCTAATGGAGATGGGAAGGGAGAGCATATTGAGTGAGTATCCCTTATATTCCAAACTCTTCTGGTTTCAGTTGTGAACATATTACATGTTTTAAGGGGTTCTGATTTAGTTTGGTTAGAGAATACAATGTATGTCAGCAGATAGCGCAAAATGTCCTCTTCGATAGGGACCCATAATTTGTGAGGGGGTCGTCTAATTCAATGAACTATCCTGTTCAGATGCACAGCTTGAGCGAAAGTTTGTGGATCAGGTAGATCAATTCCACCATATGTTTGTGGGAGTTGAAGTGTAGAGTATTTAATTCTTGGTTTCTTGGAGTTCCATATATATTTTGAGAAAATCCTATTTAGCGTGGATAAAAAGGTGTTGGGGATATGTATGGGTAGCGCTTGTAATAGGTAAGTTATCTTTGGCCATATAAGGAATTTGGCTATATTTTTGCGACCAAACCATGATATATACAGAGTCGGCCAGGACGGTAAGATTTTGGATATCTCATGTAACAAAGGTGAGAAATTATTTTTATATAGTTGGTCATGTTCAGAAGAGATTTTTATCACATTTTTTTTTTTTTTTATGGAGAGTTGGGACCAGTCAAAAGATGATTTGGTAGATAGCAAGAAAGTCTGACGTTTAATAGACTTGCTCATGTCCACTTTAAAGTTAGATATCTTACCAAAGTCATAGAATAAGCACTCTATAATTGGCAGTGAATCAGAAGGGTTAGTTTACATCAGTAATAGGTCATCTGCATTTGCTATAGCCTTATGCTCCTCACCACCACAGTTGAACCCCCGTATACGAGTATCTTGTCTAACTTTCTGCAACAAGGTTTCCATAGTCAGCACAAAGAGCAAAGGAGATAGTAGGCAACCCTTTTGAGTACCATTGGAGAAGGGGAACACAGGCAACAGCACATCATTTAACAGCACCTTGGCGGTAGGGAAAATATAGCTTCAATAAATGTAGGTGGAATACCAAAGCTAGCGAGGATTTAAGATCATTCCAATCTACTTAGTTGAATGCCTTTTTGGCATCTGTGCTTAGCAGTATTAAGGGTTTAGCTGAGAGTTCAGCATATGTAATGAGTTGTAAAACCATATATATATATATATATATATATATATTATCCTTACCCTCTCTGCCCAATTTAGGCCGGTAATCAACACAGGGCGAATCAGTAACATGTTTCATTATCACATTGTTGTAAACAAATCATTAAACTTCAGTTCTCATAGTTGCAAGAACAAAGGATATCATGGTTCCAAAAGCAGGATCAGCGTGACGTTTGAGTCCAAATATCAGTACCTAATAAAATGTCCTGTGGATTATTATATATCGGGAGACAATGCAGATAGTCCGTGATAGGATTTGCAATCACAAATCCACAATAAGGACCAAGAATCTTCTGTTGCCATTGCCCTACCACTTTGATAAATACAAACATACAGTGTCACAATTACGGTTCCAAGTTTTAGAACAATTAAGAAGACCAAGGAGGGGTGGTGACATCAAGAAACTCCTATTACGTAGTGAAGCGTATTGGATTCATACCCTGAATACAATACACCCTAAGGGACTGAATTATGATTTTGAGATTACATGCATGCAATTGTGGTCCCTCTCTGCTTACTTATAGTACTGATATTTAGATTTTTTCCATAGACTCCAACATCATGCTGATTCTCCTTTTGGAACCATGATATTCTTTGTTCACGTAACTATGAGAACTGAAGTTTAATCATTTGTTTACAACAATGTGATAATGAAACCATTTTACTGACTCGAGCTCTGTTGATTACCGCCCTAAATTGGGCGCGACTTGTGTTACCTGCGTCCGATCCATGTGCGCTATATAGATAGATACGTGCATTGTGTAATTGACGGGGAAAGGCTGTTTGCCAAAACGCGTCAATATTTGATATATATTGCAGGAAGATGAAATAAATGAATACATTTTGAAGTGATATTGTTGCTGGGATCCTTCTATACAATTGATGTGGAGCATGCTCCTACCCAGTGCAACGTGTGAGGTGAATCGGGTGCTGGCTGGACTTGATTTTCTTATGAAAGGGGACACCAGACAATGCTGCATTATATAGCTCACCAAGATGCAGGAGCAAGATATCCGAATATGATAGGTGTCATAGTAGAATGGGGACAAGCCATCCGGGCCAGGACAATTTTTTTTTAGGTGCGGTGGCGATCGCAACTTTAATCTCCTGAAATAAAATAGGGGAGTAGAGATTCTGGGATTTGGCAATGGTTATTTGGGGAAGAAAGAGAGAAGAGAGGAAATCAGGTATCAATTTTTTTTTTGGTTTGGAGATCGACGTTGTCCTCAGTTGATTATACAGTTGCTTATAAAAGTTACTGAATTCAAGTGCTATGTCTTTCATTTTGTGTAGCAAGTTACCTGAAGGGTCCTCTAGACAAGTAGTGTTGATCGAGCAACATGATATTTGGGTGCTTGACCGACCACCCGAGTATAATGGGAGTCAATGGGAGAACCCGAGCATTTAACCAGGTACACCCTGCTCTGAAGAAGGGAGGGTGCCTGGTTCATAGGAAAATGTCAGAAATTGTTGGTAACACCCCAGAAATGGTTTTGTATACTAACAGCATGGGGAGAATGTATGGTTGCATCTTGGACTCGCTGGTCGCTGTTGGGAACTATGTTGTCCGAATAGTACGCCACTTTTACATAATGACAATAATGCGCACAAAACCAAGATAAAAAAAATGATTTTAGATGAAAAATTTATAAAAATAATTATTTCCTAAATATTTACTTGTATATAAAGTGCAAGTGCTGTTAAAAATTATAAGGAAGAGGCACTCCAATAAACCCTTAGTTACACATAAAGGAGGGCATCATACACACCCTTCAAAAATTATGATTGATGGCCTGCAGGTGAACCTCAAAAACATTAGGAGCAAGGGCATGCGGATATGACCATCTAAAACATTATGGGTGGTGGCCTGCTGCCGCTTTGGTGACTTTAGTTAACCTGGGGCCGATGGCTCGTCCACGTGACGATCCATTCGGATGTCTGGACTATCAACTTTCGATGTAATTGTCAGCTCAAAACCATTGTAAACTCCGGGTAATAGGGAATCAGTGTTTGATTCTGGAGAGGTAGTCTGAGAAACAGCTACCACATCCAAGGAGGGCAAGCGGGTGGCGCGCAAATAACACACTCCAGACTCGTGGAGGTTGTGTCGAAAAATAACAATACAGGACTCTTAAGGTTCCTTGTTATGGCCAAAGTTTGGATAAATTATGGAAAATATATATTTGTGTTCGCAAATATTTTTCCCAAAATCTGGCCCTGACACACGTTATTGCAGCACAGATGTAACAATTCACTGCAGACACCGTTTAAAAGCAAAGTGTAGATCAATTATGGAAAAAATATATTTGTTGTCAGTAATATTTTCCCCAATATCTGTCCCTGACACATGCTATTGCAGAGCAGATGTGACAATTCACTGCAGACACCGTTTATAGGCAAAGTGTGGCTAAATTATGGAAAAATATATTTGTTTTTGCTAATATTTTTCCCAATATCTGGCCCTGACAAACGCTTTTGCAGTGCAGATGTGACAATTCACTGCAGACACCGTTTATAGGCAAAGTGTGGATAAATTATGGAAAAAATATATTTGTTTTCGCAAATATTTTTCCCAATATCTGGCCCTGACACACGCTATTGCAGCACAGATGTGACAATTTATTGCAGACACGTTTATAGGCAAAGTGTGGCTAAATTCTGGAACAAATATATTTGTAGTCAGTAATATTTTTCCCAATATCTGGCCCTGACACACTTATGTAGCGCAGGTGTGACAATTCAGTGCAGGAAATGTTTATAGGCAAAGTGTGGATAAATTATGGAAAAAATATATTTGTTTTTGTTATTTTATTTATTTTTTACAATATCTGGCCCTGACACACACTATTGCAGCACAGATGTCACAATTCACTGCAGACACTGTTCATAGGCAAAGTGTGGATAAATTATGGAAAAAATATAATTGTTTTTGCTAATATTTTTCCAATATCTGGCCCAAACACACACACTATTGCAGCTCAGATGTGACAATTCACTGCAGACAAAGTTTAAAAGCAAAGTGTGGCTAAATTATGGAAAAAATATATTTGTAGTCAGTAATATTTTTCCCAATATCTGGCTCTGACACACACTATTTCAACCCAGATTTGACAATTCACTGCAGACACCATTTTAGGCAAAGTGTGGATAAATTATGGAAAAAATATATTTCTTGTCAGTAATATTTTTCTCAATGTCACGCCCTGACACACTTACGTAGCGCAGATGTGCCAATTCACTGCAGATACCGTTTATAGGCAAAGTGTGGACAAATCATGGAAAAAATATATTTGTTTTTGCTAATATTTTTCCCAATATCTGGCCCTGACACACTTGTGTAGCGCAGATGTGACAATTCACTGCAGAAAAAGTTTATAGGCAAGGTGTGGATAAATTATGGAAAAAATATAATTGATTTTGCTAATATTGTTCCCAATATCTGGCCCTGACACAAGCTATTGCAGTGCAGATGTGAAAATTCACTGCAGACACTGTTTAAAGGCAAAGTGTGGATAAATTATGGGAAAAATATAATTGTTTTTGCTGATATTTTTCCCAATATCAGGCCCTGACACACGCTATTGCAGCGCAGATGTGACAATTCACTGCAGACACCGTTTATAGGCAAAGTGTCTATAAATTATGGATAAAATATATTTGTTGTCAGTAATATTTTTCCAAATATTTGGCCCTGACACACACTATTTCAGTGCAGATGTTACAATTCACTGCAGACACCATTTATAGGCAAAGTGTGGATAAATTATGGAAAAAATATAATTGTTTTCGCTAATATTTTTCCCAATATCTGGCCCTAAAACACAGAAGCTATTGCTGAATAGATGTCACAAGTCACTGCAGACACTCTTTCTAGAAATAAAAACCCCGTAAAGTATAGAAAAAAAAATTCGGACTGCTTTGCAAGATTAAAATGGTGCCACCACACACAAAAGTCCTTAAAAGGACTTTTGGGTCTTTGAAACATTTAAAAATTTAGTAAATTGCGATCACAAACTCCCTACACTATCTGTCCCTTCCTAACCGCAGCTCTCCCTGTCTCGTAATGAGCCAAACCCGTGTCATCGGGTGCTATATAGCACCCGATGACACGTTCTGGCCAGCCAATCACTGTAATGCCAGTAGCCAACATGGCTTCTGGCATTACAGGGGCGGCAGTACTTACCTGCATGCTTATTGGCTGCTTAGCAGCCGCAAAACGTGCAAGGAGGAGACTCGAGCATGGTAATCGAACACATGCGGTACTCGGCCGAGTACCGCCATGTGCCAAGCATAGCGATGCTATAGCCGAACAGATATTCAGCCGAGCATGCTCGCTCAGTACTGGAGACTAGCAATGAATGATTTAGTTTTCCTATTTTTAGACTGAGCTACCATAAATCTAGTTTACGGCCATGTTTGTAATGTTTGTATTTGATGAAAAGTTAAGCTCTGGCTGGGCAGAGATTTAAGATAATTTTTAAACTCATCTGGAAGGGACGTTAAATCTACGAGATGTGAGGCTAACAGTGATCTCTTGTGCAGACATTCCAATTGTTAGATTCTCTGTTGTAATTCTGATATTTTCTTGGTCTTTTCTTTGTGTACATGTGAAGAGAGAGCTATGCACTTACCTCTGATATGTGATTTATGAGCTTTCCAGAGTGTCTGTAGGTAGACCTCCCCATTACCGTTTATCTCAAAGAACTCCTCCAGAAGTCACATAACTTTAATAACGTTCTGGGGGGATTTTAGCAGTAGGTCATTCAACTTCCAACATCTAGAAATAGGTGGGAATGAGGGTATTGTGTACATTAGTTCAACCAAGGAGTGACCGGAGAGAACTTGTGTTTTAATACTGCCACTCTTCCAATAGGTAATTAATAGGTGAGTAATGTGTGAAGTCTTTAATTGAGGGGTGTAAATCGTGCCACAAAGCAGCTAATTGTATGGAGTAGAGTAATCATTTTAGTTTCGCTAAGGCCCTGTATCGAAGAGCAGATTTAACATTAGATATGTCTATTAGTTCAAAGCCACATTGAAGTCGTCAACTAAGACTAAGGTCCCTTATGAAAAACAGGATATTTTCTTCCAGAACAAAATCAGCCAACGGATTTCTTCCCTATTGGGAGCATAAATATTCCCCAAAGTAAACATGGAATTACCCAATTTACTTTTAATAAAATGATAGTGGCCCTCGGAATCCACACACTTATCCACTATGGAAAAGGTTTGCTAATCCTCATACTGACACTTTTTGATGCGCCACTTATAGAGCCCGAGTGATACCATGTAGAAAGTGTTACCTGTTCATAGTGGGATTTGTTTTCCTGAAGTGCACTTCCTGCAGTAAACAGATATCTGCTTTATATGCTTTTTTAAGAAAATAAATCCCCTGGCCTCTCTTGGATGGGGAGTTTAGCCCTCTCACATTGTAGGATACTATATTAAGGAGTGTCATTTGTATATCTGCTTGAGTGAACCTTTAGCTTTGTGACCACTTTGTTATCAGGGGCCCATGGAATAGGAGGGAGGGAGGGAGGAAGGAGCAAGGAAAGAGGGTGAAAGGGAAGGTTTGAGTTTAGGAGCAAAACAAAAACAACAAATCAATACAAAATCAACAGTAATCATTTGTTGATAAACTGAACAATCAAACTATGAAGTGTAAGACCTAAGGCGTGTCATACGCCTCATAAATGAATGTATAGAATGTACAGCCTGTGATATCATGGCTGTAGAGACCCAACAAGTCACAGATACATGGTGGAAGCAATGAGAGAGAGTAAAGGGTTGAAAGTATTGTAAAGAAGATAGAAAAGAAGGAAAACAATAGTGCTACAAGGGAGTAGTGGAAAAATGTATAGTTGGAAAGCTTTTGTAATAAAGGATAATGAGCGATGTCAGTAGTGATGGACGAACTTCGGGACGATTCGCGAATGCGTGTTCGTGATCAAAATTTCACGAACCACGCGTTTGCGGCAGACCCCACTGACTTTAATGGCAGGCAAATCTGAAAAACTTTAGGTAATATTTGCAGACACTTACTAGAAGTGCACAAATAGTCCCACAACATGGACAGTGACATACCAGAGGGGGATCAATGACAAAAATTCCCACAAAAAATATGTATTTTAATCAGGGGCCCCAAAAATTAGGCATTTACCTGACAGAAAAGAACAAGTGATTATGTGGCTGGAGGTATATTAAATGGTCACTGGATAACAATTTTACTGTAGGCCAGTACAGGCCCCAAAAATTAGACATTCACCTGACAGAAAAGAACAAGTGATTTTGTGGCTGGAGGTATATTAGATGGTCACTGGATAACTATTTTACTATAGGCCACTGTAGTAGAGGCCCCAAAAATTAGGCATTCAACTGTCAGAAAAGGCCTTTTATGCCGCAGTATATACATAAGACAAGGACTATTCTTTGTTCTGGGTGGTGGCAGACATGGGTGGGATCGCAGGAGGAAATTCAATTACACGTGGTCATCACAGGTGTTGAATTCCTCCGAGATCCATGCCTCATTCATTTCTAGAAATGTAAGGTAGTCCACACTGTCATGAGCTAGGTGAGTGCGTTTATTGGTCATGGTCCCCCCTGCTGCGCTGAACATCCATTCGGACAGGACACTCAATGAGGGGCAAGCCAAGAGTTTCATGGCAAAATGTGCCAGATCTGGCCACAGGTCAAGCCTGCACACCCAGTAGTCCAGGGGTTCCTCAGACACCAGTCGGTCTAGGCATTCCCTGAGGCTGGATCCCTAGGGCAGCTGTCGATGGGTTAGCTGAAAGAATCATCTCATATCTGAAGTGACCAACACATCTTCAAATAGCCCTCTTCTTTCAGGTGTGGCAGGATTGGTACCCGCACCTGTTTTGCTGTGGGTGGAAATTCCTCTGTCAGTGCCCGTGACAGCAGAATGCAGCATCTCTCGCAGCAAGGCCTGGAAATTCTGCATTCTGACAGACATTTTGTGTTTGTACCGGGGGTCTAAGTATGTTGCCACCTAGTAATGGCTCCTGCCCTTTCTGCTTTTTATACAGCAGTCCCTCTTCAAACACTGGAGCATGAAGGCCACCATTTGCACAAAATTAGAAGCAGTGTAGTGCCCTGGCTCCTGCTCATCGCCCAGAAGAATGTCTTCTCTCCCCCTGACACGGACAACACCAGGAATCCCCGAAACGTTTAAAGCCCCCCTCAAAGACTGCTCTCCTTGCTCCTCCTCCCCCCAGCCACCATCCTCCTCTGACTCCTCTTCAGATTCCTGCTGACTTCTCTCAGGAATTAATTAAGCATTGCGACTTCCTCATCTTCCAGCTTCTGCTTCTCGACGGCTTGATCAATGACACTACACAATGCACACTCTAGAAAGAAAGCATAAGATATGATGTCATTGATGGTGCCCTGGCTGCGACTGAGCAGTTTGGTGATCTCATCAAGTGGCCGCAAAAGTCTGCAGGACGTCCTGGAACCCGTGGTATTTGGTACCAAATCGCTGAATGACTAAGTTCAGGACGTGTGCCATGCATGGCAAGTGTGTCTTTTTGCTCCATTTCAGTGCGCTCAACAGATTAGGACCGTTGTCGCACACCACTTTACCAACTGTCAAATTGAGCAGGGTTGTCCACTGATCAGCCTTTGACTGCAGAGCTGAAAGCAGTGCAGGAACGGTGTGGCTCTTGGCTTCCAGGCACAACAGCCGCAGCACAGCATGCAACATCTTACCTGGCACATCGAATAGGTTCTGGGGAGCTTGGGGGGTGCAGCGGAAGAGGCAGTAGCAGTGGAAAAGGAGGAGTCAGCCTAGGAGGACACGGAGGATCGAGTAGGAGGAGGAGAAGAGGAGGCAGGCCTGCATGCAATCTGTGGTTGTAACACCAAATCCACATGGGTGCAATGGTTTACATGCTTGACAGCCATCAGAAGGTTAACCCAGTGGGCAGTAAAAGTTATGTACCTTCCCTGCCCGTGTTTGCTAGACCACAAGTCTGTGGTCAGATGTACGCTTTCTTGGCACCAACACTGTGTGCCAGAAATATATTCACTTGCCGCTGAACGTGGCCATATAGCTCTGGGATCCCCTTCTGGAAGAAATATTTCCTTCCGGGGACTTTCCATTGCTGTGTGCCAAAGGCCACAAATTTTCTAAAGGCCTCTGAGTCCACCAGTTTATATGGCAGTAGTTGGCTGGCTAGCAGTTCCGACAAGCCAGCAGTCAGCCGTTGGGCAAGAGGATTATCCAACATCATGAATTTTTACCCTCAAACATTTGGGCCGCGACAATGGCATGGTGGAAGGTGGAGTGGAGGACAAATGGGAGAAGATCGAAGAAGGAGAACAGGCAGGACGTGGAGCGCCGGGAGTGTGGCTTTGTGCGTTTTGACGGTGTTGCTCCCACTGGGCTCGGTGATGGGAGGTCAGGTGCCTTAAGGTGGTCATCCCTAGATGTCAACACTATTGTCAGCATCTGACACGTCAAAAAAAAACCACACTGCGGAGCCATGTGCTGGCATCCTGGGAGTGCAAGATGTGAACGTGCATGGTGTATGGCTCGCTCCAGATACATTTGAAGTCTGCTTTTTCCCTACTGTGCACTGCGAGTTCTGCCTGCTTCTCCTCTCTATTTGCTACCCCGTCTCTCCCTCTGAACTGCCCTTCTCTTCCTCTCTTGTGGGCACCCAGGTGACGGCCATCAACACATCATCATCGTCACCTTCACCACCACTGACATTAGAGATCTCGGAGTAGGCAGCAAAAGCGGGGATGAACCCCCTTGTGCTGATCTGGGTACAGTCGTCAGACCATTGGATGACTGCCATTGCTACATCCTTTTCCTCATCCGATGCCAATAATGGCTGCATATCAGTAAGGTCTGGATGGAAAAAAATTTCCTCTGACTCGAGTGGAGGGGATATGGTGGTGGTGGTGTCTTTGGGGGTGCACACAGCAGAGAGTGAGGAGGGTGCAGATACAAAGGATAAGGAGGGGGCAGAAGCAGAATGCTGAGTGAGTCACTCAATCAACTCTGGTGCATCCTTTGATGTAATCACACACACCTTTTCCAACTTCACACTTAGTCTCCAGCCTGGAAGCAGGTATATCAATCCCCTTAAAGGGGTTGTCCGATTTATGAAAAAAAAAAATATAACACTGAAAATCTGATGACCAGCAATATGTTACTAAGCTAAGCAAGTTTTATGATATATATATATATGTGTGTGAAGGCATTTTGCCTGGATTTGTGGGAGGGGCTGAGGTCCGCCTCCAGCCTATTTAGGGCACCCCCTTTACCTGGCTCCTGCACCGTCCGAGGTCTGAGCTTTGACGACCATGCGGTCACACGTTCATGACGGTCATTTCAGCCCACATGCAAGCCCCATTTCTCACGTCTCGATCCAACCAGTCACACGCGCAAGCATGTACTTGTTTCATACTCACGTTTTTCATGATCCCATCAAGGTCACGTGTCCGTTCGCACCACAGTCCACACTCGTCTTACCACTTTCTTTCAAACCCCTTTTAGGCGGTCTAGCATAGACATATTTTTCTCCACATATGTGTTCTGTGAATTTCTTACCACCAGGTACGTACACCTGCTCTTACGACTCGCATTTCTTTTCATTTCTAGGCCTAGAAGAGTGAGTCACCACTCACATCCAGTGCTGCATTCACCCACTTGTTCTTACATCATGCGTTTTACCCTGCTTCCACTAAAGCTGCATTTCTTTTCATTTCTAGGCCATGAAAGTGTGTTCCTACTATGTTCGCAAGTTGGTTATTCGTTGGTCATGACAAGGGTTATCTCTTAGCGAGCTGCAATGCCTCTGGCTCTTGTTGTCTCCATCAGTTCAATTTCACGCTTCACGGTTGATTAATGTTTCGGTTGTGCACGTGGTTCAGATCACTACTGTCCATGCATTTTTTCCACCAGGTCTGGCTCATGTTTAACTAATTATCATCACCGTGAGGTCATCTCGTTCAGTCCCTTGGCTTCAGGGGCCCGGTGACCGTTCTCGTGTTGTCCATTAGGGGGACTATCAATCTGCCATTAGTCGCCCACGCATGGCTTCTCCGTTTAGTTTCACTCACAGCACTCCGCCATTGGTCTCCCACGCGTGTCTTCTCCGGTTTAGCACACACCCACGACTCCACCATTAGTCTCTCACGCATGGTTTCTCCGGTTCAGTTGTATACATACGACTCCGCTATTGGAGTCTCGCACGCATGGCTCCGCCATTAGAGTCTCTCAAGCATGGCTTCTCCGTTTTAGTGTTTCACATATAACTCCGCCATTAGAATCTCTCACACATGGCTTCTCTGTTTTAGTGTTTCACATATAACTCCGCCATTAGAGTCCCTCACGTATTACTGCGCCGTTTTAGTTTTACACACATCTCTCTGCCATTACAGACTCTCACGCATTACTTCGCCGTTTTAGTTTTACACACATCTCTCCGCCATTACAGACTCTCACGCATTACTTCGCCGTTTTAGGTTTACACACATTTCTCCGCCATTACAGACTCTCACGCATTACTTCGCCGTTTTAGTTTTACACACATTTCTCCGCCATCACAAACTCTCACGCATTACTTCGCCGTTTTAGTTTTACACACATTTCTCCGCCATTACAGACTCTCACGCATTACTTCGTCGTTTCAGTTTTTACACACATTACTCCGCCATTACCGACTCTCACGCATTACTTCACCGTTTAGGTTACACTTATTACTCCGCCATTAAAGTCTCTCACGCCTTACTTCGCCGTTTTACTTTCAAACACATAACTCCGCCATTAGAGACTCTCACGCATCACTTCGCCGTTTTACTTTCACACATAACTCCGCCATTAGAGTCTCTCACATATGACTCCGTCATTAGAGTCTCTCACGCATGGCTTCTCCGTTTTAGTGTCACACACATGACTCCTCCATTAGTCTCATGCATGGCTTCTCTCCGGGTAGTGTCACGCATATGTCTTTGCCAGTAGAATCTCTCACGCATGGCTTCTCCGTTTCAGTGTTACACACATAACTACGCCATTAGAGTCTCCCACGCATTACTTTGCCGCTTGGTTACACATATGACTCTGCCATTATTGTCACGCATGGCTTCTCCGTTTGGTGTCACACATATGACTTCGCCAGTAGAATCTCTCACGCACGGCCCTGCCATTAGAGCCTCTCACGCATGGCTTCTCGGTTCTAGTTTTACACATATGGCTCTGCCATCAGAGTCTCTCACGCATGGCTCCGCCATTTGAGTCTCACGCATGGCTTCTCCGTATTATTTTACACACATGGCTCCGCCATTAGAGTCTCTCACGCATGGCTCCGCCATTAGAGTCTCACGCATGGCTTCTACGTAATAATTTCACACACATGACCACACCATTAGAGTCTCTCACGCATGGCTCCGCCATTAGAGTCTCTCACGCATGGCTTCTCCGTATTATTTTTACACATATGGCTCCGCCATTAGAGTCTCTCACGCATGGCTCCGCCATTAGAGTCTCACGCATGGCTTCTCCGCATTAATTTCACACACATGACCCCGCCATCAGAGTCTCTCACGCATGGCTCCGCCATTAGAGTCTCTCACGCATAGCTTCTCCGTATTATTTTTTACACATATGGCTCCGCCATTACAGTCTCTCACGCATGGCTCCGCCATTAGAGTCTCTCACGTATCGCTTCCCCATTTAAATTCCACACACATAACTCCGCCAGTCGAGGCCGGCTGCGTGGTCCCACAACCAGCAGGTTCCATGTCTTTTCCGCCTTCAGACCCGCTCGCATGGCTCGGTCATCTGTGGCTTGCGATACAATTATCTTGTGGTGACTCGCACGCGTGGCTTGCGCCATTAGAGTCTCTCTCACGTTATCATTTTCTCTGACTTTTAATTTCTAGGTTATCAGATTCCTCCTGGAACATAACATCACGCCCCCTTTTGTCATGGCTTCTCTTCTGGGGTTGCTTCTTTTTGCCACCTTAAACTCAAATGTCATACAACGCCATCATACGCTATCTCACTGGCATTCTACACCACATGCCAATCTTACACCCTAATAACATCAGTTGCATGGCCTCTCACCAAATCAAAACCATACTCAGAGGTATTCAGAAGGCGGAACCCGCACGTCCAGCCCAGAGGCTACCCATTAACAATCATATTTTCAAGGCATTATCCGACTTACTAGATGCCAAGCCTTCTGAAGCAGATACCAACTCCATCCTCAAAACAGAAATTTACTTGGCCTTCTACGGTTTCCTGAGGCCCGGGGAATTCACTACAACCTCCACGACCCAAGACACACCTTGTCTTCTTGTCTCCCACTTGGCAAAACACATGGATCATTACATCCTGACCTTACCTCACTCCAAGAGTAGTCAGCACTTACCCGTCAACATTTCATATTACCCCACGCACAACAGATGGTGTCTGTAAGTAACTGGCTCAGAGGTGTGATGGTGTAGGGGTGCTTTGCTGGTGACACTGTTGGGGATTTATTCAAAATTCAAGGCATACTGAACCAGCAGTTGTGGAAGCAGGTATAGAGAACCCCTTAATCAATATTTGGTAGAATCAGGTATATTGCACCCCTCAATCACTATTTGTGGAAGCAGGTATATCAAACCCCTTAATCAATATTTTGTGGAAACAGGTATATCACACCCCTCAGTATATCACACCTATCAATAGCACACCTATATCAGTCCTTAAAAGGACCTTTGTGGCCCTTTTAGCTAGCATTTGGTGTCCCTAACAGTCGGTCCCTTCTCCACAGAGCAACCTCTACCTACACTGGCAAAACACAGAATGTAAAATGGCTGCCATATTGGGTTCTGTTATAGGGTGGGGGTGTGTCCATGTGCTGAAACGTCTCAATTGGCTGTCTTGTCCCACCTGATGGATGTGTCATGGTTCAAAGTTTGACACAATTAAAAAGAATATGGCGCCGGCGGACATCACCATATGTTTGCATGTTCGTTGAATAGCGAATGCGCAAAGTTTGCCGCGAAACGACCGTCGGGCGAACCGCAAGGCCATCTCTACATGTCAGCATTATAGAGTGTCCATAGGTAGCAGCTTAATAAAGGAGAATGGTATGATATGTAACAGCAAAGAGACTAATAGTTGTGCAAGAGAGCAGTGAAAGGTGGTGAAATGGTGATGTCAGGACTTCTGCATCCCAATTAGGTGTTGGCCTAGTTAAAGAAAGAAAAATTAGATGAGAAAAGAAAATCATTGTATACGTAAAACGGTATGTAGTATAGCTATAATACAATTAGATATTCTTGTGGTGGCATCATAAAGTAGCTATCTGCCAGTATTTAAGACGTACAGAAAAGGAAAGCAGGTGAGGACAAAGCGATGAAAGGATTTAAAGATATAGGTCTCAAAAAAGGGGGGGGATAAAGTTGCAAGAGAGCAAAATGGAATATAGCGACAGAAGCAGAATGAAGAGGAGAAAAAAGTCAGTATTGATTGAAGGTATAGTATCACTCATGATCAGGGTACTGGTAGTTAGAGAAGTGTCCCTTTTACCGACAGATTGGTTCAGGCGTTGTCTACAATGATGCTTTTTGGTGTTAGCCTTGCCACTTTCCTCTTGGATTTCATACTGCGACTGTAGGATACCTCTTCCTATTGAGTAGGTGGCTGAATATGTGTTAAATTGGCCAGATCTTTCACCACTGCTCAGTCAGGAATCTGGAGTTCAGGTAGATCCAAGATCGTGTAAGCATCTGGGAGGTCAGAAACTGACGAATCAGGATCCGTTTACCTCCAATTGAGAACATGAGTCAAAATGGGAATTTCCACCTATTTGAAAGCCTTTAGATCTGAAAGCTTCTGTTAACGGCTTAAGGATTCTTCTCTTTATAATATTTGTAGAGATAAGTCTTGATAAATATGTATTTGGACATCCTCAAATTCAATATGGGTAGATGATCTGTTAAGACGTAGAATCTCCTCCTTCACACTGTAATTGAGGAGGCAACATATTACATCTTGTGGTGATTCAGAGTCTTTGGGCTTCCTCCGTAATGGTCTGTGGATACGCTCTATAATGATGTCATCCGGATGAGAGTCCCCCAGAATGGAGCGGAAAATTTGCAGTATGGTTTAATGCAGGGCCATAGGTGCAATGGATTCTGGGAGACCTTTTATTCTCAAGTTGTTCTTGCGGCCTCTGTTTTCCTGATCCTCTTTGGCTTCAAAGGCATCATTAAGGTAATTTTGGCAGGTGGACATGCTGTCTGTAACAGCTGTGCTATAACTGCATATAGCTGCTTGTGTAGTTTCCTGTTGCTCTACTTGTGCCCCAATTTGTTTCATTTCTTGCTTTATGTCTTGCAAATCTTTAGAAAGGGGGTCTAGAGCCTTGGCCAGAGTTTTATCCAAAGATTTTTGTAAAAAAAAAAACAGGAGATTGGGAGAGAGTTCATTTCACTGTCTGACTCTTCTCCAGTGTCTACATGTGCCATAGGAAAGGAATCTTTAGATGGTGTAGTCATCTTTTGAATGACAGTGTTGGAATTTTTAATTTTCATGTATTTGTCCATTTCTCTGCTTGGGGCAGTGGATTTTTGGGTATTACTAGAGTCTTTAGAGGCAGTGTTCCCTATTTTAAACATGTTGGCAACAAAAAAAAGAAGCAATAAAGTTGTTGGGTCACTTGGATGCCATGCTAGCTGGATTACATCAGGAAGAACTGCTAAATGAGCAAATCATGATTATTATAGTGATAAGCAGGGCTGTAACCATCGTAAAAATTAGGACTATATCCTGAAGGTAGTGATGGTGTATCACAAGCTGAGGTATAGGCTAGGCAGACTGGTAAACAGTCTAGAAAAATTAGAGCGTTGTTCCTAAGGAGGGGGAGTGTGGTCTGATACCGCTAATATATATTAAGTAGTGGGTTTCAGTAGAAGTAGACTGAAATTCAGGACTTACTCAGCGGTCCAGGGAGCATGTTTTCAGAGAACGAATCCACCAGGGAACCTCCAAACAACCGGCCAGGCTCGTCCCCAATGCCAGGTCTATCCAAAAGATGCTTGGTTCCTGTTGTGGTGGCCCTGTAGCATTGATATGTAGCGGGACCTCCAGGCTGCAAGTGTATGCAGGGCTTACTTGGTATTCCGGAGAGCAGGCTAATCTTCTAGGGACTTACGGTCAGGCTTGACACAGCACCAGTCTACGGTCGCGGCCTAATGAAGGTTGGGAAGGCGTCCTACCGGGTCTGCCAGTCTGTGGCTTCGGCTTAAACTGTAACCCCAGGGATTTAGTGTGCAAACGGGCCAGCAGGTCAGAAGTTCCAGGCTGGACGTCAGTTAGGCCTTTTCAGTTAGTAAAGACCAAACCTCCAGTCAGCGCAGGGTCTGGAAGGTCCTGGACATATGGAACAAGGTGCATGGGCCAATTCTTGCTTGGGTTGGTTCTGGAACCTTGTTATCTGCCAATGGCCAAGGATTAAACAATTCAGGTCAGAGCGCCCTCTGAAACCCATCTTGGCAGCACAGTGGCAGACCATGCCCCCAGTATGGTGCATTTTTAAACATGCCACTTTTTAATACCTTTAACCCCTTCCCGACTGCCATACCACCATATACATGCTATCTGCACATAACCCATTGCAGATAGCACATATATAAATGTAATGACATCTCTTTAATCCAAGCGCTGCAAAACGCTTGGATTAAAGCTTCTGCCCCTGCACTGTCGCTGTCAGGGACAGTGCAGAGTCCAGTAATGCCGGCAAGGGACCAGAGTGGTCCCTTGCCAGCGATCGCTCTAATTGGTTAGTCTGTGTAGACTAACCAATCGGATTGCTGCAGTGTAAAAAGTGCTGGTTTCAGGCTCAGATCTGCTATCTGTTCCTCTGCCACAGATCTGTAGCCCCCGCCCCCCCCTGAATGTTCGGCCGCGCGCTGTCTGTGCCGGCAACTATGCCCGCCTGCCCCCATCCATGTCCTCTGCCCCTATCCATGTCCTCTGCCTCCACCCATGTCCACTTCCCAGCCCTCATTTATGCCCCCTTATGCGGTCCTTCTTCTGTATCTGAGGGCGGCGGCTCTATTCATGAGCCGCCACCATCAGCAGCGACTGTCAGCTGTAGGCTGACACTCTGCTGTCAGCGGCATCCAAGGGGTTAACAGAGGGATGGGGATCCCTCTCTCAACCATCGGCCGCCTTGCAAAGGCGTCCAGTGTTGCCATCTATCAGTGTAAAACTGATAGTATTATACTTTGCAATGCAAGATCATTGCAAAGTATAGTACAGCAGTTACGCCCCACTGGATCTTCAAGATCCAAGAGGGACTTTATAAAAAAAGGTGTGAAAGTAAAACACTGCTTTTTCCCCACATTCGCTCATTTATAAGAGATTAAAAAATTCATAAATAAAATAAACTACTCATAATTGGAGTCCATAATGACCTGATCTATAAACTGATCATGGTACTAATCCTGTGTGGTGAACACTGTAAAAAAATAAATAAGAATAAACAATGGCAGAATAGATACACCTTCCAAAAATATTTAATAAAAATTATCAAAAAGTCATATGTATCTTAAAATATTATACCAATAAAAACTACAGCCCTTCCCTCTAAAAATAAGCCCTCATACAACTATGTTGATGGGAAAATAAAAAAGTCATGGGTTTTAGATTTTGTACCAATAAAAATTACAGCCTGTCATGCAAAAAAAACAAGCTGTCATGCAGCTACATTGATGGAAAAATCTAAAAGTTATGGGTCTTCAATTTGGTGATGCAAAAAAAAAAAAAATGTATATGTTTAATAGTGATTTAATGATATCAAAGTGGTAGAACATGAATAAAATTATATAAATATAAATCTCCAGAACTGTATCAATCCACAAAATAAAACCATCATATCAAATATGCTCCATAAAAAAAAAAAAAAAACACTATCAGAATTGCAATATTAGCCACTCCACCTCATAAAAAAAAATTAAATAAAAGCAATCAAAAAGTCATGTGTACCCGATAATGGTACTATTAAAAACTAAAGCTCACCCTGCAAATAAAGAGCCCGCACACAGCTCAGTCAAAAACAATTTAATGAATTGTGGCCCTTAAAATCAATATCAGCAAATTTCATGTTAGAAAATGCAGATGTCACTCCTTTCATTTTAAATTCATTTTAATACAGGGTGTTGTCATATTCAGGAGAAAATGGGTAACAAATTATGGAGTGCAGTTTCTCCTGGTATCCCTTGTTAAAGCGAAAAATGTGGGCTTTTTGGTGACTTTTTCTTGTAAAAAATTGAATTTTTAATTTTCACAACCATGTGTTTCTAAATATTATGAAACGCCTCTGAGGTAAAAGTGGTCAGTAAACCTCTCAATTAGTTATTTGAGGGGTGTAATTTGCAAAATAGAGTCACTTTTGGATGGTTTCTGCAGTACGCCAGTCCCTTAGGCCCCTTTCACACGGGCGAGTTTTCCGTGCGGGTGCGATGCGTGCGGTAAACGCATTGCACCCGCACTGAATCCTGACCCATTCATTTCTATGGGGCTGTGCACACGAGCGGTGATTTTCACGCATCACTTATGCGTTGCGTGAAAATCGCAGCATGCTCCTCTTTGTGCGTTTTTCACGTAACGCAGGCCCTATAGAAATGAATGGGGTTGCGTGAAAATCGCATGCATCCGCAAGCAAGTGCGGATGCGGTGCGATTTTCACACATGGGTTCTAGGTGACAGTCTATTCACTGTATTATTTTCCCTTATAACATGGTTATAAGGGGAAATAATAGCATTCTGAATACAGAATGCTTAGTATAATAGTGCTGGAAGGGTTAAAAATAATAAAAAAGTTAACTCACCTTCTCCTCTTGTTCGCGTAGAGGCCGGTCTGTTCTTTAGCTGTGGACTGAAGGACCTTTGATGACGTCAGATCACATGCTCCATCACCATGGTGATGTACCATGTGATGGAGCATGTGATCTGACATCACCTCAGGTCATTCAGTCCACAGCTAAAGAACAGACCGGGATCTACGCGAACAAGAGGAGAAGGTGAGTTAACTTTTTTATTATTTTTAACCCTTCCAGCACTATTATACTAAGCATTCTGTATTCAGAATGCTATTATTTTCCCTTATAACCATGTTATAAGGGAAAATAATACAATCTTCAGAACATCAATCCCAAGCCCGAACTTCTGTGAAGAAGTTCGGGTTTGGGTACCAAACATGCGCGATTTTTCTGACGCGAGTGCAAAACGCATGACAATGTTTTGCACTCGCGCGGAAAAATCGCGCATTTTCCCGCAACGCACCCGCCTCTTATCCAGGCAAAAAACATGACGCCCGTGGAAAGAGGCCTTAGGGTGAGTGAATGTGAGGTCACGGGGGTCAGTTAACAGACCGAGGGTTGCAGCAGTGATGGAGAGGCTGGCACTAGGGATGAGCGAACTCGAACTGTATAGTTCGGGTTTGTACCGAATTTTGGGGTGTCCGTGACACGGACCCGAACCCGGACATTTTCGTAAAAGTCCGGGTTCGGGTTCGGTGTTCGTCGCTTTCTTGGCGCTTTTGTGACACTTTCTTGGCGCTTTTTGAAAGGCTGCAAAGCAGCCAATCAACAAGCGTCATACTACTTGCCCCAAGAGGCCGTCACAGCCATGCCTACTATTGGCATGGCTGTGATTGGCCAGAGCACCATGTGACCCAGCCTCTATTTAAGCTGGAGTCACATAGCGCCGCCCGTCACTCTGCTCTGATTAGCGTAGGGAGAGGTTGCGGCTGCGACAGTAGGGCGAGATTAGGCAGATTAACTCCTCCAAAGGACTTGATTAATCGATCGATCTGCAGCTGTGCATCATTGAGCTGCTGATACTCAATTGCTCACTGTTTTTAGGCTGCCCAGACCGTTTGTCAGTCACTTTTTTCTGGGGTGATCGGCGGCCATTTTGTGTCTTGCTGCGACCAAGTGCATCCAAGCTGCGACCAAGTGCATTTAACCCTCAATAGTGTGGTTGTTTTTTGGCTAAAGCCTACATCAGGGTGAAGCTGTCACACCAAGTGCATTTAACCAGCAATAGTCTGTTTATTTTTTGGCCATATACTACATCAGGGGCAAGCTGCGCCTGTCACCAAGTGCATTTAACCCTCAATGGTGTGGTTGTTTTTTGGCTAAAGCCTACATCAGGGTGAAGCTGTCACACCAAGTGCATTTAACCAGCAATAGTCTGTTCAATTTTTGGCCATATACTACATCAGGGGCAAGCTGCGCCCGTTACCAAGTGCATTTAACCCTCAGTAGTGTGGTTGGTCAAGCTGTCACCCCAAGTGCATTTAACCAGCAATAGTCTGTTCATTTTTTGGCCATATACTACATCAGGGGCAAGCTGCGCCCGTCACCAAGTGCATTTAACCCTCAGTAGTATGGTTGGTCAAGCTGTCACACCAAGTGCATTTAACCAGCAATAGTCTGTTCATTTTTTGGCCATATACTACATCAGGGGCAAGCTGCGCCCGTCACCAAGTGAATTTAACCCTCAGTAGTGTGGTTGGTCAAGCTGTCACACCAAGTGCATTTAACCAGCAATAGTCTGTTCATTTTTTGGCCATATACTACATCAGGGGCAAGCTGCGCCTGTCACCAAGTGCATTTAACCCTCAATGGTGTCGTTGTTTTTTGGCTAAAGCCTACATCAGGGTGAAGCTGTCACACCAAGTGCATTTAACCAGCAATAGTCTGTTCATTTTTTGGCCATATACTACATCAGGGGCAAGCTGCGCCCGTCACCAAGTGCATTTAACCCTTAGTAGTGTGGTTGGTCAAGCTGTCACACCAAGTGCATTTAACCAGCAATAGTGTGGTTATTTTTTGGCCATATCCCAGTCTAATTCTGTCACTAAATCCATACCGGTCACCCAGCGCCTAAATAGTAGGCCTCAAATTTATATCCCGCTAAATCTGTCATTACCGCTGTACTGTTGTGGCTGAGCAAGTTATTTAGTGTCCGTCAAAGCACATTTTTTGTTCAGGGTTGAAATACAATTCCCAATTTAGCAATTTCATAATTTATTGGTTTCTGCTATATCAGAGCTATTTGAAATCTATCCCTAAAAGGGTATATAATATTCAAGGTGCACATAGGGTCATTCAGAATAACTTCACACACACGCTACTGTGCATTTCCAAGTCTAATTCTGTCACTAAATCCATACCGGTCACCCAGCGCCTAAATACTAGGCCTCAAATTTATATTTTGCTAAATCTGTCGTTACCGCTGTCCTGTTGTGGATGGGCAAGTTATTTAGTGTCCGCCAAAGCACATTTTTTGTTCTGGGTTGAAATACAATTCCCAATTTAGCAATTTCATAATTTAGTGGTTTCTGCTATATCAGAGCTATTTGAAATCTATCCCTAAAAGGGTATATAATATTCAAGGTGCACATAGGGTCATTCAGAATAACTTCACACACACGCTACTGTGCATTTCCAAGTCTAATTCTGTCAGTAAATCCATACCGGTCACCCAGCGCCTAAATACAAGGCCTCAAATTTATATCCCGCTAAATCTGTCATTACTGCTGTCCTGTTGTGGATGGGCAAGTTATTTAGTGTCCGCCAAAGCACATTTTTTGTTCTGGGTTGAAATACAATTCCCAATTTAGCAATTTCATAATTTAGTGGTTTCTGCTATATCAGAGCTATTTGAAATCTATCCCTAAAAGGGTATATAATATTCAAGGTGCACATAGGGTCATTCAGAATAACTTCACACACACGCTACTGTGCATTTCCAAGTCTAATTCTGTTAGTAAATCCATACCGGTCACCCAGCGCCTAAATACTAGGCCTCAAATTTATATCCCGCTACATCTGTCGTTACCGCTGTACTGTTGTGGCTATGCAAGTTATTTAGTGTCCGTCAAAGCACATTTTTTGTTCTGGGTTGAAATACAATTCCCAATTTAGCAATTTCATAATTTAGTGGTTTCTGCTATATCAGAGCTATTTGAAATCTATCCCTAAAAGGGTATATAATATTCAAGGTGCACATAGGGTCATTCAGAATAACTTCACACACACGCTACTGTGCATTTCCAAGTTTAATTCTGTCACTAAATCCATACCGGTCACCCAGCGCCTAAATACTAGGCCTCAAATGTATATCCCGCTAAATCTGTCGTTACCGCTGTCCTGTCTTGGATGGGCAAGTTATTTAGTGTCCGTCAAAGCACATTTTTTGTTCTGGGTTGAAATACAATTCCCAATTTAGCAATTTCATAATTTAGTGGTTTCTGCTATATCAGAGCTATTTGAAATCTATCCCTAAAAGGGTATATAATATTCAAGGTGCACATAGGGTCATTCTGAATAACTTCACACACACGCTACTGTGCATTTCCAAGTCTAATTCTGTCACTAAATCCATACCGGTCACCCAGCGCCTAAATACTAGGCCTCAAATTTATATCCCGCTAAATCTGTCGTTACCGCTGTCCTGTTGTGGATGGGCAAGTTATTTAGTGTCCGTCAAAGCACATTTTTTGTTCTGGGTTGAAATACAATTCCCAATTTAGCAATTTCATAATTTAGTGGTTTCTGCTATATCAGAGCTATTTGAAATCTATCCCTAAAAGGGTATATAATATTCAAGGTGCACATAGGGTCATTCAGAATAACTTCACACACACGCTACTGTGCATTTCCAAGTCTAATTCTGTCACTAAATCCATACCGGTCACCCAGCGCCTAAATAGTAGGCCTCAAATTTATATCCCGCTAAATCTGTCGTTACCGCTGTCCTGTTGTGGATGGGCAAGTTATTTAGTGTCCGTCAAAGCACATTTTTTGTTCTGGGTTGAAATACAATTCCCAATTTAGCAATTTCATAATTTAGTGGTTTCTGCTATATCAGAGCTATTTGAAATCTATCCCTAAAAGGGTATATAATATTCAAGGTGCACATAGGGTCATTCAGAATAACTTCACACACACGCTAATGTGCATTTCCAAGTCTAATTCTGTCACTAAATCCATACCGGTCACCCAGCGCCTAAATACTAGGCCTCAAATTTATATCCCGCTAAATCTGTCGTTACCGCTGTCCTGTTGTGGATGGGCAAGTTATTTAGTGTCCGTCAAAGCACATTTTTTGTTCTGGGTTGAAATACAATTCCCAATTGAGCAATTTCCTAATTCAGTGGTTTCTGCTGTATCAGGCCTACTTTAAATTTATCCCTAAAAGGGTATATCAGATTCAAGGTGCACATAGGGTCATTCTGAATAACTTCACACACACGCTACTGTGCATTTCCAAGTCTAATTCTGTCACTAAATCCATACCGGTCACCCAGCGCCTAAATACTAGGCCTCAAATTTATATCCCGCTGAATTTGAATACAATACATTGGGCCAAATAATATTTTTGTTGTTGTGGTGAACCATAACAATGAGGAAAACATCTAGTAAGGGACGCGGACGTGGACATGGTCGTGTTGGTGTTAGTGGACCCTCTGGTGCTGGGAGAAGACGTGGCTGTTCTGCCACATCCACACGTCTTAGTGTACCAACTACCTCAGGTCCCAGTAGCCGCCAGAATTTACAGCGATATATGGTGGGGCCCAATGCCGTTCTAAGGATGGTAAGGCCTGAGCAGGTACAGGCATTAGTCAATTGGGTGGCCGACAGTGGATCCAGCACGTTCACTTTATCTCCCACCCAGTCTTCTGCAGAAAGCGCACAGATGGCGCCTGAAAACCAACCCCATCAGTCTGTCACATCACCCCCATGCATACCAGGGAAACTGTCTCAGCCTCAAGTTATGCAGCAGTCTCTTATGCTGTTTGAAGACTCCGCTGGCAGGGTTTCCCAAGGGCATCCACCTAGCCCTTCCCCAGCGGTGAAAGACATAGAATGCACTGACGCACAACCACTTATGTTTCCTGATGATGAGGACATGGGAATACCACCTCAGCATGTCTCTGATGATGACAAAACACAGGTGCCAACTGCTGCGTCTTTCTGCAGTGTGCAGACTGAACAGGAGGTCAGGGATCAAGACTGGGTGGAAGACGATGCAGGGGACGATGAGGTCCTAGACCCCACATGGAATGAAGGTCATGCCACTGACTTTCACAGTTCGGAGGAAGAGGCAGTGGTGAGACCGAGCCAACAGCGTAGCAAAAGAGGGAGCAGTAGGCAAAAGCAGAACACCCGCCGCCAAGAGACTCCGCCTGCTACTGACCGCCGCCATCTGGGACCGAGCACCCCAAAGGCAGCTTCAAGGAGTTCCCTGGCATGGCACTTCTTCAAACAATGTGCTGACGACAAGACCCGAGTGGTGCAAAGCATGAACTGCAGTGGAGTAAACACCTTAAAACTAAGGAAGTCACTCAGGCTCCCCCTGCTACCTCTTCTGCTGCTGCCGCCTCGGCCTCTTCTGCTGCTGCCGCCTCGGCCTCTTCCTCCGCCTCTGGAGGAACGTTGGCACCTGCCGCCCAGCAAACAGGGGATGTACCACCAACACCACCACCACCTCAGTCACCAAGCGTCTCAACCATGTCACACGGCAGCGTTCAGCTCTCCATCTCACAAACATTTGAGAGAAAGCGTAAATTCCCACCTAGCCACCCTCGATCCCTGGCCCTGAATGCCAGCATTTCTAAACTACTAGCCTATGAAATGCTGTCATTTAGGCTGGTGGACACAGACAGCTTCAAACCGCTCATGTCGCTTGCTGTCCCACAGTATGTTGTTCCCAGCCGCCACTACTTCTCCAAGAGAGCCGTGCCTTCCCTGCACAACCAAGTATCCGATAAAATCAAGTGTGAACTGCGCAACGCCATCTGTAGCAAGGTCCACCTAACCACAGATACATGGACCAGTAAGCACGGCCAGGGACGCTATATCTCCCTAACTGCACACTGGGTAAATGTAGTGGCAGCTGGGCCCCAGACGGAGAGCTGTTTAGCACACGTCCTTCCGCCGCCAAGGATCGCAGGGCAACATTCTTTGCCTCCTGTTGCCACCTCCTCCTTCTCGGCTTCCTCCTCCTCTTCTTCCACCTGCTCATCCAGTCAGCCACACACCTTCACCACCAACTTCAGCACAGCCCAGGGTAAACGTCAGCAGGCCATTCTGAAACTCATATGTTTGGGGGACAGGCCCCACACCGCACAGGAGTTGTGGCGTGGTATAGAACAACAGACCGACGAGTGGTTGCTGCCGGTGAGCCTCAAGCCCGGCCTGGTGGTGTGTGATAATGGGTGAAATCTCGTTGCAGCTCTGGGACTAGCCAATTTGACGCACATCCCTTGCTTGGCGCATGTGCTGAATTTGGTGGTGCAGAAGTTCATTCACAACTACCCCGACATGTCAGAGCTGCTTCATAAAGTGCGGGACGTCTGTTTGCGCTTCCGGCGTTCACATCCTGCTGCTGCTCGCCTGTCTGCGCTACAGCGTAACTTCGGCCTTCCCGCTCACCGCCTCATATGCGACGTGCCCACCAGGTGGAACTCCACCTTGCACATGCTGGACAGACTGTGCGAGCAGCAGCAGGCCATAGTGGAGTTTCAGCTGCAGCACGCACGGGTCAGTCGCACTACAGAACAGCACCACTTCACCACCAATGACTGGGCCTCCATGCGAGACCTGTGTGCCCTGTTGCGCTGTTTCGAGTACTCCACCAACATGGCCAGTGGCGATGACGCCGTTGTCAGCGTTACAATACCACTTCTATGTCTCCTTGAGAAAACACTTAGGGCAATGATGGAAGAGGAGGTGGCCCAGGAGGAGGAGGAGGAGGAGGAAGAGGGGTCATTTTTAGCACTTTCAGGCCAGTCTCTTCGAAGTGACTCAGAGGGAGGTTTTTGGCAACAGCAGAGGCCAGGTACAAATGTGGCCAGCCAGGGCCCACTACTGGAGGACGAGGAGGACGAGGATGAGGAGGAGGTGGAGGAGGATGAGGATGAAGCATGGTCACAGCGGGGTGGCACCCAACGCAGCTCGGGTCCATCACTGGTGCGTGGCTGGGGGGAAAGGCAGGACAATGACGATACGCCTCCCACAGAGGACATCTTGTCCTTACCCCTGGGCAGCCTGGCACACATGAGCGACTACATGCTGCAGTGCCTGCGCAACGACAGCAGAGTTGCCCACATTTTAACCTGTGCGGACTACTGGGTTGCCACCCTGCTGGATCCACGGTACAAAGACAATGTGCCCACCTTACTTCCTGCACTGGAGCGTGATAGGAAGATGCGCGAGTACAAGCGCACGTTGGTAGACGCGCTACTGAGAGCATTCCCAAATGTCACAGGGCAACAAGTGGAAGCCCAAGGCAGAGGAGGAGCAAGAGGTCGCCAAGGCAGCTGTGTCACGGCCAGCTCCTCTGAGGGCAGGGTTAGCATGGCAGAGATGTGGAAAACTTTTGTCAACACGCCACAGCTAACTGCACCACCACCTGATACGCAACGTGTTAGCAGGAGGCAACATTTCACTAACATGGTGGAACAGTACGTGTGCACACCCCTCCACGTACTGACTGATGGTTCGGCCCCATTCAACTTCTGGGTCTCTAAATTGTCCACGTGGCTAGAGCTAGCTTTTTATGCCTTGGAGGTGCTGGCCTGCCCGGTGGCCAGCGTTTTGTCTGAACGTGTATTCAGCACGGCAGGGGGCGTCATTACAGACAAACGCAGCCGCCTGTCTACAGCCAATGTGGACAAGCTGACGTTCATAAAAATGAACCAGGCATGGATCCCACAGGACCTGTCCGTCCCTTGTCCAGATTAGACATTAACTACCTCCCCTTAACCATATATTATTGGACTCCAGGGCACTTCCTCTTTCAATCCTATTTTTATTTTCATTTTACCATTATATTGCTAGGCTACCCAAAGTTGAATGAACCTCTCCTCTGTCTGGGTGCCGGGGCCTAAATATATGCCAATGGACTGTTCCAGTGTTGGGTGACGTGAAGCCTGATTCTCTGCTATGACATGCAGACTAATTCTCTGCTGACATGAAGACAGATTCTCTGTTACGGGACCTCTCTCCTCTGCCTGGGTGCTGGGCCTAAATATCTGACAATGGACTGTTGCAGTGGTGGCTGACGTGAAGCCTGATTTTCTGCTATGACATGCAGACTGATTCTCTGCTGACATGAAGCCAGATCCTCTGTTACGGGACCTCTCTCCTCTGCCTGTGTGCTGGGCCTAAATATATGCCAATGGACTGTTGCAGTGGTGGCTGACGTGAAGCCTCATTCTCTGCTATGACATGCAGACTAATTCTCTGCTGACATGAAGCCAGATTGTCTGTTACGGGACCTCTCTCCTCTGCCTGGGTGCTGGGCCTAAATATATGCCAATGGACTGTTGCAGTGGTGGCTGACGTGAAGCCTCATTCTCTGCTATGACATGCAGACTAATTCTCTGCTGACATGAAGCCAGATTGTCTGTTACGGGACCTCTCTCCTCTGCCTGGGTGCTGGGCCTAAATTTATGAAAATGGACTCTTACAGTGGTGGGTGACGTGAAGCCTGATTCTCTGCTATGATATGGAGACTGATTCTCTGCTGACATGAAGCCAGATTGTCTGTTATGGGACCTCTCTCCTCTGCCTGGGTGCTGGGCCTAAATATATGCCAATGGACTGTTGCAGTGGTGGCTGACGTGAAGCCTCATTCTCTGCTATGACATGCAGACTGATTCTCTGCTGACATGAAGCCAGATTGTCTGTTACGGGACCTCTCTCCTCTGCCTGGGTGCTGGGCCTAAATATCTGACAATGGACTGTTGCATTGGTGGCTGACGTGAAGCCTGATTCTCTGCTATGACATTCAGACTAATTCTCTGCTGACATGAAGCCAGATTGTCTGTAACGGGACCTCTGTCCTCTGCCTGGGTGCTGGGCCTAAATTTATGACAATGGACTGTTGCAGTGGTGGCTGACGTGAAGCCTGATTCTCTGCTATGACATGCAGACTGATTCTCTGCTGACATGAAGCCAGATCCTCTGTTACGGGACCTCTCTCCTCTGCCTGGGTGCTGGGCCTAAATTTATGAAAATGGACTGTTGCAGTGGTGGGTGACGTGAAGCCTGATTCTCTGCTATGATATGAAGACTGATTCTCTGCTGACATGAAGCCAGATTCTCTGTTACGGGACCTCTCTCCTCTGCCTGGGTGCCGGGGCCTAAATATATGAGAATGGACTGTTCCAGTGGTGGGTGACGGGAAGCCAGATTCTCTGCTATGGGACCTCTCTCCAATTGATTTTGGTTAATTTTTATTTAATTTTTATTTTAATTCATTTCCCTATCCACATTTGTTTGCAGGGGATTTACCTACATGTTGCTGCCTTTTGCAGCCCTCTAGCCCTTTCCTGGGCTGTTTTACAGCCGTTTCAGTGCTGAAAAGTTCGGGTCCCCATTGACTTCAATGGGGTTGGGGTTCGGGTTCGGGACGAAGTTCGGATCGGGTTCGGATCCCTAACCCGAACATTTTCGGGAAGTTCGGCCGAACTTCTCGAACCCGAACATCCAGGTGTTCGCCCAACTCTAGCTGGCACATAGATCCTCTGGGGCACTCTCTGGATATAGGGACCAGGCCGGGTGGTAGGTGAGGTGCCCTGGGTGTTGTAGGGTTAGCGTGCCTGCGACCTTACAGTTTGTGATGCCAGTGCCGGTAACGGTGGCACACCGATTTTGTTGGAGGAATAATGGAGGTACACACGTTTGGAGTGAACTAGAACTCCTCTTTACTGAAAAGTTCAACTATATACAGGCTTTGAACAGTTCCATATGAAAGATTTTGGTAACAGGCAGGCTTTACATAAACGGAAGGTAGAATCCTAGCAAGATAACTCAGAGGGAATACATTCACAGATCAGGCTGTACTTTCTGCAGAATCCTGTCTGGCTTTCTCCAATGCCCGTATGCCTAATAGCTGGCTTTATCCTTGGGTAGGGAAAGCTTCCTCTGGTATAAATCCACTTGCTGTAAATAACCTTCTGCCCGTCAGCTTTCTACTTGGATGGATAAGATTGGCACTGCTCTGTATTTTTGCAAGATGTAGGATCACTTCAGGATGCAACTTCTTCTCCTTGACTAGACTGGACTGATCCTTTCCTGTCTGGACCTTACTATATATACTAGGGGGTTCCCTAGCTCCCTCTTAGGAGGAGGAACTACACCCCGAACAGGCCTGGTACAGGAGATAACATGAAAATACACATTACTATGCAATACAAAATATCAATCTCCGACAGGAGGTGTTGGCAACATGACCCTTAGTAGTGCCCACCTTTACGTAGTGGGAAACTACATTTCTACTGCAGGGGTGCCTTATTGTGCCTTCAAATGTGACACAACACTCAAAAGCTATTCCAACAAATCTTCTCTCCAAAAACCATATGTTGCTCCTTTCCTTCTGAACCCTGCCATGCGCCCAAACAGCTGTTTACTGTTTAAATTTCACCTCCATTTTCCTTTAATTCTTGTGGGACACCTAAAAAGTTAACATAGTTTGTAAAACCAGTTTTAAGTAATTTGATTTGATTCTAAAATAGGGTCACTTACAGATGGTTTCTATTACGTAAGAACCTCAAAGTGACTTCAGAACTGAACTGGTCCTTGAAAAAGTTGGTTTTGAAAATGTTATAGAAAAGTTGAAAAATTACTTCTTAAAGAGGATCTTTCATGCGATTTTATCAAGGGAGATATATACCTGTACTAGCGGGGTACCCCCCACTGAAGCTGCCACCCTGCTTGATTTTTTAAAATATGCCTCCTACACCCTGCCGTGCCCCGACGGATTTCTCCCGCTCAGCATGCTAATACTGAGCATCGCAACAGGGAGGAGGAGACGCCAGGGTTTCTCCCTGGCTGTAGCACTGTTCAATCGCAGCGCAGAGCATTACAGCCAGGGAGGTTCTAAGCCTTCTTAAGTCCCCAAAAAATAAAATGTGATTTTCAAAATGATGCCAACATAAAGTAGACATACAGGGAATCTTAAGTAAAAATGATCTAAAGCAATGGCCGGACTGGGGGGGGGGGGGGGTGGAGCCCCCTTTACGGGAGGCCCCTATAACGGGGGTTTGGTTTAGTGAGCTGGGTGGGGGGGTGGTTAGGCTAGGGTATAGGGAGGGGGCTAGGGTAGGGAGTAAGGTCAGGATAGGTTAATTTGAGCAGAGGGGTGGAGTTAAGGGGTTAAATAAGCAGGGAGGTAGTAGTTAGGGTGCCATTTTGGGAAGAAGAGAAGCGACCACCCACCCGCCCCTTTTTTTGGATTTAGGGTGAAGGGATTGGGGGTTGGGGTATTGGGAGTTTTCGTGGGGGTGATTTTGTCACGACGGCTCGTAATGGTGGGGGGGTCCTTGCAGTTGGTCACGGTGGAAGCTGAGGACAATTGGGGGGCCCGACGGTGGGGGCTGGACTCCCAGGTGGACCGAGCGGTTGTGGTGAATCGAGGAGGGTCATTCGGTGGTGCCTTTGAGCTAGGCGTTACGGCTGGAGGCAAGAATGGCTCACCTTGGTTCAACAGCTCGATGTTTTGGGGCTTCAAGGACCTTCCCCCATTGGGTTTACAGTATTATGTTATGTTATTTTGTAATTGTTTTTTAATAAACGGCTGCTGTGGCCATTACATTTCCAGTCGGTGGTCCGAGTTTTTATTGGGATTGGGGCTCTGTGGTGAGGAAGTGTATTGGTGGTGAAGTGGTATGGGGAGGGTATGAAGGGAAAGGAAAGTGGCGAACGGGGATAACCAATACCCTCGTCATGAGGTATCACGATCTGACTTTAATTCGTAGAAATTCAAATTTAGAAAATTATATAATTTTTCCAAATTTTCTGTAAATGTTGGATTTTTTATAATATGAAGGTAAAACTTATTGACCCAAATTTACCCCTAACATTAGGAACGAGATGTCACGAGAAAACAATCTCAGAATGACTTAGATAAATAAAAGTATTTCAAAGTTATTAGCACATAAAGTGACAAATGTCAGATTTGCAAAATTAAGTCTGGTCACGAAGGTGAAAAATGGCTTGGTCTTGAAAGGGTTAAACATGCCTTTATCTGAAACTATGTGTTTCAATGTCACACTGACATGATTTTATACTGCTGTCATTTATCCCAGAGCTTAGGGAGGGGGGACTGGCGAGGGAAAAATATAAAATTCATAAAAAATAATGAAATGCATGGACACTCTTCCATCTCCAACAGCAGCATGGGACCGGGAACACTAACACACTGTCTGGTAGAACCCCAACAATATGGTCAGGTCCTTTTTACCCCCCTTCCCCATGATATAATTGGGAAGGCACAGCAGACAGTTATCAACCTCCTCTACCTCCTCCTCCATGGGCACTCTCCATCTCCAACATCAACATGGGACTAGGAGCCCTAAAACTCTCCCTTCTTCCTATCATGTGTCAAGTCAAGCGTTTCCATGCTATATTGGAGCTGATTGACACTTTTTTTAGTACACAGGCTTGCACAAGGTGCTAGCACTGTCCAGGACAGTGTTCCTCTTTTCTACCACTCACGGAATGCTCACCTGGACTTGCAGCGACAAGATGGTCTGCAGCTACACAGCTTAATTGTGATGCTCCAACTTGCTGGAATTCAATGGTGCACTTGCTAGAGTGTCTATACGGCCAGCGAAAGCCTTGAAGGTGTGGACGATTTTGTCATGCACCATACTGTCTCAGCAGGGAGCATGTGTTGCTTCCAGGTCAGACAGTGGCAGCTTATGCCGTTCATGCTGCAGTTGTCCCTCATTCCCCTTAAATGTATCTTAGAACAGATGCTGACCATCATGCAAAAGGGGGCGACAAAGGAAAAAGAACATCTAACACATCTTGCTGTACACCCTGTAGCTGTTGGGTACCCACAATAAGAAATTCCCATAAAGAAAGAAGAGGAGGATCAAAGCTGAATATTTTTGGAAGAAGTTTTTAGTTTGTTTTTAGTTTAAGCTATTTTAGGGGGATATCTGTGTGTGCAGGTGACTATTACTGTGCATAATTATTAGGCAACTTAGCAAAAAACAAATATATACCCATTTCAAATATTTATTTTTACCAGTGAAACCAATATAATATCTCAACATTCACAAATATACATTTCTGACATTCAAAAACAAAACAAAAACAAATCAGTGACCAATATAGCCACCTTTCTTTGCAAGGACACTCAAAAGCCTGCCATCCATGGATTCTGTCAGTGTTTTGATCTGTTCACCATCAACATTGCGTGCAGCAGCAACCACAGCCTCCCAGACACTGTTCAGAGAGGTGTACTGTTTTCCCTCCTTGTAAATCTCACATTTGATGATGGACCACAGGTTCTCAATGGGGTTCAGATCAGGTGAACAAGGAGGCCATGTCATTAGATCTTCTTCTTTTATACCCTTTCTTGCCAGCCACGCTGTGGAGTACTTGGACGCGTGTGATGGAGCATTGTCCTGCATGAAAATCATGTTTTTCTTGAAGGATGCAGACTTCTTCCTGTACCACTGCTTGAAGAAGGTGTCTTCCAGAAACTGGCAGTAGGACTGGGAGTTGAGCTTGACTCCATCCTCAACCCAAAAAGGCCCCACAAGCTCATCTTTGATGATACCAGCCCAAACCAGTACTCCACCTCCACCTTGCTGGCGTCTGAGTCGGACTGGAGCTCTCTGCCCTTTACCAATCCAGCCACGGGCCCATCCATCTGGCCCATCAAGACTCACTCTCATTTCATCAGTCCATAAAACCTTAGAAAAATCAGTTTTGAGATATTTCTTGGCCCAGTCTTGACGTTTCAGCTTGTGTGTCTTGTTCAGTGGTGGTCGTCTTTTAGCCTTTCTTACCTTGGCCATGTCTCTGAGTATTGCACACCTTGTGCTTTTGGGCACTCCAGTGATGTTGCAGCTCTGAAATATGGCCAAACTGGTGGCAAGTGGCATCTTGGCAGCTGCACGCTTGACTTTTCTCAGTTCATGGGCAGTTATTTTGCGCCTTGGTTTTTCCACACGCTTCTTGCGACCCTGTTGACTATTTTGAATGAAACGCTTGATTGTTCGATGATCACGCTTCAGAAGCTTTGCAATTTTAAGAGTGCTGCATCCCTCTGCAAGATATCTCACTATTTTTGACTTTTCTGAGCCTGTCAAGTCCTTCTTTTGACCCATTTTGCCAAAGGAAAGGAAGTTGCCGAATAATTCTCATTACAGAGATGCACATCACCTAATATGCTTAATTGGTAGTAGGCTTTCGAGCCTATACAGCTTGGAGTATGACAACATGCATAAAGAGGATGATGTGGTCAAAATACTTATATGCCTAATAATTCTGCACTCCCTGTATAGTCATTTGCATGCTACCATGACAGGCGTATCACTGTCATCAAGCAGTCTGATGATTACTGGGTAGCCATGCTTTTAGACACTCACTATTAATGCAAAGTCATCCACCTCCAGCCTCCACAAGCAGCAGAAGCCACAGCAACAGCCAGTTCAGTCTCCTTAATGTAATAGAATAGTTTTTTTTTACGTGACACACCAGGCTGAGGCAATTCAGCAAGCTGAGACCACCTGCCTCAACGCCCAGGTTCAGGCCTACCTAAATTCCTGCCTGTCTCCATTGTATACCCTGTTTCATGACCCTATGAATTCCTATGCAGGCAGACTGGAACACTGGCACAGCATGCTCTTTTTCTACTTTCTTGCCTAACCTCCAGTGTCATCTTGGAGATGGTTTTTAGCGCTGCAGGGGGTGTGGTGACATCCAAATGGACCAAGTTGTGCTCTGCCTGTGTTCACAGCATCACTTTTGTAAAAATGAAGCAAGCCTGGATTCAGCAGGATTTTTACACTCCTGTGGCTGATGTCAGCGTATAGATCTGGCCTTGCTGACAGTGCCTCGTCTTGCCATTGTTGCTGTAAACCAGCCTGCCCCTGCCTTCATGTTACCTGCCTACCATCATGTTTTGTACGGTTGCTACCTGCCTCCCTCATTTCACTGCCGCCATGATGCTACTGCTGTGGCCTGCCTACAATCACATTCCATTCAAATGTTGCTGCTGCTGCCTCCATTATGCCACTGTCACCATCATGCCATTGCTGCTTCCTAACTACTATCATCTTCCGTATGGCTGCTTTCTCCATCATGCTGTGCATGCATGTCACCATGTACATTATGGCTGCTGCTGCCATAAAATGCCTCAGCTGCTGCTAATCCACTACTGTCACCATTATTAACACTGCATATCTGACACTACTACCACTATCACTAATACCATTACCACTACTACTAATACTACTACTATAATTACTGCAATTACCCATAGACAGCCATCCTACTACTTGTATGTTCCATGCTATGCTACTTCTGCTGCCATTACTATTGCCTCTGATACCCTACCCTTTCCAAATGTACACTGCAATGTTGCTGCTCCCAATTAAAAGGGAGAATTTATCTAGGTTTGTTCACAACAAGACACTTTTTCTTCTGACAATTAACACTTCTGCACGTCATATGACTCCATCAAGGAATAATTTTGGACACTTGGTACTCCAACAAGCCAGTTTTTTTTTTTTTTTTAATCTCATAACACTATGTGTGTTTAAACACTATCTGTCCCCGATAAAGGACATTTTTTAAAGCTTTGGAATATTAAAAAGCATAACATATGTGTCAGCATGCTGTGTTTTTAACCCCTTCTACCCCAGGCCAGTTTTCACCTTCCTGCCCAGGCCATTTTTTTGCAAATTTGACATACAGTGGGATGCGAAAGTTTGGGCAACCTTGTTAATCGTCATGATTTTCCTGTATAAATTGTTGGTTGTTACAATAAAAAATGTCAGTTAAATATATCATATAGGAGACACACACAGTGATATATGAGAAGTGAAATGAAGTTTATTGGATTTACAGAAAGTGTGCTATAATTGTTTAAACAAAATTAGGCAGGTGCATAAATTTGGGCACTGTTGTCATTTTATTGATTCCAAAACCTTTAGAACTAATTATTAGAACTCAAATTGGCTTGGTAAGCTCAGTGACCCCTGACCTACATACACAGGTGAATCCAATTATGAGAAAGAGTATTTAAGGGGTCAATTGTAAGTTTACCTCTTCTTTTAATTTTTTCTGAAGAGTAGCAACATGAGGGTCTCAAAACAACTCTCAAATGACCTGAAGACAAAGATTGCTCACCATCATGGTTTAGGGGAAGGATACAGAAAGCTGTCTCAGAGATTTCAGCTATCTGTTTCCACAGTTAGGAACATATTGAGGAAATGGAAGACCACAGGCTCAGTTTAAGTTAAGGCTCGAAGTGGCAGCCCAAGAAAAATCTCGGATAGACAGAAGCGACGAATGGTGAGAACAGTCAGAGTCAACCCACAGACCAGCACCAAAGACCTACAACATAATGTTGCTGCAGATGGAGTCACTGTGCATCGTTCAACCATTCGGCGCACTTTACACAAGGAGATGCTATATGCGAGAGTGATGCAGAGGAATCCTTTTCTCCACCCACAGCACAAAAAGTGCCGCTTGAGGTGGGCTAAAGCACATTTGGACAAGCCAGCTTCATTTTGGAATAAGGTGCTGTGGACTGATGAAACTAAAATTGAGTTATTTGGCCATAACGAGGGGCGTTATGCATGGAGGAAAAAGAACACAGCATTCCAAGAAAAACACCCGCTACCTACAGTAGAATATGGTGGTGGTTCCATCATGCTGTGGGGCTGTGTGGCCAGTGCAGGGACTGGGAATCTTGTCAAAGTTGAGAGACACATGGATTCCACTCAGTATTAGCAGATTCTGGAGACCAATGTCCAGGAATCAGTGACAAAGCTGAAGCTGCCCCGGGGCTGGATCTTTCAACAAGACAACGACCCTAAACACTGCTCAAAATCCACTAAGGCATTTATGCAGAGGAACAAGTACAACATTCTGGAATGGCCATCTCAGTCCCCAGACCTGAATATAACTGAAAATCTGTGGTGTGACTTAAAGAGAGCTGTCCATGCTCAGAAGCCATCAAACCTGAATGAACTAAATATGTTTTGTAAAGAGAAATGGTCCAAAATACCTTCAACCAGAATCCAGACTCTCATTGGAACCTACAGGAAGCGTTTAGAGGCTGTAATTTCTGCAAAAGGAGGATCTACTAAATATTGATTTCATTTCTTTTTTGTGGTGCCCAAATTTATGCACCTGCCTAATTTTGTTTAAACAATTATAGCACACTTTCTGTAAATCCAATAAACTTCATTTCACTTCTCAAATACTGTGTGTGTCTCCTATATGATATATTTAACTGACATTTTATATCGTAACAACCAACGATTTATACAGGAAAATCATGACGATTAACAAGGCTGCCCAAACTTTCGCATCCCACTGTATGTCATTTTATGTAGTAATAGTTTTGGAACACTTTTACTTATCCAAACCATTCTGAGAATGTTTTCTTGTGACTCATTGTACTATGTCTATGTTATGTTGGCATCATTTTAAAAATGTCATTTTAGTTTTTTAGGATGTTAGAAGGCTTAGAATTTTAGATGCAATTCTTAAAATTTTTAAGAAAACAAAAACACTTTTTAAGTACCAGTTCAGTTATGGAGTCACTTTGTTGGGCTTACATAGTGGAAACCCCCCATAAATAACCCCATTTTAGAAACTACACCCTCAAGTTATTCAAAACTGATTTTACTAACTTTGTTAACCCTTTGTGTATTCTACAAGAATTAAAGGAAAATGGAGATTACATTTCTAAATTTAAATTTTTGGGCAGAATTTCCATTTGAATTCTTTTCTTTTTTTCTGTAACAAATCAAGGGTTAACAGCCAAATAAACTCAATATTTATTACCCTGATTCTGCAGTTTTCAGAAACACTCTACATGTGGTGGTAAATTACTGTAAGGGCACATGGCAGGGCACAAAAGGAAAGGAGCACCGTATGGTTTTTGGAAGGCAGATTTTGCTGGACTGGTTTTTAGACACCATGTCCCATTTGAAGCCCCACTGATACACCCTTACAGTAGAAACTCCCAAATAGTAACTCTATTTAAGAAACTATGGGATAAGGTGACAGTTTTATTGATACTATTTTGGGGTATATATGATTTTTGGCACAGTTTTATTTATTATTTTATAGAGCAGGTCGTTATAGACATGGCAATACCTAATATGTATATTTTTTTTAAATGTATTTATGTTTTACACAAAATTATTTTTGAAACAAACAAACTTTATAAGAAAAGGAAGATTTTTCATGTACTATTACCTCATGTGTCGGGAAGGGGGTTAAATCCCTGGTACAATAACCCATAGTAACATAGTACATAAGGCCGAAAAAAGACATTTGTCCATCCAGTTCGGCCTGTCATCCTGCAAGTTGATCCAGAGGAAGGGAAAAAAAAAACTGTGAGGTAGAAGCCAATTTTCCCCACTTTAGGAGAATCAAAAATTCCTTCCCAACTCCAATCAGGCAATCAGACTAACTCCCTGGATCAACAACCCCTCTCTAGAAGCTATAGCCTGTAATATTATTACACTCCAAAAATACATCCAGGCCCCTCTTAAGTTCCTTTATTGTACTTACCATCACAACCTCCTCTGGCAGAGAGTGCAATAATCTTTAGTATATATAACATATGACTATATATTATGCCTTTTCAATTATTTCCATGGATTGACCAACACAGGTACACAATTCATGAGATAAGTTAAGAACCTTGGCATATGCTGAACCCTTGTCTTATTCTGAAACCTTATCACTCAGAGTGCTGACCTCCTGACTCAAGGTGAAATTTTTTTTTTTCTCTTCTTGCTTTTGATTTCCTTGTACGTAGTAATAAAAAGTAATCCATACATAGATTTTTCCCTGGATTCATTTTGTTAATTTTACTGCACATAGCATTACACTATTGGCCTGCTTTAACCTCTTATGGACACAGGGCGTACAGGTATGTGTATTTCCGTTCACCGCCGCGTGGCGGGCGGTGATTGGAACTGAGTGCCTGCTGAAATCATTCAGCAGGCACTGTGTGACAATGCCCAGGGGGGGTCATGTGACCCACCGTATCGGCGATCACAGCAAACTGCAGGTCAATTCAGGTCTCCTGGTCATTTGGGTCTCCGGTGACCCGATAACCTGGAATAGGATGGTGATTGGTGGTGTGATAATACACCACCAATCACCATCCTTAGATCCTGAGAGGTGGCGGTGACATCACCTCTCAGGACTGTATCCTATTGGCTGGACGAGCAGGAATTAACTTCCCACAGAAATGCTCTCCTCCTCCACACTGCTTCCGTGGAGCCAGGAGAGAGGAGCCCGTCCATCCACCTCTGAGCCAGCACCCCCTTGTGAGCAACCATAGTGCCACCTGGCACTCAAAGTTATTAGGGACAGGTTTAGGGAAAGGTTAGATTAGGCAGGGAGACTAATGGACAATTTAGGGGGGGGGGGTATGAGAGACCCAGTGAGGACGAGGATAACCCCACTTTTCTCTTGTCACCCGCGTCCTCCTCATCATCTAGTGATGATGATAAGCCCTCGAGGTGGAGCCAGGGGACCCCCATGCCAGGGACCCTGTGGCCCACACTAGTGTGAGCAGCCGTGGGGCTCGTACTAGTTTTCAGTTTAACCAGATAAGTCCACCTGAGCCCCCTACCGGTGAACTTGTCTGGCGTACCCTAGAGGATTTTGAGCCCGTAATTCCTGACTTTGTTGGCCAACCAGGAATCCAGATTCCCACAGTGGGCTTCATTGAATATGACTTTTTTAGTATTTTCTCTAGTGACCACTTTGTAAATCTGATGGTGGAGCAAACAAACTTGTTCGCCCAACAGTTCATTGCTCAATAGAGATGTTGCGAACATAAAATTTTCCATTCGCGAACGGCGAACGAGTATTTTTGCAAATGTTCGCGAACGGGCGAGCCGCCATAGACTTCAATAGGCAGGCAAATGTTAAAACCCACAGTGACTCTTTCTGGCCACAATAGTGATGGAAAAGTTGTTTCAAGGGACTATCAACTGGACTGTGGCATGCCGGAGGGGGATCCATGGCAAAACTCCCATGGAAAATTACGTAGTTGACACAGAGTCGGGTTTTAATCCATAAAGGGCATAAATCACCTAACATTACTAAATTGTTTGGAATAACGTGCTTTAAAATATCCAGTGTGTGTATGCGATCAGGTACGATGTTATATCGATCAGGTAGTGCAAGGGTTACGCCCGCATTACAGTGACAGACCAAACTCTGACAGACCAAACTCCCCGTTTAACGCACCACAAACAACCGCAATCAGTCTTTTTGCATAACCGCAAACTCCCCATTTGCACAAGGTTGGATACCAAGCTAGCCATGTCCTGTTCCTTGTCCTCACTGACGTCATTGAAGGTCTGTTCCTCCACCCAGCCACGTACAATACCAAGGGTCCCCGAAAGGTGACAACAAGCCCCCTGGGACGCCTGCTGTGATTGGTCTTCCACCTCCTCAAAGCCACCTTCCTCCTCTGACTCCTCTTCTTCAGACTCCTCTCTCTGCGTTGCCGCAAATCCAGCAATCGACGATGACAAGGCTGCTTCTGGTGGTGATGGTGACCACAATCTTCCTCTTCATGCTCATCTACGGCCTGATCCAGCACTTTTTGGAGGGCACGCTCCAGAAAAAATGCATATTGGATGATGCCTTGGGTTTGACTGACCAGGTTTGTCACCTCCGCAAAAGGACGCATGAGCCTACAGCCATTGTGCATGAGCGTTCAGTAACGCGGCCCAAAAAATACCCAGCTCCACAGAGGCTGTCCTCTTTTTTTTTATAAAAAAAAATCTGTTCTTAACAGTTTAATCTCTGTTTTGTCCTCTATCAGGGGCCTGTGTATGGAATAGATTTTAGGAACCGGGAGATGAAAAAAGATGCTTGGTCGGTCCTCTTACTTTTAATTTGGGGCACTGCACATACGGCTTGCAATGTACTGTGCCACCAGATATGAGTGGTGTGTTTAAGTAGTACTATTCCTGTCAGTTTAATCCCTGTTATGTCCCCTATCAGGGGACGTGTATGGAATAGATTTTAGGAACCGGGAGATGGAAAAAGATGCATCGTTGGTCCTCATACTTCTAATTTGGTGCACTGCGCGTGCAACGTGCAATGTGCTGTGCCACCAGATATGAGTGGTGTTTTTAAGTAGTACTATTCCTATCAGTTTAATCCCTGTTATGTCCCCTATCAGGGGTCGGTCTATGGAATAGATTTTAGGAACCGGGAGATGTAAAAAAATGCTTGGTTGGTCCTCCTAATTCCAATTTGGGGCACAGTGCGTACGCCGTGCAATGTACTGTGCCAACAGATATGAGTGGTGTGTTTAAGTAGTACTATTCCTATCCATTTAATCCCTGTTATGTCCCCTATCAGAGGATGTGTATGGAATAGATTTTAGGAACCGGGAGATGGAAAACAATGCTTGGTCGGTCCTCTTACTTCCAATTTGGGGCACTGCACGTGTGCCGTGCAATGTACTGTGCCACCAGATATGAGTGGTGTGTTTAAGTAGTACTATTCCTATCAGTTTAATCCCTGTTATGTCCCCTATCAGGGGACGTGTATGGAATAGATTTTAGACAACCGCAAAGAGTTGTCAATAGTTGACACACTCATGACATAAATTGTATTCATCTATGCGTCAATCTTGGTGTAGTGATGACTGTGCTTGTGCGCACGTTTGGGAGATTGCAGGCAATGGGGTTTTTTCAAAGCCTATGGTCATGCTGAGGTAGTTCAGTGACAGTTAAGTGCCCCAGAAAACAATGATTCTGCAGTGTGGGCCCATTGTTCGCCTAGTAGGCTTTAATGATCACCTTAGATGATCACAAAGAAAAATAAATGTAGCAGCGGCCAGAAAAATGTATGTTTTCCAGGCAGAAAGTGCAGTAAAACATTGCGGCTTGAACCCTAGTTGGTGGTGGAGAAGTCACGCAAGTCATCCGGCATTCAGAGATAAAATACAGCATCATGTGGATCATTTTTAGCCCAAGGCAGCTCATCTTATCAAACCTTTTTTAGTCGAATATATAGCCGACTGTCAGTCCCTTCGGGATCCATACCTCATTCATCTTAATAAAGGTGAGGTATTCTAGACTTTTTTGACCTAGGTGAGTTCTCTTCTCAGTGATAATGCCTCCTGCTGCACTGAAGGTCCTTTCTGACAGGGCACTTGAAGCTGGGCAGGCCAGTAGTTCTATCGCAAATTGGGATAGCTCAGGCCACAGGTCAAGTCTGGACACCCAGTAGTCAAGGGGTTCATTGCTCCTCAGAGTGTCGGTTCAGTCGTCCTCTGAGGGTGGACCCCGAAGGGCTGTGGCGATGCGTAGGACTTAAAAAGCTCTGCATGTCCTCCATCAACAACATGTCTGTAAAGCGTCCTGTCCTTTCCGGCGTGGTCATGGTAGGAGGAGGATTACTTTCGCTTCATTCCCTGTTAGATTCCTGTTGTGCTGTGACATCACCCTTATGCACTGTGTAAAGCATACTTTTTAATTTATTTTGGAATTGCTGCATCCTTTCCGACTTCCGGTAATTCGGTAACATTTCAGGCACTTTCTGCTTATACCGGGGGTCTAGTAGCGTGGCCACCCAGTACAGGTCATTCTCCTTCAGCCTTTTTATATGAGGGTCCCTCAATAGGCACAACAGCATGAAAGACCCCATTTGCACAAGGTTGGATGCCGAGCTACTCATGTCCCGTTCCTCATCCTCACTGATCTCACTGAAGGTCTGTTCTTCCCCCCCAGCCACGTAAAACACCACGGTACAAGATAGGTGACAACGAGCACCCTGGGATGCCTGCTGTGGTTGGTCTTCATCCTTCTCATAGACACATTCCTCCTCTGACTCCTGTTCCTCAGACTCCTCTTCCAGAGTTGCCGCAGGTCCAGCAAGCGAAGCTGATAAGGCTGTTTCTGGTGGTGATGGTGACCACAACTCTCCCTCTTCCTCTTCACGCTCATCTACGGCCTGATCCAGCACTCTTCGCAGGGCACGCTCCAGGAATAAAACAAATGGGATGATGTCGCTAATGGTGCCTTCAGTGAGACTGACTAGGTTTGTCACCTCCTCAAAAGGACGCATGAGCCTACAGGCATTGCACACGAGCGTCCAGTAACGTGGCAAAAAAAATCCCAGCTCCGCAGAGGCTGTCCTAGCACCCCGGTCATACAAATACTTGTCGACAGCTTTTTCTTGTTTAAGCAGGCAGTCGAACATTAGGAGTGTTGAATTCCAATGTGTTGGGCTGTCGCAAATCAAGTGCCTCACTGGCATATTGTTTCGCTGCTGAATATGTGAAAAGTGCGCCGTGTAGGAACGCCTGAAATAGCCACACACCTTCCTGGCCTGGTTGAGGACATCCTGTAAGCCTGGGTACTTATGCACGGCACATGTGTCAACTTGCCCAAATTCAATGCCGCCAACAAATTGCTTCCGTTGTCACACACCACTTTGCCGATCTCCAGTTGGTGCAGGGTCAGCCACTGATCCACCTGTGTGTTCAGGGTGGACAGGAGTGCTGGTCCGGTGTGACTCTCTGCTTTCAGGCCAGTCAACCCCAAGATGGCGTGACACTGTGGGATGTGGAATAGCCCCTGGGGAGCTGAGGGTGTGCAGTTGATGTGGAGCAAGACGCCACAGCAGAAGAGGACTCAGCCGAGGAGGTTAGCAAAGAGAATGGAGTAGGAGGAGTAGAGGAGGTGGCAGCAGGCATGGCGGTGTCACCAACTCCTCTGCAGAGCCACGCATTCCATGCTTGTCAGCCGTCAGCAGGTTTACCCAATGCGCAGTGTAGGTGATATACCTGCCCTGACCGTGCTTTGCAGACCAGGTATCAGTGGTCAGATGGACCCTTGCCCCAGCACTGTGTGACATGCCATGACTTCCTTTTGCACAATAGAGTACAGGTTGGGGATTGCCTTCTGTGAAAATAAATTTTGTCCGGGTACCTTCCACTGCGGTGTCCCAATAGCTAAAATTTTTTTGAAAGCCTCAGACTCCACCACACTCCACCAGCTTGTATGGTAAAAGCTGGCGGGCTAAGAGTTCCGACAAGCCAGATGTCAGACGCCGGGCAAGGGGGTGACTCTGTGACATTGGCTTCTTACGCTCAAACATGTCCTTGACAGACACCTGACTGTGGGTAGATGGGCAGGAACTGCTCAAGGCGAGAGGCGGAGTGGCGGGTGGTTGAGAGGGGTCAAGGAGGACAGCAGTGGTTGACGTGGCTGAAGATGTTGGACCAGGAGTAGGATGGTGGCTTTGAGTTTGTGTGCTGCTTGATTCCATAGGCGTTTGTGATGTGAGATCATGTGCCTTTGCAAAGCAGTTATACCTAGGTGGGTGTTTGACTTCCCACAACGTTTCTTTTGGCAGAGGTTGCAAATGGCATCGCTGTTATTAGAGGCAGACACACAAAAAAAAATGCCACACTGCTGAGCTTTGCAATGACGGCATTCTGGTGGTGGCAACAGCATGTGTTGATTGGCGTGCTGTCTGGCTGACCCCGGGTGCCGATACATGCTGTCTGACTGTGCCACTAGCTCCTTGCGACAACCTCCCCCTGCTTCCAACTCATCTCCTCCTCCTCTCTGTCTCCCCATCTGAACTTTCCCCCTGTTCTTCTTCTCTTCAAGCGGGCACCCACGTGACATCCACGGACACATCGGCATCATCAACCGCTTCACTTGTATCTGACAACTCAGAAAAGGAAGCAGCAGCGGGTACAACATCATCATCATCACACCGTACGTCCATGTGTGTAATGCTGCCTGACAGAAACATATCCCTGTTATCTATATCCTCTGGCAATAATGGTTGTGCATCACTCATTTCTTTCTACTGATGTGTAAATTACTCCTCTGACAGATCAAGTGAAAAAGCTGTGTTGCTAGTGTTGGTGGTGGCGGCAGGCGGGCGAGTGGTAACTTGAGAGGTGCCCGAAGCTGAGCTGGAGGAGGATGGTGCGTCAAGGTTCCGAGCGGAAGCTGTAGAAGATTGGGTGTCCTGTGTTAGCCAGTCAACTATGTCCTCAGAACTTTTCGAGTTCAGGGTACGTGGCATCTGAACACTGGGAATTATCCTAGGGCCAAAGGGAATCACAGCACCACGATGGCCCCTGCGGGGTGGCCTGCATTTGCCTGTCATTTTTTTTTTAGATTAGTTTAGTTGTACTATGCGTGCAAGCTACTGTGACACCAGATATGAGTGGTACTGTGCACTGGCAGTAGTAAACTGCTATTATATTACAGTCAAAATATTATTATTTTTTTTATGCAAGCTACTGTGTGTGACACCAGATATGAGTGGCACTGGTGTCACTGGCAGAAGTTGGCAGAGTAGACGCTGTAGGTCTAACACACACGCTTGCAGAAAACAAAATGCTATTATTTTACAAGCAAAAAAATATATTTTTTTTTTTAAATGCAAGCTACTGTGTGTAACACCAGATGAGTGGCACTGGCAGAAGTTGGTAGAGTAGACGCTGTAGGCCTAACACACATGCTTGCAGAAAACTATCTGCTATTATATTACAGTCAAATTTATTTTTTTATTTTTTCTGCAAGCTACTGTGTGTGACACCAGATATGAGTGTCACTGGTGTCACTGGCAGAAGTTGGCAGAGTAGACATTGTAGGCCTGACACACACGCTTGCAGAAAACTAACTGCTATTATATTACAGTAAAAATTATTATTATTTTTTTTTTTAAATGCAAGCTACTGTGTGTGACACCAGATATGAGTGGCACTGTGCACTGGCAGAAGTTGGCAGAGTAGACGCTGTAGGCCTAACACACACGCTTGCAGAAAACTAACTGCTATTATATTACCGTCAAATTTTTTATTTTTATTTTTTAAATGCAAGCTACTGTGTGTGACACCAGATATGAGTGGCACTGGCATAAGTTGGCAGAGTAGACGCTGTAGGTCTAACACACACGCTTGCAGAAAAATAACTGCTATTATATTACAGTCAAAATAGTTTGTTTTTTTATTTTATGCAAGCTACTGTTTGGGACACCAGATATGAGTGGCACTGGTAGAAGTTAGCAGAGTAGACGCTGTAGGCCTAACACACACGCTTGTAGAAAACTAACTTCTATTATATTACAGTCAAAAAGTTTTTTTTTATGCAAGCTACTGTGTGTGACACCAGATATGAGTGGCACTGGCAGAAGTTGGCAGAGTAGACGCTGTATGCCTAACACACACACTTGCAGAAAACTAACTGCTATTATATTACAGTGATTTTATTTTTTTCAAATGCAAGCTACTGTGTGTGACACCAGATATGAGTGGGAGTGGCAGAAGTTGGCAGAGTAGACTCTGTAGGCCTAACACAAAAGCTTGCAGAAAACTAACTGCTATTATATTACAGTAAAAAAATGTATTTTTATTTTTTATGCAAGCTACTGTGTGTGACACCAGATATGAGTGGTGGCGCCGGGCAAGTGGGCGCACTATACGCTGTGAGCCTGACACAAACGCTGGCAGGCAACTGCAATTAGATTACAGATGGAAAAAATTAAATAAAAAGCCGACTGATGTACTAGCCCTAAAAAGGGCTTTTTGGGGTGCTGTCAGGATGCTGTCTTTACAGCAGAGATCAGATGAGTCTTTCAGGACTGGAGTGGACACTGAATACACTGGCCTAGCTATCTATTTCCCTATTAAATCAGCAGCAGCTACACTGTCCCTCCTTTCACTAAGACTGCAGCTTCCGAATGAATCTAAAATGGATGCTGTCCAGGAGGTGGGAGGGTCTGGGAGGGAGGGTCTGCTGCTGATTTGCTGGAATGTGTCTGCTGACTGGGAGGTACAGAGTCAAAGTTTGATCAATGATGACGAATAGGGGGTGTAGTTTCTAAAAGTGGGGGCATTTTTGAGTGGTTTCTATTATGTAAGCCTCACAAAGTGACTTCAGACCTCAACTGGTCCTCAAAAAGTGCTTCTAAACTTCTGTCTTGTAACATCCCCAACAAATAATGACATTTCAAAAATGATCCAAACATGAAGTAGACATATGGGGAATATAAATTAATAACTATGTTGGGAGGTATTACTATTAGGCATCGACCGATTATCGGTTTTACCAATATTATCGTCCGATATTCAGTATTTTGACCGGTATAGGTATCGGCATCTATTTTGCTGATATTCCGATAACGTATGGGGAACACAGATCGCGCTGCTCTCCGTGTTCCCTCAGCAGCACAGGGGAGAAGTAAGCAGTGTCTCCTCCCCCCTGTGCCACTGCCGCCAATAAGAGGAATGTATTAAGTATAAATGAAAAAGAAAGATTTACAAAAAAATATATAATACGAGTTAACAATTAACATATTAATTTTCAGCAGATTTGTGTAGGAATTTTTTTTTTTTAAATGAAAATTCCCAGAATATTGGTATAAATTATCGGCTATCAGCCTGAAAGTTGACAAATTATCGGTATTGGCCCTAAAAAATCAACATCGGTTGATCCCTTATTACTATATATTATAGAAGTAGAGAAATTGAAACTTTAAAATTTGAAAGTTTTTCTAAACTTTTGGTAAATTTTGTATTTTTTTATAAATAAAAATGTATTTATTTTTACTCCATTTTATTAGTTTCATGAAGTACAATATGCAATATGTGATGAAAAAACAATCTCAGAATGGCTTGGATAAGTCAATGCATTTTAAATTTATTCACACAGAAAATGACACAGGTCAGATTTGCAAAAAAATTAAGGGGTTAAAGGATATTTATATATTTTTGGACAATTTTTATGATTATTGTGTTGTACTCATTTTCACCTAAAAAAATAATTTGTTCAATTGGTCTTTATAAAAAATTTGGATCATTTTCTCTGTACAGGGCTGAAATGCTATAGTAGCAGGATCTGAATAGTCTCTCTCTTCCTTACGAGCTTCTTACCTCTGACCTTATAAACACTCATTGTAGGTCAGTTATTATCTTATTAATAAGAATGTGGCTTAAAAAAATGTCTATGACCTTTTAGTAATTTAGAGATATGGTTTATTAGATGACAGAAACTGAAAGTAAAAAGTATGATTCTCATAGATAATTAAAAATATTGAGTTAACTGTTTTTCTAAGACCAATTGAAAAAAATTATTGTTAGCCCAAAATGAATAAAATTGAATCATAAAAAAAGGTAACAAAAAGCTTATTGATGTAATTCCAATGGAACATTGAATTCATTCACTAGCTAAAAACTGTGTTACTACAAATGTGCTAAAACTCTGAAGCTAAAACTTAGTCTAGTAGCATGCCCCTAAAATGTCCATTTCGAACAAGATCAGTACAGCTGAAAAGTCTTCCTTTGACAGTAAATTAGCTCCCCCTATAATATTTCACTAGAATTGCACAGTAAGTTTGTCAATGAAATGGACTTATTACTCCTGTCACTTTTTTACCACTTTTAATAACAACAAAAAATGAAGTATATAGACTGCAAATCAAATATTATAGTCAACAAATATTTACAGCAATATTTGATATTTAATGCTAAATTCAAAACAATAATTCCAATAATTGATTTCAGTAACTGCATAATCTGTAAAAATAATTACATAAAAATAATAAATAAAAAATAAAAATAATATAATATATATATATATATATATATATATATATATATAATTATAGACACTAAAAGTAGAAAGTGTTAAATTATCCTTTGAAAATGTTTGTACTCTGGATCTCTGGATAATATACCTATACTTTTCTTAAATACTATATTTATTAATAATAAAATATAGAATATAAACATATAGTCTTACCTGCGCTTTTACAAGGAATTCTTTTGATGTAACCACCATTCCAAATATAAAATAGCCCAAAAATGTTGCCATTTCCTTGTATTTAAAGACACACTTCAGTATATGTATTTCCTCCAGGTTTCACAAAAATCACTTAACACCATGTAGAACCATAACAGTCCAATGTGGGTTATGCAATCACAATCCTTTAGATTGTCTTCCAACTTTACCAGGCATGGATGAAACCATGTAGTAGTTGGGTCCTGGTGCCCTCCTCTTCACCGTTAGCAATGCTTTTCTTTTCCTGCCTGGGCATATTTTCACTCTGTTATAATAGCTAATGTAACTGCTAACACCAGCAGAATGGAGAAGGCTGAATAATTGAGAAGGCTTTTGTAGTACAGCTCTTCCTTTGCTGTCAGCTTAACAAATACCATGGAAGTTCAGCTGCAGCCTTTTACTCCACACAAGACTAGAGCTGCCTCTGCAGTAGAATCTCCTCTGTGAGCTCAGTAGATGACAAACTGCATGATGATCTAACTTATTCTGTGTGCTCATAGCCTAACAACCATCCTCTGATGTCCTTATTACTATTTGACAGGAGACTGCACATCCTGGACAGATAGATACTAATCAATTTTAGAAGTGCAGCAGGTGCCACCTTTTAAACCATAAGACTTATTAAATTAACCCTTTTCAGTTATTATTGAGAAACAAATTGAAGAGAATACTTTATACTCAAAATACATTAATAGAATTAAAGGGCTTGTGTCACAAAACATATTCAAACAATTTCCAACATGCACCTGCATACTTTTCTAATTTCTTATGATACAATATTTAGTGTAGCCAGTGAGCTATTCAATAAAATGCACCTATCTAGTGCCACCTGCTATTTGTTCTTTTTCTTATTTTTTGTCCTTCTCACTAAGCTGGTCGAATCTGCTCGGTTTAAGGTCACCTACACACAAGTATGAATGCACAGAAGATCCACATCAATTTCCGTGCAGATTTAAATGATTTAAATCCACATGGAAAAACCGTGCCTATTCTGCAATGTGTGTAGGTGGCCTAAATCTTCTACTGTCACCAGCCATATGTTTTGTTAGAAACTGTGGTAGTTACAGAGAGAGAGCTGCAGAACATGGGACATGCCCGCTGAGCTGCCAGCCCAGGCTGAAGAGAGTCTAGCAGAACAATAGGAGCAGTGAATGGGATCTGGATCCATGTGAGGTACAGGGCTGGTTCTAGCTTTGTTAGAAAGAGATTGTCATGTCCTATATGATGTCTGATTTTCACTTTTTACATCATTTGTGGCATAACCCCTTTAAGAATGGATTTGAAACAATCACTAGCTGAATTGCATGAAGTATACGTTTCCCTCTTTAAAATAAGGTTCTTCAATATTTGATGTTCCTACGTTTTAGTACTTTGTTGCCCCTTGTAACTATGCACCCATAACAATGCAAACTAGCTCAATTGTACGTATAGTGTCAGCCACAATGTGTCTTGCAGAGTGCCACCAATCAATTTCAGCGAGTGGCCAATATGAAAGTACCACTAAATCTACCATGCACCCTAATTAACATTATCCACAAATGTCCCTATAAAGCATTAGTCATTGCTTCCATAAATTACCAGCCATTCAAATATACCGTAGCAACTGTGGCATAGTTAGTTTCTTTCAGTTCTTTCAGAAGTACTATGACATGTGAGCAACCACATGTAGCTTGCTCAACCGGCTCCATTCAGTGCAAGTGGATGAATAGAGATGCCTATATAGCATTTCTGTAACATTTGCTCCAGGTCCTATTTAGAGCTGGCTATACTATGCAGACCTAGTAAAAAGTCAATGAGATAACATAGCTTTTGACACAGAAGATACTGCATCTAAAGATGCCCACATCACAAACATATAATGACATTAATTGGTATTAATGGTATTTCCCTACTTCAGCCTTAAAATTTAGGTTCCCACTTTGCAACAGCACATTAAAAAAATGCAAAAAAAAAAAAGTGATAGAAATATGTAATTTGTATGGCTGGTAATCTCAGATACAGTGAGTGGGCTTATTGTAATTTGTTTTGTTTCCGATTCGTCAAATTTGTCATTTTTTTTATTTTATTTGAGACAGAATCGATTCTACACAAATCAGATATGTTCCAGTCACCCTGAAAAATCGTATATAACACTCTGAGGTCTCCTAGGACATTCTATATCTTGTCATTATTTTTATTTATTTTTACAGATTTTTTATGAAATTAATTGTTATTATTATTATAATGTTTTTTTCTTTTGTTTTTTTTGCAAATGTTTGCTATTTCTCTCCTTTTCTTCCTTTTAAGCTCTTTAACAAACCAACATGACAAACCTCTAAATTGGTACTTCAAAAGAATGTGTGTGTGTATATATATAAATATATATACACATACATACATGGATATATACATGGATAGATATTAGATACCACATCTATAATTAATGAAAGCTAAACCAGTATACGGAAGGACAACAAGACTAAAATAATATAATCAGACCGACATATACTGTATATAAGAAACAATCCGCCAAAAATAAAAAAGTGTAAATAACACTACAATAATACTGTGACACTGTCTAAGATAAATTATTAAGACTCTCAGTGCCTAGAAATAGGAATAATAAAACAGACCAGAGTGATTGTGCAAGCATACCCTGACGTACGTTTGACCTAGCTTCTTCCCAGAGGTGTTCCTTCCGCGTAATAAACTCTTTCTTTTAAATCCTCTTGAGCTAATAGAAAATCAGCAAGCTCATGTGTCTGTATATCAACTACAGTCAGTCACCTTTTATGCATACTACTTCAACTCCTATATAAAGTTAAACCAACACGCAAATAACAAAATCGATCCATCTTTAATATAACAGATAAAATGACATACATGATAAAAAATCAAGAAATGCAGAGAAGTGAGGATGAAACATCCTCATCCAAGGATAATGCAGCTATAAATATAATTGCAAGGATCCCTGTTGTATGTGCAGTACGCCAGAACAAGAAATGTGCCAGGTGTGGCCCTACACACATGTATATCAGTTCGCCACAATAGTAGCATATACAGGACAATAAATAATCTAACAGGGTGAGGGCCACCTACCATGCATATAAAAAACAGCTATAAAAGTGGCAAAAGCACAGACAACAGTGAGCAGCGTGAGCATATATAATAATAACAGACCTGGCCATACACAATACTAAATAGGAATGGTGTGAAATAGAGATTTCAATCATACATGGAAACATATTACAGTGAAGAAGTGCAAGTGCTCCACCTAGTGATGAAAACTGCTCAGTGCAATGGGATAAAATATGTGAAATGCAACTACAGTATTACAATAAATATGCAAATATAAATATAAATGTCTACAGTGAATAAACCATCACGATAATGAAAACACACTCAAATTAAATAATCATGATTGTAGTGCAGATGTATAGTACATGTATAGTACATGAGATTACCTGAACAAAAAAAAAATCATCTAAATATCAGATACCAGAATAATTAATACATAATACATTTGAAACTCAAAATAAAAACATTCACAGAAAATAATGCACTATAATAATAGATGCAAGCATAACATATGGACTAAGCCCTAACTCTATTGATAAAATCTGAGACAATACATTTTGATCAAAACACATCTAAGCCCACCTACCAAGTGACAAGGTGGTCTCAGTTTAACTTGTCTTGAAGGAGTGGCACCTTCATTTGTGAATACGCTCCTATCTTGGGAGTAGTATTCATGTGCACTTTTGCCCCACCGATCTAATAGGTGACCCTGATGAAGATGGTACATATAGGTGTGTGTGTTCTTCCTCCCACCGGTTGCTGCTGCACATGGAGGTAACTAGGAGCAACACACTATATGTGTGGGGTCTGCACGCACTTCTAAGCATAAATGCATAACGGCATAGGCAGGTTTAGCGTAGGACCCGCCTGAACTGAGACCACCATGTCGCTTGGTAGGTGGGCTTAGATGTGTTTTGATCAAAATGTATTGAGCAAGATGTATTGATCAGATTTTATCAATAGAGTTAGGGCTTAGTCCATATGTTATGCTTGCATCTATTATTATAGTGCATTATTTGCATAAATGTAGCCATGTACATCCGCAACATTCATTGTCATATCATGCAGGATGTTTTATAATTTTTGATTTGCTCAAAATAAAAGCATCAACAGTCAGAAGTGGATTTAAAAAATCCAAGTTTCATTGCTATACCGTCCATATCTCAAAAACTAAGGTTAACCACAAAAGGATGACACCAATCAAAAAAACTTAGGGGTTCCTATTAAGACCATTGTTTTAGATGCCGGTCTTTATAACCCCTATAGCTGGTGGTGGATTACATTTAGACCATTTTCTATGCCTAAACATGTGTAGAAAAGGGTGAATGAGATGAGCCTGCCGGCCAGCCCCCTTTCGCAACCACTCCACGTCCACTTTTTTAGAGCTGGCGTGTACAGGGAAAAGTTGCAGATTGCGGCGCAAATAGCCTTTGTGCCACAATTTGCACCAGAAATACGCATAATATAGGCTTATTTATGGATAGTATAAACAAAACAATACTTTCATCAGTAAACAGAACTGAGGTGCACAGGTCCCTCATTCAGCGAAGATACTCCCTGGCCCATGCAAGACGATGATGCCTGTGGTCAAGTACCCTTGTAGGCCGTGTAGCATGCAGACCGCGCTGATGTAAAGAGTTTCGAACGGTCTGACTTGACACTTGGGTGCCTCTCAACTCCCTTAAATGTGCCTGGAATTGCGTGGCATTCATCATCCAGTTCCGCAGGGCATTGCTCACAATGAAGCAGTTATCAGTGTGGGATGTGACCAAAGGATGTTCAGTTCAATGCCTTTCTGTAGCTCTTCCAGTCTCTTTGTATCTTTGTTGCAAAATGCTGATGACACTCTAAGCTCAATGGCCACTTACATCTGAGAACATTCTCCTTGAAGCTTTGCAATGCCGAGGTACTGTTGATCACTTGTTAGGTGTTGATTGGTCTCATGATGTCAAAATGTGAAAAGCATTATGGGAAGGACTGTTTAAATACCAATTCTTATTGAACCAGAGAAAGCATTGGGTGATTCATGGATCAAACACCTGTTGTGAATTCTGCTGTTAGGCTCCTTGTTAGAGAACAGCAAGTTGTGCAAAAAGTACTGAAACATTGAACAGTTGCACATTTGCATTCAAAAGTTTAGAGAAGGTCAAATTAAGTTCACATGTAAAGGTTAGAGTGCATTTTAGGTTCATCCATAAATTTTACTTGCAAGCCGAATATCCCTAACTTTTTGTGAGTAGTCTAGAAATTTGCCAGGGCAATGGGCTCATCAAATGACCCCTGTTGTGTTGCAGGTGATCCTGAACTCCTTATCACCTGATGAGTAGTGATGGCCTTGCGGTTCTCCCGGCGGTCTGTTCGTAGTGAACTTTGAGCGTTCGCTATCCACCAAACATTCAAACATATGGTGATGTCCGCCAGCGCCATATTCTTTTGCATTACGCCAAACTTTGACCCATGACACATACATAAGGTGGGACAGGACAGCTTCAGCACATGGACACACCCCCACTCTATAACAGAACCCGATCTGGCTGCCATTTTACATTCTGTATTTTGTCAGTGTAGGGAGAGGTTGCTTTATGGAGCAAGGACAGGCTTTTAGGGACACCAAACGCTAGCTAATAGGGCCACTAAAGTTCTATTAAGGACTGGTATAGGTGTGCTATCGATAGGTGTGATATACAGAGGGGTGTGATATACTTATACTTTCTAACATAGAAAGTATATTATAGTGCATTTGTACTGTTCAGCAGTTGTGTGCTGTTCTGCTGCGATACCACAGCTATATAGAGGGACAAATGTTATTGGAACAACTAATTGCAATGGGTGTGATATACCAGTTGCCCCCCAAAAAAACTGATTGAGGCAGGGGTGAGCTATACCTATAATATACTTTCCATATAGTGCATTTGAACTGTGCAGCAGTTGTGTGTGGTTCTGCTGTGATACCGCAGCTACAGGGAGTGCAGAATTATTAGGCAAGTTGTATTTTTGAGGATTAATTTTATTATTGAACAACAACCATGTTCTCAATGAACCCAAAAAACTCATTAATATCAAAGCTGAATATTTTTGGAAGTAGTTTTTAGTTTGTTTTTAGTTTTAGCTATTTTAGGGGGATATCTGTGTGTGCAGGTGACTATTACTGTGCATAATTATTAGGCAACTTAACAAAAAACAAATATATACCCATTTCAATTATTTATTTTTACCAGTGAAACTAATATAACATCTCAACATTCACAAATATACATTTCTGACATTCAAAAACAAAACAAAAACAAATCAGTGACCAATATAGCCACCTTTCTTTGCAAGGACACTCAAAAGCCTGCCATCCATGGATTCTGTCAGTGTTTTGATCTGTTCACCATCAACATTGCGTGCAGCAGCAACCACAGCCTCCCAGACACTGTTCAGAGAGGTGTACTGTTTTCCCTCCTTGTAAATCTCACATTTGATGATGGACCACAGGTTCTCAATGGGGTTCAGATCAGGTGAACAAGGAGGCCATGTCATTAGATTTTCTTCTTTTATACCCTTTCTTGCCAGCCACGCTGTGGAGTACTTGGACGCGTGTGATGGAGCATTGTCCTGCATGAAAATCATGTTTTTCTTACCTTGCAGACTTCTTCCTGTACTGCTTGAAGAAGGTGTCTTCCAGAAACTGGCAGTAGGACTGGGAGTTGAGCTTGACTCCATCCTCAACCCAAATAGGTCCCACAAGCTCATCTTTTGATGAAACCAGACAAATTGCATTGGAACAACTAATTGCAGCGAGGGTGATATCCAAGTTGCTCCCCCCAAAAAATTATTAAGACAGGGGTGTAATATGCCTATAATATACTTTATATATAGTGAATTTGAACTGTGAAGCAGTTGTGTGCGGTTCTGCTGCGATACCGCAGCTACAGTATATAGAGGTTCAAACGGATTAGAACAACAAATTGCAAAGGGTTGTGATATACCTGTAGACGCCCCAAAAACGAATTGAGGCAGGGGTGTGATATACCTATAAAATACTTTCTATATAGTTAATTTGAACTGTGCAGCGGTTGTGTGCGGTTCTGCTGCAATACTGCAGCTATATAGAGGTTCAAACGGTATCAGAACGACTAATTGCAATAAATGTGATATATCTGTAGACCCCCCAAAAAACTGATTGAGGCAGGGTGTGATATACCTATAATATACTTTGTATATAGTGCATTTGAATTGTGCAGTAGTTGTGTGCGGTTCTGTTGCAATACCACAGCTATATAGAGGTTCAAACGGTATAGGAAAAACTAATTGCAATAGACGTAATATACCTGTAGACCCCCCCAAAAAAACAGATTGAGGCAGAGGTGTGATATACCTATAATATACTTTCTATATAGTTCATTTGTACTGTTAAGCACTTGTGTGCGGTTCTGCTGCGATACCACAGCTATATAGAGAGACAAACACTATTAGAACAAATAATTGCAATGGGTGTGATATACCAGTTACCCCCAAAAAAACTGATTGAGGGGTTTGTTATACCTACTTCCACAAAAGACTGATTAAGGGATTAGATATACCTGCTTCCACAAAATATTGATTGAGGCCTGCAATATACCTGCTTGCACAAATACTGCATTTCTTTAGGGACTTGGGCACAGAATAATTTTGAAAATGACAGGCAGAGGAAGAGGCAGGCCGTTCCGTAGGGGTGGTAAGGTTCGGGCTGGTGCACCAGGCCGGAGCCTAAGTGGGAAGTTAGAGAAGGCGCGTGCAATCGCTTCAAAGGATGCACCAGAGTTGGTTGAGTTGCTTACTCACCCTTCCGCTTCTGCACCCTCCTTACTCTTAGCTGTGTGAACCCCCAAATCCACCACCACCACCAACATAGCCCCTTCACATCAGTCAGAGGAATTATTTTCCCATCCATTCCCAAACCTTACCGACGTGCAGCCATTCTTGGCATCGGATTAGGAAGAAGAGTTAGCAACGGCCGCCACCCCATGGTCTGACGCCCAGATCAGCCCAAGGAGGGAGATCCCCGCTGTTGCTGCCTACTCCGACATCTCAAATGTCAGTGGTGGTGAAGGTGAGGATGATGACGTATTGATGGACGTCACTTGGGTGCCCACAAGAGAGGAAGAGGAGGCGAGTTCAGAGGGAGAGACAAAGCAGCAGAGAGGGAGGAGATGGAGGAGAAGCAGGCACAACTTGCAGGGAATCAAAAAGCAGACTGCAAATGTACCTGCATGTGAATGCACAGTCACTTCTGACGCTTCCAGGACGCTTCCACATGGCTCAGCAGTGTGGTTTTTTTTTAAGCTGCTGTCTGTGCTGTCAACGCATAATTTGTAGTAAGCCCAACACTCATCTAGGGACAACCGCCTTAAGAAGGCACCTGGCCTTCCATCACCAATCCCAGTGGGAGCAACACCATCAGAACCCACAAAGCCACACTACCGGCTCTCCACGTCCTGCCTCTTCTCTTTCTCCTCTCTCCTCCCATTTGTCCTCCACTCCATCTTTCACCGTGCCATTGTCGCGTTCATCTGGCATAAGCAGGGCCGTCTTTAATATTGATTGGACCCTGGGCAAAAATTTACTTGGGCCCCCTGGATCCCGCCTTCCCACACCTTAGCAGGCAATCACGCCCTCCACCACAACACACACACATAAAATCCACATATCTGGTAAAGTACAGTGAATGACTGTAAATACTTCCAGTTCTGAAGACTCCAGCGGCTCAGGTTCAGTGCTCTGGGCTCAGGCTGGAAGTGGGCACCGCTCTGCAGGAAGGAGACCAGGACTTGGCTCACCCTAGTGTTACAGTGCACCCCAGGACCCCACAGTATGCAGTATAGCACCCTATAGTATACAGCAACCCACAGTATGCAGTATAGCACCCTCTAGTATACAGCACCACACAGTATGCAGTATAGCACCCCACACTATACAGTACCCCATAGTATATAGTATAGCACCCCACAGTATACAGCACCCCACAGTATACAACACCTCACATTATACAGTAGAGCAGTATAGCACCTCACCGTATACAGCACCCCAAACTATACACCATACAGCACCCCACACTATACAGTACAGCAGTATAGCACTCCACACTATACATCACCCACAGTATACAGCCCCCCCACAGTATACAGTACAGCAGTATAGCACTCCCCAATATACAGCACCCACAGTATACAGTATACAGCCCCCCACACTATACAACCCCTCACACTATACAGGCCCCCACACTATACAGGCCCCCCACACTATGCAGGCCTACCACAGTATACAGCCCCCTCACAGTATACAGGCCTCCCACAGTATACAGCCCCCCCCCCAGTATACAGGCCCCACACAGTATACAGCACCACACACTATACAGGCCCCCCACAGTATACAGGCCTCCCACAGTATACAGCCCCCCCAGTATACAGGCCCCCCACAGTATACAGGCCCCCCACAGTATACATCACCACACAGTATACAGGCCCCTCACAGTATACAGCCCCCCCCCACAGTATACAGCCCCCCCAGTATACAGCCCCCCACAGTATACAGGCCCCCCACAGTATACAGGCCCCCCACAGTATACAGGCCCCCCACAGTATACAACCCTACACACTATACAGGCCCCCACAGTATACAGGCCTCCCACAGTATACAGCCCCACACAGTATGCAGCACCACACAGTATACAGGCCCCCCACAGTATACAGGCCTCCCACAGTATACAGCTCCCCCAGTATACAACCCCACACAGTATACAGGCCCCCCACAGTATACAGGCCCCCCACAGTATACAGGCCCCCACACAGTATACAGGCCCCCACACAGTATAAAGCCCCTCACAGTATACAGCCCCCCCCCCCACAGTATACAGTAGTTTACAGTATATTAGCATAACAGCCCCTGTCACCTTTTTCTGATATAATCTTCACAAAAAAAGCTCCACAGGTTACTGGTCACATGGTGATGATGTCATTTAAGGTCCTAGATCACAGCTCTAACACAGTACGATGCCTGGACTCAGTGCCGGCAGGCATGGCATGGCAGCACCCCCTGTGAAGCTGACAGCCTGACCCCCGGGGCAGTGGCTAGCAGGGCTCAAGAGGCAGCTGCCTTGGGCCCCCCAGGAGCAACTGGGCCCAGGGCAGCTGCCCCTTTTGCCCCTTGGTAAAGACGGCCCTGGGCATAAGGCAGGCTTCTGTGGCCCAAATGTTTGAGCTTTAAAAGATGATAACGCCAAATAGCCCTCTTGTCCAATGGCTGACAGCTGGCTTGTTGGAACTGCTAGCCAACCAACTACTGCCATATAAACTGGTGGACTCAGAGGCCTTTAGAATATTTTTACCCATTGGCACACCGCAATGGAAGGTCCCCAGAAGGAAATATTTCTCCCAGAAGGGCATTCCAGAGCTATATGGCCACATTCAGTGGCAAGTGAATATATCTCTGGCACACAGTGTCTGTGCCAAGATACATCTGACCACAGACACGTGGTCTAGCAAACACAGGCAGGGAAGGTACATAACTTTTACTGCCCCTTGGGTGAACCTTCTGATGGCGGTCAAGCATGTAACTCATTGCTCCTATGTAGATTTGGTGCTACCGCCGCAGATTGCATGCAGGCCTGCCTCTTCATCACCTCCTCATACTCCATCTTTCGTCTCCTCCTTGGCTGACTCCTCCTTTTACACTGCTACTGCCTCTTACACTGCTCCCCCTAGCTCCCCAGAACCTATTCAACATCCCAGGTGAGACATTGCCATGCTGTGCTGCGGATGTTGTGCCTAAAAACCTAGAGCCACAACGATCCTGCACTGCTTCATAGGCGTATCAGTGGTTAACCCCGCTCAATTTGACAGTTGGTAAAGTGGTGTGCCACAACGGTGCCAATCTGCTGAGTGCGCCGGAAAAGGGCAAAACGACATACACGTCCTGACCTTAGTCGTGAAGCGATTTGTTGCCAAAAACCACAGGGTCCAGGATGTCTTGTGGCAGGCCAGGAAAATCTCTGACCATTTTAGAAGATCTTACATGTCTATAGCTCGCCTTGCTGACGTTGAGCGAAGACACCACTTGCCTGTCAGACGTCTGGTTTGTGACAGCACGATGTGCTGGAAGTCCACATTGTATATGCTTGATAGGCTGCTCCAGCAGCAATGTGCCATTAACGACTACCTGTACGAACTCTGCAGCAGGACAGGTTCTGTGGAGATTGCTTATGCGCGAAACATGCAGACTTCTGCAGCCATTTGATAAGATCACCAAACTGGTCAGTTGCAACCAGGGCGACATCAGTGACATTGTACCTTATGCCTTCTTTCTGGAGTGTGCATTGTGTTGCGTCATTGATCAAGCCGTCGAAGAGCAGGAAGATGAGGAAGTTGCAATGCTGAATTAATTCCCAGGGGGGCTACTCCATCTGAGACAAGTCAGCAGGAGACTGAAGGGGAGTCAGAGGAGAAAGGTGGCTGGGTGGAGGAGAGGAGGAGGAGCAAGAAGAGCAGGCTTTGAGGGTGACTTCCAACTTTTCGGGGATCCATGGTGTTGTCTGTGGCGGTGGGAAGGAGACCGAGGATGACATTTTCCTGGGTGATGAGCAAGAGCCAGGGCGCTCCACCACTTCCAATTTAGTGCAAATGGGGCCTTCCTGCTCCAGTGTCTGCAGCGGTACCTCTGTATAAAAAGCATAAAGGGCAAGGACCAGTACTGGGTGGCAACGTACTTAGACCCCCGATACAAACGTAAAATGGCGGACATGTTACTAGCATCACAGAGAGCTGTCAGAATGCAGCATTTCTAGGTCTTGCTGCGAGAGATGCTGCATTCTTCTGTTGCGGGGAATGGCAGAGGAATTTCCACCCACAGCGAAATGGGTGCGGGTACCAATCCTACCGCACCTGCAAGAAGAGAGCGGTTTGAAGATGTGTTGGTCACTACGGATACAAGATCATTCTTGCAGCAAACTCTTCCACCGCCCTCCAGATCCAGCCTCATGGAACGCCTAGACCGACAGGTGTCCGACTTCCTCAGGTTAGCCGCCGATGTGGACGCTCTGAGAAGCGATGAACCCCTGGCCTAATGTGATCGCCTAATGTACCTTCAGCCACATCCACCAAAGTTATTTTCTGTCCGGTGAATGCCATATTTTTGGGGCCAGTATTTCAGTGGCCTACAGTAACATTTTTATCCAGTGAATGCCTAATGTACCGCCACCCAAATCAGCCAAAGTTCTTTACTGTCCGGTGAATGCCACATTTTTTAGGCCTGTACTCCATTGGCCTACAGTAAAAAAAAAAAATCCAGTGAACACCTAATATACCTCCATCCACATCAGCCAAAGATAATAGCAGAAGAAAAAAGCACCGCGGCACTCACCTGTTGCTGTTTGCATTTTATTTTTCAGATACACATCGTGGACGCGGACAGGACACAGGTGAATGGACAGGCTACAGCTGTTTCGCACTGTGTTGCGCTTTGTCAAGCCTCCTGTGACATGAAGGAGGAGGGGGCTAGAAATACCCCCATCTCATGCACGTCACTGGTTACAATCAAGTGGTATAAAAAACATATGTGTGCTAAGACCAATCAAATGAAAACAGCTAAGTCATTCTTGTCATTTAACCCTACAGGGCCCATTGCCTGTGTTTTGATTATCCATGCAGCTTCTCTCTGCAGGAGAATGCGTTTTCTGTCCCCCTTCTCATGGGGGTGTGAACCACTTCTATACCTGCACATTTCAAATTTTCACTGTTCCCTGCATGTTCATTATGTATATGCTCAATTAATCTAGTTGCTCCATTTCTGGTGATAATAGATTTTTTGTGTTCCCTGAAACGTACATATAGGCACCTGTGTGTCTTTCCAATGTAAAATCTCCCGCATGGGCACAAAATGGCATACACAACATATTGGGTCTTGCAGTGTATAAATTGTTTGACTACATGTCCTACATGTCCCAGCTGCAGATACTTCTGCTTGTATACATGTGCGCACATAGAGCAGTGTCCACATGCGAAGCTTCCTCTGGGAGCACTCCTGCCCAGCCAGTTATCAACTGGACGGGGGAGGTTGCTCCTGACAACAGCGTCCCCTATAGTTTTACTTCTGCGAAAACTGACAATGGGAGGATTGTCTACCATGGCTGCCAGGGAGGGATCCCTCTGCAGCATCTGCCAATTGTTCAAGATCACTGTTTTGATAGTGGAAGCCATTGGTGAAAAGTCGAATGTGAACACTGCTCTACGCTCGCCATCATTATTTTGTTGTCTCCTCTTTTTCGTGTGGATGTCCCTACCCAAAACCTCTCTCTTGTGCAAGCACTTTAAATATGCGTTATCTATTATCTTCTCCGGGTAACCCTTCTGTAAAAGTCGTCTCTTCATGTCTCCACATTGCTCTTTAAACTCAGTGTCATCTTTCACAATTCTAGCAAGACGCATGAATTGGCCGTAAGGAATGGCGGTTTTTACGTGGGGTGGGTGGTAACTTTTATAATGTAATAGTGCATTTGTGGATGTACTTTTTCTGTAAATAGTGGGGTTTAGCTGACCATCTTTAACCCTCACTTTGACATCAAGAAAATCCAGTTCGTCCGCACTAATTGTGCTGGTGAACCGCATGCTCATATTGTTAGCTTGATTCAAATATTCCACGAATGCACTAAACATATGTAGATCACCCGTCCAGACAATGAATATATCATCGATATATCGAAGGAAAACCTTGATATATATCGAATGAATGGATTCTGGACATTGTAAATATACCTCTCTTCAAAAATAGCTAAAAATAAATTAGCCAGGGTGCATGAGACAGGTGTCCCCATTGCTGTGCCTGACAATTGTTTGAACCATTTCTGATTGAAAGTGAAGGCATTATGTGTCAATATGAATGAGAGGGATTCTGTGACAAAATCAACATATTCGTCACTTTTGCTAATACTGCGCAGAATTTCCCTAATCGTCTCTATCCCCAGTTCCTGTGGAATCCTGGTGTATAGACTCTCCACATCTACCGCGGCTAAATAAAAGCCGTCCTGCCATTGTACATCCTTCAGAGCCTCCAAAAAATCAGTTGAATCTTCCAAATATGAAGGGACCCTCTTTAACACTGGGCGCAACATTCAATACAAATATTGGGACAGGGGTTCGGTCAGAGAACCGTTCCCTGACACTATGGGGCGCCCAGGTGGGTTTACCAGTGATTTATGGATCTTGGGTACTATATACCACACAGGTTTGATAGGGAACTGGGGATAGAGCTTTTCGGCCATGCGTTAGTTAGAAAACCTCTGTCAACATACTTCCACAATAATGCTCTTAGTTGCTGTTGATATTTGGGAGTGGGGTCAGAGGTGAGGGGGGCATAGGTATTGATATCTTTGAGTTGTTTATAAGCTTCTTGCATGTAACATGTCCTATGCATAACTACCACATTGCCCCCCTTGTTGGCTGGTTTGACTATAATCTCTTTGCATTTTCAAGCCAAGCCAGAGCCCTGTGCTCACCCACCCTGAGATTAGACTGAGTCTGTGGGTATATCAGTGCTTTGGTTTCCTTCAAGACTTGCTTGAAAAAGAGATCCAGACTACCTCCAGCCGACAAGGGGGGAGTAAACGTGGATTTAATTCCTTGTCTAAAGGGCTCTGATTTTTGTATATGTGTCTGTACCTCAGAGTCCCCACTATTCTCCAGGTCTAACAGTGTGAGAACTAACTGTCTATTCTGCTCTTCTACCCCATGTGCCAAATGAAAGCCTAATGGACCTATAGGTGCAGGTGGTTCTTTAGTATTCTTGTACGTTTGGAAATGTTTATGCAGATTTAATTTCCTTATAGCTTTGAACATGTCTACTTCAAAATTCACCACATTAAATTCAGATATCAGTTTATAATTAAGACCTTTGGACAATAATGAGAGGCAGTCACTGTCCAGAACAATGTCTGTGAGATTAACCACATTGTGACCTGGTGAAAGCTGATTTATCTCACCCACATCTAGTATCGTCTCCAAGCCACTTGCTTCCGCTTGTATCCGCCCCTGTATGGTCTTGCGTCTTGTCCTCCCCCTTCGTGTACCTCTCCTAAAGGGGGTTGTTCTGCTGCTGCTTCTTGGCTCGCTTGTTCTTCATGTAGGTTTGTTCTAGCGCTGTTAAATTCCTCAGAGGTGCTCGAGTCGGACTCGGAGGTCCAATAGTCGCGTGGTCGCCTATTCCTCTTACGTCGGCTTCTGTCACTGTATCGCTGTTTAGTAGGTTTCCAGTCAAAGACGCGGTTATTATCAAAGTCACTCTTATCCCGTAAAAACGTATCTTTCTTACGTTCCTTTATTGCAGCCTGTATAGGTATTAGCTGCTTTTCCAGTTTTTTCATAAATGCTTTGTATTGATTCTCCGTGCGTCTCATTCTCAAGTCATTTTTGACTTGATTTAACTCTAGAATCACTGTGTTATTATATTGAACAATTGGCAGATGCTGCAGAGGGATCCCTCCCTGGCAGCCATGGTAGACAATCCTCCCATTGTCAGTTTTCGCAGAAGTAAAACTATAGGGGACGCTGTTGTCAGGAGCAACCTCCCCCGTCCAGTTGATAACTGGCTGGGCAGGAGTGCTCCCAGAGGAAACTTTGCATGTGGACACTGCTCTAGGTGCGCACATGTATACAAGCAGAAGTATCTGCAGCTGGGACATGTAGGACATGCAGTTAAACAATTCATACACTGCAAGACCCAATATGTTGTGTATGCCATTTTGTGCCCATGCGGGAGATTTTACATTGGAAAGACACACAGGTGCCTATATGTACGTTTCAGGGAACACAAAAAATCTATTATCACCAGAAATGGAGCAACTAGATTAATTGAGCATATACATAATGAACATGCAGGAAACAGTGAAATTTTGAAATGTGCGGGTATAGAAGTGGTTCACACCCCCATGAGAAGAAGGACAGAAAACGCATTCTCCTGCAGAGAGAAGCTGCATGGATAATCAAAACACAGGCAATGGGCCCTGTAGGGTTAAATGACAAGAATGACTTAGCTGTTTTCATTTGATTGGTCTTAGCACACATATGTTTTTTATACCACTTGATTGTAACCAGTGACGTGCATGAGATGGGGGTATTTCTAGCCCCCTCCTCCTTCATGTCACAGGAGGCTTGACAAAGCACAACACAGCGCGAAACAGCTGTAGCCTGTCCATTCACCTGTGTCCTGTCTGCGTCCACGATGTGTATCTGAAAAATAAACTGCAAACAGCAACTTTGTGACCAGTGGTGAGTGCCACGGTGCTTTTTTCTTCTGCTATCATCATAACTACTATATCACCGACAGAGCACCACCATGAAGGTTCGGGATCCAAGTGTTTTATGTGCTCCAGTGACCTCATGGGTGCATGTAGCAGTGCCGGTTGCGTTCTTTTCTCTCACTCCCTGTGACACATCAGCCAAAGTTCTTTTCTGTCCGGTGAATGCCAAATTTTTGGGGCGAGTACTCCAGTGGCCTACAGTAACAATTTTAACCAGTAAATGCCTAATGTACCGCCAGCCAAATCAGCCAAAGTTATTTTCTGTCCGATGAATTCATAATTTTTGGGGCCTGTACTCCAGTGGCCTACAGTAACATTTTTGTCCAGTGAACGTCTAATGCACCTCCATCCACATCATCCAAAGTTCTTTTCTGTCTGGTGAATGCCACATTTTTGGGGCCTGTACTCCAGTAGCCTACAGTAAAAATGTTATTTAGTGACCACCCAATATACCTCCAGCCACATTAGCCAAAGTTCCTTTCTGTCCAGTGAATGCCAATTTTTTTGTGGCCAGTACTCCAGTGGCCTACAGTAACATTTTTGTCCAGTGAACGCCTAATGTATCTCCAGCCACAGAATCACAAGTTCTTTTGTGTCAGATGAATGCCTAATTTTTTGGGCCTCTACTCCAGAGGCCTACAGTTCTATTTTTATCCAGTGACTGCCTAATGTACCTCCAGCCACAGAATCACACGTTCTATTCTTTCAGGTAAATGCCTAATTTTTGGGGCCTATACTGGCAAACAGTTCTATTTTTATCCAGAGACTGCCTAATGTACCTCCAGCCACAGAATCACAAGTTCTCTTCTGCCAGATGAATGCCTAATTTTTTGGGCCCGTACTCCAGGAGCCTAAAATATTTTGGGCACATTTTTAAGAGTTTCCCTTTAAGACACATAAAAATGTCCCCTGATTAAAATACATATTTTTAGTGGGAATTTTTGTCAATGATCCCCCTCTGGTATATCACTGTCCATGTTGTGGGACTATTTGAGTACTTCTAGTAAGTGTTTGCTGGCTGCAAATATGACCTGAAGGTTTTGCCTGCCATTAAAGTGAATGGGGCCCACCTCGAATCATCCGGCCGATGTTCGTCCATCACTACTGATAAGTTCCCAAAATTCTTCGAGGTCTTCTAGGCATCTTTTCATTACTCCTTTATATATATATATATATATATATATATATATATATATATAATTTTTTTTTTTTTTTTTTTACAGATCATTTATGAAATGTTTTTTTTTTTTTTTCTGTTAATTTTGTATACATTTTGTGTAGCTCCCCTTTAAGCGCTTTAACATGACAGCAACATATATTTGTGGGAAAATGCGTGGTGGATGGTGGTAACCAATAGTATGTTTAAAAACAGTATGTATCTTCCAAAAATTGTTCCTTATTAGGGGCAGAAAGTGTTTAAACACATAAAAAAAAAAAAAAAAAAACTTGTGGCTTGTTCGGGCCAAGCATTCAAAAATTATGTGTTAAATGGGGGTATATCCCTACCACTATTTTTGCACTCAAACATATTACTTTCATAAGAAACAGTGACTTGTTCTACTCAAAAATTATGTGTCAATGCAGGCAGAATGCCTAACCATATTTATACACACACAATTGTTGTGTTGACTTGTTCTGAAGTTGAACACACCTGAAAAAATGTTGCCTTTTATTTGTGAGTAGCAGTACAGTGTAGAGGTGGAAAGGCTAAGTTATATAGGGGCAATAGTTGCACCAGCAGTAGCAGATTAACACGGAACAGACAAGGCATTAGATCTTTTTGTGGGTATTTTGGGGTATTAGTTAGTAGTAGTATTGGTGGCTGTGAAGTGATAAAGATAGTAGCAGTAGGGTGATTAGCAGCAAGCAGTAGCAGCTGTGGTGGTGGCAGCAGCATCCATATCGTACAGAACACAATTGTAAGCAGGCAGTGGCATCAATGTACAATGGCCAAAGGCGCGTGAAAATACACATGGATCCCTCCAGCACAAATGACTCCTTCTACAGTGGCATCTTCTCAACCTCCATTTACTTCTCCATGGGATTTTCTCCTTGTAAGAAATATGAGTTTTAGGAATAATATATACATTATATTGTATATATACATTATATTGTATATATTATGAGGGATGTATATGTATGAATCCGAGACAGAGACTGGTAAGAGACTGTATGTCTGAATGATTTATATACTTCATTAGTATGTACCTATAGTAGCTTTCTCGGATTCTTACAGATAAAGGTCCTGGACTATCCTGTATCTCTTACATCTGCTGATTGATAGTCAACAAAAGGCATTGAAAAAGTGTTATAAAATGCTAAATGCTTTTTAATCAAGTTTCTGTATAAGGGGACAGCCAACAGATACCTGGATAATAGACATGGGGTGTTGACATTGAGTGGGTTGAAAAAAGACTTATATATTGGGGAGCTGGAAGGAAGATGAACTGGAAGGAACTTTGAGTTTGCTGGAGGGAAGAGGAGAGACGGGGATTGAAGGCCCATGTGTGGTAACTATGTACTGTAAGATTTAAGGAGTTTTTTCTGTTATATAAGTTATGTCATGTTGGTAGTTAAGAAATTGTAAGAGATTGTAATTATTGTTGTGTTTACTAGTCTTTCTATTTGATATATATATGTATATCTGGGAACCAAATGCTTAAGGCCTCATGCACATGACCGTTCCATTTATTGTGGTCTGCAAAATACAGAAGCAATTTGCAGAATGGTACAGGCGGCCTATTGTAAAATTGCATATTCTTGTCTACGAAACGGACAAAAATAGGACATTTTATATTTTTTTGCGGGGCCGCGGAATGGAGCAACGGATGCGGACAGCACACAGAGTAACAGCAAGTAACTTTTCATTACTTTGGCGATTTAATGGCGCCTTTTGAAAGGCTCTGCTTTTTTTATGTGGGTCCAGTGCAAAATCTTTTTACCCTGCCCTGAGGCCAGTGAAACAGAAAAACAACTTTTATCTGTCTGTTAGTTAGGTGGGCGGCGGCGGCCATTTTTTTGCAAGCTCAGTGCACCAGCACAACTTATGAGCATTTGTGACATTAAAATACAAGCTTGCAATACTTCAATAATTTTCTGGGTTTAAAAAAACACACATTTTTGGCAATATCCTGCATCTGGGGCCTTTGCAGCATCTGTCAGTGTAAAAAGACAAGCTTGAAATACTTCAATAATTTTCTGGGTTTTGAAAAAAACACACATTTTTGGCAATATCCTACATCTGGTGTCTTTGCAGCATCTGTTAGTGTGAAAGACAAGCTTGAAATACTTTAATAATTTTCTTGGTTCAAAAAGAAGACCCATTTTTGGCCAAATACTAAAGTTGCGTCACTGGCTGTATCTGTCAGTGTGAGATACAAGCTTGAAATTCTGCTAAAATATTTTGGATTTAAAAAAAACATCCATTTTGTGCAATATTCTACATCTGTGGCCTATGCTGCATTTGTTAGTGTGACATACAAGCTAGAAATACTGCTATAATATTCTGGGTTTTAAAAGAAATACCAATTTTAGGCCAAATACTAAATTTGCAACCTTGTCTGCATCTGTCAGTGTGGGATCCAAGCTTGAAATACTTCAAATATTTTCTGGGTTTAAAAAAAACACAAATTTTTGACAATATCCTACATCTGGTTCCTTTGCATCATTTGTCAGTGTGTAAGACAAACTTGAAATACTTCAATAATTTTCTGGGTTTAAAAAAACACCAATTTCTGGCAATATCCTAAATCTGGGGCCTATGCTGCATTTGTTAGTGTGACATGCAAGCTAGAAATAATGCAATATTTTTCTGGGTTTAAAAAACACCAATCTTTTGCAATATCCTACATCTGGGGCCTATGCTACATTTGATAGTGTGACATACAAGCTAGAAATACTTTAATAATTTTCTAAGTTAAAAAAAACACCAATTTTGGGCAAAATACTAAATTTGCGGCATTGGCTGCATCTGTCAGTGTGAACTACACGTGTTAGATACTGGTATTCTATACCGTTATAAAAAAAACCACTCTTTTTGGGCCAAATGCAAAATTTGCGGCCTTGGCTGCATCTGTCGGTGTGAGATACATGCGTTAGATACTAGTGTTATATTCTGTTACTAAAACAAACACCTATTTTGGGCAAAATACTAAATTTGCAGCTTTTGCTGCATCTGTCAGTGTGAAATGCACACACTAGATACTTTTGTTATATTCTGTTATTTTAAAAAAAAAAACACCCATTTTGGGCAAAATACTAAATTTACAGCCTTGGCTACATCTGTTAGTGTGAGATACAAGGTTGAAATACTGTAATAATATTTTGGGTTTAAAAAAACATCAATTTTGGGCGCTATCCTAAATCTGGGGCCTAGGCTGCATTTGTTAGTGTGATATAAAAGCTAGAAATACTGCAATAATATTCTGGGTTAAAAAAAACACCAATTTTTGGCAATACCCTACATCTGGTGCCTTAGCAGCATCTGTCAGTGTGAAAGAAAAGCTTGAAATAGTTCAATAATTTTTAATGGGTTTAAAAAAACACCCATTGTTGGCAATATACTACAGCTGGGGCCAATGCTGCATTTGTTAGTGTGCCATACAAGCTAGAAATACTGCAATAATTTTCTGAGTTTAAAATACACCAATTTTTTGCAATATCCTACATCTGGGGCCTATGCTGCATTTATTAGTGTGACTTACAAGCTAAAAATACTGTAATAATATTTTGGGTTTAAAAAAAAACACCCATTTTGGGCCAAATACTAAATTTGCGGACTTGGCTACATCTTTCAGTGTGAAAGACAAGCTTCAAAGACTCGGTCTTACTAAGCCCTCAAACTGATTTTAAAATGGAGAGATTAGCCAACATGTCCTACGATGTAGGACATGTCTGAGCCCGAGCACCGCGCCAAATGTTACATGCTGGTGAGATTTTTGTGAGTCATCCTCATGCTCCTGTAATTTGCCCACTGGCTCCTGGTATTGCCCACATGGCACAGGTAGGTGAGTGTTCGTTCCCAAGCTACTTGAGAAACCTTGGCGCGGTGCTCGGGCTAAGACATGTCCTAAACCGTAGGACACGTTGGCTAATCTCTCCATTTTAAAATCAGTTTGAGGGTTTAGTAAGACCGCAGAGTGCACCTGTCTTTGCTATTATTTTTGTTATATTGTTAAATTGATTATCACATCCACATAATTGCTATCTTATGTAGGATGTCTATTGTGGTACTTGTGGTTCGCTGTGGGCATCCTCCACTGTATGCATTTTTGCTGGGGATCGTCATTAGCAACAGGCCACAAGTGCAGGATTTGCTCCCCTGTATACACATGCACAACTGCCTGTGGGTTTGAGCACTTCCTGCCTGTTTAATACCACGCCATTCTTTTCAGTTTTCACTTATGGTTCTCAAATCTCTGTCCCTGACACACAGAAGGTATTGGACAGATGCGGCCTTGGCTGCATCTGTCAGTGTGAAATACATGTGATAGATACAGGTGTTCTATTCTGATATTCATATTTCTATTCTTATATTAATAAAACACCCATTTTGGGCAAAATACTAAATTTGTGCCTGTGAGGAATATGGATTAATATTTACTGTCAGCCATGTCCTCACACCCCCCATTTGCTGACAGACAGCAGAGGTAGGGATTTCCCTGCTTCAAAGTCCCCCAGCCCTGATTGCCATTTGATGCACCTCCTGGCATGACTCAGTGTACATGCCAAATAAGTTTCCACTCCCCCCCCCCCAGCCAACTGAGTGTCAGTACGCCAGGAAGACACCCCTCAGGGGGTCCAAGCTTCAAGGAGAGGTTCACACCTCTGTGCAGCAGTTGGGAGACACCTGAATCTGCAGGAAAAACCCCTGCTGTGGGTATCTGCTTTTGCCTGGATCAATGAGATTTCCTAGACATATTGGCACCTACCTCTCATAAGGAATTATGAATCACCTGGCCATCGCAGGCGCAAACCAGATACATATTTGTGTCACGGTGGCCATGAGGTACGGTCTCATGGTCTTTGTTTACTCGTACCCAGTCGGGTAGGGAGATACCCATATCTCCCCATAGAAGCCACCTACCGGTACCAGGTTTGGGCTCTACTTGTAGCCGGAACCCAGGCAGGTCCATTAGTCCCAGAACCATCTCCCTGTGACCCTCTGGTCTGGAGCTATGACCCCTAAAGGGTTTTGTGGGTCATTCACCGTCAGCCCAGAAGAGGGGGAGTTGACCCCTCCCTGAGGCATGGAGGGGAGGGGCCAGCTACAGGTTAAAAGCCTGGTGCCAGCAAGTAGGCGGCGTCTTTTCTCTGAAGAGGGGTCACATCCTGCACATGTGTTTAGAGGGACCCAGGAAATAGCAGGAGATCACAGCCCCTCATGTGGCCTCCGGCTCAGGACATCCCAAGGAACTTTCATCATACTTGGTAACTTACTTTCACACTGCTTAATCCTATTGTACTCATATAATCTGTATCTGTAATCTCAGACCACTGTATATATTGTCTGTGTATATTGTGTCACATCTAGTGTGCTCTTACAGCGATTAAATCTATAATTTAATCTTGTGCTATCTTGTATCTCGATCACAAATCCCCACGTCCGTGTTTTGGCCTAGTTATAAGCTACCGCGGGTTGGTTTCTGACCCTATATAATCCCGTTAGCGGACCGGGCTTATATCAAACGAGAAACCGGTGGCAGTTACCCGGGCTGAGTGTGGGCTGTTTTCACTGCGGCAGTGAAAAGGCCCTTCCAGCTTGTTGCCTCTCTGTGCCCGCGTGGACAGGAGGTGTGTGTGTGTAAACTATACCAGCCTGACCTTACGTGCTCCTCTGGAGGGAGTAACTTCACGTTTTTGGTAAACCCCGTGATCATACCAGGTCCCGTGAGCTCGAAGTGGTTGACGTCAGCGGACACGAGGGGTGGTATTCATCACAGTGCCCTTGGCTGCATCTGTCAGTGTGAAATACACGCGTTAGATACTAGTGTTCTATATTTAAAAAAACACTCATTTTGGACAAAATGTCTAAAGTTGCAGCCTTTCCTGCATCTGTCAGTGTGAAATACACACGTTAGGTGTTCTATTCTGTTAGTACAAAAAACACCCATTTTGGGCAAAATATAAAATTTGCAGCCTTGGCTGCATCTGTCAGTGTGACATACAAGCTAGAAATACTGCAATAATATTCTGGGTTTAAAAAAAAACACCAATTTTTGGCAATACCCTACATCTGGTGCATTTGCAGCATCTGTCAATGTGAAAGACAAGCTTGAAATACTTCAAATTTTTTTTTTGTTTAAAAAACCCCCCACTCATTTTGTGCAAAATATTAAATTTGCGGCCTTGGCTGTATCTGTCAGTGTGAAATAGACCTGTTAGATACTGGTGTTCTATTCTGTTATAAAAAAATAAAAATAAAACAATTCTGGTCAAATACTAAATTTGCAGTCTTTGCTGCATCCGACAGTGTGAAATACACACGTTAGATACTGGTGTTCTATTTTGTTATAGAAAAAAAAAACACCCAACACAAAATACTAAATTTGCAGTCTTTGCTGCATCTGTCAGTGTGCAGACCAACCATTTGGGCAGGGGTGAAGAATGGGTGGACGATGAGGTCCTCGACCCCACATGGAATCAAGGTCATGCGAGTGAACTGTGTAGTTCAAAGAAAGAGGTGGTGGTCACACAGAGCCACCAACACAGCAGAAGAGGGAGCAGGGTGCAAAAGTGGAGCGGCCGCCCCATAGACAGTACGCCTGGTACTGCCCAACGCAGCAAGGGACCGAGCACACCAAAGCCAGCTCCAAGTTCCCTGGTGTGTCAGTTCTTCATACAATCTGCTGACGACAAGACACGAGTGGTTTGAGGGCTGTGCAATCAGAACCTGAAGCAAGGCATAAACGTTCTCAACCTAAGCACAACCTGTATGACCAGGCATCTAAGTGCAAAGCACGAGATGCAGTGGAGCAAACAGCTAAAAACAAAGAAAAGTCTCTGGCTCCTCCTGCTTCCTCTTCTGCTGCAGTCTCGGCCTCTTCATCTACCTCTGGAGTGACAGTGGCACCTGCCACCCCGCAAACAAAGAATCTGCCAGCAACACCACCACCTGGGTCACTAAGCATCTCCACAATGTCCCACGGAAGCATTCAGCTCTCCATCTCCCAACCACTGGAGCGGAAAGGAAGTACCCCCCTACCCACCCGCGATCCCTGGCCCTAAATGCCAGCATTTCAAAATTGCTGGCCTTTGAAATGCTGCCATTGGTGGAGACAGAGAGTTTTAAAAGCCTTATGGCGGTGGCTGCCTTCCCTTCCCTGCACAACCAAGTGGGCGACAAAATCAGGTGTGCACTGCGCAACGCCATGTTTGGCAAGGTCCACCTAACTACGGATACGTGGACCAGTATGCGGTCAGGGACATTATATCTCTCTAACAGCACACTGGGTAAATGCAGTGTGGGCTGGGCCTGAGGCAGATAGCAGTTTGGCAAATGTCCTTCCACCACTGAGGATTGCAGGGTGCTTCTCTTTTCCTCCTGTTTCTTCCTCCTCCTACTCCGCTTCCTCATCCTCTTCCACCTTCACCACCAACTTCAGCACATGCTAGGCTGATTGTGCAGCCGCAGGCGATATTGGAGAACAGCACCACTACTTTACCACCAATGACTGGGCCTACATTCGAGACCTGTTTTCCTTGTTGCGCTGTTTTGAGTACTCCATCAACATGGCCAGTGCCGATAACGCTGTTCTCAGCGTTACTATCCCACTTCTATGCCTCCTTGGAAAAACGCTGCTGGTGATGATGGAAGAGGGTGTGGCACAGGAGGAGGAGGAGGAGGAGGAAGAGGGATCATTTCATAGGGTTTCCGGCCAGTTATTCACAAGTGGCTCCCAGGGTGGGTTCCTGCACCCACAAACGCCAGGTACACAATTGTCTAGCCAGGACAAAGTTCTGGAGGACGATGAGGTGGAGGATGAGGAGGAGGAACCATGTTCACAGCAGGGTGGCACCCAGACCAGCTCCTGGCCATCACTGGTGCATGGCTGGGGGGATACAAAGGACACAGACGATACACCTCCCACAGAGGACAGATTGTCGTTGCCTGTGGGCAGTCTTGCACACATGGGCGATTACATGCTGCAGCATCTCCACAACGACCACTGAGTTGCCCATATTCTAACTTGAGCTGATTACTGGGTGGCCACGCTGCCCGTTACAAGGAAAACGTACCATCCTTAATTCAGTCACTGGAGCGTGATCGTAAGTTGCGCGAGTACAAGCACACGCTAGTAGACACGCTGCTGGTGGCATTCTAACCTGACGGCGCGGCCACAGTGGAAGCACAAGGCGAAGGCAGAGGGGGAGGAAGAGGTCGCCAATGCAGCTGGAGCAGCACCAGCACCTCAGAAGGCAGGATTAGCATGGCCGAAATGTGGAAAAGCTTTGTCAGCATGCCACAACAACCAGCACCACCCGCTGATATGGAAAGTCTTAGCAGGAGGCAGCATTTCAGCAACATGGTGGAGCAGTATGTGTGCACATGCCTACACGTATTGAACTTCTGGGTCTCCAAATTGGGCACATGGCCTGAGCTTGCCCTTTACGCCTTGGAGATGCTGGCCTGCCCTGCAGCCAGTGTATTATCTGAACGTGTGTTTAGCACGCCAGGGGATGTTATCACAGACAAGCGCAGCCGTCTGAACACAGCCAATGCGAACAAGCTCACGTTCATTAAAATGAACTAGGCATGGATCCCACAGGACTTGTCCGTACTTTGTGCAGAATAGACATGTATACCGGCCCTATACAGCCATTGTTATACTGCAGCGCAATTGTTCATTGTTGTAGTTATGATATTTTCCACTATTTTAGGGTGTACAGTCGTGGCCAAAAGTTTTGAGAATTTCATAAATATTGGAAATTGGAAAAGTTTTTATAATAGCAATTTGCATATACTCCAGAATGTTATGAAGAGTGATTAGATGAATTGCATAGTCTTTCTTTGCCATGAAAATTAACTTAATCCCCCCAAAAACTTTCCATTGCTGTCATTAAAGGACCTGCTGAGATAATTTCAGTAATCGTCTTGTTAACTCAGGTGAGAATGTTGACGAGCACAAGGCTGGAGATCAGTATGTCAGGCTGATTGGGTTAAAATGGCAGACTTGACCTGTTAAAAGGAGGGTGATGCTTGAAATCATTGTTCTTCCATTGTTAATCATGGTGACCTGCAAAGAAACGCGTGCAGCCATCATTGCGTTGCATAAAATGGCTTCACAGGCAAGGATATTGTGGCTACTAAGATAGCACCTCAATCAACAATTTATAGGATCATCAAGAACTTCAAGGAAAGAGGTTCAATTCTTGTTAAGAAGGCTTCAGAGCATCCAAGAAAGTCCAGCAAGCGCCAGGATCGTCTCCTAAAGAGGATTCGGCTGCGGGATCGGAGTGCCACCAGTGCAAAGCTTGCTCAGGAATGGCAACAGGCAGGTGTGAGCGCATCTGCAAGCACAGTGAGGCGAAGACTTTTGGAAGATGGCCTGGTGTCAAGAAGGGCAGCAAAGAAGCCACTTTTCTAAAAAAAAAAACATCAGGGACAGATTGATCTTCTGCAGAAAATCTAGTGAATGGACTGCTGAGGACTGGGGCAAAGTCATATTCTCCGTTGAAGCCTCTTTCCGATTGTTTGGGGTATCAGGAAAAATGCTTGTCCAGAGAAGAAAAGGTGAGCGCTACCATAAGTCCTGTGTCATGCCAACAGTAAAGCATCCTGAGACCATTCATGTGTGGGGTTGCTTCTCATCCAAGGGATTGGGCTCACTCACAATTTTGCCCAAAAACAAAGCCATGAATAAAGAATGGTACCAAAACACCCTCCAACAGCAACTTCTTCCAACAATCCAACAACAGTTTGGTGAAGAACAATGCATTTTCCAGCACGATGGAGCACTGTGCCATAAGGCAAAAGTGATAACTAAGTGGCTCGGGGACCAAAACGTTGACATTTTGGTTTCATGGCCTGGAAACTCCCCAGATCTTAATCCCATTGAGAACTTGTGGTCAATCCTCAAGAGGCTGGTGGACAAACAAAGACCCACTAATTCTGACAAACTCCAAGAAGTGATTATGAAAGAATGGGTTGCTATCAGTCAGGAATTGGCCCAGAAGTTGATTGAGAGCATGCCCAGTCGAATTGCAGAGGTCCTGAAAAAGAAGGGCCAACACTGCAAATACTGACTCTTTGCATAAATGTCTTGTAATTGTCGATAAAAGCCTTTGAAACGTATGAAGTGTGTGTAATTATATTTCACTACATCACAGAAACAGCTGAAACAAAGATTGAAAAGCAGTTTAGCAGCAGACTTTGTGAAAACAAATATTTGTGTCATTCTCAAAACTTTTGGCCACAACTGTACACTAATTTTAAAAAATAAAATCTAAATCAAAACAAAAATCCAGTGTTGGCTACCTCGTCCTCCTCCACCATCGGTTCCACCTACACCGCTACGTCCACCACCTCTGTAACCTCCTACTCCATATGGACCTCCACCTCATACATCAAGATTATTATTTTTTTATTTGTACATATTTTTTTTTTAGGTCATTCCACTAATTTGTCTGTTACATTTTCTGGATGTGATATACCCCTGCACTATCTAGCAGACAGGTAAACAAATTTCACTTAATTGTCTGTTACATTTTCGGGTCACATTCACCAATTTTTGGCTGTAATATATCCCTGCTCTACCTAGTAGACAGGTAAACAAATTTCACTAATTTGTCTGTTACATTGTCGGGTGACATTCACCAATTTTTGGCTATGATATACCCCTGCTCTACCTACATAGTAGACAATTTAAAAAATGTCACACATTTTTCTGTGACATTTTACCATTTTTTTCGTGAATAAATCCCTGCTCTGCATAGGTTTGTGGATACCGCTCGCATAATGGCGGCTGCCAGGGAAAAAGGCAAATAGTTTATGGTGGAACAGACATAGCATTGTACCAAGACATTGCACCTACCACACTCGCAAAGAGGCGCACAATGAAGCCACTTCTGGATGAACTGAGAGCGCATAAGATTCCATATGTTTGGCTGTACCTTTTCAGAATTGTGATTATAAAAAATGGAAAGAGCATTGCGATCCACACCCCAGACAACCTGGAAAGAGCCTGGGATGCCATCGGTATTCGCCCAGTAGAAGTCTCATCATGGATGCCGATAGCGCAACCTATTGACTTACCGAGCCTCCCGCGGATGGAACCCTGGAGGAAGATACAGAAACAGAAGTCCAAGATGAACAGAGCGGCGGCTGAGATGCGTTCTCCTCTGACCTGAAAGCGGAACCTGAGATCGCAGGCCACATCGTACGAAGGACGGTCGGATAGCAATAACTGAACGCCGGCCCTTAGAGAGCTGCTACCTCTTGCAGGTTTCGCACTCTGAGTTTTTCTCTTTTGTTTTAGTCACTTGTTACTTAACATGTCATTGTGCGAGTCAAAAAAAATGGGGCTTTTGAATTTACTCTAGATCCCAATGTACAAACCGGATTCCAAAAAAGTTGGGACACTAAACAAATTGTGAATAAAAACTGAATGCAATGATGTGGAGATGGCAAATGTCAATATTTTATTTGTAATAGAACGTAGATGACAGATCAAACGTTTAATCTGAGTACATGTATAATTTTAAAGGAATAATATGTTGATTAAAATTTCACGATGTCAACAAATACCCAAAAAGTTGGGACAAGTAGCAATAAGTGGCTGGAAAAAGTAAATTTGAGCATAACAAAGAGCTGGAAGACCAATTAGCACTAATTAGTTCAATTGGCAACATGATTGGGTATAAAAAGAGCTTCTCAGAGTGGCAGTGTCTCTCAGAAGCCAAGATGGGTAGAGGATTATCAATTCCCACAATGTTGCGCAGAAAGATAGTGGAGCAATATCAGAAAGGTGTTACCCAGCGAAAAATTGCAAAGACTTTGCATCTATCATCATCAATTGTGCATAACATCATCCGAAGATTCAGATAATCTGGAACAAATCTCTGTACGTAAGGGTCAAGGCCGTAAAACCATACTAGATGCCCGTGATCTCCGGGCCCTTAAACGACACTGCACCACAAACAGGAATGCTACTGTAAAGGAAATCACAGAATGGGCTCAGGAATACTTCCAGAAACCATTGTCCGTGAACACAATCCACTGTGCCATCCGCTGTTGCCAGCTGAAACTCTACAGTGCAAAGAAGAAGCCATTTCTAAGCAAGATCCACAAGCTCAGGCGTTTTCACTGTGCCAGGGATCATTTAAAATGGAGTGTGGCAAAATGGAAGACTGTTTTGTGGTCAGACGAGTCACGATTCGAAGTTCTTTTTGGAAATCTGGGACGCCATGTCATCCAGACCAAAGAGGACAAGGACAACCCAAGTTGTTATCAACGCTCAGTTCAGAAGCCTGCATCTCTGATGGTATGGGGTTGCATGAGTGCGTGTGGCATGGGCAGCTTGCATGTCTGGAAAGGCACCATCAATACAGAAAAATATATTCAGGTTCTAGAACAACATATGCTCCCATCCAGGCATCATCCCTTTCAGGGAAGACCCTGCATTTTTCAACAAGATAATGCCAGACCACATTCTGCATCAATCACAACATCATGGCTGCGCAGGAGAAGGATCCGGGTACTGAAATGGCCAGTCTGCAGTCCAGATCTTTCACCTATAGAGAACATTTGGTGCATTATAAAGAGGAAGGTGCAACAAAGAAGGCCCAAGACGATTGAACAGTTAGAGGCCTGTATTAGACAAGAATGGGAGAGCATTCCTATTTCTAAACTTGAGAAACTGGTCTCCTCGGTCCCCAGACGTCTGTTGAGTGTTGTAAGGAGAAGGGGAGATGCCACACAGTGGTGAAAATGGCCTTGTCCCAACTTTTTGGGGATTTGTTGACACCATGAAATTCTGATTCAACATATTTAAAATGGTAAATTTTCTCAGTTTAACCTCCTCCCGTCACACTAACGCCGAAAGGCGTCAATGCTGCGGCGCTCCCAGGTCACACTAACGCCAATAGGCGTCATCTCGCGAGACGCGAGATTTCCTGTGAACGCGCGCACACAGGCGCGCGCGCTCACAGGAACGGAAGGTAAGCGAGTGGATCTCCAGCCTGCCAGCGGCGATCGCTCGCTGGCAGGCTGGAGATCCGAATTTTTAACCCCTAACAGGTATATTAGACGCTGTTTTCATAACAGCGTCTAATATACCTCCTACCTGGTCCTCTGGTGGTCCCTTTTGTTAGGATCGACCACCAGAGGACTCAGGTAGGTCAGTACAGTCGCACCAAACACCACACTACACTACACTACACCCCCCCGTCACTTATTAACCCCTTATAAACCCCTGATCACCCATGATCACCCCCTATAAACTCCCTGATCACCCCCCTGTCATTGATCACCCCCCTGTCAGGCTCCGTTCAGACGTCCGAATGATTTTTACGGATCCACGGATACATGGATCGGATCCGCAAAAAGCATACGGACGTCTGAATGGAGCCTTACAGGGGGGTGATCAATGACAGGCGGGTGATCACCCATATACACTCCCTGATCACCCCCTGTCATTGATCACTCCCCTGTAAGGCTCCATTCAGACGTCCGCATGATTTTTACGGATACATGGATCGGATCCGCAAAACGCATGCGGACGTCTGAATGGAGCCTTACAGGGGGTGATCAATGACAGGCGGGTGATCACCCATATACACTCCCTGATCACCCCCCTGTCATTGATAACCCCCCTGCAAGGCTCCATTCAGACGTCCGCATGCGTTTTGTGGATCCGATCCATGTATCCATGGATCCGTAAAAAATCATGCGCATGTCTGAATGGAGCCTTACAGTGGGGGTGATCAGTGACAGGGGGGTGATCACCCTGATTACCCTGATCACCCCCTGTCATTGATAACCCCCCTGTAAGGCTCCATTCAGACGTCCGCATGCGTTTTGTGGATCCGATCCATGTATCCATGGATCCGTAAAAAATCATGCGGATGTCTGAATGGAGCCTTACAGGGGGGGTGATCAGTGACAGGGGGGTGATCACCCTGATTACCCTGATCACCCCCTGTCATTGATAACCCCCCTGTAAGGCTCCATTCAGACGTCCGCATGCGTTTTGTGGATCCGATACATGTATCCATGGATCCGTAAAAAATCATGCGGATGTCTCAATGAAGCCTTACAGGGGGGGTGATCAGTGACAGGGGGGTGATCACCCTGATTACCCTGATCACCCCCTGTCATTGATAACCCCCCTGTAAGGCTCCATTCAGACGTCCGCATGCGTTTTGTGGATCCGATACATGTATCCATGGATCCGTAAAAAATCATGCGGATGTCTGAATGGAGCCTTACAGGGGGGGTGATCAGTGACAGGGGGGTGATTACCCTGATCACCCCCTGTCATTGATAACCCCCCTGTAAGGCTCCATTCAGACGTCCGCATGCGTTTTGTGGATCCGATACATGTATCCATGGATCCGTAAAAAATCATGCGGATGTCTGAATGGAGCCTTACATGGGGGGGTGATCAGTGACAGGGGGGTGATCACCCTTATTACCCTGATCACCCCCTGTCATTGATAACCCCCCTGTAAGGCTCCATTCAGACGTCCGCATGCGTTCTGTGGATCCGATACATGTATCCATGGATCCGTAAAAAAATCATGCGGATGTCTGAATGGAGCCTTACAGGGGGGGTGATCAGTGACAGGGGGGTGATCACCCTGATTACCCTGATCACCCCCTGTCATTGATAACCCCCCTGTAAGGCTCCATTCAGACGTCCGCATGCGTTCTGTGGATCCGATACATGTATCCATGGATCCGTAAAAAATCATGCGGATGTCTGAATGGAGCCTTACAGGTGGGGTGATCAATGACAGGGGGGTGATCAGGGAGTCTATATGGGTGATCACCCCCCTGTCATTGATCACCCCCCTGTCATTGATCACCCCCCCCTGGTAAGGCTCCATTCAGACATTTTTTTGGCACAAGTTAGCGGAAATTTTTTGTTTGTTTTTGTTTTTGTTTTTTCTTACTAAGTCTCATATTCCACTAACTTGTGTCAAAAAATAAAATCTCATATAAACTCACCATACCCCTCACGGAATCCAAATGCGTAAACATTTTTAGACATTTATATTCCAGACTTCTTCTCACGCTTTAGGGCCCCTAAAAAGCCAGGGCAGTATAAATACCCCACATGTGACCCCATTTCGGAAAGAAGACACCCCAAGGTATTCCGTGAGGGGCATATTGAGTCCATGAAAGATTTAAATTTTTGTCCTAAGTTAGCGGAAAGTGAGACTTTGTGAGAAAAAAACAAAAAAAAATCAATATCCGCTAACTTATGCAAAAAAAAAAAAAAATTCTAGGAACTCGCCATGCCCCTCATTGAATACCTTGGGGTGTCTTCTTTCCAAAGTGGGGTCACATGTGGGGTATTTATACTGCCCTGGCTTTTTAGGGGCCCGAAAGTGTGAGAAGAAGTCTGGGATCCAAATGTCTAAAAATGCCCTCCTAAAAGGAATTTGGGCCCCTTTGCGCATCTAGGCTGCAAAAAAGTGTCACACATGTGGTATTGCCGTACTCAGGAGAAGTTGGGGAATGTGTTTTGGGGTGTCATTTTACATATACCCATGCTGGGTGAGAAAAATATCTTGGTCAAATGCCAACTTTGTATAAAAAAATGGGAAAAGTTGTCTTTTGCCAAGATATTTCTCTCACCCAGCATGGGTATATGTAAAATGACACCCCAAAACACATTGCCCAACTTCTCCTGAGTACGGCGATACCAGATGTGTCACACTGTTTTGATGCCAAGGTGGGCAAAGGGGCGCATATTCCAAAGTGCACCTTTCGGATTTTACCGGCCATTTTTTACACATTTTGATTGCAAGGTACTTCTTACACATTTGGGCCCCTAAATTGCCAGGGCAGTATAACTACGCCACAAGTGACCCCATTTTGGAAAGAAGACACCCCAAGGTATTCCGTGAGGGGCATGGCGAGTTCCTAGAATTTTTTATTTTTTGTCGCAAGTTAGTGGAATATGAGACTTTGTAAGGAAAAAAGATAAAAAAAAAAAAAAATCATCATTTTCCGCTAACTTGTGACAAAAAATAAAAAATTCTAGGAACTCGCCATGCCCCTCATGGAATACCTTGGGGTGTCTTCTTTCCAAAATGGGGTCACTTGTGGCGTAGTTATACTGCCCTGGCAATTTAGGGGCCCAAATGTGTGAGAAGTACCTTGCAATCAAAATGTGTAAAAAATGGCCTGCAAAATCTGAAAGGTGCACTTTGGAATATGTGCCCCTTTGCCCACCTTGGCAGCAAAAAAGTGTGACACATCTGGTATCGCCGTACTCAGGAGAAGTTGGGGAATGTGTTTTGGGGTGTCATTTTACATATACCCATGCTGGGTGGGGACATTTCCTTACAGGCCTATGCCTTTTTTTCCCCCCTTTTTTCTTTCTAAAGGGAGTTTGTTTGTAGCTGTGCTTAGGGGGAGGTTTTTAGCCTTTACTGCCACTCCCCTGGGCGGAGCTATCCTATTTAAGCTCCCTGATTCCCTCAGTCGGTCTCTGGTTGCGCTGCTTTAACAAGCTAGCTCCAGAGTCTCCTGATTTGTGAGACATTGCCTTCAGACTGCTCTTTCTCTTTTGCTCAGCTATCTTGTTCTCTCCTCTGGTTCGTGCTTACAACACTGGAGGGGTTTTTTCTTTTTCCATTTAATGATGCTTTAAATTCCTCTCCCTTTTTGTTCCCTTTTTAGCTATGGCCTCTCCCAGAGAGCCCGATCAGCTTCGGAAATCAGCCACCAAGAGGAGACACCTGGCTTGCTATGACTGCAATACGCCTCTTGAGGACAGCTGCCCATTTTCCAGATGCAACAGCTGTCGTTCCGCCACTGCTACTGAGCCTTCCATGCAGGACATGTACCAGTGGGCTAAGACTTATGTCGACGACTCCATTAAAGGGGTCGTAAGTCTCCTTAATGAGAGACTACCTGTTCCCTCCCAAACACCAATGGAGGTGCCCCTCCCCACCGATAGGCCTATGCCCCTTTCTGTGGGGTCATCTTCCTCGGATGAGGAAGAGACGTCTTCTGGCTTCTTTCCACCGGAAAAGACCCAGAAGCTTCTAAGGTCCATCAGGTCGGGGGACCATGATGTTGACGTCGGGGAGTCTTCCGATCCCGCCTGCCGGACCCAGCGGGTCTTTAAGGCAGATGAGACCCTTCTCTCCGTGATGCGCACGGAGTGGAAAAAGCCTGAGAAAGGCCCAGTCCTTACTAGGAAGTTTAAGCTTATGTTTCCTATGGCTATACCCTTAGTGGAATCATGGGGTTCCATTCCTAAGGTGGACATGGCGATTGCCAAGTTGTCCAGGGGCACTCTGGTTCCTGCAGACGATGGGTCTAGCCTGCAGGACCCTCTAGATAGAAGGGCAGAGTGCACCCTCAGGAGAGGTTACTCAGCGGCCGCAGCCTCGGCCTCGACCTCTATTGCTGCCACAGAGGTCTCCTCCTTCCTCAGATCCAAGCTGAACCAAATTCAGACTGATGTTGACCAGAGTGTCTCTCGGGACGATATTCTTGCTGCCTTCAAGTCCGTCAACTTAGCGGTGGATTTCCTCTGTGACACAGCCCAACTCCAATTGAAATTGGCGGCCAAGACTATGGCTTTGGTGTCTGCCGCCAGGAGACCTCTGTGGCTCAAGCCTTGGAATGCGGACAACGCATCCAAATATAACCTCTGTGGGCTCCCCTTTGAACCTAGCCGTCTTTTCGGGTCCGAGCTAGACACTATTATGGAGGGTCTATCAGACAAGAAGGGGAAGAGCCTTCCCCAGCAGTCCTTTCGAGGCAGGGGAAGACAAGCCCGCGGAGGTCGATCAGGACAGCAGGGACGTAAGGATTGGGGGGGACCGCCTAGAAAATTTTCCAGGCGTTCCCGCAAACCCAGGGAGGCAAAGCCCTCCTGACTATGGGCCTCTCAGAGGCTCTTGGATAGACCCTGCTGTCCCTACCGTCACGCCTCTCGATTATCCCGTACCCCTCCCCCACCTCCCTGTGGGGGGGCGTCTTTTCTTTTTCAGCCACGTGTGGGCCCAGGAAATTCGAGACCCCTGGGTCCAAAATATAGTAACCACCGGCTATCTAATAGACCCCAGGAAGATTCATTGCTACACGCAGTTTTTTGCCAACCAGGCAGAGGGTCTTGGAAGCCTATATCCAAGACTACCTTTCCAAGGGAGCCCTGGAGGAGGTACCGGCAGGGGAGAGGGGTTCAGGGATTTATTCCCCGGTATTTCTGGTACCCAAAAAAACGGGAGATCTCCGGATGATTATAGATTTGAGATTTCTCAATCGTTTCATAAAAAGGACCAGGTTCCGCATGGAAACCATAAGGTCAGTCAGCCACCTCCTCAACCCTGGGGATGTGATGGCTACTCTGGACCTCAAGGACGCTTACCTCCACATCCCGATCCACCCTTCCTCCCGGAAGTTTCTCAGGATCGCGGTCCAGATATCAGGTGTGTGCAAACATTTCCAGTTTGCCGCCCTTCCCTTCGGAATCTCTTCTGCCCCCCTAATCTTCACCAAGGTGGTAGTATCGGTAGTGGCAGCATTGAGACTCCAAGGACTGACCATTGTCCCTTACCTGGACGACTGGCTTCTTCTAGCCTCTTCAGTCCCTCTACTTTCCCACCAACTTCATGTCGCAATATCCTTTCTGCTCCGCCTAGGCTGGATGGTCAACTGGTCGAAGTCGAACGTGAGCCCTTCGACTTCTATCCACTATCTAGGATTCATAGTCGACTCTTTACAGATGTCCCTCCGGTTGACACCAGAAAGAAGAATGCGGATTCAGGACCTAGCAAGGTTCCTTTACATACCACGACGAGTCTCCATACGGACCCTCATGAAGATGGTGGGGCTCATGTCAGCGGCTGCGGATGCAGTCCCTTGGGCTTTATGGCACCTCCGACCCCTTCAATCGGAGGTCTTAAGCAAGTGGAACGGCAGCCCCAGGGGGCTAGATTCCCTGTGCTCCCTATCCAATCAATCCCGGAATTCCCTCACATGGTGGTTTCATCTACCAGAAGGGAGGTCTATGACCCAACCTGCTTGGCTCATATTGACCACGGACGCGTCCCTTGTAGGCTGGGGCGCTCATCTAGACGGGTCCCCAGTTCGGGGGTCCTGGTCTCCTCAGGAGCGGCATCTTTCCTCAAATCTCCGCGAGATGCGTGCTATCCGGCTAGCCCTCCTTCACTTCGCCCCTCAAATTCGGGGCAAAGCAGTGAAAGTCCAGTCAGACAACATGACTGCCGTGCTTTATATAAACAAGCAAGGGGGCACAAGATCCGTACCCCTTCTCTTAGAGATTGGGGTAATTCTTCGGTGGGCAGAGCTGAACCTATCCCATCTATCCGCCACTCACATCAAAGGCTCCCTCAATGTAATCGCGGACCGCCTAAGTCGCGGCCTACCGACCATGGAATGGTCATTACATCCGGAGATCTTCAAACAGTTAATCCTCAGGTGGGGGATGCCAGAGGTGGATCTCATGGCAACCAAGTTCAACGCCAAGGTACAGAGGTTCTGTTCCCTTTACAGGGAGGACAACCCCCTGGCGATAGATGCTCTGACAATACCGTGGAGGTTCAGGCTGGCGTACATCTTCCCTCCTTTTTCCATGATCCCGAGGGTATTGATGAAAATCCGTCAGGATCAGGCCTCGGTAATAGCCATCATACCGTTCTGGCCCAGGAGATCCTGGTTTACCCAGCTCATTCAGATGAGTCGGGGACAATATTGGAGACTCCCCCCGGAGCAGACCCTGGTGTCGTGGGACACGCATCTCTGCCCAGATCTGCACAGATTCAACCTGACAGCCTGGAGGTTGACCAGTCCCTTCCCAGAGTGGAAGGGCTCTCTGAGTCGGTCCTGAGAACTTTATCGCATTCCAGAGCAGAGTCTACCAGAAAGGCCTACTCTCGGATTATGAGGATCTTCGCCTCGTGGTGTAGCTCCAACCAGGTGGCGTCCGCAGATCCGCCCCTCGCAGCAATCTTACAGTTCCTCCAGGATGGGATAGACAGAGGTCTCTCCCCTTCTACCCTGAAGGTCCAAGTTTTTGCCATCTCGGCCTGTCTTAACAGACCATATTCTCGGGACCCGCTCATCAAGCGCTTCCTTAAAGGAGCGGAAAGATTGAAGCCTACAATACTGAGACCCGTTCCTCAATGGGATTTGTCAGTTGTTCTTAAGGGGCTAGCATCTCCCCCCTTTGAACCCTTGGAGGAGGCAAGTTTTAAACTTTTAACTCTTAAGATGGTTTTTCTTCTGGCCATAACTTCGGCCAAAAGAGTCTCGGAGCTTCAAGCTTTCTCCGCATCTTACCCTTATACCATGTTTCTACAAGACAGGGTCCTTCTGAAATTTCTACCTTACTTTAGACCTAAGGTTTCTACCTTCCAAAATATTAATAAGGTAGTCTCTCTACCTGTATTGCTCTCTGCCTCCTCCTCTGATGCTCCAGTTCCACATCCACTGGACATAGCTAGATGCCTTCAGATCTATGTGGATAGATCTAAAGAATTCAGGTTGGATGAAAATCTCTTTATCCTGTTTGCCGGTAAGTCAAAAGGCCGGAAAGCGTCCAAGACGACTATTAGTCGCTGGGTTAAGGAGGCCATTAGGGAAGCCTTTATTTCCCAAGCCTTGGATCCTCCGGAGTTTGTGAGGGCCCATTCTACAAGGGCCGTAGCTACCTCTGTTGCGGAAAGAAGTCTTCTCCCCCTAGAGTTGATCTGTAAGGCAGCCTCCTGGAGCTCTGAGTCTACCTTCATCTCCCATTATAGGATCGATGCTAGGATATCGGAGTTCTCGGCCTTTGGGCAGACAGTCCTTACTTCTGCCGAGCATGAGGACCCTCCCTAGGGGATTCTTCTTGCTATCTCCCCATCTGTGCTGCTGGTAGGACGTAAGGGAATCGTTAATTTCTAACGATAATTTGTTTTCCCTTAGTCCTAACAGCAGCACACAAATTTCCCGCCCTAAAGTACTTTTTTTCTTGTAACATACACGGTGGGCTGGGGGATGAACCCCTCCCTTTAAGGGAGCTGGAGTTCTTTTATTGGTTTAAATCTTTGGGCTCATTAAAATTCCGCCGGTCCTACCAGTCCACGGGGGGCAGTTAACCCCATCTGTGCTGCTGTTAGGACTAAGGGAAAACAAATTATCGTTAGAAATTAACGATTTTTGTACCATAGTTTGCAAATGCTATAACTTTTACCCAAACCATTTTTTTTTTTGCCCAAACATTTTTTTTTTATCAAAGACATGTAGAACAATAAATTTGGCGAAAAATTTATATATGGATGTCGTTTTTTTTGCAAAATTTTACAGCTGAAAGTGAAAAATGTCATTTTTTTGCAAAAAAATCGTTAAATTTCAATTAATAACAAAAAAAGTAAAAATGTCAGCGGCAATGAAATACCACCAAATGAAAGCTCTATTAGTGAGAAGAAAAGGAGGTAAAATTCATTTGGGTGGTAAGTTGCATGACCGAGCAATAAACCGCTAAAGTTGTGGAGTGCCGATTTGTAAAAAAGGGCCTGGTCACTAGGGGGGTATAAACCTGTGGTCCTTAAGTGGTTAAACTTTTGTTCCGTGATTTATGTTCTATTCTAAATAAAATATTAGAAGTTGGCACCTCCACATCATTGCATTCAGTTTTTATTCATGATTTGTATAGTGTCCCAACTTTTTGGGAATCCGGTTTGTATATCTATATTGTATTCGAACAGATAGATGCCAAAATGTTCGTACTGACATTACCCCCTTATTGTGCGGTACTCTAATGCTTCCCAGCACCCAAACCACTAGTACATATTCCTCTCCCCCCCTCCCCCCCTCTCTCCCTATCCCCCCCCCCCCTTTCTCTCCCACCTCTCTTCCCCACATTCCTTCTTTTGCACTTAGGCCTAAACAAAACAAAAACAAAAAAAGGCTCATTTAACCCTAGCATGCTGATGAGGAAAGGAATACACGTTGATATACACCTCCACCTGCCTCACATAGGTTTATGACCCATTAGTAAGTTATAGATTTTGACAAAAAAAATGTTCTATTCACCCCAAGGAGAAGGGAAAACTTGCTTAGTTTAGTGGGATTACCAACCAGTTAGAAAAATGTAGCCTGGTTTGCAGGCTTGGAGTGCGAGGGGTAAGTCAAGTTTCTTACTCTCTCCTGACTCCTACTCACTAGATACTGTTGTACTGTTTATTACTTGCATTTTTATATAATTTATTTTTTTCTTCTCTCTTTTCCTCCTGCCTGCTTAGTTCTATTCTACCCACTACTATCCCCCCCAACACTGCTGACGCCCATGATTTTACTACACTAGTATGTAAGGATAATCAGAGTCTTGTCACCTAAGAGATAATGGCGGAAGTGAAAATAACAACATTTAATGTCAAGGGCCTCAACTCTCCTCAAAAGAGAGGTCAGGTGCTCCTAGCCATAAGAAAAATGGGCACTCACATAGTCTTCCTACAAGAGACACACCTACGACAGAAAAAAATGCCAAAACTTCCATCTCGCGTATTTAGCCAATGGTTTCACAGTGCCCACCCTACATCAGCCTCCCAGGGAGTCTCTATTGCCATCCATCATACTATACCTTTCATACTACACCAGCAACACACGGATGAAGAGGGTAGACTTCTGATCCTGAAAGGGGAGATAACCTCGCAAAAATACACCTTATCTAACCTATACGCCCCCAACAAGACTACGGTCCAATGGCTTCTCAAAGCTTTGGAAACCATCAAGCATTTTGCAGACGGTCAGGTGATTCTGGGCGCTGATCTTAATCTGGTTTTTAACCCGGAACTCGATTCCTCTACCGCCAAGTTACACATCACTCAAACACAGCAGGTTACATAGAAAATTACAGAACTTGCAACTGATTGATATATGGAGAACTAGCAACCCCTCTGTTAAAGACCATTCCTTTTTCTCCAATCCGCACGGCTCCTATCAGACACTTGACCACATCTTAACTTCTGCTTCTCTTTTGCCTATCTCCAGCGTGGCCGAGATTGGGAGTATCACCATCATGCTCCCTGCCACATGACCCTCGCCCTGGCCTCCCTACCAAGAAGAGAGTGGAACTGGAAACGTAACGAATCCCTGATGAACAACAGACTACATATTGAACAGGTTAGATCTCAACTGGAGCTGTATTTCGAGACCAATTCCACCGCACACAGCACCTCTCCTATAGAATGGGAAGCACATAAGGCATACATTAGGGGATGCTTCATCTCTATTGGGACTAGGGTCAAAAAAGAGCAGCAGAAGGTTCTCGATTCCATACTAGCCCAGATATCGAAGATTGAAAAACTAAACAAATTGTCTGCATGTAAAAAAAAAACAAGATGAACTAGTGGAGCTCAGAACCCAGCTTAAAAAACTGTTAGCCCAAAGAGTGAGGAAACAGTGGCTAAACTTTCAGCACAAAGTGTACACACATGGTGACAAGGGAGGCAAACTGATGGCAGCGATCTTAAAAAAGACTAAAAATATGTCACACATTCCCAAAATAAGAAAGGCAGATGAAGCGTCACATAGGAAACACCTGAAATAGCTGAGGCCTTTCAAAAATTCTATGAAGATCTTTATAACCTAAATAAAGATAAACCCCTAAACCAAAATGAAATTAGGCGGACACACATCAAAAACTTTCTAGATTCCCTAAAGCTTCCGGTAGTACGCACAGCTGACTTAGACTCCCTGACTACCCCAATTACACTAGAGGAAGTGAACTCCATTGTGAGCAGCTTCCCACCGGGAAAGAGCCCAGGACCAGATGGTCTGCCTCTTCTCTACTATAAGAGTTTTCAAGACATCCTATCACCCAGACTTACTGACGTATGTAACACGCTATTACAAGGAGGCCAATTGCCTAGACAGACACAAGAATCTTATGCCACTCTCATCCATAAAGAAGGCAAAGACCCCCAGAATTGCGGAAGCTATGGGCCGATTTCCCTCTTGAATCTGGACCTGAAGATTTGGGCCAAAATCTTAGCAACCAGACTAGGCAAGCTACTTCCCTACCTAATAGGCCCAGAACAGTCGGGATTCATTCAGGGTAGAGAAGGGAAAGATAACGCCCACAGAATCTTCCATGCAATTCATGCAGCTAAAACAAAAAAGTTCCCGTTGACTCTGTTAAGCATAGATGCTGAGAAGGCGTTCGACAGGGTCAACTGGAACGTCATGGAAATGACACTAGAAAAATTTGCCATACCAGAACCTTTTATACACTCAATACTCACTCTCTATCAGCAACCTCATGCTAGACTGACAGTCAATGGCACGCTGTCTCCGACCTTTGAGATTTCAAACGGCACAAGACAGGGGTGCCCATTGTCCCCCTTCCTATTAATCTTGGTTGTAGAAACGCTCATCCAGTTAGTCAGACAGGCCCCGGGAATAAAAGGAGTTAGTCATGGCCAAGAAGACTTGAAATGAACTGCTTTCGCAGATGATCTTTTATTTCTGGTGACTAACCCTGAGACAAGACTAGATCACTTAACCAAAAAGATTGAGACTTTTAGCCAAATTTCAGACTTTAAGGTCAACCATTCTAAGTCCGAAATATTAAACATCTCATTCTCTGAATCACGAGCAACTTCCCTACGGCCCCACCTTCCATTCCATTGGACCAAGGGTCCTTTAAAATACCTTGGGATATTGATACCAAGAAGTTTGGAGGATCTACTTAGATGCAATTTTACGCCTCTCAAAAGATACACTACATGACTGTTACAAAAGTACAATTTGCCATATTTATCCTGGATGGGCCGGAAGAATGTGATTAAAGCCTATGTTTTTCCCAAGATCCTGTATGTAATGCAAATGGTCCCGATCTACTTGCCAAAAACATTCTTCCAGGATATAAGACAAATCTTTTCTCAGTACTTATGGAACGGAAAGAGATCTAGACTCTCACACAATCTTTTAGTTAGACATAAAGATAGAGGGGGTTTGGATCTCCCGGAAGTTTCAAAATATTACCAGGCTATACAGCTAAACAGATGGCTAGAATCAGTGGATCCAAAGAGACAACCAGATGTACAAGACTTAATGCGACAAAATGTAGGACCCATGCTCCAGAGACTCCTCTGGTTGCCTGACATAAGCCACAATAAGGATAAGGATCTCAACCCCTTATTAAAAGGGATCAGAGAGACTTGGAAAGAGCTAAATAATACAGTAGCCCCCAACCCATCTCCACTCTTACACAGAAGCATCTATATTGAGCAGACTCCCGGAGCGAATTAAAAACTCACCAGGCTTTTTCCTAACAAAATCATACTTAGGTGCTGTGTGCGGTGGACTGGAAAAGAGGTGCAGCCCAGGTAGATCTTTAACTGACTTCGAAAAGATCATAATCTCACCACTCCCTAAGCAGAGGAGAATCGCATCACTCTATGCTTTGGTGGGAGCTGAGGGCGAGGTGAAAAAAACACTCGACGTCAGGGAATGGGAGAGAGAGCTTGACACTGTCTTCTCGGATCAGGATCTCAAAAAGATTCTAGCTTTCTCACATGGAACGTCACCATGTATACGCTTACAGGAAAACCACTTCAAGCTTCTTACCAGATGGTACAGAACTCCAGAGTTCTTACACAGGTGTGGTATGGCCCCTGATCGGCTGTGCTGGAGATGTGGCAGAGGTTCAGGCTCACTATCTCACATATGGTGGTCTTGCCCTCTGATTATACCCTTCTGGGAGAATATCTCCAAGTTAATTAATAAAGTTACCACCCCTGAGCTCAAGATCACAGCAGAAATAGTTTTCTTTTCCCTACCAACTGACCTATATAGACCATCAAAACGCAACTTAGTGACCCATCTCATATTGGCAGCTAAGGCCATTATCCCTCTCCACTGGAGGAATACCAATACTCCTTCTATACAGGAATGGAAAGCTAAAGTTAATCAAATATCCCATTTTGAAGAAATGACGAGTTGGATCAATAGAAGTCATGAGAAATTCTTAAAAACTTGGCAACCTTGGAGGGCACTGAATGAGGGTGAGTGAGGTGGCTTGATCTAGGGATGGACGGGATGGACTGAGAGTACATTCAGAGAAGACGACCATCACATAACCAACAGGGCAAATATTCGTAAGGTTTCTCAGGATATTTATAGACTTAAATACTCTTATGAATCGGCGTATACATCTCCCCCCTTCCTCCCCCCCCCCCCCTCTTTCCCCTAGTTTCTTCCTCCTTTTCCTACTTCAACTTTTCTTTTTATATTACGTTCTTTATACTAATGTCTATGTCTCCTACTGCATATATTTAATATATGACCTGCTCAGCGTCATGTTGCCAGGATGACCCTAAATAGTCAGACTTATGGTACTTTGGACCTAGGAATAAAAGTTTATTTAGGTGTAGCGCATGGTTATGTACCTTCTTCATCATAGCTAGCTGCTACTCTTCGAATGACTATGACATTGCTATGTGTTACCTAATATTGTTATGCCTGTAAAAATGTGTAACTCCCTTTCTATAGATTTCAAACAAATGTCTTCAGGATACTATCTGTTTGTATCTATATTAAAAATTCAGAAAATAAAGAATTTATAAAAAAAAAAAAAACTTGAACTCACTATGCCCATCATGAAATACCTTGGGGTGTCTTCTTTCCAAAATGGGGTCACTTGTGGGGTAGTTATACTGCCCTGGCATTTTAGGGGCCCAAATGCGTGCAAAGTAGTTTGAAATCAAAATCTGTAAAAAATGGCCTGTGAAATCCGAAAGGTGCTCTTTGGAATGTGGGCCCCTTTGCCCACCTAGGCTGCAAAAAAGTGTCACACATGTGGTATCTCTGTACTCAGGAGAAGTTGGGGAATGTGGGGTGTCATTTTACATATACCCATGCTGGGTGAGATAAAAATCTTGGTCAAATGCCAACTTTGTATAAAAAAAAAATGGGAAAAGTTGTCTTTTGCCGAGATATTTCTCTCACCCAGCATGGGTATATGTAAAATGACACCCCAAAACACATTCCCCAACTTCTTCTGAGTACGATGATACCAGATGTGTGACAATTTTTTGCAGCCTAAGTGGGCAAAGGGGCCCACATTCCAAAGAGCACCTTTTGGATTTCACAGGCCATTTTTTTTAGATTTTTGTTTCAAACTACTTTGCACGCATTTGGGCCCCTAAAATGCCAGGGCAGTATAACTACCCCACAAGTGACCCAATTTTGGAAAGAAGACACACCAAGGTATTTCATGATGGGCATAGTGAGTTCATGGAAGTTTTTATCTTTTGTCACAAGTTAGTGGAATATGAGACTTTGCAAGAAAGAAAATAAAAAATAAATAAATCATCATTTTCCGCTAACTTGTGACAAAAAATAAAAAGTTCTATGAATTCAATATGCCCATCAGAAAATACCCTAGGGTGTCTACTTTCCGAAATGGGTTTATTTGTGGGGGTTTTCTACTGTCTGGGCATTGTAGAACCTCAGGAAACATGACAGGTGCTCAGAAAGTCAGAGCTGCTTCAAAAGCGGAAATTCACATTTTTGTACCATAGTTTGTAAACGCTTCTTTTTACCCAAACATTTTTTTTATCAAAGACATGTAGAACAATAAATTTAGAGAAAAATTTATATATAGATGTCGTTTTTGTTGAAAAATTTTACAACTGGAAGTGAAAAATGTCATTTTTTTTTGCAAAATTTTTGTTAAATTTCGATTAATAACAAAAAAAGTAAAAATGTCAGCAGCAATAAAATACCACCAAATGAAAGCTCTATTAGTGAGAAGAAAAGGTGGTAAGTTGCATGACCGAGCAATAAATGGTGAAAGTAGTGTAGTGCAAAATTGTAAAAAGTAGTCTGGTCATTAAGGGTGTTTAAGCTAGGGGAGCTGAGGTGGTTAAAAGGCCAAATATGTGCAAAGATGTTGATTCATTGTCATTTTCTGGCAGGTAGTCACACGTTGGGATGGCAAAGGCAAAAAAAACCTCTCCCTTTTTGAACGTGGTCGGGTTGTTGAACTGCATAAGCAGGGTCTGCCACAGCGCGCCATCGCTGCTGAGGTGGGACACAGTAAAACAGTAATTTGGAATTTCTTAAATGATCCTGAGGGTTATGGAACAAAAAAGTCAAGTGGAAGACCCCAAAAAATTTCACCAGCACTGATCCGGGGGATCCAATTTGCTGTCCGTCAAGACACTGGACGATCCTTGACCCAAATTAAGGCCCTTACTGGTGCTGATTGCAGCCCCATAATCATCAGATGGCATCTGAGACTGAAGGGCTTCAAAAACAAAAAACGTCAGACGCCGAGGTGGATGGCAGCGTGAAGCTTCAGCTCCTCCACACTTAGGCACAAGAAGGCTAGTACAGAAAAAGAACCTGAACAAAAATGGTGAAATATGGTAGAGACAGAGGAGCTGAACCTACTGACACACCGAAGTCGCATAAAGGGCAGCAGGAGATGCGTAGATTCTTTAGCAAGAAAGCGGCACACTCACCAGGCTTGAGCGCTAAGATGGCGGCGGCTGCAGCGCGGGCTGAGGAAGAATCGGAAGTGGAAAGCACCAGAGAAGAAGATACTGAAACACAGGACAGCTCTCCGGTATCTAAAACCTTCTTAACTAAGGTACTGGGGTAGGCACTTGAGAGAGCTATAAAACCTGTCCTCAACGAATTGTCGGACATTAAATCAGACCTAAAACAAATCGGCCACAGGGTGGAATCTTTAGAAACAACAGCCCATGATGTAGTGGCGCACTCAGCGGGCTTGGCGGAACATATAGAGCTTCACACGGCTGAGCTGAATAGAGCCATGACTTTACTTGAGGACCAGGAGAACCGCAGCAGGAGGCGGAATGTCCGCATAAAGGGCCTGCCAGAGTCCTGGGCGAACGAGGCACTGCGCAAGGTAACAATGGAGATCTTCTCCGACTTAGTCGGGCAGGAGGCGGCTGCGTCCATAGTAATTGAGCGTGTGCATAGAGCGCTTAAACCAGCTCCAAAGCCCTCTGAGAGACCTAGAGACGTTGTCTGCGGTATCTTATCGTTTGTAGACACAGCGCGCATTTTAGCTGCGGCCAGAGAACGAGAGCGGATTTTATATGAAGGGGCAGAAATAGCTCTGTTTCAGGACATTGCACCCTCCACTTTAGCAAAACGCCGCATCATGAAACCGTTGCTGGACGTTTTGAGAAACCAAAAGATACCCTATTCCTGGCTGTACCCATTTGGAATCTCCATCCTCAAAAATGGTAAAAGGATAGCAATCCATACACCGGAGGACTTAAATAAAGCGTGGTCGGTCCTGGGAATTCAACCTATAGAGGTCCCTACCTGGATGCCTATAGTTCATCCAATCTCGCTTCCACATCTACCAAAAATGGAGGCCTGGAAGAAGATCCCTATCTCCAAAACAAGCAAGGCACTGAGAAGCATGAGTCGTCCATCTTCACCTCCGCCGTGACTAACCAGAGTATCAGGCGAATCTACAGATCACTAGTTAGAAGGGTCCATTCAGCCACATTTAATCCTGTCTTGTCTAGTATAGGGTAGGGGTGTGACAAAGGGCCCTAAGTTTTAAATGAGTTAACAAATGGCAATTGGTCATGAAGCATTGGAATAAAAAAAAAAAAGAAAAAAAAAAAGAGGGAGATTTATGAGGCAGACATGCGTCTGCAGCTTAGGAAATTGAAGATCCAATTGAATTCCCCCCCCCTTCACTTTGCCTCCCATACCCTCCCCCCCACCCCCCGCCCTCTTTTTTCCATAAACTTCCTCCCTCTCAACCCCCTATACCCCTTCCTTTTAGAAACCCTCTGGTTTATAGCACACTAGCTTCTCAGGGTTCCTGAGTGTCTTACAGGATAGCAATGCTTCAATGTATTATGATGTAATTGCAGAGTTTTGTGGAGATGTTCATTTTCTGCTAACATGTTCTCTACGGTTCAGGTTAATTCATAATGTTTAATATTTGCACTGGCCTTCAGCCTGAGGTAGGCGGGTAGGCTATAAGGTAAATACACATACCCCTACTTACCGCCCTACTACGGGTAACAACACGACAAAGTATATGACGATATCTGGGACTCCGGCAACAGGCCTTTGCCCTCTCTTGAGTCACAGATATTGGGGAGAGTCCGCAGGGATTGACTGACTCTATCCTAATACCTAGTATACTACGTCCATAGGGGTTTAGTGTATCTTGATAGACATAGTTGAGTCTATCGAAGCTGGTTGTGTAAGTACGCTAAAATACTCTACGCTAAAAGCTTCATAAGCCAGCATCTACTTATCAATACAGTTTATTACTTTTACAGTTACTGTTAATAACTTGTGATAGTCTTATTATTTATCCGTGTCTTTCCTCCCTTTCATACCTAACCATCCCTCCCCATTAGCCAGCTTCTCATCCTCTACAGGGCAGTTTAGCACCTATAAGAGAGTTCTACTCAAACAGGAATAAGAACCATATTATCAGCCTCAGAGTGGAAACGTATCATGAGTGTTTTAAAGGTCACAACCTTTAATGTAAAGGGTCTGAACACCCCTGCCAAGCGTAGCAAACTGATGCTAACACTGAAGAAAATAAGCACACATATCCTATTTCTTCAGGAAACACATTTCCGCCAGAATAAAATACCAAAAATACACACCCATCCATACAAACAATGGTTCCATAGCACACACCCATCCTCTGCTTCAAAAGGAGTTTCGATTGCTATACACCACACAGTCCCGTTCATATTGAACCAACAATTAACAGATGCAGAGGGTAGGTTATTATTGCTTAAAGGTGACATAGGTACCCACAGATTCACCCTCGCCAACTTATACGCTCCTAACACGGCCACAGTCCCATGGATAATAAAAAGTCTCGACACAATCAAAGCATTCGCAGAAGGACAGATAACCATAGGGACAGATCTCAATTTAACCCTCAATCCTGCAATAGACTCATCCACTACTAAAACACATATCTCGCAAAAACATATTAGTAAATTATATAAGAAATTGCAAGAGCTACATCTGGTAGACGTATGGAGATCTCTCAATCCCACAGTAAAAGACTTCTCCTTTTACTCTAACCCACACAAATCCTACCAGAGACTTGACTATATTTTAACCTCTGCTTCTCTTTTGCCTCTCTTTAGCACTTCTGGGAAAGGAAACATCACGATTTCAGACCACGCTCCATGTACGGCGAGTCTCACCCTGGCCTCCCTGCCTAGGAGGAATTGGAACTGGAGACTGAACGAGTCGCTGTTGAACAGCAAGCAGAATTCGGATCAGGTTAGGTCGCATCTGGAAACTTTCTTTGCAGTTAACTCTCCTGCTCATAGCAAAAACACAGTCATCTGGGAGACGCACAAAGCTTACATAAGAGGAATCTTCATAGCCCTGGGATCTAAGGTAAAAAAAGATCAACAAAAAGAGATTGATTCAATCCTAGCTCAGATAGCGACCCTAGAGAGGCTGAATAAACAGTCAACCAGTAGAGCCTTCCAAGAAGATCTGAAAAGCCTCAGACTAAATTTACACAACTTGCTTTCCAGAAAAGCCGCAAAGCAGATGCTATATTTCCAACATAAAATATATGCACATGGCAATAAGGGAGGGAAAATGATGACTTCATTACTAAAAAAAAACAAGCAAGTAACACACATACCCAAAATTAAAGATGTAATGGGGAAAATTCATTCAGACACTCCTTCTATAGCAAAAGCCTTTCAAAAGTTTTATGAGGGACTATATAATCTTAATAAAAATAAGGATAGTGAAAGTGCAAGCATTAGGAAGGAAAGTATCACAAAATTCCTCAGCTCCCTGAATTTACCCTCTCTTACAACGGAGGAAGCATCCTTCTTAATAAATCCGATCTCAGCAGAAGAGATTAGATGCATAATAAACAGCTTTCCGCCCGGTAAAAGCCCAGGTCCGGATGGACTCCCCCTAGCTTACTATAAAAAGTTTGAGGATCTCCTTATACCTAAACTCACCGAAGTTTGCAACTCCCTTCTACAAGGAGAGTCGCTGACACGACAAACGCAAGAATCTTTTGTAACGCTGATACATAAAGAGGGTAAGGACCCACAACAATGTGGCAGCTATAGACCTATCTCGCTGTTGAACCTTGACTTAAAAATATGGGCGAAAATAATGGCTACTAGGTTGAGTAAGTTTCTTCCAAAACTGATAGGACCAGAACAGGCGGTATTTGTAAAAGGGAGAGAGGACAGGGACAATTCACATCGAGTCTTCCACTCCATCCATATTGCTCAAACAAGAAAACTACCATTAGTGTTATTAGGAATTGACGCCGAAAAAGCGTTCGATAGGGTGAATTGGAGTTTCATGAGAGCAACTCTTGGTAAGTTTGCCTTGCCAGAGTCCTTTATTGATGCGATATTCACCCTATACGAGCAGCCAAACGCTAAATTAAGAGTTAATGGTACACTTTCACCAACATTTGAGATCACGAACGGCACTAGACAAGGCTGTCCTTTGTCACCTTCCCTGTTCATTCTAGTGGCCGAGACGCTTCTGCAAGCAGTCAGACAAGACCTAGAAATAACTGGCATCAAATACGGAGGGAAAGAGTTAAAATGCACGGCATTCGCTGACGACCTCCTCTTCATTGTGACGAACCCTAGAGTAGGACTGCTTAGTTTAGAGAAAAGGTTAGAGGAATTTAGTAAAATCTCAGATTTTAAAGTGAACACAGCCAAATCGGAGATCCTGAATATTACACTTCCAGAGGAAGAAGCAGCGAAACTAGAGAGAGTATCCCCATTTTGCTGGACTAAAAATCCCATTAAATACCTTGGAATAAAAATCCCACAGAAGCTGGGAGACCTTTTTAAATACAACTATGTGCCCTTACAACTTCTTCAAAAATATAATATACCATTTTTGTTATGGATGGGTAGAAAAAATATCATCAAAGCATATATAATGCCCAAGATCCTATACACTTTACAAATGGTACCCATACACATTGAGTCGCATTTCTTTGTAGAAATGAAACGCCTCCTTTCTAGTTTTTTATGGGCAGGGAAGAAGCCGCGCTTGTCATATAAAATCTTGACGAGGAGAAGAGAAAGAGGGGGTCTTGGAATACCGGATGTGGGCACATATTATAAAGCAATCCAAATACAAAGGTGGCTAGAGTTAGTGCAACCACTGAGAAAGTCAGATGTAGGGGAACTGTGTGAATACAGTATTGGGCATTCATTCCAAAAATGTCTTTGGCTCCCTAAAATCAAGAAAGACTCGGTAGATAGTATGGATCCTCTGTTTAAGGGAATTTACACGACATGGAGCTCAATGAGGGATGTTTTGGCCCCTTCTCCATCTCCACTGATGCCAGCAAGCCTTCTCCCCGACTTGTTAGAGATCCCAATAAATATATTCCCAGACCTCTGGTCCAACCTGGCCAAAATTGGAGTGAGAGATTTCATGGGAGATGTAGAACGTCATTTAAAAGAACAGCTCACTGAAACACTTAGGAAATCTCCAACATTCTTCCTGACCAATTCACATATAAATTCTGTGTGCGGGAGAGCTGCAAAGAGATTCTCATTCCAGAGACCCCTCACTGATCTGGAAGATCTGCTGAAAACTGCCCAGACAAAGAGAAGGAAGATTTCCGAGGTTTATTTGGTGCTGGGAGGTCAGGGTGAGACCGAAAAGCCGTCTTATTTACTGGAATGGGAAAAAGAACTAAATATTGTACTATCAGAACAAGAGACAAAGAAGATATTAGCAACGTCACATGGGTTCTCACAATGTGTACGATTGCAAGAAAACCATTACAAACTCCTTTCTAGATGGTACAGAACACCAGAATTTCTATACAAAAGGGGTCTGTCTGAATCCCAGGAGTGCTGGAGATGTGGGGAGGGGGTAGGATCTCTATCACATATTTGGTGGGCCTGTCCCTGTATCACAAAGTTTTGGGAGGGAATAAATAAAGCAGTCAAAAAGATAGCTACACCAGATTTTAATATATCTCTAGAGACGGTAGTTCTTTCAAAACCTACGAGTCACTATTCACCAACAAAGAAAAACCTTATAGTTCATCTGATAGCAATAGCTAAGTCTCTTATACCATTGCACTGGTTAGATACGCAGCCTCCCACCCTTCAAGAATGGAAGGCAAAAGTGGAGCAAATTTACAAATTTGAAGAAATGACTAGCTGGATAAACAGAAGACATGATAGCTTTAACAAGATATGGAGTCTATGGGAGATAGTGAAATCAGGAGTCTGAGTTTCACTTAGGGGCGTGTGAGTTGTAAAGTGATGTTACCATAGAGTATTTCGGGAACAAGCCCTGGTCATTTGGGAGTGATCCAGATACTATTAAACATGATACGGGATACAAGGCTACTCCCCCCCCCCCAGTCCCACTCCTTCCCTCCCCTTCTCCCCCCCCCCCCCTTTTTTCTTTTTTTTTTTATGTTTCATGTTTTCTACATTGATGTTTTCCACAGAGGAACAGATCGTATTCCATAGAGTAAGATCATAGCAAGATAGCTGGGATATACCAGTATCGAGGCGCAAGAGCTCTTATGTGCAGTTTGAATTGGATATGCTCTTATAACATATTACATACCATTTTAATTTAATCTGTACAACAATAATAATATTCATTTGTTGCAGTTTTTTGGTTTCTGTACCTAACTGATGCCTTAATGATGTTACCTGTCGGAGCTGTAACTGATTTTCATGGCTGTTAATAACTTGAAAAACTCGAAAAATAAAGAATTTATAAAAATAAAAAAAAAATAAAAAAAAAAAACGTCTTCAAAGACCTTGTCTCCTTGAACGCCACAGTACTGCTCGTTTGGACTTTGCAAAAGAGCACCAAACATGGGACATTCAAAGGTGGAAGAAAGTTTTATTCTCTGATGAGAAAAAATGTAACCTTGATGGTCCTAATGGTTTCCAACGTTACTGGCATGACAAGCAGATCCCACCTGAGATGTTTTCTACACCCTACACTGGAGGGGGCGCCATAATGGTCTGGGGGTGCTTTTTCCTTCAGTGGAACAATGGAGCTTCAGGAAGTGCAGGGGCGTCAAACGGCCGCTGGCTATGTCCAGATGTTGCAGAGAGCATTCCTCATGACTGAGGGCCCTCATCTGTGTGGTAACGACTGGGTTTTTCAACAGCACAACACTACAGTACTGTACACAATGCCCGCAGAACAAGGGACTTCTTCCAGGAGAATAACATTGCTCTTTTGGCCCATCCTGCGTGTTCCCCTGATCAAAATCCAATTGAGAACCTTTGGGGAAGGATGGCAAGGGAAGTTTACAAAAATGGACAACCGTTCCAGACAGTAGATGTCCTTTGTGAGGCAGTCTTTACCACTTGGAGAAATGTTCCCACTCACCTTATGGAAATGCTTGCATCAAGCATCCCGAAAAAGATTTTTGAAGTGATCAACAATAACGGCGTAGCTACTCATTACTGAGTTCATGTTTGAAAGTTGGATTTCTGTTTTGGGGGGGGGGGGGTTTAGTTTTTTTGGGGAGGTGTGGTCCTAAACTTTTGATCAGCTGAAAAACAGCCTGTTTCAGTTTATTCATTGTTTTCATTAAACTGAATGCTCGAAAAATGTTTTGTCTCACTCCTATTTCTTCTTGCTGCATGTTGAAGCTCTACTTGGAACCTTGTTAAGATCCAGCCATGCTAAATATGATTTTTTGCTATTTTTCAAGTGGTCTTAAACTTTTGATCAGGACTGTACCTCTTGAAGTGTCCCTGTGGATTAAAATACATTGGGAGGACCATGCGCAAACTTAAAACAAGAATTCAAGAACATATGAATAATATTAAGAAAGGTCTCGAGACTCAGTGTGTCCATAGAACATGCATGGAAAAAATAAGAAGGGGTTATGATTTGCAGGGATTGAAACAGTTAAACAGAATTGGCGAGGAGGAGATCCGGAGGCGGCAATCAACCTCTGGGAAGTAGAATGGATTTTTAGAATGCGGTCCCTACAGCCAGATAGTCTGAACATCGACTTTGATTTGAAACCCTGTCTTGTTGAATAGTGAAAGGAAGTTTGATCTAATAGTGACATAGGAACTAGAAGCTCCCAATGGCTGGTATGGATTACGGAGAGTTTTTCTTTTCTTCTTTTTTATAAATGGATTTCTTGAATGGATTTATAATATATATTTTTTAATTTTTTTATATATATGATTTCTAACTGCATTCATGAGTATTGTGAAACAATGCTTACAAACAATTGGATTAGAGAAGGAATTTTTAATAGGTGGTGAAAAGTATGGGTCGATTTATTACGAGTGCATGAGCATAAGGAGCTAATATGAGCTGGTAGGAGGTGTTGTATATGTTGTATATTATTTGAATAATATAATGGAAGCTGGTACAAGATTATCTTTGATATATTTCTATTTATTTCAGAAGTTTAAGGAATAGTGTTTTTTTTATATTTTTTTAATGGAAGGGGATGGGAGAAGTATATATGTCATCCCAAGACTCATATAAAAGGAACGCCCATATAAGGGTGTAGTATCCGCTCCTGATGAAGCTGGTGTGGTGAAACCTGGGTCGGGCAGTGTTATAACCATGGACATTTTATATCTTGTTTTATGCCTACTGATTTTATACCTTTGTGAGTATAATAAAACCAGTTATTATAAGGAAGATTGGTGGACCTTCACTATGTGCCTTAACTTTTATATCTACAGAAGGGTTATTTTGTGATAAAGATTATCCTCCTGTGGAATCTCGTTGTTTGGGATCACCAAAAAGCTGGCGTATCCTATCCTGATCAGGGCTCATGAAATATAGCCAAAGTGCCAAAGTGAGGCAACAAGACTCCTTCTTTGAATTGACTGGTTTGAATGTGAATAAGCCTGCTTCACACGGTGGTCTGACACGCCAAAAGGGAAAAAAGAAAATTTTCGTTTTACTTTTTTTTTTTTTTTTTTGATTGCAGAAGCTTTCATCAGAAATATCTGCAACAGTAAAGTGTGTATATATTTTTCTTTCTGTACTGAAATAGGCTACTAAACGCTTTCATCACAAATATCTGCAACAGTGAAGTGTGTAAATATTATTCTTTTGGTACTGAAATAGGCCATTAAACGCTTTAACCACAAATAACAGTTAAGTGTGCATATATTTTTCTTTCTGTAATTTAATAGGACAATAAACAATTTCACAACAAAAAACTTCAACAGTGAAGTGCGTATATATTTTTATTTTTGTACTGAAGTGCGCTTTTGCCACAAATAACTGCAACATTGAAGTGTGTATATATTTTTATTTTTTGTACTGATAGCTTTTAACACAAATAACTGCAACAGTGAAGTGCGTATATATTTTCTCTGTACTGAATAGGCCACTAAACTCTTTCAACACATGTAACTACAGAAGTGATCTGAGAATATATTTTTCTTTTTGTACTGAAATAGGCCACATAATCGCTTTCACCACAAATAACCGCAACAGTGAAGTACTTATATATTTTTCTCTGTGTACTAAAATAGGCCACTAAATGCTTTCAACACATATAACTAAATAAGTGAACTGAGAATATATTTTTATTTTTGCACTGAAATAGGCCAATAAACAGTTTCATCGCAAATATCTGCAACAGGGAAGTGGGTATATATTTTTCTTTCTGTATTGAAATTGGCCACTAAATGCTTTCAACACATATAACTGCAGAAGTGAATTGGAAATATATTTTTATTTTTGTACTTATATGGGCCACTGAAACTTTTGACCACAAATGACTGCAACAGTAAAGTTTGTATATATATTTTTTTGCAACAGTAAAGTTTTTATATAATTTATTAATATTTTTCTTTTTGTACTGCAATAGGCCGCTAAATGCTTTTAACACATATAACTGCAGAAGTGAACTGAGAATACATTTTTATTTTTTGTACTGATATAGGCCACAAAAACACTTTCTTCAAAATTAACTGCAACAGTGAAGTGCGCATATATTTCTCTTTCTATACTGAAAAAGGCCACTAAACTAATGCAGTTATGTGTTCAATTACACATATAACTGTAGAAGTGAACTTTGCATATATTTAAATTTTTGAACTGAAATAGGCCACTAAACGCTTTCACCACAAATAACTTCAACATTTAAGTTTTTATATATTTTTATTTTTGTACTGAAATACGCCACTAAACACTTTCAACACATTACTCTGCACAAGTGAACAATAACTATATTTGTATTTTTGTGTTGAAATAGGCCACTAAACGCTTTCAATACAAATACCTGTTGTGCCTTTTCATAGGTAAATGCATTGATATCCAATTTATTTTAGTAAAGATGAATGTTCATTACCTTTAAGAGCCATGCTCGACTATAGTTACAATTTTGTATGTCTTGAGAAGGCCAAAGTAAGGTCACACGAAGGTTTATGCACTTTAGTGTTATTCGTCTCATGAGTGTACCAGTCTGAGAAGAATCTTCCTTATCTACTTATAAATTTATGACGGAAGATAAAGATAAGCTCTATGCAGCTGGTGATAATTACCTATACAATTAGGCATTTATCAATGAAGCAAATATATAATATTCATGTATTCATTTAATGAGCCTTAGTCCTTAGCATAAGACAATCAGTAGAACATAAGATATATATTATATTATACTGGTATATGTTATGAAGACAACATATATCCAGTATATTGTATATATTTCTCATTAGGAGAATCTTTGTCTCTAAAAGAGTGTCTGTGAAGATGTGTGTTTTGTAACAATTATTCACCTCTTTGGTATGAAAGGAGGTACTGATATCTCTGAGAAAACAAAGCCATTGAAGTTATTTATGATGCACAAATAAACAGAGTGAGAAACATTCAGAGAGATGCCTAGAGGTCTGTCTCTAATTACTACAAGTGTCACAATTAATCCCTATAGCTTTGAATTAAAGCTTTTAAGGTCAAAATGTATATTAGACCTTTATTCAGACTTACAGAAGTTAACCCTTTATACTATGATGCAAATAGCTTACACAGCAGTGCCACCTAGGTATGAGTAGGTGACATTACAACAGTAGCAAAAGTGCATTCTGGGTAAGGTTATGGTGTCATTTCTTATCAATAGTCAAGCCCATCCGACTATGATTAGAAACTTCCAAATTAGGAAGGTGTGTCTAACTGATAAGTTTGTGATCATAAACCATACATGGGGGGGGGGGGGAGCAGAGACACAAGAAAGAGGAGAGAGAAGTGGAGCTCTCTAGAGGTGTCTATCAAGATGAAAGCCATGGTTACATGCGCTATGATGGACCACCCAGCTTTCCTAGGAGCAGAAGTGAGATTTCTACTAGAACTTGGTAAGAGACACAGAAAATGATATTTCATTTTATTAAGACTAATTTGATAGTGTGGGGGAAATTATACCATCTAGATTGGCGAATAAATTAATTAATTGATCATCTCCATATTGAGATGTAGTCTTAGGATATTGTGAGGCTTCATTCTACCTGCAGAAGAATCTAGACTCATAATCTAGCAAAGCATTAAATGATTGTGTGTGTATATATATATATATATATATATATATAGATAGAACATTCTTCGCCAAGCTAAGTGATGGATTCCCACAGGAAAGACTTATTTCAAGTCCTTCCCATTTAAGATATGATCTAGCAATGATCCTAGATCCCTGTTATTTGTCTTAATAGTCTTACCAAAGTTATATGTGTGAAAATAGTCCAGGATGGGGCGGAAGGATACAGTTATTTCTTCTAAGTTATATCCTTGAATGGATTTTCCCATCTTGAGGTCATGTGATGTGTAGTTGGTTAGAGGGGGGAAGAATGTATTTAGCATTCTATATTGATGTCTAGGATTAGACATGCCCGTCCTGATATCATGAGGTTTTCTCTGAACAAGGGTAATATATATAACTTATGTTCCTATTTTGATATCCTAACCTAATAATAGCTTTGTTATAATGTGACAAGTTTTTTCCACTCACATGTATTGTTAAGCTTGTAATGCTTTATATTAACGCTATATATATTAATTTGCATGTATCATTGTGTTTATTTACTTATATATGTTTATAACCTTGTAACCAATAAATCTGCATATTTTTATAAAACCTGTGTATTATTGTATAATGCAGAACTACATGTTTTATCATTAACGTCATCTCACGTCAAAAAGAACTTATTTATCTGAGGAAATAGTCGGACTCAGATGTGAATTATATCAATTAGGTTGTCTACAATTCACCAGGTCATGATTTTAAGAATTTATGACAAATTTTATAAATGTTATTTTTTTTATGGTTAATTATTTTTATGACCATAATTAATAATTCTTAATTGAATTATTACCACCCGACATACCTGCAACATTGAAGTGCATATATATTTTTCTTTTTCTACTGACCACTTTAACCACAAATAATTGCAACATTGAAGTGTGTATATATTTTTCTTTGTGTACTGAAATAGGTCACTTAAGACTTTCACCACAAATAACTTCAACAGTGAAATGTGTATATATTTTTCTTTTTGCACTGAAATACACCACTAAACGCTTTAACCCATTATAACTGCAACAGTGAAGTGTGTATATATTTTTCTTTCTATATTATAATAGGCCACTAAACACTTTCTACACATATAACTGCAGAAGGGTACTGAGAATATATTTTTATGTTTGTACTGAACTAGGCGACTAAACACGTTCAATAAAAATAGCTGCAACAGTGAAGTGCATATATATTTTTCTCTCTATACTGAAATAGGCCACTAAACACTTTAAACACATATAGCTACAGAAGTAAACTGAGAATATATTTTTGTACTGAGATATGCCAACAAACGCTTTCATCACAAATATCTGCAACAGTGAAGTGGGTATATATTTTTCTTTCTGTACTGAAATAGGCCACTAAATGCTTTTACCACAAATAACTGCAACAGTTAAATTCGTATATATATTTCTTTTTGTACTGAAATAGGCCACTAAACGATTTCACCACAAATTACTGCAACAGTGAAAAGCGTGTATATATATATATATATATATATATATACATATATATATATATATATATTTTGTAATTAAATAGGCCACTTAAAGCTTTCACCACAAATAACTGCAACAGTAAAATTTGTATATATTTTTCTTTATGTACTGAAATACACCATTAAACCCTTTTACCGCAAATAACTGCAACAGTGAAATGCACATATACTTTTTATTTTGTACTGAAATTGGCCACTAAACGCTTTCAAACACATATAACTACAGAAGTGAACTGACTATATATGTTTATTTTTGTTCTGAAATAGGGCAATAAACGCTTTCATCACAAATATCTGCAACAGAGAAATGGGTAAATATTTTTCTTTATGTACTGAAATAAGCCACTAAACGCTTTCGCCACAAATTACTGCAGCAGTGAAGTGCGTAAATATTTTTGCTTTCTTTACTGAAATAGGCCACTTAACACTTTCTTCACAAATATCTGCAACAATGAAGTGTGTATAATTGTTTCATTATGTACTGAAATAGGCCATTAAACTCTTTTACTAGAAATAACTACAACAGTTAAGTGAGTATATATTTTTCTTTATGTAGTTTATTGGCCACTAGACACTTTCACCAAAAATAACTGCAACAGTGAAGTGCATATATATTTTCCTTTCTATACTGAAATAGTCCACTAAACGCTTTCACCACAAATAACTGCAACAGTAAAGTGCGTATTTATTTTTCTTTCTGTACTGAAATAGTCCAGTAAACCCTTTCAACACAAATAACTACAGAAGTGAACTGATAATAGTAATTTGTAGGGCAGACACCACTCCATTGTGAGCACGCCTCCCATTTCCAACCAATCTGTTTAGAGAACTACTCATAATGAACCGGTTAACTGACAAGTGAGAGGAGCTGAGGTGCGCTAAAGGCTTTCACCACAAATAACTCCAACAGTAAAGTGTGTATATATTTTTCTTTCTGTACTAAAATAGATCACTAAAAGCTTTCACCACAAATAACTGCAACAGTGAAATGTGTATATATTTGTCTTTTTTGCACTAAAATAGACCACTAAATGATTTTAACACACATAGCTGCAGAAGTGAAATGAGAATATATTTTTATTTCTGTACTGAAATAGGCCACTAAATGCTATTGCCACAAATAACTGCAACAGTGAAGTGTGTATATATCTTTCTCTCTGTACTGAAATAGGCCACTAAACACTTTAAATGCATATAGCTACAGAAGTAAACTGACAATATATTTTTGTACTGAAATAGGCCAAAAAACGCTTTCATCACAAATATCTGCAACAGTGTAGTGAGTATAAATTTTTCTTTCTGTACTGAAATAGGTCACTAAATGCTTTTACCACAAATAACTACAACTGTTAAATTTGTATATATGTTTCTTTTTGTACTGAAATAGGCCACTAAATGATTTAACAACAAATTACTGCAACAGTGAAACGCTTATATATATATTTTTGTATTGAAATAGGCCACTTAAAGCTTTCTCCACAAATAACTGCAAAAGTAAAATTTGTATATATTTTTCTTTTTGTACTGAAATACACCACTAAACGCTTTTACTGCAAATAACTGCAACAGTGAAATGCACATATACTTTTTATTTTGTACTGAAATAGGCCACTAAATGCTTTCAACACATATAACTACAGAAGTGAACTGAGAATATATGTTTATTTTTGTTCTGAAAAAGGCCAATAAACACTTTCATCACAAATATCTGCAACAGAGAAATGGGTAAATATTTTTCTTTATGTACTGAACTAGGACACTAAACGCTTTCACCACAAATAACTGCAACAATGAAGTGTGTATAATTTTTTCATTATGTACTGAAATATGCAATTAAACAACTAGAAATAACTACAACAGTTAAGTTAGTATATGTTTTTTTTTAATGTACTTTATTGGCCACTAAACACTTTCACCAAAAATAACTGCAACATTGAAGTGCATATATATTTTTATTTCTTTAGTGAACTAGTCCACTAAATGCTTTCACCACAAATAACTGCAACAGTAAAGTGCGTATTTATTTTTCTTTCTGTACTGAAATAGGCCACTAAACCCTTTCAACACAAATAACTGTAGAAGTGAACTGATAATATATTTTTTATTTGGTGTTGAAATAGGCATCTAAAAGCTTTCGGCAAAAATAACTGCAACAGTGAAGTGCCTATATATTTTTCTTTCTGTACTATAATAGGCCACTTAACCCTTTTACCATAAATAACTGCAACAGTGAAGTTTTTATATATTTTCCTCTCTGTACTGAAATAGGTCACTAAACGATCTCAACACATATAACTACAGAAGTGATCTGAGAATATATTTTTCTTTCTGTACTGAAATAGGCCATTAAACGCTTTTACCACAAGTAACTACTACAGTTAAGTGCGTATATATATATATTTTTCTTTCTGTAATTTAAAAGGCCGCTAAACACTTTCACCACAAATAACTGCAACACTGAAGTGTGTATATATTTTTGTTTCTATAATGAAATAGGCCACTAAACGCTTTCACCACAAATAACTGCAACAGTGAAGTCTGCATATATTTTTCTTTCTGTACAGAAATAGGCCACTAAAGGCTTCTACAACAAAAAACTGCAACAGAGAAGTGCATATATATTTTACTTTCTGTACTAAAATAAGCCCCTAAATGCGGCTAACACATATAACTGCCGAAGTGAACTGATAATATAGTTTTACAGCATACCAAACTGTCCAGTAACCATAGCCACTGGGCAGTTAAAGTAAGCAGGGGGAATAGCTGTGCTCCTTGCCACCCATCATACGCTGACACTCGTACGGTGCACAGACTGTAAAGGGCAATTGCTGTTCTGTCTAATGTACCACCAGCTAACAGAAGTCCCTTACAAATCAACATTTGGCTACGGCTCAACGCGTTTCTTTGCACATGTCTCGTGCACTTCGTCAGGAGCCAGAGTAGCAGTACACCTAAATCTGTCTAAGCCGAAACCCTAGTGTGGGAGGCTGTGTGCTGCATCTACAAACATAGCCCCGGCACTATGATGGCCGCAAGGCGGTCAGCAACACACCTTAATTTGTAGGGCAGACATCACTCCTCTGTGAGCACGCCTTCCATCTCAAACCAATCAGTTTCGAGAACTGCTCATAATGAGCCGGTTAACTGATGAGTGAGAGGAGCAGAGGTGCGCTAAAGGCTTTCACCACAAATAACTCCAACAGCAAAGTGGGTATATATTTTTCTTTTTTGTACTAAAATAGACCACTAAACCTTTTCAACACACATAGCTGCAGAAGTAAAATGAGAATATATTTTCATTTTTGTACTGATATAGGCCAATAAACTTTTTTTTACCACAAATAACTGCAACAGTAAAGTTTTGATATATTTTTCTTTTTGTACTGAAATAGGATGCTAAATACTTTTAACACATACAGTACAGACCAAAAGTTTGGACACACCTTCTCATTCAAAGAGTTTTCTTTATTTTCATGACTATGAAAATTTTAGATTCACACTGAAGGCATCAAACTATGAATTAACACTTGTGGAATTATATACATAACAAAAAAGTGTGAAACAACTGAAAATATTTAATATTCTAGGTTCTTCAAAGTAGCCACCTTTTGCTTTGGTTACTGTTTTGCACACTCTTGGCATTCTCTTGATGAGCTTCAAGAGGTAGTCACCTGAAATGGTTTTCACTTCACAGGTGTGACCTGTCAGGTTTAATAAGTGGGATTTCTTGCCTTATAAATGGGGTTGGGACCATCAGTTGCATTGTGGAGAAGTCAGGTGGATACACAGCTGATAGTCCTACTGAATAGACTGTTAGAATTAGTATTATGGCAAGAAAAAAGCAGCTAAGTAAAGAAAATCGAGTGGCTATCATTACTTTAAGAAATTAAGGTCAGTCAGTCTGAAAAATTGGGAAAACTTTGAAAGTGTCCCCAAGTGCAGTCACAAAAACCATCAAGTGCTACAAAGAAACTGGCTCACATGCGGATCGCTCCAGGAAAGGAAGACCAAGAGTCACCTCTGCTGCGGAGGATAAGTTCATCCGAGTCACCAGCCTCAGAAATCGCAGGTTAACAGCAGCTCAGATTAGAGACCAGGTCAATGCAACACAGAGTTATAGCAGCAGACACATCTCTAGAACAACTGTTAAGAGGAGATGTCACGAGGGTGTCAAGAGCCACGTCTGACTCCGTTATACCCGGGGTCAGGAAGTCGCAGCGGGTGGCTGCGCGCTCTATGCCTAAAGATCACGGTGTTTCTTAGTGTTTGTTTTCTGTGTTTGCCTTGCTATCCTTTTTGTCTCACTCAGGGATCCGTAGCTTCTCCTCCTCAGCTGTTTCTTGTCTGCCACTCCCAAACTCCTTATATTCGCCTCTCACACTTCTCTTGTTGCCAGTTATAGAGCTTCCTGCCTGGACATCTATACTGACCCACTGGAGCTGAGAATCTGGTTGTTGTTCCAGAGTGCTATCCTCCGGATCCCTGTTGGGCTTTTGTTGTCTCCTGTTGTTGCCCACCTGGGATTATATGTTTAGTTTGTATTGTCTGTCCTCCCCTTGGTGTTTTCCTCTAGAGCTAGTGGTGCGGACTAGTGTTCCCACCGCCCTGTTCACTATCTAGGGCTCATCCTAGGGAAAGCCAGGGTTTTAGGCACGTGATCGGCGTACGGGTGAGGAACCCGTCTAGGGACGACAGGGCAGCCAGGTGCCAGACGCAAGGTGAGTCAGGGGTCACCACCTTCCCTCTCACTAGGGCAGGGCCTCCCTCTGTTCCTCCCTCCGTGTCACGTATGTGACAGTTACGCCGATCGTGATATTATAACTGGCCCTTATTTTTTGAGAAAAAAAAAAAAAAAAAAAAAAAAATTATTTAATTTTTTTTTCTCTACTTAGAATCCAATATGGATCCTATTGCTGCTTTGGCAAAACAGCTTCAAGGCCTGTCTTTGGAGGTGGCAGGATTGAAGGCGTCTGTCCTCCAACAGCAGCAGCAAATGCAGCAGACCGTAAGCCCAGCGGTTGCTATGGGTAACCAGGTTGTTACAGAACCCAAGGTTGTTCTTCCTGACAGATTCTCTGGGGGAAGGGACAAATTTGTGTTGTTCCGTGAGGCCTGCAAATTATATTTTAAGCTGCGCCCTTACTCCTCAGGTAATGAAGAACAGCGGGTGGGGATTGTTATTTCCCTGCTTCAGGGGGACCCGCAATCCTGGGCGTTCTCGTTACCCCCTGGTTCCCAGGCTCTCCGGTCAGTGGAGGGATTTTTTGGGGCTTTGGGTCTCATATATGATGACCCTGACCGTGTCGCCCTGGCTGAGTCGAAGTTACGGAGACTCCTACAAGGAGATCGGCCAGCAGAGGAATATTGCTCAGAGTTCCGCAGGTGGGCTACGGATACTCAGTGGAACGACCCGGCTCTCAGGAGTCAGTTCTGCTCTGGGTTATCTGAAAGGGTTAAGGATGCGCTGGCGCTGTATGAGACTCCCCTTTCCCTTGATGCTGTTATGTCCCTCTCTATCAGGATAGATAGACGTCTTAGGGAGAGATCGAAAATTCCTGAGCAATCGGTAACCTCTCCCAAGCAGCAGTTAGTCTGTACGGACTTGGATGAGCCTATGCAGCTAGGAGGAACTTCTCGTCAGATCCGTCCTCCTGAGGTTCGCCGTAGGTGGGGGGCTTGTTTTTTCTGTGGGGGGAAGGGTCATTTAATTAATGTCTGTCCCTCCTTTCCCAAAAACAAAAGACCGTCGGAACTACTAACCCCAGGCTGTGCGGAGGATGTCAGCCGGGGGGTATACGTTTCCTCCATACGAACATCTCAATTTGTGTTGCCAGCGGTTATTGTTTTTGGTGTTAAGACGGAGTCTATTTCTTTTTTTCTAGACAGTGGTGCAGGGGTAAATTTGATAGATGCCCATTTTGCCCGCACTATGGGTTTGTCTCTCTGTACGCTGCAGAGACCCATTCCCATATTCGCTATTGACTCTGCTCCTCTGTCTCAGAGAAACCTCACTCACGTTGTCCATAACTTACATCTTCGGGTAGGGGACCACCATAAGGAGCGTCTTTCATGTTACGTTCTGGAGGGCCTTCCCTCTCCTGTGGTATTGGGTCTTCCCTGGTTGGTAGCGCACAATCCAGTGGTGGATTGGCAGGCCAGGGAGATATTGGAGTGGAGTGAGCATTGCAGAGAGAATTGCTTAAATAACAATTGCTTAATCGCCTCCATAGCTTCCCTACCTACATTTATTTCGGACTTTGAGGACGTTTTTTCTGAAAAGGGTTGTCAGAAGCTACCACCTCATCGTCCTTATGATTGCCCGGTTAACCTGATTCCCGGTGCAAAATTACCCAAGTCCAGGTTGTATAATCTTTCGGGTCCCGAGAGACAAGCCATGAAAGATTATATCTCCGAGAGTCTGGCCAAGGGACACATCAGACCCTCTTCTTCACCCGTGGCTGCAGGGTTTTTCTTTGTTAAAAAGAAAGATGGGGGCCTGCGTCCTTGCCTAGATTTCCGTGAGCTAAACCGGATAACCGTCCGAGACCCATACCCTCTTCCTCTCATTCCTGACCTGTTTAATCAGATTGCGGGTGCTAGGTGGTTCTCCAAACTTGATCTTAGGGGGGCCTACAATCTGATTCGTATCAAGGAAGGGGATGAGTGGAAGACAGCTTTTAACACCCCTGAGGGGCATTACGAAAATTTAGTCATGCCTTTCGGTCTGACCAATGCCCCTGCTGTCTTCCAACATTTCGTTAATGATATTTTTAGTCATCTCATCGGCAGGTTTGTAGTCATATACCTAGATGATATCTTAATTTATTCGGCTGATCTGAAAACACATGAAGTACATGTCAGGCAAGTACTACAGGTCCTACGGACGAATAAATTATATGCGAAAATTGAAAAATGTGTCTTCGCCGTTCAGGAAATACAATTCCTGGGATATCTATTATCTGCTTCAGGTTTCCGTATGGATCCTGGGAAGGTCCAGGCAATTTTAGATTGGGATCTTCCTGAGAACCTTAAAGCTCTACAACGGTTTTTGGGTTTCGCAAATTTCTACAGAAAGTTTATTAAAAATTATTCAGTGATCGTTAAACCCCTTACTGACATGACTAGGAAGGGGACTGATTTTTCTAAATGGTCTGACGCCGCTAAAATTGCATTTTCCTCTCTAAAAGAGAGATTTACCTCGGCACCTGTTCTAATTCAACCTGATGTCTCCCAGCCTTTTATTGTTGAAGTTGATGCGTCGGAGGTGGGAGTGGGGGCTGTATTGTCTCAGGGTCCGTCTCCTGGCAAATGGCGTCCTTGCGCTTTCTTTTCCAAAAAATTATCTGCAGCAGAAAAGAACTATGATATTGGAAATAGGGAACTGTTGGCGATTAAACTGGCGTTTGAAGAGTGGCGTCACTTCTTAGAGGGAGCAATCCACCCCGTCACGGTAATTACGGATCACAAAAACCTTCTGTACCTAGAATCGGCTAAGCGTCTCACCCCTAGACAAGCTAGGTGGTCGCTATTCTTTACCAGATTTAACTTTGTAATCACCTATCGTCCTGGGGCAAAAAATACCAAGGCAGACGCATTGTCTCGTAGTTTCCCTGGAGGGGGTAATGTTAGTGATCCGGTACCTATTTTACAAAGAGGAGTGGTTGTCTCGGCTGTACACTCTGTTCTAGAGGGAAAGGTGTTAGAGGCCCAGGGGGACGCCCCGGCCTCTTGCCCCTCAGAGAAATTGTTTGTACCGTTAAACCTGCGTCTTGAGTTATTGAAGGAACATCATAATTCGGCACTTGCTGGGCACCCAGGTAGTAAAGCAACCTTGGAGCTATTGTCTCGTCGTTTTTGGTGGCCAAGGTTGCGTCAGGATGTAATAGATTTCGTGTCTACTTGTTCTACTTGTGCACGCGCGAAAGTCTCTCATACACGTCCAGCAGGGTCTTTATTGCCACTTTTCATCCCCAATAGACCATGGACACATCTATCAATGGATTTCATCACTGACTTACCTTTGTCTGCGGGTAAAACAGTTATCTTGGTAGTAGTAGACAGGTTTAGCAAAATGGTACACTTTATTGCGCTACCCGCACTTCCTAATGCTAAGACTCTTGCTCAGGTGTTTATCAGTGAAATCGTGAAGCTTCACGGGGTCCCTTCCGATGTGGTTTCGGATCGGGGAACCCAGTTTATTTCCAAGTTTTGGAAAGCTTTTTGTACCCGTTTAGGGGTACACTTATCCTTTTCCTCAGCTTTCCATCCTCAGTCGAATGGACAGACTGAGCGTACCAACCAAAACCTAGAAACATATTTAAGGTGTTTTGCGTCTGAAAACCAAGAGGTGTGGTCATCATATTTACCGTTAGCCGAGTTTGCCATAAATAATCGCCGTCAGGAATCCACTGGCAAGTCACCATTTCTTGGTGCATACGGTTTTCATCCCCAATTTTGTACTTTCAAAGAGGGGGGGTCTTCTGGGGTTCCCGAAGAGGAACGGTTTTCTTCATCTCTTTCATCGGTATGGCAGAAGGTGCAAGCTAACTTGAAAAATATGAGTGGTAAATACAAATGCATGGCCGATAAGAAACGGTCGCCAGGTCCGGACCTAGGAGTGAATGACTATGTGTGGTTGTCTACTAGGAATATTAAGTTGAAGGTTCCCTCTTGGAAACTGGGTCCTAGGTTCATTGGTCCTTATAAAATTGTAGCCGTCATTAACCCTGTGGCTTTTCGCCTGGAGCTACCTCAGACTTTTAAGATCCATAACGTCTTCCATAAGTCGTTGCTCAAGAAGTATGTTCCACCTCTAGAACCATCACCGCTGCCACCTCCTCCTGTTGTTGTGGATGGTAATCTGGAGTTTCAAATATCCAGAATTGTTGATTCTCGTCGGGTCCGCCGCTCTCTTCAGTATCTGGTGCATTGGAGGGGTTACGGTCCCGAGGAAAGAATGTGGGTTCCAGCGTCAGAGGTAAACGCCAACAGGTTGATTCAGGCTTTCCATGTCTCTCATCCGGAGAGACCTGGTCCTGAGTGTCCGGAGGCCCCTCGTGAAAGGGGGGGTACTGTCACGAGGGTGTCAAGAGCCACGTCTGACTCCGTTATACCCGGGGTCAGGAAGTCGCAGCGGGTGGCTGCGCGCTCTATGCCTAAAGATCACGGTGTTTCTTAGTGTTTGTTTTCTGTGTTTGCCTTGCTATCCTTTTTGTCTCACTCAGGGATCCGTAGCTTCTCCTCCTCAGCTGTTTCTTGTCTGCCACTCCCAAACTCCTTATATTCGCCTCTCACACTTCTCTTGTTGCCAGTTATAGAGCTTCCTGCCTGGACATCTATACTGACCCACTGGAGCTGAGAATCTGGTTGTTGTTCCAGAGTGCTATCCTCCGGATCCCTGTTGGGCTTTTGTTGTCTCCTGTTGTTGCCCACCTGGGATTATATGTTTAGTTTGTATTGTCTGTCCTCCCCTTGGTGTTTTCCTCTAGAGCTAGTGGTGCGGACTAGTGTTCCCACCGCCCTGTTCACTATCTAGGGCTCATCCTAGGGAAAGCCAGGGTTTTAGGCACGTGATCGGCGTACGGGTGAGGAACCCGTCTAGGGACGACAGGGCAGCCAGGTGCCAGACGCAAGGTGAGTCAGGGGTCACCACCTTCCCTCTCACTAGGGCAGGGCCTCCCTCTGTTCCTCCCTCCGTGTCACGTATGTGACAGTTACGCCGATCGTGATAGGAGACTGTGTGAATCAGGCCTTCATGGTAGAATATCTGCTAGGAAACCACTGCTAAGGACAGGCAACAAGCAGAAGAGACTTGTTTGGGCTAAAGAACATAAGGAATGGACATTAGACCAGTGGAAATCTGTGCTTTAGTCTGATGAGTCCAAATTTGAGATCTTTGGTTCCAACCACCGTGTCTTTGTGCGACGCAGAAAAGGTGAACGGATGGACTCTACATGCCTGGTTCCCACCATGAAGCATGGAGGAGGAGGTGTGATGGTGTGGGCGTGCTTTGCTGGTGACACTGTTGGGGATTTATTCAAAATTGAAAGCATACTGAACCAGAATGGCTACCACAGCATCTTGCAACGGCATGCTATTCCATCCGGTTTGCGTTTAGTTGGACCATCATTTATTTTTCAACAGGACAATGACCCCAACACACCTCCGGGCTGTGTAAGGGCTATTTGACCATGAAAGAGAAAGATGGGGTGCTGCGCCAGATGACCTGGCCTCCACAGTCACCTGACCTGAACCCAATCTAGATGGTTTGGGGTGAGCTGGACCGCAGAGGGAAGGCAAAAGGGCCAACAAGTGCTAAGCATCTCTGGGTACTCTTTCAAGACTGTTGGAAGACCATTTCAGGTGACTACCTCTTGAAGCTCATCAAGAGAATGCCAAGAGTGTGCAAAGCAGTAATCAAATCAAAATTTGGCTACTTTGAAGAACCTAGAATATGACAAATTTTCTGTTATTTCACACTTTTTGTTATGTATATAATTCCACATGTGTTAATTCATAGTTTTGATGCCCTCAGTATGAATCTACAAGTTTCATAGCCATGAAAAAGAAAAAAGAAAAACTCTTTGAATGAGAAGGTGTGTCCAAACTTTTGGTCTGTACTGTATAACTGCAGAAGTGAACTGAGAATACATCTTTATTTTTTGTACTGATATACACCACTCAAAGGCTTTCACCACAAATAATTGCAGCAGTGAAGTGCGTATATATTTTTCTTTTTATACTTACATAGACTACTAAGCGCTTTTTCCACAAATAACTGCAACGGTAAAGTGCGTATATATTTTGCGTTCTGTACTGAAATATGCCACTAAACGTTGTCACCACAAATAACCTCAACAGTGAAGTTTTTATATATTTTTCTTTTTGTACTGAAATAGGCTGCTAAATGCATTTAACACATATAACTAGAGTTGAGTGGACACCTGGATGTTCGGGTTTGAGGGGTTCGGACGAAGTTCAAAATAAAGTTCGAGTTCGGGACCCGAACTTGACCCCGAACCCCATTGAAGTCAATAGGGACCCGAACTTTTGAGCACAAAAATGGCTGTAAAAATGCAATGGAAAGGGCTTGAGGGCTGCAAATGGCATTAAAATGTGGTTAAGAGCATGGCAAGTGCTCTGCAAACAAATGTGATTGGGGAAATGACTTTACATAACATACGTTGAAAAAAAAATCTTGATCTAGGAGTAGGGTTGAGCGAACCCAAACTGTAAAGTTTGGGTTCGTACCAAACTTTAGGATTTTTGGAACCCTGACCCGAAGATTTCAGTAAAAGTTTGGTTTCGGTGTTCGGTGATTTCTCTGCGCTTTTTGAAAGGCTGTGGAGCAGCCAAACAAAGAGTGTTTAACACATACTAATGGCATAGCTGTGATTGGCCAGTGTAGCATGTGACCCAGCCACTATATAAGCTGGAGCCATGTAGCGCTGCACGTCACTCTGCTGTGCTTAGTGTAGGGAGAGGATGCTGCTGGTGATTTCAGGGAGAAAATAGGAGAGGATCTTTGCTCAAAATGTGAATCTTACTCAGTGATCTACATACACTGTGTTCTGTGGGTGCAGGGCACAATTTTTTTATCCTACCCTGAGCCCAGTGACGAAAAAAAAAAAAAAATCTGCCATTTTATGCAAGCTCAGTGCACTAGCACTGCATCTGAGCTTTTGGGACATTGAAATCCAAGTTTTAAAAACAGCACAAATAATCAGTTTTTTTTAAAATCACCATATTTTTGGCAATTTACAACATCTGGTGAGTTTGCAGGCTTAGTCAGTGTGCAATTTAAGCTAGAAATACAAACATAATTTTCTGTGTTTTTAAAAACCAAAAAACACTATTTTCCAGATCTGAAAGTGGTAAATTCAAGTTTAATATATACAGCTTTTATATTCTGTTACCAAAACAAAACACTCGTCAACTACAATCGGTATATGGGAGGAGTTGATTTCTCTGATCAAGTCCTCAAGCCATATAATGCCATGCGCAAAACCCGGGCATGGTACAAAAAAGTTGCGGTCTACTTCGTGCAGGTTGCCTTGTACAACTCTTTTGTACTATCCCGAAGCGCTGGCAGCACAGGGACATTCCTCCAATTCTATGAGGCAGTCCTCAAGGCCCTGATCTTTTCGGACCGGGAAAGAGCAGGCCGGAGTACCTCGGGAATTGGTGTGGTCCCCCATACTGGAAAGAAGAGACGAGCCCAAAAATAGTGCAGAGTGTGTTGCAGGAGGGAAATACGGAAGGACACCACCACTCAATGTGACACGTGCCCCGATCATCCGGGCCTCTACGTTATCGATTGCTTCAGGGAGTATCACACTTCCATGGAGTACTACAATTTTATAATCCTCAACAGTCCCCTAGAGAACATAAAAAACTATGTCTCTCAGAAAAAAAAATTCCCAAAAAATATTAGTTTTAGTGTGCAAGCATCTTCAAACTGCGGCCCTCCAGATTTTGTAAAACTATAACTCCCAGCATGCGCAGACAATTTACAGCTATCAACAGGGCATGGTGGGAATTGTAGTTTTACAACATCTGGAAGCCCGCAGTTTCAGGATGCCTGCTTAGTATCTCCAAAGTCTGAGAGCCATACATATTGGGCATTGCCGCATCCGTAAAAATCTTCTCTATAAAAATAACATTTAACCCAACAGTGTTAAGAAAAAAAAACGTGTAAAAAAAAAAGCAATTTTTTGTCACCTAACATCACAAAAAGTGCAATAGCGAGCGATCAAAATGTCGTATGCACCCCCAATTAGTGCCAATAAAACCGCCATCTCATCCCGCAAAAAATGAGGCCGCTACATTAGATAGTCGCCCAAAAAACTGTAGCTCCCAGGCTATGGAGATACTAAAATATATATATTTTTGTTCCTAAAATGATAATATAGTGTAAAATCGAAATACATTTTAAAATGTAGACATATTAGGTATTGCCACATCCGTAAGAATCTGCCCTATAAAAATAACATTTGACCAAACCCCTCGGATGAACAGCGTTAAAAATATAAAATAAAAACTGTGCCAAAACACCCATTTTTGGGCAAGATTTCCATTTGAATCCATTTTTTCCGGTAATAAAGCAAGGGTTAACAGCCAAACAAAACTAAATATTTATTGCCCTGATTCTGTAGTTTTCAGAAAAAACCTGTATGTGGTCGTAAATGGCTATATAGCCACACGCCAAGGCATAGAACGAAGAGAACGCCATATGGTTTCTGGAAGGCAGATTTTGATGGACTGGTTTATTTACACCATGTCCCATTAGAAGCCCCGCTGATGTAGCCTAGACTAGAAACTCCAAAAAAGTGACCCCATCTAAGAAACTATATCCCTCAAGATATTCAAAAGTTACTTTAGAAACTTTGTTAACCCTTTAGGTGTTCCACAAAACTTAATAGGGAATGTAGAAACTATTTTAGAATTTAAATTTTTTGTTACCTTGCCTCAAAAAAGTGTAAAATAGAGCAACCAAAACATACCATAAATCATATTTACCCTAAAATAGTCCCAAAACAACAACCACCTTATCCCATAGTTTCCTAGATGGGGTCACTTTTATGGAGTTTCTACTCTAGGAGTGCATCAGGGGGCTTGAAAGGGTACATGGTGTAAATAAACCAGTCCAGCAAAATCTGCCTTTCACTAACCATACGGCGTTTCCCTTCTTCTATGTCCTGCCGTTAAGCCAAATAGTAGTTTACAACCACATATGAGGTGTCTCTGCAAACTACAGAATCAGGGCAACCCATATTGAGTTTTGTTTGGCTGTTAACCCATTTTTTCCAATAATAAAGTAAGGGTTAAAATGGAAATTTTTCCAAAAAATAGAAATTCCAAAATTGTTTCTCCATCTGCCATTAACTCTTATGGAACACCTAAAGGGTTAACAACGTTTGCAAACCCAGTTTTGAATACCTTGAGGGGTGTACTTTCTAATATAGATGGAGTCACTTTTTTGGAATTTCTATTCTAGGGGTGCTTGAAATGGGACATGGTATAAACAAAACCAGTCCTGCAAAATCTTCCTTCCAAAAACCATATGGCGTTCCCCTTCTTCTATGTCCTCCCGTTTGGCCAAACAGTAGTTTAGGACCACATATGGGGTGTTTCTGCAAACTACAGATTCAGGGAAACCCATATTGAGTTTTGTTTGGCAGTTAACCCTTGCTTTTGTTCCTGGAAAAAAATTATGTTGGAAAATTTTCCCAAAAAATTGAAATTCTTAAATTTTATGTCCATTTGCCATGAAGTCTTGTGGAAGACCTAAAGGGTTAACAAAGTTTGTAAAATCAGTTTTGAATACCTTGAGTGGTATCATTTTTGGGTGGTTTCTATTACATAAGCCTCACAAAGTGGCTTCAGACCTGGACTGGTCCATAAAAAGTGGGATTTTGGAAAATTTCTGAAAAGTTTCATAATTTGCTTCTAAACTTCTAAGATATGCAACATCCCCAAAAAATAAAATGGCATTCCCAAAATGATACAAACATAAAGTAGACATATGGGGAATGTAAAGTCATCACAATTTTGAGGGGTATTACTATGTATTACAGAAGTAGGGAAGCTGAAACTTTGAAATCAGCAAATTTTTCCAAATATTTGGTAAATTTGGTATTTTTTTTACAAAAGAATTAACTTTTTTGACCCAATTTTAGCAGTGTCAAGTTCAATATGTGACGAAAAAACATTCTCAGAATGGCCTGGGTAAGTCAAAGCGTTTTAAAGCTATCAGCACCTAAAGTGACACTGGTCATATTTGCAAAAAATGGCTAAGTCCTTAAGGTGAAATAGGGCTGAGTCCTTAAGGGGTTAATTGAGGCCTAGTGTGGGTCAGGCCGTGTGAGATACACCCTGTATATACAGGGCTTATATTCTTCTAATAATAAAACACCCTTTTTGGTGCAAAATACACAATTTTTCAGGCCTTGCAGCATCTTGACGTTTGAAATTCCAGGGTTATATACTGCTGTCATATTCAGTTATTAAACTATCACCCGTTTGGGCAAAAAAAAAAATGTTTATTTGGCAGCCTTTGCTGCATATATCATTGTGAGATACAGCCTTTACATAGTGTGGTTCTGTTCAGCTATTTGAAATACCACCATTTGGTGCACAAATATTTAATTGAGGCCTAGTGTGGGTCAGGCCGTGTGATATACACCCTGTATATACAGGGCTTATAGTCTTCTATTAATAAAACACCCTTTTTGGTGCAAAATACAACATTTTTCAGGCCTTGCAGCATCAGCACGTTTGAAATTCCAGAATTATATACTGCTGCCATATTCAGTTATTAAACTAACACCCGTTTGGGCAAAAAAAAAGTTTGTGAGTCTTTGCTGCATATGTCATTGTGAGAAACACCCTTTATATATTTGGGTTATATTTAGATATTTGAAATACTGCCATTTGGCGCACAAATCTTTAATTGAGGCCTAGTGTGGGTCAGGCCGTGTGAGATACACCCTGTATATACAGGGCTTATATTCTTCTTTTAATAAAACACCCTTTTTGGGGCAAAATACACAGTTTTTCAGGCCTTGCAGCATCTTGATGTTTGAAATTCCAGGGTTATATATTGCTGCAATATTCAGTTACTAAACAAACACCCGTTTGGGCAAAAAAATGTTTATTTAGAAGCCTTTGCTGCATAGGTCATTGTGAGATACACCCTTTATATATTTGGGTTATATTCAGATATTTGAAATATTGCCATTTAGTGCACAAATCTTTAATTGAGGCCTAGTCTGGTTCAAGCCGTGTGAGATACACCCTGTAAATACAGGGGTTTGATGCAGGTATTTGAAATACAGCCATTTTGGGAACACAAATTTAATTGAGTCCTAGTCTGGGTTCAGGGCATGTGAGATACACCCTGTACATACTGTCATTCTAGTCTACTATTAATTAAACACCAATTTAGGGCAAGATCCTAAATTCGAGAAATATGAGGAGAGCGTCAAATAAGGGACGTGGCCCAGGTGCTGCTGGTGGAGCCCCTGTTGCAGGGAGAGGACGTGGCCATTTTGTGCTAAATTTGGTGGTGTAGAGATTCCTTAAAAATTACCCCGATATGTCAGAGCTGCTGCATAAAGTGCGGGCCGTCTCCACGCGCTTTCGGCGTTCTCACCCTGCTGCTGTTCGCCTGTCAGCTCTGCAGCGTAACTTCGGCCTTCCCGCTCAACACCTCATATGCGACGTTCCCACAAGGTGGAACTCCACCTTGCACATGGTGGCCAGACTGAGCGAGCAGCAGCAGGCAATAGTGTAGTTTCAGCTGCAGCACGCACAGGTGAGTCGCTCAGCGGAACAACACTACTTCACCACCAATGACTGGGCCTCCATGCGAGACCTGTGTTCCTTGTTGCGCTGTTTCAAGTACTCCACTAACATGGCCAGTGCCGATAACGCCGTTCTCGGCATTACTTTCCCACTTCTATGCCTCCTCGAAAAAATGCTCCTGGTGATGATGTAAGAGGATGTGGCACAGGAGGAGGAGGAGGAGAAAGGAGAGGGATCAATTAGTAGGGTTTTCGGCCAGTCATTCCCAAGTGTCTCCAAGGGTGGATTACTGCACCCACAAATGCCAGGTACACAATTGTCCAGCCAGGGCACAGTTCTGGAGGATGACGAGGTGGAGGATGAGGAGATGGAGGAGGAGGAACCATGTTCACAGCAGGGTGGCACCCAGACCAGCTCATCACTGGTGTGTGGCTGAGGGGATACAGAGGACACAGACGATACACCTCCCACAGAGGAAAGCTTTTCGTTAGCTCTGGGCAGCCTGGCACACATGAGCTATTATATGCTGCAGTGTCTCTGCAACGACCGCCAAGTTGCCCACATTCTAACTTGTGCTGATTACTGGGTGGCCACGCTGCTGGATCCCTGTTACAAGGACAAATGTACCGTCCTTAATTCCCTCACTGGAGCGTGATCATAAGATGTGCGAGTACAAGCGCACGCTAGTAGAGGCACTGCTGGTGGCATTCTCACCTGACAGCGGGGGCACAGTTGAAGCACAAGACGAAGGCAGAGGAAGAGGTCGCCAATGCAACTGAGGCACCGCCAGCACCTCAGAAGGCAGGGTTAGCTTGGTCGAAATGTGGAAAAGCTTTGTCAGCACGCCACACCAACCAGCACCACCAGTTGATATAGAACGTCTTAGCAGCAGGCAGCATTTCACCAACATGGTGGAGCAGTATGTGTGCACACGCCAACACGTACTGAATGACGGGTCTGCCACCTTCAACTTCTGGGTCTTCTAATTAGGCACATGGCCTGAGCTTGCACTTTACGCCTTGGAGGTGCTGGCCTGACCTGCAGCCAGTGTATTATCTGAATGTGTGTTTAGCACGGCAGGGGGTGTCATCACAGACAAGTGCAGGCGCCTGTCCACAGCCAATGTGGACAAGCTCATGTTCATTAAAATAACAAGGCGTGGATCCCTCAGGACTTGTCCGTACCTTGTGCAGAATAGACATGTATACCGGCACTAACTAGCCATTGTTATACTGCAGTGCAATTGCTCATTCTTGTATTTTGGATATTTCTCTTTTAGCGTGTACCCTAATTAAAAAAAAAAATATTAAAACCAACAACCTGGTCACCTCGTCATCCTGCACTGCCACTTCCACCTACACCGCTACATCTACCTCCTTCTCAATCTCCTACTCCATATGGAACTCCACCTCATAAATCAAAATGTTTTTTTTTATTTTTTATTTGTATGTATTTTATTTTATGGCATTTCACTACTTTGTCATTTACATTTACCAATTTTTGTATGTATAGTACCACTGCTATACATAGTAGACCGTTTAAAAAAAAATAAAAAAAATATGTCAGTTGCATTTTCTTGGGAAATTCACAAATTTTTGGGTGTATACTACTACTGCTATACATAGTAGACAGTAAAAAAATAAAATAACATATTACATAAGGCCGAAAAAAGAAATGTGTCCATCCAGTTCGGCCTGTCATCCTGCAAGTTGATCCAGAGGATGCAAAGAAAAAAAACTGGGATGTAGTAGCCAATTTTCCTCACTTTAGGGGAATACTTCCCGACTCCAATCAGGCAATCAGAATAACTCCCTGGATCAACGACCCCTCTCTAGTAGCTATATCCTGTAATATTATTACACTTCAGAAATACATCCAGGCCCCTTTTGAATTCCTTTATTGCACTCACCATCACCACCACCTCAGGCAGAGAGTTCCCTCGTCATTTTCATTTCTTGGTGAAATTCACAAATTTTTGTGTGTATAGTACCACTGCTATACCTAATAGACAGGTAAAAATAAAAAAAATAAAACATGTCATTTACATTTTCGGGTGAAATTCACCAGTTTTTGGGTGTGATGTACCACTGCTATACCTAGTAGACAGGTTAAACAATTAAAAACAATTGTCAGTTACATTTTCAGTTGAAATTCAACAATTTTTGGATGTGATTTACCACTGTTATACCTAGTAGACAGGCTAAAAAAAAATAATAAATAGTCAGTTAGATTATCAGATGAAATTCAACAATTTTTGGGTGTGATGTACCACTGCTATACCTAGTAGACAGGTTAAAAAAAATTGTCATGTATATTTTCAGTTGAAATTCAAAATTCTTTGGGTGTGATGTACCACTGCTATACCTAGTAGACAGGTTTGAAAAAAAATTAAATTGCCAGTTAAATTTTTGGGTGAATTTCACCGATTTTTGGGTGTGATATACCACTACTATACCTAGTAGACAGGTTTAAAAAAAAAAATGTCAGTTAAATTTTTGGGTGAAATTCATCAATTTTTGGGTGTGATGTACACTGCTATACATAGTAGACCGGTAAAAAAGAAATACAAAAATTTCTGTTACATTTTCGGGTGAAATTCACAATTTTTTGGGTGTGATGTACCACTGCTATACCTAGTAGACAGGTTAAACAAAATAATTAGTCAGTTTCATTTTCCAGTGAAATTCATCACATTTTGGGTGTGATGTACCACTGCTATACCTTGTAGATAGGTTTAAAATAAAATAAAAATGTCAGTTACATTTTCTGGTGAAATTCACCAATTTTTGGGTGTATAGTACCACTGCTATACCAAGTAAACTGGTAAAAAAAGAAAAAGAATTGTATATTTTCATGTATATTTTCAGTTAAAATTCAACAATTTTTGGATGTGATATTTCAACACCTATACCTAGTAGACAGGCTAAAAAAATAGTCGGTTACATTTTCCAGTGATATTCACCAATTCTTGTTTGTATAGTACCACTGCTTTACCTAGTAGACCAGAAAAATATTGTAATTTACATTTTCAGGTGAAATTCAACATTTTTGGGGTCTGATGTACCACTTTTTTAACCTAGTAGACAGGTAAAATTTTGAAATTCACCAAATTTTGGGTGTGAGTACCACTCAGTTACATTTTCTGACAAAATTCACCAATTTTTTTTGTATAGTACCACAGCTATACCTAGTGGACAGGTAAAAAAAAAAAAGTCAGTTCCATTTTCCAGTGAAATTCACAAATTTTTGGGTGTTTAGTACCACTTCTATACCTAGTAGACAGGTTAAAAAAATAAATAAATAGTTACATTTTCCGGTGAAATTCACCAATTTTTGTTTGTATAGTATTGCTGCTATACCTAGTAGACCAGAAAAAAAATTATTGTAATTTACATTTTTGGGTGAAATTTACAAATGTTTGTGTGTATAATACCACTGCTATACTTAGTAGACAGGTTAAACAAAATAAAATTGTCTGGGTGTATAGACCACTGCTATACCTAGTAAACAGGTTAAAAAAATGAAAATCGTCATTTACTTTTTCAGGTGAAATACACCAATTTTTATGTGTATAATACCACTGCTATATATAAAAAAGAAATAAAAAAAATTGTCAGTTACTTTTTCGGGTGAAATTTTTGGGTGTGATGTACACTGCTATACCTAGTAGACGGGGGAAAAATAAAAATAAAAATTTACATTTTCGGGTGAAATTCACAAATTTTTGGGTGCGATGTACCACTGCTATACCTAGTAGACAGGTTAAACAAAATAATTAGTCAGTTTCATTTTCCAGTGAAATTCACCAAATTTTGGGTGTCATGTACCACTGCTATACCTAGTAAACCGGTAAAAAAAAAAAAAAAAACAGAATTGTCGTGTATATTTTCAGTTGAAATGCAACAATTTTTGGATATGATATTTCAACTCCTATACCTAGTAGACAGGTTTAAAAAAATAAAAATTGCCAGTTTTGAAATTCACCAAATTTGGGGTGTGAAGTACCACTGCTATACCTAAGTAGACCAGTAAAAAAAAAAAAAACTTTAAAAAAATTGTCAGTTACATTTTCAGTTGAAATTCAACAATTTTATATACTATACCTAGTCGACTATACCTAGTCGACAGGTTAAAAAAATAAATAAAATAGTCAGTTACATTTTCTGGTAAAATTCACCAATTTTTTTTGTATAGTACCACTGCTATACCTAGTGGACCAGAAAAAAAATAATTTTTTTTTTACATTTACGGGTGAAATTTACAAATGTTTGTGTATCGTACCACTGCTATACTCAGTAGACAGGTTAAACTAAATAAAATAGTTATTTGCATTTACGGGTGAAATTTTGGGGTGTATAGTACCACTGCTATACCTAGTAGACCTGTAAAAAAAAAAAAAAAAAAAATTGTCATGTATATTTTCAGTTGAAATTTAAAAATCACAAAATTTTGTGTGTATAGTAGCACTGCTATACCTAGTAGACCGGTAAAAGAAATAAAAAATTGTCATGTATATTTTAAGTTGAATTTTTTTTTTTTTTTTGGGTATGATAGACCACTGCTATACCTAGTAGACAGGTTTAAAAATAAAAATAAAAAATGCCAGTTACATTTTCAGTTGAAATTTAACAATTCTATTAATAAAACACCCTTTTTGGGCAAAATACATAATGTTACAGACCTTGCTGCATCCGAACGTGTGACAAATCAAGGTTTATATACTGCTGTCATATTCTGTTATTAAACAAACACCAATTTTGGGCCAAAAACATAATTTTGCAGCCTTTGCTGCATATGTGATTGTGAGATACTCACTTTAGATACTGTGGTTCAATTCAGAGATCTGAAAAACAACCATATTGGGCAAAACACTTTAATTACGACCTAGTCTGGATCAGGACGTGTGAGATATACCCTTTAGATACTGTGGTTATATTTATCTATTAATAAAACACCCTTTTTGAGCAAAATACATAATTTTACAGCCCTTGCTGCATTCAAACATGCAGAATTCAAGGTTTATACACTCACCTAAAGAATTATTAGGAACACCTGTTCTATTTCTCATTAATGCGATTATCTAGTCAACCAATCACATGGCAGTTGCTTCAATGCATGTAGGGTTGTGGTCCTGGTGAAGACAATCTCCTGAACTCCAAACATGCCAGAATGGGAAAGAAAGGTGGGCTACAACAGCAGAAGACCCCACCAGGTACCACTCATCTCCACTACAAATAGGAAAAAGAGGCTACAATTTGCACAAGCTCACCAAAATTGGACTGTTGAAGACTGGAAAAATGTTGCCTGGTCTGATGGGTCTCGATTTCTGTTGAGACATTTAAATGGTAGAGTCCGAATTTGGCGTAAACAGAATGAGAACATGTATCCATCATGCCTTGTTACCACTGTGCAGGCTGGTGGTGGTGTAATGGTGTGGGGGATGTTTTCTCAGCAAACTTTGGGCCCCTTAGTGCCAATTGGCCATCGTGTAAATGGCACGGGCTACCTGAGCATTGTTTCTGACCATGTCCATCCCTTCATGACAACCATGTACCCATCCTCTGATGGCTACTTCCAGCAGGGTAATGCACTATGTCACAAAGCTCGGATCATTTCAAATTGGTTTCTTAAACAGGACAATGAGTTCACGCTACTAAAATAGCCCCCACAGTCACCAGATCTCAACCCAATAGAGCATCATTGGGATTTGGTGGAATGGGAGCTTCGTGCCCTGGATGTGCATCTCTCAAATCGCCATCAACTGCAAGATGTTATCCTATCAATATGGGCCAACAATTCTAAAGAATGCTATCAGCACCTTGTTGAATCAATGCCACGTAGAATTAAGGCAGTTCTGAAGGCAAAAGGGGGTCCAACACCATATTAGTATGGTGTTCCTAATAATTCTTTTGGTGAGTGTATACTGCTGTCATATTCTGTTACTAAACAAATACCAATTTTGGCCCAAAACTTAATTTTGCAGTCTTTGCTGCATATGTCATTGTGATATACAATCTTTAGATACTGTGGTTCTATTCAGTAATTTGCAAAACAGCCATTTTGGGCAAAAAACGTAATTTCCGGCCTACTCTGGATCAGGATGTGTGAGATACACCCTTTAGATATTGTGGTTATATTCTTCTATTAATAAAACACCCTTTTTCAGCAAAATACACAATGTTACAGCCCTTGCTGCATTCAAACGTGTAAAATTCAAGGTTTATTTACTGCTGTCATATTCTGTTATTAAACAAACACCAATTTTGGCCAAAAACTTAATTTTGCACCCTTTGCTGCATATGTCATTGTGAGATACACACTTTAGATACTGTGGTTCTATTCAGATATATGAAAACAACCATTTTGGGCAAAAAACTTTAATTGTGGCCTAGTCTGGATCGGGACGTGTGAGAAACACCCTTTATAAATTGTGGTTCTATTTAGTTATTTTAAAAACAGCCATTTTGGGCAAAACACTTTTATTGCGGCCTAGTCTGGATCAGGATGTGTGAGATACACACTTTAGAAACTATGGTTATATTCTTTTATTTTTTTTAATGGCCATTTTGGGCCAAAAATGTAATTTTGCAGCCTTTGCTGGATATGTCATTGCGAGATACACACTTTAGATACTGTGGTTCTATTCAGTGTGGGGGTTTGCTCTGGTAGGCAGATGGTGGCAGTATAGAGGCTCAGGAGACAGGCTTTGTGTCCAAACCGTGCTCTTTTATTCACATCAGTGCATCACATCAAAACTGTGCAATTCACACAACAGCAATGTCCATAAACCCCACCTTCCACAAAGGATCCCCAAACGCTGCAGGCGTCTTGGTGCCTGTTCACACAGTCTCTCACATCCGTGATCAATACTAAACCTTGTCGTAGGGTGGTTTTGTCCAAGTTAGACAGGCCACGTGTCGGCCTGGACAAGGGATTGGCTCCGGCCACAGGATCCCTTCTTTTGGTCCTTCGCTGAGCCTGCAGCAATTGGGCAGTCCTTGTTAGACGAGTGGACTACAGAGCTCAACCCGACCGTGCGATCAGCCTCCCATACAGCTTCCTGCAGTGAGACAGGAGACCGCACTTCATCAGCCCCACAGTCAGTGAGCATCAAACCTATATTCACAGCCCTGGGTGTAGCAGGCAGACCACACCCAGCAAGCATAGTGAAGGATTAACTCCTTCCCTACCCAACTAAGGCCAGAGCTAACCAACCTGCCAGGGTCAGTGTAGACTGACACCAACAACTGACACCTGTCCACCCGTGGTGGTTTGTGGGGAACAGACACCCACCCTGCACTTACTCCACCGGGGCTATGACCCCCGGTGGTACGTATCTTCCATCCACTACCAATCCAGACATTCTCTTACATCAGATATTTGAAAAAAAAAAATTTTAGGCAAAAAACTTAAAATGCGGCCTAGTCTGGAACAGTCCGTGTGAGATACACACTTTAAAAATAGGGATGAGCGAACCCGAACTGTATAGTTCAGGTTCGTACCGAATTTTGGGGTGTCCGTGACACGGACCCGAACCCGGACATTTTCGTAAAAGTCCGGGTTCGGGTTCGGTGTTCGTCGCTTTCTTGGCGCTTTTTGAAAGGCTGCAAAGCAGCCAATCAACAAGCATCATACTACTTGCCCCAAGAGGCCGTCACAGCCATGCCTACTATTGGCATGGCTGTGATTGGCCAGAGCACCATGTGACCCAGCCTCTATTTAAGCTGGAGTCACATAGCGCCACCCGTCACTCTACTCTGATTAGCGTAGGGAGAGGTTGCAGCTGCGACAGTAGGGCGAGATTAGGCTGATTAACTCCTCCAAAAGACTCCATCCATTGATCGATCTGCAGCTGTGGATGATTGAACTGCTGCTATTGAATTGCTCACTGTTTTTAGGCTGCCCAGAGCATTTTTCAGTCACTTTTTTCTGGGGTGATCAGCGGCCATTTTGTGTCTTGTGTTGCGCCAGCACAAGCTGCCACCAAGCGCATATAATCCTCAATGGTGTGGTTGTTTTTTTGGCTAAAGCCTACATCAGGGTGAAGCTGTCACACCAAGTGCATTTAACCAGCAATAGTCTGTTTATTTTTTGGCCATATACTACATCAGGGGCAAGCTGCGCCTGTCACCAAGTGCATTTAACCCTCAATGGTGTGGTTGTTTTTTGGCTAAATCCTACATCAGGGTGAAGCTGTCACACCAAGTGCATTTAACCAGCAATAGTCTGTTTATTATTTGGCCATATACAACATCAGGGGCAAGCTGTCACCAAGTGCATTTAACCCTCAATGGTGTGGTTGTTTTTTGGCTAAATCCTATATCAGGGTGAAGCTGTCACACCAAGTGCATTTAACCCTCAATGGTGTTGTTGTTTTTTGGCTAAATCCTACATCAGGGTGAAGCTGTCACACCAAGTGCATTTAATCAGCAATAGTCTGTTTATTTTTTGGCCATATACTACATCAGGGGCAAACTGCGCCTGTCACCAAGTGCATTTAACCCTCAGTAGTGTGGTTGGTCAAGCTGTCACACAAAGTGCATTTAACCAGCAATAGTCTGTTTGTTTATTTTTTGGCCATATACTACATCAGGGGCAAGCTGCGCCTGTCACCAAGTGCATTTAACCCTCAGTAGTGTGGTTGGTAAAGCTGTCACACCAAGTACATTTAACCAGCAATAGTCTGTTTATTTTTTAGCCATATACTACATCAGGGGCAAGCTGCGCCTGTCACCAAGTGCATTTAACCCTCAGTAGTGTGGTTGGTCAAGCTGTCAAACCAAGTGCATTTAACCAGCAATAGTCTGTTTATTTTTTGGCCATATCCCAGTTAAATTCTGTCAGTATACCTATACCTGTCACCCAGCGCCTAAATACTAGGCCTCAAATTTATATCCAGCTAAATCTGTCATTACCGCTGTACTGTTTTGGCTGGGCAAGTTATTTAATGTCCGTCAAAGCACATTTTTTGTTCTGGGTTGAAATACAATTCCCAATTTAGCAATTTCCTAATTTAGTGGTTTCTGCTGTATCAGGCCTACTTTAAATACATCCCTAAAAAGGTATATCAGATTCAAGGTGCACATAGGGTCATTCTGAATAACTTCACACACACACTACTGTGCATTTCCAAGTCTAATTCTGTCAGTAAACCTATACCTGTCACCCAGTGCCTAAATACTAGGCCTCAAATTTAAATCCAGCTAAATCTGTCATTACTGCTGTGCTGTTGTGGCTGGGCAAGTTATTTAGTGTCCGTCAAAGCACATTTTTTGTTCTGGGTTGAAATACAATTCCCAATTTAGCAATTTCCTAATTCAGTGGTTTCTGCTGTATCAGGCCTACTTTAAATTTATCCCTAAAAGGGTATATCAGATTCAAGGTGCACATAGGGTCATTCTGAATAACTTCACACACACGCTACTGTGCATTTCCAAGTCTAATTCTGTCAGTAAACCTATACCTGTCACCCAGTGCCTAAATACTAGGCCTCAAATTTATATCCAGCTAAATCTGTCGTTACTGCTGTACTGTTGAGGCTAAGCAAGTTTTTTTAGTGTCCGTCAAAGCACATTTTTTGTTCTGGGTTGAAATACAATTCCCAATTTAGCAATTTCCTAATTTAGTGGTTTCTGCTGTATCAGAGCTATTTTAAATTTATCCCTAAAAGGGTATATCAGATTCAAGGTGCACATAGGGTCATTCTGAATAACTTCACACACACGCTACTGTGCTTTTCTAAGTCTAATTCTGTCAGTAAATCTATACCTGTCACCCAGCGCCTAAATACTAGGCCTCAAATTTATATTCAGCTAAATCTGTTGTTACTGCTGTATTGTTGTGGCTGGGCAAGTTATTTCGTGTCCGTCAAAGCACATTTTTTGTTCTGGGTTGAAATACAATTCCCAATTTAGCAATTTCCTAATTCAGTGGTTTCTGCTGTATCAGGCCTACTTTAAATTTATCCCTAAAAGGGTATATCAGATTCAAGGTGCACATAGGGTCATTCTGAATAAATTCACACACACGCTACTGTGCATTTCCAAGTCTAATTCTGTCAGTAATACTATACCTATTACCCAGCGCCTAAATACTAGGCCTCAAATTTATATCCAGCTAAATCTGTCGTTACTGCTGTACTGTTGTGGCTGGTCAAGTTATTTATTGTCCGTCAAAGCACATTTTTTGTTCTGGGTTGAAATACAATTCCCAATTTAGCAATTTCCTAATTTAGTGGTTTCTGCTGTATCAGGCCTACTTTAAATACATCCCTAAAAGGGTATATCAGAATCAAGGTGCTGATAGGGTCATTCTCAATAACGTCAAACACACGCTACTGTGCATATCGCAGTCTAATTCTGTCCGTAAAACGTATACCTGTCACCCAGTGCCTAAATACTAGGCCTCAAATTTATATCCTGCTAAATCTGTCATTACTGCTGTACTGTTGTGGCTGGGCAAGTTATTTAGTGTCCGTCAAAGCACATTTTTTGTTCTGGGTTGAAATACAATTCCCAATTTAGCAATTTCCTAATTCAGTGGTTTCTGCTGTATCAGGCCTACTTTAAATACATCCCTAAAAGGGTATATCAGAATCAAGGTGCTGATAGGGTCATTCTCAATAACGTCACACACACGCTACTGTGCATATCGCAGTCTAATTCTGTCCGTAAAACGTATAACTGTCACCCAGCGCCTAAATACTAGGCCTCAAATTTATATCCTGCTAAATCTGTCGTTACTGCTGTACTGTTGTGGTTGGGCAAGTTATTTAGTGATCGTCAAAGCACAGTTTTTGTTCTGGGTTTAAATACAATTCCCAATTTAGCAATTTCCTAATTTATTGGTTTCTGCTGTATCAGAGCTATTTGAAATCTATCCCTAAAAGGGTATATTAGATTCAAGGTGCACATAGGGTCATTCTGAATAACTTCACACACGCGCTACTGTGCATTTCCAAGTCTAATTCTGTCAGTAAACCTATATCTGTCACCCAGCGCCTAAATACTAGGTCTCAAATTTATATCTTGCTAAATCTGTCATTACTGCTGTACTGTTGTGGCTGGGCAAGTTATTTAGTGTCCGTCAAAGCACATTTTTTGTTCTGGGTTAAAATACAATTCCCAATTTAGCAATTTCCTAATTTAGTGGTTTCTGCTGTATCAGGCCTACTTTAAATACATCCCTAAAAGGGTATATCAGAATCAAGGTGCTGATAGGGTCATTCTCAATAACTTAACACACACGCTACTGTGCATATCCCAGTCTAATTCTGTCCGTAAAACGTATACCTGTCACCCAGCGCCTAAATACTAGGCCTCAAATTCATAGTCAGCTAAATCGGTGGTTACTGCTGTGCCTGTATTAGTGTAATACGGTACCTAAATAGATAGCCAGATAGTGTTAGGTGTCTGTAAAAAAAGGCCTGAATTTGAATTCAATACATTGGGCCAAATAATATTTTTGTTGTTGTGGTGAACGATAACAAAGAGGAAAACATCTAGCAAGGGACGCGGACGTGGACATGGTCGTGGTGGTGTTAGTGGACCCTCTGGTGCTGGGAGAGGATGTGGCCGTTCTGCCACATCCACACGTCCTAGTGTACCAACTACCTCAGGTCCCAGTAGCCGCCAGAATTTACAGCGATATATGGTGGGGCCCAATGCCGTTCTAAGGATGGTAAGGCCTGAGCAGGTACAGGCATTAGTCAATTGGGTGGCCGACAGTGGATCCAGCACGTTCACATTATCTCCCACCCAGTCTTCTGCAGAAAGCGCACAGATGGCGCCTGAAAACCAACCCCATCAGTCTGTCACATCACCCCAATGCATATCAGGGAAACTGTCTGAGCCTCAAGTTATGCAGCAGTCTCTTATGCTGTTTGAAGACTCTGCTGGCAGGGTTTCCCAAGGGCATCCACCTAGCCCTTCCCCAGCGGTGGAAGACATAGAATGCACTGACGCACAACAACTTATGTTTCCTGATGATGAGGACATGGGAATACCACCTCAGAAAGTCTCTGATGATGACGAAACAAAGGTGCCAACTGCTGCGTCTTTCTGCAGTGTGCAGACTGAACAGGAGGTCAGGGATCAAGACTGGGTGGAAGACGATGCAGGGAACGATGAGGTCCTAGACCCCACATGGAATGAAGGTCGTGCCACTGACTTTCACAGTTCAGAGAAAGAGGCAGTGGTGAGACCGAGCCAACAGCAAAGCAAAAGAGGGAGCAGTGGGCAAAAGCAGAACACCCGCCTCCAAAAGACTCCGCCTGCTATTGACCGCCGCCATCTGGGACCGAGTACCCCAAAGGCAGCTTCAAGGAGTACCCTGGCATGGCACTTCTTCAAACAATGTGCTGACGACAAGACCCGAGTGGTTTGCACGCTGTGCCATCAGAGCCTGAAGCGAGGCATTAACGTTCTGAACCTGAGCACAACCTGCATGACCAGGCACCTGCATGCAAAGCATGAACTGCAGTGGAGTAAACACTTTAAAACCAAGGAAGTCACTCAGGCTCCCCCTGCTACCTCTTCTGCTGCTGCCGCCTCGGCCTCTTCCTCTGCCTCTGGAGGAACGTTGGCACCTGCCGCCCAGCAAACAGGGGATGTACCACCAACACCACCACCACCTCCGTCACAAAGCGTCTCAACCATGTCACACGGCAGCGTTCAGCTCTCCATCTCACAAACATTTGAGAGAAAGCGTAAATTCCCACCTAGCCACCCTTGATCCCTGGCCCTGAATGCCAGCATTTCTAAACTACTGGCCTATGAAATGCTGTCATTTAGGCTGGTGGACACAGACAGCTTCAAACAGCTCATGTCGCTTGCTGTCCCACAGTATGTTGTTCCCAGCCGCCACTTTTTCTCCAAGAGAGCCGTGCCTTCCCTGCACAACCAAGTATCCGATAAAATCAAGTGTGCACTGCGCAACGCCATCTGTAGCAAGGTCCACCTAACCACAGATACGTGAACCAGTAAGCACGGCCAGGGACGCTATATCTCCCTAACTGCACACTGGGTAAATGTAGTGGCAGCTGGGCCCCAGGCGGAGAGCTGTTTGGTGCACGTCCTTCAGCCGCCAAGGATCGCAGGGCAACATTCTTTGCCTCCTGTTGCCACCTCCTCCTTCTTGGCTTCCTCCTCCTCTTTTTCCGCCTGCTCATCCAGCCACACACCTTCACCACCAACTTCAGCACAGCCCGGGGTAAACATCGGCAGGCCATTCTGAAAGTCATATGTTTGGGTGACAGGCCCCACACCGCACAGGAGTTGTGGCGTGGTATAGAACAACAGACCGACGAGTGGTTGCTGCCGGTGAGCCTCAAGCCTGGCCTGGTGGTGTGCGATAATGGGCGAAATCTCGTTGCAGCTCTGGGACTAGCCAATTTGACGCACATCCCTTGCCTGGCGCATGTGCTGAATTTGGTGGTGCAGAAGTTCATTCACAACTACCCCGACATGTCAGAGCTGCTGCATAAAGTGCGGGCCGTCTGTTCGCGCTTCCGGCGTTCACATCCTGCCGCTGCTCGCCTGTCTGCGCTACAGCGTAACTTCGGCCTTCCCGCTCACCGCCTCATATGCGACGTGCCCACCAGGTGGAACTCCACCTTGCACATGCTGGACAGACTGTGCGAGCAGCAGCAGGCCATAGTGGAGTTTCAGCTGCAGCACGCACGGGTCAGTCGCACTGCGGAACAGCACCACTTCACCACCAATGACTGGGCCTCCATGCGAGACCTGTGTGCCCTGTTGCGCTGTTTCGAGTACTCCACCAACATGGCCAGTGGCGATGACGCCGTTATCAGCGTTACAAGACCACTTCTATGTCTCCTTGAGAAAGCACTTAGGGCGATGATGGAAGAGGAGGTGGCCGAGGTGGAGGAAGAGGGGTCATTTTTTGAGCACTTTCAGGCCAGTCTCTTCGAAGTGACTCAGAGGGAGGTTTTTTGCAACAGCAGAGGCCAGGTACAAATTTGGCCAGCCAGGGCCCACTACTGGAGGACGAGGAGGACGAGGATGAGGAGGAGGTGGAGGAGGATGAGGATGAAGCATGGTCACAGCGGGGTGGCACCCAATGCAGCTCGGGCCCATCACTGGTGCGTGGCTGGGGGGAAACGCAGGACGATGACGATATGCCTGCCACAGAGGACAGCTTGTCCTTACCCCTGGGCAGCCTGGCACACATGAGCGACTACATGCTTCAGTGCCTGCGCAACGACAGCAGAGTTGCCCACATTTTAACGTGTGCGGACTACTGGGTTGCCACCCTGCTGGATCCATGGTACAAAGACAATGTGCCCACCTTACTTCCTGCACTGGAGCGTGATAGGAAGATGTGCGAGTACAAGCGCACGTTGGTAGATGCGCTACTGAGAGCATTCCCAAATGTCACAGGGGAACAAGTGGAAACCCAAGGCCAAGGCAGAGGAGGAGCAAGAGGTCGCCAAGGCAGCTGTGTCACGGCCAGCTCCTCTGAGGGCAGGGTTAGCATGGCTGAGATGTGGAAAAGTTTTGTCAACACGCCACAGCTAACTGCACCACCACCTGATACGCAACGTGGTGGAACAGTACGTGTGCACACCCCTCCACGTACTAACTGATGGTTCGGCCCCATTCAACTTCTGGGTCTCTAAATTGTCCACATGGCCTGAGCTAGCCTTTTATGCCTTGGAGGTGCTGGCCTGCCCGGCGGCCAGTGTTTTGTCTGAACGTGTATTCAGTACGGCAGGGGGCGTCATTACAGACAAACGCAGCCGCCTGTCTACAGCCAATTTGGACAAGCTGACGTTCATAAAAATGAACCAGGCATGGATCCCACAGGACCTGTCCATCCCTTGTGCAGATTAGACATTAACTACCTCCCCTTAACCATATATTATTGTACTCCAGGGCACTTCCTCATTCAATCCTATTTTTATTTTCATATAACCATTATATTTCGAGGCTACCCAAAGTTGAATGAACCTCTCCTCTGTCTGGATGCCGGGGCCTAAATATATGCCAATGGACTGTTCCAATGTTGGGTTACGTGAAGCCTGACTCTCTGCTATGACATGCAGACTAATTCTCTGCTGACATGAAGCCAGATTCTCTGTTACGGGACCTCTCTCCTCTGCCTGGGTGCGGGGCCTAAATATCTGACAATGGACTGTTGCAGTGGTGGCTGACGTGAAGCCTGATTCTCTGCTATGACATGCAGACTGATTCTCTGCTGACATGAAGACAGATCCTCTGTTACGGGACCTCTCTCCTCTGCCTGGGTGCTGGGCCTAAATATATGACAATGGATTGTGTCACTGGTGGCTGACGTGAAGCCTGATTCTCTGCTATGACATGAAGACTGATTCTCTGCTGACATGAAGACAGATTCTCTGTTACGGGACCTCTCTCCTCTGCCTGGGTGCTGGGCCTAAATATCTGACAATGGACTGTTGCAGTGGTGGCTGACTTGAAGCCTGATTCTCTGCTATGACATGCAGACTAATTCTCTGCTGACATGAAGACAGATTCTCTGTTACGGGACCTCTCTCCTCTGCCTATGTGCTGGTCCTAAATATATGCCAATAGACTGTTGCAGTGGTGGCTGACGTGAAGCCTGATTCTCTGCTATGACATGCAGACTGATTCTCTGCTGACATGAAGCCAGATCCTCTGTTACGGGACCTCTCTCCTCTGCCTGGGTGCTGGGCCTAAATATATGCCAATGGACTGTTGCAGTGGTGGCTGACATGATGCCTGATTCTCTGCTATGACATGAAGACTGATTCTCTGCTGACATGAAGACAGATTCTCTGTTACGGGACCTCTCTCCTCTGCCTGGGTGCTGGGCCTAAATATCTGACAATGGACTGTTGCAGTGGTGGCTGACTTGAAGCCTGATTTTCTGCTATGACATGCAGACTAATTCTCTGCTGACATGAAGACATATTCTCTGTTACGGGACCTCTCTCCTCTGCCTATGTGCTGGGCCTAAATATATGCCAATGGACTGTTGCAGTGGTGGCTGACGTGAAGCCTGATTCTCTGCTATGACATGCAGACTGATTCTCTGCTGACATGAAGCCAGATCCTCTGTTACGGGACCTCTCTCCTCTGCCTGGGTGCTGGGCCTAAATATATGACAATGGACTGTTGCACTGGTGGCTGACGCGAAGCCTGATTCTCTGCTATGACATGCAGACTGATTCTCTGCTGACATGAAGCCAGATCCTCTGTTACGGGACCTCTCTCCTCTGCCTGGGTGCTGGTCCTAAATATATGCCAATGGACTGTTGCAGTGGTGGCTGACATGATGCCTGATTCTCTGCTATGACATGCAGACTGATTCTCTGCTGACATGAAGCCAGATCCTCTGTTACGGGACCTCTCTCCTCTGCCTGGGTGCTGGGCCTAAATATATGCCAATGGACTGTTGCAGTGGTGGTTGACATGATGCCTGATTCTCTGCTATGACATGCAGACTGATTCTCTGCTGACATGAAGCCAGATCCTCTGTTACAGGACCTCTCTCCTCTGCCTGGGTGCTGGGCCTAAATATATGACAATGGACTGTTGCACTGGTGGCTGACGTGAAGTCTGATTCTCTGCTATGACATGCAGACTGATTCTCTGCTGACATGAAGCCAGATCCTCTGTTACGGGACCTCTCTCCTCTGCCTGGGTGCTGGTCCTAAATATATGCCAATGGACTGTTGCAGTGGTGGCTGACATGATGCCTGATTCTCTGCTATGACATGCAGACTGATTCTCTGCTGACATGAAGCCAGATCCTCTGTTACGGGACCTCTCTCCTCTGCCTGGGTGCTGGGCCTAAATATTTGACAATGGACTGTTGCAGTGGTGGCTGACGTGAAGCCTGATTCTCTGCTATGACATGCAGACTGATTCTCTGCTGACATGAAGCCAAATTCTCTGTTACGGGACCTCTCTCCTCTGCCTGGGTGCCGGGGCCTAAATATCTGAGAATGGACTGTTCCAGTGGTGGGTGACGTGAAGCCAGATTCTCTGCTATGGGACCTCTCTCCAATTGATATTGGTTAATTTTTATTTATTTTATTTTTATTTTTATTCATTTCCCTATCCACATTTGTTTGCATGGGATTTACCTACATGTTGCTGCCTTTTGCAGCCCTCTAGCCCTTTCCTGGGCTGTTTTACAGCCTTTTTAGTGCCGAAAAGTTTGGGTCCCCTTTGACTTCAATGGGGTTCGGGTACGGGACGAAGTTCGGATTGGGTTGGGATCCCGAACCCGAACATTTCCTGGAAGTTCGGCCGAACTTCTCGAACCCGAACATCCAGGTGTCCGCTCAACTCTATTTAAAAACTGTGGTTCTATTCATTTATTTGAAAAACAGCCATTTTGGGCAAAAAACTTTTATTGCTGCCTAGTCTGGATCAGGACATGTGAGATACACACTTTAGACATTGTGGTTATAGTCTTCTATTAATAAAACACCCTTTTGGGCAAAATGCACAATGTTACAGCTCTTCATGCATCCGAACGTGTGAAAATCAAGGTTTATTTTCTACTGTCATAATCTATTATTAAACAAACACCAATTTTGGGCCAAAAACTTAATTTTGCAGCCTTTGCTGCATATGTCATTGTGAGATACACACTTTTAGATACTGCGGCTCTATTCAGTCATCTGAAAATCAACCATTTTTTGCGCAACAAACTTTAATTGTGGCCTAGTCTGGATACACGTGTGAGATACACCCTTAAAATACTGTGGTTCTATTCAGTTATTTGAAAAACAGACATTTTGGGCAAAAAACTTCCTGCCTAGTCTGGATCAGGATGTGTGAGATGCACCAATTTTGAGCCAGAAACTTAATTTTGCAGCCTTTGCTGCATATTTCATTGTGATCTACACCCTTTAGATACTGTTTTTTTTTTGTTTTATTTGTTATTTGAAAAACAGCTATTTTGGGCAAAAAACATAAATTCCGGCATAGTCTGGATCAGGACATGGGAGATACACCCTTTACATACTGTAGTTCTATTTAGATATTTGAAAAACAGCCTTTATGTGTGCAAAACTTAAATTCCGGTCTAGTCTGGATCAGGTTGTGTAAGAGACACCCTTTAGATACTGTGGTTCTATTCAGTTATTTGAAAAATGCTATTTTGTGCACACAAATTAAATCCTGGCCTAGTCTCGATCAGGACGTTTTAAATACACCCTTTAGATACTGTGGTTCTATTCAGTAATTAGAAAAAAAGCCCTTTTGGGCATAAATATTTAATTGCAGCCTAGTCTAGATCTGTACCTGTGGTTATATTCATCTATTAAAGGGGTTGTCCGGGTTCAGAGCTGAACCCGGACATACCCTTATTTTCACCCCGGCAGCCCCCCTGAGCCTGGCATCGGAGCATCTCATGCTCTGATGCGCTCCAGTGCCTGCGCTAGATCGCGCAGGGCACGGGCTCTTGTGTTTACAATAACACACTGCCGGGCGGTAACTTCCGCCCAGCAGTGTGTTCGGTGACGTCACCGGCTCTGAGGGGCGGGCTTTAGCTCTGCCCTAGCCGTTTTACTGGCTAGGGCAGAGCCAAATCCCGCCCATCAGTGCCGGTGACGTCACCGGGGTTCCTGTCAGCCCCATAGAGAGCCCCGGTACGTCACCGGAACTCTGAAAAATGCCTTTGCCCTGCGCGATTTAGCGCAGGGCAAAGGAGAGCATCGGAGCATGAACTGCTCCGATGCTCATGTCAGGAGGGCTGCCGGGGTGAAAATGGAGGGATGTCCAGGTTCAGCTCTGAACCTGGACAACCCCTTTAATAAAACACCCTTTTTGGGCAAAAAAAACGTTAAATGCGGCCCAGTCTGCATATGTACGTGTGAGATACAATCTTTGCATACTGTCGTTCTATTCTGCTATTAATTAAACACCCTTTTAGGGCAAGATCCTAAATTTGAGAAATGATGAGGAGAGCGTCAAATAAGGGTTGTGGTGCTGCTGGTAGAGCTCCTGTTGCAGGGAGAGGACGTAGTCGATCTATGCCAGCTACACCCACAAGTGAAACCTCTTCCTCAGGTGCGAGTAGGCGACAGAACCTGCAGCGGTATTTGGTCGGGCCTAATGCGGCTTTACGAATGGTGAGGACAGAACAAGTACAGGCGATAGTAAATTGGGTTGATGACAGTGCCTGCAGTTACTTCACATTGTCTCCGACCCAGTCTCCTGCTAAAAGAGTTGGCACCTGCAGCTGATGTCCATCAGTCTTTCACCTAGCCCCCTGGCAAATCAGCCAAGCAGTCTGAGCCCCAAGTCATGCAGCAGTCTCTTCTGCTTTTTTGATGACTCTGTTAGTAGGGTTTTCCAGGTCCATACACCTATCCCTGTCCCAGAAGTGGAAGAGATTGAGTGCACCGATGCCCAACCACTTATGTTTCAAGATCAGAACATGGGAGGACCATGACGATAGACGATGACGAAACACAGGTGCCAACTGCTGGGGCTTTCAAAAGTGTGCAGACTGACAAGGAGGGCAGGGGTGAAGACTGGGTGGAAGATGATGTGAAGGACCCCACATGGAATCAAGGTCATGCGAGTGACCTGTGTAGTTGGGAGGAAATGTCGGTGGTTGCACAGGGCCACCAGCACAGCAGAGGAGGGAGCAGGGTGCAAAAGCGGATCTGCCGTCCCCTAGACAGTACACCTGCTACTGCCCACCGCAGCAAGAAACCAAGCACACCAAAGCCAGCACCAAAGAGTTCCCTGGTGTGGCAGTTCTTCAGACAATGTGCTGAAGCGAGGCATAAACGTTCTCAATCTGATTACAATCTGCATGAGCAGGCATTTATGTGCAAAGCACGTGCTGCAGTGGAGTAGACACCTCAAAAACCAAGAAAGGTCTCTGGGTCCTCCTGCTTTCTCTTCTGCTGCATTCTCTGCCTCTTCATCCACCTCTGGAGTGACAGTGCCTCCTGCCACCCGGCAAACAGAGGATCTGCCAGCAATACCACCACCTGGGTACCAAGCATCTCCACAATGTCCCACAATGTCTCCGCAACGACCGCCGAGTTGGCCCACATTCTAACTTGTTCTGATTACTGGGTGGCCACGCTGCTGGATCCACATTACAAGGACAACTTACCATCCTTAATTCCCTCACTAGAGCGTGATCGTAAGAAGCGCGAGTAGAAGCGGCCGCTGGTAGACGTGCTGCTGGTGGCATTCCCACCTGACAACGGGAGCACAGTGGAAGCACAAGGCGAAGGTAGAGGACAAGGAAAAGGTCTCCAATGCAGCTGGGGCCCCGCCAGCACCTCAGAAGGCAGGGTTAGCATAGCCGAAATGTGGAAAAGCTTTGTCAGCACGCCACAACAACCAGCACCACCAGCTGATATGGAACGTCTTAGCAGGAGGCATTTCACCAACATGGTTTAGAAGTATGTGTGCACACGCCTACACGTACTGAATGACGGGTCTGCCCCCTGTAACTTCTGGGTCTCCAAATTGGGCACATGTCCTGAGCTTGCCTATTACGCCTTGGAGGTGCTGGCCTTCCCTGCAGCCAGTGTATTATCTGAACGTGTGTTTAGCATGGCAGGGGGCTTTATCACAGACAAGCGGAGCCGCCTGTCACATCTGTGACAGGTCTCAGAAGGTCTGAAAGATTATCTACGCATTAGTGATCTGACAGCCTCTTTCCGCTTCACTTTGTCTGTATGTTGCTGGTATGTCCACACCTACTGTTCAGGTGTGGATCATGTGACCTTTACCTCGCCCTATTTAGTCTGACTTTTCCCATCACTCCTTGCTTGGGATAGCTTCATTTGTTCTTGGAAGAGCTGGAGTGTGGTTCGTGTTGAAGTCCTGTTCATACATCATCCTCTGAAGTTAAATGTTCTGCTTGTTGTGTTTTGTATTCCCCCCCGGTTGTTTACTAGGCCTCAGTGAGACGCTAGTTCCTTCACCAGAGAAGGAACGGGTGGTCTCTGCCCTGTCATTATCTTTAGGGCAGCTGAGAGTCACCAGAGTTTTCTAGGTTCTTGTGTATGGGTATCTCTACCATCGAGAGGTGCCCATACGGATAGAAATTAGGGCCAGGAGCAGGGTTTTATAGGTGGTGACCCTTTTCTTTCCCTAGCGGTGAGGCCTAGTGTCTTTCCCCTTCCTTCTTGATTGTCGTTTGGTGTTTCCCCTACTACATGCGTGACACCGCCTGTCCAAAGCCAATGTGGACAAGCTCACATTAATTAAAATGAACCAGGCATGGATCCCACAGGACATGTCTGTACCTTGTGCAGAATAGACATGTATACTGGCCTTAACCAGCCCTTGTTAAACTGCAGCGGAATTGCTCATTCTTGTATTTGGATATTTGCCACTCTTTTGGAGTGTACCCTAATTTTTAAATAAAATTAAATCCAAAAACCAGTGTTCTCTTACTTGTCCTCCTCCAACGCTGCTTCACCTACACCGCTACATCTACTGCCTTCTCAAACTCCTACTCCATATGGACCTCGACCTCATAAATCTATTTTTTTGTTGGATTTGTACGTATTTTATTTCATGTCATTTCACAAATTTGTCTGTTACATTTCCGGGTGAAATTCACACATTTTTGGGTGTGATGTACCACTGCTATACCTAGTAGACAAGTTCAAACAATTCACAAATTTGTCGATTAAATTTTTGGGTGAAATTCATGCATTTTTGAGTGTGATGTACCACTGTTATACGTAGTAGACAGGTTATAAAAATTCACAAATTTGTCTGTTACATTTTCAGGTGAAATTTTTGGGTGTGATGTACCACTTCTATACCTAGTAGACAGGTAAAAAAAAAATATGAATTTGTCTGTTGCATTTGTAGGTGAAATTCACCAAAATTTGTGTGTAAGATACCCCTCCTTCTACCTAGTTGACAGCTTAATAATTTTCAAACATTTTTCTTTTACATTTTCGAGTGACATTAAACAATTTTTTTTTTGTCATAGACCCCTGCTCTACCAAGTAGACAGGTTAATAAATTTCACCATTTTTTCTGTTACATTCTTGGGTTGACATTTTACAATTTTGGATGTGAATAAACCACTGCTCTGCATAAGTGACAGGGAATAAAATTTAAGAAATTTTTCTTAATTGATGCGTGCCACCTCCTTTCATTCAATGCTTAAACTTTAACAAGTTGTCCCGCATTTACGCTTCAATAATTTGTCCCACATTTGCGCTTTAATAATTTGTTTCACATTTGCACTTCAATAATTTGTCCCAGATTTGCGCTTCAATAATTTGTCCCACATTTGCGCTTCAATAATTTGTCCCACATATGCGCTTCAATAATTTGTCCCACATATGCGCTTCAATAACTTTTCCCATATTTCTGCTCGATCACAATTTTTTAAAATCCATCTCCCTTGGATGTGGTCTCTCTTTCTCATTTTCCCTCTCCGGCGTGGAGCCCTGATTCCCTGATAACCGCAATCAGCATGGTAGGCTCAGAAAAGAACATCGAAAGTTGATAGAGACGATATCCAAATGGATGGTGTATGTCACTGGGGCACCTCTGCATAGGTGACAGGAACATAAATGTAAACAAATTGTCTGTTACATTGTCAGGTGACATTTTTCTAATTTTGCCGGATAGAAACCCCTGCTCTGCATAGGTGACAGGGAATAAAATTTCTGAAATGTTTCTGTAATTCATGCACGCCCCCTCCTTTCATTCAATGCTTAAAATTTTACAAGTTGTCCCACATTTGCGCTTCAATACTTTGTCCCATATTTCCATTCTATCATATTTCATTTGAAACAATTAAACTCCCTTGGATGTGGTCTCTCTTTCTCACGCTCCCTCTCCGGCGTGCAACCCTGATTCGCCGAAAACCACGATCAACATGGTAGGCTCAGAAAAGAACATCAAAAGTTGATAGAGAAGATATCCAAATGGATGGTGGACATCACAGGGACGTGCGATCAGGCAGAAGTTATCTAGAGTCAACAAAGCAGCAGCAGGGCATCTCCTGGCTAAAGTTTTCAAATCCAAAATACCACAGTGACATTCCCTATCAGTTTTTATTAATCATTCCAATAACAGGGCATCTTAAGAGTCCTGTATTGTTCTTTATCGTCACTACTTCCCCGAGTCGGAAGAGGGTAATTGCCGCGCGCCCTCTCCTTAACTTGTAAGCTTATGCTTCAATACTTTGTCCCACATTTCCGCTCGATTGCATTTAATTTCATTCATTGACCTCCCTTGGATGTGGTATCCCTTTCTCAGGCTCACTCTCCGGCCTGGAACCCTGAATCCCAGCCACCCATGATCACCATGGTAGGCGTATAAAAGAACATCGAAAGTTGATAGAGAAGATATCCAATTGGATCATGGAAAACACGGGGACGTGCGGCATGGTGGAGCAGTATGTATGCACACGCCTACACGTACTGAATGATGGGTCTGTCCTCTGCAACTTCTGGGTCTCCAAATTTGGCACATGGCCTGAGCTTGCCCTTTATGCCTTGGAGGTGCTTGCTTACCCTGCAGCCAGTGTATTGTCTGAACGTGTGTTTAGCACGACTGGAGTGTGTTATCACAGGTTATATTTCCCAATGTTTTGGGGTGTACCCTAATTAAAAAAATAAAAATAAATTTGAAACCAAACAACTGTGTAGGCTACCTCCTCCTACACCGCCGCTTCCACCTACACCTCCACATCCACCATCGCCTCAACTTCCTACTCCATATGGACCTCGTCCTCCTAGATCAAGATTATTATTATTTTTTATTTTTACGTATTTTATGTTCTTTAACCGCTTTAAGTCCGCCCATAGGATATAAACATCCTATGGGTGGACCTCTATTTCTGAAAGCACGTTTTAAAACGTCCTTTCAGAAATAGCAGCTGCACGCTAATCGTGTCAGTGACAGCAGGGCAACCCAGAGAGAAGGCAGGGACAGTGCCCAGGTGTCCCTGCCTTCCGGATCGCTGCAAACACAGCGCTCACAGAGCGCTGTGTCTGCAGAGCAGGAAGCGCTGTGCGCTTCCTGTTCCGGCCCGGCGGTCATGTGACCGCCGGGAACGGAGAGAGCAGGAGCTGTGTGAGGTCTTACAGAGACCTCGATCAGCCCTGCTCTGAGGCTGTACAGCGCAGAATCACGCTGTACAGCCTCTCTGGGGGGTGCATTTCTTCTGTAACTGGGGCTACTATGTCAGCCCCAGTTACAGGAGAAATCAACAGTGAAAAAAAAAAAGAAAATGTGAAGCAAATGTCCCCCAGAGGTCTTGTATGACCTTATGGGGGACAAAAAGTGTAAAATAAAATAAAAATAAATAAAGGGTTGAAAAAAATAAAATAAAATAAAGTTTCACATGTAAAAAAAAAAAGGTCCCCAAATAAGGAATAAAAAAAAATAATTAAAAATAGAAAAAAAAAATTTAAATGGACATATTTGGTATTGCCACATCTGTAAAAACCAGCTCTATAAAAATATCACATAAGCTAACCCCTCGGGTGAACACCGTAAAAAAACAAAACAAAAAACTGTGTCAAAACAAGCAATTTTTGTCACCTTGCATCACAAAAGGTGCAACACCAAGTGATCAAAAATGCGTATGTCCCACAAAATGGTACCAATAAAACCGTCACCTCATCCCGCAAAAAATGAGCCCCTACATAAGAAAATCTCTCAAAAAATAAAAAAACTATAGCTCTTAGAACATGGAGACACTAAAACATCATTTTTTGGTCTCAAAAATGCTATTATTGTGTTAAAGTGAAACAAATAAAAAAAAGTATACATATTAGGTATTGCCGCATCCGTAAAAACAAGCTCTATAAAAATATCACATGAGCTAACCCCTCAGATGAACACCGTAAAAAAAAAAAAAACTGTGTCAAAACAAGCAATTTTTGTCACCTTGCATCACAAAAGGTGCAACACCAAGTGATCAAAAACGCGTATGTCCCACAAAATGGTACCAATAAAACAGTCACCTCATCCCGCAAAAAATGAGCCACTACATAATAAAATCTCTCAAAAAATAAAAAAAACTATAGCTATCAGAACATGGACCCATTAAAACATATTTTTTTTGTTTCAAAAATGCTATTATTGTGTAAAACTTTAATAAATGAGAAAAAGTATACATATTAGGTATTGCCACGTCCGTAACAATCTGCTCTATAAAAATGTTACTTGACTGAACCCCTCAGGTGAACGCTGTAAAGATAAATAAATAGAAACTGTGCTAAAACAACCAATTTTTTGGTCACCTTGCCCCATAAAGTGTTATAATGAATGATCAAAAAATCATATGTACCCAAAAATAGTACTAATAAAACTGGCACCTTATCCCCTAATTTCCAAAATGGGGTCACTTCTTGGGAGTTTCTACTGTAAGGGTGCATCAGGGGGCTTCAAATGGGACATGGCATCTAAAAGCCATGTGGAGTTCCTTTTCTTCTGCGCCCTGCCGTGTGCCCATACAGCAGTTTATGACCACATGTGGGGTGTTTCTGTAAACCGCAGAATCTGGGTAATAAATATTGAGTTTTGTTTGGCTGTTAACCATCGATGTGTTAAAGAAAAAATTGGATTAAAATGGAAAATCTGCCCAAAAAGTGAAATTTAAAAATTTGATCTCCATTTTCCTTTAATTCTTGTGGAACGCATAAAGGGTAAATAAAGTTTGTAAAATCAGTTTTGAGTAACTTGAGGGGTGTAGTTTCTACAATGGGGTCATTTATGGGGGTATCCACTATGTAGGCCCCACAAAGTGACTTCAGACCTGAACTGGTCCTTATAAAGTGGGTTTTGGCAATTTTCTTAAAAATTTGAAGAATTTCTTCTAAACTTCTAAGCCTTCTAACGTCCTAAAAAAATAAAATGACATTTCCAAAATGATGCCAACATAAAGTAGACATATGGGGAATGTTAAATAATAAATATTTTATGAGGTATCACTTTCTGTTTTAAAAGCAGAGAAATTGAAATTTAGAAAATTGCGAATTTTTCAAATTTTTGGGTAAATTTGGGATGTTTTCATAAATAAAGGTGAAATATTTTGACTCAAATTTATGACTATCATGAAGTACAATGTGTCACGAGAAAACAATCTCTGAATGACTTGGATAAATAAAGGCGTTCCAAAGTTATTACCACATGAAGTGAGATATGTCAGTTTTGCTAAATTAGGCCTGGTCAGGAAGGGGGCAAATGGCCCAGATGGGAAGTGGTTAAAGTCATTTCCTTATCCACTTTTGTTTGCAGAGCACTTGTCATGCTCTTAACCACATTTTGCTGGCATTTTCAGCCCTCTAGCCTTTCCATGAAATTTTTGCAGCCATTATAGTGCTCAAAAGTTTTGGTCCCCATTGATTTCAATGGGATTCGGGGTCAAGTTCGGGTTCCGAACTCAAACTTTTTTGTAAAGTTCGGCCGAACCCGTCGAACCCGAACATCCAGGTGTCCGCTCAACTCTAATGTTTAATAAAAAATTATAGTGAATGTCACTGGGTATTTTTGAATTGGAAATGTTAGCCAGGAGAGGCCCTACTGCCGCTTTGTTGACTCTAGATAACTTTTGCCTGATCGCACATCCCTGTGACTTCCACCATCCATTTGGATATCAACTTTTGATGTTCTTTTCTGAGCCTACCATGTTAATCTCGGTTATCAGCGAATCAGGGTTCCACGCCAGAGAGGGAGCATGAGAAAGGGAGATCTCATCCAAGGGAGGTCAATAGCTGCAATGGGATGTTGCGGAAATGTGGGACAAATTATTAAAGCAGAAGGATCAAATGAAAGGCCCAATTAAAGACGAATTTTAGAAATTTAAGTCCTTGTCACCTATGCAGAGCAGGGGTTTTTCATCACCAGAAATGGGTTAATGTCCCCCACTAATGGAACAGATTATTTTTATAAATTTTGGTCCCTGTCACCTATGCAAAGCAGGGGTTTATTCACTGCAGAAATGGCAAAATGTCAACCCAAGAATGTAACAGAAATTTTTTTGAAATTTATTAACCTGTCTACTAGGTAGAGCAGGGGTCTATCACAGCCAAAAATTGGTGAATTTCACCCAAAAATGTAACAGACAAATTAGTGTTTTTTTTTTTAAAACCTGTCTGCTAGGTATAGCGTGTCCACATTGGCTGTGGACAGGCGGCTGTGCCCCCTGCCATGCTAAACACACGTTCAGATAATACATAGGCTGCACGGCAGGCCAGCACCTCCAAGGCATAAAGGGTAAGCTCAGACCATATGCCCAATTTGGAAAACCAGAAGTTTGAAGGGGGCAGACCCGTCATTCAGTATGTGTAGGCGTGTGCACACATACTGCTCCACTATGTTGTTGAAATGCTGCCTACTGCTAAGACCTTCTATATCAGCTGGTGGTGCTGGTTGTTGTGGCGTGCTGGCAAAGCTTTTCCACATTTTGGCCATGCTAACCCTGCCTTCTGAGGTGCTGGCGGTGCACCACCTGCATTGGCGACTTCTTCCTCCTCCTCTGCCTTTGCCTTGTGCTTCCACTGTGCTCTCAGTTGGGAATGCCACCAGCAGCGCGTGCGCTTGTACTCGCGCATCCTACGATAACGTTCCAGTGAGGGAATTAAGGACGGTACATTGTCCTTGTAATGGGGATCCAGCAGCGTGGCCACCCAGTAATCAGCACAAGTTTGAATGTGGGCAATTCGGCGGTCATTGCGGAGACACTTCAGCATGTAATCACTCATGTGTGCCAGGCTGCCCAGAAGCATTGAAAAGCTGTCCTCTGTGGGAGGTGTATCGTCTGTGTCCTCTGTATCCCCCCAGCCACGCACCAGTGATGGCCATGAGCTGGTCTAGGTTCCACTCTGCTGTGAACATGGTTCCTCCTCCTCCAGCTCCTCATCCTCCACCTCGTCATCCTCCAGAACTATGCCCTGGCTGGACAATTGTGTACCTGGCGTTTGTGGGTGCAGGAACCCACCTTCGGAGCCACTTGTGAATGACTGGCTGGGAAACCCTATGAAATAGGCATAGAAGTGGGATAGTATCGCTGAGAACGGGTTATCAGCACTGGCCATGTTGGTGGAGTACTCAGAACAAAGAACACAGGTCTCGCATGGAGGCCCACTCATTGGTGGTTAAGTGGTGTTGTTCCGCAGAGCGACTCACCCGTGCTTGCTGTAGCTGAAACTCCACTATTGCCTGCTGCTGCTCATACAGTCTGGCCAGCATGTGCAAGGTGGAGTTCCACTTTGTGGGCACATCGCATATGAGGCGGTGAGCGGGATGACCGAAGTTACGCTGCAGCACTGACAGGCGAGCAGCAGCAGGGTGATAATGCTGAAAGTGAGCACAGACGGACCGCACTTTATGCAGCAGCTCTGACATATTGGGGTAATTTTTAAGGAATATCTGCACCACCAAATTCAGCACATGCGCCAGGCAAGGGATGTGCGTCAAACCGGCTAGTCCCAGAGCTGCTACGAGATTTTGCCCATTATCGCACACTACCAGGCTGGGCTTGAGGCTCACTGGCAAGAACCACTCATCGGTCTATTGTTCAAGGCCCACCCAGAGCTCCTGCGCAGTGTGGGGTTTGTCCCCTAAACAGATACGTTTTAAAACTGCCTGCTGTCGTTTACCCCTGGCTGTGCTGAAGTTGGTGGTGAAGGTGTTGTGCTGACCGGATGAGGAGCCGGTAGAGGATGAGGAAGCGGAGGAGGAGGAGGAGGAAGCAACAGGAGGCAAACTGAAATGCCCTGCAATCCTCGGTGGTGGAAGGACATGTGGCTAACTGCTACCGCCTCTGGATTGCATTTACTCAGTGTGCTGTTATGGAGCTATATCATCCCTGACCATGCTTACTGGTCCACGTATCCGTAGTGAGGTGCACCTTGCCACAGATGGCATTGCACAGCGCACACCTGTTTTGTCCCGCACTTGGTTGTGCAGGGAATGGATGGCACTCCTGGAAAAATAGTGGCGGCTGGGCACGATATACTGTGGGACAGCCACCACAATAAGGCTTTTAAATCTCTCCTTCTCCACCAGGCATAATGACAGCATTTTAAAGGCCAGTAATTTTGAAATGCTGGCATTCATGGCCAGGGATCGTGGGTGGGTAGGGGGGCACTTGCTCTTCCACTCCAGTGTTTGGGAAATGGAGAGCTAATCGCTTCTGTGGGACATTGTGGAGATGCTTGGTGACCCAGGTGGTGGTGTTGCTGGCAGATCCTCTGTTTGCAGGGTGGCAAGTGGCACTGTCACTACAGAGGTGGGGGGAAGAGGCTGAGACTGCAGCAGAAGAGGAAGCAGAAGGAGCAGGAGACCTTTCTTGTTTTTTTTTTTTTTTTTGAACAATAATTTTTATTGAGAAGTTTTAAAACAATAGGTTACATAGCAAATGAGAAGCACTACATGTGCATCGAGTAATAGGTAACATTATGGCATAAATGTAGCTAATATACAGGTACATAAATTTTCCCAGCATACAGTTGCAAATGTAAAGCTTGGAAAAGGTAGAGGGTTGTACGGGTACAGTTAAAGGCTGCGCAGGAGGAAGATACAGAAAGGGAGTATTTCCTCTGAGGTACTACAGCTAAAATAATCGTAAATCAAGAACCTTACATTCTAATGGAAGCACTAGGAGGTAAGTTACATCTTTTGTGGTTCAACCAAACTTCCCATCTCTTCAGAAATGTAGTTTTCATATTATTAGAAGATGCCCATAGACCTTCATATAAGCAGCTATTGTCCAAGGATCTGCAAATCCTACTAAGATTGGGAAGGCTCCCAGATTTCCAACAAGCAGCTATTTTCAAGCGAGTAATAAAAATTAAGTGGCCAGTTACGAATCTAAAGTGATACGGAAGGTCTATCAACCCCACAGACAGTAAGGCCATCTTAGATGAAGGTTCAAATGGGTAGCAGGCTAATGCTGATATAAATTTAAATACTGAGATCCATAAGACTTTAACAGTTGGGCAGTCCCACCACATATGCAAGAAACTACCTGGATTATGGCCGCATCTCCAGCACTCTGGGGATGAATCGGGAAAAATTTTGTTAAGATACACAGGCGTTCTATACCATCTATAGAGTATTTTTCTCAACCCTTCCAAATGATCAGAGCATTTAGACAATTTGGATACAGAGATAAAGGCTTCTGACCACTCTGAGTCCGATAGAGAAAAACCCAATTCATGATTCCATAGGTCTAGGGTGTTCTGTAAGGGGTTAGCGCATGACTCTTTCAGTAAGGTGTATCCTTTAGTGATGCCTTTGTCCAGCCTTTGGGTCAAGTGTATCCACTGTAAGAAAGCTTGATTGTTTGTATTGTATGTAAAACACTTTGGGGATTTCAGTAAGTGTCTTAACCTTAGATATTTGTAGAAATCTGTATTGGGGATATTTAAAGTTTTTATTAAGGTAGGCAAAATCTACAAACACCTTATCTCTCCATAGTTGTTTGACTTCAGTAATGCCCAACCCCACCCAGTTGTCTAGACTAATGTCTGGAATGGCTAGCTCACAAACCTTCAGGGGCAATGTGAAGATAGAGGTACTAACTAATTTAACTACTCTAGCAACAGAATACCAAGTGTTTAGCATTGTTGTCAAGGTTAATAAAGGAGAGTTATGTCTGGTACCAAAAGCCGCTACGGCAGAAAGGCGCATTTCTATATTATAGGGACCCATAATAGTTTTTTCTAGTGTTACCCATTTTTTTTTGGAGTCATCTTTGAGCAAATATCTCAGTTGGTCAAGTATAGAAGAGGCATGATAATGCTTAACAGAGGGTACATTAAGGCCTCCCGTTTTGAGTGGTTTATTAAGTATGAGGGTTTTCACTCTGGGTCTTAGTTTACCCCAAATGTGGCGATTAATTAGTGATTGGAGCTTAATTATGTATCCAGAGGGAATAGAAATAGGGATATTGCGAAACAAGTAAATAATTTTGGGAAGAATAACCATTTTCACAGCGGCTATTCTCCCTAGCCAAGAAATATAATCCATCTTTAAGCTGTTCAAGGAGCTATTAATTTTATCGTATAATGGCCAAAAATTGACCTTAAATAGTTTGCTAGTTGGAAAGGCAAGCTGAATACCTAGATTAGTCAGGGACTCATGTGCCCAAGGAAATTTATATAATCTGGAAATTAAACGTTTAGTAGAAGGAGGTAAACCCAAGTCCAGAATTTGAGATTTATTAATGTTTACTTTATAGAAGGAAGCTTTACCAAATTTTAAGATGATGTCATTAATGGCAGGCAAAGCTATGGTTGGATTTGAAGTAATAATTAGGACATCGTCCGCAAAAAGACCTATGCGATGGTCTACTTCTCCAACTTTTATCCCTTTAATAAGCGAGGAGGATCTAATATGCTCTGCAAAGGGCTCCATTGCAAGCGCAAATATCAAGGGTGACATAGGGCAGCCCTGTCTAGTTCCGTTGTTGATATTTAAAGGGGCGGAAAGAAAGCTAGACGAGTATATAGAGGCACTTGGATTAGAGTATAGAGACATCACCGCAGATAAGTAAAAGTCTCCAAACCCAAACTTTTTCAGTGTTGCTGAAATATAGTCCCAGTGTATTCTGTCAAACGCCTTCTCTGCATCCAAGGATAGAAGCAGAGAAGGCGTCCGAGTATAATGAGCCACATCTAGTAAATCTATAAATCTTCTAGTACCATCTGACGATTGCCTATTAGAAACAAACCCTATCTGGTCATTGGAGATTAATGTGGGTAAGATATTGGACAGCCTTTTTGCCAGTATTTTTGCAAAAATCTTAATATCGGAATTTAAAAGTGAAATAGGTCTGAAATTAGCTGGAGTGTCTGCTGGTTTACCAGGCTTTGGCAAAGTTATAATCAGTGCACTTAACATATCTTTTGGGATTGACTTTTGAGCTGCTATTGAGTTGAAGGTTCTGTTTAGGAAGGGATTTAAAATATTCAAAAGAGTTTTATAATACTCATTTGTGAGACCGTCTGGACCAGGGGATTTGTTATTTTTGAGGGAATGGATTGCTTCTGAGATTTCTGAATGCGTAATTTCAGCATTTAGAGATTGTTTTTGACTTGATGATAGTGAAGGAAGGGAAACACCATCAAGGAACTCGTTAATATAATTAGATGTGGGCTGCAGAACGTCTGTTGAATTTCCTAAGTTGTATAAATTTGCATAATAGTTTGCAAATTCATCTGCTATTTGTTTAGGGTTGAATAGTTTTTTGCCTTGGGAATCATACAAAAAGGGGATTCTAGATCTAACTTCTCTCTTTTTTATTCTCTTTGCTAGGATTTTTGAAGCTTTGTTGCCTTGTGAGTAATGGTCTGCTTTGATTTTCCGTAAGTGGAATTCATGCTTCTCATGCAGGTAAAGATATAAGTGGTGTCTAGCCGTTTTTAACTTGCTGAGAATTTTCGGGTCAAGAGAGGATTTAAATGTATCCTCAAGGGATTTAATATCAGTTAATAGTTTATCTAAGGTTTTCTTTCTATTTCTTTTTTGGATAGCCGTGTGTTTTAACAGTATCCCTCTTATGAACGCCTTGTGTGCACTCCAGAGTGTAGTATCTGATATCAGGTTATTATCATTAGTCCTAAAGTATTCTTTGAGCGAATTTTCCACATCCACACGGATACTTGAATTCTGGAGTAGTGAATTATTAAGTCTCCAAGGGGAGTAAACTCTATTGTTGTACATATCGTCCAGAATAAGGGTTATAAATGCATGATCCGACCATGTTATGTTAGATATGGATACATCTAATACTTTTTGGAGAAGCCATTTATCTGAGATAAACAGATCAATTCTAGAGTATGCATTGTGTGGATGTGAAAAAAACGAAAAGTCTTTTTCATTTGCATGGTACACTCTCCAAATATCATGTAGACCTTCTTGGAAAAAAAAATCTTGTAGACGGGAGGACTTATTGGAGGGGGGATGGACAGGGATCCTATCAATTGAAGAGTCAGGGCACATATTAAAGTCCCCACAGACCAGCAGAGAACCTTGTTTGGATTCTTGAGCCAATCTAATAGTGCGTTTGATAAAATTTATCTGATCAGAGTTGGGAGCATAAAGATTTACTATCGTGTATCTGGAATTGTTTATGTCACAAATGATTATAATGTATCTACCCTCCTTATCTAATAAGATATTGTGGCACTGAAATGCAATAGTGTTTTTAAAACCTATAATCACACCTCTCTTTTTATTTGAAGCTGGAGACATAAATATGTGTGGGAAAGAGGGGTGACAGAACCTGTGGGAATCCTCCTCATTAAGGTGAGATTCCTGAATGCAAATAATGTCAGCTCTCTGTCTTCTCACTTCATTCCAGTATGTGGAGCGTTTATAGGGGCTATTCAAACCTTTAACATTTGTAGATAGGAACTTTATGCCATTGTTAGCCATCTTGAATTTTCAGATGAAGTAATCCTGTTGAAAACAATATCCTGAGGAAATTGTAGAAAAAAAAGAGAACAGGTAATACAAAGCAGAGTACCCCAATGTTACCATTGTATGATTGAGGGGACCGTGGAATATTTCTTTGTTTTCATATTCATGACGAGGTGAGAATAGACCCCCTATGTGTAACCTTAAAAAATAATAAATCAAAATGTAAAACATAACATAAATAATACATAACAATAACATAGTAAGGGTCTAACAGTGACCGTATAAGTAGTGATGTCTATCACTTAGTGTAAGAGGCGTAAAGTGAACAAAGGATTAGGGATTGTGAACACTTAGATGGAAAAAGTGTCCTGAAAAAATAAAGTAGCAGGGTGTGACTCCCCGCAAGGCTTGTAAAACAAGCAATTTAGACAAAGGGAAAAGTAGCTATATTTACTGTCCCGGAGTGAAGTCATGGTGGGGTTCTTCCTACTCTTGTCCATTCTGGAGTTAGGTTGAGATGACTCTTATCAGCAGGCGATTTAATAGGAGAAGCAGTCGTAGCTTTATCTTTGTCTTTGGTGCCCTCTTGTGGTAGAATAATGTTCCATTTGGAGAAAGCTTCTGATGCCTCCTGAGGAGAAGCTAGGACATGTGTTGAGTTTTGATGTCTCACAATAAGTTTGACAGGAAAGCCCCATTTGTAGGGGATATTGTTATCCCTTAACGCTTTAGTATATATTTGAAACTCCCGTCTCCTGCTTAGTGTCGCTGGGGATAAATCTGTGAAAAGGAGGACATTATTGAATCTATCAGGAATATCTTTCTTCTTTTTTTGAGCTTCCCTCATCAGGGAATCTTTCAAGTGGTAAAAGTGGATCCTAGCAAGGACGTCTCTGGGAACAGAGGCAGGGAGAGCTTTGGGCTTAGGAACCCGGTGTACCCGGTCAATGATTAGCTCTGACTCTGGGGTATCTGGAAGATATGATATAATAAGATCTGAAATAAAATCTTGCAACTGAGAGTCTGAAACGTTTTCAGGGATATTTCTAAATCTGATGTTGTTTCTTCTGGAGCGGTCTTCCAGATCAGCAATTTTAAGCTTAATGGCCGCTATATCATCCTCGACCACGTTGTGATTGTCCACTAATGAGTTGTGAGCTGTAACAAATTCCTCCATTTTTTCTTCTAAATGCGCCGTTCTCTCTCCTATGGCTACTATATCAGCATGGATGACTGAGATTGTCTCTTTGAAATCTCCATGAATGGATCTTTTTAAGTCTGTCAGCATGTCCTGCATTGCATTGACAGTGAGTCCAGGGTCTATGCCTGGTGAAGCAGGGTAAGTATCAAGGGGAGGTATAAATGTATGTTGCTCACTCACCCTTTTTTGTTTTTTAGGCTCCTGTGAAGCTGGAGGGCTGGAGCCTGCTGAGGAAGGAGACCCTGAAGAGCGGTGGTCCGGAGTCGCTGCCGGAGATGCACGGAGCGCTCCCTCCGTGTGGCGGGAATCGGCGCCATTTTGGATCGAGCCAGGAGCCGGGTGAAAAAACGCGGTCATTTTCTGTGGCTGCGATCCCTTCTTTTTCCCCCTTGTCATCATCAGAGGAGCTGCGGGGGACAAGGACCATCCAGAGGCAGGTAAGATCGAGATAATTGCTTGTTTTTCTTCGCTTTAGGCCGCTGTATGGGGATCCACGGACAGAGCTCAAGCTCTAAGCGTCCTCTCCTCCCGGCATCCGGCCACGCCCCCCCCTTTCTTGTTTTTTGAGGTGTCTACTTCACTGCAGCTCGTGTTTTGCACTTAGATGCCTGGTCATGCAGGTTGTGCTCAGGTTGAGAACGTTTATGCCTCGCTTCAGGCTCTGATTGCAAAGCTTGCAAACCACTTGTGTCTTTACATTATCTGAAGAACTGCCACGCCAGGGAACTCCTTGGAGCTGTCTTTGGTGTGCTCGGTCCCTTGCTGCGGTGGACAGTAGCAGGCATACTGTCTAGGGGACGGCCGCTTCGCTTTTGCACTCTGCTCCCTCTTTTGCTGTGCTGGTGGCTCTGTGCGACCACCGCCTCTTCCTCTGAACTACATAGGTCACTCACATGACCTTGATTCCATGTGGGGTCGTCCTCCACATCATTTTCCACCCAGTCTTCACCCCTGCCCTCCTTGTCTGTCTGCACACTTTCGAAAGCCACAGCAGTTGGCACCTGTGTTTCGTCATCGTACGAGATGGTCCTCCTATGTACTCATCTTGAAACAGAAGTGGTTGGGCATCGGTGCACTCGATCTCTCCTACTTCTGGTGCAGAACTAGGTGGATGGCCATGGGAAACCCTGCTAACAGAGTCATCAAAAAGCAGAAGAGACTGCTGCACGACTTGCTTGGCTGATTTGCAAGGTGGTGAGTTGAAAGACTGATGGACATCAGTTGCAGGTGCCAACTCTGATCTTTCAGCAGGAGACTGGGTAGGAGAAAATGTGAAGGAACTAGAGGCACTGTTATTAACCCAATCTACTGTCGCCTGTACTTGTTCATCTACCATTCGTAGAGCCGCGTTAGGCCTGACCAAATGCCGCTGAAGGTTCTGTTGCCTGCTCGCACCTGAGGAAGGTGTTTCACTTGTGCGTGTAGCTGGCACAGATCGACCACATCCTCTCCTTGCAACAGGAGCTCCACCAGCAGCACCACGACCGGGGCCACGTCCCTTATTTGACGCTCTCCTAATATTTTTATTTTTTTTTAATAGCAGAATAGAACAACAGTTTCTATAGGGTGTATCTCACAATGATATATGCAGCAAAGGCTACAAAAATAATTTTTTTGTCCCAAATGGGTGTTTTTCTAATAGCAGAATAGAACCATAGTATCTAAAGGGTGTATCTTAAACGTACAGATAAAGACTAGGCCGCAATTAAAGATTTTTGCCCAAAATGTGTGGTTTTTTTTATAGTAGAATAGAACAACAGTATGTAAAGGGTGTATATCAAAATGACATATGCAGCAAAAGCTGAAAAAAATTGTTTTTTGCTTTAAATGTTTTTTTTTTTCAAACCCAGAAAATTATAGCTGTATTTCTAGCTTAAATTGCACACTGACTAATGCGGCAGAGGCCCATGATGAAAGTTATTGCCAAAAATTGGTATTATTTCAAAGCCAGAAAATTATTTCAAACTTGTTTTTAACAATCACAGATGCAGCAAGGGCTGCAATATTAAGTAGTTTGCCCAAAAAGGCTGTTCTTTACTAACAGAATATGACTGCAGTATATAACTGAAAGAAAAGACCGGCACTCACTTGTCTTCAAAGGTTTTTTCTCTTTATTCGCCACACATAGAAATGTTCAGTGACGCGCGTTTCGGCTCTGTTACGAGCCTTTCTCAAACCAATGGCATATAACAAAGTCATACAATACAGGTGATTTAAATCATACAATACAGGTGATTTTGTTCCCTCCCCTTTGCTTTCTCTTTTTCCCTTTTTTCCATTTTGTTTGTCTAAATTACCATGACTACATGATGTCATTTCCGCTTTGGCGGTCTATTTAAATCACCTGTATTGTATGACTTTGTTATATGCCATTGGTTTGAGAAAGGCTCGTAACAGAGCCGAAACGCGCGTCACTGAACATTTCTATGTGTGGCGAATAAAGAGAAAAAACCTTTGAAGACAAGTGAGTGCCGGTCTTTTCTTTCACTTGTACTTGGACTTCGGCCCTGGACACGTGCACCACGCCTACAAACGGAGTGCCGGCTGACCCTCGTTGAATTACTTCAGTTTTTTTCAGCGTGAGCACCTGTGTATTTTCTATACAATATGGCTTCATTCTCCTATACGGAAGAGCGGGCACGGGAGATCGTGTCCAATGTGACTGCTAATGTGGACTTTCTCAAAATACCTCCCACGGAGTATCGAGGGAGAGAACTTGAAAAGGAGGTGAGGAGATTAACCTCCTGGGAACTACATGTATCCACACTTGCTGAATATTGCCGCTTGCACCGTATCCCACGTGGATTGCGAGTCCATTTGAGACCTACGTTTTTTTGTGACAACATTGATTACTGCACTAATTTCTCAAATATTTTAAATAAGTGCTCCATGGACTTGATGGTATTAACCATCGAATACCTGACGGAAGCTATCATGACTAGCAGGCAGAAAATTGCCACCATTGAGACGCAACTGAAGGACGCTTTACCAGCTGAGGAATTGATTACTCTAAAATCCAAAGTGGAAAAAATTGGCGCTGACCTGAAAAGGGAGATAGAAAGCACTAAACGCCAGAAATTTATCAGAGATTCTGAGGACTATCAGAATAAACGTGTATATAAATGGCAAGATCTCTCTGGCACAGCTATACCTCTATTCACCAGGCAGCAACGTCGGGGAACCTCGATGTCATCCGGATCGGGAAGTGATTCCACTATTGGACCTCCGCGTGCGCCTTTTTTAGGCAGAAGGAGACAAAGACCTCAACAAAGAAAAATACCAGACGAGCAGGACGCCATTATCGGGGGCATCGACGCACCACGGATAACACGCTCTCAGGTAGAGATGACACTTTAATTTTCAATATATCCTCTAAAAGTTTAAGTCCTCTCCAGTTGCAGGTATTGGAGAAGGGACTATCATTTTGTCCTACTAGTCCGCTCGACAGTTTTGAATTTGACATGGACTGTCAGCGCTTCTTTAGGAATCTCCAACTTAAGGCACACTTCTCAGGCTTGCAGTCCACTAATGTTGAAAAAAGCGCAAGTACAGCAACCACCAGTGACACTTGTTTATCATTGAAGGATTTTGGACACTTTCAACCACCTAAGTGTTATCATCCTGTTGAAACTTTTATTTTATTGGTCCAACGTGACATGTCAAAATCTCTGCAGGAGATACGGCAGGGTGGATTTCATGTAAACCACAACTTGTCGCGCCTTGAGAAGCAGGCTATCGATAACTTATTGGGGGACGATAGCCTGATTTTCAAGCCTGCTGACAAGGGGGGTGCTCTTGTCCTTATGGACAAGGAGTATTACGTCAGTGAGATCTTGGGCCAGTTGGCCAATACCGATGTATATCGTCCTTTGGACGGCGATCCGGTATACATTATAAAAAAGAAATTGTGTACTTTGGTTGATACATTCATTTCACAGCAGATTATTGACCCCAAATTGGGGGAATATCTGATTAATCATCATCCTGTAACACCAGTGTTTTATACACTGCCCAAAGTGCACAAATCTTTGTCCCAACCACCGGGTCGGCCCATTGTGGCCTTGACTGACTCTATCTTGTCTCCACCAGCTATTTTACTTGAAAAGGTTATGACACCCCTAACCAAAAACATGCCGTCTTTCCTGCTTGATACGAACCAATTTTTGCGTGAGGTTGGGACCCTGGTGTTACAGGATGATGATTTATTAGTTACCTTCGATGTTTGTTCTCTGTACACTTCTATTGTTCACTGGAAGGGTATACGGGCTGTAGAGTGGCTTCTATCCTTCTCCTCTCACAGTGAAGGTGCCAAAGAATTTTTCCTGAAACTTCTTGAAATCATTTTAACTGAAAATTATTTTTTATTTCAGGACACCTACTACCAGCAGTGCTGTGGGACCGCGATGGGCTCGAATGCCGCACCGCCATATGCAAATTCATACATGTCATGGTTTGAAGACAAGTATATCTACACTGATGATCTGTTTAAAATTCATTGTATTTTTTGGCGAAGATTCGTCGATGACGTGTTTTGTGTATGGCGGGGCGGCATTCGATCCCTTCGTGCCTTTGCAGAATTTCTGAATTCAATTTGGCCCGAGCTGCAGTTTACTTTACATTATAGTGATCATGAGATTAATTTTTTAGATACCCTGGTCATTAAGGGTGCAGGTGGGTCAATTGTGACTGATTTGTACATCAAAAATACCGACAAAAATTCTCTTCTCCATTTCTCAAGCTATCATCCTCCCACAGTAAAAAAAGCATTACCCCACTCCCAATTTCAAAGGGTACGTAGGATTGTTTCTAATACTGAAGTGAAAGAAAAACGTCTTGATGAAATGTCTATGAGATTCGAGAATAGAGGATATCCCACAGCACTGCTGGATAGTGAGAGAAGTAGGATTACCTCCTTGACCCCTAAACAGGAGTCCAGGGGGCAACGTATACCGTTCGTTACTAAGTTCCACCCATGGGTCAATAAGTGTCGATTTATTTTTTCTAAGCATTGGAATATATTGTCAAGGGCTTATCCCTCTATTGAGGAGTTTAAAAATCCTCCATTATTGTGTTATAAACGTAACAAAAATATCCGCGATATGGTGGTGAGGGCGGATGTGGGCAGTGCTCAAACTGAGAAGCGACAGAAGACTCTATCAACTCCTAGAAAGGGCACATTCCCTTGCCTAGGGTGTATACACTGCTCAAGTGTAATTAAAGGGGAATATTTTACGCATCCCCATACAGGCAAGCGCTTTCCAGTTCGAGGCTTTTTCACATGCAATAGCAGTTTCATCATATATTTACTCAAGTGCCCTTGTGGACTGTTATATATAGGTGAAACATCCATGCGCATGAAGGACCGCTTCTCCAAGCATAAGTCCACTATTAGAAAAAATAATTTACTCCTACCCGTCCCTCATCACTTTGACCGCTGTAAGCACAATATTGCGCAATTGTGCTTTCAAATTATTGAGCAGGTACAACAACCTCGCAGAGGTGGTAATCGTTTAAAAATGCTAAAGAAGCGTGAATCCTATTGGATTCATACACTTCAGACACTGGAACCCATGGGGTTAAACCGGGAGTATGATCTCCATAGCTTTCTGTAGATGTCTGTTTCTTCTATATGTATGTTAAATTTATATTTTGTTTTCTTGTATTTTACAGAAAACGTGAGGAACCCCCCAACCGCATCATCTGAATTGCAAGCTAGTACGAATATCTAGAGAACTTCAAAAGAATTTATGATTGCTACCATTCTCATTGATGCTGTTGCGATTGGGCTGTTTCTCACGTGTATCTGATTATTTAAATTGTTACTTTGTGTTTTTCCCTTTCTTTTGTTCCCTCCCCTTTGCTTTCTCTTTTTCCCTTTTTTCCATTTTGTTTGTCTAAATTACCATGACTACATGATGTCATTTCCGCTTTGGCGGTCTATTTAAATCACCTGTATTGTATGACTTTGTTATATGCCATTGGTTTGAGAAAGGCTCGTAACAGAGCCGAAACGCGCGTCACTGAACATTTCTATGTGTGGCGAATAAAGAGAAAAAACCTTTGAAGACAAGTGAGTGCCGGTCTTTTCTTTCACTTGTACTTGGACTTCGGCCCTGGACACGTGCACCACGCCTACAAACGGAGTGCCGGCTGACCCTCGTTGAATTACTGCAGTATATAACTGTCACCACCAGACATCTGAGAAGCTCTGACAGACGTCTAGAACCTCCTCCTTGAGGTTCCTTTGTTTTGCTTTCATTTTCTCATCTCGTTAGCCTCTCTCAGATGTCATGTAGTTGCACTGATTGCATACCTTTAAATCCTTTCCCATAGTGCATCACTTTGCGGTTTATATTCCTTCCTGGAGTGGGTGCATGCTGTTCCTACTTCTGAGTCTTCTACAAGATAATTTTTGTTCATTCATTTGTGTTTTTCTGTTTGCTGGATCCCAGGTGACCCTGACTCTCTCTGTATCTAGTGTAGGGAGCCGGTGGTCGTGTCCCCTCACTATTATAGGGTGTTCAGGTGTTATACAGTCGAGGTACGAGGATATGCGATCATCTACCATTGGGATTTTCACATAGGCTGAGCAGTAAGGGAGAGGGAGCCAGGTCTGATGCAGGTCTCTCCCTTTTAGTTCCTTAGTTTTGGATCCAGTCAGTCGTATAATCATTTTGTGTTTTCTAGTTTCCTGCACACCTTCCGTGACATTATAAACCGCCAAAACCGTCTCAAGCATGGATCCGGTTTCACTTTTGACTGAACGCATGCAGGGTTTTTCATTGGAGGTAGCAGATCTCCATAAGACTCTTTCTCAGTTACAAGTGACCGGTTCAGCTTGCGTTCATGGAGTTTATTCTGAGCCTAAGATCTCGCTCCCGGATACGTTCTCCGGGGGTAGTAAGAATTTTGTGCGTTTTAGAGAGGCTTGCAAACTCCATTTTCGCCTACTTCCCCATTCCTCTGGTGATGAGGAACGGAGGGTGGGGATCATCATCTCGCTGCTCAGGGATAACGGTCAGTCCTGGGCCTTTTCGCTGCCGGTGGGGGCCCCTCCGTTCAGTGGATGAATTCTTTTTAGCCCTGGGTCAGATATATGATGATCCGGATTGTATTGCTCTGGCTGAGTCTAGACTACGTCTTTTATGTCAGGGTAAACAATCCGCAGAGATATACTGCTCAGAATTTCGGAGATGGGCAGCTGATACTGGTTGGAATGATGCTGCACTCCGAAGTCAATTTTGCCATGGTCTTTCAGAGAGATTGAAAGATGCATTTGCTTTTCATGAGAGACCTACCTCCTTGGACTCTGCCATGTCTTGGGCCATTCGTATTGACAGGCGTCTTAGAGAGAGAGGAGAGATCACTCCTTCCTGTCATACTCAATCCCAGGTGGTCTCATTCAGTGCACAGGGGTCTCAGTCGCTGTCAATCCCTTCTGAGCAGGAGTCCATGCAGCTGGGTTTGATTGCCTCTGACAACAGAAGATTCAGCCCTCATGGGAAGGTTTGTTTCTGTTGTGGAGGTATAAATCATTTGGCAAATGTTTGTCCCTCTTGGAGATTCAGGCAGTTTTTTGAGAGTAATAAAGAAACAAAAAGAAAAAAATCCTTTAAAAATGTTCCATCTGTTACCATTGGCAAGGTTGATGCGGAAATTGAAGGTTTTCCGTTTGCTTGTAGTTCCCATTTTGTCCAACCTGCCAGGGTGGCGCTAGAGAGCAAGAACATTTTTTGTGAGATTTTTGTAGATAGTGGAGCAGCTGTCAATCTTATTGATAATCAATTTGCTATAACTCATGGTTTACAGGTATGCACTTTGGGAAAGGATATACCTGTTTTTGCTATTGATTCCGCTCCACTTTCTCAGAAATCGTTAAAGGGCATAGTTCACAATATCCGTTTGATTGTGAGTGATGCTCATGTTGAGGATGTGTCATGTTTCGTCCTTAGCGGGTTGCCTACTCCTCTAGTGTTGGGGCTACCCTGGCTCACTAAACATAACCCCACCATTGATTGTCAAGCGAGGCAAATAAATGGTTGGAGTGACTTTTGCAGAGAGAATTGCCTCACGAAATCTGTTTCTGAGGTTTCTACTAAGACTGTACCATCTTTTCTCTCTGAGTTTTCGGATGTCTTCTCTGAGAGTGGTGTTCAGGACTTGCCCCCGCACAGGGAGTACGATTGCCCTATTAATCTCACCCCAGGCGCCAAGCTGCCTAAATCTCGTTTATATAATCTCTCTCAACCTGAAAGGGTCGCTATGCGTTCTTATATCTCTGAGAGTCTGAGAAAGGGACCCTCGAAGTCACCTGTTGCCACTGTTGTTTTCTTTGTTAAGAAAAAAGATGGTTCTTTAAGACCATGTCTGGATTTCAGGGAGCTGAACAGTATCACAATTCGTGACCCTTATCCGCTTCCTCTGATCCCGGACCTGTTTAACCAGATTGTTGAGGCTAAAAAAATTTCCAAGTGGGATCTAAGAGGGGCATACAACCTGGACAGGGTCAGAGAAGGAGACGAATGGAAGACGGCCTTCAATACCCCTGAGGGCCATTTTGAGAATTTGGTTATGCCTTTTGGTTTGATGAATGCTCCAGCCGTCTTTCAGCATTTTGTGAACAGCATTTTTTATCATTTAATGGGGAAATTTGTATTAGTGTATCTAGAGGACATTTTAGATTTTTTTCTCCTGACTTCAAAACTCATGAGGAACACTTACGTCAGGTCTTGCTCATCCTGCGGGAGAATAAATTGGACGCTAAACTGGAGCAATGTGTGTTTGCGGTTCCAGAAATTCAATTTCTGGGGTTTCTTCTCTCCGCTTCTGGTTTTCGCATGGACCCTGAGAAGGTCCGCACTGTGCTTGAGTGGGAGCTTCCTGAGAATCTGAAGGCGCTGATGCGTTTTTGGGGCTTTGCCAATTATTACAGGAAGTTTATTTTGAATTATTCCTCTGTTGTTAAACCACTCACTGATATGACTAGAAAGGGGGTAGATTTTTCCTCCTGGTCGGTAGAGGCGCGTAAGGCCTTTTCTAATATCAAGGAGAGTTTTGCTTCCGCTCCCATCTTGGTACAACCTGATATTTCTCTACCCTTCATAGTTGAGGTTGATGCTTCTGAGGTGGGTGTGGGTGCGGTCTTGTCTCAGGGTCCCTCTCCTGCCAAATGGCGGCCGTGTGCCTTTTTCTCGAAGAAACTCTCCTCTGCAGAGAGAAATTACGATGTGGGAGATAGGAAGTTGTTGGCCATCAAGTTGACTTTTGAGGAATGGCGCCATTGGCTAGAGGCAGCCAGACACCCTATTACCGTGTTTACTGACCATAAGAATCTGGCCTACTTGGAGTCAGCCAAGCGTCTGAACCCGAGACAGGCCAGATGGTCTTTGTTCTTTTCCAGGTTTAATTTTGTTGTCACTTTCCGCCCTGGGGTTAAGAATGTGAAGGCGGATGCCCTGTCACGTTGTTTTCCGGGAGGGAGGAATTTTGAAGACCCGGGTCCCATTTTGGCTGAAGGTGTGGTGGTCTCTGCTCTTTATCCTGAATTGGAGGCAGAGGTTCAGGTAGCCCAGTCAGAGGCTCCTGATCTTTGTCCTCCTGGGAGGTTGTTTGTGCCTCTCGCTTTAAGACACAAGATTTTTAAGGAACACCACGATACTGTCCTTGCTGGGCACCTGGGGGCAAGAGCCACAGTGGATCTCATCGCTCGGAGATTCTGGTGGCCGGCGCTTCGTAAGTCGGTTGAGGGTTTTGTGGCAGCCTGCGAGACCTGCGCTCGTGCCAAAGTCCCTCATTCACGGCCATCAGGTCCTCTCCTTCCCTTACCCATTCCTTCCCGTCCTTGGACACATCTGTCCATGGACTTCATTACGGACCTGCCCCGTTCCTCGGGGAAGACTGTGATTCTGGTGGTAGTGGACCGTTTTAGCAAAATGGTGCATTTCATCCCTTTTCCTGGTTTGCCCAATGCTAAGACGCTGGCGCAGGCATTTATGGATCATATTGTCAAACTGCATGGTATTCCTTCAGACATAGTCTCTGATAGGGGCACGCAGTTTGTTTCCAGATTCTGGAAGGCTTTCTGTTCTAGCTTGGGGGTTCGGTTGTCATTCTCTTCTGCTTTCCACCCGCAGTCGAATGGCCAGACAGAGCGCGTCAATCAGAATCTGGAGACATATCTGCGCTGTTTTGTGGCAGAGAATCAGGAGGATTGGTGTTCTTTTTTGTCCCTTGCTGAGTTTGCTTTAAATAACCGTCGTCAGGAGTCCTCTGATAAGTCACCATTTTTTGGTGCATATGGGTTTCATCCGCAATTTGGGACATTCTCTGGAGAGGGGTCTTCTGGTTTACCTGATGAGGACAGATTCTCCTCGTCTTTGCCATCTATTTGGCAAAAGATTCAGGATAATCTAAAGAGCATGAGTGAGAGATATAAGCGTGTGGCGGATAAGAGACGTGTGCCTGGTCCGGACCTGAATGTTGGTAATCTGGTGTGGTTGTCTACTAAGAATATCAAATTGAAGGTTCTCTCCTGGAAGTTGGGTCCTAAGTTTATTGGGCTTTACAAAATCTTGTCCGTCATCAATCCTGTTGCCTACCGTCTTGATCTTCCTCAGACTTGGAAGATCCATAATGTTTTTTCATAAGTCCTTATTAAAACCTTATGTCCAAACCATTGTACCCTCATCTTTGCCTCCTCCTCCAATTGTGGTTGATGGTAATCTTGAATTTCAGGTCTCTAGGATTTTGCATTCTCGTGTTGTCCGCAGTTCTCTCCAGTACCTCGTTCATTGGGAGGGTTATGGTCCTGAGGAGAGGATGTGGGTCCCAGTGACAGACATTAAGGCCACTCGTCTCATCAGGGCTTTCCATAGGTCCCATCCAGAGAAGGTGGGCTCTGAGTGTCCGGAGTACACTCGTAGAAGGAGGGGTACTGTCACCACCAGACATCTGAGAAGCTCTGACAGACGTCTAGAACCTCCTCCTTGAGTTTCCTTTGTTTTGCTTTCATTTTCTCATCTCGTTAGCCTCTCTCAGCTGTCATGTAGTTGCACTGATTGCATCCCTTTAAATCCTTTCCCATAGTGCATCACTTTTCAGTTTATATTCCTTCCTGGAGTGTGTGCATGCTGTTCCTACTTCTGAGTCTTCTACAAGATAAGTTTTGTTCATTCATTTGTGTTTTTCTGTTTGCTGGATCCCAGGTGACCCTGACTCCCTCCGTATCTAGTGTAGGGAGCCGGTGGTCGTGTCCCCTCACTATTATAGGGTGTTCAGGTGTTATATAGTCGAGGTACGAGGATATGCGATCATCTACCATTGGGATTTTCGCATAGGCTGAGCAGTAAGGGAGAGAGCCAGGTCTGAGGCAGGGCTCTCCCTTTTTGTTCCTTAGTTTTGGATCCAGTTAGTCGTATATTCGTTTTGTGTTTTCTAGTTTCCTGCACACCTTCCGTGACAATAACGCTTGAATTTCACACGTGCAGATGCAGCAAGGGCTGTAAAATTGTATATTTTGCCCAAAAAGGGTGTTTTTCAAAACCCAGAAAATTATAGCTGTATTTCTAGCTTAAATTGCACACTGACTAATGCTGCAAAGGCACCAGATGTCGGATATTGGCAAAAAAAGGGTGTTAAAAAAAAAAGATTATTATTGCAGTATTTCAAGCTTGGATTTGAATGTCACAAAAGCACATATGCAGTGCTGGTGCACTGACCTTGCATAAAATTGACGCCACCGCCCACCTAACTAACAGATGGATAAAAGTTATTTTTTTCTGTCAATGGGCTCAGGGCAGGGTAAAAAGATTGTGCACTGCACCCACACAACAAAATCTATGTAGAGTGCTGAGTTCAATTGGAATTCTGATTAAAGATTTTGTCCCATTCTCTCCCTCACAGCAGCAGCATCCTATCCCTACACTAAGCACAGGAGAGTGACGTGCAACGCTACGTGACTCCAGCTTATCTAGAGGCTGTCACATGCTGCACTGGCCAATCACAGCCATGCCAATAGTCGGCATAGCTGTGATGGCTTCTAAGAGAACACTGTTTAACGCTTATTGATTGGCTGCTCTGCAGCCTTTCAAAAAGCGCTATGAAGTCACCGAACACCGAACCCGAACTTTTACAGAAATGTTCGGATTCGGAGTCCAAAAATCCAAAAGTTCGGTACGAACCCTACATATAACTGCAAAAGTGAAGTGCATATATATTTTTCTTTGTGTACTGAAATAGGCCACTAAACGCTATTGCCACAAATAATTGCAACAGTAAAGTGATTGTATATTTTTCTTTCTGTACTGAAAGCTTTTACCACAAATAACTGCAACATTGAAGTGCTTATATATTTGTGTTTGTGTACTGAAATAGGCCAATAATCGGTTTCACCACAAATAACTGCAACAGTGAAGTTTATATATATATATATATATATATATATATATATTTCTTATTGTACTGAAATAGGCAACTAAACACTTTCAATACAAATAACTGCAACAGTAAAATTTGTATATATTTTTCTGTTTTTTACTTAAATACACCACTAAATGCTTTTACCACCAATAACTGCAACAATAAAAATTTGCACATATTTTGCATTTTGTACTGAAATAGTCCAAAACATATGACTGCAGAAGTGAACTGAGAATACATATTAATATTTTTACTTAAATATGCCACTAAACACTTTCACCATAAATAACTGCAACCATGAAGTTTTTTTATATATTTTTCTTATTGTAGTGAAATAGGCTGCTAAACGTTTTTAACACATATAACTGCAGAAGTGAACTGAGAATACATTTTTATTTTTTGTACTGATCTAGGCCATAAAAAGGCTGTCACCACAAATAACTGCAACAGTGAAGTGCGTATAAATGTTTTCTTTTTACACTGACATAGGCCACTAAACGCTTTCGCCACAAATAACTGCAATGGTGAAGTGTGTATCTATTTCTCTTTCTGTACTGAAATAAGCCACTAAACACATAAAAAAAAAATATAACTACAGAAGTAAACTGAGAATATATTTTTATTTTTGTATTAAAATATGCCACTAAACACTTTCACCACAAATAACTGCAACAGTGAAGTTTTTTATATATTTTTCTTTTTGTACTGAAATAAGTCTCTAAAGGCTATTGCCACAAATAACTGCAACTGTGAAGTGCATGTATATTTTTCTTTCTGTACTGAAAGCTTTTACCACAAATAACTGCAACATTGAAGTGCTTATATATTTTTCTTTCTGTACTGAAATAGTCCACTAAATGCTTTAACACATATAACTGCCGAAGTTAACTGAAAATATATTAACAATTTGAAAACTTAAATATGCCACTAAACGCTTTCACCACAAATAACTGCAACAGTGACATTTTTATATATTTTTCTTATTGTACTAAAAAGGAGATTTTTTGTGAAACTCACCTGTAAAATCTTTTTCTCGTCTTTTCCATTGGGGAACACAGACCATGGATATAGCTTAGGCCATTACTAGGAAGAGACACTATGCAAATAATAAAAAACAGCTCCTTCTCCACTGGCTATACCCCCATGCTCCAACAGGAGGACCTCAGTGCGTGCAAAAGCAGTAGGAGAAGGAGATCAGAGACCAAATATTAACAAGGAAAAGCAGAACCAAGGAACACCGCCATCGGGCCGTTAACCATAAGGTCTCACTAGAATAGAACCAACCCCTCCTGCAACAGACAAGAATGGGTGGGAGCTGTGTCCCCCAATGGAAAAGACGAGAAAAAGATTTTACAGGTGAGTTTCCATTCCATTGTGGGACACAGACCATGGGACGTCCTAGAGCAGTCCATGGGGTGGGAAGACCAGCACCTCCAGAGGGAAAACGGTCAACGCTTAAACGGGAACCACAGCCTGCAATACCTTGCACCCAAGGACAGCATCAGCCGACGACAAAGAGTAGTAGAACTTTGGTAGAACTTTGTAAAGGTATGTAAGGACGACAAGGTGGCCGCCTTACAAAGTTGTGATGTAGAAGCTCGATTGCGCCTGGCCCAGGAGGCCCCTGGTGGAGTGTGCGGTAACCCCCACTGGGGGAACCCTACCCCGGGATCGATAGGCCATGGCAATAGTCGACCGAATCCACCGAGCCACAGTGTCCTTAGAGGCCGCCAGACCATTACGAGGCCCCTTAGGAACCACAAAAAGGGAGTCCAAGCGACGATATGGGGCAGTAACCGACAGGTACACCTGTAAAGCATGGACAACATCCAGAGAATGGAGAGCGTGCTCCTTGGGGTTTGCCGGAGCTGGGCAAAAGGATGGCAGGACTATGTCCTCATTAAGGTGGAAGGCGGAGACCACCTTGGGCAAAAAGAAAGGGACAGGGAGCAGTACCACCTTGTCCTTGTGAAAGACCAAAAAGGGCTCCTTAGAGGAAAGGGCGGCCAGCTCCGATACCCTCCTGACAGAGGTGATGTCCACCAAAAAGACCACCTTCCAGGTGAGAATACTCAGAGAAATGTCCCTCAGGGGCTCAAAAGAAGCCACCTGGAGAGAAGACAGAACCTTTTTCAAATCCCAGGGGGGCAGAAGAGGGACATACGGAGGGACCGAATGCGCCGGAGACCGCTGAAAGAGAATGGCCAGAGCGGAGACCTGACCTTTCAGAGAGCTCAGGGACATTCCCATCTCAAGACCCGACTGAAGAAAGGAGAGGACCACCGGAACGGAGAAATGAAGGGGGAAAAAAGCCCATCTTCTCACAAAAGGCAAGAAAGGCCTTCCAGGTACGATAGTATATCCGGGAGGAAGCTGGTTTCCTGGCTTTGACCATGGTCTTCACGACAGAGTCCGAGAAGCCCCTCTTCTTCAAGATGGTGGTCTCAACAGCCACGCCATTAAACAAAGTGGTTGTAAATTCTGGTGGAAGAGAGGTCCTTGAGACAGTAGGTCCTCCCTGAGAGGAAAAGGCCACGGAACGTCCGCCAGCATCCAAGTGACCTCCGAGAACCAATCGGGGGTGATGAGGATGGTCGGGATTCCTTCTGCCGCGACCCTGCGAAGAACGTTTGGGAGTAGAGGCAATGGTGGGAAGACATAGAGGAGTGCAAAGTCTTGCCACGGAGACACCAGAGCGTTCTCCCCGTACGCCTCCGGATCCCGAGCTCGGGCCAGGAACATGGGAACCTTGTTGTTGAGCCTGGACGCCATCAAGTCCACGTCCAGGCGGCATCAATGGCGACAGAGGTCCTCGAATACGCCCGGATGCAGAGACCACTCTCCCGGATCCACCCTGTTGCGGCTGAAAAAATCCGCCATCCAGTTTTCGACCCCTGGGATGTATACTGCAGACAATATTGGAACGTGAGCCTCCGCCTACTGGAGGATCCTCTTCACCTCCTGCATCACCGGCCGGCTGCGGGTTACACCCCAATGGTGATTGATGTAGGCCACGGCTGTGGCATTGTCCAACTGGATTCTTACTGGGAGACCCGTTAGGAGGGGGGTCCAATGAGACAGAAAGAGGAAAATTGCTCTGAGCTCCAATATGTTGATCGGAAGGCGGGCTTCCACTTCTGACCACACCCCCTGAACCGTCCGAGCCTTGAGAACGCCGCCCCAACTCAGGAGACTGGCATCGGTGGTGACTACTGTCCACGAGATTGGGAGGAAGGATTTCCCCGAAGTCAGATTCTGAGGGGACAGCCACCACGAGAGTTCCATGCCAAACCGAGGAGGAAGGCAGATCCGACAGTCCAGACCCCTTGATGTCCTGTCCCAGAAGGACAGGATCGCCTGCTGCAGAGGCCGAGTGTGAAACTAGGCAAAGGGGACTGCCTCGAAGGAGGCCACCATAAGCCCCAGAACCTGAATGCACTCCTGGATGGAGAGACACGAGGAATGTAGAAGGCGAGACACGACTCCCGTATCCGTGAGAACTTGCAATCCGGGAGGAATACCTGGGCTGCAGTAGTGTCCATAATTATCCCCAGGAAGGTCACTCTCTTGGAAGGTTGGAGAAAGGACTTCGGGAAGTTGATCAGCCAGCCGAACTGTTGCAGAGTCTGAACAGTGATCCTGGCGCTGTCTTCGGCCTGGGGACGAGAAGGAGCCTTTATCAGACTGTCGTCCAGGTAGGGCAGCAAAGATATGCCCCTGGTACGGAGAAGCGCCATGATCGGCGCCACGATCTTTGTGAATACCCGTGGGGCTGTTGCCAGCCCAAAGGGAAGGGCAATGAACTGATAATGACGGTCGCCAATGGCGAAGCGCATGAACCTGTGGTGAGATTCTGCAATAGGAACATGCAGATATGCGTCCCGGATGTCCACTGATGCGAGGAACTCCCCTGGAAGAAGAGAAGCAATAACAGAGCGGAGGGATTCCATCCGGAACCTCCGCACCTGCAGGGACTTGTTTAACAGCTTCAGGTTTAGGACCAGACACACTGATCCCTCCTTCTTTGGCACTACAAAGAGATTTGAGTAGAAACCCGCCAGCGGAACTGGGACAACTACTCCCCTGACCAGAAGGGAAGAAACCGCTTGTAAATGGGCCGAGGCTCGGGCCGGATTCCCCGGAACACGAGACTGAAAGAAACGAATTCTATCTTGTAACCGGAAGTTACAATTTCCAGGGCCCAGGCGTCTTGAACGTGAGCTCTCCAAACATGCTGAAAGGAGAGCAGATGGCCCCCCACCAAGGCGCCCCTTCAGGCAGAGGACTGCTTGGGAGCTGCGGGGCGGGCAGAACTCCCCTGGAATTGTGCCTGCGGGCGCCAGGAAGGTTGAGGCTTAAAGGAAGGCTTCTTGCGGGAGTCTTGAGAGCCACCGGAGGAGGGGGCTGTCGCAGACCTGGAGGAGGAGAAGCGCCGAAAGGACTGGTTTCCAGAGCCAGAGGGCCGAGCTCTGAAGATGCGCTTGGATCTAGATTGGGGCTGGTGTGTGCTCTTGCCCCCCGTAGCATCAGAGATAATGTCATCCAGCTTAGCACCGAAGAGCCTGGAGCTCGCAAAGGGGAGGTTAGTGAGGGAGCGATTGGAGGAAACGTCAGCGTCTCAGACCTTCAACCAGACATCCCTGTGCTGCGTGACCGAGAGGGGTGAAATCCACGCAAAGAGAGTGCTGACGTCCAATGAGGCATCACAGAGGAATGTTGTCGCCTGGGACATCTGGAGGATGAAGTTTAGGGTGTCCGCAAAGGCATCCTGCTCCGCGAGGTCCTGATGATGGCGCTGCAACCACACCGAAAGCGCCCTGGCTAACCAGGCCGAGGCGAATGCAGGCCGCAGACCTGTGCCCGCCAGAGAGAAGATGGCTTTGTAAAGAGAGTCCAAATGACTGTCAATGGAGTCCTGTAGGGAGGACCCGTCCAGGACTGGTATTGCCGTATTCTTACCCAATCTGGCCACCAGCGGGTCGACCTTAGGAGGAGAAGACCACTGCTGCACGTTATCTATCGGGAAAGGATAAAGAGTATCCATGCGCCTTGTAGCAGAAAAACGGTGATTAGGGCATTCCCAAGCCTTAGAAAAAACCTTGGCGAACTCTCCATGAATGGGGAATGTGACAGCCTCCGGTTTTCTGGATTGGGAGAGGGGGAATTCCTGGCTACTAGGAGAAGGAGGTTCCCCCTGGATGTCAAAGGTGTCATGTACCGCCGTGACCAAGTCTGCCACCATGGTGGAGAGCTTAGGTGAGGGTTCCGGCTCCGTGTCCTCATTCGAGCCGGACCTTTCCCCTTCTGACCTGTAATCCCTGTGAGAGGGAGAGGCTGAACACGCTTCCAGGCGAGGAGGGGAAGCATTGTGCGGAAAAATTGCGCTCGCGCGGGAATATGAAAAAAGGCAGACCCCGGCTCTGAAAATGCCGCCAGGATACAAGGGACAAGAAGGAATCCCTACTCCCTCTCAACCAGCCGGCCCTCTCACAGGTAAGCCCTAAACAACCGTGTCACAGTGTGAGCACGGGGGGAGGGGAAGCTGCAGGAGAGCCGATGTACTTATCTGAGTCCTGCAGTCTTCACCCTCTGTTCAGGACCAGCATGGGGTCACCTCTTCAGTCATCTGGCATAAGGAGTGGCAGTGCACTGGATAAAGGGCAGGACTAGATGACCCCGGTTCTGGTAGGCCACCAGAGCTGCAGGTCAAGCCCGGTTTCACTTATCTTCTGGGGGGAAAAGGAGGGAGCCGGGGATGGCAATTCGACCCCGGCCTCGCTCCACTGAGAGACCAGGGAGGCACCATGCGACCCTGCGTCCTCTGTTTAGAAAAAAAACAAACAGGAGAAGAAAAAACTACAGGGACAACATGCAGGAGCAGGAGTGTCACCTCCTTATCCGACACTAAGCTAAAACTGAGCTCCTCCTATTGGAGCATGGGGGTATAGCCAGTGGAGGAGGAGCTGGAAAGAGGAGAGGAAATAGGTTACTAAACGCTTTTAATACAAATAACTGCAACAGTAAAATTTGCATATATTTTTCTTTTTCTACTGAAATACACCACCAACGCTTTTACCTCCAATAAAAATAATTTATATTTTTCTTTTTGTACTAAAATAGGCCATTAAACGATCTCACCACAAAAAACTGCAACAGTGAAATGCGTATATATTTTTATTTTTCTATTGAAATGGGCCACTAAACTATTCCAACAAATATAACTGCAAAAATGAACAGAGAATATAAATTAATTTGTTTACTTAAATTTGCCACTTAACACTTTCACCATAAATAAATGCAACCGTTAAGTTTTTATATATTTTTCTTTTTGTACTGAAATAGGCCGCTAAATGCTTTTAACACATATAACTGCAGAAGTGAACTGAGAATACATTTTTATTATTTGTACCGATATAGGCCACAAAAAGGCTTTCACCACAAATAACTGCAACAGTGAAATGCGTATATATTTTTCTTTTTATACTGACATAGGCCAGTAAACGCTTTTGCCACAAATAACTGCAACAGTGAAGTGCGTATCTATTTCTCTTTCTGTACTGATATAGGCCACTAAACACTTTCACCACAAATAACTGCAATGGTGAAGTGATTATCTAATTCTCTTTCTGTACTGAAATAAGCCACTAAACACATTCAAAAAATATAACTACAGAAGTAAATTGAGAATATATTTTTATTTTTGTACTGAAATAAGCCACTAAATGCTTTCACCAAAAATAACTGCAACAGTGAAATTTGTATATATTTTTCTTTTTGTACTGAAATACACCACTAAACGCATTTACCACAAATAACTGCAACAGTGAAATGTGTATAAATGTTTTAATTTTGTACTGAAATTGGCCACTAAGCGATTCCAATAAATATAACTGCAGACGTGAACTGAGAATATATTGACTTTTTATTTATTTAAATATGCCACTAAAAACTTTCACCATAAATAACTGCAACAGTGACGGTTTTATATATTTTTTCTTATTGTACTGAAATAGGCCACTATACACTTTTAACACATATAACTGCAAAAGTAATAAAAATATAGTTTTATTTTTGTACAAAAATAGGCCACAAAACACTTTCAACACATATAACTGCAACAGTGAAGTGCGTATATATTTTTCTTTCTCTTCTGACTATGAAATAGGCCACTAAATGCTTTTGCCACAAATAACTGCAACAGTGAAGTGCATATATATATTTTTTCTATACTATACTAGGCCACTAAACAATTTCATCACATATAACTGCAGAAGTGTACTGAGAATATATTTTAATTTTTGTACTGAAATAAGCAACTAAACACTTTCAATACAAATAACTGCAACAGTGAAGTGTGTATATATTTTTATTTTTGTACTGATAGCTTTTAACACAAATAACTGCAATAGTGAAGTGCGTATATATTTTTCTTTCTGTACTGAAATAGACCACTAAACACTATTGCCACAGATAACTGCAACAGTGAAGTGCATGTATATTTTTCTCTCTGTATTGAAATAGGCCACTAAACGCTTTCAACAAATATAACTGCAGAAATGATCTGAGAATATATTTTTATTTTTGTACTGAAATAGGCCACAAAATCGCTTTTACCACAAATAACTGCTACAGTGAAGTGTGTAAATATTTTTCTTTCTGTAGTGAACTAGGCCACTAAACAATTTTGCTTTCATCACAATTATCTACAACAGTGAAGTGGGTAAATATTTTACTTTCTGTACTGAAATAGGACATTAAACCCTTTTACCACAAGTAACTACAACAGTTAAGTGTGTATTTTTTTCTGTACAAAAATAGGCTAATAAACGCTTTTAACACATATAACTGCAGAAGTGAACTGAGAATATTTTTTTTTATTTTTGTACTGAAATAGGGCACTAAACGCTTTTACCACAAATAACTGCAACAGTAAAATTTGTATATATTTTTTCTTTTTGTACTGAAATACACCACTAAATGCTTTTACTACTAATATCTGCATCAATGAAATTCGTATATATTTTTCATTTTGTTCTGAAGTTGGCCACTAAACAATTCCAACACATATAACTGCAGAGGTGAACTGAGAATATACACTCACCTAAATAATTATTAGGAACACATGTTCTATTTCTCATTAATGTGATTATCTAGTCAACCATTCACATGGCAGTTGCTTCAATGCATGTAGGATTGTGGTCCTGGTCAAGACAATCTCCTGAACTCCAAACTGAATTTCAGAATGGGAAAGAAAGGTGGTTTAAGCAATTTTGAGCGTGGCATGGTTGTTGGTGCCAGACGGCCGGTCTGAGTATTTCACAATCTGCTCAGTTACTGGGATTTTCACGCACAACCATTTCTAGGGTTTACAAAGAATGGTGTGAAAAGGGAAAAACATCCAGTATGCGGCAGTCCTGTGGGCGAAAATGCCTTGTTGATGCTAGAGGTCAGAGGAGAATCGGCTGACTGATTCAAGCTGATAGAGCAACGTTGACTGAAATAACCACTCGTTACAACCGACGTATGCAGCAAAGCATTTATGAAGCCACAAAACGCACAACCTTGAGGCGGATGGGCTACAACAGCAGAAGACCCCACTGGGTACCACTCATCTCCACTACAAATAGGAAAAAGAGGCTACAATTTGCACGAGCTCACCAAAATTGGACTGTTGAAGACTGGAAAAATGTTGCCTGATCTGATGAGTCTCGATTTCTGTTGAGACATTCAAATGGTAGAGTCCGAATTTGGCATAAACAGAATGAGAACATGTATCTATCATGCCTTGTTACCACTGTGCAGGCTGGTGGTGGTGGTGTAATGGTGTGGGGGATGTTTTCTGGGCACACTTTGGGCCCCTTAGTGTCAATTGGCCATCTTTTAAATGCCACGGGCTACCTGAGCATTGTTTCTGACCATGTCCATCCCTTCATGACCACCATGTACCCATCCTCTGATGGCTACTTCCAGCAGGATAATGCACCATGTCACAAAGCTCAAATCATTTCAAGTTGGTTTCTTGAACATAGAAATGAGTTCACAGTACTAAAATGGCCCCCACAGTCACCAGATCTCAACCCAATAGAGCATCTTTGGGATGTGGTGGAACGGGAGCTTTGTGCCCTGGATGTGCATCCCTCAGATCTCCATCAACTGCAAGATGCTATCCTATCTATATGGGCCAACATTTCTAAAGCCTGCTATCAGCACCTTGTTGAATCAATGCCACGTAGAATTCAGGGAGTTTGAAGGCAAAAGGGGGTCCAACACCGTATTAGTATGGTGTTCCTAATAATTCTTTTGGTGACTGTATATTATTATTTTTTATGCCACTATACACTTTCACCATTAATAACTGCAACAGTGAAGTTTTTATATATTTTTCTTTTTGTACTGAAATAGGCCATCAAACACTTTTAACACATATAACTGCAGAATTGAACTGAGAATACATTTTTATATTTTTTACTGATATAGGCCACAAAAATGCTTTCACACAAGTAACTGCAACAGTGAAATGCATATATATTTTTCTTTTTCTGCTGAAATTGGCCACTACATGCTTTCACCACAAATAACTGCAACAATAAAGTACGTATATACTTTTCTTTTTGTTCTGAAATAGGCCACAAAAGGCTTTCACCACAAATGACTCCAACAGTAAAGTGCATATATATTTTTCTTTGTGTACTGAAATAGGCCTCTAAAAGCTTTCACCACAAATAACTGCAACAACGAAATGCGTATATATTTTTCTTTTTTGCACTGAAATAGTCCAATAAACACTTTCAACACATATAACTTCAACTGAAATTGAAATTAGAATATATTTTTATTTTTGTAATGATATAGGCCACTAAAAGTTTTCACCAAAAATAACTGCAATAGTGAAGTTTTTATGTTTTTCTTTTTGTACTGAAGTAAGCCGATAAATGCTTTTAACACATATAACTGCAGAAGTGAACTGAGAATACATTTTTATTTATTGTACTGCTATAGGCCACAAAAAGGTTTTCACCACAAATTACTGCAGCAGTGAAGTGTGTATATATTTTTCTTTTTATACTGACATAGGCCACTAAATGCTTTCGCCACAAATAACTGCAATGGTGAAGTGCGTATCTATTTCTCTTTCTGCACTGAAATAGCCCACTAAACACATTCAACACATATAACTACAGAAGTGAACTGAGAATTTATTTTTATTTTTGTAATGATATAGGCCACTAAACATTTTCACCACATATAACTACAACAGTGAAGTATATATATATATATATATATATATATATATATATATATATAGTTAAGGCTGCGTGCAGCCTGTAATTGTGGGTGGAGCGACTTACCCTATTTAAACCCCCTGGTCCAAGCAGGAGGGCGCCCGTTCTTTGATGTTCCGCCCGTCTGTGATGTCACTTCCGGTTTTGGCACCTGCTGTGACATCACTTCCGGTTTCGAGTCCTCGTGGAATGCAGTTCACGGCGCCTCTGGTAAGTTGGTCCCGGCTGGGTAGCCGAGCCCTGTTGGAAGTGCGGACGCACCCCCGCTTCTCTCCCTGCAGCCTAGCAGAGTATCACCGCTCTGCGGCCCGGGTGGACGCGCCTGCCACCTGCACCTCGTGTTACACCGATTCACAGCCCGGCCGGTAGCTCCACATCAGGCCCCCTGCCTCACACCGGCTGCCGGAGCATGCATCGCCCAGTCGCCTCCCCCCTCCAGGTATCGGGCACCTCCGGCGAATGCGCCGCAAGTTGGTGCGGCACGGCCCGGGAAAAAGGGGGGCAGACGGGGACGGCGCCGCAGGTGTGAATGTTGGGGCCGTTGTTGTAGGCTCTATACTGAATACTTTTGGGTTGTTGTGGCTGCCAGGGAAGGTTGGCACTGTGGCAGTCATGCCTTCTTCCTGATTGTCTTACCCGGTGCGGGGGTCCCGGGCGGCAGGACTAGCAGCACAGCCGCCCTGTCTGCAGTGGGCGCCGCTTCTCCGTGCGGGCGAGTCGATGGCTGCCTGGCTGTTGGCCTTCTGCCCTTAACCCCCGGACTGCTGAGAAAAGGGAAGATTGTGATTTACTGCCAGGTGCAGGCCCCGGTCACCCTGGGCTCCTATGCCAATCACGCTATTGCGTTTGTAAATCTTCACCCCCTGGGGGCTGGGGGCTGTGGTATTCCTTGAATTCAGGGGCCAGGTGTTCCCTGAACCTCTCAGGATTACAGCTGCTCTAAAATTGCCCAGGGGTCCCGTCTTCCCTGAATCGCTCAGGTGTGATGTCATTCCTGATACCGCTCAGGTGTCACTTGTTCCCCGACCCGCTCTGATGTTATGTCATCCCTGTAACCACCGAGTGTCATATGTTCCCTGAATCGCTTAGGGTTATGTCTTCCCTAAAGTCGCTCAGGTGTAATGTCTTCCCTGAATCGCTCAGGTGTAATGTCTTCCCTGAATCGCTCAGGTGTAATGTCTTCCCTGAATCGCTCAGGTGTAATGTCTTCCCTGAATCGCTCAGGTGTAATGTCTTCCCTGAATCGCTCAGGTGTAATGTCTTCCCTGAATCGCTCAGGGGTAATGTCTTCCCTGAATCCCTCAGGGGGTAATGTCTTCCCTGAATCCCTCAGGGGGTAATGTCTTCCCTGAATCCCTCAGGGGGTAATGTCTTCCCTGAATCCCTCAGGTGTAATGTCTTCCCTGAATCGCTCAGGTGTAATGTCTTCCCTGAATCGCTCAGGTGTAATGTCTTCCCTGAATCGCTCAGGTGTAATGTCTTCCCTGAATCGCTCAGGGGTAATGTCTTCCCTGAATTGCTCAGGGGTAATGTCTTCCCTGAATCGCTCAGGGGTAATGTCTTCCCTGAATCCCTCAGGGGGTAATGTCTTCCCTGAATCCCTCAGGGGGTAATGTCTTCCCTGAATCCCTCAGGGGGTAATGTCTTCCCTGATTCCCTCAGGGGGTAATGTCTTCCCTGAATCCCTCAGGGGGTAATGTCTTCCCTGAATCCCTCAGGGGGTAATGTCTTCCCTGAATCCCTCAGGGGGTAATGTCTTCCCTGAATCCCTCAGGGGGTAATGTCTTCCCTGAATCCCTCAGGGGGTAATGTCTTCCCTGAATCCCTCAGGGGGTAATGTCTTCCCTGAATCCCTCAGGGGGTAATGTCTTCCCTGAATCCCTCAGGGGGTAATGTCTTCCCTGAATCCCTCAGGGGGTAATGTCTTCCCTGAATCCCTCAGGGGGTAATGTCTTCCCTGAATCCCTCAGGGGGTAATGTCTTCCCTGAATCGCTCAGGTAGTATGGCTCCTCGGATCGCTCAGGTGTAATGTCTTCCCTGAATCGCTCAGGTGTAATGTCTTACCTGAATCGCTCAGGTAGTATGGCTCCTCGGATCGCTCATGTGTTATGTCTCCCCTAAACCACTCAAGTGTTATGTCTTCTGGTGTCATGTTTTTCCCCGAGTCACAGGTGTCATGTTCCCGGAATCGCAGGTCATGTCTTCCCAGAATCACTCGCTCAGGTGTCATGTTTTTCCTCAAATCGCATGTGTCATGTTCCCGGAATCGCAGGTGTCATGTTTTTCCCCAAATCGCAGGTGTCATGTTCTCGGAATCGCAGGTGTCATGTTTTTCCCCAAATCGCAGGTGTCATGTTTTTCCCCAAATCGCAGGTGTCATGTTTTTCCCCAAATCGCAGGTGTCATGTTCTCGGAATCGCAGGTGTCATGTCTTCCCTGAATCATTCAGGTTTGTCTTCCCTGATTCGCTCAAGCGTCATGTTTTTCTCCAAATCACAGGTGTCATGTTCCCAAAATCGCATGTGTCATGTCTTCCCTCAATCGCTCAGGGTTATGTTTTCTCCAAATTGCAGGTGTCATTTACCCAAGAATTGCATGTGTCATGTCTTCCCTGAATCGCTCAGGGTTATGTTTTCTTCAATTCACAGGTGTCATGTTCCCAAAAATTAATTGGTGAAATGAGGGGGCACACACACCAGGGAAACAATTGATGGATGAATAATTAATATTTATTACTCTAAAAACACTCCCCTAAAAAGATATATATAAAACATACATAAAGGGTATAAATAACAACCTATAATTCATGTGTATTTAAATCCACTGGTATAGATGATAATGTCCACTGTTCAACTGCAGTGCTCTGGATACTATTGTGGGTACAATAAAATAAAGTTCATCCAAATGATTACCCAATTCGTACTGTGCTATAAAAGATGTATAGTGGCACAGAATGGTACGAAGTATCCAGAAGATGGCACCAACGGGTGTATTCAATTCAAATGCAATGGAACAATACTGCTGATTGGATAGCAATGTCCAGTATAACATACAGACGTGGACAAAATTGTTGGTACCCTTTGGTCAATGAAAGAAAAAGTCACAATGGTCACAGAAATAACTTTAATCTGACAAAAGTAATAATAAATTAAAATTCTATAAATGTTAACCAATGAAAGTCAGACATTGTTTTTCAACCATGCTTCAACAGAATTATGTAAAAAAATAAACTCATGAAACAGGCATGGACAAAAATGATGGTACCCCTAACTTAATATTTTGTTGCGCAACCTTTTGAGGCAATCACTGCAATCAAACGCTTCCTGTAACTGTCAATGAGACATCTGCACCTCTCAGCAGGTATTTTGGCCCACTCCTCATGAGCAAACTGCTCCAGTTGTGTCCGGTTTGAAGGGTGCCTTTTCCAGACTGCATGTTTCAGCTCCTTCCAAAGATGCTCAATAGGATTGAGGTCAGGGCTCATAGAAGGCCACTTTAGAATAGTCCAATTTTTTCCTCTTAGCCATTCTTGGGTGTTTTTAGCGGTGTGTTTTGGGTCATTGTCCTGTTGCAAGACCCATGACCTGCGACTGAGACCAAGCTTTCTGACACTGGCTAGTACATTTCTCTCTAGAATTCCTTGATAGTCTTGAGATTTCATTGTACCCTGCACAGATTCAAGACACCCTGTGCCAGACGCAGCAAAGCAGCCCCAGAACATAACAGAGCCTCCTCCATGTTTCACAGTAGGGACAGTGTTCTTTTCTTGATATGCTTCATTTTTTCGTCTGTGAACATACAGCTGATGTGCCTTGGCAAAAACTTCGATTTTTGTCTCATCTGTCCACAGGACATTCTCCCAGAAGCTTTGTGGCTTGTCAACATGTAGTTTGGCATATTCCAGTCTTGCTTTTTTATGATTCGTTTTCAACAATGGTGTCCTCCTTGGTCGTCTCCCATGTAGTCCACTTTGGCTCAAACAACGACGGATGGTGCGATCTGACACTGATGTTCCTTGAGCATGAAGTTCACCTTGAATCTCTTTAGAAGTCTTTCTAGGCTCTTTTGTTACCATTCGGATTATCCGTCTCTTAGATTTGTCATCAATTTTCCTCCTGCGGCCACGTCCAGGGAGGTTGGCTACAGTCCCATGGATCTTAAACTTATGAATAATATGTGCAACTGTACTCACAGGAACATCTAGTTGCTTGGAGATGGTCTTATAGCCTTTACCTTTAACATGCTTGTCTATAATTTTCTTTCTGATCTCTTGAGACAGCTCTTTCCTTTGCTTCCTCTGGTCCATGTCGAGTGTGGTACACACCATATCACCAAACAACACAGTGATTACCTGGAGCCATATATATAGGCCCAATGGCTGATTACAAGGTTGTAGACACCTGTGATGCTAATTAGTGGACACACCTTGAATTAACATGTCCCTTTGGTCACATTATGTTCTGTGTTTTCTAGGGGTACCATCATTTTTGTCCATGCCTGTTTCATGAGTTTATTTTTTTACATAATTCTGTTGAAGCATGGTTGAAAAACAATGTCTGACTTTCATTGGTTAACATTTATAGAATTTTAATTTATTATTACTTTTGTCAGATTAAAGTTATTTCTGTGACCATTGTGACTTTTTCTTTCATTGACCAAAGGGTACCAACAATTTTGTCCACGTCTGTATATGAATATATGCACAGATCCGCAGATTACTCACAGTGTCCAGCTGCTTGCAGTCTCCCAGTCTCACCCGGTCTCACCCCTCCTTGTTGCACGGCTGTAGCGCTGATTTTCCAGGTAGCCGAGCACGGCCGTCTGTGGCGTCCCACGTGACCTAATGCTCTGGGGTTCCGGGCGGACGCTTAGATGACGTCACTGCTATGCGGCGGTAATTTCAAATCTGATAGCGGATCTCATGTGCTGGCAACTTGATATTCTGTTTCTTTATTCTTTATTCTTTTGCTTTCCTTGAATCCACGCTCACTCCACAATGCCAGACGCGTTTCGGGGTCTTACGCCCCTTCCTCAGTGGCCACCGAGTGAGTGGATTCTCACTCCTTATATATGGTGTATACCCTCCCACAATAGCACTATCTTCAGCTTGTTTCAATATGTGGGATGGATTTAATTACTGCTGCTTTTCAATGTTAGATTCACATTTAGAACATGGTTAAAAACATACATATATACTCCCCATTCATTGATTTATTATAAAACATATTTATATATATATATGAGGTATAAGAATATAATTATAAACATATATATATAGAAAATTTCTATATAAAATTATAAAAATATAAAAAAATAAAAATATTTTAGAGTTAGGACTGCAAGGTCAAAACTGCGTTTTTTAGAAAAAACCGCATTGAAAGCGCAACAATATAAAATGCGCTCTCCCTGCGGTTTCTGCATTCCTATGTTATATAAAGTCAGGCAAATTGAACCCAGATTCAGTCATTATAATCTAAATCCTATACATGGCTAATTGCATTTCATGTTCAGGGTAGTTGACAGTCGTATATAGGAGGAGTTGTCTGGTGGGGAGGAGAATCACAGTGTCAATTACTGACCCTCCTGCGATCTCTCATCTCCACCGGACAACCCCCCATCACTCACAGGAACCCGAACACCTCCATCTCAGCATTGAGACCCTTCGGAATGATGGTGTCATACTCGAAAATTCATGTTCCCAAAAATTGCATGTGTCATGTCTTCCCTAAGTGACTCAGGGGTCAGGTCCCCTGAATTGCTCTGGTGTTGTGCCTCCCCTTAGTCACTTAGGGGTAATGTTCCCTGAATCGCTCAGGTCTTGTGTGTTCCCTGAATCGCTCAGGTCTTGTGTGTTCCCTGAATCGCTCAGGTCTTGTGTGTTCCCTGGATCGCTTGGGTCTTGTGTGTGTTCCCTGATTCGCTCAGGTGTCATGTATTCCCTGAATCACTCAGGTGCCATGTTCTCCCTGATTCGAGTTTTGTTTTTCCTACCTCTTCCAGGTCGGTTGTTTCCCAGGTTGCATATTTTCCTGAACAGTCTGGTTATGTATTCCTCTGATTCACTCAGGTCAGGTTTGCCTGATTCACCCAGGCTTCTGTTTTTCCCTGGTCCCCCAGTGGGTAGGTAGTGGCTAGGTCCAACCAGGTTCAAGGTACTGCCCGACCCACCCAGGTGTCCATCCTCCTTATGAAGGTGTATGTAATTGCCTGCTTTGCTCATGATTCAGTGTATCGCCCGAATTACGAGGGTTCCTTGCATCAGCCTGTAATTCTCGGGGGTTTGTTCAGCAGCGTCCGGCTGGTTCCTGGTTACCCGACTCGTGTCTGGATTCCTGTTTTCCACAGGTTTGTTGCATGCGGCGCAACTTCGGGCTCTTATTCTGGCTGTCCAGGGTCACCCAGCAGTTGGCCACGGTGCCCAGGCTGCATCCTGGTTCTCCGTCGCCTCTTTCCAGTGCCACCAGATCACACCTCTCTCCGGGTCTCGTGTCAACGCAAGCATATCGCTCAGGTTTGTATTTCCTGTCTTCAGGTTGCCGGTATTTCCAGGCGGTATGTTTTTCCTGATTCACCCAGGTTACGTATTTCCCTGAATCACTCAGGTTTTGTATTTTCCTGTCTTTCAGGTTGGCGGCATTTCCAGGTTGTGTGTATTTTCTTGATTCACTCAGGTTATGTATTCCCTGAATCGCTCAGGTCTTTTTTCCCACAGGTTGTTCGCATTTGCCTGATTCGCTCAGGTCTTTTTTCCGCAGGTGTTCGCATTTGCCTGAATCGCTCAGGTCTTTTGTCCCACAGGTTGTACGCAGTTGCCTGAATTGCTCAGGTCTTTTCCCTCTGGTGGTACACATTTGCCTGAATCACTCAGGATCCGATATATTTGGCTGAAACGCTCGGGGTTTTCCAGCAGTATCCAGTGGTTCCTGTTTACCCGGTTCGGGTTCCGCATGTTGAATCCCTGATTGCATTGGATCCGGGTTCATCACGGGGGTTTGGACATGGTCAACCATTATCTCGACAATTGTTGTTACATCAGGTATTGTACTCTGCTCCCACTCAAGCGGCATTTGCCTGTTCATTGCTACGTCATAGGCAGTCTGCACCCTGATTCCTGATCATCAAGGGACCTCAGGGTGTCCCCTCGGGCTGGGCTAGTTGCTCCAGCTTTCGCCAGGCTTGAGACCCCCATGGCGGCCGCCAAGCTGGGTAAGATCCAAGCCGCCGTTTCATCCGCGCCTTCTTCCAGGGTCCTGTCCAAGTGGGAGCTCCAGTCCCTGTTAGGGTTCCTCACCGTGCATTTACGATCATGCCCAGGGCAGGTCTTTCACTTCCCGGCTCCTCAGTCTCCAAAAAAAAACAAAAAAAACACCCATCCTCGGGGGGAGGTGGGGGAGGTCACGTTTCATTGCCACACGCACCGCCACCTGTCATTTAACACCGTCAAGCTGTATTTGGCCGGCATTCAACACCATCGGATGCTCGGCGACCCCTCTGCCAAATCCATTTTTCGTATCAGGCCATCAAGCCACCCTCAGGGTTAGCGCGGCGGTCCAGGTGCGTAGGCAACCAGTGTCAGGCGAGCTTTCCGCAGATTGTCCGTAGCCCTAGACGGTCTCCCTTTTGGGCACTCGGCAAGCATCATCACCAAAGCAGCCATGTACCTAGGGTTCTATGGGTTCTTAGACCCGGGGAGTTCACCTGCGGCACGGTCAACCGAGCGACCCTGCTCAGGCGACATCTCGCCTGGCATTCGGTCCATTTTATACTGTCCATCCCAGCCACCAAGTCCAATCAGGCTGGTCCTCCCACCGAGGTAGAGTTCTTCCCCACGGCCAACTGTTGATGTCCCATCAAGACGCTCCAAGAGTTCTGGCCTCACTCCGGTATCCCGCGTTAGACGACCCGTTGCTCCCGATTAATGGTAGGCCCCCCTTCTTCGGCCCAGTTTGTCTCCAATATCCGCACCCTGGCGGCAGGGTTGGGGTTCGACCCTAGCACGGTATCCGGGCACTCCTCTCATGAAGGGGCCGCTTCCGCAGCATCTAGCCACCAGGTACCAGCACACGTCATCCACAAGGTGGGTCGTTAGCGGTCGTCCTGCTACGCAAGGTACATTCCCAATCCACGATTTGAGATTGCCGGAGCCTTTCGTTCTTTGGGCTTTATGGGTTCCATGATGCTCCAATAAATACATTGCACCCTACTCTGGGCCGGTTCTCTTTGCCCACTTATCTAGGCCTTACCTCGTCACTGGCACCGGGCACACTCCAGCCAGTTGGTTCAGGGCAGTACATAGGCATGCCTACTCTGTTCCTCGATTAGCTCCTACCACAAATAGTTAAGGCTGCGTGCAGCCTGTAATTGTGGGTGGAGCGACTTACCCTATTTAAACCCCCTGGTCCAAGCAGGAGGGCGCCCGTTCTTTTCCCCTCCCTCCCATCCCCTTTTTCATTCACTCCTTCTGGGTGGCCCACTTATCTAGGCCTTACCTCGTCACTGGCACCGGGCACACTCCAGCCAGTTGGTTCAGGGCAGTACATAGGCATGCCTACTCTGTTCCTCGATTAGCTCCTACCACAAATATATATATATATATTTGTGTGAGGCGCTTACGGTAGTACAGTGAAGAACCCTAGGAAATCAGGGAATAAGCGTAGTCGGTTGTGGTGTGCCGAAACCGAGGATGAGGTAGGCCTGAGAAAGAAGAGGGCCCACCCAAGGATAGAGATATGGAAGAAATGAGTTGTGAATGAGTGGAGTGGTGGGAGGGTCAAAGCTCAGACCTCGGATGGTGCAGGAGCCAGGTAAAGGGGGTGCCCTAAATAGGCTGGAGGCGGACCTCAGCCCCTCCCACAAATCCAGGCAAACTGCCTTCACACTTGTGTGAGGCGCTTACGGTAGTACAGTGAAGAACCCTAGGAAATCAGGGAATAAGCGTAGTCGGTTGTGGTGTGCCGAAACCGAGGATGAGGTAGGCCTGAGAAAGAAGAGGGCAAAAATGAAATAACCAGTTATTGTAGTCAAATATACATGAATAGCTCAACCCGACATGCTTTGGAAAGTATCTCTTAACTCTTGTGTTGGATTGGGAATGTATCGCGAGTAAGCGGATGACTTCCAGCGCCCCAATTCCCGATGACATGAGTAGGGGCGTTGGCACTGGAGGCCGTGGATGCGGCTCCAAAGCGAAAGGAGTGCCCTGAGTAGTTGGCTGCGTGAGGCCCAGTTGTGTGAGGGATGACCTGACAAGGGTCATGAAGGTGGTGGTGGTGAGTACCGAACCATGTAGTGAAGTAGCGGTTGAGAGGGTAGAACTTGTGACGTTGTCTGTAAGCATCCAGAACCCTGACTGGACACCATCTGTTGTGCGTGGGGTGATATGAAATGTTGACGGGTAAGTGCTGACTACTCTAGGAGTGAGGTAAGGTCAGGACGTAATGATCCATGTGTTTGCCAAGTGGGAGACAAGAAGACAAGGTGTGGCTTGGGTCGTGTAGGTTGTGGTGAATTCCCCGGGCCTCAGGAACCGTAAAAGGCCAAGTAAATTTCTGTTTTGAGGATGGAGTTGGTATCTGCTTCAGAAGGCTTGGCGTCTAGTAATTCAGATGATGCCTCGAAAATATGATTGTTAACGGGTAGCCTCTGGGCAGGACGTGCGGGTTCCGCTTCCGAAAACCTCTGAGTATGGTTTTGATCTGGTGAGAGGCCACGCAACTGATGTTATTAGGGTGTAAGATTTGGGGTGTATGTGCGGCACCCCTCGGCTCCCCCTCCCCCCCGCACAGCGCACGCGTAAAATGCACGGTGTAAAATGCCAGTGAGATGGAGTATGATGGCGTTGTATGACATTTGAGTTTAAGGTGGCAAAAAGAAGCAACCCCAGAAGAGAAGACATGACAAAAGGGGGGGTGATGTTGTGCCCCAGGAGGAATCTGACAACCTAGAAATTAAAAGTCAGAGAAAATGATAACGTGAGGGAGACTCTAATGGCGCAAGCCATGCGTGCGAGTCACCACAAGATAATGTATTGCAAGCCACAGATGACCGAGCCATGCGAGCGGGTCTGAAGGCAGAAAAGACATGGAACCTGCTGGTTGTGGGACCACGCAGCCGGCCTCGACTGGCGGAGTTATGTGTGTGGAATTTGAATGGGGAAGCGATACGTGAGACTCTAATGGCAGAGCCATATGTGTGAAAGTTGACAGAGAAGCCATGCGTGAGAGACTCTAATGGCGGAGCCATGCGTGAGAGACTCTAATGGCGGGGTCGTGTGTGTGAAATTGAATACGGAGAAGCCATGCGTGCGAGACTCTAATGGCGGAGCCATGCGTGAGAGACTCTAACGGCGGGGTCGTGTGTGTAAAATAACAAGGAGAAGCCATGCGTGAGAGACTCTAATGGCGAAGCCATGCGTGAGAGACTCTAATGGCGGGGTCGTGTGTGTGAAATTAATACGGAGAAGCCATGCGTGAGAGACTCTAATGGCGGAGCCATGCGTGAGAGACTCTAATGGCGGGGTCATGTGTATGAGATATATGCGGAGAAGCCATGCGTGAGACTCTAATGGCGGAGCCATATGTATGAACATTAATACGGAGAAGCCATGCGTGAGAGACGCTAATGGCGGAGCCATTCGTGTAAAAATAATACGGAGAAGCCATGCGTGAGAGGCTCTAATGGCGGGGTCATGTGTGTGAAATTAATACGGAGAAGCCATGCGTGAGACTTTAATGGCGGAGCCATGCGTGAGAGACTAATGGCGGAGCCATATGTGTAAATGCGGAGAAGCCATGCGTGAGAGACTCTAATGGCAGAGCCGTGCGTGAGAGATTCTACTGGCGAAGCCATATGTGTGACACCAACGGAGAAGCCATGCGTGAGACTAATGGCAGAGTCATATGTGTAACCTAACACGGCAAAGTGATGCGTGAGAGACTCTAATGGCGGAGTTATGTATGTAACACTGAACGGAGAAGCCATGCGTGAGACTAATGCGGAGTCATGTGTGTGACACTAAAACGGAGAAGCCATACGTGAGAAAACTCTAATGGCAGAGTCATATGTGAGAGACTCTAATGGCAGAGTTATTGTGTGAAACCAACGGCGAAGTGATGCGAGAGAGTCTCTAATGGCGGAGTTATTGTGTGAAACCAACGGCGAAGTGATGCGTGAGACTCTAATGGCGGAGTTATAAGTGTGACCTAAATGACGAAGTAATGCATGAGAGTCTATAATGGCGGAGAAATGTGTGTAAAACTAAACGGCGGAGTAATGCGTGAGAGTCTGTAATGGCGGAGAATTGTGTGTAGCCTAAAACGGCGAAGTAATGCGTGAGAGTCTGTAATGGCGGAGAAATGTGTGTGAAACTAAACGGCGAAGTAATGCGTGAGAGTCTGTAATGGCGGAGAATTGTGTGTAACTAAAACGGCGAAGTAATGCGTGAGAGTCTGTAATGGTGGAGAAATGTGTGTGAAACTGAACGGCGAAGTAATGCGTGAGAGTCTGTAATGGCGGAGAAATGTGTGTGAAACTAAACGGCGAAGTAATGCGTGAGAGTCTGAAATGGCGGAGAATTGTGTGTAACTAAAACGGCGAAGTAATGCGTGAGAGTCTGTAATGGCGGAGAATTGTGTGTAACCTAGAACGGCGAAGTAATGCGTGAGAGTCTGTAATGGCGGAGAAATGTGTGTGCAACTAACCGGCGAAGCAATGCGTGAGGGACTCTAATGGCGGCGTTATGTGTGAAAACTGAAACGGAGAAGCCATGTGTGAGACTAATGGCGGATTTGTATGTGAAACACTAAAATGGAGAAAGCCATGCGCGAGAGACTCTAATGGCGGAGCCAGGCGTGAGACTCAAATGCGGGGTCGTATGTGTGCAACTGAACCAGAGAAACCATGCGTGGGAGACTAATGGTGGAGTCGTGGGTGCGTGCTAAACCGGAGAAGACCCGCGTAGGACCAAATGGCGGAGTGCTGCGAGTGAAACTAAAACGGAGAAGCCATGCGTGGGCGACTAATGGCAGAATTAAAAAAAATTTTAATTTTTTTTTTTTATTTATTTATTTATTTTTTATTATTATTTATTTATTTCTTTATTTATTTTTTATTATTTATTTATTTATTGATTTTTTTTTTTTTTTTTTCATATGGCGGGTTTTTTTTTTTTTTTTTTTTTCCTTTCCATATGGCGTTTTTTTTTTTTTTTTTTTTTTTCCTCCATGGGTTTTTTTTTTTTTTTTTTTTTTTCTATATGGCGGGTTTCTTTGGTGATTGTGTGATGCGTTTTGAATGGTGTGGATTTTTATTGTGGTGCGAAATGAGCCCCCGTGACGTGGAGGAAGGTGTGATTCGCAGACGGCGGTTTTTTTTTGTTTTATTTTTTTCCATATGGCGTTTTTTTTTTTTTTTTTTTTTTTTTTTTATGTGGCGGGTTTTTCTGTTTTTCCATATGGCGGGTTTATATATTTTTTTTTTTTTTTTTTTTTTTTCGTTTCTATTTTCCCATGCGGGTTGTTCTGGTGGTTGTGTGAAGCGTTTAAGGTTTTTATTGCGGTGGATTTTGGTACATGGATGTGGCGCCCCCCTCCTGAATGTGCTGGCTGATGGAGGGGAGCGGTAGCCGAATCTTGAGGTGCCTGGTGCAGGGGTGTATGTGCGGCTCCCCCTCCCCCCCGCACAGCGCACGCGCGCGGCATCCGGCCGGCCGCCGGTCACCGCGCATGCGCCGCGGCCGCGCACGCGCCGCGCATGCGCAAACCGGGCGTCGGGACGCGGCGGACGCCATTGGCAGCGTGGCAGGAGGACGGAGACGCGGGGAAGAGAGGGACCGTGGTACTGGTGTGGTGTGTGGAGGGGGAGCGTGGGGCGGTCGGGTTGCGGTTAGCAACTGGTGACTGTGAGAGGGCGGGCGTGCCGCTGAGCTGGGCGAGGGGAACAACTTATCCAACAAAAGTAACAGATGGTGTGGATTTTTATTGTGGTGCGAAATGACGGGTTTTAAAATGAAGGGGGCTGTTGTGGTGGGGGGTGTGGGTGTGATGGGGAACAGTCTGAGCCCCTCCTGGGTTGCGCCGCCTGGGGGAGGGGGGCAGTGGCTGCAGCCTGGGGCAGAGTATTGTGGTATGGACCGGGGCCGAGCAGACCTGTGGCGGCCCCCTCCCCACACACCAGCCGCACCAGCGGACGGCCGTCGGGATACCGCGCATGCGCCGACGCCGCCGCGCATGCGCAGTACCCCGGCCGCGCGTGCGCAGACCAGGGACCGGGACGCGGGCGGCCGCCATCGGCAGCGCGGCAGGAGAAGCAGCGGGATGGGCCGGTGCAGCGGTGGGGAGAACGAGGAAGTCCGTAGCAGCAGCGCTGAATGTGGAGGGGGAGAATGTGTGGTGCTGCTGGAACGAGCCAACCTGTGGGCAAGTGTGAGTGTTTGTGAACATGCCGCTGTGATGAACGAGGGGAGGCATGATGTGAAATGAGCAGGAATGGGGGGGGGGGGTGAGCCCAGGAGACAACCTGCCTGCTTGCTGCAGGGGTACAGACCGGAGTGGTGGTGTGGTGTGACCAATCTTCATGTGAACAAGCCTGCTAGACATGAAATGATGGTGACTGTGACGAAAATTGTGACCTGAATGTGTGTGAGAGAGATGTTGGTGAGGAGGGGAAACGGCGTTGGTGGCCGCCATGGGAACCTGGTACACGTGCTGGTGGTGCTAGGAGTGGGGATGCGGTGTGGTACGCGTGCATGCATGACCGGAAATGGAGGCAGACATGAAAACCGTGACTTGGAGTGAAACTGTGACATGGTTGAAATGAAAATAGTGAAATGAATTGAGCTAGTACAGGGGGCAACCGTGAGGCCCTGTGCTGTACCGCAGACATGAAATGATAGTGACTTGTAACGAGAATTTGTGACATGAGTGCAAAGTTTGGTGAAATGAAATGAGCCGGTACAGGGGGCAACCGTGAGGCCCCAGCTGTACCGTATGGATGACTCATAGTATACCGGGCAAACGTGACCCACAGTGAACCGAGTAACGCAAAACTTCCAAGACTCAGCAACTCGCAGGTAACTCTCCAGTAACTCCACCAGCGACTTCCTCCTTCAAAGCTCAGACCTCGGATGGTGCAGGAGCCAGGTAAAGGGGGTGCCCTAAATAGGCTGGAGGCGGACCTCAGCCCCTCCCACAAATCCAGGCAAACTGCCTTCACACATATATATATATATTTTTTTTTTCTTTTTTTTTCTTTCAGTACTGAAAGATTTTTCCACAAATAACTGCAACATTAAAGTGCTTATATATTTTTCTTTGTGTACTGAAATAGTCCACTAAACGCTTTCCCCACAAATAACGGCAACAGTGAAGAGCTTATATATTTTTTCTTTCTGTACTGAAATAGTCCACTAAACACTTTCAACACATACAGTCAGGTCCATAAATATTAGGACAGCAACACAAGTCTAACATTTTTGGCTCTTTGCACCACCACAATGGATTTGAAATTAAATGAACAAAATGTGCTTTAACTGCAGATGATCAGCTTTAATTTGCGGGTATGTACATCATAATCAGGTGAACGGTGTAGGAATTACAACAGTTTGCATATGTGCTTCCCACTTGTTAAGGAACTAAAAGTAATGGGACAGAATAATAATAATAAATTAAACTTTCACTTTTTTAATACTTGGTTGCAAATACTTTGCAGTCAATTACAGCCTGAAGTTTCATCCCTGGTGATGCTCTGTCGGGTCTCTACTGCAACTGTCTTCAGTTCCTGCTTTTTCTTGGGAAATTTTCCCTTCAGTTTTGTCTTCAGCAAGTGAAATGCTCAATCGGATTCAGGTCAGGTGATTGACTTGGCCATTGCATACCATTCCACTTCTTTCCCTTAAAAAACTCTGGTTGCTTTTGCAGTATGCTTTGGGTCATTGTCCATCTGCACTGCAAAGCACCGTCCAATGAGTTCTGAAGCATTTTGCTGAATATGAGCAGATAATATTGCCCGAAGCACTTCAATAATTCATCCTGCTGCTTTTGTCCGCAGTCACATCATCAATAAATACAAGAGAATCAGTTCCATTGGCAGCCCTACATGCCCACGCCATGACACTACCACCACCATGCTTCACTGATGAGGTGGTATGCTTAGGATTATGAGCAGTTCCTTTCCTTTTCCATACTCTTCTCTTCCCATCACTCTGGTACAAGTTGATCTTTTGCCTCATCTGGCTATAGGATGTTGTTCCAGAACTGTGAAGGTTTTTTTTAGATGTCGTTTGACAAACTCTAATCCGGCCTTCCTGTTTTTGAGGCTCACCAATGGTTTACATATTGCGGTGAACCCTCTGCATTCACTTTGGTAAAGTCTTCTCTTGATTGTTGACTTTGACACACATACACCTACCTCCTGGAGAGTGTTCTTGATCTGGCCAACTGTTGTGAAGGGTGTTTTCTTCACCAGGGAAAGAATTCTTCAGTCATCCAAAACAGTTGTTTTCCGTCATCTTCCGTGTCTTTTGGTGTTGCTGAGCTCACTGGTGCATTCCTTCTTTTTAAGAATGTTCCAAACAGTTGTTTTGGCCATGCCTAATGTTTTTGTTATCTCTCTGATGGGTTTGTTTTTGTTTTTTCAGCCTAATGATGGCTTGCTTCACTGATAGTGACAGCTCTTTGGATCTCATCTTGAGAGGTGACAGCAACAAATTCCAAATACAAATACCACACTTGAAATGAACTCTGGACCTTTTATCTGCTCATTGTAATTGGGATAATGAGGGAATAACACACACCTGAGAACATATTTTTATTTTGTACTAAAATAGGCCACTAAACTTTTTCACCACATATAAGTAAAGAAGTGAACTGAGGATATATTTTTCTATTTTACTGAAATTGGCCACTAAACTCTTTTACTGCAAATAACTATGGTGAACTATGTACATATTGTTCTTTTTGTACTGAAATACATCACTAAACGCTTTCACCGCATATAACTGCAGAAGTGAACTGCTTATATATTTTTCTTTTTGCACTTAAATATGCAAAAGATCTCTAACGCCAAGTAAATGGACTTGACTAGGGATGAGCGAACTCGAACTGTATAGTTCGGGTTCGTACCGAATTTTGGGGTGTCCGTGACACGGACCCGAACCCGGACATTTTCGTAAAAGTCCGGGTTCGGGTTCGGTGTTCGTCGCTTTCTTGGCGCTTTTGTGACGCTTTCTTGGCGCTTTTTGAAAGGCTGCAAAGCAGCCAATCAACAAGCGTCATACTACTTGCCCCAAGAGGCCATCACAGCCATGCCTACTATTGGCATGGCTGTGATTGGCCAGAGCACCATGTGACCCAGCCTCTATTTAAGCTGGAGTCACATAGCGCCGCCCGTCACTCTGCTCTGATTAGCGTAGGGAGAGGTTGCGGCTGCGACAGTAGGGCGAGATTAGGCAGATTAACTCCTCCAAAGGACTTGATTAACTGATCGATCTGCAGCTGTGGATCATTGAGCTGCTGATCCTCAATTGCTCACTGTTTTTAGGCTGCACAGACCGTTTGTCAGTCTCATTTTTCTGGGGTGATCGGCGGCCATTTTGTGTCTTGTGGTGCGCCAGCACAGGCTGCGACCAAGTGCATTTAACCCTCAATGGTGTGGTTGTTTTTTGGCTAAAGCCTACATCAGGGTGAAGCTGTCACACCAAGTGCATTTAACCAGCAATAGTCTGTTCATTTTTTGGCCATATACAAAATCAGGGGCAAGCTGCGCCTGTCACCAAGTGCATTTAACCCTCAATGGTGTGGTTGTTTTTTGGCTAAAGCCTACATCAGGGTGAAGCTGTCACACCAAGTGCATTTAACCAGCAATAGTCTGTTCATTTTTTGGCCATATACAAAATCAGGGGCAAGCTGCGCCTGTCACCAAGTGCATTTAACCCTCAATGGTGTGGTTGTTTTTTGGCTAAAGCCTACATCAGGGTGAAGCTGTCACACCAAGTGCATTTAACCAGCAATAGTCTGTTCATTTTTTGGCCATATACAAAATCAGGGGCAAGCTGCGCCTGTCACCAAGTGCATTTAACCCTCAATGGTGTGGTTGTTTTTTGGCTAAAGCCTACATCAGGGTGAAGCTGTCACACCAAGTGCATTTAACCAGCAATAGTCTGTTTATTTTTTGGCCATATCCCAGTCTAATTCTGTCACTAAATCCATACCGGTCACCCAGCGCCTAAATACTAGGCCTCAAATTTATATCCAGCTAAATCTGTCCCTAGTGCTGTAGCTGGGCGAGTTATTTAGTGTCCGTTCAAGCACATTTCTTGTTCTGGGTTGAAATACAATTCCCAATTTAGCAATTTCATAATTTAGTGGTTCCTGCTATATCAGAGCTATTTGAAATCTATCCCAAAAAGGGTATATAATATTGAAGGTGCACATTGGGTCATTCAGAATAACTTCACACACACCCGCTACTGTGTATTTCCAAGTCTAATTCTGTCACTAAACCCATACCTGTCACCCAGCGCCTAAATACTAGGCCTCAAATTTAAATCCCTCTAAATCTCTCGTTACCGCTGTACTGTTGTTGCTGGGCAAGATATTTAGTGTCCGTCAAAGCACATTTTTGTTCTGGGTTGAAGTACAATTCCCAATTTAGCAATTTCATAATTTAGTGGTTCCTGCTATATCAGAGCTATTTGGAATCTATCCCTAAAAGGGTATATAATATTGAAGGTGCACATTGGGTCATTCAGAATAACTTCACACACACCCGCTACTGTGTATTTCCAAGTCTAATTCTGTCACTAAACCCATACCTGTCACCCAGCGCCTAAATACTAGGCCTCAAATTTAAATCCCTCTAAATCTCTCGTTACCGCTGTACTGTTGTTGCTGGGCAAGATATTTAGTGTCCGTCAAAGCACATTTTTTGTTCTGGGTTGAAGTACAATTCCCAATTTAGCAATTTCATAATTTAGTGGTTTCTGCTATATCAGAGCTATTTGAAATCTATCCCTAAAAGGGTATATAATATTGAAGGTGCACATTGGGTCATTCAGAATAACTTCACACACACGCTTCTGTGCATTTCCAAGTCTAATTCTGTCACTAAATCCATACCGGTGACCCAGCGCCTAAATACTAGGCCTCAAATTTAAATCCCTCTAAATCTCTCGTTACCCACCGCTGTACTGTTGTTGCTGGGCAAGATATTTAGTGTCCGTCAAAGCACATTTTTTGTTCTGGGTTGAAGTACAATTCCCAATTTAGCAATTTCATAATTTAGTGGTTTCTGCTATATCAGAACTATTTGAAATCTATCCCTAAAAGGGTATATAATATTGAAGGTGCACATAGGGTCATTCAGAATAACTTCACACACACGCTTCTGTGCATTTCCAAGTCTAATTCTGTCACTAAATCCATACCGGTGACCCAGCGCCTAAATACTAGGCCTCAAATTTAAATCCCTCTAAATCTCTCGTTACCCACCGCTGTACTGTTGTTGCTGGGCAAGATATTTAGTGTCCGTCAAAGCACATTTTTTGTTCTGGGTTGAAGTACAATTCCCAATTTAGCAATTTCATAATTTAGTGGTTTCTGCTATATCAGAGCTATTTGAAATCTATCCCTAAAAGGGTATATAATATTGAAGGTGCACATAGGGTCATTCAGAATAACTTCACACACACGCTTCTGTGCATTTCCAAGTCTAATTCTGTCACTAAATCCATACCGGTGACCCAGCGCCTAAATACTAGGCCTCAAATTTAAATCCCTCTAAATCTCTCGTTACCGCTGTCCTGTTGTAGCTGGGAAAGTTATTTAGTGCCCGTCAAAGCACATTTTTTGTTCTGGGTTGAAGTACAATTCCCAATTTAGCAATTTCATAATTTAGTGGTTCCTGCTATATCAGAGCTATTTGAAATCTATCCCAAAAAGGGTATATAATATTCAAGGTGCACATTGGGTCATTCAGAATAACTTCACACACACGCTTCTGTGCATTTCCAAGTCTAATTCTGTCACTAAATCCATACCGGTCACCCAGCGCCTAAATACTAGGCCTCAAATTTAAATCCCTCTAAATCTCTCGTTACCCACCGCTGTACTGTTGTTGCTGGGCAAGATATTTAGTGTCCGTCAAAGCACATTTTTTGTTCTGGGTTGAAGTACAATTCCCAATTTAGCAATTTCATAATTTAGTGGTTTCTGCTATATCAGAGCTATTTGAAATCTATCCCTAAAAGGGTATATAATATTGAAGGTGCACATAGGGTCATTCAGAATAACTTCACACACACGCTTCTGTGCATTTCCAAGTCTAATTCTGTCACTAAATCCATACCGGTGACCCAGCGCCTAAATACTAGGCCTCAAATTTAAATCCCTCTAAATCTCTCGTTACCGCTGTCCTGTTGTAGCTGGGAAAGTTATTTAGTGCCCGTCAAAGCACATTTTTTGTTCTGGGTTGAAGTACAATTCCCAATTTAGCAATTTCATAATTTAGTGGTTCCTGCTATATCAGAGCTATTTGAAATCTATCCCAAAAAGGGTATATAATATTCAAGGTGCACATTGGGTCATTCAGAATAACTTCACACACACGCTTCTGTGCATTTCCAAGTCTAATTCTGTCACTAAATCCATACCGGTCACCCAGCGCCTAAATACTAGGCCTCAAATTTATATCCCGCTGAATTTGAATACAATACATTGGGCCAAATAATATATTTGTTGTTGTGGTGAACCATAACGATGAGAAAAACATCTAGTAAGGGACGCGGACGTGGACATGGTCGTGGTGGTGTTAGTGGACCCTCTGGTGCTGGGAGAGGACGTGGCCGTTCTGCCACATCCACACGTCCTAGTGTACCAACTACCTCAGGTCCCAGTAGCCGCCAGAATTTACAGCGATATATGGTGGGGCCCAATGCCGTTCTAAGGATGGTAAGGCCTGAGCAGGTACAGGCATTAGTCAATTGGGTGGCCGACAGTGGATCCAGCACGTTCACATTATCTCCCACCCAGTCTTCTGCAGAAAGCGCACAGATGGCGCCTGAAAACCAACCCCATCAGTCTGTCACATCACCCCCATGCATACCAGGGAAACTGTCTCAGCCTCAAGTTATGCAGCAGTCTCTTATGCTGTTTGAAGACTCCGCTGGCAGGGTTTCCCAAGGGCATCCACCTAGCCCTTCCCCAGCGGTGAAAGACATAGAATGCACTGACGCACAACCACTTATGTTTCCTGATGATGAGGACATGGGAATACCACCTCAGCATGTCTCTGATGATGACGAAACACAGGTGCCAACTGCTGCGTCTTTCTGCAGTGTGCAGACTGAACAGGAGGTCAGGGATCAAGACTGGGTGGAAGACGATGCAGGGGACGATGAGGTCCTAGACCCCACATGGAATGAAGGTCGTGCCACTGACTTTCACAGTTCGGAGGAAGAGGCAGTGGTGAGACCGAGCCAACAGCGTAGCAAAAGAGGGAGCAGTGGGCAAAAGCAGAACACCCGCCGCCAAGAGACTCCGCCTGCTACTGACCGCCGCCATCTGGGACCGAGCACCCCAAAGGCAGCTTCAAGGAGTTCCCTGGCATGGCACTTCTTCAAACAATGTGCTGACGACAAGACCCGAGTGGTTTGCACGCTGTGCCATCAGAGCCTGAAGCGAGGCATTAACGTTCTGAACCTGAGCACAACCTGCATGACCAGGCACCTGCATGCAAAGCATGAACTGCAGTGGAGTAAACACCTTAAAACCAAGGAAGTCACTCAGGCTCCCCCTGCTACCTCTTCTGCTGCTGCCGCCTCGGCCTATTCTGCTGCTGCCGCCTCGGCCTCTTCCTCCGCCTCTGGAGGAACGTTGGCACCTGCCGCCCAGCAAACAGGGGATGTACCACCAACACCACCACCACCACCTCCGTCACCAAGCGTCTCAACCATGTCACACGCCAGCGTTCAGCTCTCCATCTCACAAACATTTGATAGAAAGCGTAAATTCCCACCTAGCCACCCTCGATCCCTGGCCCTGAATGCCAGCATTTCTAAACTACTGGCCTATGAAATGCTGTCATTTAGGCTGGTGGACACAGACAGCTTCAAACAGCTCATGTCGCTTGCTGTCCCACAGTATGTTGTTCCCAGCCGGCACTACTTCTCCAAGAGAGCCGTGCCTTCCCTGCACAACCAAGTATCCGATAAAATCAAGTGTGCACTGCGCAACGCCATCTGTAGCAAGGTCCACCTAACCACAGATACGTGGACCAGTAAGCACGGCCAGGGACGCTATATCTCCCTAACTGCACACTGGGTAAATGTAGTGGCAGCTGGGCCCCAGGCGGAGAGCTGTTTGGCGCACGTCCTGCCGCCGCCAAGGATCGCAGGGCAACATTCTTTGCCTCCTGTTGCCACCTCCTCCTTCTCGGCTTCCTCCTCCTCTTCTTCCACCTGCTCATCCAGTCAGCCACACACCTTCACCACCAACTTCAGCACAGCCCGGGGTAAACGTCAGCAGGCCATTCTGAAACTTATATGTTTGGGGGACAGGCCCCACACCGCACAGGAGTTGTGGCGGGGTATTGAACAACAGACCGACGAGTGGTTTCTGCCGGTGAGCCTCAAGCCCGGCCTGGTGGTGTGTGATAATGGGCGAAATCTCGTTGCAGCTCTGGGACTAGCCAATTTGACGCACATCCCTTGCTTGGCGCATGTGCTGAATTTGGTGGTGCAGAAGTTCATTCACAACTACCCCGACATGTCAGAGCTGCTGCATAAAGTGCGGGCCGTCTGTTCGCGCTTCCGGCGTTCACATCCTGCCGCTGCTCGCCTGTCTGCGCTACAGCGTAACTTCGGCCTTCCCGCTCACCGCCTCATATGCGACGTGCCCACCAGGTGGAACTCCACCTTGCACATGCTGGACAGACTGTGCGAGCAGCAGCAGGCCATAGTGGAGTTTCAGCTGCAGCACGCACGGGTCAGTCGCACTACAGAACAGCACCACTTCACCACCAATGACTGGGCCTCCATGCGAGACCTGTGTGCCCTGTTGCGCTGTTTCGAGTACTCCACCAACATGGCCAGTGGCGATGACACCGTTATCAGCGTTACAATACCACTTCTATGTCTCCTTGAGAAAACACTTAGGGCGATGATGGAACAGGAGGTGGCCCAGGAGGAGGAGGAGGAGGATGAGGAAGAGGGGTCATTTTTAGCACTTTCAGGCCAGTCTCTTCGAAGTGACTCAGAGGGAGGTTTTTTGCAACAGCAGAGGCCAGGTACAAATGTGGCCAGCCAGGGCCCACTACTGGAGGACGAGGAGGACGAGGATGAGGAGGAGGTGGAGGAGGATGAGGATGAAGCATGGTCACAGCGGGGTGGCACCCAACGCAGCTCGGGTCCATCACTGGTGCGTGGCTGGGGGGAAAGGCAGGACGATGACGATACGCCTCCCACAGAGGACAGCTTGTCCTTACCCCTGGGCAGCCTGGCACACATGAGCGACTACATGCTGCAGTGCCTGCGCAACGACAGCAGAGTTGCCCACATTTTAACCTGTGCGGACTACTGGGTTGCCACCCTGCTGGATCCACGCTACAAAGACAATGTGCCCACCTTACTTCCTGCACTGGAGCGTGATAGGAAGATGCGCGAGTACAAGCGCACGTTGGTAGACGCGCTACTGAGAGCATTCCCAAATGTCACAGGGGAACAAGTGGAAGCCCAAGGCCAAGGCAGAGGAGGAGCAAGAGGTCGCCAAGGCAGCTGTGTCACGGCCAGCTCCTCTGAGGGCAGGGTTAGCATGGCAGAGATGTGGAAAACTTTTGTCAACACGCCACAGCTAACTGCACCACCACCTGATACGCAACGTGTTAGCAGGAGGCAACATTTCACTAACATGGTGGAACAGTACGTGTGCACACCCCTCCACGTACTGACTGATGGTTCGGCCCCATTCAACTTCTGGGTCTCTAAATTGTCCACGTGGCCAGAGCTAGCCTTTTATGCCTTGGAGGTGCTGGCCTGCCCGGCAGCCAGCGTTTTGTCTGAACGTGTATTCAGCACGGCAGGGGGCGTCATTACAGACAAACGCAGCCGCCTGTCTACAGCCAATGTGGACAAGCTGACGTTCATAAAAATGAACCAGGCATGGATCCCACAGGACCTGTCCGTCCCTTGTCCAGATTAGACATTAACTACCTCCCCATAACCATATATTATTGGACTCCAGGGCACTTCCTCATTCAATCCTATTTTTATTTTCATTTTACCATTATATTGCGATGCTACCCAAAGTTGAATGAACCTCTCCTCTGCCTGTGTGCTAGGCCTAAATATATGCCAATGGACTGTTGCAGTGGTGGCTGACATGAAGCCTGATTCTCTGCTATGACATGCAGACTAATTCTCTGCTGACATGAAGCCAGATTGTCTGTTACGGGACCTCTCTCCTCTGCCTGGGTGCTGGGCCTAAATTTATGACAATGGACTGTTGCAGTGGTGGCTGACGTGAAGCCTGATTCTCTGCTATGACATGCAGACTGATTCTCTGCTGACATGAAGCCAGATTCTCTGTTACGGGACCTCTCTCCTCTGCCTGTGTGTGTGCTGGGCCTAAATATATGCCAATGGACTGTTGCAGTGGTGGCTGACGTGAAGCCTCATTCTCTGCTATGACATGCAGACTAATTCTCTGCTGACATGAAGACAGATTCTCTGTTACGGGACCTCTCTTCTCTGCCTGGGTGCCGGGGCCTAAATATCTGAGAATGGACTGTTCCAGTGGTGGGTGACGGGAAGCCAGATTCTCTGCTATGGAACCTCTCTCCAATTGATTTTGGTTAATTTTTATTTATTTAATTTTAATTTTAATTCATTTCCCTATCCACATTTGTTTGCAGGGGATTTACCTACATGTTGCTGCCTTTTGCAGCCCTCTAGCTCTTTCCTGGGCTGTTTTACAGCCTTTTTAGTGCCGAAAAGTTCGGGTCCCCATTGACTTCAATGGGGTTCGGGTTCGGGACGAAGTTCGGATCGGGTTCGGATCCCGAACCCGAACATTTCCGGGATGTTCGGCCGAACTTCTCGAACCCGAACATCCAGGTGTTCGCTCAACTCTAGACTTGACAGATTACTCCCAATAAGTGACAACATATACTGATCCCCTAGGGGACAAAGGGGTAAAACTTAACATTTATTACTAAATCTAAAAAATGTGTAGCACTGACGTAAAGCACTAGCCCAGAGGGCCTGGCAGGCAAACTAACATGAAGACACCCAAATGGGCCTCGACACACAAACCCTGAATAGTACCACAGGTAGGAAGCAAACAAAAGGAACATTCTCACCCATCAGATGCTGTAGGCATGGATGTTGTCACTTGGATGGATGCAACCTCCCATACAATAGATTAGGTTGATGTGTTACCATAAGGAGATGATGCCAACATAAAAACCTCAGCAAAATCTAATGTTAAGGGTTGCTATAGGTGCATTGGCTGCATTGCCTGCACTCATTTGTGCACCGGGAAGACATTCCGTAGCACTGTTATGGGCAAGGAATATTCTATCCATCATTTTATTAACTGCCGCACCCGTGGGGTGATATATCTCCTGACATGCGAATGCGGTAAGGCATATGTGGGCAAGACCATCCGTGAGCTTCGTAGAAGAGTTGTCGAACATTTAAACGATAGGTCAAAGATACACCTGTGGCCAATCACATTCATAGCCACCACAATGGGAAAGCCTGTATATCAGTAATGGGTATTGATGGTGTTTTTCCTCCACGGCGTTGGGGGAGGGGGGGTTGGGACCGTGCCATTCTCCAACGCGAGATTCATCAGATTTATTATTTAAAAACTATGGCCCCATTAGGCTTGAATAAACAACTGAATTTCAGTTGTTACATTTGAAAATCTTCTTTGTTCCATATTATGCCTTGCTCTGGTTTCTTTTTGTTGCTCTGGTCCCTATAGTGAACTCCAGCTTATTAGTTCTCTGATTGAGGCTGGTGTCCCCTCAGCCAGCCATGTATAGCTCTGTATTATTAATATTTTAAATAAAGTTACTAGGGGCTTTGTTACCCATGACGCCCGGCTCATTAGCCTGAGGCATCTGGGTTGCTTTACATACAGCCCGCCCCCTGACTACACATCTAACCGCCCCTACTGTGGCACGCATGCGTTTGGAGGATGTGGCTTGTTTGCGGCGCTGGGCTCCTTGGTAGGTCTGGTCCGATCATGTGATGTAGTCATGTGACACGCGACTTCACTAGATGACGTTGTGGACCTTGGGGTGCATCGCCACGATGCGCCGCCTCTCTTCCCTGCGTTCCACCGGTCACGTGACTTCCTTTACCTGGAGTCATGTGGTCGGAAGTGGGGCGGGTCCGGGATACTGGCGCGCTGGTCCATGTATTTAAAAGCGCTGACAGGTAAGCGCCCTTTGCTGACAGCCGATTTTGATATTTATCCTGGGTCATATCTGGACTCCCACAGGCATCACCCACTGGTGAGTCTGCATTCAAGCTGCTTGTGGTTTTTGGTGGTCTTGGCTCCACTGGCCGGGCCCCTTCTATATTTGCTGGAACATTTGTATACCAGCTTTAACCACTGCATGCTTGTTTCTACAACCCTCCCCTTTCCCCTCTTTTTGCTTTTTGGCAATGCATTTGTCCTGAATGAAACGTGACACGTCGGGAGTTTACCTTTTATAGGGTGTACTAGGGATTCCACCCGCTTTTAGGGATAGGTATCCGGACGGGGACGCTCCTTGTGGGGCAAGTACCTCGTATAAGCAGGTAGGGTAATTTAGTCCCTGTCCCTTCACCAGGGTGTACTAGGGATTTCTTGTTCCCGTTTCCTGCCTTTGCTGAGGTTTTTACTTAAATATGCCACATATAAGTGCAGAAGTGAACTGAGAATATATTTTTCTTTTTGTAATGAAATACGCCACTAAACGCTTTCAACACATATAGCTGCAGAAGTGAACTGCGTATATATTTTTCTTTTTGTGCTGAAATACTCCACTAAACGCTCTTACCACATATAGCTCCAGAAGTGAACTGCGTATATATATATTTTTTCTTTTTGTACTCAAAAACGCCACTAAAGGTTTTTCAGCATAGCACTTGCACTTCAAAAACAAATAGCTGGAATGATAGTTCTGTGTATTCTCTATTTGGATCCCCAAATAATCTTTCCCTGCAATTGTAAATCGCTTTTTTTTTTTCACAATGAGGTTTTTCCTATCACTGTCCCTAGAACCTTCTGACATCTCCCCCTGCACTAAGATGCTGCAAATTGATTCCTCCGTATCCTTTCCCTGCACTTATAAATTGTTTTTTCTTTTTTTGTCACAGTGAGGTTTTTCCTATTGCTGTCTCTAGCGCCTTCTCACATCTGTCCCTGCACTCCGAACACTGGAAAATATCTGAATCCAAGATTGCTGCCGTATTTATAGGGCTATAACATCATGGGGCTGGCTGTTGATTGTCTGCATGCATGGCATTATGGGTCACACCGCCTTCTCAGAGTTCCTTGCCCCATATCCTCACACGTGTAGCTGCCATTTAAGCTGAAATTGTAAGAAAAATTGTGATTCATTACCACAAAGCGCAATAAAATTCGCATTTGTTGCAAATCAAATTTTTCCTCTTTGATTTGCTCATCTCTAATAGTCACCACAACTCTGTTGAATCACATAAAGCAGCATCACCCGAGCCTAACAGATCCTATTGACTATAATAGGATCCATTCGATTTCCATTTGGGAATTTTAACATTTTTTTTAGCAGAGAAAAAAGTCCTGGATGCAAAACTTTATTCTCCCTTATTTTTGACAAATTCTATGATGGAAGCCACGCACGGAGCTTCTGGTGGAGATTCAATAGCAGTCTTAGTGAGAACATGAAAAGAGAATTTTAGAAATGTTTGCAAACTTATTAAAAAGGAAAAACTAAGATTTAATACATTTTCTAGGATTTGGGTCCGCACCTAGCCCTTGGTTGAACTTGATGGACTTATGTTTTTGTTTTGTTTTTTTTCAACTGTATTAGCTATAAGTATGCAGACCCTTTGCTATTACATTAGAAATTTAGCTCTGGGGCCTCCCATTTCTCTTGATCATCTTTGAGATATTTCTACATCTTGATTGGTGTCTACCTGTGGTAAATTCAGTTGTTTGGACATGATCTGCAAAGACTTACCCGTGTCTATATAAGGTCTCACAGCTGACAATGAATATCAGACCAAAACTAAGCAATGAGTGAAAAGAACTGCCTATAGAAAAATCTCCGCTGCATTGAAAGTTCCCTAGAGTACAGTGGCCTCTATAATTCTTCAATGGAAGAGGTTTGGATCCACTAAAGTAGTCTGCCTAAAAAAAACTAAGTAATCGGGGGAGATGGACCTTGGTAAGAGAGAGGTGACCAAGGACCCAATGGTCACAAAGATCCTGAGTGCAAATGGGAAAAAACTTCTATGTCAGTAGTCAATCTGGCCTTTATGGCAGAAGTCAAAAGCCAAAAGGAAGCCTATCATCTGTAAAATAAACATGAACATTTGCATAAAAGCACCTTAAAGGACTCTTAGACAGTGGCATGCCTAAGGTGTTCAGTACCTGTGGCAGGGCCTTTCTCTGACACCCCCACCCTTACTTTAAAAAAATTGTGCCCCCTCACAGATGCTATGCCTTAATTTTTCCCCCTAACAGTAGTTATGCCCACATGGTGAACCCTCACAATAGTTACAGTATTCCCCCATTGTGTCTCCCTCACAGTAGTTATAGGTCTCTTCACAGTAGTTATGCCCACATTGTGCCCCTTCAGAGTAGTTATGTCCACATTCTGCCTGCCCCCTCATAGTAGTTATGCCAACACTGTACCTCTAACAGGAGTTATGTCCACATTGTGCTCCCTCATGGTAGTTATGCCTACACTGTGCTTCCCCACAGTACACAGTAGTTATGCATTCATTGCATCCCCTCACAGTACTTATGCTTTCATTTTGACTCCTTGGCATTAGTTATTCCCCTCCCCACAGTTGTCATGCCCTCATTGTGCTCACCCTCAAAGTAGTTATACCCTCTCTGTACCCCTGTAGAGTAGTTACAGTATGATCTCATTGTGCCCTCGCTCAAAGTAGATATGCCACCTCTTTGCTCCCTTCACAGTAGATATACCCTCTTTGTACCCTTATAACAGTTGTTCTGCCTTTTCATAGTAGTAATGCCCTCTCTGAGCTGCCTTATGAGAGGAGTGAGCAGGCACAGGGCCTGCACCTACACAGTTCGGTAGCACAATCTATGGAAGGCTGAATGGTGAAGCAGGGAACGTTTCATTGAGGGAAGGAGCATGGGGAGCTGAGCATTCAGTAAGAACAGAACAGTTCCTCAGTGCTCTAGCAGTGATCGCTTCTATCTGTACTACTAGTTTATATCTAGCACCAGGGCAGACTTTAGGATAAATGGTACTCCTCCACTTTACCATCAGAAGATAAAAAAAATAAAAAAAATAAAAAGCCGTGTGGACTACACGTAACCTATACACACATACCTTATAGACTATAGTTATCTGAGGCTACACTCCCCTACCAGAACATATTGTGAAAATGCTAATGACCGCTTCCATTATGGAGGCAGTCTTTAGCATCTGGGAGGCACAGGATGGCGAGAACTGCACTGGCTGTCCTCACCTTCCCTAGACTTCTTCTAGCCCTCGCACTATGACCTGATACTGTGCGCTGTCAGGTCTCAGTACAGCGCAGCGGGAAGAATACCAGGGAGGGTAAGTGAATCTGGCAATAGGCAGCACCGCCCGGAGCTAGAGAAATACATTTATTTATTTATTTTAAATGTCTGATCTGAGGTCTGATTGGGGATGATCTGAGGCTAATGGAGAGTGGGGATGGTCTGATCTGAGGCTGGGGGATCTGATTTGTGGCTAGGGGTCTGATCTAAGGCTGGGCACCTATTGAGGGTACGATCTAAGGTTGGGGGGTCTGATGGGGGCTGATCTGAGGCTGTGGGTCTGATGGAGGCTGATCTAAAGCTAGAGGGTCTGATGGGGGCTGATCTGAGGCTGGGGGTCTGATCTGAGGCTGGGGATCTGATCTAAGGCTGGGGAGGGTCCTGATGAGGGTTTGGTCTGAGGCTGGCGGGTCTGATCTGAGGCTGGGGGGTCTGATGTGTGAGATTGAGAAACAGCTCTTTTTGAACACTGTGTGTGGATTAAATTAAATGTTCTGGACTAACATTCTGCTATTTGGCCACAAGATGCTGCTGTTTGCTAGGCACAGCTGACTGACTGCATATCTATTTCCATATTCATGAGAGGTGTGGTTCTTCAGAGCATAAAGAAGGAGCTGCAACCATCCTAGGAGCGAGCTGAGAAACTGTGTGTGAGCAGAAAAGCTAATGGATCCAGGAGTCGGAGGACCTCCTCTGTGACCACAGCTGCAGCTGAGTGAAGCTGATCATTGTCCAAGACCCAGATCCTGTCCGGGTAAAGGAGGATTGTATCCAGGAAGCCTGACAAGGGCTAAAGAACAAGCTGCATACCCTGTGGGACTTCAGGTTTACTGGAGAGACTGGTTGTTCGGTTCAGAGACATCAGTGGATAAAGAGCAGACCCAGGTCGATAAGATCGTGCACACATCACACTGCAATGTTGGTGCCTAGAGACTTAGACCAGGCCTGTAGTTAGATTGTTAGGGTGTTTTCTTTGTGTCAGGTCTAAAGAGTTGCTACCGGTATGACAAGGACTCCATTACAAAAATGGACATTGCACATTTGGGAGCTGATAAACACCCCCGCAAACTCTTCCCATTCAGCGTTTTGCTCAGGTATAATAATAGTCACATGGTATTGCACTAGTTATGGGAGGGGGAATAATATACAGCACATTAAGATTGTGAACTGTTGTGTTGCACCGCAGGCCAGCCCGTACTAAGCACCCAACCAATTGTTTGTTTGTTTCAGGGTAATAATAGGTGGGGGGGATCAGATTTGTTGCTAGGGGTCTGATCTGAGGCTGGGTGGGTCTGATCTGAGGCTGGGGGGGCTATTGGGGGTCTAATCTGAGGCTGGGGGGTCTGTTTGGGGCTGATCTAAGGCTGGGGGGTCTGATATGAGGCTGGGGGGCTGATCTAAGCCTGGCGAGGGTCTGATGATGGTCTGGTCTGAGGCTGGGGGATCTGATGGTGGTCTGATCTGAGGCTGGGGGGGTCTTATGGGAGTCTGATCTGAAGCTAGGGAGGGTCTTATGGGGTCTAATCTGTGGCTGAGAGGTCTTATATGAGGCTGATGTAGGCATGGGGGTCTGATAGGAAGCTGATTTGAGGCTGATGAAGGCGAGGGCAGATCTGAGGCTGAGAAAGGGACAAAGTCAGGGACAGTTGCAAATAAAGAGGCAGGGACAGTGCCTGGGAGAGTGAAAGCTGGGTGAACCCCTCTCTGAACCCCCCTGGGATTCGCCTGGCTGCCATTAAGGCCAAATTAAGAACTAAATATGTAATATTCTGAACTTAATAATAAGACTGCTATGTGTGGTGGTGTTGATCGAGCACCAAAGTGCTCGGGCCGAACACATTGATATGCTTGTGTGCTCTACCAAGCACAATGGAAGCCAATGGGAGAACCCCAGGCACCCCCTGCTCAGAAGAAAAGAGGGTGTCTAGTTCACAAAAAAAGTAAAAAAATTGATGTAAACCCCACAAAAAAGTTTGGAAACAGCATTGCGAGTATGTCTGGAAAATTTGCGATTAGAATTTTCGCGATCTACACTACTTATGAAAAGCACCATCTATTGGATTCATAGTCTTGTCATAAGACTATGAAACAAATAAATGGCACTGTTCATGAGTCATGAACAGCACCATCTTTTGGTTTCATATTCTTATGACAAGACTATGAATCCCATAGATGACACTGTTCATGAGTAGTGTAGATAACAAATTTTCCATGCAAATGGTTTTTCAGCTTAAAAACTAAGCAGATTCTGCTCATTTGCATGTCTTTCCCATGTTTATGCAAATTTGTTTACATGACAAAACTGTATAGAAAGGTTATTGAATATTATGTGAGGACAATCAGAAAACTTTTTATCACCCTAATGATATTGATCTAGGTACGCAGGTCCACCCAAGCCATCCAACAGATAAGAAGCAACTTTGAGGCTTACTGTCTCTCAGTCAGATAAGAGCTGGTTTGAAATGTCTCATAGTGCACAAAGCTGCCATTGTAAGGTATGCTGACTGTTATTTGTCTCATGGATAGATTGCTGGCTTGCACATACCTGGCTTTTGGCATATAGCCTTTGTGTGGTTGTCTACTGTATGTCATAGGTAGGGATGAGCGAACTCGAACTGTATAGTTCGGGTTCGTACCGAATTTTGGGGTGTCCGTGACACGGACCCGAACCCGGACATTTTCGTAAAAGTCCGGGTTCGGGTTCGGTGTTCGTCGCTTTCTTGGCGCTTTTGTGACGCTTTCTTGGCGCTTTTTGAAAGGCTGCAAAGCAGCCAATCAACAAGCGTCATACTACTTGCCCCAAGAGGCCATCACAGCCATGCCTACTATTGGCATGGCTGTGATTGGCCAGAGCACCATGTGACCCAGCCTCTATTTAAGCTGGAGTCACATAGCGCCGCCCGTCACTCTGCTCTGATTAGCGTAGGGAGAGGTTGCGGCTGCGACAGTAGGGCGAGATTAGGCAGATTAACTCCTCCAAAGGACTTGATTAACTGATCGATCTGCAGCTGTGGATCATTGAGCTGCTGATCCTCAATTGCTCACTGTTTTTAGGCTGCACAGACCGTTTGTCAGTCTCATTTTTCTGGGGTGATCGGCGGCCATTTTGTGTCTTGTGGTGCGCCAGCACAAGCTGCGACCAAGTGCATTTAACCCTCAATGGTGTGGTTGTTTTTTGGCTAAAGCCTACATCAGGGTGAAGCTGTCACACCAAGTGCATTTAACCAGCAATAGTCTGTTCATTTTTTGGCCATATACAAAATCAGGGGCAAGCTGCGCCTGTCACCAAGTGCATTTAACCCTCAATGGTGTGGTTGTTTTTTGGCTAAAGCCTACATCAGGGTGAAGCTGTGACACCAAGTGCATTTAACCAGCAATAGTCTGTTCATTTTTTGGCCATATACAAAATCAGGGGCAAGCTGCGCCTGTCACCAAGTGCATTTAACCCTCAATGGTGTGGTTGTTTTTTGGCTAAAGCCTACATCAGGGTGAAGCTGTCACACCAAGTGCATTTAACCAGCAATAGTCTGTTCATTTTTTGGCCATATACAAAATCAGGGGCAAGCTGCGCCTGTCACCAAGTGCATTTAACCCTCAATGGTGTGGTTGTTTTTTGGCTAAAGCCTACATCAGGGTGAAGCTGTCACACCAAGTGCATTTAACCAGCAATAGTCTGTTTATTTTTTGGCCATATCCCAGTCTAATTCTGTCACTAAATCCATACCGGTCACCCAGCGCCTAAATACTAGGCCTCAAATTTATATCCAGCTAAATCTGTCCCTAGTGCTGTAGCTGGGCGAGTTATTTAGTGTCCGTTCAAGCACATTTCTTGTTCTGGGTTGAAATACAATTCCCAATTTAGCAATTTCATAATTTAGTGGTTCCTGCTATATCAGAGCTATTTGAAATCTATCCCAAAAAGGGTATATAATATTGAAGGTGCACATTGGGTCATTCAGAATAACTTCACACACACCCGCTACTGTGTATTTCCAAGTCTAATTCTGTCACTAAACCCATACCTGTCACCCAGCGCCTAAATACTAGGCCTCAAATTTAAATCCCTCTAAATCTCTCGTTACCGCTGTACTGTTGTTGCTGGGCAAGATATTTAGTGTCCGTCAAAGCACATTTTTTGTTCTGGGTTGAAGTACAATTCCCAATTTAGCAATTTCATAATTTAGTGGTTCCTGCTATATCAGAGCTATTTGGAATCTATCCCTAAAAGGGTATATAATATTGAAGGTGCACATAGGGTCATTCAGAATAACTTCACACACACGCTTCTGTGCATTTCCAAGTCTAATTCTGTCACTAAATCCATACCGGTGACCCAGCGCCTAAATACTAGGCCTCAAATTTATATCCCGCTAAATCTCTCGTTACCGCTGTACTGTTGTTGCTGGGCAAGATATTTAGTGTCCGTCAAAGCACATTTTTTGTTCTGGGTTGAAGTACAATTCCCAATTTAGCAATTTCATAATTTAGTGGTTCCTGCTATATCAGAGCTATTTGAAATCTATCCCAAAAAGGGTATATAATATTGAAGGTGCACATTGGGTCATTCAGAATAACTTCACACACACCCGCTACTGTGTATTTCCAAGTCTAATTCTGTCACTAAACCCATACCTGTCACCCAGCGCCTAAATACTAGGCCTCAAATTTAAATCCCTCTAAATCTCTCGTTACCGCTGTACTGTTGTTGCTGGGCAAGATATTTAGTGTCCGTCAAAGCACATTTTTTGTTCTGGGTTGAAGTACAATTCCCAATTTAGCAATTTCATAATTTAGTGGTTTCTGCTATATCAGAGCTATTTGAAATCTATCCCTAAAAGGGTATATAATATTGAAGGTGCACATTGGGTCATTCAGAATAACTTCACACACACGCTTCTGTGCATTTCCAAGTCTAATTCTGTCACTAAATCCATACCGGTGACCCAGCGCCTAAATACTAGGCCTCAAATTTAAATCCCTCTAAATCTCTCGTTACCCACCGCTGTACTGTTGTTGCTGGGCAAGATATTTAGTGTCCGTCAAAGCACATTTTTTGTTCTGGGTTGAAGTACAATTCCCAATTTAGCAATTTCATAATTTAGTGGTTTCTGCTATATCAGAGCTATTTGAAATCTATCCCTAAAAGGGTATATAATATTGAAGGTGCACATAGGGTCATTCAGAATAACTTCACACACACCCGCTACTGTGTATTTCCAAGTCTAATTCTGTCACTAAACCCATACCTGTCACCCAGCGCCTAAATACTAGGCCTCAAATTTAAATCCCTCTAAATCTCTCGTTACCGCTGTCCTGTTGTAGCTGGGAAAGTTATTTAGTGCCCGTCAAAGCACATTTTTTGTTCTGGGTTGAAGTACAATTCCCAATTTAGCAATTTCATAATTTAGTGGTTCCTGCTATATCAGAGCTATTTGAAATCTATCCCAAAAAGGGTATATAATATTCAAGGTGCACATTGGGTCATTCAGAATAACTTCACACACACGCTTCTGTGCATTTCCAAGTCTAATTCTGTCACTAAATCCATACCGGTGACCCAGCGCCTAAATACTAGGCCTCAAATTTAAATCCCTCTAAATCTCTCGTTACCCACCGCTGTACTGTTGTTGCTGGGCAAGATATTTAGTGTCCGTCAAAGCACATTTTTTGTTCTGGGTTGAAGTACAATTCCCAATTTAGCAATTTCATAATTTAGTGGTTTCTGCTATATCAGAGCTATTTGAAATCTATCCCTAAAAGGGTATATAATATTGAAGGTGCACATAGGGTCATTCAGAATAACTTCACACACACGCTTCTGTGCATTTCCAAGTCTAATTCTGTCACTAAATCCATACCGGTGACCCAGCGCCTAAATACTAGGCCTCAAATTTAAATCCCTCTAAATCTCTCGTTACCCACCGCTGTACTGTTGTTGCTGGGCAAGATATTTAGTGTCCGTCAAAGCACATTTTTTGTTCTGGGTTGAAGTACAATTCCCAATTTAGCAATTTCATAATTTAGTGGTTTCTGCTATATCAGAGCTATTTGAAATCTATCCCTAAAAGGGTATATAATATTGAAGGTGCACATAGGGTCATTCAGAATAACTTCACACACACGCTTCTGTGCATTTCCAAGTCTAATTCTGTCACTAAATCCATACCGGTGACCCAGCGCCTAAATACTAGGCCTCAAATTTAAATCCCTCTAAATCTCTCGTTACCCACCGCTGTACTGTTGTTGCTGGGCAAGATATTTAGTGTCCGTCAAAGCACATTTTTTGTTCTGGGTTGAAGTACAATTCCCAATTTAGCAATTTCATAATTTAGTGGTTTCTGCTATATCAGAGCTATTTGAAATCTATCCCTAAAAGGGTATATAATATTGAAGGTGCACATAGGGTCATTCAGAATAACTTCACACACACCCGCTACTGTGTATTTCCAAGTCTAATTCTGTCACTAAACCCATACCTGTCACCCAGCGCCTAAATACTAGGCCTCAAATTTAAATCCCTCTAAATCTCTCGTTACCGCTGTCCTGTTGTAGCTGGGAAAGTTATTTAGTGCCCGTCAAAGCACATTTTTTGTTCTGGGTTGAAGTACAATTCCCAATTTAGCAATTTCATAATTTAGTGGTTCCTGCTATATCAGAGCTATTTGAAATCTATCCCAAAAAGGGTATATAATATTCAAGGTGCACATTGGGTCATTCAGAATAACTTCACACACACGCTTCTGTGCATTTCCAAGTCTAATTCTGTCACTAAATCCATACCGGTGACCCAGCGCCTAAATACTAGGCCTCAAATTTAAATCCCTCTAAATCTCTCGTTACCCACCGCTGTACTGTTGTTGCTGGGCAAGATATTTAGTGTCCGTCAAAGCACATTTTTTGTTCTGGGTTGAAGTACAATTCCCAATTTAGCAATTTCATAATTTAGTGGTTTCTGCTATATCAGAGCTATTTGAAATCTATCCCTAAAAGGGTATATAATATTGAAGGTGCACATAGGGTCATTCAGAATAACTTCACACACACGCTTCTGTGCATTTCCAAGTCTAATTCTGTCACTAAATCCATACCGGTGACCCAGCGCCTAAATACTAGGCCTCAAATTTAAATCCCTCTAAATCTCTCGTTACCCACCGCTGTACTGTTGTTGCTGGGCAAGATATTTAGTGTCCGTCAAAGCACATTTTTTGTTCTGGGTTGAAGTACAATTCCCAATTTAGCAATTTCATAATTTAGTGGTTTCTGCTATATCAGAGCTATTTGAAATCTATCCCTAAAAGGGTATATAATATTGAAGGTGCACATAGGGTCATTCAGAATAACTTCACACACACGCTTCTGTGCATTTCCAAGTCTAATTCTGTCACTAAATCCATACCGGTGACCCAGCGCCTAAATACTAGGCCTCAAATTTAAATCCCTCTAAATCTCTCGTTACCCACCGCTGTACTGTTGTTGCTGGGCAAGATATTTAGTGTCCGTCAAAGCACATTTTTTGTTCTGGGTTGAAGTACAATTCCCAATTTAGCAATTTCATAATTTAGTGGTTTCTGCTATATCAGAGCTATTTGAAATCTATCCCTAAAAGGGTATATAATATTGAAGGTGCACATAGGGTCATTCAGAATAACTTCACACACACGCTTCTGTGCATTTCCAAGTCTAATTCTGTCACTAAATCCATACCGGTGACCCAGCGCCTAAATACTAGGCCTCAAATTTATATCCCGCTAAATCTCTCGTTACCGCTGTACTGTTGTTGCTGGGCAAGATATTTAGTGTCCGTCAAAGCACATTTTTTGTTCTGGGTTGAAGTACAATTCCCAATTTAGCAATTTCATAATTTAGTGGTTCCTGCTATATCAGAGCTATTTGAAATCTATCCCAAAAAGGGTATATAATATTGAAGGTGCACATTGGGTCATTCAGAATAACTTCACACACACCCGCTACTGTGTATTTCCAAGTCTAATTCTGTCACTAAACCCATACCTGTCACCCAGCGCCTAAATACTAGGCCTCAAATTTAAATCCCTCTAAATCTCTCGTTACCGCTGTCCTGTTGTAGCTGGGAAAGTTATTTAGTGCCCGTCAAAGCACATTTTTTGTTCTGGGTTGAAGTACAATTCCCAATTTAGCAATTTCATAATTTAGTGGTTCCTGCTATATCAGAGCTATTTGAAATCTATCCCAAAAAGGGTATATAATATTCAAGGTGCACATTGGGTCATTCAGAATAACTTCACACACACGCTTCTGTGCATTTCCAAGTCTAATTCTGTCACTAAATCCATACCGGTCACCCAGCGCCTAAATACTAGGCCTCAAATTTATATCCCGCTGAATTTGAATACAATACATTGGGCCAAATAATATATTTGTTGTTGTGGTGAACCATAACAATGAGAAAAACATCTAGTAAGGGACGCGGACGTGGACATGGTCGTGGTGGTGTTAGTGGACCCTCTGGTGCTGGGAGAGGACGTGGCCGTTCTGCCACATCCACACGTCCTAGTGTACCAACTACCTCAGGTCCCAGTAGCCGCCAGAATTTACAGCGATATATGGTGGGGCCCAATGCCGTTCTAAGGATGGTAAGGCCTGAGCAGGTACAGGCATTAGTCAATTGGGTGGCCGACAGTGGATCCAGCACGTTCACATTATCTCCCACCCAGTCTTCTGCAGAAAGCGCACAGATGGCGCCTGAAAACCAACCCCATCAGTCTGTCACATCACCCCCATGCATACCAGGGAAACTGTCTCAGCCTCAAGTTATGCAGCAGTCTCTTATGCTGTTTGAAGACTCCGCTGGCAGGGTTTCCCAAGGGCATCCACCTAGCCCTTCCCCAGCGGTGAAAGACATAGAATGCACTGACGCACAACCACTTATGTTTCCTGATGATGAGGACATGGGAATACCACCTCAGCATGTCTCTGATGATGACGAAACACAGGTGCCAACTGCTGCGTCTTTCTGCAGTGTGCAGACTGAACAGGAGGTCAGGGATCAAGACTGGGTGGAAGACGATGCAGGGGACGATGAGGTCCTAGACCCCACATGGAATGAAGGTCGTGCCACTGACTTTCACAGTTCGGAGGAAGAGGCAGTGGTGAGACCGAGCCAACAGCGTAGCAAAAGAGGGAGCAGTGGGCAAAAGCAGAACACCCGCCGCCAAGAGACTCCGCCTGCTACTGACCGCCGCCATCTGGGACCGAGCACCCCAAAGGCAGCTTCAAGGAGTTCCCTGGCATGGCACTTCTTCAAACAATGTGCTGACGACAAGACCCGAGTGGTTTGCACGCTGTGCCATCAGAGCCTGAAGCGAGGCATTAACGTTCTGAACCTGAGCACAACCTGCATGACCAGGCACCTGCATGCAAAGCATGAACTGCAGTGGAGTAAACACCTTAAAACCAAGGAAGTCACTCAGGCTCCCCCTGCTACCTCTTCTGCTGCTGCCGCCTCGGCCTATTCTGCTGCTGCCGCCTCGGCCTCTTCCTCCGCTTCTGGAGGAACGTTGGCACCTGCCGCCCAGCAAACAGGGGATGTACCACCAACACCACCACCACCACCTCCGTCACCAAGCGTCTCAACCATGTCACACGCCAGCGTTCAGCTCTCCATCTCACAAACATTTGATAGAAAGCGTAAATTCCCACCTAGCCACCCTCGATCCCTGGCCCTGAATGCCAGCATTTCTAAACTACTGGCCTATGAAATGCTGTCATTTAGGCTGGTGGACACAGACAGCTTCAAACAGCTCATGTCGCTTGCTGTCCCACAGTATGTTGTTCCCAGCCGGCACTACTTCTCCAAGAGAGCCGTGCCTTCCCTGCACAACCAAGTATCCGATAAAATCAAGTGTGCACTGCGCAACGCCATCTGTAGCAAGGTCCACCTAACCACAGATACGTGGACCAGTAAGCACGGCCAGGGACGCTATATCTCCCTAACTGCACACTGGGTAAATGTAGTGGCAGCTGGGCCCCAGGCGGAGAGCTGTTTGGCGCACGTCCTGCCGCCGCCAAGGATCGCAGGGCAACATTCTTTGCCTCCTGTTGCCACCTCCTCCTTCTCGGCTTCCTCCTCCTCTTCTTCCACCTGCTCATCCAGTCAGCCACACACCTTCACCACCAACTTCAGCACAGCCCGGGGTAAACGTCAGCAGGCCATTCTGAAACTCATATGTTTGGGGGACAGGCCCCACACCGCACAGGAGTTGTGGCGGGGTATTGAACAACAGACCGACGAGTGGTTGCTGCCGGTGAGCCTCAAGCCCGGCCTGGTGGTGTGTGATAATGGGCGAAATCTCGTTGCAGCTCTGGGACTAGCCAATTTGACGCACATCCCTTGCTTGGCGCATGTGCTGAATTTGGTGGTGCAGAAGTTCATTCACAACTACCCCGACATGTCAGAGCTGCTGCATAAAGTGCGGGCCGTCTGTTCGCGCTTCCGGCGTTCACATCCTGCCGCTGCTCGCCTGTCTGCGCTACAGCGTAACTTCGGCCTTCCCGCTCACCGCCTCATATGCGACGTGCCCACCAGGTGGAACTCCACCTTGCACATGCTGGACAGACTGTGCGAGCAGCAGCAGGCCATAGTGGAGTTTCAGCTGCAGCACGCACGGGTCAGTCGCACTACAGAACAGCACCACTTCACCACCAATGACTGGGCCTCCATGCGAGACCTGTGTGCCCTGTTGCGCTGTTTCGAGTACTCCACCAACATGGCCAGTGGCGATGACACCGTTATCAGCGTTACAATACCACTTCTATGTCTCCTTGAGAAAACACTTAGGGCGATGATGGAACAGGAGGTGGCCCAGGAGGAGGAGGAGGAGGATGAGGAAGAGGGGTCATTTTTAGCACTTTCAGGCCAGTCTCTTCGAAGTGACTCAGAGGGAGGTTTTTTGCAACAGCAGAGGCCAGGTACAAATGTGGCCAGCCAGGGCCCACTACTGGAGGACGAGGAGGACGAGGATGAGGAGGAGGTGGAGGAGGATGAGGATGAAGCATGGTCACAGCGGGGTGGCACCCAACGCAGCTCGGGTCCATCACTGGTGCGTGGCTGGGGGGAAAGGCAGGACGATGACGATACGCCTCCCACAGAGGACAGCTTGTCCTTACCCCTGGGCAGCCTGGCACACATGAGCGACTACATGCTGCAGTGCCTGCGCAACGACAGCAGAGTTGCCCACATTTTAACCTGTGCGGACTACTGGGTTGCCACCCTGCTGGATCCACGCTACAAAGACAATGTGCCCACCTTACTTCCTGCACTGGAGCGTGATAGGAAGATGCGCGAGTACAAGCGCACGTTGGTAGACGCGCTACTGAGAGCATTCCCAAATGTCACAGGGGAACAAGTGGAAGCCCAAGGCCAAGGCAGAGGAGGAGCAAGAGGTCGCCAAGGCAGCTGTGTCACGGCCAGCTCCTCTGAGGGCAGGGTTAGCATGGCAGAGATGTGGAAAACTTTTGTCAACACGCCACAGCTAACTGCACCACCACCTGATACGCAACGTGTTAGCAGGAGGCAACATTTCACTAACATGGTGGAACAGTACGTGTGCACACCCCTCCACGTACTGACTGATGGTTCGGCCCCATTCAACTTCTGGGTCTCTAAATTGTCCACGTGGCCAGAGCTAGCCTTTTATGCCTTGGAGGTGCTGGCCTGCCCGGCAGCCAGCGTTTTGTCTGAACATGTATTCAGCACGGCAGGGGGCGTCATTACAGACAAACGCAGCCGCCTGTCTACAGCCAATGTGGACAAGCTGACGTTCATAAAAATGAACCAGGCATGGATCCCACAGGACCTGTCCGTCCCTTGTCCAGATTAGACATTAACTACCTCCCCATAACCATATATTATTGGACTCCAGGGCACTTCCTCATTCAATCCTATTTTTATTTTCATTTTACCATTATATTGCGATGCTACCCAAAGTTGAATGAACCTCTCCTCTGCCTGTGTGCTAGGCCTAAATATATGCCAATGGACTGTTGCAGTGGTGGCTGACATGAAGCCTGATTCTCTGCTATGACATGCAGACTAATTCTCTGCTGACATGAAGCCAGATTGTCTGTTACGGGACCTCTCTCCTCTGCCTGGGTGCTGGGCCTAAATTTATGACAATGGACTGTTGCAGTGGTGGCTGACGTGAAGCCTGATTCTCTGCTATGACATGCAGACTGATTCTCTGCTGACATGAAGCCAGATCCTCTGTTACGGGACCTCTCTCCTCTGCCTGGGTGCTGGGCCTAAATTTATGACAATGGACTGTTGCAGTGGTGGCTGACGTGAAGCCTGATTCTCTGCTATGACATGCAGACTGATTCTCTGCTGACATGAAGCCAGATCCTCTTTTACGGGACCTCTCTCCTCTGCCTGGGTGCTGGGCCTAAATTTATGACAATGGACTGTTGCAGTGGTGGCTGACGTGAAGCCTGATTCTCTGCTATGACATGCAGACTGATTCTCTGCTGACATGAAGCCAGATCCTCTTTTACGGGACCTCTCTCCTCTGCCTGGGTGCTGGGCCTAAATTTATGACAATGGACTGTTGCAGTGGTGGCTGACGTGAAGCCTCATACTCTGCTATGACATGCAGACTGATTCTCTGCTGACATGAAGCCAGATCCTCTGTTACGGGACCTCTCTCCTCTGCCTGGGTGCTGGGCCTGAATATATGCCAATGGACTGTTGCAGTGGTGGGTGACGTGAAGCCTCATTCTCTGCTATGACATGCAGACTAATTCTCTGCTGACATGAAGCCAGATTGTCTGTTACGGGACCTCTCTCCTCTGCCTGTGTGTGTGCTGGGCCTAAATATATGCCAATGGACTGTTGCAGTGGTGGCTGACGTGAAGCCTCATTCTCTGCTATGACATGCAGACTGATTCTCTGCTGACATGAAGCCAGATCCTCTGTTACGGGACCTCTCTCCTCTGCCTGGGTGCTGGGCCTAAATTTATGACAATGGACTGTTGCAGTGGTGGCTGACGTGAAGCCTGATTCTCTGCTATGACATGCAGACTGATTCTCTGCTGTCATGAAGCCAGATTGTCTGTTACGGGACCTTTCTCCTCTACCTGGGTTCTGGGCCTAAATTTATGAAAATTGACTCTTACAGTGGTGGGTGACGTGAAGCCTGATTCTCTGCTATGATATGAAGACTGATTCTCTGCTGACATGAAGCCAGATTGTCTGTTACGGGACCTTTCTCCTCTGCCTGGGTTCTGGGCCTAAATTTATGAAAATTGACTCTTACAGTGGTGGGTGACGTGAAGCCTGATTCTCTGCTATGATATGAAGACTGATTCTCTGCTGACATGAAGCCAGATTCTCTGTTACGGGACCTCTCTCCTCTGCCTGGGTGCTGGGCCTAAATTTATGACAATGGACTGTTGCAGTGGTGGCTGACGTGAAGCCTGATTCTCTGCTATGACATGCAGACTGATTCTCTGCTGACATGAAGCCAGATTCTCTGTTACGGGACCTCTCTCCTCTGCCTGTGTGTGTGCTGGGCCTAAATATATGCCAATGGACTGTTGCAGTGGTGGCTGACGTGAAGCCTCATTCTCTGCTATGACATGCAGACTAATTCTCTGCTGACATGAAGACAGATTCTCTGTTACGGGACCTCTCTCCTCTGCCTGGGTGCCGGGGCCTAAATATCTGAGAATGGACTGTTCCAGTGGTGGGTGACGGGAAGCCAGATTCTCTGCTATGGAACCTCTCTCCAATTGATTTTGGTTAATTTTTATTTATTTAATTTTTATTTTAATTCATTTCCCTATCCACATTTGTTTGCAGGGGATTTACCTACATGTTGCTGCCTTTTGCAGCCCTCTAGCTCTTTCCTGGGCTGTTTTACAGCCTTTTTAGTGCCGAAAAGTTCGGGTCCCCATTGACTTCAATGGGGTTCGGGTTCGGGACGAAGTTCGGATCGGGTTCGGATCCCGAACCCGAACATTTCCGGGATGTTCGGCCGAACTTCTCGAACCCGAACATCCAGGTGTTCGCTCAACTCTAGTCATAGGTAATGGGAGTCCTAAATGCATCTAGCCATTCTCCTAATGCTGTTTCCAAACCATTTTGCTGGGGTTTCCATCAATTTCTAACCTTTTTTTGTTAACCAGACACCCTCTTTTCTACAGAGCAGGGGGTGCCTGGTTTGATGCTCAGCTCTCCCATTGACTTTCATTGTATTAAATTGTACTCGACCACCAGTATTCAGCCAAGCACTGCGATGCACCGAGCATAGCGATGCATGCTCGCCCAACACTAATGTGTGGTCAAAATGGCATCTGTGTAATATATATATACATATATATATATATATATATATATATATATATGTATATAGTGCATGCACCATTTTGTGCTGCAAAAATACAGCACTCTATAGATTATTTTTTTTAAATGGAAGCTTAATTTTTATAACTTACAGTTACATGTTTGACCAAATATACCAGTCAAATCTTTAAGTTGAGAATTTTGTATGGCCCGCAAATGATGTTACAAATATCCAAATGGCCTTCGGCAGCAAAAAGGTTGCCTGAATTACAGTATACACACATTCTACACAGAATATGCTTAGCCTATACAAACACTATATAGACTATACTTACTCTATACATACATACTGTATAGACTACACGTATCCTATACAGACACTATACAGATTAAACTTGTCCTAAACACACACTGAATAAAAGACACCCTTTACACACATCACACTATTCACACATACAACACCATATACACATGATACCCTATTAACACACCACATAGATTATACCCTATTAACTCACACTTATTCACCCTATTCACCCATAGCTTAATCCTCTCCTGTGAAGCTTTGATCATGTAACTGTTACACAACAAAAGATCCTGCAGCTTCCGCTTGCTGTAGATGGTGAGATGTTCCCCTAGAATATGTGGCTTGTAGACCCCGCACACGCACACACACTCACTCCAGTCCTCTACTCACTGCTAGATAGCTAGGGGGAGGTGAGCTGAGGACTGGGCTAGTGCTGAATATGGAGAAGAGGCTTCCTGAGAGAGGATTATATGGAAGCAGTCATTGCAACAGCTTCACATCTGAGGACTGCCTAATACCATGCGTACAGTCAAGCATGGTAGTGGCAGCATCATGCTGTGGGACTGTTTTTCAGTGGCTAGCGCAAGGAGACTGGTCAGAGTTGAGATAAAGCTGAATAGAGCAAAGCACAGAGATACTGAGGACCAGTGTGCTCTGGACCTTAGACTGGGCTTGTTTCTAACAACACAATGACCCTAAGCGCATAGTTAAGACCGGAGTGGCTTAGCAACAACTTTGTGAATTTCCTTGAGTGTCTCAACCAGAGCCCTGACTCTTGAGAGGATCTGAAGAGAAGAATTGCAGAAAATCCCCAAATCCAGATGTGAAATCCTTGTGGAATACTACCTAAGAAGAATGGAGGCGCTGTAATTGCTGCTTCAACTAAGAATTGAGCAAAAATTCTAAATCCATTATAGGGTATTGAGTTCCAAATGCATAATATATATATATATATATATATATATATATATATATATATATAATATTTTTTATGTAATACTGTACAAGTTTAATTCAACACAACACATTGTACTGTGTTAATATGCCAGTTTAATTTAACGAATTATACTGCATAAATATACCTGTTTAAATCAACACATTGTGTGGATTAATATACCAGCATAATTCAATACATTATACTGCATCAATATTCCTGTTTAATTTAATGCTTTGGACTGCATTAATATACCAGTTTAATTCAACTCATTGAACTGCATCAAAATATCTGTTTTATCCAACACATTTTATTGCCTTAATATACCAGTTTAATTTAACATATTATACTGTAATATAACAGTTTAATTCAACACATTGTACTGCATCATCACACCACTTTAATTAAATCCATGGTACTATATTAAAAGGGTTGTCTTATCATGGACAATGGGAGCATATCGCTAGGATGAGACCCGCACCTATATCGAGAACGGAGCCTAGCAAGGTGGTCACTGGAAGACTCCGGTAGGGCCACCATAGAAGTGAATGGGAGCATACCGCACATGCGCGGCCCCCTTCCCCATTTATTTATTTCTATGGGACCGACACCGGCCCCATAGAAAATTAATGGAGGGTGGCTGAGCATGCGCAGTGCGCTCTCCTTCACTTGTGAGGCTCCATTCTGCATATTAGTGTGGGTCCAAACGTCGGGACCAGTATCTATAAGACAATGGGGGCATATCCTAGCATTATGCCCCCATTGCCCATGATGAGACAACCCCTTTAATATACCTTTTAATTTCAATGCATTGTATTGCATTAATATACCTTTTTAAATATACCAGTATAATTCAATACATTATTCTGCATCAATATATCTGCTTAATTCAACACATTGTACTGCATTAATATACCTGTATAATTCAAAGCACTGTACTGTTATTATTCTGGTTTAATTCAACATATTGTATTGCATCAATATACTTGATTTATTCAACACATTTTTTTTTCCTCAATAAACCAGTTTAATTCTACATATTGTACTAAGTTAATATAACAGTTTAATTCAACACATTATACTGCATCAAATCAATACATAGGTTTATTTAAATACATTGTACTACATTAATATACCACTTTATTTCAACACATTGTACTGTGTTAATATGCAAGTTTAATTCAACACTTTACAAATCACAAATGCAATTAACATGATACTGATTTCTAAATTTTGGAATGAAATGAAAACGCAAGGTGTACTCAAGACTTCTCTAATCTCATACACTTTGCTGGGACTGTATTATTCTGTAGTTTTTCTGCACAAGAATTTGCATAGGGAATAAATGCATGCAATCTGCAACGTGTGCAGGTAGGCTATATATACTAGTTTAATTCATTGCAATGTATTGTGTTAATATGCCAGTTTATTTCAACGTGTTAGTATACCCTTGTAAATTGTCAATACCTTGTACCATGTTTTAGTTCTGAAAGAGGTGCAATTCAATGTCCCCTGCTATTGTGTGTTTATACTCCCATCACATGACACTTTGATGACACATAGGATAACTTCATAACTAATTCAAAAAATTATGCAATTTTTGTAGTTATGGGTTTCTGTCACGGATGTTCCCGCAACAGGTGGCAGGAGATCGGTGAGACTGGCAACACATGGTTTTATCTGACAGGTCTTCCTAGTGGATCAATAAGAGTCTGTGTTGTTTCTGGTAATGGCCACACCCCTTGCCTCAGGTGTTGCTAATGGTTGCTTCTCCCACAGTGCTATGCGGTTTAACGCTTCAGTTTCAGTTGTGGATTGCTGGTGTGTGGATCTCAGCAGAGTTCCTGGTTCTTCGATAGCCCCTTTGAAGTTAATTCTTTCCTTTCCCTTTTGTATTTTGTTTGGGTTCTGTGTGTTGCATTTCCCTATTGTTTGTATTAGACCTGAAGGAAACTCCTGTTCGTACTTACTTGTGGAGGAACAGGTAGTCTCATTCATACCATTAGTACCAGGGTCTATTTTATGTAGGATAAAGTATTGGGTGTATGGGGGGCTCATCCTGATTTAGGATTGCTATGGAGCTCCAATTGAGATTGATGCACTCAAATCAATGGATTAAGAAAGTTACAGAATCGGAGTATGTAGAAGGGCACTCAGCATAAGGAGTCACATCGAAACCAGAGGATTTGAATAATTAATATGATTTATTGAACATAGTCTAAATAAACAACAATAGCAGCATAAATTCAGCAACAAGAAATGATGTATCATAAAACAGAATGGCAATAGATACTGTTTTCAATTAAAAAGGTGTTTCAATTAAAATGTCCAGTACCACAAAAAATGCAACTGCAACAATGTGCAGATCAGTAACACATCCAATCTAGGGTCCTAAATCTGAAGGTATGAGGACATTCGATAATATTGTATATTGCGGTGAATAATCGTATATTATGAAGCCGGCTGAATATACGATTATTCACCTCAATATCCGATATTATCGAAAGTCCTCATACCTTCAGATTTAGGACCCAAGATTGGATGTGTTACTGACCTGTACATTGTTGCAGTTGCATTTTTTGTGGTACTGGACATTTTAATTGAAACCCCTTTTTAATTGAAAACAGTATCTATTGCCATTCTGTTTTATGATACATTGTTTCTTGTTGCTGAATTTATGCTGCTATTGTCGTTTATTTAGACTACTGCCATTCTATTTTACGATACATTGTTTCTTGTTGCTGAATTTATGCTGCTATTGTCGTTTATTTAGACTACTGCCATTCTATTTTATGATACATTGTTTCTTGTTGCTGATTTTATGCTGCTATTGTTGTTTATTTAGATTATGTTCAATAAATCGCATTAATTATTCGAATCCTCTGGTTTCGATGTGACTCCTTATGTTGAGTGCCCCTCTACATACTCCAATTCTGGGGTAGCGCCATCCTGGGTAATTTAGCACACGGTCCGCCTTAGGTGAGTCTCTGCTCCTCTGCACGGTATTTTTACCTTGGTGTTTTTACCACACCTGGTCTTCACTGTGGTTCGTTGTCTACTTCTTACATTGCATTTGCTAAACAAACCTTGGTCTACTGCCATGCAGTTAGGCTTGTCGACCACTGACTCACCTATGAATTTTGGTTTTTACCTTGCTACTAGGTCATAGGTTTGTCATTGTACCTAGTATTTATTCCGTGACCTATACATTGATATTTACAATGACCTGTGTGCTATCCCAGGGTGGCGCTCTTTCTCTGTTCCTTTTCACTTTTTACATGGCATAATATTTAATTGTCTTTCTATTTATGTATACCTTTTAATTATGTCTAAATAAAGCATATTTTAACGTTTTGGGGACTATGAGCTCCATTTTCTTGTTCATACTCCAATTCTATTTTATGCAGGTCACACAAAACTACAGTAAGATTAACCTTAAAAGGATTTTCCAAAATAATTTAATATCTCAGAAAAGCCATCTAACATAGAATAAAAACTATCTTATACTTAATGATTTCTCCAGTTCTGGTCAATGCAGTGCTGATCTGGACCTTCTACTGTTTGTTTACAAATAGCAGTGATGACAAGTCACTATATAGCACATGATCAATGCAACCAATCATTGTCCTCAGAATTCCAATGCTGAGGACAGTGGTTGGCTGCAGTGGTTATGTACTGTACACCTACAAGTCATTGTGCATGTTACAGTGGTGGTGACTTGCAGGGGTGTGGCACAGGGCCATTTCAGCCACTTACTGTTCTCATTGTTAGACTGCTGAGGACAGCGATTGGCTGAACCATCACATGCTGTACTGACTGACACGTCACCCCAGCAGTTTGTAAACAAGCAGCATGAAGTCCAGAGCAGCATAGCAGAAAACAGAACTGGAGAAAATGGTGTCTAAGACATTTTCATTTTAGACTACTAGAGGGCTTGTTTGAGGTTCTTAATTATCTTGAGAAATCCCTTTAAAGGGGTTTTCCGGACCAAAATATTGACACCCGGCACCCTCACTGACAAGGGAGACCATTAAGTCTTCATACTGGGCGACCCATGTCTCATTACCTGAATACCTCATTTGACCAGAGGGGCACGTAAGTACTGGGTCCAAACAGGCCACACTGCTATGATGCATATGAATTTGATATCTTTGTAACATGCACATCCAGCACATTATTAATTGGTACCGTATTACAATATTCACATCTAGCAGTTCACAGTCACCAGTCGGGATGTACATATACTATGGGGTCTTGTCATAGCTTGGGGGTACATTTCCCATACTAAAAGCAGTCTCATAGAACTATACTAGTTCAGTTACCTTATCTGATATAGAGTCTTGTGACCAAGTTTATTCCCCTCCACCAATATCTTTTACATATTACTATCAAGGGGGAACCCTCCCTTCATTTCAGTTCCCTAATGAGCTGTGACCTTTGGGTATAATGAAATGCATCGGGGTCTGGGACCTAAGCATCTATAATCAACTGAGATTAATTAGCATTACAAAATATTTGGGATAATTGGATCTACAATATATGAATTATCTGGTCTAATTAACTGTATATTACTAAGTGAGAGAGATTTGAATAATAATGCATATTATTGTATACCCTTGAGGCCATATAAGATGTTGACAAACCGTGACTAACGGACTGACTTTGTGGTGATGGTCCTCCCTCTCTGTGTCAGGGACATTCCAGGGTCACTAGGAGGTTCCTGACACAGGATTGTCCCTACCAGTGCTGTCCTTCCATATTTAGGCAGGGCCTACAATCAGTGTCGGACTGGGGTGCCTAACGCCCACCAGTAAAACTTATTTTGGGGGCCCACCGTACGGATACATTAAAATATTACCTGGTCACACAACAGCCAGATGCTACCAGATGACTAATTATGAGGGTCTTCCCTGCAGCAACTTTAAGAAGGTAAGTCCTGGGAAAAGAGAACACTGGCTAGCTCTCCTCTATATCTAGAAGTCATCTCAGCTCTGGTCGTGTCTATAATAATAAACTGGGGAGTTTCTTTAATAATCTATCAAGTTTTTTATATGAACATAGGCTGGTTGAGGTGCTGTACATTGAATATATGTATGTAGTGCAGTAAGTCTACTGTGTTATGTGCCATTTGTGCAAGGGGGTGGAAAACTAAGGGCCCACCTTGCTCAGGGGCCCACCGGGGGATTCACCTGTACCCGTGGGCCAGTCCGAGTATCATTTTAGGCACTCATTGAGATTATTATTTTTTATCTAAAAAAATAAAGGTTATGTTTTAATGGTGGTGATCCGTGACAGCAATTGTTAGGGCCAGGATGCCACGGTTCTTGAAGCATACAGGGGGACATGTTTGCAAATGTTCCCCTTTTTTTGACAATGTCAGCACTTTAGTAAAAAGTGTGTATGGTAGTGAGAGTGTTGGTTCACACATGGGAGCGATGCAGCCAGGCACTGTTAGGATAGGTCATCAATTTGTTAGTTCCAGAAAACCCCTTTAACCCCTTAGGGACCCATGACGTACCGGTACGGCATGTTTCCCGAGTCCTTAAGGACCCATGACGTACCGGAACGTCATGAGTTTAAATTGAGATTGTGGCGCCCCAGGGGTTAATCCGCACAGGATGCCGGCTGAAATCATTCATCCGGCATCCTGTCACAATGCCTGGGGGGGTCATATGACCCCCCCGTATCGGCGATCGCAGCAAACCGCAGGTCAATTCAGACCTGCGGTTTGTTGCTATTTCTGCTGTTTCTGATCGCCGCGGTCCCTGACCGCGGCGATCAGAAACTTTAGTGTGGCACAAATATATATGTATCACCCCCCCCCCTGCACCCCTGCATGATTTTAGCCCGGTGGGAGGTACAGGGGGGGTGTTGCGGGCGGTGTGGGCGGTGCGGGAGGCGGGCAGTGCGGCAGGCGGGATAGCGATCCCCCGCCCGCCTCCCGCCGAATAATCGTTGGCTTCTAGTGGGTATACCAGGGTGCCAGCACATTGCTGGCACCCTGGTATAAACGGTTGACATCTGTGAATGGATGTCAGCCGTTTAACCCTTTCCATACAGCGGTCCGTACGGACCGCTGTATGGAAAGAGTTAACAGTAAGATGCGGCTCCCTCCCTCTCCCATCGGGGGGCTGCTGTGCCTTTGCAGCCCCCCTATGGGAGAGGGAGAGAGCCCCCAGACAGCCCCACGAAGCCCCAGTCCTTACCCTTCCCCGTCTGCGAAGTTGTGGCAGACGGGGAAGGTTCCCATGGCAACAGGTGTCCTGCTGTCCATGGTGCTGAACAGATCTATGCTGAAAGCATAGATCTGTTCAGTGTAAGTAAAATACAGTACAGAAACATATATAGGTTCTGTACTGTATTATGCAGACACCAGACCCACTGGATCTTCAAGAACCAAGTGGGTCTGGGTCAAAAAAAAAGTAAGAAAAAGTGAAAAAAAGTGAAAATCAAAAAACACATTTATCACTAATTAAAATGAAAAAAAAAAAATTCCCTACACATGTTTGGTATCGCCGCGTCCGTAACGACCTGATCTATAAAACGGTCATGTTACTTTCCCCGCACGGTGAACGCCATAAAAATTAAAAAATAAAAACTATGAGAAAATTTAAATTTTGCCCACCTTACTTCCCAAAAAAGGTAATAAAAGTGATCAAAAAAGTTGCATGTACGCCAAAATAGTGCCAATCAAACCGTCATCTCATCCCACAAAAAAGAGACCCTACCCAAGATTATCGCCCAAAAACTGAAAAAACTATGGCTCTTAGACTATGGAAACACTAAAACATCATTTTTTTTGTTTCAAAAATTAAATCATTGTGTAAAACTTACATAAATAAAAAAAAGTATGCATATTAGGTATCGCCGCGTCCGTATCGACCGGCTCTATAAAAATATCACATGAGTTAACCCCTCAGGTGACCACCGTAAAAAAATAAAAATAAATACGGTTTAAAAAAAGCAATTTTTTGTCATCTTACGTCACAAAAAGTGCAATAGCAAGCGATCAAAAAGTCATATGCACCCCAAAATAGTGCCAATAAGACAGCCATCTCATCCCGCAAAAAATGAGACCCTACATAAGATAATCGCCCAAAAACTGAAAAAACTATGGCTCTTAGACTATGGAGAAACTAAAACTTTTTTTGTTTTAACAATGAAATCATTGTGTAAAACTTACATAAAAAAAAAAAAAGTATACATATTAGGTATCGCCGCGTCCGTGACAACCTGCTCTATAAAATTACCACATGATCTAACCTTTCAGATGAATGTTGTAAATAACAAAAAAAAAACGGTGCCAAAAAAGCTATTTCTTGTTACCTTGCCGCACAAAAAGTGTAATATAGAGCAACCAAAAATCATATGTACCCTAAACTAGTACCAAGAAAACTGCCACCTTATCCCGTAGTTTCTAAAATGGGGTCACTTTTTTGGAGTTTCTACTCTAGGGGTGCATCAGGGGGGGCTTCAAATGGGACATGGTGTAAAAAAAACAGTCCAGCAAAATCTGCCTTCCAAAAACCGTATGGCATTCCTTTCCTTCTGCGCCCTGCCGCGTGCCCGTACAGCAGTTTACGACCACATATGGGGTGTTTCTGTAAACTACAGAATTAGGGCCATAAATAATGAGTTTTGTTTGGCTGTTAACCCTTGCTTTGTTACTTGAAAAAATATATTAAAATGGAAAATCTGCCAAAAAAGTGAAATTTTGAAATTGTATCTCTATTTTCCATTTTATCTTGTGCAACACCTAAAGGGTTACCAAAGTTTTTAAAATCAGTTTTGAATACCTTGAGGGGTGTAGTTTCTTAGATGGGGTCACTTTTAGGGAGTTTCTACTCTAGGGGTGCATCAGGGGGCTTCAAATGGGACATGGTGTCAAAAAACCAGTCCAGCAAAATTTGGCTTCCAAAAACCAAACGGCGCACCTTTCACTCTACGCCCCGCTGTGCGGCCGTACAGTAGTTTACGGCCACATATGGGGTGTTTCTGTAAACGGCAGAGTCAGGGCAATAAAGATACAGTCTTGTTTGGCTGTTAACCCTTGCTTTGTTAGTGGAAAAAATGGGTTAAAATGGAAAATTAGGCAAAAAAATGAAATTCTCAAATTTCATCCCCATTTGCCAATAACTCTTGTGCAACACCTAAAGGGTTAACAAAGTTTGTAAAATCAGTTTTGAATACCTTGAGGGGTGTAGTTTATAGAATGGGGTCATTTTTGGGTGGTTTCTATTATGTAAGCCTCGCAAAGTGACTTCAGAGCTGTAGTGGTCCCTAAAAATTGGGTTTTTGTAAATTTCTGAAAAATTTCAATATTTGCTTCTAAAGTTCTAAACCTTGTAACATCCCCAAAAAATAAAATATCATTCCCAAAATAATTCCAACCTGAAGTAGACATATGGGGAATGTAAAGTCATCACAATTTTGGGGGGTATTACTATGTATTACAGAAGTAGAGAAACTAAAACTTAGAAATTTGCACATTTTTCCAAATTTTTTGTAAATTTGGTATTTTTTTATGCAAAAAATAATAATTTTTTTGACTTCATTTTACCAGTGTCATGAAGTAAAATATGTGACGAAAAAACAATCTCAGAATGGCCTGGATAAGTCAAAGTGTTTTAAAGTTATGAGCACTTAAAGGGACACTGGTCAGATTTGCAAAAAATGGCCAAGTCCTTAAGGTGAAATAGGGCTGAGTCCTTAAGGGGTTAATAGTTCACCTTAGAGGATGCATCATTAGTTAATATAATAAGATATATCATTCAAGAGTGTCTATGGCATGTTATATTACTATAAGATCTGTATTGTTTTTTCACTATAAACAATATGTTGTCTGCTAATTCTACTAGAAGACATTTTGCACTTCACGTAATTACTCTAAGGGCTCATGCATGCCACCGTATGCCGTCCGTATGCCCACACAGTCCTTGAGCGGGCCATATGTCCCAGAGCGGCATACATCGTGTGCACGGGAGCACACAGCAATATAGGTTACTATGATACTGTGCGCATCGGGCCGCCTGCGGGACTACTGTCCTGTAGTCCTATGATCATATGAGTGCAGGACACTAGTTCCGTGGGCAACCCGATGCGCACAGTATCATAGTAACCTATGATGCTGTGTGCTCCCGTGCGCACGATGTATGCCGCTCTGGGACATATGGCCCGCTCAAGGACTGTGTGGGCATACGGAGGCAATACGGTCGTGTGCATGAGCCCTAGCACTGAAGGGATAATTGAGATCCTGCAAAATAGAGAATAAACTGCATCAAACGAGTTTATATGTGACTTTCATGTCACATTTAGAGCATCTTTACACATAACAGACTGATTGCAGACTTTCCCAATTATTTGAACAGAGCTTTCATGTGCCTGCTGCCAAGACAACCCTGAATTGATTTTAAGCTGCATACATTTCTGCAGGTAATCTGCTGCATGTGAACTCACTTTTAGCCCAGGCTGGAATCACATATGCATTTTTGTTGCAGTTTTTTGAGCCAAGGTCAAGAGCCAATTCAAAAGTCTGGTGAAAAATGTCATCTAAAAATGTATGTACATGAATCTGCTTAAAAAATCGCACAAGTGTTTTCCAGTGAAAGGGTATGCTCCCATGTGGAGTAAACGCTACTGATTTTTTACAATGGATTGATATGCGGCAAATCTTCTTCGTTGTACAGTAGCAGTGAACTGGATGACATTTTCAGAAATCTCCTCCACACTCTGCAAAAAAAATACCTACAGTGTAAACTGACTTGCACTGTGGGTTTTCAATCCACAGCATGTCAAAGGTTGGAAGTGGCAGAACAACCGCTGTGATTCCTGCAGCAAAATCACTGAAAAAATGTTTGTTTTGGGATGTTTTCAGAGAAATTTGCTGCTGGATTTCCATGACTAGAATGTGAGAACTAGGGATGAGAGAATTTCATATTTCGAAATTAAAGAGTTCGGGTTCGGGTTGTGATATAATCTGAATTGCGTTATGGATTCTATTACCACAGACCATAACACAATTCCAAGATGGAATGCATAACGGAATGTCTTTAGAGGCATTCCATTATTCATTCCGTCATAATATAAGTCTATGGCCTGCATAACGGATCTGTCCAGGGTTCTGTTATGCTGGAGTCCATAATGGAATCCATAACGCAATTCAGATTATACCACAACCTGAACCCGAACTCGAATTTTAAAATATGAAATTTGCTCATCCCTAGTGAGAACATAAGATAAAAGTGTTTCACCAAAAATATTACCATGTATGATGAAATAATTTACTGAAAGGACTAGATGGACTCAGATGCTTTGACGTGCACTATGTTAATAATATGCATTATAACAATCTACTGCCTTTTGAAGTATGTCTTTGTGATTTGCATAAAGAGGTATTTTCTGGTCCACAACTTGCCAACGTATAGCAATTTCTTGGATATGAGTCTGTATATTCTGAAAAGAAACAGTAGAAAGAATGTAATTAGAAAAATCGAAACTTAATTTAAAGAGAACCTGTCACACTGTACATGCCTTTCTCCTACTGTGTATTTGTGCAGGAGGTTATAGAGCAAGAGGAGCTGAGCAGGTAATATATAGCTTTGTAGGAAGTGTTTCACTATAACTTGTCATTCATTGGTCCAAATTTCTGCTCTTTTATGCCTTGGAGTCATGTGGGTGGTCCTAATAGTAATTGATAGCTACTCTTTGTATGTATGCTCATATAAGAAACGCTGTCAGTCAGTCATGAATCCTAAGTACAGAAAGAGCAAGGATTTAGACTAATAAATATGTTGTATTGAATATTTTCCTACAAAACTATCAATCTGCTCAGCTCATGTTCCGCTATAAACTGCTACCTGCTGCTCAGATTGCATTATCAAGGAAAGAGTTTCCCTTTAAATAAAATGTCCAGTTTAAAACATGCAATAAATTATTCTTTATCAAATTAATTTAGTTCCAGGTTGTAATATAATTCATAATAATTCCTCTGATTTTATACCAATTTCCAATAAATCTTGCATAGTATAGACTTACTTTGTCATAATTGAACAAATATACTGTCCAAATTTTCAGCAGAAAATGCTAACCCCATTGCAATTTCAATACAAAGTACATAATTTGCTCCAGTGAAAGTTTAAAAAAATTGCTCCAGTAGAGTTCTAAAAAGTTGGATTTGGCAACTTCGATGAAGTAAGCCAAAAAATGTAATTTGTTCCAAATTATGTTGTCACAAATCGCTATAAATCAGATATTCCTAAGCCACTCTGCCTTAGGCCTCATGCACACGACCGTTGTGTGCACCCGTGGCCGTTGTGCCGTTTTCCGTTTTTTTCTGCGGCTCCATTGACTTTCAATGGGGCCGTTGAAAACTCGGCTTGTGCACCGTTTTTACACCGTGCCCGTGACCCGTGTTTCTAGGCCGTGAAAAAAATATGACCTGTCCTATTTTTTTCACGGCCAACGGTTCACGGGCCCATTCAAGTCAATGGGTCCGTGAAAATCACGGATGTACCCAAGATTGTCATCCGTGTCCGTGATCCGTGTCCGTGATCCGTGTCCGTTTTTTCCTATCATTTCAATGGCAAACTTGACTTAGAATTTTATTTCATTTTTCATGTCCGTGGATCCTCCAAAAATCACGGCAGACCCACGGAAGAAAAAACGGGCACGGATCACGGTACAACGGAACCATGTTTTGCGGGACGTTAAAAAATACGGTCGTGTGCATGAGGCCTTAGGGTACAGCAGAAATTCTTTATAAAAGGTGATATTCATAGCATGATTTTATCAGACTATAGATAAAATATATTGTAAATATTTAGCCAGTAGTATGTAAACCAAATCTATAATATAAAACTTGGTTTATACTCACTTCACCCAGGAGGAGAGATGGGGGATAAACTCAAAACACCCCCAAACCCTTCCTCCTGCGCCTGGCTCGCTTCTAGAAAGTCAGGAAATAAACGGCAGTCCTTCAACTGGAACTTCTTGTTAATTCCTTTTATTGAGTAGTCAGGGTGGGGTGAGGAGAAGGCTCAACGCGTTTCAGGGATATATAAGTCCCCTTCATCAGGAGCATGTCTAATGGTGAACAAACTAGCTTATTTAAATCAAATGTGGCGCCAAACATTTGTGGCGCCAAATAAATTCAGATTAATTGTGAATCGAAGTTTTCCTAAACTTCAGACTGAATTCTGCTTCAAATGTTTCGCTCAACACTAATTATAAGCAGCAAAAATGCTGTAACTGCAATTGTATACTCCATACAAATTCAGGCATATTGTTACAGTATCTACTATTCCTGTTGTGTGAGGAAATCATATAATGGAAAGCATTAGGTATAAATACCTGCACAAGAGTGCATCTCACTACACTTTTTAGACAATCTTAAGCACTGCTTTGCAATAGATTAGCATTGAATAACATTTCCAGCAAGGCGCCCAAGACTAGGAGGTAAAGCACAGATTGTCATATTGAAGATTTATCACATATTTATCACATATATCAGAATGGCCAAATCATTCAATGTGACATCTAAACATTCTATAGTCTCTTCTCTGACTTCCTAGGAAGGCAATATTGAGCAGTTGTCACGAGGGTGTCACGACCTATCAGTGACCCTGTTGTGCCTGGGGGTAGTGGGTAGCTGCTATATATTTTTCCTTTCTGCTTCTCTTGTTGACTGATATAGACCTTCCTTCCAGATCTTCTATTCTGACATCAGGTCGACAAATGTTGCTGTGGAGCTGTTGGAACTGGAGCTGTTAGATCTTTGGTTCACTCCTGTTGTTGTTGTCTCCTTTTGGGGATTGTTTCTGCTGTTTGTATTATTTGTCCTTTTCCCGTAACCTCCCCCAACGGCACTGACAGGACAGGAAACAACATGAAAGCTCAACGTTAAAAGTGGCCTCATCCCCTTACCTAATCAGTGTTGTTTCCCGTTCTAGATAGCATGGAAGCTCCTTCCTGTGTCCCACGCAGGTTCACAGAAGATTCATCCGCACAGCCTGGTCTCTACCACCCACTTGGGGGAGGGCCGTTGCAGTGAACAGGGGCTCCTGTACCTCTGGCATAAGTCCTGTTTTAAGGCAGCCCCGGTCTCTATCCTGTATGCTCCAACGGGCGCGCAGGACTTTTGCATGGCATTCTGGTGGGTGGAGACTCCCGGAGATGAGGAGTCTCGGTTTGGATTGCGGGCATTGCCTGCATCATGACATCAGGGCGCTATGGCGTCATGCACGTACCAATGTCCTTCACAAGCCGGGAAGTTTAAAAGTAAGCCAGACAAGGAGAAATGACATGTGCTGTTCACTTCCTTGCAATGTCGGCTCCCACGGACCGGATACCGCCAGCAAGCCTCTGGATGTCGCCGCAAGCACCATCAGCCCAGTCAGCCTCCTCTCTTGACTTGGGCAGATTGGATAGGGGATCGCCTATTATCCACCTTGGGTGCCTGGTGTCAGTGTTTTTTATTTTAAAATGTATAAACCCTATCCATTATTATTTTTTTAAAATTTGTAGGGTAGAGACACATGAGGAAAATAAATTGTCAGATGACATTCAGAATGTAAAAATAAATTCCCCATTAAAAGTGTCCTGTCTGACCCAGGAAGAAGTACATCAGCGACTTAAAAAGATTAAAATAGACAAATCGCCAGGACCGGATGACATACACCCCCGTATCCTAAAGGAATTAAGTAATGTCATAGCCAGACCCTTATTTCTGATATTTGCAGACTCTATACTGACAGGGAATGTCCCACAGGATTGGCGCATGGCATATGTGGTGCCAATATTCAAAAAGGGGCCAAAAACAGACCCTGGAAACTATAGGCCGGTAAGTTTAACATCTGTTGTGGGTAAACTGTTTGAAGGTTTTCTGAGAGATGCTATATTAGAGCATCTCAACAGAAATAAGCAAATAACGCCATATCAGCATGGCTTCGTGAGGGATCGGTCATGTCAGACTAATTTAATCAGTTTCTATGAGGAGGTAAGTTCTAGACTTGACAGCGGCGAATCAATGGATGTCGTATATCTGGACTTCTCCAAAGCATTTGACACTGTACCACATAAAAGGTTAGTATATAAAATGAGAATGCTCGGACTGGGAGAAAACATCTGTATGTGGGTAAGTAACTGGCTCAGTGATAGAAAACAGAGGGTGGTTATTAACGGTACACACTCAGATTGGGTCACTGTCACTAGTGGGGTACCTCAGGGGTCAGTATTGGGCCCTATTCTCTTCAATATATTTATTAATGATCTTGTAGAAGGCTTGCATAGTAAAGTATCAATTTTCGCAGATGACACTAAACTGTGTAAAGTAATTTACACTGATGAGGACAGTATACTACTACAGAGGGATCTGGATAGACTGGAGGCTTGGGCAGATAAGTGGCAGATGAGGTTTAACACTGACAAATGTAAAGTTATGCACATGGGAAGGAAAAATGCAAGTCAACCGTACATACTAAATGGTAATACACTCGGTAACACTGACATGGAAAAGGATCTAGGAATTTTAATAAACAGCAAACTAAGCTGCAAAAACCAGTGTCAGGCAGCTGCTGCCAAGGCCAACAAGATAATGGGTTGCATCAGAAGGGGCATAGATTCCCGTGATAAGAACATAGTCCTACCACTTTACAAATCGCTAGTCAGACCACACATGGAGTACTGTGTACAGTTCTGGGCTCCTGTAAACAAGGCAGACATAGCAGAGCTGGAGAAGGTCCAGAGGAGGGCAACTAAAGTAATAACTGGAATGGGGCAACTACAGTACCCTGAAAGATTATCAAAATTAGAGTTATTCACTTTAGAAAAAAGACGACTGAGGGGAGATCTAATTAATATGTATAAATATATCAAGGGTCAGTACAGAGATCTATCCCATCAACTATTTATCCCCAGGACTGTGACTGTGACGAGGGGACATCCTCTGCGCCTGGAGGAAAGAAGGTTTGTACACAAACATAGAAAAGGATTCTTTACGGTAAGAGCAGTGAGAATATGGAACTCTCTGCCTGAGGAGGTGGTGATGGTGAGTACAATAAAGGAATTCAAGAGGGGCCTGGACGTATTTCTGGAGCTTAATAATATTACAGGCTATAGCTACTAGAGAGGGGTCTTCCTCTGGATCAACTTGCGGGATAACAGGCCGAACTGGATGGACAAATGTCTTTTTTCGGCCTTATGTACTATGTTACTATGTTACTATGTTACTATGAGACACCTCCACCTCCAAGGCTGGACTGCAAAAATTCATTTATATCTAAAGCCAAAAAAATCACTCAAATGTGCTGAAAAAAGTGGTGGCTGAGGAATCTCCCTCCTTTCTAGACTCCATGCGGAGTATGATTCGTGAAGAGGTTAATGCTGCGGTGGAGTCTAGGCTACCTCCCTCTTCACCGCAGGCCTCTACGTCTAATAAATCCCCAAATTCCCAATTATTTAATGGATTTGGATGAAGGAGAGATTGCTTCCGATATAGACTCTGATTCATCTGACGACGGGCAGGGTAGACCATTGTTTCTCCCAGAAGATACAGATAGTCTCTTAAAAACTAAAAGAGCTACTATGCACCTGGAGGAGTCTAAAGAAAGTTGTTCTATCCAGGATCAGATGTTTCAAGGTCTAGGAGAGAGAAAAAGACGTGTCTTTCCGATCCATAATAATAGTATTGGGGCTCCTCTGGACTTTAGCAGTCTAGTGAGAGTGTGGACACAAGGCGCATATCACAACCGGATGTTTTAGTACAATCAGATTTATTGCAGGACAATGCGTTTCGGGGTGCAAAGGACCCCTTTTTCAAGTCTATAATAAATGCATAAGTCGTAAAAGGTACAGATATCAGTAATATATATATATATATATATATATATATAATATATATATATATATATATATATCAAATGTGAGTGATGTATTAAAACCAGTGATGGGATTATCATAATAAAAAGTCCCAAAACGGTAATAAAAAGCTAAAATGAGTTAACATTGTTATAACTGAATGATGATTTTTGCCAATATATAATATTTGAATATATATATTTGTATAAGTAATTAATTGATTAAATAAATAATTAATTGGATGAAAGGTAGATAAATAACAGAAATAGCACTTTTGTTACATAAAAAGATGGATGGTTTCCCACTCAAATACATAAATATAATCGAGTTAATAAATAAATAATTAAATAAATAATTGAATGACTTCATAATAGCACATTACATCGCACATCGTACATTACATTCATGTGTTTACATGGAAATGTGGTTGTTCGCATTTTAAATCCTATTATGTTACCCAAGTATGTGGTTAGCAACATGAGAACCAGATGATTACTTGTATGGTAAGTTTGGGTCCTGTATCGGGGACCTGATCTGCGCTATACCCCAGTCCCCCTATATAAGGAGTGTGTGGTTGTGTGTCCACCAAGAGAAGATTAACATGTGTCGGGAGTTAAAGCAGATCACTGGAGAGTGAGTGGAAAAAAGAGAGAGGGGCAAGCTGTGTGACTGCGGTAGAAAGAATGAGGTATGAGGATGGGTATAACTGTTCTGTTATATGTAGAAGATATGCATCAGACCTTTGGTGGGGGAAAAATATGTTGCTACCTGAAGCGCTGCAGCAGGAGAATAAGCTGGAGCACTGCCGCCTGGTCCCTGCAGGTGGCGCATACGATCTGTGGTGTGGTCGTGACGCGCGCTGGAGAGGAAAGCGATATGAGTGAAGTGGGCGGAGCTAGGACACGCTGATGCGTCCGGATAATACTGATTGGTGTGGCGGCTAGATGACTGATGGAGGGGAGGAGGGAAGAGTCGGTGGGCGGAGCCAAGAAGCGCTGATGCACCCAGCTAATGCAGTCAGCTGTAGTGGCTGGAGAAAGCGAGGTGGGGAAGATGGAATATAAACAAAATGATATTGGCTCTATAGCTGAAGGTTGATTTGACTATTGGGATAGCCATATATGATAAGAATCACAATTGTGGAGGTGTGGTTAGGGTGGGTGGAGCTGAGATGAATGGGAACTGACTGGAGGGGTAGTGATAGATGTAGAGGGGGAGAGAATCTGATGAGGGGAGAGGAGAGGGAAAAAAAAGGGGGGGGTCTCAGTGGTCAATGATTCAAAAGCATTTGTTCTCTAGACTCTCATTGAGCCCATATGGTACCAGCGTTTTTAGTTTAAAAATCCAGAACATCTCCCTCCTTTGGAGTGTTCTGAATCTGTCTGGGCAATTGTCTTTAATGTATTCTATTGGATTGATTGACATCCTTGTGGGGGTCTTTATCATGGGTGGCAAGGTAGTGTCGAGATACACTATGTTTGAGAAACCCTTGTGTGATGTTCCACTGATGTTTATTAAGGTGCTCTCTCAGGGCCTGGATGATACGGCCAACTTTTTGTAGCCTGCACTCGCACTCCAGGTTATAGATCAGATTGCCACCGCCAGATCTCTGAGAAGTTCTGATAGACATTCTTCAGTACCTCCTGCATGATGTTCTTTTGTTTTGTTTTCACTTTGACATCTCTTCTCCCTCTCCCAGCTGTCATCTATTAGCAGTGATTGCCTCCCTTTATATCCCCTCCAATAATGCCTCACTTTGCGGTTTATACTACTTCCTGGATTGTTCTCAGTGCTAGAAGTTTGCTACTGCTGGTTTCTCAGTTAAGTCTATCCCTTTATTTGTGTTTTCCTGTTGGCTTGATTCTAGGTGACCCTGACTCCCTCCGTATTTAGTGCAGGGAGCCGGTGGTCATGTCCCCTCACTATTATAGGGTTTTCAGGTGTCACTCAGTCTAGGTACGTGGACATGCAACTTTCTATCACAGAGATCTTTGCATGGGTTTAGCAGTGAGGGAGAGCTCTAGGGCTTTAATAGGGCTCACCCTTTTGTTCCTTAGTTTGGGATCAAGCCAGTCGGATCTTAATTTGTTACTTCTTGTTTTCTGCAACACCATCTGTGACACACATAGGATGATGAACAGTTGATAAAACTCTTTATAGGAAACTCTTCCCGGAGGTTTTGATCCAGTGGGAGATGCTATTGCAGCACTTGCATAAGGTGTGGCTGCCCTTATAGCTGCCCATGTGTTCGTGGGTACCAGCCGAATTTGGAGGAGGGGGTCAATGTTTTCTTTCTTAATTTGCTAAGGGCCAATACAATCTTCAGGATTCTTGCCCTCCTGAACGTGATCCGAGGTTTAGGTGGAATGTTCTCTTTGAGATAGGGGTCATTTCTTAAAATGTACCAATATTTTGTCAGTATGTTTCTCAAACTTTCATAATTAGAATTGTATGTAGTGATAAAGGCAGATTTATATTTCTTTGAATCGTCTGCTTCTTTTGATTTGGATTTGGTCTTCTCGGCTTAAGTTGCTTGCTCGTGTATAAGCACCATTAATGATTCCTCTAGGATATTTTTTATTAAAAAATCTGCTGCGTAAGATCTGGCTCTGTACTCAAAAATCATTTGTGGTTGAACAATTTCTCCGTATCCGTTTAAATTGACTAAAGGGTATATTTTCTCTCCACTTCTTGTAGTGTACGCTTCTGTAATCTAAGTAATTCTTCCCATCCACCTTTTAAAAAAATGTTTTAGTTAAAATTACTTCATTGCTTGAGTATAAAAGGAGGTCCAAATATTCAATTGATGCGGTCGAGCTGTTCGCCGTAAAAATTCCAAGTGTTTGCATTCAAATGAGAAATAAATCATTCGGCTTCCTCATCACTGCCTTTCCAAATGATAATAAGGTTGTCGATATAACACTTGTAAAAAAAACAATCATGTTTTTCCAGGTGTGATAGCTGTAGATGTGCTCTCCTCTTCAAAACGGCCCATATAGAGATTTGAAAAGCTTGGAGCGAATCACGTCCCCATCGCGGTCCTTTTCCGCTGTCTATAAAGGCCACCTTCTAATGTGAAAACGTTATGCACAAGATGAACTGGATTGCTTTTAAATGTCATGCATAACCAGGATTTATCATTTGGGCGCAATTTGCATCACTTCCGTGTACTTTGTTATTTCACTGATTAGGTAACGGGAGGAGGCCCCTTTTAAGGTTGAGCATTTGTGTTGTTTCCTGTCCTGGAGGTGGGGAGCACCCGCCTGTCAGTGCCATTGAGGAGTTCATTGGAAAATCCAATTACCGATAAGAGTAATTAACCCTTTTCCTGTTGTTACCCTAGGTGTCATTGGTAAGGACTAGTGCTCCCACCTCCCTACTCGCTACCTAGGGCTTATTCCAGGGTAAACCAGCGACGAGGCAAGGGATCGGCGTATGGGTTAGCAGCCCGTCTAAGGACGTCAGGGCAGTTGGTGCCAGTGCCAGGAAAGCTAGGAGTCACCACTCCTCCCTCTCCCTAGTGGAAGGGTACTCCTCTTCCCTCCTCTCTGTGCCACATGTCTATAACCTGCCATCTCAGACATGTTATTATATCTGCCCCTTTTTTGTTTTTTTAATAAAAAAAAAATCCACTATGGATCATATTGCTGCTTTGGCAAAGCAGTTGCAAGGTCTATGTCTTGAAGTGGCAGGATTGAGGGCGACGGCTCTTCAGCAGCAGCAGCTGCAGAAGACCTCAAGCCGAGTGGTTGCTATGGGTAACCAGGTCAATTCGGAACCTAAAGTTTCTCTCCCTAATAGATTGTATGGATAGACAAATTTGTTGTTTTCCGAGAAGCCTGTAAACTATATTTCAGGCTGCACCCAAATTTATCTGGCAATGAGGGACAGCGGGTGGGAATTGTTATCTCCCTTTTCCAAGGGGCTGTTCAATCCTGGGCTTTTTTGTAACCAGCTGGTAGCCAGACCCTCCGGTAGGTAGATGAGTTTTTTGAGGCTCTGGTTCTCATATACGATGACCCTGACTGAGTCTCCCTAGCTGAGTTAGCTTTAGCAGGGAGATCAGTCAGCAAAGGTTTATTGTTCCGATTTTCGAAGGTGAGCCACGGATACTCAGTGGAATGACTCTCAGGAGCCAGTTTTGCCAGGGGTTGGTAGAGAAAGTAAAACACGCATTTGCGATGTACGTATGCTACTCCAATGTCCCTTGAGGTCGCTATGTTGATATCTATAAGAACTGATAGACGCCTTAGGGATAGGCCGAGGAGTTCTTGCCCTCCAGAGACTTTTCTTAGGCAGGGGTCTGCTTGTTCTGACGAACCTATGCAACTAAGGGGAGCCACTCATCAGGTTGGTCTTCCTGGGGTTTGCCGCAATAAGTGATGAGCAAGTACCAAAGTGTTCGGGTGTTCAGGTGCTCGGTCCGAACACATAGCGATATTCGTGCGCTTGACTGAGCACCCGAGTATAATGGAAGTCAAAGGGAGACAACCAGGCACCCCCTGCTCGGATGAGGGGAGGGTGCATGGTTCATAGGAAAAGGTCTGAAAGTGATGGAAACACATCTGAAATCTATCAGGAATGCATCTTAGACTCCAATGTCGCTGCTGGGAACCATGTTGTACTCCACTTTTACAGACCGGCAAAAAAACACGCAAACTCCCCCGCCAAAAAAAAAAAAAAAATGTTAGGTAACATTCTTTCCTGTATATTCAATTGTATATACAGTGTAAGTGCTGCCAAAAATTACAAGGAAGACGCACTCCGATACAGCCTGTATATCACATAAAGGAGGGCCTCATTCACATGGTGCTACAATTGTTCAGGTACACTGCTACACTCCTAAAGCCTATGCACTAAGTGAAAGGGCTGCCAAATGTTACAAGAAACCAGCACTCCAAAACACCCTTTGTTACACATAAAAGAGGGCATCATTCACACCCTTGAAAAATTATCCTTGATGCCTGCTGGTGACCCTCCAAAACATTCAGAACGAGGGCATGCTGGTGACCCTATAAAAAAATTAGGGGTGAGTGCCTGCTGCTGAGCTGACCTTCTAAAACATTATATGTGAGGGCCTTCAGGTGAGCAGACCGCATAAAACACTACAGGTGAGGGCCTACAGGTGAGCAGACCATATAAATCATTAGAGGTGAGGGCCTACAGGTGAGCAGACCGTATAAAACATTGGAGGTGAGGGACTGAAGGTGAGCGGACCCTATAAAAAATTGTATATACAGTGTAAGTGCTGGCAAAAATTACAAGGAAGAAGCACTCCGATACAGCCTGTATATCACATAAAGGAGGGCCTCATTCACATGGTGCTACAATTGTTCAGGTACACTGCTACACTCCTAAAGCCTATGCACTAAGTGAAAGGGCTGCCAAATGTTACAAGAAACCAGCACTCCAATACACCCTTTCTTACACATAATAGAGGGCATCATACACACCCTTGAAAAATTATCCTTGATGGCCTGCTGGTGACCCTCTAAAACATTTGGAACGAGGGCATGCTGGTGACCCTATAAAAGATTAGGGGCGAGTGCCTGCTGCTGAGCTGACCTTCTAAAACATTATATGTGAGGGCCTTCAGGTGAGCAGACTGCATAAAACATTACAGGTGTCACCACCAGACATCTGAGAATCTCTGACAGACGTTCTTCAGAACCTCCTGCTTGAGATTCCTTTTCCTGGCTTGCCCAATGCTAAGACGCTGGCGCAGGCATTTATTGATCACATTGTCAAATTGCATGGTATTCCTTCAGACATAGTCTCTGATAGGGGCACGCAGTTTGTTTCCAGATTCTGGAAGGCTTTCTGTTCTCGCTTGGGGATTCGGTTGTCATTCTCTTCTGCTTTCCACCCACAGTCGAATGGCCAGACAGAGCGCGTCAATCAGAATCTGGAGACATATCTGCGCTGTTTTGTGGCTGAGAATCAGGAGGATTGGTGTTCTTTTTTGTCCCTTGCTGAGTTTGCTTTAAATAACCATCGTCAGGAGTCCTCTGATAAGTCACCTTTTTTTGGTGCATATGGGTTTCATCCGCAGTTTGGGACATTCTCTGGAGAAGGGTCTTCTGCTTTAGCTGATGAGGACAGATATTCCTCGTCTTTGTCATCTATTTGGCAGGGGGATTCAGGATAATCTAAAGAGCATGAATGAGAGATATAAGCGTGTGGCGGATAAGAGACGCGTGTCTGGTCCGGACCTGAATGTTGGTGATCTGGTGTGGTTGTCTACTAAGAATATCAAATTTAATGTTCCCTCCTGGAAGTTGGGTCCTAAGTTATTGGGCCTTACAAAATCCTGTCCGTCATCAATCCTGTTGCCTACCGTCTTGATCTTCCTCAGACTTAGAAGATCCATAATGTTTTTCATAAGTCCTTATTAAAACCTTATGTCCAACCAATTGTACCCACGTCTTTGCCTCCTCCTCCGATTGTGGTTGATGGTAATCTTGAATTTCAGGTCTCTAGGATTGTGGATTCTCAGTTCTCTCCAGTACCTTGTTCATTGGGAGGGTTATGGTCCTGAGGAGAGGATGTGGGTCCCAGTGACGGACATTAAGGCCACTCGTCTCATCAGGGCTTTCCATAGGTCCCATCCTGAGAAGGTGGGCTCTGAGTGTCCGGAGTCCACTCGTAGTAGGAGGGGTACTCTCACCACCAGACATCTGAGAAGCTCTGACAGACATTCTTCAGAACCTCCTGCTTGAGGTTCCTTTTGTTTTGCTTTCGTTTTCTCATCTCGTTAGCCTCTCTCAGCTGTCATGTAGTTGCACTGATTGCATCCCTTTAAATCCCTTCCCATACTGCATTACTTTGCAGTTTATACAACTTCCTGGAGTGTGTGCATGCTGGATGCTAGTACTGAGTCTTCTACAGATAAGTTTGTTCATTCATTTGCGTTTTCCTGTTTGCTGGATCCTAAGTGACCCTGACTCCCTCCGTATTAAGTGTAGGGAGCCGGTGATCATGTCCCCTCACTATTATAGGGTGTTCAGGTGTCATACAGTCGAGGAACAAGGATATGCAATCATCTACCATAGAGATTTTTGCATAGGCTAAGCAGTAAGGGAGAGAGCCAGGTCTGTTACAGGGCTTACCCTCTGGTTCCTTAGTTTTGGATCCAGTCAGTCGGATCTTCATTTTGTGTCTTCTAGTTTCTGTACACATTCCGTGACAACAGGGGAGCAGACTATATAAATCATTAGATGTGAGGGCCTACAGGTGAGCAGACCGTATAAAACATTGGAGGTGAGGGACTGAAGGTGAGTGGACCCTATAAAAAATTGTAGTGAGAGCCTACAGGTGAGCAGACCATATAAAACATTAGAGGTGAATGCCTACCGGTGAGCAGACCGTATAAAACAATGGAGGTGAGGGCCTGAAGGTGAGCGGACCCAAAAAAACATTGTAGTGAGGGCCTACAGGAGAGCAGACCATATAAAACATTAGAGGTGAGGGCCTACCGGTGAGCAGATCATATATAACATTGTAGTGAGGGCATATACGTATGGAAGAGGAAGAGGATGAGAAAACAAGATTCAAACATATACCCTTTTTTGCTGAGAAAAGGGTGCATCTGAATCTTGTGTATTGAGTACATTATAAAGTATATATTTAAATAGTGTTTTTGTTCCTCATTAGCTCAGCTTACCTCTGGTGGAGTGGAGAAGTCAGGGGCAATCCAGGCCTTGTTTATTTTTATCTGAGTCAACCTGTCAGCATTGTCAGTGGACAAGCGGATATGCTTATCTGTTATAATGTCACCAGCAGCACTAAATACACGCTCAGACAATATGCTGGTGGCCGGGCAGGCCAGCACCTCTAAGGCATAGAGCCCAAGTTCGTGCCACGTGTCCAGTTTGGACACTCAGTAGTTGTAAAGCACTGAGGGATCGTTAATGACGCTGACACAGTATTCTATGTATTCCCTCACCATCTTGCAAAACTTTTTCGTCCTTGGGACAGTAGGCCACGCTACAGGGTATTGCTGGCAGGGTGTCATGAAAGTGTCCCATGCCTTGGAGAGTGTTGCCCTTCCTTTGTTGGAACTAGAGTGTGTTCCCGTTGTCTGCCTTCCTCGTTTGTCTATGGTAGTACGGACTCTGCCGCCAGGTCTGTCAGATGGAAATGTTTGGAGCAATTTATCAACAAGAACCTTCTGGTATTGCACCATTTTACTTTCCCTCTCCACCACAGTAATGAGAGATGAGAAGCTCTCTTTGTATCAGGGGTCGAGAAAGGTGAACACCCAGTAATCCGTGTTATCTAAAATGTGTATAAGGCAAGGGTCGTGGAAAAGGCAGCCTAACATGAAGTCAGCCAAGTGTGCCAGAGTACCAACAAGCAAGATGTCTATGTTGATGTCAGGATGACATCTCCATCTCCTCATCCTCCTCCTTATCCCCTTGTGCCCATTCACGTCAAACCGATGGAATTAAAGTTCTGTCGGTAGTACCCTTTGTAGCAGAGGCAACTGTCTCCAGCTCCTCCTCCTCCTCATGGTCCTATTCGCGTTGAGAAGACGAAATGTGGGTGGTCTGGCTAGCACACACACTAAAGTCCTCCCCCATTTCCATATCTGCCACATTCAGAGCGTTGTCCTTAATTGTGTGCAGCGATCGTTTGAGTAGACACAGAAGTGGGATGCTTACAATGATTAGAGCATTATCACCACTAACCATATGTGTGGATTCATCAAAGTTTCTTAAAACCTCACAAAGGTCTGCCATCAATGCCCACTCCTCGCTTGTGAATAGTGGAAGTTGACTCGAAAGGCGACAACCATGTTGCAGCTGGTATTCCACAACTGCCCTCTGCTGCTCACAAAGCCTGGACAACATGTAGAACGTAGAGTTCCAGTGCCCCAAACACTGCTGCAGCGTTGACAGAGCAACTGAAGCTGTGGGCGACTTGCGGAAATGGGCACCCAAGCAGTGCGCCTTTTCTAGTAGCTCTGTCAAATTTGCGTATGTTTTAATAAACTGCTGAACCACTAAGTTTAATACGTGGGCGAGGCATGGCACGTGCATCAGGTTGCCGAGCTCCAAAGCCGTCACCAAGTTACGGACGTTGTCCGACACAACCATGCCTGGCTGTAGGTTGAGTGGCGACAGCCACAGTTCAGTCTGGTCACTTATACCCTGCCACAGCTCTGCAGCGGTGTGCTGTTTGTCCCCTAGGCAGATCAGCTTCAGCACACTGCTACACTGCTTCCAGCTACCGACTTATGGCTGACTGCTGGAGGTAGAAGTAGTGGAGGTAGCGGCAGAAGAGGAGGAGGAGAAGTGGGGGTTGGAGCCAGTAATATAGCTGCTGGCGGAGACCCTGATGGACGTAGGGCCCGCAATCCTGGGTGTGGGTAGCACCTTTGCCATCCCAGGGTACAACTCACTCGCGGCCTCCACAACATTCACCCAGTGTGCAGTCAGAGAAATGTAGCACCCCTGGCCACCAACACTTGTCCATGTGTCCGTGTTTAAGTGGACCTTCCCAGTAACTGCGTTGGTCAGGGCACGGGTGAAGTTCTAGGACACATGTTGGTGTAAGGTGGGCACGGCACACCGTGAAAAATATAGTGGCGGTTGGGGACTGCTTACCGAGGGACGTCCACCGACATCAGGCTGCGGAAGGCCTCAGTCTCCACAAGCCTATATTGCAACATTTCAAGGGCCAGTAATTTTGAAATTTGCGCATTTAGTGCTATGGACAGTGGGTCAGTTGCTGGGTATTTCTGCTTGCATTCAAATGCCTGGGGTAAGGGAAGTGGATGTAGTTGCTGATGGTGCATGCGAAGGCCCAGGTGCAGGGCAAGGGGCATCCAGCCCTGCACCTTCAACAGGGGATTGGCCAGCAGTGCGTAACACAGGGAAAGAGGAGGAAGTGGGGTGGACCACAGACCCAGATTGTCGACCCAGGCGTTTGGCCCACTGATTAGGGTGCTTAGATGCCATGTGGCGGATAATGCTGGTGGTGGTGAGGTTGCTAGTGTTCGCAACCCGGCTCATTTTGGTACTTCACAGGTTGCAAACTACCACTCTTTTGTCGTCTGCAGTTTCCGCAAAAATGCGCCATACTGTGGAACACCTACCCCTTGGCAAGGGAGATTTATGCATGTGGGTGCTCCGTGTAACGGTTGTGGGTCTGTTTGGTGTGGGCCAACTTCTCCCTTTTGCCACACCACTGCCTCTTACAGCTTGTTGCGGTGCTGCAGATCCCTACTTGTCTGTACTGCTTTTCTCGCTCTGCGTTTCACCTTCCCAAGTTGCGTCAGTGACCTCATCGTTCACCACCTTCTCTTTCACTTCCTCATCCCCATACTCCTGACTTGACCTAACCACAACCTCAGTGATTGACAACTGTGTTTCATGCTCATCCACCTCGTGAACAAATAATTTACATTCACCACCCTCATCTTCTTGACCCTGTGATAGGTCAAGAGGTTGTGAATCAGGGCACAAGATCTGTGCCTCTTTAAGCGTGCTTTGCGAGAGGGCCAAATCTAGGTGATGGCTAGGTCCTCGGAATGTCTGAGTGTGGTATCAATGGTTTGTCCAACTCCTGACTCTACATGGTGGGAGAAAGGAGGATCAGGGTGAGGATTCTGTGGACCAGACTCTTTGCTAATGAGACTGGCCTTGGTGGAAGAGAGGGTGGAAGAATTAACTTCTGCCATCCAACCGACCATCTGGTTGCACTAGTCTGACTTGGACAGTGCTGTCCTGCTACTCCCAGTTAACTGTGAAATAAAACTGGGTATGGTGGATTTTTATTTATTTTTTTCAGTTTCACTGGCAGCTGGCACAGTTTCGTTGTGCCCAGGGCTACGGCCTCTGCCTGAACCGTCAGCAACATGCCCACTTCCCGTCCCTTAGTGCTCGCCTTCTTCATATTAAAAGGTTTATCCAATAGATGTTGAACAACTTATTTAAATTTGCCCCCAGCTAAATAATTCTCTGCTGGAATACTTTATATATGGTTGCGGCCTAAACACAAACACAGATGTGCCCAAAAGTAGTTAAATGTGTCCCAAATACAAATAATTCTCTGCTGGAATACTGTATATACGGTTGCGGCCTAAACGCACACACGGATGTGCCTAAAACTAGTTAAATTTGTCCGAAATAAAATGTATTCTCTGCTGAAATACTGTATATAACGTTTGTGGATTCAATGCGCACACAGATGTGCCCAAAACTAGTTAAATGTGTCCCAAATACAAATAATTATCTGCTGGAATACTGTATATGATGTTTGTGGATTGAACGCACACACAGATGTGCCCAAAACTAGTTAAATGTGTCCCAAATACAAATAATTATCTGCTGGAATACTGTATATATGGTTGTGGCCTAAACGAACACACAGATGTGCTCAAAACTAGTTAAATTTGCCCAAAATATTAATAATTCTCTACTGGAGTACAATATATAACGGTGGCAGATAGAAAGCACACACAGATGTGGTACAAATTAGGTTAATTTCCCCAGAAAAAATATGTCTCTGATGGTGCGATGTATATCTAACTAGCAGGCACACTCTAGTGAATAACCACCTTTTTATAATGTCTGCTAAACACACTGCTTTCTGATGGCGTACTGTAGATCTTACTTGCAGACACACTCTAGTGAATAAGCCCCTTTTATTAATGTCTGCTAAACATACTGCTTTCTGATGGCGTACTGTAGATTCCACTAATATCAAATCTTTCTGTCTTCTAAAAGCTTTTGGGCACTTAAAAAATCGATTTTTCCAGCCCTGCACTATCTGTCCCTTCCTGAAGACGCCTGTCCCTGATACTGCTAAATTTAACCCCTGGTAAAAGCAAAAAAAATGGTGCTGCACTGCTGTCAAACACACACTGTAGTCCTTAAGAGGACTGTTTGGTCTTCCAATAGTATTTTGAGAGTTAAATCTGTGAATTTCCAGCAAAACGGTATCTGTCCCTGCCTACTGTCTGCTCTCCCTGACGCTGAATGATCCGAGCGCGGGACATCGGCTCCTATATAAACTGGTATCACATGTTCCGGATAGCCAATCAATGTAAGGCTAATAGCTAACATGGCTATGGCATTACGCTGAAGGGAATTACTTACCTGAATGTGCTTAGAAGGCGCCAAACGTGAGGGGAGGAGACTCGAGCAATGTGATGAGCATACTTGGTATTCGGCCGAGTACCGCCACGTGCCGAGCATAGCGATGCTCGAGTCGAACCGGTACTCGGCCGAGCATGCTCGTTCATCATTAGTTTTAAGGCAAGGGTTTATTTTTTCTGTGGTCGGAGGAGTCATTTTATTAGAGCTTGTTCATCCGTACCCAAAATGAAACAACTACTGACCGCAGGTTGCGCGGAGGATGACAATCTGGGTGTATCCATCTCCTCCATACAAACATCTCAGTTTGTTTTGCCAGCTATGGTAGTCTCGGGTAATAAAACTGAGACAATCTCAGTTTTTTTGGACAGTTTTGGATAGCTGGGGTTAATATGGTGGATGCCCGATTCGCTCGTACTCTGGGTTTGTCTTTTACTCCTTTATCTAGATCAATCCCCATATTCGCTGTCGACTCTGCTCCTCTTACTCTGGGGAAACTAACACACATTCTACATAACACATATCTTCGGATGAAGGCCCTCCATAATGAGTTTATTTCTTGCTATGTCCTTGAAGGTCTTCCCACTCCTATGGTATTAGGTCTTCCCTAGTTGGTAGCGCATAATCCTGTCGCTAATTGGCAGGGAGATATTCAAGTGCAGTGAGCATTATAGGGACAATTGCCTAAGTAGCAGTTGCTCATCCACCTCCCTTACAACCTTACCAGAATTTTTGTCCGACTTTGAGGATGTTTTTTCTGAGAAGGGGTGTCAGGAGTTACCGCCCCATCGTCTGTATAATTGCCCGGTTAACCTGCTCCCTGGAGCAAAGTTACCTAAGACCAGGTTATATAATCTTTCTGGCCCCAAAAGACAAGCCATGAAGGACTATATTTCTGAGAGTCTGGCTAAAGGACATATCAGACTCTCTTCTTCACACGTGGATGCAGGGTTCTTTTTTGTGAAGAAGAAAGATGGGGGCCTGCGTCGTTGCCTAGATTTTCTTGAACTAAATCGGATAACTATCCATAACCCTATCCTCTTCCTCTCATTCCCTACCTTTTTAATCAGATTATGACTGCAAAATGGGTTTCCAAAATGGATTTAAGGGAAGCCTACAATCTGATTCGCATCTAAGAGGGAGATGAGTGGAAGCCAGCATTTAACACTCCTGAGGGCCATTATTAAAACCTGGTCATGCCATTTGGCCTGGCTAATGCTCCTGCTGTCTTTCAACACTTTGTCAATAATATCTTTAGTCATCTGGTCAGCAGATTTGTGGTGATATATCTTGACGATATTTTGATCTATTCACCCAATCTGGAGATGCAAAATGCACAAGTCAGGTGTTGCAGACAAAAAAGTTATATGCTATATTGTAGAAATGTGTATTTGCTGTACAGGAGGTACAATTCCTGGGGTATCTGCTATCAGCGTCAGGGTTCTGTATGGATCCAGAGAAGGTTAGTGCGATCCTAGAATGGGAACTTCCTGAGAACCTAAAACCTCGGCAGTGTTTTTTGGGGTTTTGCCAATTTCTATAGAAAATTAATTTAGAATTTTTTGGTGATTGTCAAACCTCTTACTTACATGACTAAGAAGGCTACAGATTTTTCTAAATGGTCTGACGCTACTAAACTGGCTTTTTCTTCTCTCAAGGAGTTTCACCTCGGCACCCATACTGGTCCAGCCTGATGTTTCTCAACCTTTTATTGTGGAGGTTGATGCATCGGAGGTGGGGGCGGTACTGTCCCAGGATCTGTCTCCAAATAAATGGCATCCTTGTGCTCAGTGGGAATGCCCACTCTGATGTACTTATAAACTGCTTGATTTTTTTCCTGTAATAAATTGAGAAATGGTTTGACCCTTGCTTACTTGACCCTGGTGTCAGTGTTATTTCTTCCTTGGATTACTACTAATTTGGAGCAGTAGAGCAAACGTAATTAGCCCTGATTGAGGACATCTTTAACAGTTTGGCGCTGGAGAGAAGGCAGCATAGCTAGCCGAAGGTTTGGATTTCCGGAGCATGGTGGATGACACTTGAGGACGGGGACTGCAGCCCCAGAGACAAGGTAAGAAAACTGGTTATCTTGCCTGCCTCTAGTTGTACCCCGCTGTGCTGTGGTGATCTACCAGCCCCAAATCATGGAGACAAAGAATACCAGAAAACATACCAATCTGGAGTGTGGTTCAGTGAATTATAGGAAGAATGGGCTAGGACTAGACTAGCCAATCAGGCAATCCAAATTCAAGATATGAAACAAGAAAAGGCAGAGTCAGTGGAAAAATTTGCTAATCGAATGGAGCAAATGTTTAAAGATCTGGGGTTTACCAAAGAAGAGCCAGTTTAGACTAGGATTCTGTCTAGTGCTTTTGCTGATGGAGTAAAACCCTTTATTCAGAAAGTGTTGAAAACGGCCCACCCAGAATATCATTCTGTTCCTATAGAGACATTAACTTTGGTCCCCAGAACTAACATAATGCTTGCAGGAGGGGAGGACTCCTCCCATTCTAGGCGAGAGATCAGGTCTTCTCTTCTCTGCTACGGATGTGGCCAGTACGGGTATCTCAAGAGGGAGTGCCCACATCGGCCCCCACAGTGAGGGAGATGGGAGCCGCCCCGTGTCTTCCCCTGGGCTCCCTCTTCTCCTCCTCGACCCCAACTGGGAGGGGAAGGGACACCACGCCTCATAGGACAGGGGCAAGCCAGATCCACACATCGCAGAAGCCAATCCCACTATGGACCTGGACCTATGGTGCAGCCACAGATAGGGGTTGATATACACAGGTTTCCCATGGATACTGGTGCAGCTAGAAGTGTAATCTGACGTGATGATCCACGACCCCTCCTTCCTGGATAGCATGTTCAGTGTATCGGCATTAAAGGCCATGCTAGATCCTCTCCTTTAACAAATCCACTCAGTGTCTCCTTTGGACCACAGCCGTCCAACAAAGAGATTTTACTATTTGTAGTCTCCTCCACATGTCCACTTAATTCCTTGGGAGAAGATCTGCTACAAAAAATTCAAGCTGCTATACAATTCCAACCCAATGGTACTGTCACTCTAACTTCTCTTTTCACTCCCCTACAGCCAGAGGAACCCGTAATGCTGGCTGCTCTTATGTCCTTGGAAGACTGCTCGCCGAGGGACCATTTCCAGCAGCTGTGTTATCTGTCATACCTGAGACGCTGTGGGAAAAAGGACAACAGGATGTGGGCAGACTTCAGGTGCAACTTGTCATGGTGCACCTTAAGCCAGGAGCAGTACTCCCTCGGAAACCGCAATATCCTTTGTCTATTGCACAGATGGATGCCTATATAATTGGTGCCATAATTCCAACTACATCCAACTGTAACATGTCCCTTTTCCCTACAAGGAAGAAAGGAAAAAAGTACAGCCTGATACCTACAGAATGGTACATGATCACGTCAGCCAAAACTGGAACAGTCCATTGTCAGATATTTAGGCCCCGGCACCCAAACAGAGGAGAGAGGTCCCATAGCAGAGATTCAGGCTTCATGTCAGCAGAGAATCAGGCTTCATGTCAGCCAAAACTGGAACAGTCCATTGTCAGATATCTAGGCCACGGCAACCAGACAGAGGAGAGAGGTCCCATAGCAGAGAATCAGTCTTCATGTCAGCAGAGAATAAGGCTTCATATCATAGCAGAGAATCAGGCTTCACGTCACCCACCACTGGAACAGTCCATTGTCAGATATTTAGGCCCCGGCACCCAGGCAGAGGAGAGAGGTCCCATAACAGAGATTCAGTCTTCATGTCAGCAGAGAATCAGTCTTCATGTCATAGCAGAGAATCATGCTTCACGTCACCCACCACTGTAACAGTCCATTGTCAGATATTTAGGCCCTGGCACCCAGGCAGAGGAGAGAGGTCCCATAACAGAGAATCTGGCTTCATGTCAGCAGAGAATCAGTCTTCATGTCATAGCAGAGAATCATGCTTCACGTCACCCACCACTGGAACAGGCCATTGTCAGATATTTAGGCCCCGGCACCCAGACAGAGGAGAGAGGTCCCATAGCAGAGATTCAGGCTTCATGTCAGCAGAGAATCAGGCTTCATGTCAGCCAAAACTGGAACAGTCCATTGTCAGATATCTAGGCCACGGCAACCAGACAGAGGAGAGAGGTCCCATAGCAGAGAATCAGGCTTTATGTCAGCAGAGAATAAGGCTTCATATCATAGCAGAGAATCAGGCTTCACGTCACCCACCACTGGAACAGGCCATTGTCAGATATTTAGGCCCCGGCACCCAGACAGAGGAGAGAGGTCCCATAGCAGAGATTCAGGCTTCATGTCAGCAGAAAATAAGGCTTCATGTCAGCAGAAAATAAGGCTTCATGTCATAGCAGAGTATCAGGCTTCACGTCAGCCAAAACTGGAACAGTCCATTGTCAGATATTTAGGCCCCGGCACCCAGACATGGGAGAGAGGTCCCATAGCAGAGATTCAGGCTTCATGTCAGCAGAGAATCATGCTTCACGTCACCCAAAACTGGAACAGTCCATTTTCAGATATTTAGGCCCTGGCACCCAGACATGGGAGAGAGGTCCCATAGCAGAGATTAAGGCTTCATGTCAGCAGAGAATCATGCTTCACGTCACCCAAACTGGAACAGTCCATTGTCAGATTATTTGGCCCCAGCACCCAGACAGAGGAGAGAGGTCCCATAGCAGAGATTCAGGCTTCATGTGATAGCAGAGAATCATGCTTCGCGTCACCCAACACTAGAACAGGCCACTGTCAGATATTTTTAGGCCCCGGCACCCAGACAGAGGAGAGGTTCATTCAACTTTGGGTTGCCCCGCAATATAATGGTAAAATGAAAATAAAAATAGGATTGAATGAGGAAGTGCCGTGGAGTACAATAGTATATGGTTAAGGGGAGGTAGTTAATGTCTAATCTGCACAAGGGATGGACAGGTCCTGTGTGATCCATGCCTGGTTCATTTTTATGAACGTCAGCTTGTCGCTTCAGGCTCTGATGGCACAGCGTGCAAACCACTCGGGTCTTGTTGAAGTGCCATGCCAGGGAACTCCTTGAAACTGCTTTTGGGGTGCTCGGTCCCAGATGGCGGGGGTCAGTAGCAGGCGGAGTCTCTTGGCGGCGGGTGTTCTGTTTTTGCCCACTGCTGCCTCTTTTGCTACGCTCGGTCTCACCACTGCCTCTTCCTCCGAACTGTGAAAGTCAGTGGCACGACCTTCATTCCATGTGGGGCCTAGGACCTCATCGTCCCCTGCATCGTCTTCCACCCAGTCTTCCTCCCTGATCTCCTGTTCAGTCTGCACACTGCAGAAAGACACAGCAGTTGGCACGTGTGTTTCGTCATCATCAGAGACGTGCTGAGGTGGTATTCCCATGTCCTCATCATCAGGAAACATAAGTGGTTGTGCGTCAGTGCATTCTATGTCTTCCACCGCTGGGGAAGGGCTAGGTTGATGCCCTTGGGAAACCCTGCCAGCAGAGTCTTCAAGCAGCATAAGAGACTGCTGCATAACTTGAGGCTCAGACAGTTTCCCTGATATGCATTGGGGTGATGTGACAGACTGATGGGCTTGGTTTTCAGGCGCCATCTGTGCGCTTTCTGCAGAAGACTGGGTGGGAGATAATGTGAACGTGCTGGATCCACTGTCGGTCACCCAATTGACAAATGCCTGTACCTGCTTAGGTCTTACCATCCTTAGAACGGCATTGGGCCCCACCAAATATCGCTGTAAATTCTGGCGGCTACTGGGACCTGAGGTAGTTGGTTCACTACGACATGTGGCTGTGGCAGAACGGCCACGTCCTCTCCCAGCACCAGAGGGTCCACTAACACGACCACCACCAGGTCCGCGTCCCTTACTAGATGTTTTCCTCATTGTTACTGTTCACCACAATAAGAAAACAATTATTTGGCCCAATGAATTGAATTCAAATTCAAGCCTTTTTTTACAGACACCTAACACTATCTGGCTATCTATTTAGGTACCGTATTACACTAATACAGGCACAGCAGTAACAACAGATTTAGCTGAATATAAATTGTAGGCCTAGTACTTAGGCGCTGGATGACAGGTATACGTTTACGGACAGAATTAGACTTGGAAATGCACGGTAGCGTGTGAAGTTATTAAGAATGACCCTATCCGCACCTTCAATCTAATATACCTTTTTATGGATCGATTTAAAGTTGGCCTGATACAGCAGAAACCACTAATTTAGGGAATTGCTAAGTGGGAATTGTATTTCAACCCAGAACAAAAACTGTGCTTTAACGGACACCAAATAACTCGACCAGCCACATCAATAATGACAGATTTAGCCGAATATAAATTGTAGGCCTAGTATTTAGGCGCTGGATGACAGGTATACATTTACGGATAGAATTAGACTTAGAAATGCACGGTAGCGTGTGAAGTTATTGAGGATGACACTATCCGCACCTTCAATCTAATATACCCTTTTATGGAGTGATTTAAACTTGGCCTGATACAGCAAAAACCACTGATTTAGGGAATTGCTAAGTTCGGAATTGTATTTCAACCCAGAACAAAAATATATCCTTTGCCAGACAGCAGACAGTATTACAATTGGCTAACCACAGCTGAAACACCAGATTTAGGGTACTGCTATTTTGGCAATTATATTTCACCCCTCAATAAAATAGCAAGCACAGCCAAGCCCCTGCTGTAGGATATAGCAAAAAAAAATAACCACACTATTGATGGTTAAATGGACTTGGTGGCAGCTTGTGCTGGCGCACCACAAGACACAAAATGGCCGCCGATCACCCCAGAAAAAAGTGACATAAAAACTCTCTGGGCAGCCTAAAAACAGTGAGCAATTAAATAGCAGCAGTTCAATGATCCACAGCTGTAGATCGATCACTGAATTAAGTGTTTTTGCTGAGTTAATCACTGCCTAATCTCGCCCTAACAGCAGCTGCATCCTCTCCCTACACTGATCAGAGCAGAGAGATGTGCGGCACTACGTGACTCCAGCTTAAATAGAGGCTGGGTCACATGCTGCACTGGCCAATCACAGCCATGCCAATAGTAGGCATGGCTGTGATGGCCTCTTGGGGCAAGTAGTATGACGCTTGTCGATTGACTGCTTGTTGAAAGCGACAAACACCGAACCTGAACCCGGACTTTTACGAAAATGTTCGGGTTCGGGTCCGTGTCACGGACACCCCAAAATTCGGTACGAACCCAAACTATACAGTTCGGGTTCGCTCATCCCTAGTCCCCACTATCCTTCCAGTTTTTAATAATGTATTGGACATTTCTTAACCCAATTTTAGTAGTTTCTGCAATATCCTTAGATGTTTTCTCTGCTTGATGCATGCAAATAATTTGACCCTTTCCAAACAGACTAACATCTTTTCCACGACCACGAGATGTGTCTTTCAACATGGTTGTTTAAGAAATGAAAAGCAACTCATTGCACTAGTTGGGGTTAAATAACTTGTTGCCAGCTGAAAGATAATCGCCCATGCAGTAATTATCCAAAAGGAGGCTCATAACTATTTGCTTAGTTAAATCTAGGTGGCAACAATTTTTTGGACAGGCAGTGTATTTTGAATGTTGTGCTTCTCTAGTATGTGGATGATCTCTTAGTTTGTGCCCGGGACACTTACATGTGTTCAGATGCCTTGCTCTTTCTCCTTTTCATGTCAGATCAGGGGTGCAAGGTTTCTAAAGACAAAATCCAGTGGTGTCAAGCAAAGGTAGTGTTCCTTCGACATTGCCTTAGCCCTGGTGCTAAACATCTCACAGAAGAGAGGAAAAAATCTATCTTGCAGATCCAAGAACCTACTACCTCAAAACAATTACAGGCCTTTGTAGGCCTCATTTCATACTGCTGCCCTTGGATCCTGGATGATTCCATCCTCATGCAGTTCCTACATGACTGCATACTGAACAATCCATTCTATCTGACAGAGAATGCTAAACTCTTTTTTCACCAGTTGAAAGCAGCGGCCTCATCTTCTCCTGCCCTAGGACTACCTGACTACAACCTAACTTTTAGACTGTATGTCATGGAAAGTCAGGGACATGCCACTGGTGTCCTTACTCAAAGGCATGGTTGCAGAAGCAGGCCACTGGGCTATTACTCAGCCTGTTTGGATCCAGTTGCTTGAGGAAGCCCTTCTTGTATACGAGCCATTCATGTCTATCATTTTCTGCTAGACAAACTTCTGATCTTGTCCTGGGTCACCTTCTGAAGATTTTGCCCTCATGATACTTCTTTGATCCTCCAGCAAACTAAGCCTAAGCATCTCTCAGCTGCTAGACACCTTTGCATGCAGTGCTCACTTCTCCTCCTGGACACTCTTGCTATCTTTAGGTTTCATGTCTAGACATGGTCTTGTGGCCTGCCCGGCGGTCGTTTCGTGGCGAACATTGCTCATTTGCGATTCGCTGAACATGCGAACATATGGTGATGTTTGCATGCACCATATTCTTTTGTATTGCACCAAACTTTGACCCATGACACAGCTATCAGGTGGGACAGGACAGCCAAATAAGACATCGCAGCACATTGTCACACCCCCACTATATAACAGAAGCCTATCTGGCGGCAATTTTCATTCTGTATTTTGCCAGTGTAGGGAGAGGTTGCTTTGTGGAGCAGGGACAGATTGTTAGGGACACCAAACGCTAGCTAATAGGGCCACAAAAGTCCTTTTAAGGACTGGTATAGGTGTGCTAACAATAGGTGTGATATACTGAGGGGTGTGATATAATATACTTTCTAACATAGAAAGTATATTATAGTCCATTTGTATTGTGCAGCAGTAGTGTGTGGTTCTGCTGCGACACCACAGGTATATACAGGGACAAGCGTTATTGGAACAACTATTTGCAATGGGTGTGATATACCTATTGCCCCCCAAAAAACTGATTGAGGGGTGTGATATACCTGCTTCCACAAAATACTGATGAAGGGGTTTGATATACCTCCTTCCACAAAATTCTGATTGAGGGGTGCAATAAACATGCTTTCACCATGTATTGATTCAGGGGTTCTATATACCTGTTTCCACAAAATACTGATTGAGGGGTGCGATATACCTGATTCCACAAAATAGTAATTAAGGAGTTTGATATACCTCCTTCCACAAAATACTGATTAAGGAGTTTGATATACCTGCTTCTACAAAATACTGATTAAGGGGTTCCATATACCTGCTTCCACAAAATATTGATTGAGGGGTGCGATATACCTGCTTCCACAAAATACTGATTGAGGGGTGCAATATGCCTGCTTCCAACAAATATTTTTTCAGGGGTTCTATATACATGCTTCCGCAAAATACTGATTGAGGGGTGTAATATACCTGCTTCAACAAAATACTGATTAAGGGGTTTGCTATACCTGCTTCCATAAAATACAGATTAAGGGGTGTGATATGCCTCATTCCACAAAATATTGATTCAGGTGTTATATATACCTGTTTCCACAAAATATTGATTGAGGGGTGCAATATACTTCTACACAAATACTGTTTAAGGGGTTTTATATATCTGCTTCCATAAAATACTGATTAAGGGGTGCAATATACCAGCTTCCACCAAATACTGATTGAGGCTTGCAATATACCTTCTTCCACAAATACTAAATATCCATTCCCAGATCTTACCGACGCGCAGCCATTCTTGGCATTGGATGAGGAAGAGGAGAGAGCAATGGCCGCCACCAAGCGGTCTGATGACAGTACCCAGATCAGCCCAAGGAGGGTGGTCCCCGCTGTTGCTGCCTACTCTGAGATCTTTAATGTCAGTGGTGGTGAAGGTGATGATGATGACGTGTCGATGGACGTCACATGGGTGCCCACAAGAGAGGAAGAGGAGGAAAGTTCAGAGGGATAGACAAAGCAGCAGATAGGGAGGAGAAGGAAGAGAAGCAAGCAGAACTCGCAGTGCTGGAGAAAGACATCAACCTTGCACGGTCACATTTTGCGCTCCCAGGACGCAGGACATGGCTCTGCAGTGTTGGCTTTTTTAACGTGTCAGCTGCTGAAAATATTGTTGCCATCTGCAGCCTGTGCTGTCAAAGCATAAGTTGCGGTAAGCCTAACACTCACCTTAAGAAGGCACCTGGCCTCCCATCACCTAGCCCAGTGGGAGCAATGCTGTCAGAACCCACAAAGCCACACTCCCGATGTTCCACGTCCTGCCTCTTCTCCTTCTCCTCTCTACTCCCATTTGTCCTCCATCTTCGACCGTGCCATTCTTGCGTTCATCTGACAGAAGGCAAGCTTCCATGACCCAAATATTTGAGTGTAAAAAGTTGATTACACCGGATAACCCTCTTGCCCAATGGCTGACCCCTGGCTTCTCAGAACTGCTAGCCCGCCGACTACTGCCATATAAACTGGTGGACTCAGAGGCCTTTAGAAAATTTGTGGCCATTGGCAAACCGCAATGGAGGGTCCCCGGAAGGAAATATTTCTCCCAGAAGGGCATCCCAGAGCTATATGGCCAGATTTAGTGGCAATTGAATATATCTCTGGCATACAATGTCGGTGCCAAGATACATCTGACAGACATTTGGTCTAGCAAAAACAGACAAGTAAGGTACATAACTTTTACTGCCCACTGGGTGAAACTTCCGACGTCCATCAAGCATGTAAACCATGGCACCCGTGTGGATTTGGTGTTACATGCAGGCCTGCCTCTTCTTCTTACTTCTTCTTACTTCATCCTCTTTCCTTCATGGCTGACTCCTCCTTTTCCATTGCTACCACCTCTTCTGCTGCACCACCCAAGCTCCCCAGAACCTATTTGACATGCCAGGTGAGACGTTGCCAGGCTGTGCTGTGGCTTTTGTGCCTGGAAGCCAAGAGCCACACCGATCCTGTACTGCTTTTAGCTATGCGGTCACAGGCCGATCAGTGGTTAACCCCGCTCAATTTGACAGTTGGTAAAGTGGTGTGCGATAACGGTGCCATTCTTCTGAGCGTGCTGAAACAGGGCAAAATGAAACACATGCCATGCATGGCACACGTCCTGAACTTAGACGTGCAGCAATTCGTTGCCAATACCCCGGGGTCCAGGATGTCTTGCCGCAGCCAGAAAAATCTCTGGACATTTTAAAAGATCTTACGCGGCCATGGCTCGCCTTGTTGATGTTCAGCGGCGATACCACCTGCCCATCAGATGTCTGATTTGTGGCAGCCCGACGGGCTGGAACTCCACCTTGTATATGCTTGATAGGCTGCTCCAGCAGCATCGTGCCGTTAATGACTAACTGTACGAACTCTGCAACAGGACAGGTTCTGGGGAGCTTGGTTTCTTTTCACCGTGCCAGTGGCTACTCATGTGCGATGCATGCAGACTTCTGTGGCCATTTGATGAGATCACCAAACTGGTCAGTCGCAGCCAGGGCACCATCAGTGACATTGTGCCTTACACCTTCTTTCTGTAGCGTGCATTGCGTCGTGTCATTGATCAAGCCTTCGAGGAGCAGGAGCTGGAAGATGAAGAAGGTTACAATGCTGAATGAATTCCCAGGGGGGCTACTCCATCTGAGACAAGTCATAGGAGGATGGTGGCTGGGGAAGGAGAAGCAAGAAGAGCAGACTTTGAGGGGGACTTTAAACCTTTCGGGGATCCCTGGTGTTGTCCGTGGCTGGGGGGAGGAGACCGAGGATGACATTCTCCTGGGCTATGAGCAGGAACCAGGGCACTCCACCGCTTCCAATTTAGTGCAAATGGGGGCCTTCATGCTCCAGTGTTTGAGGAGGGACCACCGTATAAAAAGCATAAAGTGCAAGGACCAGTACTGGGTGGCAACGTACTTAGACTCCCAATACAAACACAAAATGGCGGACATGTTACCAGCATCACAGAGGGCTGGCAGAATGCAGCATTTCCAAGCCTTGCTGCAATAGATGCTGCATTCTGCTGCCCACAGCAAAATAGGTGCGGGTACCAATCCTACCGCGCCTGCAAGAAGAGAGCGGTTTGAAGATATGTTGGTCACTTAAGAAATTAGATAATTTTTGCTGCTAACCCATCTATAGCGGCCCTCCAGATCCATCCTCAGGGACCGCCTAGACCTACAAGTCTACATCAGATTAACGGCCGATGTGGACGCTCTGAGAAGCGAGGAACACCTAGACTACTGGATGTGCAGGCTTGACCTGCGGCCAGAGCTGGCACAATTTGCCATGAAACTCTTGGCTTTCCCCTCGTCGAGTGTCCTGTCTGAAAGGACATTCAGTGCAGCAGGGGGGATCGTGACAGATAAGTGCACTCGCCTAGCTCACGACAATGTGGACGACCTCACATTTCTAAAAATGAATGAGGCATGTATCTCGGAGGAATTCAACACCTGTGACGACCACACTTAATTAAATTTCCTCATGCCAGCCCAAACATATCCAACACCATCCAGAACAAAGAATGGTCCTTGCCTTATGTATATACAGCAGCATTTTTGGGGCCTGTACTCCAGTGCCCTACAGTAAAATTTTAGCTAGTTAATCACAAGTTTTTTTCTTTCAGGTGAATGCCTAATTTTTGGGACCTGTACTGGCCTACAGTAAAATTGTTATCCACTGACCGTCTAATATACCTCCAGCCACATAATTTCTTGTTCTTTTCTGTAAGGTGAATACTTTATGTTTTGGGCCTGTACTCCACTGGCCTGCAGTAAAATAGTTATCCACTGACCGCCTAATATACCTCCAGACACATAATCACTTGTTCTTTTCTGTCAGGTGAATGCATATTTTTGGGCTCCTGTACTCCACTAGCCTATAGTAAAATGATGCACTGACCATCTAATACACCTATAGCCACATAATCATTTGTTCTTTATTGTCAGGTGAATGCCCAATTTTTGGGGCCCGTACTCCTATGGCCTAAAATAAAAAATCTCTAGGGTCCAGCAGGGCACATTTTTGAGAGTTTGCCTTTAAGGTGCATAAAAATGGACCCTTATTAAAATACATATTTTTTGTGGGAATTTTTGCCATTGATCCCCCTCTGGTGTGTCACTGACCATGTAGTGGGCTGCAAATATGACCTGAAGATTTTTCAGGTTCGCCTGCCATTAAAGTCAATAGGGCCCGCCACGAACATGTGGTTCGCAAACATTTGATCGCAAACCTGCGTTCGCGAAACGTCCAGGCAAATGTTCGTCCATCACTAGTCATGTCCTCAACCCTGCTTCCCTCCTTCCTTTCCCTGAAGGGGGGGGGGGGGTGACTGAGGAAGGGAATGATGATTTTTACTCTGGAGATTGCCATGATTGCCTAGAACTGATTAAACAAGAGACTGAGCCTCTCCCAAATGTGACTGAAACCATGTTGGACAAGCCTCATCTCAATCTGTTTGTAGATGGATCTCTATATGCGGATGTTCACAGCAGATATCATACTGGATATGCTGTAACTTCATCACATCTTGTATTACAAGCCCATCCTCTTTCTCCTGACAAGTCGGCCCAAGAAGCTGAACTGATAGCCCTCAATGAAGCCTGCAAGATGGCTGAGGGGAAGATTGCCAATATATAAACAGACTCTAGATACGCTTTTGGAGTAGCTCATGACTTTGGCCCCACCTGGAAGAGCCGCAACTTCATTATGGCAAATGGAACCCTTGTAAAAAAGCTGAAGCAGTGCAGGCATTAATGAAGGTCCTGACACTCCCCAAGCAGGTAGCTATATTCAAAATAGGTATTCCAGAGACCCAAGGAAATGCCAGAGCCGACAGAGCGGCAAAGGAGGCTGCAATGAGGAAAAGGGAGGAGGTGAAGACGATCATAGCCCAGACATGAGCTAAGGTCGAAGGGGACAAGGCAGGTATACCCCATGGACTCCTTCTCACCAAAGAAACACTAGAAGATATACAGGAAGCAGCCTCAGAAGAGGAGGAAGAAGTGTGGTTCGAAAAAGTAGGAGGCCCTGGTGAAGACAAGATTTGGAGTAAAGAACATCTCCTCTGTTTCCCTCAAAGCTTCTACCCTGATGGTAGTGTCCTGGGCTCATGGGCCTACACACTTAGAGAAAACTGCAATGAACAACCTTATCTCTTCCATATGGCTTGCTCCAACCATCTCTACGTTCACCGCCTGGCATTTAAATAGCTGCATGGTCTGTGCCAAATATAACTCAGGGAAAATGGAAAAAGTCCCTGTCAAGTGTTTACCAAAACCTTTCTACCCATTTCAAAGGATCCAGATTGACCACATACAGATGTCCCCTGCACAGGGATTTCAGTATGCTCTGGTGGTCATAGACATGTTCTCTGGATTGCCTGAAGCCTACCCCATGAAAAATCAGACAGCACAGACAACAGTGAAACATCTGTTAAATGAAATTGTCTGTAGATTTGGGGTACCTGAAGTGATAGAGATTGATCAAGGAACTGCCTTCACAGTGGATTTGGCCCAAGAGATATGGGCTGTACTGGGGACTCATCTTGCTTTCCATAAACTGTAAAGACCACAAAGCAGCAGAAAAGTGGAAAGAATGAACGGCACATTAAAATTAAAAATGGTGAAGATGGCCCAGGAGACTGAAAAGCCATGGCTAGAGACCTAAGGGGAAGGAGAAACTGTCCCGTTTTGTGATTTTGTTCATTAGTGCCCCCAAGTTAGGGCATTATTTTCCCCAAGAACTTGCTCTACAACATGATTGCTTGTCTGCCTATGTATCTGCTCTGTGTAAACATCTGGCTGACCTACATTTCCGAGTATTTTCTTCACTTCCAGATCCCAGCACAGATTTGATGGCCCATTCCAGGTGCTCCTAACTACTCCCACGTCAGTGAAACTTGAGGGCAAGAAGACTTGGACTCACACTTCACACTGCAAGAATGTTCCAGCCCCCACCATGCGGAGACCTGTTGAAAATGATATCATTTTTTGTCTTCCTGTTGGGAGGGGGTGTGGGTCTTGTGGGAGCACATATAGCCCAATGCTCATACTGGGCCTCAGATGCCTCGAGGGGTACATGGGTATTCTGGGTGACCAATACAGAGCCAATACAGGTATTTGAATTTGACTTTTGTGATGTTGCTGATTGCAGATGACATGACAAATGGATGTTAGATTTTGCTTTATTGCAATCCTGTATGTGTTACCAGAATCAACAATGAGTATTGTGCATCCTGGTCAGATGTACTCACCAACAGAGGAGCCGACTGGGGATACAGACCAGTTGAGGGGATGCAAAGGAAGGATAACAGAGGAGAAACTCTTCTAACCAAAATGCATTTGATTTAAAAAATACTGGGCACTCTCACTTATGTAGAACCATACAATTTATTACAGTACATATAATCATAAACGCACAATCTCAATGATATAAAATTAGATAGTAAATAAAATAGTGAATAAAAAATAGTGAATGAGAACTCCTAAATTCACTATACTAAAATGGATCCAAAAAAAATGAATGATGAGGAAAAGTTAGTCCATATGTATCAGACTGGTAGTGGGTGGTACTCGATAATTAAAGATGGGATTTAGTGCCCTGTACGATATGCAGTCCCACTTTTTTGGAGAAAAGTAAAGATGCTACAGTTTGTAGACATTCACTTGAGTGGGTCTATTTGCGGCGTCCCGCTTGTACTCACTGCGCAGTGAAATCTTGTGTAGATCTTCAGCTTGTAATCCAGAGGTTACTCCTGTCCGCTCCTGTCGACACCGGATGCTGCTGTACCTTGCTTGCCCGTGTTGAGTCCTTTAGCCGCCGCTCCGTAGTATCAAAGAGCCGGCAGACAATAAAGCTTGTACTCACTCTCCCCACGTCGGATACACTGCGCCACGCTACTGTGTAGCCTCGTGTATTGCGCTTGTAGTTACCGATGTATCAGGGATCTTGATGCAACACAGGATCCTCGGTTGGTCCGAAAAAGCAGCACAGCAGTTTTTTTAAAAGTTCCAGTGCAACTTGCTTTAGGATTAATATGGGGGTCTCTTCATATTGAAGAGACCCCCATATTAATCCTAAAGCAAGTTGCACTGGAACTTTTAAAAAAACTGCTGTGCTGCTTTTTCGGACCAACCGAGGATCCTGTGTTGCATCAAGATCCCTGATACATCGGTAACTACAAGCGCACTACACGAGGCTACACAGTAGCGTGGCGCAGTGTATCCGACGTGGGGAGAGTGAGTACAAGCTTTATTGTCTGCCGGCTCTTTGATACTACGGAGCGGCGGCTAAAGGACTCAACACGGGCAAGCAAGGTACAGCAGCATCCGGTGTCGACAGGAGCGGACAGGAGTAACCTCTGGATTACAAGCTGAAGATCTACACAAGATTTCACTGCGCAGTGAGTACAAGCGGGACGCCGCAAATAGACCCACTCAAGTGAATGTCTACAAACTGTAGCATCTTTACTTTTCTCCAAAAAAGTGGGACTGCATATCGTACAGGGCACTAAATCCCATCTTTAATTATCGAGTACCACCCACTACCAGTCTGATACATATGGACTAACTTTTCCTCATCATTCATTTTTTTTGGATCCATTTTAGTATAGTGAATTTAGGAGTTCTCATTCACTATTTTTTATTCACTATTTTATTTACTATCTAATTTTATATCATTGAGATTGTGCGTTTATGATTATATGTACTGTAATAAATTGTATGGTTCTACATAAGTGAGAGTGCCCAGTATTTTTTAAATTATATTTATCCCCTATTAGAGGAAGGACGGATCCTCTCTACTGTGAGCACCTCCTCCATATTTTTCCGCAGCCCTGTGCGTCTCACAACCTGTAGTTTCAAAATGCATTTGAGTTGCAAAAATATGGGAAAAACTCAGCTCAAAACAGGTTAAAAATATCCCACCAACAGTGAGGGTCCACTGGATTGTTATCCCTTAATATTGAAAATATACCAAACCAACCCCAAACCAAATGACTTCGGAATGTACAGTATGTCTTGAGAAAGTATCCATCTGATAAATATGGGCCATGGGGACAGTTCTAATTTAATCTTAAAATATAAGCTGTCTCTAATCTTTGTAGTTACTTATCGGCGCTGCAGATCCACCAAGCGACGTGGTTAAAGTTTGCTTCACAGTCAAAGTTCCAATAAATGTTGATCGCGCTGCCTATGAGTGTAGGATTCCAATCCCAGATTCTTATACCAAATGTGCAGATGTTTCACCTTGTAGCCAAACAATCGGTTACCAGATGCTGGTGCACTCACATACACCTGCACCCTAGAGGAAAGTTATAACACAAATATGTGTTATAACCAGGTAGTTCCGCAATTAGCAGGTTTTATTCTACTTACAAAAAGAACATAAAATTTAAACCTTATATATCTCAATATCAATATATTCTCATCAAAAGTCCACCCAACCTGGTTTTCGCCAGTCCAGCTTCGTCAGGGGCGATGGTATACTCTCTCACAGGTGCGGTATTTATTAGACCAAGATCTCTTCCATGGACCGCCCATTAGTACAAAACTTTTTCCTTTTTTATTTGGATACTCATCTGAACTCAAGCAATAATGGACAAATAAAGTTTCCTGAAGCCCACAAAGGCTAGCGGTATTCTGACGCAAAAATAAAAATTATTTATCTGCTTCTCAGAGCGTATACTTCACACATAACTAATAACCCTCTCCTTTCCATTCATAAAAAAGTCACAGCTTTAGATCAAACTCAGCATTTAACCCTGCTGGTTTCAAGGTCCCTAGTCTGTATATCCATCCAACTTCCTTGCGGTTAATGTTGGCAACAGGATACCCTCCTCACCAATTCCTCTTCACCTTCTCCAAACCACTAAACCTCAAGCCCGCCGGGTTTTTCCATGCACAAGCTTGAAGTGTAGTGGAACACTGTGATCCTCTTTGTCTTCCCTAATATTCCCTATATGCTCCTGCAGTCGGGTCTTCAATTCTTCTACCCACATACTGGAGCCCACAAGGGCACTCCAGCATGTAGATAACCCCATCGTCTCGCATGACATTTCACCTTTAATCTTATGTACCTTCCCTCCTTTCGATACAGTTTCCTGCTGATTTATTTTCTTCTTGTCCTCTCTGGTGAGGTTTCTGCAAGCACCGCAGAAACCGCACCAAGTCAACTGATCTCTACTTGTTTTTTTTGTTTTTCACTATGCAGCTATGTATCAATGCATCTCACAGGTTTGGTGCTCTTTTATATAGCACTCTCTGCCGCTCAGGGATAACCTGTCCCAGCACTGGGTCATTTTTTAAAATGAACCAATTTTTCTGCAAGGAGTTGTTTAACGGTCCTACCTGCGTGTTATATTGAGTGAGGTAGGTGAATTTGAAGTCCAACATTTTATTCTCCTTATTTCTATTAATGTTTCCCCCCCCATCCAATTCTTCCACTTCTTTCCTGATCTTCTCCAAAGCCTCTGGGTTATATCCCTTCTCTTCAAACCTCTTCTGGATACACCCTACTTTATTCCCTGTAATCTCTGAACTCAGTACAATTACAACAAACTCGTATAAATTGTCCGTTCAGAATGTTTTGTTTCATGGGCATGGTGGCAGCTCTGCATATCGATGTAGCAATTCACATCTGTTGGTTTGAAGTACGTTTTTGTCTTCAGCTGACCTTCCTCCCAGAAAATGGTCAGGTCCAAGAAATTGATACTACTGGGGCTCATTTCACTAGTAAAATTAAGGTTGTAGGTGTTCTGGTTTAAACTATTCATAAATTTCTCCAAGCCCCAGCGTTCACCTTCCCACATAATCAGACAATCGTCGATATAGCGCTTCCACAATGTCAACGTGCCTCCTTCCTGGACTGCTTTTAGAAGAGGGTCAATCGCTAACTTTTCCCAAGCAGCCATATACAGATTAGCGAAACTGGGGATGCATTTGGCCCACATCGCCGTTCCGGTCAGCTGAAGGTAAAACGTACCATCAAACCAAAAGTAGTTCTGACTAAGACAAAAATCTAAGCAATTCAAAATGAATTCTCTCTGCAGCGGTGGCATACGCTCATCCTCCTCTAGATAAACCTGAATCGCCTCCAATCCCAGGTCTTTGGGAATAACTGTATAGAGGGAGGATATGTCAGCAGTCGCTAGCCATAAATCAATATGTACTTCCCCCATCTCCTTGATGATATTCACTACCATACCCGTATCCTTAAGGTAAAATGCTGTTTTACCCACATATATTTGCAAAAAAGAATCCACATATTCAGTGATACCACTTGTCAAAGATTGGAGGCCCGAAACAATCGGCCTCACGGGGGGCTCCACTAGCCGCTTGTGGATCTTTGGCAAGTGGTATATTACCGGTGTCCTTGCATACCCGATTAAAAAAAATATATATCCTTTTTGATAATGATACCTCTCACAAACACTCTATCTAACAATGCAGCAATTTATTTTTTTGAAATCATGAAGGGGATCCTTTTTCAATACCTGGTAGGTTTCCCTGTCAGAAAGAAGTCGATGCATCTTCTCATCATATTTACTCCTATCCAATACCACTACTCCCCCATCCCCTTATCAGCCGGTTTGATGACAATCAGGCTATTGGACTCTAGGTTCCTTAACACATTTTTCTCTTCTCTAGTAAGATTTGGACCCTTCATTCTGTCATCCATATTCTCCACACTTTTTAATAACCCCTTTTTAAAAGCTTCCATACAATCATTATCTTTGGTCACGGGGAGGAATCTGCTTTTAGCGCTCAGACCCGTATGAATAACATCATTTTGCTGTTCTGGAGGTTTATATTCAATCTTCTCATTATTCAACATGTATTTTGCCAGATTTAACTTGCGAATAAATTCTATGTACATCTAAAAACATTTAAAACTTTTTTGAATGCAATGGGAATTTGGAACGGTAAAATAAGGTTTTGGACTTGGTCAAAGGGTAGAAAGGATGAATTTATTGCAGAAAAGATAAGCATAAATGGGAAGAATGGATTTTGTTATTGGGAAAATGGGAAGAAGATGGATGAAGCTGGGAAGTTTTTGTGGAAAGAGCCTTGTAAAAAAGAAAATGAAGAGGAAGAACTTGTAACTGGAGAGAGAAAAATTGCAAGTGAAGAGGAAAATGTTGTAAGTGAAGAGAAGTATGAATGGAAAGAAGTAAAGATAAAGCCAAAGAAAGTTAAAAATTCTGTTATGTTAAAGAATGTGTTGGGAAAGACAGTGAGTTTGAGGAAAGAAAGGGTAAAGAAGAGTTTTGTCAAGATTCCTTGTTGTGGACTAATTGTACTTGGGGAAAATTTGTGGAAAAGAAAAAAGTTAAAATAAAGAAGAGAAAGCTTAAAGAAGATTAGTTTTGTGTTGTTTGTCTTTTATGTGTGTTTTGTTTTTGTTTTTTTAAGAAAATAATAAGAAAATAATGAATATTTTTTTTTTAAAGTTGATTTGGATGACAAATGTAGCAAAGGCTGCAAATTAAGCATTTTGCCCAATTTTTTTTTTCATTTATCTTTTTTTTTATAACAGAATAGAACAGCAGCATTTAACATGCGTATCTCACACTGACAGATGCAGCAAAGTCTGCAAATTCAGTTTTTGGCCCAAAATGTTTAAAAAAAAACTGTATATTATTTCTGTATTTTTAGCTTGTATGTCACACTAACAAATGCAGCATAGGCCCAACAATGTAGGATATTGACCAAAATGGGTGTTTTTTTTTTTTGTTTTTTTTTAAGCCAGATAATTATTGCAGTACATCTAGCATGTATGCCACAGTAACAAATGCAGTATAGGCCACACATGTAGGGTATTGCCAAAAATGGGTGTTTTTTTAAACCCTGAATATTATTGAAGTATTTCAAGCTTGTATCTCGCATTGACAGATGCAGCAAAGGTTGTAAATTTAGTATTTTGCCTAAAATGGGTGCTTTTTTAAACAAATAATATTATTGCAGTATTTCTAGCTTGTATCCCACACTGACAGATGCATCCGAGGCCACAAATTTACTATTTGGCACAAAATGTTTTTGTTTTTTAAATAACAGAATAGTACAGCAGTATCTAATGTGTGTATCTCACACTGACATATGCAGCAAAGGCTGCAAATTTAGTTTTTCCACCAAAATTTGAGTTTTTTTTTAAAACAAAGAATATTTTTGCACTATTTCTAGCTTGTATGTCACACTAGTAAATGGTAGCATAGGCCCCAGATGTAGGGTATTGCCAAAATGGGTGTTTTTTTTTTTAAACCCTGAATATTATTGCAGTATTTCAAGCTTGCATCTCAAAGTGACAGAAGCAGACAAGGCCCAAATATTTTGCTATTTTTTTTTTTTAAATAGCAGAATTGAACAGCAGTATCTAACGTGTGTATCTCACAATGACAGATGCAGGAAAGGCTGCAATTTCAGTTTTTGGCCCACAATGGGTGTTTTTTAACCAAAATAGTTTTTCTTATAACAGAATATAACCCCAGTATCTAACGTGTGTATCTCACACTGACAGATGCAGCAAAGGCTGCAAATTAAGTATTGTGCCCAAAATGGGTGTTTTTTTAAACACAAAATATTATTGCAGTATTTATAGCTTGTATTTCACACTGAGAGATGCAACAAAAGGTTGCAAATTAAGTATTGTGCTCAAAATTGGTGTTTTTTTAAGCCCAGAATATTATTGCAGTATTTCTAGCTTTTATGTTACACTAACAAATTTGGCATAGGCCCCAGATGTAGGGTATTTCCAAAAAGGGGTGTTTTTTTAAACCTTGAATATTATTGCAGTATTTTAAGCTTGCATTCCATACTGACAGATGCAGCCAAGGCCGCAAATTTAGGTTTTTGCCCACATATTTTTTTTCTTTTAAACCCAGAATATTATTGCTGTATTTCTAGCTTGTATGTCACATTAACAAATGAAGCATAGGCCCCAGATGTAGGGTATTGCCCAAAATGGTTGTTATTTTTTTAAAACTCAGAATATTATTGCAGTATTTCTAGCTTCTATGTCACACTAACAAATGCAGCATAGGTCCCAGATGTAGAGTATTGCCCAAAATGTTTTTTTTTTTTTTCAAACCCTGAATATTATTGCAGTATTTTAAGCTTGATTCTCACACTGATAGATGCAGCAAAGGCCGCAAATTTACTATTTGGCCCAAAATGGGTGTTTTTTAAATCACAAAATATAACAGCAGTATCTATTGCATGTTTCTTACACTGACAGATGCAGCAAAGGCTGCAAAATTAAGTATTTTGCCCAAAATGGGTGTTTTTTTCAACAGAATATTATTGCAGTATTTATAGCTTGTATCTCACACTGATGGATGCAGCAAAGGCTGCAAATTAAGTGTTTTGCCCAAAATGGGTGTTTTTATTGCAGTATTTCTAGATCTAATCTCACATTGACAGATGCAGCAAAGTCTGCAAATTAAGCATTTTTTTTTAAATAACAGAATAGAACAACAGTATCTAAAGCGTGTATCTCACATTGACAGATGTAGCAATGGCTGAAAATGTAGTTTTTTCTTTATTACCAAAATGGGTGTGTTTTTAAACCCAGAATATTATTGCAGTATTTCTAGCTTTTATGTCACTGTAAGCATAGGCCTCAGATGTAATGCATTGCCAAGAATGGGTGTTTTTTTTTTAACCCAAAATATTATTGCAGTATTTCAAACTTGTATCTCACACTGAAAGATGCAGCTAAGGCCACAAATTAAGTATTTCGCCCAAAATGGGTGTTTTTTTTTAAAATCCAGAATATTATTGTAGTGTTTCTAGCTTGTATGTCACAATGACAGATGCAGTAAAGGTTGAAAATTAAGTTTTTTTACCCAAAATTTGTGTTTTTTTTAAACCCAGAATATTATTGTAGTACTTCTAGCTTGTATGTCACAATGACAGATGCAGCATAGGCCGCAGATGTAGGGTATTGCCAACAACTGGTGTTTTTTTAAACCAAGAAAATTATTGAAGTATTGCAAGCTTGTATTTCACATTGAGAAATGCTGCAAAGGCACCAGATGTAGGATATTGCGAAAAATTGTTGTTTTTTTAAACCCAGATTATTATTGCAGTATTTCAAGCTTGGATTTGAATGTCACAAATGCCCATATGCAGTGCTGGTGCACTGAGCTTACATAAAATGGCCGCCATCGCCCACCTAACTAACAGATGGATAAAAGTTATTTTTCTGTGTCACTGGGCTCAGGGCACGGTCTGCCCGCCCTCCAAGTCTCTTGCCTCATCGATAGGTCCGGACTTGGAGGGCGGGCAAAGACAGAGAATGGGGAGGAGTAAAGTGAAAAGAAGGCAGAGCAGACTGGGCACTTACACACTGAACGCCGCTCCTGGGCATTTGCGAGTGCTCATTTGCATATTAATTAAACATTGTTTTTCCTGCTGGTGCAAGTCTAAAGAAAAGAACAAAGGTACTGTTACAATCCTGTATAGGTGTGCTACAGAGCTATGTTAGCACTGTATATGGCCATACGGAGGTAACAGACTCCCTTTAACAAGCACTTCTAATTAAAGATTCTTTCCTATTCTCTCCCTCACAGCAGCAGCATCTTCTCCATACACTAGTAACAGCAGAGTGACGTGCAGCGCTACGTGACTCCAGCTTATATAGAGGCTGGGTCACATGCTGCACTGGCCAATCACAGCCATGCCATTAGTAGGCATGGCTGTGATGGATTCTAAGGGCACGGAGTTAAATGCTTGTTGATTGGCTTGCCCTGCAGCCTTTCAAAAAGCGCCATTAACTCGCTAAACACCGAACCCGAACTTTTACTGAAAAGTTTGGGTTCGGGTAGGGGGGCAAAAATCCAAAACTTCGGTACGAAGTCACAATGCTTTGATGAAAGAAGAATTTCACTGGAAAGATGATGGCCCTTTGCCCTCATCTACCATGCTTCAGCCTTCAGAAATTGTGCTGCATTTGATACGTTTTGAACGACTATGTGGGACATGAGGACTGTCCAAATGTCTGGGCAGAATCTGTGAGTTTATTGGTCTGCTGATCCTCCGAGGACTCTTTCAAAGACCATAATAATTACAGTTAATAGCCTATTACATCTTTATGTTGATGAACTGTTAGGAAAGTACAAATAAGGGCTACAGATTGAGCTGTAGGAGACGACTTTCTGATAGATTTCAATGAAAAGAGGAAAGAACAGTCTGCAGAGTCTGTAGAAGATAAACTTTTGAAAGTGTTTAATAAAGTAATTGCCAAAGAAACGCAAAATACAATGGGAGAAATGTATCAAGCCCTTCACTCTAAAATTCTGCGTTCAAGAAGTCTCAAATTAAGGATTTAAGACTTTTTGGTCTTATTGACACAAAAATTTAGCAACATTTTGCAATTTACACCACTCTCCAGTTTTGAAAAGTGGATGGGAAGATAGACATGGTTAGCAGTGTTTATTACTTTTACTCCAGATTTATCAATTTCAACTTTTTAAAAAGTCACAGGAAAAGGAGCAATCTCATTCCAAAAGGAGACTTGAGTAGAAAAACTGGAATAACATAGTAAAAAAAATCCATTAAAAAAAATTACTTTCATCATATGATAAGCTACATGCAGACTCAAGAAACTGACTTAAACAATTCCGCTTATAATAAATCCCCCAAATGTCCCCAAAGGTTTCCATAACAGTTAGTATACTTGCATTCATTTTGTCTAAGTATAAGAACAAATAAAAAAGAGATATGATTGCACACCCTATAGTGCGGTACCACACTGGTTGAGTGTCCATGATGCTGTGTCAGTTCAGTCAATAATCCTCAACTTGGCTTTGTAGTAATGTTCTGGAACTCAAAGTCTGTAAAACTCAACAATTCCTTTATTTAAAACATCCATTAGGTATGCCAGTAGATTCCTTAAGGCATACAAGTTCTATCCTATGTACCTCCTTTAATATTCCTCCCTCTATATGTAATTTCTCATTGAGCAATGCCCAAATTCACATGTTGACCACATTAAAAACAACTTTGCTGCTTGGGACCTCCACCCTAAATTGCTCTATATATATAATTGAAATAGTCTACACACAACTGTTAAAATGTCAGGTTTCTGTGATGTAAAAAAAAATGAGACAAAGATAAAACATTTCAGAACTTTTTCCACCTTTAAATGTGACCTGTAAACTGTACAACTCAATTGAAAAACAAACTGAAAACTTAGGTAGAGGGAAGAAAAAATATCAAAATAAAATAATGTGGTTGCATAAGTGTGCACACCCTCTTATAACTGTGGATGTACCTGTGTTACGAAAATATATATCACTATATTCTAAATATTCACAAATCCTCGAAGTGCCGATATTCGCGATTCGAATAATCGCGCCCAATATTACTAATCACACATCAAAAGTTAATTCATGAGGTAAACATCTGCCTCTTCCTCCTCTCCTACTTGTCAGGAATTATGATCCTGAATAAAGTTTAATATGATCTTCAGCTGAATCTCTGTAGGAGTTCATGAGGAGACATTAAGTACAGAGAGGAGGGTGTGGATGTGGCTAATGAGCAGCACTAATGCAGTCTCCATTACCACAGATCCACATTACCACCGTCCTGTCAGTCTTCTCTGTACTTCATGTCTCCTTATGAACTCCATTTCTACAAAAATTCTGCTAAAGTTCTTATCAGCTGTATTAAGGGTCATAATTCCAGACAAGTAGGAGTGGAGGATGAGGCATTTTTGTTACCTCAAACTGTAGTAACTTGTCCTTCTGTGAGATTAGGACTAGAGTTGAGCGAACACCTGGATGTTCGGGTTCGAGAAGTTCGGCCGAACATCCCGGAAATGTTCGGGTTCGGGATCCGAACCCGATCCGAACTTCGTCCCGAACCCGAACCCCATTGAAGTCAATGGGGACCCGAACTTTTCGGCACTAAAACGGCTGTAAAACAGCCCAGGAAAGGGCTAGAGGGCTGCAAAAGGCAGCAACATGTAGGTAAATCCCCTGCAAACAAATGTGGATAGGGAAATTAATTAAAATAAAAATTAAATAAATAAAAATTAACCAAAATCAATTGGAGAGAGGTTCCATAGCAGAGAATCTGGCTTCCCGTCACCCACCACTGGAACAGTCCATTCTCAGATATTTAGGCCCCGGCACCCAGGCAGAGGAGAGAGGTCCCGTAACAGAGAATCTGTCTGCATGTCATAGCAGAGAATCAGGCTTCACGTCAGCCACCACTGTAACAGTCCATTGTCATATATTTAGGCCCAGCACCCAGGCAGAGGAGAGAGGTCCCGTAACAGACAATCTGGCTTCATGTCAGCAGAGAATTAGTCTGCATGTCATAGCAGAGAATCAGGCTTCATGTCAGCCACCACTGCAACAGTCCATTGGCATATATTTAGGCCTAGCACACAGGCAGAGGAGAGGTTCATTCAACTTTGGGTAGCATCGCAATATAATGGTAAAATGAAAATAAAAATAGGATTGAATGAGGAAGTGCCCTGGAGTCCAATAATATATGGTTATGGGGAGGTAGTTAATGTCTAATCTGGACAAGGGACGGACAGGTCCTGTGGGATCCATGCCTGGTTCATTTTTATGAACGTCAGCTTGTCCACATTGGCTGTAGACAGGCGGCTGCGTTTGTCTGTAATGACGCCCCCTGCCGTGCTGAATACACGTTCAGACAAAACGCTGGCTGCCGGGCAGGCCAGCACCTCCAAGGCATAAAAGGCTAGCTCTGGCCACGTGGACAATTTAGAGACCCAGAAGTTGAATGGGGCCGAACCATCAGTCAGTACGTGGAGGGGTGTGCACACGTACTGTTCCACCATGTTAGTGAAATGTTGCCTCCTGCTAACACGTTGCGTATCAGGTGGTGGTGCAGTTAGCTGTGGCGTGTTGACAAAAGTTTTCCACATCTCTGCCATGCTAACCCTGCCCTCAGAGGAGCTGGCCGTGACACAGCTGCCTTGGCGACCTCTTGCTCCTCCTCTGCCTTGGCCTTGGGCTTCCACTTGTTCCCCTGTGACATTTGGGAATGCTCTCAGTAGCGCGTCTACCAACGTGCGCTTGTACTCGCGCATCTTCCTATCACGCTCCAGTGCAGGAAGTAAGGTGGGCACATTGTCTTTGTAGCGTGGATCCAGCAGGGTGGCAACCCAGTAGTCCGCACAGGTTAAAATGTGGGCAACTCTGCTGTCGTTGCGCAGGCACTGCAGCATGTAGTCGCTCATGTGTGCCAGGCTGCCCAGGGGTAAGGACAAGCTGTCCTCTGTGGGAGGCGTATCGTCATCGTCCTGCCTTTCCCCCCAGCCACGCACCAGTGATGGACCCGAGCTGCGTTGGGTGCCACCCCGCTGTGACCATGCTTCATCCTCATCCTCCTCCACCTCCTCCTCATCCTCGTCCTCCTCGTCCTCCAGTAGTGGGCCCTGGCTGGCCACATTTGTACCTGGCCTCTGCTGTTGCAAAAAACCTCCCTCTGAGTCACTTCGAAGAGACTGGCCTGAAAGTGCTAAAAATGACCCCTCTTCCTCATCCTCCTCCTCCTCCTCCTGGGCCACCTCCTGTTCCATCATCGCCCTAAGTGTTTTCTCAAGGAGACATAGAAGTGGTATTGTAACGCTGATAACGGTGTCATCGCCACTGGCCATGTTGGTGGAGTACTCGAAACAGCGCAACAGGGCACACAGGTCTCGCATGGAGGCCCAGTCATTGGTGGTGAAGTGGTGCTGTTCTGTAGTGCGACTGACCCGTGCGTGCTGCAGCTGAAACTCCACTATGGCCTGCTGCTGCTCGCACAGTCTGTCCAGCATGTGCAAGGTGGAGTTCCACCTGGTGGGCACGTCGCATATGAGGCGGTGAGCGGGAAGGCCGAAGTTACGCTGTAGCGCAGACAGGCGAGCAGCGGCAGGATGTGAACGCCGGAAGCGCGAACAGACGGCCCGCACTTTATGCAGCAGCTCTGACATGTCGGGGTAGTTGTGAATGAACTTCTGCACCACCAAATTCAGCACATGCGCCAAGCAAGGGATGTGCGTCAAATTGGCTAGTCCCAGAGCTGCAACGAGATTTCGCCCATTATCACACACCACCAGGCCGGGCTTGAGGCTCACCGGCAGCAACCACTCGTCGGTCTGTTGTTCAATACCCCGCCACAACTCCTGTGCGGTGTGGGGCCTGTCCCCCAAACATATGAGTTTCAGAATGGCCTGCTGACGTTTACCCCGGGCTGTGCTGAAGTTGGTGGTGAAGGTGTGTGGCTGACTGGATGAGCAGGTGGAAGAAGAGGAGGAGGAAGCCGAGAAGGAGGAGGTGGCAACAGGAGGCAAAGAATGTTGCCCTGCGATCCTTGGCGGCGGCAGGACGTGCGCCAAACAGCTCTCCGCCTGGGGCCCAGCTGCCACTACATTTACCCAGTGTGCAGTTAGGGAGATATAGCGTCCCTGGCCGTGCTTACTGGTCCACGTATCTGTGGTTAGGTGGACCTTGCTACAGATGGCGTTGCGCAGTGCACACTTGATTTTATCGGATACTTGGTTGTGCAGGGAAGGCACGGCTCTCTTGGAGAAGTAGTGCCGGCTGGGAACAACATACTGTGGGACAGCAAGCGACATGAGCTGTTTGAAGCTGTCTGTGTCCACCAGCCTAAATGACAGCATTTCATAGGCCAGTAGTTTAGAAATGCTGGCATTCAGGGCCAGGGATCGAGGGTGGCTAGGTGGGAATTTACGCTTTCTATCAAATGTTTGTGAGATGGAGAGCTGAACGCTGGCGTGTGACATGGTTGAGACGCTTGGTGACGGAGGTGGTGGTGGTGGTGTTGGTGGTACATCCCCTGTTTGCTGGGCGGCAGGTGCCAACGTTCCTCCAGAGGCGGAGGAAGAGGCCGAGGCGGCAGCAGCAGAATAGGCCGAGGCGGCAGCAGCAGAAGAGGTAGCAGGGGGAGCCTGAGTGACTTCCTTGGTTTTAAGGTGTTTACTCCACTGCAGTTCATGCTTTGCATGCAGGTGCCTGGTCATGCAGGTTGTGCTCAGGTTCAGAACGTTAATGCCTCGCTTCAGGCTCTGATGGCACAGCGTGCAAACCACTCGGGTCTTGTCGTCAGCACATTGTTTGAAGAAGTGCCATGCCAGGGAACTCCTTGAAGCTGCCTTTGGGGTGCTCGGTCCCAGATGGCGGCGGTCAGTAGCAGGCGGAGTCTCTTGGCGGCGGGTGTTCTGCTTTTGCCCACTGCTCCCTCTTTTGCTACGCTGTTGGCTCGGTCTCACCACTGCCTCTTCCTCCGAACTGTGAAAGTCAGTGGCACGACCTTCATTCCATGTGGGGTCTAGGACCTCATCGTCCCCTGCATCGTCTTCCACCCAGTCTTGATCCCTGACCTCCTGTTCAGTCTGCACACTGCAGAAAGACGCAGCAGTTGGCACCTGTGTTTCGTCATCATCAGAGACATGCTGAGGTGGTATTCCCATGTCCTCATCATCAGGAAACATAAGTGGTTGTGCGTCAGTGCATTCTATGTCTTTCACCGCTGGGGAAGGGCTAGGTGGATGCCCTTGGGAAACCCTGCCAGCGGAGTCTTCAAACAGCATAAGAGACTGCTGCATAACTTGAGGCTGAGACAGTTTCCCTGGTATGCATGGGGGTGATGTGACAGACTGATGGGGTTGGTTTTCAGGCGCCATCTGTGCGCTTTCTGCAGAAGACTGGGTGGGAGATAATGTGAACGTGCTGGATCCACTGTCGGCCACCCAATTGACTAATGCCTGTACCTGCTCAGGCCTTACCATCCTTAGAACGGCATTGGGCCCCACCATATATCGCTGTAAATTCTGGCGGCTACTGGGACCTGAGGTAGTTGGTACACTAGGACGTGTGGATGTGGCAGAACGGCCACGTCCTCTCCCAGCACCAGAGGGTCCACTAACACCACCACGACCATGTCCACGTCCGCGTCCCTTACTAGATGTTTTTCTCATTGTTATGGTTCACCACAACAACAAATATATTATTTGGCCCAATGTATTGTATTCAAATTCAGCGGGATATAAATTTGAGGCCTAGTATTTAGGCGCTGGGTGACCGGTATGGATTTAGTGACAGAATTAGACTTGGAAATGCACAGAAGCGTGTGTGTGAAGTTATTCTGAATGACCCAATGTGCACCTTGAATATTATATACCCTTTTTGGGATAGATTTCAAATAGCTCTGATATAGCAGGAACCACTAAATTATGAAATTGCTAAATTGGGAATTGTACTTCAACCCAGAACAAAAAATGTGCTTTGACGGGCACTAAATAACTTTCCCAGCTACAACAGAACAGCGGTAACGAGAGATTTAGAGGGATTTAAATTTGAGGCCTAGTATTTAGGCGCTGGGTGACAGGTATGGGTTTAGTGACAGAATTAGACTTGGAAATACACAGTAGCGGGTGTGTGTGAAGTTATTCTGAATGACCCAATGTGCACCTTCAATATTATATACCCTTTTTGGGATAGATTTCAAATAGCTCTGATATAGCAGGAACCACTAAATTATGAAATTGCTAAATTGGGAATTGTACTTCAACCCAGAACAAAAAATGTGCTTTGACGGACACTAAATATCTTGCCCAGCAACAACAGTACAGCGGTGGGTAACGAGAGATTTAGAGGGATTTAAATTTGAGGCCTAGTATTTAGGCGCTGGGTCACCGGTATGGATTTAGTGACAGAATTAGACTTGGAAATGCACAGAAGCGTGTGTGTGAAGTTATTCTGAATGACCCTATGTGCACCTTCAATATTATATACCCTTTTAGGGATAGATTTCAAATAGCTCTGATATAGCAGAAACCACTAAATTATGAAATTGCTAAATTGGGAATTGTACTTCAACCCAGAACAAAAAATGTGCTTTGACGGACACTAAATATCTTGCCCAGCAACAACAGTACAGCGGTGGGTAACGAGAGATTTAGAGGGATTTAAATTTGAGGCCTAGTATTTAGGCGCTGGGTGACAGGTATGGGTTTAGTGACAGAATTAGACTTGGAAATACACAGTAGCGGGTGTGTGTGAAGTTATTCTGAATGACCCAATGTGCACCTTCAATATTATATACCCTTTTTGGGATAGATTTCAAATAGCTCTGATATAGCAGGAACCACTAAATTATGAAATTGCTAAATTGGGAATTGTACTTCAACCCAGAACAAAAAATGTGCTTTGACGGACACTAAATATCTTGCCCAGCAACAACAGTACAGCGGTGGGTAACGAGAGATTTAGAGGGATTTAAATTTGAGGCCTAGTATTTAGGCGCTGGGTCACCGGTATGGATTTAGTGACAGAATTAGACTTGGAAATGCACAGAAGCGTGTGTGTGAAGTTATTCTGAATGACCCTATGTGCACCTTCAATATTATATACCCTTTTAGGGATAGATTTCAAATAGCTCTGATATAGCAGAAACCACTAAATTATGAAATTGCTAAATTGGGAATTGTACTTCAACCCAGAACAAAAAATGTGCTTTGACGGACACTAAATATCTTGCCCAGCAACAACAGTACAGCGGTGGGTAACGAGAGATTTAGAGGGATTTAAATTTGAGGCCTAGTATTTAGGCGCTGGGTCACCGGTATGGATTTAGTGACAGAATTAGACTTGGAAATGCACAGAAGCGTGTGTGTGAAGTTATTCTGAATGACCCTATGTGCACCTTCAATATTATATACCCTTTTAGGGATAGATTTCAAATAGCTCTGATATAGCAGAAACCACTAAATTATGAAATTGCTAAATTGGGAATTGTACTTCAACCCAGAACAAAAAATGTGCTTTGACGGACACTAAATATCTTGCCCAGCAACAACAGTACAGTGGTGGGTAACGAGAGATTTAGAGGGATTTAAATTTGAGGCCTAGTATTTAGGCGCTGGGTCACCGGTATGGATTTAGTGACAGAATTAGACTTGGAAATGCACAGAAGCGTGTGTGTGAAGTTATTCTGAATGACCCTATGTGCACCTTCAATATTATATACCCTTTTAGGGATAGATTTCAAATAGCTCTGATATAGCAGAAACCACTAAATTATGAAATTGCTAAATTGGGAATTGTACTTCAACCCAGAACAAAAAATGTGCTTTGACGGACACTAAATATCTTGCCCAGCAACAACAGTACAGCGGTGGGTAACGAGAGATTTAGAGGGATTTAAATTTGAGGCCTAGTATTTAGGCGCTGGGTGACAGGTATGGGTTTAGTGACAGAATTAGACTTGGAAATACACAGTAGCGGGTGTGTGTGAAGTTATTCTGAATGACCCAATGTGCACCTTCAATATTATATACCCTTTTTGGGATAGATTTCAAATAGCTCTGATATAGCAGGAACCACTAAATTATGAAATTGCTAAATTGGGAATTGTATTTCAACCCAGAACAAGAAATGTGCTTGAACGGACACTAAATAACTCGCCCAGCTACAGCACTAGGGACAGATTTAGCTGGATATAAATTTGAGGCCTAGTATTTAGGCGCTGGGTGACCGGTATGGATTTAGTGACAGAATTAGACTGGGATATGGCCAAAAAATGAACAGACTATTGCTGGTTAAATGCACTTGGTGTGACAGCTTCACCCTGATGTAGGCTTTAGCCAAAAAACAACCACACCATTGAGGGTTAAATGCACTTGGTGACAGGCGCAGCTTGACCCTGATTTTGTATATGGCCAAAAAATGAACAGACTATTGCTGGTTAAATGCACTTGGTGTGACAGCTTCACCCTGATGTAGGCTTTAGCCAAAAAACAACCACACCATTGAGGGTTAAATGCACTTGGTGACAGGCGCAGCTTGCCCCTGATTTTGTATATGGCCAAAAAATGAACAGACTATTGCTGGTTAAATGCACTTGGTGTGACAGCTTCACCCTGATGTAGGCTTTAGCCAAAAAACAACCACACCATTGAGGGTTAAATGCACTTGGTGACAGGCGCAGCTTGCCCCTGATTTTGTATATGGCCAAAAAATGAACAGACTATTGCTGGTTAAATGCACTTGGTGTGACAGCTTCACCCTGATGTAGGCTTTAGCCAAAAAACAACCACACCATTGAGGGTTAAATGCACTTGGTCGCAGCTTGTGCTGGCGCACCACAAGACACAAAATGGCCGCCGATCACCCCAGAAAAATGAGACTGACAAACGGTCTGTGCAGCCTAAAAACAGTGAGCAATTGAGGATCAGCAGCTCAATGATCCACAGCTGCAGATCGATCAGTTAATCAAGTCCTTTGGAGGAGTTAATCTGCCTAATCTCGCCCTACTGTCGCAGCCGCAACCTCTCCCTACGCTAATCAGAGCAGAGTGACGGGCGGCGCTATGTGACTCCAGCTTAAATAGAGGCTGGGTCACATGGTGCTCTGGCCAATCACAGCCATGCCAATAGTAGGCATGGCTGTGATGGCCTCTTGGGGCAAGTAGTATGACGCTTGTTGATTGGCTGCTTTGCAGCCTTTCAAAAAGCGCCAAGAAAGCGTCACAAAAGCGCGAAGAAAGCGACGAACACCGAACCCGAACCCGGACTTTTACGAAAATGTCCGGGTTCGGGTCCGTGTCACGGACACCCCAAAATTCGGTACGAACCCGAACTATACAGTTCGAGTTCGCTCATCCCTAGTCCCAAGCAGTATTTCGTTTTTCATGGTGTTAACCTGTGAATTTGAGCATTGCTCAATAAGAAATTACATATAGAGGGAGGAATATTAAAGGGGGCACCCAGAATATAACTTTTATGCTATAAGGAAGTATGTTTCTATATATTTGAAATGTGTAGCATATCTATTTACAGCCTTACCTGTTGGATCTATTCAATGTATGTTTAAATAAACAAAATTATTGAGTTAGAAAGATTAGAAGTGCCAGAGGATGAATCCGGAGCCAAGTTGAGGATTCATTTTGTCTGCATCACAACCAGATATTATACAGTGAGCACTATGGTTGCCGTTTATACCAGTTAGAAATAACAATTTTATTCCAATTAAATGTTATAGTATTGTGCATTATAAACTGTATCTAACGATAAACTAATGCATAGCCAGGGCAAGCCTTTGCTAGAATGGCCATAGTACCATCGTTAAGCCACACTACTAAAAAATCTGTGTTGTAAGATTGCAATTTACAGAACTGGTTGCTAAATTTAATCTGAATCGGAACCTTCTAACTTTATAAGGATTCCATAACCCAATAGAAGCAAAGAACAAAAGTCTGTTTAAAGGTCAGCATATTATATCTTCCGGTCCATTCTTCTTGTAAAAAATATGCACTCCCATAGATATTTGTCCTGTTTTGTTGCATTACAACCTAAAAATAGATTTTAATTTAGAATGTACAGTCAGGTCCATAAATATTGAGACATCGACACAATTCTAACATTTTTGGCTCTGTACACCACCACAATGGATTTGAAATGAAACTAACAAGATGTGCTTTAACTGCAGACTGTCATCTTTAATTTGAGGGTATTTACATCCAAATTAGGTGAACGGTGTAGGAATTACAACAGTTTGCATATGTGCCTCCCACTTGTTAAGGAACCAAAAGTAATGGGACAGAATAATAATCATAAATCAAACTTTCACTTTTTTAATTCTTGGTTGCAAATCCTTTGCAGTCAATTACAGCCTGAAGTCTGGAATGCATAGACATCACCAGACGCTGGCTTTCATCCCTGGTGATGCTCTGCCAGGCCTCTACTGCAAATGTCTTCAGTTCCTACTTGTTCTTGGGGCATTTTCCCTTCAGTTTTGTCTTCAGCAAGTGAAATGCATGCTCAATCGGATTCAGGTCAGGTGATTGACTTGGCCATTGCATAACATTCCACTTCTTTCCTTTAAAAATCTTTTTGGTTGCTTTTTCAGTATGCTTTGGGTCATTGTCCATCTGTACTGTGAAGCACCGTCCAATGAGTTCTGAAGCATTTGGCTGAATAGGAGCAGATAAAACACTTTAGAATTCATCCTGCTGCTTTTTTCAGCAGTCACATCATAAATAAATACAAGAGAACCAGTTCCATTGGCAGCCATATATGGCCACTCCATGACACCACCACCACAATGCTTCACTGATGAGGTGGTATGCTTAGGATCATGAGCAGTTCCTTTCCTTCTCTATACTCTTCTCTTCCCATCATTCTGGTACAAGTTGATCTTGGTCTCATCTGTCCATAGGATGTTCCAGAACTGTAAAGGCTTTTTTAGATGTAATTTGGCAAAGTCTAATCTCGCCTTCCTATTTTTGAGGCTCACAAATGGTTTACATCTTGTGGTGAATAGAGTTGAGCGAACACCTGGATGTTCGGGTTCGAGAAGTTTGGCCGTACTTCCCGGAAATGTTCGGGTTTGGGATCTGCACCCGACCCGAACTTCGTCCCGAACCTGAACCCCATTGTAGTCAATGGGGACCCGAACTTTTTGGCACTAAAAAGGCTGTAAAACAGCCCAGGAAAGGGCTAGAGGGCTGCAAAAGGCAGCAACATGTAGGTAAATCCCCTGCAAACAAATGTGGATATGAATTAAAATAAAAATAAATAAATAAAAATGAACCAATATCAATTGGAGAGAGGTCCCGTAACAGAGAATCTGGCTTCATGTCAGCAGAGAATCAGTCTTCATGTCATAGCAGAGAATCATGCTTCACGTCACCCAACATTGGAACAGTCCATTGTAAGATATTTAGGCCCAGGCACCCAGGCAGAGGAGAGAGGTCCCGTAACAGAGAATCTGGCTTCATGTCAGCAGAGAATCGGTCTTCATGTCATAGCAGAGAATCATGCTTCACGTCACCCAACGCTGGAACAGTCCATTGTCAGATATTTAGGCCCAGGCACCCAGGCAGAGGAGAGAGGACCCGTAACCAAGAATCTGGCTTCATGTCAGCAGAGAATCAGTCTTCATGTCATAGCAGAGAATCATGCTTTACTTCACCCAACACTGGAACAGTCCATTGTCAGATATTTAGGTCCAGGCACCCAGGCAGAGGAGAGAGGTCCCGTAACAGAGAATCTGGCTTCATGTCAGCAGAGAATCAGTCTTCATGTCATAGCAGACAATCATGCTTCACGTCACCCAACATTGGAACAGTCCATTGTCATATATTTAGGCCCCGGTACCCAGACAGAGGAGAGGTTCATTCAACTTTGGGTTGCCCCGCAATATAATGGTAAAATGAAAATAAAAATAGGATTGAATGAGGAAGTGCCCTGGAGTACAATAATATATGGTTAAGGGGAGGTAGTTAATGTCTAATCTGCACAAGGGATGGACAAGTCCTGTGAGATCCATGCCTGGTTCATTTTTATGAACGTCAGCTTGTCCACATTGGCTGTAGAAGGGCGGCTGCGTATGTCTGTAATGACGCCCCCTGCCGTGCTGAATACACGTTCAGACAAAACGCTGGCCGCCGGGCAGGCCAGCACCTCCAAGGCATAAAAGGCTAGCTCTGGCCACGTGGACAATTTAGAGACCCAGAAGTTGAATGGGGCCGAATCATCAGTCAGTACGTGGAGGGGTGTGCACACGTACTGTTCCACCATGTTAGTGAAATGTTGCCTCCTGCTAACACGTTGCGTATCAGGTAGTGGTGCAGAAAAGCTGTGGCGTGTTGACAAAACTTTTCCACATCTCTGCCATGCTAACCCTGCCCTCAGAGGAGCTGGCCGTGACACAGCTGCGTTGGCGACCTCATGCTCCTCCTCTGCCTTGGTCTTGGGCTTCCACTTGTTCCCCTGTGACATTTGGGAATGCTCTCAGTACCGCGTCTACCAACGTGCGCTTGTACTCGTGCATCTTCCTATCACGCTCCAGTGCAGGAAGTAAGGTGGGCACATTGTCTTTGTACCGTGGATCCAACAGGGTGGCAACCCAGTAGTCCGCACACGTTAAAATGTGGGCAACTCTGCTGTCGTTGCGCAGGCACTGCAGCATGTAGTCGCTTATGTGTGCCAGGCTGCCCAGAGGTAAGGACAAGCTGTCCTCTGTGGGAGGCGTATCGTCATCGTCCTGCCGTTCCCCCCAGCCACGCACCAGTGATGGGACCGAGCTGCATTTGGTGCCACCCCGCTGTGACCATGCTTCATCCTCATCCTCCTCCACCTCCTCCTCCTCCTCGTCCTCCAGTAGTGGGCCCTGGCTGGCCACATTTGTACCTGGCCTATGCTGTTGCAAAAAACCTCCCTCTGAGTCACTTCTAAGAGACTGGCCTAAAAGTGCTTAATATAACCCCTCTTCCTCCTCCTCTTCCTCCTCCTGAGCCACCATCTCTTCCAAGGAGACATAGAAGTGGTATTGTAACGCTGATAACGGCGTCATCGCCACCGGCCATGTTGGTGGAGTACTCGAAACAGCGCAACAGGGCACACAGGTCTCGCATGGAGGCCCAGTCATTGGTGGTGAAGTGGTGCTGTTCCGCAGTGAGACTGACCCGTGCGTGCTGCAGCTGAAACTCCACTATGGCCTGCTGCTACTCGCACAGTCTGTCCAGCATGTGCAAGGTGGAGTTCCACCTGGTGGGCATGTTGCATATGAGGCGGTGAGCGGGAAGACCGAAGTTACGCTGTAGCGCAGACAGACGAGCAGCGCAGGATGCGAACGCTGGAAGCGCAAACAGACGGCCCGCACTTTATGGAGCAGCTCTGACATGTCGGGGTAGTTGTGAATGAACTTCTGCACCACCAAATTCAGCACATGCGCCAGGCAAGGGATGTGCGTCAAACCGGCTAGTCCCAGAGCTGCAACGAGATTTCGCCCATTATCGCACACCACCAGACCGGGCTTGAGGCTCAACGGCAGCAACCACTCGTCGGTCTGTTGTTCTATACCCCGCCACAACTCCTGTGCGGTGTGGGGCCTGTCCCCCAAACATATGAGTTTCAGAATGGCCTGCTGGCGTTTACCCCGGGCTGTGCTGAAGTTGGCGGTGAAGGTGTGTGGCTGACTGGATGAGCAGGTGGATTAAGAGGAGGAGGAAGCCGAGTAGGAGGAGGAGGCAACAGGAGGCAAAGAATGTTGCCCTGTGATCCTTGGCGGCGGAAGGACGTGCACCAAACAGCTCTCCGCCTGGGGCCAAGCCGCCACTACATTTACCCAGTGTGCAGTTAAGGAGATATAGCGTCCCTGGCCGCGCTTACTGGTCCACGTATCTGTGGTTAGGTGGACCTTGCCATAGATGGCATTGCGCAGTGCACACTTGATTTTAGCGGGTACTTGGGAAGGCAACGCTCTCTTGGAGAAATAGTGACGGCTGGGAACAACATACTGTGGGACAGCAAGCGACATGAGCTGTTTGAAGATGTCTGTGTCCACCAGCCTAAATGACAGCATTTCATAGGCCAGTAGTTTAGAAATGCTGGCATTCAGGGCCAGGGATCGGGGGTGGCTAGGTGGGAATTTACGCTTTCTCTCAAATGTTTGTGAGATGGAGAGCTGAACGCTGGCGTGTGACATGGTTGAGATGCTTGGTGACGGAGGTGGTGGTGGTGTTGGTGGTACATCCTCTGTTTGCTGGGCGGCAGGTGCCAATGTTCCTCCAGAGGCGGAGGAAGAGGCCGAGGCAGCAGCAGCAGAAGAGGTAGCAGGGGGAGCCTTAGTGACTTCCTTGTTTTTAAGGTGTTTACTCCACTGCAGTTAATGCTTTGCATGCAGGTGCCTGGTCATGCAGGTTGTACTAAGGTTCAGAACGTTAATGCCTTGCTTCAGGCTCTGATGGCACAGCATGCAAACCACTCGGGTCTTGTCGTCAGCACATTGTTTGAAGAAGTGCCATGCCAGGGAACTCCTTGAAGCTGCCTTTGGGGTACTCGGTCCCAGATGGCGGCGGTCAGTAGCAGGCGGAGTTTCTTGGCAGCGGGTGTTCTGCTTTTGCCTACTGCTCCCTCTTTTGCTACACTGTTGGCTCGGTCTCACCACTGCCTCTTCTTCCGAACTGTGAAAGTCAGTGGCATGACCTTCATTCCATGTGGGTTCTGCACACTGCAGAAAGACGCAGCAGTTGGCACCTGTGTTTCATCATCATCAGAGACGTGCTGAGGTGGTATTCCCATGTCCTCATCATCAGGAATCATAACTGGTTGTGCGTCAGTGCATTCTATGTCTTCCACCGCTGGGGAAGGGCTAGGTGGATGCCCTTGGGAAACCCTGCCAGTGGAGTCTTCAAACAGCATAACAGACAGTTTCCCTGATATGCATTGGGGTGATGTGACAGACTGATGGGCTTGGTTTTCAGGCGCCATCTGTGCGCTTTCTGCAGAAGACTGGGTGGGAGATAATGTGAACGTGCTGGATACACTGTCAGCCACCCAATTGACTAATGCCTGTACCTGCTCAGGCCTTACCATCCTTAGAACGGCATTGGACCCCACCAAATATCGCTGAAAATTATGGCGGCTACTGGGACCTGAGGTAGTTGGTACACTAGGACGTGTGGCTGTAGCAGAACGGCCACGTCCTCTCCCAGCACCAGAGGGTCCACTAACACCACCACGACCATGTCCGCGTCCCTTACTAGATGTTTTCCTCATTGTTACCGTTCACCACAATAAGAAAAATATTATTTGGCCCAATGTATTGAATTCAAAGGACTTTTTTTACAGACACCTAACACTATCTGGCTATCTATTTAGGTACCGTATTACACTAATAAAGGCACAGCAGTAACGACAGATATAGATGAATATAAATTTGAGGCCTAGTACTTAGGCGCTGGATGACAGGTATACGTTTACGGACAGAATTAGACCTGGAATTGCACAGTAGCGTGTGTGTGAAGTTGTTGAGAATGACCCTATCTGCACCTTGAATCTTATATACCCTTTTAGGGATAGATTTAAAGTAGGCCTGATACAGCAGAAACCACTAATTTAGAGAATTGCAAAATTGGGAATTGTATTTCAACCCAGAACAAAAACTGTGCTTTGACGGACACTAAATAACTTGACCAGCCACCACAATAACCACAGATTTAGATGAATATAAATTTGAGTCCTCAGGCCTAGTGTTTAGGCGCTGGGTGACAGGTATACATTTACACACAGAATTAGACTTGGAATTGCACAGTAGTGTGTGTGTGAAGTTATTGAGAATAACCCTATCTGCACCTTGAATCTTATATACCTTTTTAGGAATAGATTTAAAGTAGGCCTGATACAGCAGAAACCACTAATTTAGAGAATTGCAAAATTGGGAATTGTATTTTAACCCAGAACAAAAACTGTGCTTTGACGGACACTAAATAACTTGACCAGCCACAGCAATAACCACAGATTTAGATGAATATAAATTTGAGTCCTCAGGCCTAGTGTTTAGGCGCTGGGTGACAGGTATACATTTACACACTGAATTAGACTTGGAATTGCACAGTAGCGTGTGTGTGAAGTTATTGAGAATGACCCTATCTGCACCTTGAAACTTATATACCCTTTTAGGGATAGATTTAAAGTAGGCCTGATACAGCAGACACCACTAATTTAGAGAATTGCAAAATTGGGAATTGTATTTCAACCCAGAATAAAAACTGTGCTTTGACGGACACTAAATAACTTGACCAGCCACAGCAATAATAACAGATTTAGATGAATATAAATTTGAGGCCTAGTATTTAGGCGCTGGGTGACAGGTATACGTTTACACACAGAATTAGACTTGGAATTGCACAGTAGTGTGTGTGTGAAGTTATTGAGAATGACCCTATTTGTACCTTGAAACTAATATACCATTTTAGGGATAGATTTAAAGTAGGCCTGATACAGCAGAAACCACTAATTTAGAGAATTGCAAAATTGGGAATTGTATTTCAACCCAGAACAAAAACTGTGCTTTGACGGACACTAAATAACTTGACCAGCCTCAGCAATAATGACAGATTTAGATGAATATAAATTTGAGGCTTAATATTTAGGCGCTGGGTGACAGGTATACTTTACACCCAGAATTAGACTTGGAATTGCACAGTAGCATGTGTGTGAAGTTATTGAGAATGACCCTATCTGCACCTTGAATCTTATATACCCTTTTAATGAATAGATTTATAGTAGCCCTGATACAGCAGAAACCACAAATTTAGGAAATTGCTAAGTTGGGAATTGTATTTCAACCCTGAACAAAAATATATCCTTTGCCAGACAGCAGACAGTATTACAATTGGCTGGCCACAGCTGAAACACCAGATTTAGGGTACTGCTATTTTGGCAATTGTATTTCACCCCTCAATAAAATAGCAAGCACTGCAAAGCCCCTGATGTAGGATATAGCCAAAAAAACAAAACACACTATTGATGGTTAAATGCACTTGGTGACAGCTTGCCCCTGATGTGGTATATAGCCAAAAAATAACCACACTATTGATGGTTAAATGCACTTGGTGACAGCTTGTCCCTGATGTAGGATATAGCCTAAAAAATAACCACACTATTGATGGTTAAATGCACTTGGTGATAGCTTGACCCTGATGTAGGATATAGCCAAAAAATAACCACTCTATTGATGGTTAAATGCAGTTGGTGACAGCTTGAACCTGATGTAGGTTATAGCCAAAAAATAACCACACTATTGATGGTTAAATGCACTTGGTGACAGCTTGACCCTGATGTAGAATATAGCCAAAAAATAACCACACTATTGATGGTTAAATGCACTTGGTGACAGCTTGCCCCATATGTAGGATATAGCCAAAAAATAACCACACAATTGATGGTTAAATGCACTTGGTGACAGCTTGACAGATATGTAGGATATTGTCACGGAAGGTGTACAGGAAACAAGACAATGCAAAATGAATATATGACTCACTGGATCCAAAACTAAGAAACAAAAATGAGACCCCTGCATAAGACCTGGCACTCTCCCTGACTGTTCAGCCTATGCGAACACCCCAATGGTGGATGATCGCATATCCTTGTACCTCGACTATATAACACCTGAACACCCTACAATAGTGAGGGGACACGACCACCGGCTCCCTACACTAGACACGGAGGGAGTCAGGGTCACCTGGGATCCAGCAAACATAAAATCACAAATGAATGTACAACACTTATCTTGTAGAAGACTGGGAAATAGGATCAGCATGCACACACACTCCAGGAAGTTGCATAAACCGCACACTAATGCATTATGGGGAGGAATTTAAAGGGATGCAATCAGTCCAACTACTTGACAGCTGAGAGAGGCTAACAAGATGAGGAACTGAAAACCAAAACAAAGAAAGCTCAAGGAGGAGGTTCTGAAAGGCATCTGTCAGAGCTTCTCAGATGTCTGGTTGTGACAGTACCCCTCCCTCTACGAGTGGACTCCGGACACTCAGAGCCCACCTTCTCAGGATGGGACCTATGGAAAGCCCTGATGAGACGAGTGGCCTTAATGTCCGCCACTGGGACCCACATCCTCTCCTCAGGACCATAACCCTTCCAATGAACGAGGTACTTGAGAGAACCGCGGACAACACGAGAATCCACAATCCTAGAGACCTGAAATTCAAGATTACCATCAACCATAATCGAAGGAGGAGGCAAAGGCGAGGGTACAATGGGTTGAACATAAGGTTTTAATAAGGACTTATGAAAAACATTATGGATCTTCCAAGTCTGAGGAAGATCAAGACGGTAGGCAACAGGATTGATGACAGACAGGATTTTGTAAGGCCCAATAAACTTAGCACCCAACTTCCAGGAAGGAACCTTCAATTTGATATTCTTGGTAGACAACCACACCAGATCACCAATATTCAGGTCCGGACCAGGCACACGTCTCGTATCTGCCACACGCTTATATCTCTCACTCATGCTCTTTAGATTATCCTGAATCTTTTGCCAAATTGATGACAAAGATGAGGAGAATCTGTCCTCATCAGGTAAACCAGAAGACCCCTCTCCCGAGAATGTCCCAAACTGCGGATGAAACCCATAAGCACCAAAAAATGGTGACTTATCAGAGGACTCCTGACGACGGTTATTTAAAGCAAACTCGGCAAGGGACAAAAAAGAACACCAATCCTCCTGATTCTCCGCCACAAAACAGTGCAGATATGTCTCCAGATTCTGATTGACGCGTTCTGTCTGGCCATTCTACTGCGGGTGGAAAGCAGAAGAGAATGACAACCGAACCCCCAAGCAAAAACAGAAAGCCTTCCAGAATCTGGAAACAAACTGTGTGCCCCTATCAGAGACTATGTCTGAAGAAATACCATGCAATTTGACAATGTGATCAATAAATGCCTGCGCCAGCGTCTTAGCATTGGGCAAACCAGGAAAAGGAATGAAATGCACCATTTTGCTAAAACGGTCCACCACCACCAGAATCACAGTCTTCCCCGAGGAACGGGGCAGGTCCGTAATGAAGTCCATGGACAGATGTGTCCAAGGACGGGAATGAATGGGTAAGGGAAGGAGAGGACCTGATGGCCATGAATGAGGGACTTTGGCACGAGCGCAAGTCTCGCAGGCTGCCACAAAACCCTCAACCGACTTACGAAGCGAAGGCCACAAAAATCTCCGAACGATGAGATCCACTGTGGCTCTTGCCCCCGGGTGCCCAGCAAGGACCGTATCGTGGTGTTCCTTAAAAATCTTGTGTCTTAAAGCGAGAGGCACAAACAACTTCCCAGGAGGACAAAGATCAGGAGCCTTTGACTGGGCTGCCTGCACCTCTGCCTCCAATTCAGGAAAAAGAGCAGAGACCACCACACCTTCAGCCAAAATGGGACCCGGGTCTTCAAAATCCCCACCTCCAGGAAAACAACGTGACAGGGCATCTGCCTTCACATTCTTAACCCCAGGGCGGAACGTGACAACAAAATGAAACCTTGAAAAGAACAAAGACCATCTGGCCTGTCTCGGGTTCAGACGCTTGGCTGACTCCTCGTAGGCCAGATTTTTATGGTCAGTAAACACGGTAATAGGGTGTCTGTCTCCCTATAGCCAATGGCGCCATTCCTCAAAAGCCAACTTGATGGCCAACAATTCCCTATCTCCCACATCGTAATTTCTCTCTGCGGAGGAGAGTTTCTTTGAGAAAAAGGCACACGGTCGCCATTTGGCAGGAGAGGAACCCTGAGACAAGACCGCACCCACACCCACCTCAGAAGCATCAACCTCAACTATGAAGGGTAGAGAAATATCAGGTTGTACCAAGATGGGAGCGGAAGCAAAACTCTCCTTGATATTAGAAAAGGCCTTACGTGCCTCTACCGACCAGGAAGAAAAATCTACCCCCTTTCTGGTCATATCAGTGAGTGGTTTAACAATAGAGGAATAATTCAAAATAAACCTCCTGTAATAATTGGCAAAGCCCAAAAAACGCATCAGTGCCTTCTGATTCTCAAGAAGCTCCCACTCAAGCACAGCGCGGACCTTCTCGGGGTCCATGCGAAAACCAGAAGCGGAGAGAAGAAACCCCAGAAATTGAATTTCTGGAACCGCAAACACACATTTTTCCAGTTTTATGTATAATTTATTCTCCCACAGGATGAGCAAGACCTGACGTAAGTGTTCCTTATGAGTTTTGAAATCAGGAGAAAAAAATCAAAATGTCATCCAAATACACTAATACAAATTTTCCCATTAAATGATAAAAAATGCTGTTCACGAAATGCTGAAAAACGTCTGGGGCATTCATCAAACCAAAAGGCATAACCAAATTCTCAAAATGGCCCTGAGGGGTATTGAAGGCCGTCTTCCATTCGTCTCCTTCTCTGACCCTGACCAGGTTGTATGCCCCTCTTAGATCTAATTTGGAAAATACTTTAGCCCCAACAATCTGGTTAAACAAATCCGGGATCAGAGGAAGCGGATAAGAGTCACGAATAGTGATACTGTTCAGCTCCCTGAAATCTAGACAAGGTCTTAAAGAACTATCTTTTTTCTTAACAAAGAAAAGACCAGCGGCAACAGGTGACTTCGAGGGTCGTATGTGTCCTTTTCTTAGACTCTCAGAGATATTAGCAGTTTGGGAAAGATTGTATAAACGAGATTTAGGCAGCTTGGAGCCTGGGATGAGATTAATAGGGCAATCGTACTCCCTGTGCGGAGGCAAATCCTGAACTCCACTCTCAGAGAAGACATCCGAAGATTCTGAGAGAAAAGGTGGTACAGTCTTAGTAGAAACCTCAGAAACAGATGTCATGAGGCAATTCTCTCTACAAAAGTCACTCCAACCATTTATTTACCTCGCCTGCCAATCAATGGTGGGGTTATGTTTAGTGAGCCAGGGTAGCCCCAACACAAGAGGAGTAGGTAATCCGCTAAGGACAAAACATGACACATCCTAAACATGAGCATCACTCACAATTAAACGAATATTGTAAAGTATGCCCTTTAATGATTTCTGAGAAAGTGGAGCGGAATCAATAGCAAAAACAGGAATATACTTTCCCAAAGTGCATACCTGGAAACCATGAGTTATCGCAAAATGATTATCAATGAGATTGACAGCTGCTCCACTATCTACAAAAATCTCACAAAAAATGTTATTGCTCTCTAGCGCCACCCTGGCAGGCAGGACAAAACGGGAACTACAAGCAAACGGAAAACCTTCAATTTCCGCCTCAACCCTGCCAATAGTAACAGATGGAAGATTTTTTCCTTTTTGTTTCTTTATTACTCCCAGAAAACTGCCTGAATCTCCTAGAGGGACAAACATTTGCCAAATGATTTATACCTCCACAACAAAAACAAACCTTCCCATTCCTCCTGCTCAGAAGGGGCTGACAGCGACTGAGACCCCTGCGCACAGAATGAGACCGCTGCACTGTCCTGGGACTGAGTGTGACAGGAAGGAGAGATCTCTCCTCTCTCTCTCTAAGACGCCTGTCAATACGAACGGCCTGAGACATATCAGCGTCCAAGGAGATAGGCCTCTCATGAAAGGTAAATGCATCTTTCAATCCCTCTGAAAGACCATGGCAAAATTGACTTCGGAGTGCAGCATCATTCCAACCAGTATCAGCTGCCCATCTCCGAAATTCTGAGCAGTATATCTCTGCGGATTGTTTACCCTGGCATAACAGACGTAGTCTAGACTCAGCCAAAGCAACACGATCCGGATCTTCACCCACCGGCAGCGAAAAGGCCCACAACTGAGCGTTACCCCTGAGCAGCGATATAATGATCCCCACCCTCCGTTCCTCATCACCAGAGGAATGGGGAAGAAGGCGAAAATGGAGTTTGCAAGCCTCTCTGAAACGCACAAAATTCTCACTACCCCCGGAGAATGTATCTGGGAGCGAGATCTTAGGCTCAGAACAAACTCCATGAACTCAAGCTGAACCGGTCACTAGAAACTGAGAAAGAGTCTTACGGAGATCAGCTACCTCCAATGAAAGACCCTGGAAGTATTCAGTCAAAAGTGAAACCGGATCCATGCTTGAGACGGTTTTGGCGGTTTATAATGTCACGGAAGGTGCACAGGAAACAAGACAATGCAAAATGAATATATGACTCACTGGATCCAAAACTAAGGAACAAAAGGGAGACCCCTGCATAAGACCTGGCACTCCCCAATGGTGGATGATCGCATATCCTCGTACCTCGACTATATAACACCTGAACACTCTACAATAGTCAGGGGACATGACCACCGGCTCCCTACACTAGACACGGAGGGAGTCAGGGTCACCTGGGATCCAGCAAACATAAAATCACAAATGAATGTACAACACTTAACTTGTAGAAGACTGGGAAATAGGATCAGCATGCACACACACTCCAGGAAGTTGTATAAACAGCACACTAATGCATTATGGGGAGGAATTTAAAGGGATGCAATTAGTCCAACTACATGACAGCTGAGAGAGGCTAACGAGATGAGGAACTGAAAACCAAAACAAAGAAAGCTCAAGGAGGAGGTTCTGAAAGGCATCTGTCAGAGCTTCTCAGATGTCTGGTTGTGACAGATATAGCCAAAAAATAACCACACTATTAAGGGTTAAATGCACTTGGTGACAGCTTGACCCTGATGTAGGATATAGCCAAAATATAACCACACTATTGATGGTTTAAATGTACTTGGTGACAGCTTGCCCCATATGTAGGAAATAGCCAAAAAATGAACACACTATTGATGGTTAAATGCACTTGGTGACAGCTTGCCCCATATGTAGGATATAGCCAAAAAATAACCACACTATTGATGGTTAAATGCACTTGGTGACAGCTTGACCCTGATGTAGGATATAGCCAAAAAATAACCACACTATTGATGGTTAAATGCACTTGGTGACAGCTTGCCCCATATGTAGGATATAGCCAAAAAATAACCACACTATTGATGGTTAAATGCACTTGTTGACAGCATGACCCATATGTAGGATATAGCCAAAAAACAACCACACTATTGAGGGTTAAATGAACTTGGTGACAGCTTGCCCCATATTTAGGATATAGCCAAAAAATAACCACACTATTGATGGTTAAATGCACTTGGTGACAGCTTGACCCTGATGTAGGATATAGCCAAAAAATAACCACACTATTGATGGTTAAATGTACTTGGTGGCAACTTGTGCTGGCGCACCACAAGGCACAAAATGGCCGCCGATCATCCCAGAAAAAAGTGAATGAAAAACGCTCTGGGCAGCCTAAAAACAGTGAGCAATTGAATAGCATCAGTTCAATGATCCACAGCTGTAGATCGATCACTGAATTAAGTCTTTTGGAGGAGTTAATCACTGCCTAATCTCGCCCTAATGTCGCAGCTGCAACCTCTCCCTACACTGATCAGAGCAGAGTGACGTGCGGCGCTACGTGACTTCAGCTTAAATAGAGGCTGGGTCACATGCTGCACTGGCCAATCACAGCCATGCCAATAGTAGGCATGGCTGTGACGGCCTCTTGGGGCAATAGTGTTACGCTTGTTGATTGGCTGCTTTGCAGCTTTTCAAAAAGCGCCAAGAAAGCGACGAACACCGAACCCGAACCCGGACTTTTACTAAAATGTTCGGGTTCGCTCATCCCTAGTGGTGAAACCTTTGTATTCACTCTGGTGAATTATTCTCTTGATTGTTGACTTTGACACACATACACCTACCTCCTGGAGAGTTCTTGATCTGGCCAACTGTTGTGAAGGGTGTTGTGACGGCCTTTGGTTTGCGCTGTGACACTGTTGTCACACTTGCGGTTGTCTGCGGCAACCTGTTGCTGTTTGAGCATGCAGTGGCAGTCTCTTGGCCTTCTGTGTTATTGCCGTAACATGGTTGCCACTCAAGCTGTTGCTGGTGGTAACGTGTGGTTTGGTATGCTTGTGTGTGCACTTCCCTTTAAGTAGCTTCCTTCCTCTGGTGTTGGAAGGGTTAACTCCCTTCCTAGTGTTTTGCAAACATTGGGTTTATGTGTGTGTGGGTGTGGCTGCTTGGGCTATTTAGCCTCTGCTGAATGCCTGAAGCTCAGGGTTCCTCCAGCCTTTGTGTATGCTGGTGGTTCACTGTTCCTGGTTTTTACCATCTGTCCAGTGAGGGCCACCCTTTTGGTCATTGATGTTATCATGGTATCTCTTTCCCTTCCTATCTTTTGGTTTGTGTGGGTTATGTTGATGGTGTTGTATGCCTGGTAATGTTTGGTGTCCAGGATGTTTGCTAGACATTTCCCTGTCTTACGTTTATTGCAGCTATGGGTGCCCTGGGTTCCTGTGTGGTTGTGGTTTATGCTGTGTCCTTTTATATTGGTGTGGACAGCAACACTTGTGCACCGGTTACAGTCAGTGTGTCTGTGGCAGGTAAGTATGTTATGGGTTTTGCTTACCTGCCAACTCAATATGCTGTATGTGTTCCCCTTTCCTTGCAGCCTGGCCTCAGATATAGACTCCTGTTCCTCCATGACAGGGATGAACAGGTTGTCTCTTCCTGGCTCTTTGGTGAGGGATTACTAGGGCGACTCAGGGTCTCTAGGAATCCAGAGTATGAGCCGTCCTACCATCGGGGTAATCTCATATGGTGAGGAGTCAGGGAGAGGATTAGGGACGCTGTAGGAGGTGACCTGCTCCCTTATTGCTCCTTTTGGCCAGGCTGATCCGCTTTTACCCTTTGACACCGCACGGTGGGGTTTTTCCCCCACTCCCCACCGTGATAGGTGTTTTCTTCACCAGGGAAATAATTATTCGGTCATCCACCACAGATGTTTTCTGTGGTCTTCCAGTTCTTTTCCATTGTGGTGGTGTATAGAGCCAAAAATGTTACAATTGTGTCAATGTCCCAATATTTATGGACCTGACTGTATTTATTGAACCTGACAAAACATTTCAATGTGTTACAGTTTAATAAAAAAATACATTGTTTTAAATAAATAAATTAAAACTGAAAAGTTTTGAGCGTGTGGCAGGACTGAGTATGAAGTAGGAAAGGAATGGGGGTAATCGACTAATTTATTCTATATTCCCATAATAATTTTCCCTAGGAGGTCTCATACAGTGCCCTGGGAAATATGCAAGTCAAACAGTAAAAGCACTGGAGACCTTACTTTCCAAGATGGCACTGTGGAGGAGAGCAAGGAAATGTTGGAAGATGGAAATGAGACTCAGCACCACTCAGCACTCAGAATGCTAAATCTAACTCACACCTAAAGATGTGATGAAAGCCATATAAAAATGTAACACTGTGCTTAACAACCTCATTACAACTAAATGTGAGGGAATATTTTTCCATCATACAACATTTCAGAGAAGTCAGGTCAGAGAACTTCTAGTGCAGTGGAGGGTACATCATCTTCTCTTGAAGATATCTTAAAAGTTAAAAAAGACTCCATAAAGTCTGTACAATGAGCTGCTGAACTGATTTAATAATTTGCAGAATATTGGAATACCTGAAAAAGAAGATGACAATAACCCCATAGAATTTATTAAACAGTGGCTGGGAAAGAACATGCTGTCCCCAATCTTCGCCTTCGAAAAGGCTCATACAGTGCCCACCAGACCTCAACCTCTGGGTGGAGGTTGGAGGTGCAGAAATATAAACCATACTTTGTGGATATAAAATACAGTTTGAGAGATCTTATTGTTACCAACTCTATTCTATATCCTGTCAAACTGCAAATTGCATCCCTGGGAACAATACAGTTCTTTGACTATCTTGAAGAAGCCCTGAAGTTGATGAACGTGAATGTGCCCTGAGAGACGCTAGTGCCATAGTTGATGCATGAGAAGGAACTTATCTTTCAAACATCTTTCTATAATTTGTTTGTTTTTGCTATAGTAGGAAGCCAGTTTTTTTCTTGTTAATAAGGCAATATGTGCATTTATTCCTTTCTAGTTTATGTTACTCTGAATGGGAATGAAGCACTATATGGATGGAGGGTATACATAGAAGTGTATAACCCTATTAAAAGAGCATGTTGCAATGTAATGGGATTTCAATAGATTTTTAGGGTTTGTATTTGGGGATCCACTCCTGTTTTCTCATATTGTGCTTATATACAACTCCACTGCTCTATATGCTGATGTATGTCAAATGCTGATATACACACAACAGTTAAAGTGGTTATCCAACATTATACAACAGACCCCCGTGTGCCAGGCACCTCAGAGAGCATATACTTATCTAGCTCCCTGCGCCGCTCATGGTCCTCGCACCGCAACTGCTGCTTCTTACTGTACACGGATGAAAACATCCAGTGTCAGGGGGAGCAGCCAATGTAAATCCAGCAAAATCAATCAACATTGAAATATGGGGGTAAATGTATTGTATATGTATCCAGCATGGTATTAATTAAACCCCTAAAAAATGTTATTTTTATTGGTATACGTTAAAAAGATCCCTAAAGGATCCACTTGATCAAACTATTAGACATACACACAAAAAGTGACCAAAAACCACATCCAGAGAAGATTTTTTACTGGGGTATGGGGAGACCACTGTCCCTAAATCTACCCCTATCCTAAAGCCCTTAGCCCAGGGAGGGCTCCTGATGGTGGAGACCCCCTGTCCGCGTGCCTATGCTGCTAACCCTTCCTGCTCCCTAAAGGGGTGCAACAAGGTACGTGGATTATTTTCACAGGTAAGAGACCTGCCCATAGGAGGGAGTACTTCCGGCAGTTGGAACGCATGTGCGTTCCAGGAGCAGGAAATGGAGCTGAGCCTGCGTCCAATTAGCCATTAGTGACGTGATGCGGCGGCTCTTTTAAATACAGCCGGCGCACTAGTGAAAAGTCGCCTACCAGGGGGGACATTGACTCCAGAAGAGACTCCACCATGTAAGTATGGTATCCCTGTAACCAGAGGACTCTTGAATTCTATATACTTAGTGAGCACCAGCAACAATGCTTACAACTAATGATGCACCTTATCTTTAGTGTGTGCTTTGTCAAGCTACCATGACAGGGGACCAACAGAGGTCAATTATATCCACTAAACCGTGAGTTTACACTTACCAGTGATTTCATTTATATCTAGATGTTTATACATTGAAATTGACTGTGGTATACAATTGTTTCCTGTCCCATACAGGATGTGGATATAGATGTGGATAACAGTATCTACACGGGATGTAGTCTTAAACAGGCATAAGTATTATCGATATGAATATATCCTCCTGTCCTAACCCCTGGTAGAGCGTCCTTTTCACTTGTGCGTTCAGGCTTCTTAGCCGGCATATATCTTTGAGCACCCTTTTATGTGACCCAGCCCTATACTGGCACCTCTTTAGTCACATACAATGGCTTGCACATATAATATATAATTACACCTCCTGATGATCCCATAATCTACACGTGGGTGAAACGCGTCGAGGCAAGTGAGGTGTTTGACTATAACTTCAACCCTTTAAGTGTATGGTTATAATATCAACACTGAATAAGTGTATGTTTGTGTATTTTTGTGTTTGTCTGTATCACTGTTGTGTCTCTACCCATCTAATTCCCATCCAGTCTATTCATATAATTGATAAATTTAATACCCTAATCTCTTACCTGTGAAAATAATCCACGTACCTTGTTGCACCCCTTTAGGGAGCAGGAAGGGTTAGCAGCATAGGCACGCGGACAGGGGGTCTCCACCATCAGGAGCCCTCCCTGGGCTAAGGGCTTTAGGATAGGGGTAGATTTAGGGACAGTGGTCTCCCCATACCCCAGTAAAAAATCTTCTCTGGATGTGGTTTTTGGTCACTTTTTGTGTGTATGTCTAATAGTTTGATCAAGTGGATCCTTTAGGGATCTTTTTAACGTATACCAATAAAAAATAACATTTTTTAGGAGCAGCCAATGGCATCAGATGTTTCATCCGCGCACAGGGAGAAGCAGTAGCAGCAGTGCGGGGACCAGGAGCGGCGCAAGGATCTCCCTCTGAGGGTGCTGTCGTATGATGTTGGATAACCCCTATAACAATCTTAGTTGGACTGTTTGAGGGTTGTCTGATATGGTAAAAAGGCAATGTATAGTGATGAGGAAACCTGGACCACCACATTTGGGACCGTACCGGACATTTTAATGTCCAAACCCAAACACGGGTGTTGGCGCCAAAGTCTGTGTACAGGTTCAATGTTGGTAGTTTAAAAAAAAAAGCCTGTTGAAAGGCTATAGCACAGCCAATTAACATTAGCATTTAAGCTGTGGGCACTTGGAAGCCATCATAGTCATGTCTAATATTGACATGGCTGTGATTGGCTGGGGTACCATGTGACCATGCTTGCATAAATGCTGAATCACATGGTGCGCCACCATTCTGATCTAACTAGTGTATGGACAGGACGCTGCTGCAGGCAGGGAGAGTGTTAGGCCTTTATTATTTTTAAAAAGTGTGCTGGTGACCTGTAGGCATTATTGATCAGTGCAATACAGCTTGTTTACGAGAGTGAGACCGAAATACCATACTTAATCTTGCTGTTCAATCTGACGGTGACCTGTTGGAATTTCTTTCTGTGCAATCCTATTTATTTGCACCAGTGACAGGGAAATATAATAGTTAATAAGTCCGCTAATGGTGTGGGTGAGACATAGTTTTTCTTTACCAAAAATAAATAAATTGCTATCTGCCACCATCACAGGGAAATATAATAGTTTAATCAGCCTGTTAATTGGGGAAGCGAGACATACCAATTTTTGTGGGGCTAAACACCTCTTCTCCATCCGTGACATGGATATAGACTTGTTTGTCTGCCAATTTTGAGGGTGACTGTAACAAAATGAGGAGAGCATCAACTTATGGACATGGCCGTAGTCGTGGTGCTGTTGGTGGAGCTCCTGCTGCAGAGAGAGGACGTTGTCGATCTGTGCCAGCTAGGCACCCAAATGAAACATCTTCCTCTTGTGCATGTAGGCGATGGGACATTCTGCGTCATTTTGTAGGCCCGAACACCGCTCTAAGAATGGTGAGGCTAGAACAAGTAGAGGCAGTAGTAGATTGGATGGCTGAGAGTGCTTCCAGTTCCTTCAAATTGTATTCCACCCGGTCCAAGTGCAGAGTTGGCACCGGCAGCCAATCGGAATCTGTCTTCCATCTCAACCCCTTGCACATCAGCCAAGCAGTCTGAGCCCCAAGTTATGCAGCAGTCACTTATGCTTTCTAATGACTCTGCTGGCAGGGTGTTCATGGACCATCCACCTAGCCCTGCCCCAGAAGTGACAGAGATGTAGTGCACTGATGGTCAACAACTTATGTTTGAAGATGAGGACATGGGAGAACCACCGCAGCATGTCTCTGCTGACAATGATGAAACAAAGGTGTCAACTACTAGGGCTTTCTGCAGTGTGCAGACTGGCCAGGAGGGCAGGAGTGAAGAATGGGTGAAAGATGATGTGGAGGATGATAAGGTCCTAGACCTCACATGGCATCCAGGTCATTCCAATGACCTGTGCTGTTCAGAGGAAGAGGTGGGTGTCACGCAATGCCAGCCGCACAGTAAAAGAGGAAGCAGGGTGCTTGCATGAGACGGCATCTAGCCGCAAAGCACGAACTGCAGTGGAGTAGACACCTCAAGAACCATGAATGATCAAAGGCTCCTCCTGCTCCCTCTTCTGCTGTTGTCTTGGCATTTTCCTCCCCCTCTTGAGCAACAGTGGCACCTGCCACCCCACAATCAAAGATGCAGCAGCAAGACCACCACCATCACCCAGCATCTCCACACGGTCCCATGGAAGCATTCAGCTGTCCATCCCCCAGACACTGGAGAGAAAGAGGAAGTACCCACCTATCCACCCACGAGCCCTGGCCCTAAATGCCAGCATTTCAAAACTGCTGGCCTTTGAAATGCTGACATTCTGTCTCTGGTGGAGACCGAGAGTTTTAAAAATGTCATGATGGCAGCTGTTTCATGTTACGTGGTTCCCAGCTGCCACAAATTTTCCACCCGGGCCATCCCTGCCCTGCACGAACAAATGGCAGAAAAAAATCAGGTGTGAGCTGAGGAACGCCATTAGTGGCAATATTCTCATAACAACCAACATGTGGACCAGTAAGTAGGGGAAGCAACGTTATATCTTCCTAACTGCCCACTGGGTAAATGTAGTGGTGGCTGGGCCTGAGGGGGACAGCGGTTTGGCGTATGTCCTACTGCCACCTGTTTCCTCCTCCTCCGCTTTATACTCCTGTTTCTCCTCTACCGCCTCCTCTAACATTAGCACAGCATCTGCACCGCCAACTTCAGCACAGGCAGGGGGAAACAACAGCAGGCTGTTCTGAAACTCATATGTTTGGGGAAAAGAGCCCATACCACGCAGGAGTTGTGGGCGGGCATGGAACAACAGACCGATGAGTGGTTGGTGCCGCTGAGCCTCAAGCCTTGCCTGTGTTGAGCTTCTGCAGAAAGTGAGGGCCACTTTAAGCATTCTCACCCTGCTGCGGTTCACCTGTCTGCACTGCAGCGTGACTTCAACCTTACCGCTTACCGCCTCATATGCCATAGGTATGAAGGTATTTTGGACCATTCCTCTTTACAAAACATCTTTAGTTCATTCAGGTTTGATGGTTTCCGAGCATGGACAGCTCTCTTTAAGTCACACCACAGATTTTCAATTATATTCAGGTCTGGGGACTGAGATGGCCATTCCAGAACGTTGTACTTGTTCCTCTGCATAAATGCCTTAGTGGATTTTGAGCAGTGTTTACAGTCATTGTCTTGTTGAAAGATCCAGCCCCGGCGCAGCTTCAGCTTTGTCACTGATTCCTGGACATTGGTCTCCAGAATCTGCTGATACTGAGTGGAATCCATGTGTCCCTCAACTTTGACAAGATTCCCAGTCCCTGCACTGGCCACACAGCCCCACAGCATGATGGACCCACCACCATATTTTACTGTAGGTAGCATGTGTTTTTCATGTTCCTTTTCCTCTATGCATAACACCCCTTGTTATGGCCAAATAACTCAATTTTAGTTTCATCAGTCCACAGCACCTTATTCCAAAATGAAGCTGGCTTGTCAAAATGTGCTTTAGCCCACCTCAAGCTGCACTTTTTGTGCTGTGGGCGGAGAAAAGGCTTCCTCTGCATCACTCTCGCATACAGCATCTCCTTGTGTAAAGTGCACCGAATGGTTGAACGATGCAGTGACTCCATCTGCAGCAAGATGATGTTGTAGGTCTCTGACTGTTCTCACCATTCGGGCTTCTGTCTATCCAAGATTTTTCTTGGTCTGTCACTTTGAGCCTTAACTTGAACTGAGCCTGTGGTCTTCCATTTCCTCAATATGTTCCTAATTGTGGAAACAGATAGCTGAAATCTCTGAGACAGCTTTCTGTATCCTTCCCCTAAACCATGATGGTAAACAATCTTTGTCTTCAGGTCATTTGAGAGTTGTTTTGAGAGCCCCATGTTGCTACTCTTCAGAGAAAATTAAAAAAAAGGAGGGAAACTTACAATTGACCCCCTTAAATACTCTTTCTCATAAGTGGATTCACCTGTGTATGTAGGGCAGGGGGTCACTGAGCTTACCAAGCCAATTTGAGTTCCAATAATTAGTTCTAAAAGTTTTGGAATAATACCAACTTATTCTTAGCGTCATATTCCTATAATCATTGCACATATCGCACTATATTAACTCTCTTCTTTCAAAAAAACTCCTCCTACGTCATCTGTCACGCGGTGTCATCACATGGGGAGTTCCAGCCTATCCACTTTTACAACTTTCCTATTCACCAGAAGGTCTTTTCGCTCTATATGGTTGTGAGAAACCTCCTGCGTATTAAACAAACTTTAGTAGAACATTTTATACTAGGTAGGGGTTTAAATCACATTCTATATTTAACCCTTGTGGCTGGAGTGTGTCTAACTGGAACATCCACTCAACTTCCCTCCGATTGATTTGTATTGATGGGGTCCTCTTCCCCCACGGGGTCTTAACCAATTCAATCCCGCTAAAGGACAAACCTTGACACTTTTGAAGTGTAAAGAGGTGGGTCTCTAAACCCTTCTTTTTTTCCATTAATATATTTTATTCATTATAATACAAAGATTCATATCAATGTTACATTTGTGGTATTATAAAATCTATAAGTCCGTCAATTCTGATTTGTGAACATGATTAACAATAATTTCATACAGGTGCCCATAATTGTGTAGATATTAAAAATCAAATGGAGATCTCACATACTGGGGGAAAATCAGGATTCACTCAGCATCCGGAGCTTAATAAAGCGGATCTCTTTTGGCGTAATATTATCTATAGGAGGCAGGGGTCAGAGGCCCGCAACCCAGACGGCCGCCAGGCAACAAACGCGCACCACATACGCCCACTTCCGAACATGGGTGAGCACAATCGGCAGGATTAACAATCATGTGACCAGTCACCTGATACACCCATAAACCATACGAACCGGGCTTACAGCGATCTTTGATCGCAAACATTTTGTAAAGCAAGAGAGGGGGTCCAGCAGTCTTCTATCACAATGGTGGAGAAACCACTCGCATATTTTACTGCCTCATCCCCGTATAATTAAGAATTTAATATTAATGCCCTACATAAGCGTGCCTCACATGTATTCAAATTAGTGTCTCGTATGCCAAAGGACTCGGATCGAGTATCACTCGACAGTCACCGGTGGTTAAGGAAAATGTGGACAGAGACATAACCGAAAACTGACTCTGTCCCATTAAGAGAACACATAATAACTCCCATACCACACATGTGTCATGTCACTGCCCAGTCCAACCTCATGTCTGACAGGAAGAACCGCGTCTCGGGTCACACCCGATGCCCAGCCCCCCCAAAGTCCCAAGCCCCGGACCCCCGCCCATAAACCACTCAGTATTATGGAAAGATAAAAAATTAACCATTATTTAATACCGGTAGGTCCTGCCATCCTCCAGTATTCCTAGAGATACTCCAGTGCCCAGATGTGACTTCACGTTCTTCAACAATTACAATTCATATAGAAAAGACCAGACTAATAAGATCTTCCCCAACCCACCCCACAAACCCCCCCCCCCACCTTGCAAGAAAAAAAAAAAAGAAAAACCCAAAGCGAAAACAAAAGGAAAAGAAAAAAGGAGAATCCTAATTAGTTAACCATGTCCCAATCCTTCCACAGTTTGTCCCACTTTAAGTAGGATCCTCTTTGTTCGTACAAAATCTTCTCATAGCTTTTCACTTTCTCAACCAAACCCAACCAGTTACTGCAGTCTGGAGCAGAGGAGGAGAACCATGATCTAGAGATGAGAAGCCTAGCTAGAAACATCACCTTAATCAGCAGTCGGTGTTTTATAGGCTGGTAATTAACCTCCGATAAGTCTCCCAGGACCCATATCAAGGAATCGTCAAGTTTACGTGCCAGGTTAGTTTGGACCAGTCTCCAATACCTGCTCACCCTTGGGCAGTCCCAGAACAGATGTAAATGATCTGCCTCGGGAACATCACAGCGTGGGCAGTCAGAGGAGGCTCTAATTCCTCTCCTATATAGCCATATAGGTGTCACATATATTTTGTGCAAAATATTAAATTGTACGACAGTGTGGTTAAAATTATGTGAAACAAACTTTAAACTTTCCCCTATATTCTCCCAATCTGGGGGGCCCACCTCTGAAAGTAAGGAAGACCAGGATCTCTGTCCTGGAGAGAGAACATCCGAGAATTTTTTGTGATACTTTAACTCTCGTGACAACTTTCTTACAAATTAAATCATGTAAAAATTCAGGAGAATCTATAGTAAAAAAGTGACTGTTAGAAGTGCTAGAAAGTGCTGAGCTCAATTGAAAGTATGCATACCAAGCCACCTCACCTAGATTTGCCCTTTGCCTTAGCTCCATGAGGGGCAAAATTTGTCCGCCGCTGACCACTTGATGTAGGTACTGAACAATTTTGGTCCTCCAATACTGGCGACAACTTAAATCATTTAAATTCAGAAGCTTTGAGTTATACCACAATGGGGTGCAGATGAGTGATGCCTTAACTCTACACCAACTCATTATAGCCAGCCAAGTCTTTGTAACCATTCTGCAGAAAAGTGTATACCCGATCTGTGTGTTTGATAAATAGTCAGACTCCAGTACGGTAAAAAAATCCGAAAAACCTGAGTCTTTCACCACTTTGCTGCAGAAATGGCTATTTTCCCAGTCGTTAAAAAGGCAAAGTTGGGAGGCCACGAAGTAGCCCCTAAAATAGGGGAGGTTAAGACCTCCCCGATTGTAGGGCATAGAGAAATAGAGTACCTTCAATCTCACGCGCTTCCTCCCCCATAGTAAATCGTAGAGCATCCGCTCTATCAATCTAAAATACTTATCTGCGATCCATACAGGCGGGTTGCGCAAAACGTAAAGAACCTGGGGCAGCACTACCATTTTTATTAATGAAATTCTGTCCGCTCTTGCAGGCAGAATTTTTTGCCATATCTTAGTTTTAGCCCTCAACTTTATCAGCAAGGGAATCAGATTAAGTTGTAGATATTCCTGAGGTTTGGCAGAAATGTTATCCCCAGGTACTTTATTGAATCCGAGATCGTTAACTGGTTATCCCAATCTCCTCGCAAATCGTCTATAGGGAGGAGAACAGTCTTCTCCCAGTTGATCTCCAAGCCAGACGGATCGGAAAAAAGACCAACCAGGTCCATTATGAGAGGAAGAGTAGTTTCTGTTTGATGGATAAAAACCAGGATGTCGTCTGCGTAGAGGGATACACGATCATGCTTCTCCATTGTGCCAAAACCGACCACCTTCGAATCCTGCCTTATACTAGCTGCTAAAGGTTCAATGTAAATATTAAATAAAAGGGGGGAAAGGGGACAACCTTGACGGGTGCCTCTTCCTAAAGAAAAACTCTCTGTCATCGTATCATTGATCCTAATCCTGGCAGCTGGAGAGTTGTATAGTAACTGAACCATCGCCATAAATCTTGGGCCAAAGCCCATTTTTTTCATCACCTCCCAGAGAAAAGTCCACTCCACCCTGTCGAAGGCTTTGGTAGCATCCAACGACAGGATGGAGCGGGCGCCGCACCTAGGGGACTGAATATTCATAAATAACCTGTGCAAGTTGTGATGAGTGCCCCTTTTTGGCATAAAGCCATTTTGATCTGGGTGAATGATGGTAGATATAACCTGAGAAAGCCGCCTAGCCAAAACTTTTGATAGTAACTTAGCATCAGTATTTAATAAAGAAATTGGTCTATAGGAGCTCAATTCTACCAGGTCTTTATCCTTTTTAGGAATTATAACTATGAGAGCCTCCATCATAGAACATGGTAAATCCCCTCCCTGTATTGCTTGAGAAAAAACCTGTAACACCTGAGGAAGAATCACATCACTGTACTTGCGGTAAAATTTGTATGGAAGTCCGTCCAACCCTGGCGATGAGTTCCCCGAGATGGACCCCAGAGCCTCCTGCAGCTCCGAGAGAGACAGCTCCTCTTCCAGATATTCTATTTGAGCTTCATTTAGGGTCGAAAGTGGAATTTTCTCCAAGAACCGCATCGCCAGGTCAGATGACAAGCCAGGAGAGAATCTATATATCTGAGCAAAGTATTGTAGAAAGGTATCCCTAATTACTTCTGAATCTGTTATAATTTCCCCTTCTGCGTTGCGAATCGAGAGAATAGATTTATTTTTCTTATCTTGTTGTGTAATTATTCTGGCTAAGAGCTTACCAGGTCGTCCAGACTCAGAAAAATACTTTAAACCCTTAAAGAATACTCTGTGGTTTGCTTTCTCTATTATGTATTTCTCCAAGGAGCAGCTAGCCTTCTGCATCTCTTCCCTGTTATATTGAGTGGGTTGACTGGTAAATCGCTCAGTTGTAAGTGCAGCAATCTTGGCCAGTTCCTCCTCTTTTTTTCTTAAATGTTCTCTTTACTGCAGCAATCTCGCTTATAAAAAAAACCCTCAAATATGCTTTCAGAGCATCCCATACTATATTGATGTTAGCAGAAGGGAGGTTCACCTCCCAAAAGGAGGATATCAGTAATTTAATAGACTGATAGTTGTCCATAATAGTGAGCCAATATGGATTCAGCTTGAATCCTAGCCCCCTGTTATCCTTATTCTCCCTGGTGCGAGCCTCAATTAGTACGGGTGAGTGGTCCGAAACTGTTCTTACTCCATATTGTATCTTTTGGATATTGCTCAGATTGCTCTCATTAGCTAATGGTAAGTCAATCCGAGTCATTGCTCTGTCACCCCTGCTAACGTAGGAATATACTCTCTTTCCTCCGCCAAGCTGTTCCCATATATCCACCACTCCAACCTCCAAACAGAACTGGGGCAACGGGGAATTACAAAGATTCCTCCCCAATTCTGCATCTAATGTAAATCTATCTTTTTTAGGGTCCATGCCCGCATTAAAATCCCCCATCAGAACTAACCGGCATTCTGGTCTCTTTTCAGAGAAAAGCAATAACTGGGTCAGTGGGTGCATTGAGAATGGCGGAGGTATATAAAAGAAAGCAAGGATGTAGCTGTAGACATGCAACTTGCCATACAAAAAGATAAATCTGCCCTGATCATCTATATAAGATTCTATCATGATAAAGTCTACGGAGTTATGAATCAGAACTGAGATGCCCCTGGAGGAACCGCTAAAGATGGAGTGGTAGGATTGAGAATACCATCCCGTTGTCAGACGGGACACGGTTTCTTTAGTAAGATGAGTTTCTACTATGCAAATAATTGCTGGAAGATATCTTTTTAGTGCATCCATAATAGCTTGCCTTTTAACCCTTTCAACCCTTTCCCCGACCCCTCTAACAAAGTTTTGGAATAATGCCAACTTATTCTTAGCGTCATATTCCTATAATCATTGCACATATCACACTATATTAACTCTCTTCATTTATAAAAACTCCTCCTACGTCATCTGTCACGTGGTGTCATCACATGGGGAGTTCCAGCCTATCCACTTTTACAACTTTCCTATTCACCAGAAGGTCTTTTCGCTCTATATGGTTGTGAGAAACCTCCTGCGTATTAAAAAAACTTTAGTAGAACATTTTATACTAGGTAGGGGTTTAAATCACATTCTATATTTAACCCTTGTGGCTGGAGTGTGTCTAACTGGAACATCCACTCAACTTCCCTCCGATGAATTTGTGTGATGGGGTCCCCTGCCCCCACAGGGTCTTAACCAATTCAATCCCGCTAAAGGAAAAACCCTTCTGGGGTTTTTTTTATGACACTTTTGAAGTGTAAAGAGGTGGGTCTCTAAACCCTTCTTAATGTTTCTGATGTGCTCTTGGATCCTGCTTTTCAGTTTTCTTGTTGTTCTGCTGACATATTAGAGGCCACTCCAATAAGTAGACAACTCTGGTATTTTCACATGTTATATTTCCTTTAATTTTTAAAGTCTGATCTTTCTTGTCGGAGTGGACTGTGCACACTTTCTTCTTTTTATTTTCTCTATTTCTATTTTTACATGGGAGACAAAATCCACACCACATAAATTTGCTATCTTTTTTCTTCATTATGTTTCTAGGGACGGCACTATGCACCAAACGAGTCTGCAAGTTTGGGGCTTTTTTTTTAAGTAATCACAGGTTGTGTTGGAATTTACTTTCCTAAGATGGGGTCATTTTTCAGGACCCCCCAATTTTTCTGTATAATATTCTTAAGTGTCCCGGCGTTCGTGTTATATTGGGTTAGAAAGAAGAACCTGAAATCCCTTTCCTTCCTACTGGTTGCTTTGTTCTCCACTTTGACAGTCTCTTCTACATCTTTGCAACACTTGTTGAGTTCTTCCTCATCATACCCCTTTTCCACAAATCTTTCTTTAGGAATCAGAGTCAGGTAATTAAAGTCTTTTGTTTCTGTACAATTACGGTGAATTCTCTTAATTTGTCCCTTAGGGATATTTTTTAGCCAAGGGCCATGGTAACAACTAGTAATATCTATATAAGCATTGACATCTGTAGGTTTAAAAAAAAAAAGTTTTTGTTTTAAAACAGTTGTCTTCTATATAAATTGTGAGGTTTAAAAAAATCAACTGCAGTGGCACTAATAAAACTCATGAACACTAAAAACGCACAGACTGACTTTGTGAACACTAATAATACAGGCAACGTATCAGAGTGGATTTTATTTAATTGACAGTCATCCACAGGTGACTCAGAAGGTGGGTTCCTGCATCAACAGCGGCCAGGTACTCGTCCAGTCAGGGCACATTTTTGGAGGATAAGGAGGATTTTGAAGAGGAGGATCCCCGTTTACAGCAGGGTGGCACACAAATCATCTCACAGGCATCACTGGAGCATGGCTAGGGGTGATACAGAGGACACAAGCAATACACCTCTTACTGAGGACAGCCTTTCGTTGCCTCTGGTCAGCCTGGCACACATAAGCAACTATATGCTGCAGTGCTTGCATAACGACTGACAACATTCTAACCAGTGCTGATTACTGGGTGTCCACCCTGCTAGATCTCCGCTACAAGGACAATGTGCTGTCTTTACTTCAGTCAGTGGAGCATTAACAGCAGATGCGTGAGTACAAGTGAATGCTGGTAGAGGTGCTACTGATGGCATTGCCACCTGACATTGGGGGCTCAGTGGAAGCACAAGGCGGAGATGGAGGAGGAGGTCGCCAAAGCAGCAGGGGCACCTTCAGCACCTCAGAAGGAAGGGTTAGCATGGCAGATATGCTGCGGAAAACCTCCATCAGCACGTCACAACATCTAGCAACATCATATGATATGGACCGTCTTAGCAGGAGGCAGCGTTACAGCAACATGGTAAAAGAGTACATGTCCAGACCTCTGCACGTACTGACGGATGGGTCTGCCCCATTTAACTTCTGGGTCTCCAAATTGGGCAGATGGCCTGATCTTGACCGTTACGCCTTTGAGCTGCAGGCCTGCCCTGCAGCAAGTGTATTGTCCGAATGTGTGTTTAGCATGGTGGGGGGTGTTCACAGACAGGCACATCCGTTTCTCCACAGCCAACGTGGACAAGCTAACTTTCATTAAAATGAACCAGGAATTGATCCCACAGGACTTGTCCATCCCTCTAGTGCAGTTTGTGCTTTCTCTTTGCTATATCCCCAATGTTTTGGGACTCCACAAACCCACCAAAAAATAATAATTAATTAAAAAAGGTTGGTGACCTTCCCCACCTCTTCTGCCTGAACAGCCACGTCCATCTGCACCCACACTTCTGCCTCCTGAGCAGTCACGTCTACCTCCGCTTTCTTCTCTACTCTGATATCCGCCTCCTGGCTCAATAATATTATATCTTATATTGGTAGAGTAGAGATGCATACCTTGTGCACCTAGCCATTGTTGTACTCCAGCGCAGTTTGTGTGTTCTATTTGCTATTTCCCTCCACGAACCATAAAAAAATGAATAAATAAAATGAATAAAAGGTGGTGACCTCCTCCATCTGCACCGCCACATCCGCCTCCTCAGCCTGCACAGCCATGTCCACCTCTTCCGTCTGCACCACCACATCCGCCTCCTTCACTGGGACCTCCGCCTCCAGGCTCAAGATTATTATGTCTTAGGCTGCGTTCACACGGGCGAGATTTCCGCGCGGGTGCAATGCAGTAGGTGAACGCATTGCACCTGCACTGAATCCTGACCCATTCATTTCAATGGGGCTGTGTACATGAGCGTTTTTTTTCATGCATCACTTCTGCAATGCTTTAAAATCGCAGCATGTTCTATATTCTGCGTTTTTCACGCAGCCCTGGCTCCATAGAAGTGAATGGGGCTGCGTTAATAACGCATTGCATCTGCAAGCAAGTGCGGATGCAATGCGTTTTTCACTGATGGTTGCTAGGAGATGTTATTTGTAAACCTTCAGTTTTTTATCACGCGCGTGAAAAACGCATCAAAACGAATTGTACCCGCGCAATTGCAGCCAAAACTGACTGAACTTGCTTGCAAAATGGTGCGAGTTTAACTGGACGCACCCTGAACGCATCCGAACCTTATCTGTCACGCTCGTGTGAACTCAGCCTTATATTGCTTATATTGGCAGAGTAGAGAAGTATACCGACCACACTCAGCCATTGTTATACTGCAGTGCACTTTGTGCCTTCTCTTTGACATCTCCCAATGTTTGGTGGTTGACAGTTACAAAACTCCCCCCCCCCCCCACCCCTAAAAAAAAATAAGAATTGTAATAAGACAACCCATTTTGCATCCATCTAACTGTTGTAAGACAGGAAATTCTTCTGTAGAGTGTGTCTGTTACACTCTGGCAATTATTTTAAATTTAGAACACCCCTTAGGCATCCATCTTACTGTAGCAGGAGAATTTATATATATTTTTTAAATATATAGTCCCCATATACAGTAGGGGAGCTCTATTACTGAGATTACATTTTTTACCCAGTTTTAACTCAGGACATACAAGCACCAAACTGTCACGCCATGGCCCTTAGCAACCTGACAAAGAATTGACAAACAGATGGAAAATAAATAAATAAATAGAAACAATGTTGGCTACTTCCCCCACCTCTTCCACCTACACTGCCAGTACACAGCCTCCTCAACTTCCTATTCTACTTGGACCTCTGCCTCTTGGTTCAAGATTGCTATATTTTTTTATTTTATGTATTTTATGCAATTTTAAGTCATTTCCCTATCCACATTTGTTTTCAGGGCAATTGTACTGCTCTTGCACCCACGTTGGAGCCTTTTGCAGCCTTCTAGGCCTTTCTAGAACTTTTTTTTACAGCCATTTTAGTGCCCCCAAGTTCGGGCCCCTATTGACTGCAGTGGGGTATGTTGTTTGGTGTCAGGTTTGGAACCCAAATAAAACTTTGAAGCAAAGTTCGCCCCAAACCCCGACATCCAGCAGTCTGCTCATTCCTAGTCATATGATGCGAGCATAAATATTCCTGTTCGGTAAAGTCCCAACACTGCTAAGCAGGCAGCATGGAGACCAAAGAATCAGTGCTCTCTAAATAGGCTGGAGTTATTGCGAAGTACAGATCAAGTTTCTGTCATAAAAAATATCATAAATTGTGAATATACCCACAGAGCACTATTAAATCCATTTGAACTAAATGGAAAGAATATGGTACAACTACAACTACTATAGTGAAAAAATGAAGTTGGTGGTGGCTGCTCTCCTATATAGCCTATGATGTGGTGCTGCAAGTCGAGGGAGAGGGCACCCTACCTCTCTAGATTAAGTAGAATTTGGAAAAAGATGTGAGGACGAGCACTCTACCAGTTGGCACACATTTATTAAGGAATTAATAAAATTTGCTAGCAATATAAAATAGATAAAACAATACAATAAAATAAAATACACATCCTTTAATGTGACCACAATGGGGTAATTGGTTGTGATAGATATTTTTCAATATCCAACAATCCTATGATGAAAATGATGAAAGGGGCCTGTTATGGCCTAAATGTCCATAGGAGTACAAACAAAGCCCTAAAGGATAGGGATAATACAAGTGTAGCTCCACAGGTTCTGGCAGTCTACCAATATTAGATGTATCAAGTGATAGTCCCGTAACATACAGTAGTATTGTTGACAGATTAGAGATGCACTTATCGGCTTTACAGCCGCTTACCTCCCCTTCGTGTATCTCCTCAGTCCTGCAGTTTGCTTCAGACTGGATAAGTGGGGCCCATCAAGTACGGCATGTCCCGTTGCTGTAATCAATGACCGGGCTTGCCGACTATCAATCGATTACCTCTACGCACTTTTGTCTTGCAGTGCGGAGAAAGCGTGTGGAACACCCCGATTGGTATGGAGGGCCGGCGTCTCACGTTACTCTGTTTGGTGTCCGCGTTGGGTGCTTGCGGAGTACTACTTATGTCACTTCCTGTGCTTTCAGGTAGTGACGTATTCCTTCTGTTGCGTCCGATAATTCCAGGCTATGATTTTCGAATATTTGATGTTGCAGATGTCAAAGTCCTATTTGCATGGCCATGCAATTGAAGAAATGCCGACAGGTATATGGCGTAAAACCCAGACGCGTTTCGGGAGTTGTCACTCTCCCTTCCTCAGTGGTTGCGCCATACCTGTCTAAATACGCCTTATATACTTCCCCAGATTGTCTTCAAAACCTGGATCGGACCTCTGGATCTGATACTTCCATTTCTGTACAATTTGATGTCTGGGACTTCTAATTTTCACAGTCTGTTTTTTGTTGTTTTTTGTTGTTTGTTGTCTATTTCTTTTCTTGGTAACATCCGATTTTAGGTATCGGTGAGTCTATAATAGCCTTTCAATCATTTATATATTTAATAAGTTTAATAAGTTTCCCACTCTTGCAAATGTCAAATTGATGCCACATCACTGGATGCATCCTATTTTAAAACCAAAAACCATGGTAATAATAATAGATGTTTATTCTTTATACTAAATAAGATAAATAAAATATATAATATATAGATGGAGGAGAAATAAAAATAGATAAAAATAATGGATGTTTAATACAATATAATCTGGCGTACCGATGGCGGATATGGATCCATAATTCCTATAATCGATATTATAATACATGCCCAAGCATATAGAGCATACTCAAGCACATAAAAACCGCAGTGATACCAGGGCTGGCAACACTAGTGGAGGACCTCTAATTCAAGAACGGCCGCAGTGACCAGAAGTATTTTAGCCTATGACACTACAGCACATAAAGGACACCCTCACAAGAAGCACATAAAGGACACCCTCACAAGAAGCCAAAAAGTTCCAACTCTGAGTTTAGTCCTGATGGTAATGCTAATGCTTAGACAAGGAGTGTTTGTCATAGCCTTTCTTGATATTTGCTATGTGTTCAGCCAGTCTCGTCTTTAATAACCGTTTGGTTCTGCCAATGTATTGTCTGTTGCATGGGCACTGGACCAGGTAGACCACACCGGTAGAGTTGCATGTGAGGCAATCCTTAATGTCCCAAACAAAAGTATTCTGTGTAGAAGGAACTGTGGTGGTCTTGCGGGGTTTGTTGTTAATTTTACATGCAATACACTTGCCGCATTTGAAAAAACCTTTCAAATCCATCCAGGTTCCCATCAATGATCTTTTTTTCTCTCTAGATTTCACAGAGGGAGCTATTGTAATACCCAAATTGGGTGCCCTAGTAAATATAACTTTTGGGGATGTAGGTAGGAGATGGCCTATCACCCTATCATTTAGTATATGGTGCCAGTGTGCCTTCACTATTTGCTGTACTTTTCTATGGTCATCATTAAAAGGGAGGATAATCCTATTACTGATCTCATCACTTGTCTTGGTCTCCACTTGACTGTCAAAAAAGGTCTGTCTGTCTGTCTAGTTTCCTGACTTTTTCCAATGCTTTTTCCACTATTTCATCCGGATAGTCCTTCTCCCGGAATAGCTGCCACATTCCAGCTGCCTCCTCCTCAAAACGTAGGTCTTCCGTACAATTCCTCCTGACTCTACGGAGCTGGCCAGTTGGGATATTGTCAAGCCATCTTGGGAGGTGGCAGCTGGAATATTGGATAAAGCTATTACGATTCGTTGGTTTGAAAAAGGTATGGCAGACAAACCGATTGTTTTGTTTTCTAATCACCAGATCAAGGAACTCTGTCTCTTCCTTGATCATGGCATTGAATACCAAATTCAGTTGATTCTCATTGATCTCCTTCTGAAATGCGACAAGTGTATTGCATGTAGCATTAACAACAAACCCCGCAAGACCACCACAGTTCCTTCTACACAGAATACTTTTGTTTGGGACATTAAAGATTGCCTCACATGCAACTCTACCGGTGTGGTCTACCCGGTCCAGTGCCCATGCAAAAGACAATACATTGGCAGAACCAAGCGGTTATTAAAGACGAGACTGGCTGAACACATAGCAAATATCAAGAAAGGCTATGACAAACACTCCTTGTCTAAGCATTATAAGGAGGTCCACAACAGTGACCCAGCCAGTCTCGCCTTTACGGCACTGGAAAAGGTGGACCAACACTGGAGAGGGGGCAACTACATCAAACAAATGTCCAGAAGGGAGTCCCGAAAAATATACCAGTGTGGGAGCCTGTTACCATAAGGACTAAACTCAGAGTTGGAACTTTTTGGCTTCTTGTGAGGGTGTCCTTTATGTGCTTCTTGTGAGGGTGTCCTTTATGTGCTGTAGTGTCATAGGCTAAAATACTTCTGGTCACTGCGTCCGTTCTTGAATTGGAGGTCCCCCACTAGTGTTGCCAGCCCTGGTATCACTGCGGTTTTTATGTGCTTGAGTTTGCTCTATATGCTTGGGCATGTATTATAATATCGATTATAGGAATTATGGATCCATATGTGCCATCGGCACTCCAGATTATATTGTATTAAACATCCATTATTTTTATCAATTTTTATTTCACCTCCATCTATATATTATATATTTTATTTATCTTATTTAGTGTAAAGAATAAACATCTATTATTATTACCATGGTTTTAAAATAGGATGCATCCAGTGATGTGGCATCAATTTGACATTTGCAAGAGTGGGAAACTTATTAAACTTATTAAATATATAAATGATTGAAAGGCTATTATAGACTCACCGAAATCTAAAATCGGATGTTACCAAGAAAAGAAATAGACAACAAACAACAAAAAACAACAAAAAACAGACTGTGAAAATTAGAAGTCCCAGACATCAAATTGTACAGAAATGGAAGTATCAGATCCAGAGGTCCGATCCAGGTTTTGAGGACAATCTGGGGAAGTATATAAGGCGTATTTAGACAGGTATGGCGCAACCACTGAGGAAGGGAGAGTGACAACTCCCGAAACGCGTCTGGGTTTTACGCCATATACCTGTCGGCATTTCTTCAATTGCATGGCCATGCAAATAGGACTTTGACATCTGCAACATCAAATATTCGAAAATCATAGCCTGGAATTATCGGACGCAACAGAAGGAATATGTCACTACCTGAAAGCACAGGAAGTGACGTAAGTAGTACTCCGCAAGCACCCAACGCGGACACCAAACAGAGTAACGTGAGACGCCGGCCCTCCATACCAATCGGGGGTGTTCCACACGCTTTCTCCGCACTGCAAGACAAAAGTGCGTAGAGGTAAGCAATTGATAGTCGGCAAGCCCGGTCATTGATTACAGCAACGGGACATGCTGTACTTGATGGGCCCCACTTATCCAGTCTGAAGCAAACTGCAGGACTGAGGAGATACACGAAGGGGAGGTAAGCGGCTGTAAAGCCGATAAGTGCATCTCTAATCTGTCAACAATACTACTGTATGTTACGGGACTATCACTTGATACATCTAATATTGGTAGACTGCCAGAACCTGTGGAGCTACACTTGTATTATCCCTATCCTTTAGGGCTTTGTTTGTACTCCTATGGATATTTAGGCCATAACAGGCCCCTTTCATCATTTTCATCATAGAATTGTTGGATATTGAAAAATATCTATCACAACCAATTACCCCATTGTGGTCACATTAACGGATGTGTATTTTATTTTATTGTATTGTTTTATCTATTTTATATTGCTAGCCAATTTTATTAATTCCTTAATAAATGTGTGCCAACTGGTAGATTGCTCGTCCTCACATCTTTTTCCAAATACAACTACTATAGGTTAATATCTGTGCTTTAGCTAGGCTAATTCAAAGTCATTTTAATATTTTACCTTAAAGGGCATGTGGCACAATTTTTTCTGCTATTTAAAACTAGACAGTGACACATATTTTTATAATCTGTTTTTATTTTCTGATTAAATATGATTATGGGTGGCCATCTTGCCTGAGCTGTTTTTAACAACATTTAGAGATACGCTTTATAGCAGCCAACATGGGCCATAGGCACAGTGGACAGGAGGGGGGACCTCAATGACTTCTATGGGAGAGCTTTCTAGACATCCTATGTGACCAGTGCAGAGCTCAGGTCATAAGCTGCGACATCACCTGTTGTGATAGATAGATAGATAGATAGATAGATAGATAGATAGCACAAGATCTATCTATCTGATATATGTCATAGTTATCCTGTCTGTAATGATAAGCAGATAATTGCAGTAAAGTGATCTGTACACAAGAAGAAGTGGTGCCTATAATTAAGCTTAGTGGGCAATGAGACAACTGCAGGACTTTTCATTTTTAATATATTGACATAGAAAATAAAAACATGGTTTTTAAAAATATGCTTTACATAAAAACATAAATTTAAACTATTGGTAATTTTCTGATGACATATTCATTTAACCCCTTCAGTGTATCTTTAACAGCATGTTTAGGGTGATTGTCCTGCTGGAGGGGCTCAAATCCCCGGCAGCCTAATACAAGTTTTCCTGAAGAATTGCCCTGTATTTACTCCCATTCATCTTTCTTTCAATCCTGACCAGTTTTCGATTCCCTGTGGTGTTCATGGAGTGATGGGAATTGCAGGGTTTGCACCAAACATGCATTTCCCATGATGTCCAAAAAGTTACATTTTTAGTTCATCTGACCAGAGAAAATTCTTCCATATTTTGGAGAGTCTGCCACACACATTTTAGCGAACTCCAAATGCATTTTCTTAGCTTCTTTTTTTTTTAAGCATTTTTTAAGCACTTTTTAGTTTTTTTTGTTATTCTTTCATAAAGTCCCATCTGAAGAGGATAAAGCTCATAATTGTCCTATGGACAGAGCCCTCCATATCCACTGTGGATCTTTGGGATTCTGTCACCGCCAGACATTTGAGAAGCTCTGACAGACGTTCTTCGGAACCTCCTGCCTGAGGTTCTTTTGTTTTTGCTTTTGTTTTATCATCTCGTTTCCCTCTCTCAGCTGTCATCTAGTGACACTGATTGCATCCCTTTAAATCCCCTCCCATACTGCATCACTTTGCTGTTTATACAACTTCCTGGAGTGTGCTGATGCTAGAAGCTGTTACTGCTGCATCCACAAGATAAGTCCGTTTTCTTTATTTCTGTTTGCCTGTGGGCTTGATCCTAGGTGACCCTGACTCCCTCCGTATTAAGTGTAGGGAGCCGGTGGTCGTGTCCCCTCACTATTATAGGGTGTTCAGGTGCATACAGTCGAGGAATGAGGCTATGCAATTTTCTACCATTGAGATTTTTGCATAGGCTGAGCAGTAAGGGAGAGAACCAGGGCTCTTACAGGGCTTACCCTCCTGTTCCTTAGTTTTGGATCAAGTTAGTCGGATCTTCATTAGTGTCTTCTAGTTTTCTGTAACACCATCCGTGACAGATTCCTTGATGAATCTCTAATTAATGTCACCCTTCACTGGTATGTAAGTGTTGGTGGGTGGCTTCTTCATGTCAGGTGTGTAGTTGTGCCACACTTTTTCCATTTTGTGGATGTATTTAATAATGCTCTGTGAAATGTCCACATTTTGAGATATTTTTATGTAACCAAACCTTGATAAACTTTGTCTCTGACATGTTTGGAGAGATCCTTGATCTTCATTTTAATTGTGTAGCAGTGTGTGTAGCAGTGTTGCAGACTCAGGTCCTATCAGAACATATTTGTACTAACATTATGTGACACTTTGTTTGCATGCCGGGGCAACTTATTCAAATCATTGCGTAACTTTTGAAGTTAATTGGTTGGACTTGGACCAATTAGGAGTTCTATAGCAAAGGGTGTGAATACATATTCACTTTGGGCTTTTATTTATCTATTGTTTTCATTGTAACAAGCTGACCTATATTGTCGGACCATTGCAAACAGATTTAATTCCAGATTTTAAAGCAACAAAACAAGGCATTGTAAATAAGCAATGCTCTCTACAAAATACAAATGTACTTTACTTTTACAGTTGTGTTAAAGTAGCCCGTGAACAATATCATGGTACCTTTTCTAAATTATTTAATTTCCTAAAGTACAATTAATACAGTAACATGAACTACAGTACAGAAAGATCAAAATTAGGGTTATTCAGTTTATACAAAAGATGACTGAAGGGAGATCTAAAAACTATGTATAAATATATCAGGGGTCAGTACAGAGATTTATCCCATCTATTAATTCCCAGGACTGATGAGGGGACATCCTCTGTGTCTAGAGCAGGCATGTCCAAACTGCAGCCCTCCAGCTGTTGCAAAACAACAACTCCCAGCATGCCCTAATAGGTTGTAGTTTTGGAACAGCCATCTTGCCTGAGCTGTTTTTAACAACATTTAGAGATACGCTTTATAGCAGCCAACATGGGCCATAGGCACAGTGGACAGGAGGGGGGACCTCAATGACTTCTATGGGAGAGCTTTCTAGACATCCTATGTGACCAGTGCAGAGCTCAGGTCATAAGCTGCGACATCACCTGTTGTGATAGATAGATAGATAGATAGATAGATAGATAGATAGATAGATAGCACAAGATCTATCTATCTGATATATGTCATAGTTATCCTGTCTGTAATGATAAGCAGATAATTGCAGTAAAGTGATCTGTACAAAAGAAGAAGTGGTGCCTATAATTAAGCTTAGTGGGCAATGAGAAAACTGCAGGACTTTTCATTTTTAATATATTGACATAGAAAATAAAAACATGGTTTTTAAAAATATGCTTTACATAAAAACATAAATTTAAACTATTGGTAATTTTCTGATGATATATTCATTTAACCCCTTCAGTGTATCTTTAACAGCATGTTTAGGGTGATTGTCCTGCTGAAGGGGCTCAAATCCCCGGCAGCCTAATACAAGTTTTCCTGAAGAATTGCCCTGTATTTACTCCCATTCATCTTTCTTTCAATCCTGACCAGTTTTCGATTCCCTGTGGTGTTCGTGGAGTGATGGGAATTGCAGGGTTTGCACCAAACATGCATTTCCCATGATGTCCAAAAAGTTACATTTTTAGTTCATCTGACCAGAGAAAATTCTTCCATATTTTGGAGAGTCTGCCACACACATTTTAGCGAACTCCAAATGCATTTTCTTAGCTTCTTTTTTTTTTAAGCATTTTTTAAGCACTTTTTAGTTTTTTTTTGTTATTCTTTCATAAAGTCCCATCTGAAGAGGATAAAGCTCATAATTGTCCTATGGACAGAGCCCTCCATATCCACTGTGGATCTTTGGGATTCTGTCACCGCCAGACATTTGAGAAGCTCTGACAGACGTTCTTCGGAACCTCCTGCCTGAGGTTCTTTTGTTTTTGCTTTTGTTTTATCATCTCGTTTCCCTCTCTCAGCTGTCATCTAGTTACACTGATTGCATCCCTTTAAATCCCCTCCCATACTGCATCACTTTGCTGTTTATACAACTTCCTGGAGTGTGCTGATGCTAGAAGCTGTTACTGCTGCATCCACAAGATAAGTCTGTTTTCTTTATTTCTGTTTGCCTGTGGGCTTGATCCTAGGTGACCCTGACTCCCTCCGTATTAAGTGTAGGGAGCCGGTGGTCGTGTCCCCTCACTATTATAGGGTGTTCAGGTGCATACAGTCGAGGAATGAGGCTATGCAATTTTCTACCATTGAGATTTTTGCATAGGCTGAGCAGTAAGGGAGAGAACCAGGGCTCTTACTAACTTGATCCAAAACTAAGGAACAGGAGGGTAAGCCCTTTACCCTCCTGTTCCTTAGTTTTGGATCAAGTTAGTCGGATCTTCATTAGTGTCTTCTAGTTTTCTGTAACACCATCCGTGACAGATTCCTTGATGAATCTCTAATTAATGTCACCCTTCACTGGTATGTAAGTGTTGGTGGGTGGCTTCTCCATGTCAGGTGTGTAGTTGTGCCACACTTTTTCCATTTTGTGGATGTATTTAATAATGCTCTGTGAAATGTCCACATTTTGAGATATTTTTATGTAACCAAACCTTGATAAACTTTGTCTCTGACATGTTTGGAGAGATCCTTGATCTTCATTTTAATTGTGTAGCAGTGTGTGTAGCAGTGTTGCAGACTCAGGTCCTATCAGAACATATTTGTACTAACATTATGTGACACTTTGTTTGCATGCCGGGGCAACTTGTTCAAATCATTGCGTAACTTTTGAAGTTAATTGGTTGGACTTGGACCAATTAGGAGTTCTATAGCAAAGGGTGTGAATACATATTCACTTTGGGCTTTTATTTATCTATTGTTTTCATTGTAACAAGCTGACCTATATTGTCGGACCATTGCAAACAGATTTAATTCCAGATTTTAAAGCAACAAAACAAGGCATTGTAAATAAGCAATGCTCTCTACAAAATACAAATGTACTTTACTTTTACAGTTGTGTTAAAGTAGCCCGTGAACAATATCATGGTACCTTTTCTAAATTATTTAATTTCCTAAAGTACAATTAATACAGTAACATGAACTACAGTACAGAAAGATCAAAATTAGGGTTATTCAGTTTATACAAAAGATGACTGAAGGGAGATCTAAAAACTATGTATAAATATATCAGGGGTCAGTACAGAGATTTATCCCATCTATTAATTCCCAGGACTGATGAGGGGACATCCTCTGTGTCTAGAGCAGGCATGTCCAAACTGCAGCCCTCCAGCTGTTGCAAAACAACAACTCCCAGCATGCCCTAATAGGTTGTAGTTTTGGAACAGCTGGAGGGCCACAGTTTGGACATGCCTGGTCTAGAGGAAAGGAGGTGATGATGATGAATTCATAACAGAGTCCAAAAGGGTCCTGGATGTATTTCTGAAGTATAATAATATTACAGGCTATAGCTACTAGAGATGGGTCATTGATCCAATGAGTAATTCTGATTGCCTGATTGGAGTATGGAAGAAATGTATTCCCCCTAAAATGGGGAAAATTGGCTTCTTTCTCACAGTGTTTTTTTTTTTTTTTTTTTTTTGCCTTCCTCTGGATCAACTTGCAGGATAACAGGCTGAAATAGATGGACAGATATATTTTTTGGCCTAACAAACTATGTTACTATGTACCATACAATGGAAAAATACATTTATCCAAACATTTTAGCATGTTATCCTGCAAATCAACAGTATCTTTCCTAAAGCATTCCATTTTTATAAATACAATTGATACAGTAACATAGGATCCAGAGGATCAACTACACCGTAGTTTCTTATATATACTTTCATTAGTAACTTACCTTGTTTAATTCTAGTAATAGTTGGTCATCCTCAGTTTCAAAATGAAGGCTAAGTGCAGTGGTTTCTATCCAAGCATTGTCTGTATTCCTTGGATCATCCACATACCCCTTGTACACCTGTAGCAATAACATACCATAGCAGCTTTTAGTGGGGGGTGAAACATTAGTAAATTATTTGCATAGCAATGTTTGATAAAAATAAAAAAAAATAAAAAAATAATGCAATTCTTTTTGCACATGGGAAGGAAAAATACATGTCACCAGTACATACATTACTAGTAACATAATTACTTCTAAATATAAGCCATTAAAAGGTATCAAACCTGCAATACTCTTATTTTGTTTCTCTTAATAAGAGCACTAAACCAGTACATACTAAACGGTAAAACACTGGGTAACACTGACATAGAAAAGGACTTAGGAATAGAGTTGAGTGGACCGAACTTGACCCTGAACCTAAACCCGAAACCCATTGAAATCAATGAGGACCCGAACTTTGGAGCACTAAAATGGCTCTAAAAAAGTCATGAAAAAGGCTAGAGGGCTGCAAAAGGCAGCAAAATGTGGTAAAGAGCATGGCAAGTGCTCCGAAAACAAATGTGGATAGGGAAATGACTTAAAAAAACATAAAATACATAAAAATACAAAATAATAATCTTGATCTAGTAGGAGGAGGTCCATATGGAGTAATAGGTTGAGGAGGCGTTGTAGGTGGAATCGGCGGTGAAGGAGGAGGAGGTTTTTGTTTTTCATTTTATTTTATTATCATTATTTTTTGTTTGAATTTGGGTAGACCCCAAGACATTTGGAAATATAAAAAATAAAACAGAGAGAAAGTGTGCTGGAGTTCAACAATGACTGGGTGAGGCCGCTATACATGTATATTCTGCACAAGGTACGGACAAGCCCTGTGGGATCCCTGCCTGGTTCATTTTATTGAGCTTGACCACATTGACTGTGGACAGGCGACTGTGCTTGTCTGTGATAACCCACTCCTGCCGTGCTAAACAAACGTTCAAACAATACACTGGCTGCAGGGCAGGCCAGCACCTCCAAGGCGTAAAGGGCAAGCTCAGGCCATGTGCCCAATTTGGAGACCCAGAAGTTGACGGGGGCAGACCCATCAGTCAGTACGTGTAGATGTGTGCACACATACTGCTCCACCAAGGTTGCTTAAATGCTGCCTCCTGCTAAGAAAACTTTTCCACATTTTGGCCATGCTAACCCTGCCTTCTGAGGTGCTGGTGGTGCCCCAGCTGCGTTGGCGACATCTTCCTCCTCCTCGGCCTTCGCCTTGTGCTTCCACTGAGCCCCCGCTATCAGATGGAAATGCCATCACCAGCATGCGTTTACACTCGCGCATCTTCTGATCACGCTCTAGTGATGGAATTAAGGAAGGTACGTTGTTCTTGTAACGGGGATCCAGTAGCGTGGCCACCCAGTAATCAGCACAAGTTAGAATGTGGCCAATTCGGCGGTCATTGCAGAGATACTGCTGCATATAATCGCTCATGTGTGCCAGGCTCTGTGGGAGGTGTATCATCTGTGTCCTCTGTATCCCCCCCAGCCTGGCACCAGTGATGCCCATGAGCTGGTTTGGGCGTCACCCTGCTGTGAACATAGTTCTGTCTCCTCCATTTCCTCCTCCTCATCCTCCAGAACTGTGCCCTGGCTTGACAATTGTGTACCTAGTGTTTGTGGGTGCAGGAACCCACCCTCGGAGCCACTTGTGAATGACTGGCCTGAAACCCTTGTAAATGATCCCTCTTCCTCCTTTGCCACATCTTCTTCCATCATCGCCCGAAGAGGTTTTTCAAGGAGACATAGAAGTGGGATAGTAACACTGAGAACAGCGTCATTGTCACTGGCCATGTTGTTGGAGTCCTCAAAACAGAGCAACAAGGCACACAGGTCTCGCACGGAAGCCCACTCATTGGTGGTGAAGTGGTGCTGTTTCGCAGACTCACCTGTGTGTGCTGCAGCTGAAACTCCACTATCGCCTGCACCTCGCACAGTCTGGCCAGCATGTGCACAGTGGATTTCCTCCTGTAGGCATGTTTCATATTTGGCGGTGAGCGGGAAGGCTGAAGTTAGGCTGCAGTGCTGACAGGCGAGCAGCAGCAGGGTGAGAACGCCAAAAGCGCTCATAGACTGCCCACACTTTCTGCAGCAGCTCTGACATATTGGGGTAATTTTTCAGGAATTTCTGTAGCACCAAATTCAGCACATGGCAAGGGATGTGCGTCAAACTGGCTAGGCCCAGAGCTGCTATGAGATTTTGCCCATTATCGCACACCACCAGGTCGGGCTTGAGGCTCACTAGCCCCAGCCACTCATCGGTCTGTTGTTCCATGCCCGTCCACAGCTCCTGCGCGGTGTGGGGTTTGTCCCCCGAACAGATATGTTTCAAAACTGCCTGCAGTTGTTTCCCCTTTGCTTGGCTGAAGTTGGTGGTGAAAGTGTTATGCAAACTGGATGAGGATGCGGTAGAGGAGTAGGAAGTGGAGTAGGAAGCAACAGGAGGCAAAGAGAAATGCCCTGCAATCCTCGGTGGTGGAAGGACATGCGCCAAACTGCTATCCGTCTCAGGCCCAGCTACCACTGCATTTAACCAGTGTGCTGTTAGGGAGATATAACGTCTCTGACCGTGCTTACTGATCCTCGTATCCGTAGTTAGGTGGACCTTGCCACAGATGGCATTGCACAGTGAAGACCTGATTTTGTCCCCCACTTGGTTGTGCAGGGAAGGGATGGCTCGCCTGGAAAAGAAGTGGCGGCTGGGCACAATGTACTGTGGGACAGCCACCACCATCAGATTCTTAAAACTGTCCGTGTCCATCAGACGGAATGACAGCATTTCAAAGGCCACAAATTTGGAAATGCTGGCATTCAGGGCCAGAGATCATAGGTGGGTAGGGGGTACTTCCTTTTTCGCTCCAGTGTTTGGGAGATAGACAGATGAATGCCTCCGTGGGACATTGTGGAGATGCTTGGTGACCGTTTGCGTGGTGGCAAGTACCACTGTCACTCCAGAGGGGGATGAAGAGGCCGAGGCTGCAGTAGAAGAGGAAGCAGGAGGAGCCAGAGACATTTCTTGGTTTTTGAGGTGTCTACTCCACTGCAGCTCATGTTTTGCATTTAGATGCCTGGTTATGCAGGTTGTGCTCAGGTTTAGAATGTTAATGCCTCGCTTCAGGTTCTGAGTGCACAGTGTGCAAACCACTCGTGTCTTGTCGTCAGCACATTGTCTGAAGAACTGCCATGCCAGGGAAATCCTTGGAGCTGGCTTTGATGTGCTCAATACCTTGGTGCGGTAGGCAGTAGCAGGCATACTGTCTAGGGGACGGCCTCTCTGCTTTTGCATCCCGGGCCCTATTTTGCTGTGATGGTGGCTCTGTGCGACCACCGCCTCTTCCTCCGAACTACACAGGTCACTCGCATGACCTTGATTCCACATCATCTTCCACCCAGTTTCACACCTGCCCTCCTTGTCGGTCTGCACACTGCAGAAAGTCGCAGCAGTTGGCACCTGTGTTTCGTCATCATCCGAGATGTGCTGCAGTGGTCCTCCCATGTACTCATCCTGAAACATAAGTGGTTGGGGATCAGTACACCCAATCTCTTCCATTCTGGGGCAGGGCTATGTGGATGACCCTGGGAAACCCTACCAGCAGAGACATCAAAAAGCATAAGAGACTGCTGCATAACTTGGGGCTCAGACTGCTTGTCTGATTTGCAAGGGGGTGAGGTGAAAGACTGATGGCCATGGGCTGCAGGTGCCATCTCTGATCTTTCAGCAGGTGACTGGGTGGGAGATAATGTGAAGGAACTGGAGGCACTGTCAGCCACCCAATCTACTATTGCCTGTACTTGTTCTGGCCTCACCATTCATAGCGCCGCATTTGGCCCCTCCAAATAATGCTGAAGGTTTTGTCACCTACTCGCACCTGAGGAAGGTGTTTCACTTGGGCGTGTAGCTGGCACAGATCGACCACATCCTCTCCCTGCAACAGGAGCTCCACCAATACCAGCAGCACCACGACCAGGGCTATGTCTCTTGTTTGATGCTCTCCTCATTTTTTGCGGTCACCCAGCAAAGTAAAAGATGTTTTTACTAAAGTAAAACTTTACTTAAGTTCCTTGTGAACAATGCAGAGCAGGGTTTTTTTTAAGGCCAAAATGATTTAATGTCACCCAACAATGGAACAGATGAATTTTAGAAATTTAGGTCCCTGTCACCTAGGCAGAGCAGGGTTTTTTTGACGGGAAAAATGGGTTAATGTCACCCAACAATGGAACAGATGAATTTTTTAAAACTTATTGCCCAGTCTTCTATGCAGTGCAAGAAGCAAAGGTACTTTATTGCCAAAAAAAGTTTCTCACATACAATGAAACAGATGGATTTAACTGAGATTATATTGCAATGTCACAAATAAAGCAGAGGGTTTTTTTACATAACAAATTGTGGATATGTCACCCCTACAATGGAACAGATGGATTTGCTGAATTTATGTGCCTGCATGTCACATGTTCAGGCCTCAGAGGTACTTTATACCCAAAAATGGGTATTTGAAGATCAAAAATGTAACAGCGGTATTTACTAGTTTTATTTGACTGACAGGAAAGCAGCGTAGGCCGCAAATGTACTTTCTAGCAACAAAATTTAGAATTTTTCAACAAAAAATGTAACTAAAGTATTTGGAGGTTTTATTGGACAGTCAGGAATGCAGCACAGGGCAAAAGGGTACTTTATTGCCCCCCCCAATTTTTTTTATTTTTTTTAACTCTAAATGAAACAGATGGATTTAACTAAGATTATATTTCATTCTCACAAATGAAGCACATGGATTTTTTTTACATAAAAAATGTTGGATATGTCACCCCTACAATGGAACAGATGAATTTACAGAATTTATGTGCCTGCCTGTCACATGTGCAGGCCTCAGAGGTACTTTACACCCAAAAATTAGAATTTGAAGCCTAAAAACTGTGGTATTTACTGGCCTTATTTGACTGACAGGGATGCAGCGCAGTCCGCAAATGTACTTTCTAGCAGCAAAAATTAGAATTTTTCAGCGAAAAATTTTACTGCAGTTTTTGGCGGTTTTATTGGACTGTCAGAAGTACAGGGTAAAAAGGTACTTTATTTCCCCCAAATAAAGGGTTTCTTTAATCATAAATGAAAAAGATGGATTCAACTGAGATTATATTTCAATCTCTGAAATTAAGCACAGTGTTTTTTTTACATAAAAAATTGTGGATATGTCACCCCTACAATGGAACAGATGGATTTGCTGAATTTATGTGCCTGCCTGTCACATACTGTATGCAGTGCAGGCCTCATAGGTAATTTACAGCAAAAAATGTAAATATGTCACCCTACAATTAGAGATGTCGCGAGCATAAAAATTTCCGTTCGCGAATGGCGAACATTAATTTCCGCAGATGTTCGCAAATGGGCAAACTGGGTGAATCGCCATAGACTTCAATAGGCAGGCGAATTTTAAAACCCACAGGGACTCTTTCTGGCCACAATAGTGATGGAAAAGTTGTTTCAAGGGGACTAACACCTGGACTGTGGCATGCCGCAGGGGGGTCCATGGCAAAACTCCCAAGGAAAATTATGTAGTTGACGCAGAGTCGGGTTTTAATCCATAAAGGGCATACATCACCTAACATTCCTAAATTGTTCAGAATAACGTGCTTTAAAACATCCAGTGTGTGTATACGATCAGGTATGATGTATTGGTCAGGAAGTGTAAGGATTACGCCCGCTTCAAAGTGACAGACCAAACTCTGACAGACCAAACTCCCCGTTTAACGCACCGCAAACAACCGCAAACAGCCCATTTGCACAACCGCAAACTCCCCATTTTCACAAGGTTGGAAGGTCCCGTTCCTTGTCCTCACTGATGTCATTGAAGGTCTCTTCCTCCACCCATCCACTAACAACACCAAGAGTCGCCGAAAGGTGACAACTAGCCCTCTGGGACGCCTGCTGTGTTTGGTCTTTCACCTCCGCAAAGCCACCTTCCTCCTCTGACTCCTCTTCTTCAGACTCCTCTCTCTGCGTTTCCGCAGGTTCAGCAATCAACGACGACAAGGCTGCTTCTGGTGGTGATGGTGACCACAACTCTTCCTCTTCATGCTCATCTACGGCCTGATCCAGCACTCTTCGCAGGGCACACTCCAGAAAAAACGCATATGGGATGAGGTCGATGATGTTGCCTTGGGTTTGACTGACCAGGTTTGTCACCTCCACAAAAGGACACATGAGCCTACAGCCATTGTGCATGAGCATTCAGTAACGCGGCCCAAAAATACCCAGCTCCGCAGAGGCTGTCCTCTTTTTTTTTAAGCGAGGCAGGCCAGAAGTTCTATTGCAAATTGGGATAGCTCAGGTCACAGGTCAAACCTGCACACCCAGTAGTCAAGTGTCGATATCTGCAGTTAAGGCGAGGTAGTCTGCTACCTGTCGGTCGAATCGTTCTCTGAGGGTGGACCCCGAAGGGCTGTGGCGATGCGTAGGACTTAAAAAGCTCTGCATGTCCTCCATCAACGACACGTCTGTAAAGCGTCTTGTCCTTGCTGGTGTGGTCGTGGTATAAGGATTACTTTCACCTCTTCCCTTGTTAGATTCCTGTTGTGCTGTGACATTACCCTTATACGCTGTGTAAAGCATACTTTTTAATTTATTTTGTAACTGCTGCATCCTTTCCGACTTCCGGTAATTCAGTAACATTTCAGGCACTTTCTGCTTATACCGGGGTTCTAGTAGCGTGGCCACCCAGTACAGGTCGTTCTCCTTCTGCCTTTTTTATACGAGGGTCCCTCAACAGGCACGACAGCATGAAAGACCCCATTTGCACAAGATTGGATGCCGAGCTACTCATGTCCCGGTCCTCAAACTCACTGATCTCACTGAAGGTATGTTCTTCCCCCCAGCCACGTACAACACCACGGGTACCAGATAGGTGACAACGAGCACCCTGGGATGCCTGTTGTGGTTGGTCTTCCTCCTCCTCCTCCAAGCCACATTCCTCCTCTGACTCCTCTTCCTCAGACTCCTCTTCCAGCGTTGCAGCAGGTCCAGCAAACGATGCTGATAAGGCTGTTTCTGGTGGTGATGATGGTGACCACAACTCTTCCTCTTCACACTCATCTACGGCCTGATCCAGCACTCTTCGCAGGGCACGCTCCAGGAAGAAAACAAATGGGAGATGTCACTGATGGTGCCTTCGGTGCGACTGACTAGGTTTGTCACCTCCTCAAAAGGACACATGAGCATACAGGCATTGCGCATGAGCGTCCAGTAACGTGGCAAAAAAATTCCCAGCTCCGCAGAGGCTGTCCTAGCACCCCGGTCATACAAATACTCGTTGATGGCTTTTTCTTGTTGGAGCAGGCGGTCGAACATTAGGAGTGTTGAATTCCAACGCGTCGGGCTGTCACAAATCAAGCGCCTCTGTGGCATGTTGTTGCGCCGCTGAATATATGAAAAGTGCGCCATGGTATTGTAGAAAAGCCTGAAATGGCCACACACCTTCTTAGCCTGCTTGAGGACGTCCTGTAAGCCTGGGTACTTATGCACAAAGCGTTGTACGATCAGATTACACACATGTGCCATGCACGGCACATGTGTCAACTTGCCCAAATTCAATGCACCTGGGGAGCTGGGGGTGTGCAGTTGATGTGGAGCAAGACGCAGCAGCAGAAGAGGACTCAGCCGAGGAGGTTAGTGAAGAGGATGGAGTAGGAGGAGTAGAGGAGGAGGCAGCAAGCCTGCCTGCAAGTCGTGGCAGTGTCACCAACTCCTCTGCAGAGCCACACATTCCATGCTTGGCAGCCGTCAGCAGGCTTACCTAATGCGCAGTGTAGGTGATATACCTGCCCTGACCTTGCTTTGCAGACCAGGCATCATTGGTCAGATGGAAAGGGGGTGACTCTGTGACATTGGCTTCTTACGCTCAAACATGTCCTTGACAGACACCTGACTGTGGGCAGATGAGCAGGAACTGCTCAAGGCGAGAGGCGGAGTGGCGGGTGGTTGAGAGGGGGCAAGGAGGACAGCAGTGGTTGACGTGGCTGAAGATGCTGGACCAGGAGGAGGATGGTGGCTTTGAGTTTGTGTGCTGCTTGTACAAATGTGTTTGTGATGTGAGATCATGTGCCTTCGGTGCCTTCGCAAAGCAGTTGTACCTAGGTGGGTGTTGGACTTCCCATGACTCAGTTTCTTTTGGCACAGGTTGCAAATGGCATCTCTGTTATCAGCAGACACACAAAAAAAATGCCACATTGCTGAGCTTTGCAATGACGGCATTCTGGTGGTGGCAACAGCATGCGTTGATTGGAGTGCTGTCTGGCTGACCCCAGGTGCCGATACATGCTGTCTGACTGTGCCACTAGCTCCTTGTGACGACCTCCCCCTGCTTCCAACTCATCTCCTCCTCCCCCTATTGTTCTTCTTTTCGAGCGGGCACCCACGTGACATCCACGGACACATCGTCATCATCAACCGCTTCACTTGTATCTGACAACTCAGCAAAGGAAGCAGCAGCGAGTACAACATTATCATCATCACACCGTACGTCGTGTGTGTAATGCTGCCTGACTGAGACATATCCCTGTTATCTACATCCTCTGGCAATAATGGTTGCCCATCACTCATTTCTTTCAACTGATGTGTAAATAACTCCTCTGACAGATCAAGTGAAGCAGCTGTGGTGCTAGTGTTGGTGGCGGCGGCAGGCTGGCGAGTGGTAACTTGAGAGGTGCTCCAAGCTGACCTGGAAGAGGATGGTGCGTCAAGTTTCCGAGCGGAATCTGTAGAAGATTGGGTGTCCTGTGTTAGCCAGTCAACTATGTCCTCAGAACTTTTCGAGTTCAGGGTACGTGGCCTCTGAACACTGGGCATTATTCTAGGGCCAAAGGGAATCACATCACCATGATCACGACGGCCCCTGCGGGGTGGCCTGCCTCTGCCTGTCTTTTTTTTTTTTATTAGTTTAGTTGTACTATGCGTGCAAGCTACTGTGACACCAGATATGAGTTGCACTGTGCACTGGCAGAAGTTGGCAGAGTAGACGCTGTAGGCCTGACACACACGCTTGCAGACAACTAACTGCTATTCAATCTATTACAGTCAAATTTGTAGTTTAAAAAAAAAAAAAATAATCTACTGTGACACCAGATCTAAGTTGCGCTGGTGATACTATGCACTTGCAGGGCCTGAAACACACACATGTGCAGGCAACTGACTGCTATTATTTCACAGTCAAAAATAGTTTTTTTTTTTTTTATGTAATCTACTGTGACACAAGATAGAAGTTGCACTGGTGTGACACTGTGCACTTGCAGGGTCTGAAACACATACGCGTGCAGGCAACTGACTGCTATTATTTCACAGTCAAAATATTATTATTATATATTTTTTTTTTATGTAATCTACTGTGACACAAGATATGAGTTGCACTGGTGTGACACTGTACACTTGCAGGGCCTGAAACACACACGTGTGCAGGCAACTGACTGCTATTATTTCACAGTCAAAGTAGTTTTTTTTTTTATGTAATCTACTGTGACACAAGATATGAGTTGCACTGGTGTGACTAGTTTAGTTGTACTATGCGTGCAAGCTACTGTGACACCAGATATGAGTTGCACTGTGCACTGGCAGAAGTAGGCAGAAGATATGAGTTGTGCTGGTGACATTATGCACTTGCAGGGCCTGAGACACACACGCGCGCAGGCAACTGACTGCTTTTATTTTACAGTCAAAATATTATTATTATTTTTTTTATGTAATCTACTGTGAAACCAGATATGAGTTGCGCTGGTGTGACACTGTGCACTTGCAGGGCCTTAAACACACACGTGTGCAGGCAACTGACTGCTATTATTTCACAGTCAAAGTCTTTTTTTTTTTTATGTAATCTACTGTGACACAAGATATGAGTTGCACTGGTGTGACTAGTTTAGTTGTACTATGCGTGCAAGCTACTGTGACACCAGATATGAGTTGCATTGTGCACTGGCAGAAGTTGGCGGAGTAGACGCTGTAGGCCTGACACACACACTTGCAGACAACTAACTGCTATTCAATCTATTACAGTCAAAATTGTAGTAAAAAAAATAAAAAATGTAATCTACTGTGACACCAGATATAAGTTGCGCTGGTGACACTATGCACTTGCAGGGCATGAAACACACACGCGTGCAGGCAACTGACTGCCATTATTTCACAGTCAAAATATTATTATTTTTTTAATGTAATCTACTGTGACACCAGATATGAGTTGCACTGGTGACACTGTGCACTTGCAGGGCCTGAAACACACATGCATGCAGGCAACTGACTGCTATTATTTCACAGTCAAAATGTTATTTATTTTTTAAATGTAATCTACTGTGACACAAGATATGAGTTGTGCTGGTGACACTGTGCACTTGCAGGGCCTGAAACACACATGCATGCAGGCAACTGACTGCTATTACTTCACAGTCAATATATATATATATATATATATTTTGATGTAATCTACTGTGACACATGATATGAGTTGCACTGGTGTGACACTGTGCACTTGCAGGGCCTGAAACACACACGCGTGCAGGCAACTGACTGCTATTATTTCACAGTTTGCAGTTCGGGTTCACTCAACCCTACTTAGGAATTTTAGTGGACAGCAAACTAAGCTGTAGAAACCAGTGTCAGGCAGCTGCTGCCAACGCCAATAAGATAATGGGTTGCATCAAAAGGGGCACAGATGCCCGTGATGAGAACATAGTCCTGCCACTTTACAAATCACTAGTCAGACCACACATGGAGTACTGTGTACAGTTCTGGGTTCCTGTGAACAAGGTAGAAAGAGCTGAGCTGGAGAAGGTTCAGAGGAGGGCAACTAAAGTAATAACTGGAATGGGTGGACTACAGTACCCAGAAAGATTAGCAAAATTGTGGTTAATAATTTTAGAAAAAAGACAACTGAGGGACAATCAAATAACTACAGTGCAGAGTGCAGAGATCTCTCCCATCATCTATTTATCCCCAGGACTGTGACTGTGACGAGGGGACATCCTCTGCGTCTGGAGGAAAGGTTTGTACACAAACATAGAAGAGGATTATTTACGGTAAGAGCAGTGAGACTATGGAACTCTCTGCCTGAGGAGGTGGTGATGGTGGATTCACTAAAAGAGTTTAAGAGGAATGTAATAATTAGAGATGAGGGAATCAAAGTTGACAAAGTGGAATTTGATCCGAATTTTAGGAAAAATTCAATTTGCACCAAATTGAATTTTCTCACATTTCGTGGTAATGAATTGCATTTTTTCATAAAATGGCTGATGCACGTGTGAGGACATGGAGCAAGCAACTCTGGGAACGCAGGATCACCCATAATGCCATGCATGCAGCCAATAAGCAGCCAGCCAGCCCTGTACTGTCCCTGCTGTGATTTGCCCACTGGCTGTAGGTACTACCCATACAGTACAGGTAACATAGTAACATAGTACATAAGCTAGGTTTAGCGTTAGGTCCCGTGCCACTTGAAAAACCTTGGTGTGGTGTGCGGGCTCAGGTGTGTCCTTAATATTAGGATATACAGGTTAATGTCTCATTTTAACATCAGTGTGAGGGTTAGTCAGATGTTACTGTTTGCATCCACTGCAGTAGTGCACCTAATCTTATAACAATTTTTTCTGTGATATATCAGCCCTAAAAATAGCCTCAGCCATCTTGGATTCTGCCATTTTCCAGTGTAATTAGTGCAGGGTATGATGTCAGCAGGCGCTAGGGACAGTGCTATGAAATACTTCATTGTGTTAAAAACACAATTTACATGTTCAGGAAAAGATTATTCAAGGTGTAGGGAAAGGATAGGAATGAATCATTCCATAGCATTTATGCAGGGTTCAGTAGGGGAGGTTACAGCCTGGGTAAGGCCCCTTTCACATGGGCGAGTTTTCCGTGCGGGTGCGATCCGTGCGGCGAACGTATGGCACCCGCACTAAATCCTGACCCATTCATTTCTATGGGGCTGTGCACATGAGCGATGTTGTTGTTAACGCATCACTTGTGCGTTCAGTTGAAATCGCAGCATGCTCTATATTGTTCGATTTCGACGTGACGCAGGCCCCATAGAAATGAATGGGGTGTTTGAAAATCGGATGGCATCCGCAAGCAAGTACGGTTGCTAGGAGACGATCGGGATGGACCCGAGCATTATTATTTTCCCTTATAACATGGTTATAAGGGAAAATAATAGCATTCTGAATACAGAATGCATAGTAAACCAGCGCTAGAGGGGTTAATTTTTAAAAAATAATAATTTAACTCACCTTAGTCCACTTGATCGCGAAGCCCGGCATCTCCTTGTGTCTCCTCTGCACTGAGCGGCTGAACAGGACCTGGGGTGAGCTGCTCCATTAAATATCGCTTAAGGACCTTCGATGACGTCACTCCGGTCATCACATGGTCTTTTACCATGGTGAATCACCATGGTAAAAGATCATGTGACGTACCATGTGATGACTGGAGTGACGTCATCGAAGGTCCTTAACCTGTATTTAATGGAGCAGCTCACCCCAGGTCCTGTTCAGCCGCTCAGCGGGGCTTCGCGATCAAGTGGACTAAGGTGAGTTAAATTATTATTATTATTTTTTCTAACCCCTCTAGCGCTGGTTTACTATGCATTCTGTATTCAGAATGCTATTATTTTCCCTTATAACCATGCTATAAGGGAAAATAATACAATCTTCAGAACATCAATCCCACGCCCGAACTTCTATGAAGAAGTTCGGGTTTGGGTACCAAACATGCGCGATTTTTCTCACGCGAGTGCAACGCATGACAATGTTTTGCACTCGCGCGGGAAAATCGTGCATTTTCCTGCAACGCACCCGGCTCTATCCGGGCAAAAAAACTGACGCCCGTGTGAAAGAGGCCTAATAGGAACAATCCTATTACACCTAGCTTCACTGACTGAGGATCCAAATTGCCATTATACAGCTCTGTAATTCCAGCAAACCATTCTTGTTATTGGGGTGCAAGTGCTGTTTGATACAGCCATTAACAGGGTTTATTACAAGGAAATATTTATATATCTTATTTTCCCTTGTGCAGTGAAGTTATTGTCACGGCTGTAAATGAGCAACCAGAGTGCACACAGAGAATAACAACTGACGGACCCACTCTAGGGAGGAATAAGGGTGACCCCTGCCAGACCCTAAAAGCTCTCCCTACGCTGCTATGCGCATGTCCGGATCCGAATGGTAGATCGAGACATGCCCGCGTACCTAAGGCTGAAGACCACTGAAACCCCTAGAATAGTGGAAGGGGCACGGCCACCGGTACCCTGCTCAGTATATGGACGGAACCGGGGTCGCCTCGGATCCAGTCAGCAAAGAACAGATAAACACAATGTCTGTACACTTAACTGAGGTGCTGCAGCCGCAGTGCAAACAGATCTGAAGTCAGCAGACTATATCTGAAGTACTCGCATCAGCAGGACACAGATCCAGTGAAGAGAAGTAACACATGTGAAGAGACTCAAGCGAGAGATACAGCTCAAAATGAAGAGTATAATCCGCACCTCTACAAAGGAGGAGGGGTGATTTAAAGGCAGCGAAATCAAACACAGGAAGAACAGCTGGGAGGAAGGAAACCAAAAGTAAAGGCCTCATCACAGAGGTGGAGAAACAGGGAAGAGAACTCCTCCTAGCTCTAGTAGTGACATCATCACAGGGGTGTGGAAACAGAGCTATGAGAACGTCTCAAAGCTCTGGTAGTGACAGTTATATGTTCTAAATTATTTTTGGGCTTTCATTAGTGGGTAAAAAAGGGCTTATTAGCTGTTGTGTGGTGAAGTGCGAAAATTACAGCCCTTTTTGGCGTGTATTAGTGGCACAAAAACAAAATTTATTTGCCGTTCAGCGGTGCAGTTATATGTTCTTAAGCCCTTTTTGTTGTGTATTAGTGGCAAAAGAAAAATATATTTGCCATTCAGCAGTGCAGTTATATGTTACAAAGCCCTTTTTGTTGTGTATTAGTGGCAAAAGAAAAATATATTTGCTGTTCAGAAGTGCAGTTATATGTTCTAAAGCCCTTTTTGTTGTATATTAGTGGCAAAGGAAAAATATATTTGCCATTCAGTGGTGCAGTTATATGTTCTAAAGCCTTTTGTGTAGTATATAACTGGGAAAAAATAAGGGCCTATTTGCTGTTCAGCGGTGCAGTTATATGTTATAAAGCCCTTTTTGTCTTGTATTAATGGCAAAAAATATATATATTTGCTGTTCAGCGGTGCAGTTATATGTTCTAAAGCCCTTTTTGTCGTGTATTAGTGGCCAAAGAAAAATATATTTGCCGTTCAGCGGTGCAGTTATATGTTCAAAAGGCCTTTTTTGCGTGTATTAGTGGCACAAAAAAATTATTTGCTGTTGTGTGGTGAAGTGAGAAAATTGCAGCCCTTTTTGGCATGTATTAGTGGGGGAAAAAGTGCTTATTAGTCGTTGGGTGGTGAAGTGAGAAAATTACTGACTTTTTTGGGGTGTTTTAATTTTCATTTTTATTTATTTAGAGAGAGTCCTGAGCTCCCAGTGTCATCTAGCAGTCATGTCTTGACCAGCAACCCAGCTGTTCTTCAATAGTTGACTTGGTCCTCCACTTCATCCTAAATGATATCAAACACACCCAGCCAAGAGTCGGTGAGTTTGTCAGACACAACACTTAGTTGGCATGGCCTGGTAGCAGGCCCTGCTTCTTCACCTGTACTTAACCTGCCTATGTCTTTTTCTGTTCCTTCAGCCAGAGAAGTATTATATGCTATGGGCTCAGCCCCACTATACAGGGAGTGCAGAATTATTAGGCAAGTTGTATTTTTGAGGATTAATTTTATTATTGAACAACAACCATGTTCTCAATGAACCCAAAAAACTCATTAATATCAAAGCTGAATATTTTTGGAAGTAGTTTTTAGTTTGTTTTTAGTTTTAGCTATTTTAGGGGGATATCTGTGTGTGCAGGTGACTATTACTGTACATAATTATTAGGCAACTTAACAAAAAACAAATATATACCCATTTCAATTATTTATTTTTACCAGTGAAACCAATATAACATCTCAACATTCACAAATATACATTTCTGACATTTAAAAATAAAACAAAAACAAATCAGTGACCAATATAGCCACCTTTCTTTGCAAGGACACTCAAAAGCCTGCCATCCATCGATTCTGTCAGTGTTTGGATCTGTTCACCATCAACATTGCGTGCAGCAGCAACCACAGCCTCCCAGACACTGTTCAGAGAGGTGTACTGTTTTCCCTCCTTGTAAATCTCACATTTGATGATGGACCACAGGTTCTCAATGGGGTTCAGATCAGGTGAACAAGGGGGCCATGTCATTAGTTTTTCTTCTTTTATACCCTTTCTTGCCAGCCACGTTGTGGAGTACTTGGACGTGTGTGATGGAGCATTGTCCTGCATGAAAATCATGTTTTTCTTGAAGGATGCAGACTTCTTCCTGTACCACTGCTTGAAGAAGGTGTCTTCCAGAAACTGGAGGTAGGACTGGGAATTGAGCTTGACTCCATCCTCAACCCAAAAAGGCCCCACAAGCTCATCTTTGATGATACCAGCCCAAACCAGTACTCCACCTCCATCTTGCTGGCGTCTGAGTCGGACTGGAGCTCTCTGCCCTTTACAATCCAGCCATCTGGCCCATCAAGATTCACTCTCATTTCATCAGTCCATAAAACCTTAGAAAAATCAGTCTTGAGATATTTCTTGGCCCAGTCTTGACGTTTCAGCTTGTGTGTCTTGTTCAGTGGTGGTCGTCTTTCAGCCTTTCTTACCTTGGCCATGTCTCTGAGTATTGCACACCTTGTGCTTTTGGGCACTCCAGTGATGTTGCAGCTCTGAAATATGGCCAAACTGGTGGCAAGTGGCATCTTGGCAGCTGCACGCTTGACTTTTCTCAGTTCATGGGCAGTTATTTTGCGCCTTGGTTTTTCCACACGCTTCTTGCGACCCTGTTGACTATTTTGAATGAAACGCTTGATTGTTCGATGATCACGCTTCAGAAGCTTTGCAATTTTAAGAGTGCTGCATCCCTCTGCAAGATATCTCACTATTTTGGACTTTTCTGAGCCTGTCAAGTCCTTCTTTTGACCCATTTTGCCAAAGGAAAGGAAGTTGCCTAATAATTATGCACACCTGATATAGGGTGTTGATGTCATTAGACCACACCCCTTCTCATTACAGAGATGCACATCACCTAATATGCTTAATTGGTAGTAGTCTTTTGAGCCTATACAGCTTGGAGTAAGACAACATGCATAAAGAGGACGATGTGGTCAAAATACTCATTTGCCTAAAAATTCTGCACGTAGTGTACAGCGAGGAGGAGCTACTAGAGGACAGTCAGCAGCTACTGGCCAGCCAAGATGTGAAGGAGACATCCATCGCTTCCTCCGCTAGACAGGAAAGTAGTTATGAGGAGAGTGGTATGGGAGCTGGTGTTGCGAGAGGTGAGGCTCCTGACCCAGAGACCATTGAGGAGGACATCAGTGACATGCAGACAGTACTCAATAATGATGATGTAGCTGATCGCACTTGGGAGGTGGGTGAATTGGGGGCTTCATCATCATCGGGAGAAGAGGGTGGCAGCTGAACGTGAGGCAGCGGCAGGGCCAGCAAGTTTCTAGCATGGCTGGGATTTAGCATGGTGGCCGCAGTGAGCGGTCGCCAGCCAAACAAGCCCGGGGTAGATCACCCCCTTTGCAGGAGCCTACCTTTCCCGGAAAGTAGTGGTGCACGGTTCACGGAAGCAGCAAAAGTAGCAGTCAGTCAGTACATAATGTTGGGGGGTAAAATCACCTACTCGGCAGTGTGGCAGTTTTTTTTGTTAAGCTGCCGGAGGAGATGAACATGGCCATATGTACAACCTGTGGGCAGAAGTTGAAGCATGGCCAGGGTGCCAATGTTGGCACCACAGCCCTGTGTCAACATATGCAGCATCACCATAAACATGACTGGGAGAACCGTGGCTCCAATGTGGTGGTCCAGCCTGAGGCAGAAACCTCTGCATCACGCAGGGGCACGCACCTAGTTTCAGGCAGTCAAGACTCCACCACCTCAGCCGAAGGGAGCTGACTGTCCTTCCCATCATCTGCTGGTCCTGATGCTCCTGCTCCTCGCCTTGTCAGTCATTCCATCAACAATCGATCACCAAAGCGATTGCTAAGAGACAACAGTATGCGTGCACTCATCCAACGGCACAGAAGCTAAATGTGCTCCTGTCCAAGCTGCTGGTGCTGCAATCCTTCCCTTTGCAAGTGGTGGACTCTGCACCTTTCAGAGAACTGATGGCTTTTGCCAAGCCGAGGTGGAGAGTCCCAAGCCATCTTTTTTCTTTGCCAAAAAGGCACTACCAGCCCTGCACACACATGTAGAACATAAGGTGGGTCAGTCCTTGGGCCTGTCGGTGTCTGCCAAAGTGAATAGAAGGGCCAACGTGTGGAGCTATATCTACGGTCAGGGACAATACATGTCTTTTACGGCCCACTAAGTGAATGTGGTTCCTGCACAGCCACACAAGCAACTTGGCAAGGTGACACCGCTTCCGCATACAGGTTCTCCACCCTCCATGTTAGACAGACTATACGAACAGAAAAAGGCCATAAACGTTTTCTTGATGATTCAAGCGGAGAGGAGTACTCCCCTGTGTAACTTTGATGTCAGCCAGTGGCAGCTCATGCGTAACACCTGCCGTTTGCTCAGGCCCTTTGAGGAGTTATTTGTAAGTTGCCAGGACTACGAGATGAACAACATCATTCCACTGCTTCATGTCCTGGAACAGATGCTGGTCAGGGTAACTGGAGACATGGTGCCTAGATCTTATAGCCACATGAGCCCTGTGGGGGCTGAACTGGAGGATGAGGACATTGGAGCACAAGCAATGTGTAGCGAAATGGGTGGTTTTTACACACAGGTGACAGGAGAAGAGGAGCAGGAGCAGCCATAGGAGCTACAGGGCAATGAGGAAGACGAGGCAGATGACCCAGACACACCATGGCAGTATGCAGTGGAGATGGGGGAAGGGAGTCCCTCCGAGTTCCTTGCACAAATGGCTTGATGCATGCTCACTTGCTTGCGTAGTGACAGCCAAATTGTCAGCAGTCGGCAGAGGGATGACTTCTGGCTCTCCACCTTGTTGGACCCTTGCTACCGGTAGAAAATGGGGGCCTTTATTACACCCGCTGAGAGGGAGGACAAACTGAACTACTATAGAGACATCCTATGTAGTCAGTTGGCAACTGCCTATCTGTGCCATCGTCCATCCTCACGTGGGGGCCCTCTGTGATCATGTTCCTCTGCCATTGCTGCACTCTGTGGTCTCCTGATTCTGCTGTCATCTTCACACTTTGTCACCTTGCCACTCTGTGGTCTCCTGATGTTGATGTCGCCTCCACACTATGTCACCTTGCCACTTTGTGGTCTCTTGATGCTGCTGTCACCTTTACACTATGTCACCTTGCCACTCTGTGGTCTCCTGATGCTGCTGACAACTCCACACTATGTCACCTTGCCACTCTGTGGTCTCCTGATGCTGCTGTCACCTTTACACTATGTCACCTTGCCACTCTGTGGTCTCCTGATGCTGCTGACAACTCCACACTATGTCACCTTGTCACTCTGTGGTCTCCTGATGCTGATGCCACCTCTACACTATGTGACCTTGCAACTCTGTGGTCTCCTGATACTGCTGTCACCTCCACACTATGTCACTTTGCCACTCTGTGGTCTCCTGATGCTGCTGCCACTTCCCCACTCTGTCACCGGGTCCTTCTGTGGTCTCCTGATGTTGCTGCCACATTAACACTATGTCACCTTGCAACTCTGTGGTCTCCTGATACTGATGTCACCTCCACACTATGTCACTTTGCCACTCTGTGGTCTCCTGATGCTGCTGCCACTTCCCCACTCTGTCATTGTGCCACCTAGTGGCCTCCTGATGATGCTGATGCCACCTCCACACTCTGTCATTGTGCCACTCTATGTCCTCCTTATGATGCTGCTACCATCTCCACACTGTCATTGGGCCACTCTGTGGTCTCCTCATGCTGCTTCCACCTCACCACTATGTCATAGGGCCACTCTGTGGACTTCTCATGTTGTTTCCACCCTCCCTACTTAATGACTGGGTCACTATTTTGCCTTTCGGCCTGGCTGACATCAGCATTTATTTGACCCTTCTTCTGATCTGTCAGAAGGAAGGAAACATTAGATGCACAACGGATCCTGTCTGTGCAGCGGCTCTAAGGCCTGTATGGTCCCATGAGAAGCAGCTTTTGATTTGGTAGCCAAAAGCAGGAGTGGGTAGAAAACACAGAAGACATGCAAATATTCCATTCACGTGCCATCTTTGCTTTGGATCCACTCCTGTTTTTTTTGGCATTAGCAATACTGATCAATTACTATCCAAATGCTGACCGAGTGAAAGTGGATTGCTCAAATCGGCACTAATGATGTGCATATTTTTTGCGCTATACATGCAACTTCACATTTTATCAGGTCTGAGTAGTGTGAGGCAGTGAAAGGCCTCATGTTTGTTAGGGGAGATATATGGCAGGTGCAGTAATCACCAGGGGATAAAGGAATCCTTAGGCCTCGTTCACACTTCAGTGTTTAGTCAGTGATTTCCATCAGTGATTTGTGAGCCAAAACCAGGTGCAACTCTAAACACAGAACAGGAGCAGGTCTTTCCCGTCTACCTCATGTCTGTGGAGGCTCCACTTCTGGTTTTGGCTCACAAATCACTGATGGAAATCACTGACCAAACACTGAAGTGTGAACTAGGCCTTAGAATGAGAGGGGGTGGTGTCTTGCACACAGAAGCTTGGAGCAGTGGAGTAGCGTGGGGGGCCAGGGGTAAAGTTGCCCTGGGCACCAAATTGTAGGGGGCGCCAGGCAGCAGTAATTTCAATGAGGGCCACGGGAGTCTACCTTCCCCTCCCTTATGTCTCATAGGCTTCAGGCCACTAGGCCTGAATCCTGTGAGGCAATAGAGTGACGCAGGACACGGTCACAATTACTTCATGATTACTTCTCCTGCGTCGGATCTGGCGAGATGACGCGGCACGGCAAGGCACAGTGAGGCATTCGTGACCGCTTGCACCGGGACGCCACAAGCTGTGATTGAGAGAGGTAAGCATTTGATTTTGAAGAATATGGTGGCTCACTCAGCCAGTAATTATGGAGCTGGTGCCACAAAGCCTGAATGACTCACCCAGTCAAAAAAGTATATAAAACATTAATGGTAGGAGCTGAGCACTCACCACTTGGACCATAGAAGACAAATTACTTTAAAGTGCCTGGGTAATTTAATAATTAAAAAAGGCACAATATGTGCGACAAATTCATAAAATTAGACAATGCAAAAAAATAAGCAATACATAAAAATACATAATACAGTGGGAATAAATCTTGTAGGAAATATATATATCTAAGGAATTCTGATATGGTTTAGCTATGTATGCATAAAGTATTGTGCAGTAAAGATATATATCTAAAATATGTAGTCATAGGTAAAAAAAAAAAAACTGAAGTGTTGTTAGATTCAATCTTCATGTGATTATAAATATAAAATTGATGATCATATATTTGTGGACACCGGTAAAAAATGTTAGAGTAATTGTATCATACGCAGATAATAGAAGAAGCGTGGATGTTCATATACTGTCCAATCCAGAAGATATATATTACTTGGCGTCTACAACGTAATCATCTCCGAATTCCTAAGGGCTCTTTCACACTTGCGTTGTCCAGATCCGGCGTGTACTCCACTTGCCGGAATTACACGCCGGATCCGGAAAAATGCAAGTGAACTGAAAGCATTTGAAGACGTCTTCAAAATGCGTTCAGTGTTACTATGGCAGCCAGGATGCTATTAAAGTCCTGGTTGCCATAGTAGTAGTGGGGAGCAGTATACTTACAGTCCATGCGGCTCCCGGGGCGCTCCAGAATGACGTCAGAGCGCCCCATGCGCATGGATGACGTGCCATGTGATCACATAATTCATGCCCCTGGGGCGTCCTGACGTCACTCTGGAGCGCCCCGGGAGCTGCACGGACGGTAAGTATACTGCTCCCCACTACACTTTACCATGGCTGCCAGGACTTTAGCGTCCCGGCAGCCATGGTAACCATTCAGAAAAAGCTAAACGTCGGATCCGGCAATGCGCCGAAATGACGTTTAGCTTAAGGCCGGATCCGGATTAATGCCTTTTAATGGGCATTAATTCCGGATCCGGCCTTGCGGCAAGTCTTCAGGATTTTTGGCCGGAGCAAAAAGTGCAGCATGCTGCGGTATTTTCTCCTGCCAGAAAACATTCCGGTCCGGAACTGAAGACATCCTGAACGGATTTCTCTCCATTCAGAATGCATTAGGATAAAACTGATCAGGATTCTTCCGGCATAGAGCCGGAAGAAAAGAACGCAAGTGTGAAAGAGCCCTTAGATACAGTATATATATATTTTTTCCTACAAGATTTATTCCCACTGTATTATGTGTTTTTATTTATTGCTTATTTTTATGCATTGTCTCATTTTTATGAATTTGACACACATATTGTGCCTATTTTAATCATTAAATTACCCAGAAGCTTTGAAATAATTTGTCTTCTATGGGCCAAGTGGTGAGTGCTCAGCCCCTACCATTACTATTTTAAGTATTTATTTTTTACTTTTTTATGTATGTACCCTACCTTAATTGCAGAGGTACTGGGGGCACTATCGGGGTGGGGGAGGAGCAGAGAGAGGAGGACCACCGAGGACATCATAATAATAAGAGTGGCCACTATATTAATAACAAAGAGGGGCCATTACATTAATAATAAAGAGGAGGACATTATACTAATAATAAAGAGGGGGCCATTACATTAATAATAAAGAGGAGGACATTATACTAATAATAAAGAGGATATCCCTAATAAACACTGATAATAAACTTTTGGTGAATGTCCAAGCTACTAGATTAAAAGAGGTGATATCCACGGTAATTCATGGTGATTAAACAGGCTTTATGCCAGGTAAATCTATATCAGATAATATTAGATGTTATATAAATATGCAAATAAAAGGTGCCAATATGGGAACGATTAATGGTCTCACTGGATGCGAGCAAGACTTTTGACGCGGTAGAATATCCTTTTATGGTAGCCACCTTAAAGAAAATGGGCTTTGGGAATAAATTCATAGCGTGGATTGAGCTTTTGCTTACAGACATAAGAGCAAGAATTACAGTAAACAGAGAGATATCAGATAGGGATGAGCGAACCCGAACTGTATTTTCGTAAAAGTCCGGGTTCGGTGTTCGTCGCTTTCTTGGTACTTTTTGAAAGGCTGCTAAGCAGCCAATCAACAAGCGTCATACTACTTGCCACAAGAGGCCGTCACAGCCATGCCTACTATGGGCATGGCTGTGATTGGCCAGTGCAGCATGTGACCCAGCCTCTATTTAAGCTGGAGTCACGTAGCGCCGCACGTCACTCTGCTCTGATCAGTGTAGGGAGAGGTTGCAGCTGTGACTGTTAGGGCAAGATTAGGCAGTGATTAACTCCTCAAAAACACTTAAGTCAGTGATCGATCTACTGCTGTGGATCATTGAACTGCTGCTATTCAATTGCTCACTATTTTTCACTCACTTTTTTCTGGGGTGATCGGCAGCCATTTTGTGTCTTGTGGTGCGCCAGCACAAGCTGCCACCAAGTCCATTTAACCATCAATAGTGTGGTTATTTTTTTGCTATATCCTACATCAGGGGCAAGCTGCCACCAAGTCCATTTAACCATCAATAGTGTGGTTATTTTTTTGCTATATCCTACATCAGGGGCTTGGCTGTGCTTGCTATTTTATTGAGGGGTGAAATACAATTGCCAAAATAGCAGTACCCTAAATCTGGTGTTTCAGCTGTGGCCAGCCAATTGTAATACTGTCTGCTGTCTGGCAAAGGATATATTTTTGTTCTGGGTTGAAATACAATTCCCAACTTAGCAATTTCCTAAATCAGTTGTTTCTGCTGTATCAGGCCTACTTTAAATCTATCCATAAAAGGGTATATTAGATTGAAGGTGCAGATAGGGTCATTCTCAATTACTTCACACACAAGCTACCGTGCATTTCCAAGTCTAATTCTGTCTGTAAACGTATACCTGTCACCCAGCGCCTAAATAATAGGCCTCAAATTTATATTCAGCTTAATCTGTGTTTATTGCTGAGGCTGGTCAATTAATTTAGTGTCCGCCAAAGCACAGTTTTTGTTCTGGGGTGAAATACAATTCCCAACTTAGCAATTCCCAAAATTTGTGGTTTCTGCTGTATCAGGCCAACTTTAAATCTATCCATAAATGGGTATATTAGATTGAAGGTGTAGATAGGGTCATTCTCAATAACTTCACACACACGCTACTGTGCATTTCAAAGTCTAATTATGTCTGTAAACGTATACCTGTCACCCAGCGCCTAAATAATAGGCCTCAAATTTATATTCAGCTAAATCTGTGGTTATTGCTGTAGCTGGTCAAGTTATTTAGTGTCCGTCATAGCACAGTTTTTGTTCTGGGTTGAAATACAATTCCCAACTTAGCAATTCCCTAAATTTGTGGTTTATGCTGTATCAGGCCTACTTTAAATCTAACCATAAAAGGGTATATTAGATTCAAGGTGCTGATAGGGTCATCCACAATAACTTCACATGCTACCATGCATTTCCAAGTCTAATTCTGTCCGTAAACGTATACCTGTCATCCAGCGCCTAAATACTAGGCCTACAATTTATATTCAGCTAAATCTGTGGTTATTGCTGTAGCTGGTCAAGTTATTTAGTGTCCGTCAAGCACAGTTTTTGTTCTGGGCTGAAATACAATTCCCAACTTAGCAATTCCCTAAATTAGTGGTTTCTGCTGTATCAGGCCTACTTTAAATCTATCCATAAAAGGGTATATTAGATTCAAGGTGCTGATAGGGTCATCCACAATAACTTCACACGCTACCGTGCATTTCCAAGTCTAATTCTGTCCGTAAACGTATACCTGTAATCCAGCTTCTAAATACTAGGCCTACAATTTATATTCAGCTAAATCTGTCAATACTGCTGTGCCTGTATTAGTGTAATACGGTACCTACATAGATAGCCAGATAGTGTTAGGTGTCTGTAAAAAAAGGCCTGAATTTGAATTCAATACATTGGGCCAAATAATATTTTTCTTATTGTGGTGAACGGTAACAATGAGGAAAACATCTAGTAAGGGACGCGGACACGGACATGGTCGTGGTGGAGTTAGTGGACCCTCTGGTGCTGGGAGAGGACGTGGCCGTTCTGCCACAGCCACATGTCCTAGTGTACCAACTAGCTCAGGTCCCAGTAGCCGCCAGAATTTACAGTGATATTTGGTGGGGCCCAATGCCATTCTAAGGATGGTAAGGCCTGAGCAGGTACAGGCATTAGTCAATTGGGTGGCCGACAGTGGATCCAGCACGTTCACATTATCTCCCACCCAGTCGTTTGCAGAAAGCGCACAGATGGCGCCTGAAAACCAAGCCCATCAGTCTGTCACATCACCCCCATGCATACCAGGGAAACTGTCTGAGCCTCAAGTTATGCAGCAGTCTCTTATGCTGTTTGAATACTCTGCTGGCAGGGTTTCCCAAGGGCATCCACCTAGCCCTTCCCCAGCGGTGAAAGACATAGAATGCACTGACGCACAACCACTTATGTTTCCTGATGATAAGGACATGGGAATACCACCTCAGCATGTCTCTGATGATGACGAAACACAGGTGCCAACTGCTGCTTCTTTCTGCAGTGTGCATACTGAATAGGAGGTCAGGGAGGAAGACTGGGTGGAAGTTGATGCAGGGGACGATGAGGTCCTAGACCCCACATGGAATGAAGGTCGTGCCACTGACTTTCACAGTTCGGAGGAAGAGGCAGTGGTGAGACGGAGCCAACAGCGTAGCAAAAGAGAAAGCAGTGGGCAAAAGCAGAACACCTGCCGCCAAGAGACTCCGCCTGCTACTGACCGCCGTCATCTGGGACCGAGCACCCCAAAGGCAGCTTCAAGGAGTTCCCTGGCATGGCACTTCTTCAAACAATGTGCTGACGACATGACCCGAGTGGTTTGCATGCTGTGCCATCAGAGCCTGAAGCGAGGCATTAACGTTCTGAACCCTTAGCACAACCTGCATGACCAGGCACCTGCATGCAAAGCATGAACTGCAATGGAGTAAACACCTTAAAAACAAGGAACTCACTCAGGCTCCCCCTGCTACCTCTTCTGCTGCTGCCGCCTCGGCCTCTTCCTCCGCCTCTGGAGGAACGTTGGCACCTGCCGCCCAGCAAACAGGGGATATACCACCAACACCACCACCTCCGTCACCAAGCATCTCAACCATGTCACACGGCAACATTGTTATGCGTTGCACTCGCGTGAGAAAAATCGCGCATGTTTGGTACCCAAACCCGAACTTCTTCATAGAAGTTCGGGCTTGGGATTGATGTTCTGAAGATTGTATTATTTTCCCTTATAACATGGTTATAAGGGAAAATAATAGCATTCTGAATACAGAATGCATAGTAAACCAGCGCTAGAGGGGTTAAAAAAAAATAAACATTTTTTTAACTCACCTTAGTCCACTTGATCGCGAAGCCCGGCATCTCCTTGTGTCTCCTCTGCGCTGAGCGGCTTAACAGGACCTGGGGTGAGCTGCTCCATTAAATACAGGTTAAGGACCTTCAATGACGTCACTCCAGTCATCACATGGTACGTCACATGATCTTTTACCATGGTGATTTACCATGGTAAAAGACCATGTGATGACCGGAGTGACGTCATCGAAGGTCCTTAAGCGATATTTAATGGAGCAGCTCACCCCAGGTCCTGTTCAGCCACTCAGCGCAGAGGAGACACAAGGAGATGCCAGCTTCGCGATCAAGTGGACTAAGGTGAGTTAAATTATTTTTAATTTTTTTTTAACCCCTCTAGCGCTGGTTTACTATGCATTCTGTATTCAGAATGCTATTATTTTCCCTTATAACCATGTTATAAGGGAAAATAATAATGATCGGGTCTCCATCCCGATCGTCTCCTAGCAACCGAGCGTGCAAATCGCACGGCATCCGTACTTGCTTGCGGATGCCATCCGATTTTTACTCACCCCATTCATTTCTATGGGGACTGCGTCACGTCGAAATCGGACAATATAGAGCATGCTGCGATTTCAACTGAACGCACAAGTGATGCGTTAAAAACATCGCTCATGTGCACGGCCCCATAGAAATGAATGGGTCAGGATTTAGTGCGGGTGCCATACATTCGCCGCATGGATCGCACCCGCATGGCCCGTGTGAAAGGGGCCTTAGGGCGATGATGGAAGAGGAGGTGGCCCAGGAGGAGGAGGAGGAGGAGGAGGAAGAGGGGTCATTTTTAGCACTTTCAGGCCAGTCTCTTCGAAGTGACTCAGAGGGAGGTTTTTTGCAACAGCAGAGGCCAGGTACAAATGTGGCCAGACAGGGCCCACTACTGGAGGACGAGGAGGACGGGGATGAGGAGGAGGTGGAGGAGGATGAGGATGAAGCATGTTCACAGCAGGGTGGCACCCAACGCAGCTCGGGCCCATCACTGGTGCGTGGCTGGGGGGAAACGCAGGACGATGACGACAGCTTGTCCTTACCTCTGGGCAGCCTGGCATACATGAGCGACTACATGCTGCAGTGCCTGCGCAACAACAGCAGAGTTGCCCACATTTTAACGTGTGTGGACTACTGGGTTGCCACCCTGCTGGATCCACGGTACAAAGACAATGTGCCCACCTTACTTCCTGCACTGGAGCGTGCTAGGAAGATGCACGAGTACAAGCGCACGTTGGTAGACGCGCTACTGAGAGCATTCCCAAATGTCACAGGGGAACAAGTGGAAGCCCAAGGCGAAGGCAGAGGAGGAGCAAGAGGTCGCCAACGCAGCTGTGTCACGGCCAGCTCCTCTGAGGGCAGGGTTTGCATGGCAGAGATGTGGAAAAGTTTTGTCAACACGCCACAGCTAACTGCAACACCACCTGATACGGAACGTGTTAATAGGAGGCAACATTTCACTAACATGGTGGAACAGTACATGTGCACACCCCTCCACGTACTGACTGATGGTTCGGCCCCATTCAACTTCTAGGTCTCCAAATTGTCCACGTGGCCAGAGCTAGCCTTTTATGCCTTGGAAGTCCTGGCCTGCCCGGCGGCCAGCGTTTTGTCTGAACGTGTATTCAGCACGGCAGGGGGCGTCATTACAGACAAACGCAGCCGCCTGTCTACAGCCAATGTGGACAAGCTGACGTTCATAAAAATGAACCAGGCATGGATCCCACAGGACCTGTCCATCCTTTGTGCAGATTAGACATTAACTACCTCCCCTTAACCATATATTATTGTACTCCAGGGCACTTTCATTCAATCCTATTTTTATTTTCATTTTACCATTATATTGCGGGGCAACCCAAAGTTGAATGAACCTCTCCTCTGTCTGTGTGCCGGGGCCTAAATATCTGACAATGGACTGTTCCAGTGTTGGGTGACATGAAGCCTGATTCTCTGCTATAGGGTAAAAACGTTTAAAAATTCGGATTAAATCCCAATTTGGGAGGCTCACCTTGCAGAGTTGCGCAATTATAGGCACAACGCTATTGTAGACATGTGGGAGATGATTTAATCCCCATATGAAGGTTGGTATGCAGCCACGGATGTAGATGTCCTCAGATAAGCGTGCCTAGGCCCACACGGAGGATTAAAATTACAGGAAAAAAAGGAACATCCCTCGGCGCAAGGAACCAACCAGAGGTAGACGGTGAATCTTCAAGAGTTTTATTGCAATCACACCGATTCTCTGCTGACATGAAGCCAGATTCTCTGTTACGGGACCGCTCTCCTCTGCCTGGGTGCCTGGGCCTAAATATCTGACTATGGACTGTTCCAGTGTTGGGTGACGTGAAGCATGATTCTCTGCTATGACATGAAGACTGATTCTCTGCTGACATAAAGCCTGAATCTCTGTTATGGGACCTCTCTCCTCTGCCTGGGTGCCGGGGCCTAAATATCTGACAATGGACTGTTCCAGTGTTGGGTGACGTGAAGCCTGATTCTCTGCTATGACATGAAGACTGATTCTCTGCTGACATGAAGCCTGAATCTCTGTTATGGGACCTCTCTCCTCTGCCTGGGTGCCGGGGCCTAAATATATGACAATGGACTGTTCCAGTGGTGGGTGACGTGAAGCCTGATTCTCTGCTATGACATGAAGACTGATTCTCTGCTGACATGAAGCCTGAATCTCTGTTATGGGATCTCTCTCCTCTGCCTGGGTGCCGGGGCCTAAATATATGACAATGGACTGTTTCAGTGGTGGGTGATGTGAAGCCTGATTGTCTGCTATGACATGAAGACTGATTCTCTGCTGACATGAAGCCTGAATCTCTGTTATGGGACCTCTCTCCTCTGTCTGGGTGCCGGGGCCTAAATATATGGCAATGGACTGTTCCAGTGTTGGGTGACGTGAAGCCTGATTCTCTGCTATGACATGGAGACTGATTCTCTGCTGACATGAAGCCATATCCTCTGCTATGGGACGTCTCTCCAATTGATATTGGTTAATTTTTATTTATTTTATTTTTATTTTTTTTCATTTCCCTATCCACATTCGTTTGCAGGGGATTTAACCACATTTTGCTGCCTTTTGCAGCCCTCTAGCCCTTTCCTGGGCTGTTTTACAGACTTTTTAGTGCCGAAAAGTTCGGGTCCCTATTGACTTCAATAGGGTTCGGGTTCGGGACGAAGTTCGGGTCGGGTTCGGATCCTGAACCCGAACATTTCCGGGAAGTTTGGCCGAACTTCTCGAACCCGAACATCCAGGTGTTCGCTCAACTCTAATATCAGACCCAATTGACATTAAGAGGGGGGTAAGACAAGGGTGTCTATTATCCCCGCTTTTTTTCCGCTATTGTAATGGAACCTCTTGCTGCCCTGATAAGACAGAATAAGAATAAAGTGGGTTTTAAATTTGGTCAGCACGAGGAAAAATTTATTTGTATACGGACGACTTGATGTTGTTTGTAGGGTCTCACGACTCCTTGCTTTGAGTAATTGTGACCTTTGAGAGTTACGGGAAGGTGGCTGGCCTGTCCATTAACTGGAACAAATCAGCCTGTATTCCGTTAGACCCAATTGGGAATTTTATCCCTGGTCGCTTGAAGATTCTATAAGAGGGAGAGAGTTTGCAGGACTAAAACTAAACTTAGTCCCTACAATAGCGAAAAAATAAGAAACAAAACACAGATCTGGAAAAAATTACCCCATGTCTGGTAGAATATCGTTGCTTTGGATGTATCTACTTCCAATGATAAACCATATTTTATGGAATTCCCCAATTGAAATCCCTAAAAAATACTATAAGATAATACAGAGTCTCTTGAGTGATTTAATTTGGGGGGAGTAGAAGGCCAAGAATGTGATTACAATTATTACAGATGCCAGTGGGAGAAGGTGGCCTGGCAATTCCTAATTTACAAGCATATGCTTTGGCAGGACAGTTAAAAAATTGTTTGGACTGGAGTAAATCCCAACATTATAATTCAGTTTTAAGCTGCCTATATAAAAATGTTACCTCAACTGGAATATGGCAGATACTAGAAGCTGGTATACACCTGTATCCCCAGTTTAATAAGTCTCCTACTATGAAAATCATGTATAAAACATGTCAAACTATTAGACAATTATGAGAAAAGATAGATAACTACGACAAAACGTTGCTTTGGGGAAACTATTATTTAAAAGAGCTATTAGTTATTGGTAAGAGGTTCTGGCAGATACACGTAATCAGCACTCTTGGCCAGATATGAGGAAATGGAGAAATAATGGGGTTTGAAGACATACAAAAATAGTCTTGTAGATAAAGATTGGCTCCATTATTCTCAACTTAGGGTGGCTCTTAAAAGAATAGCTACCTTACGCCCTTCAACAGTCAAGGTAATTTCAAAAATGATTAACGGTAGGAGAAGAATATCAAATATTTATAATATCGTGTCCAAAAAAATGAGGGAAAAACAAGGCGTGGAGTTTAATATGGGAAAATGGGATGGGAGAGTGGAACAGATAAATTCTGAAGGGTTGTGGAATGGGAGAGTGGAATAGATTAATTCAGAAGGGTGGTGTAAAATATTTCAAGTAATAATCAAGACAACACTTTCTTTATGGTACATCGTCTATACTACACCCCTGCCAAACTTATGAAATATTATAAGAATAAGGTATTTAGATGTCTAAAATATGGTTAAATTGGAGTTGAAGATGTGCACTTAATGTGGGAGTGCCAATCTCTCAAAAAAAATCTGGAACACAGAACTATATTAAGATACTTCATAAAGTAGACATCCCTCAAACTTTTAGGGCATGTGTGCTGGGTTTGGTGGAGGATATAGGGGATTCCGGGAAATGATTAATAATAACTGAACTTTTATTTCAGGCTAGGAGATGTATTGTAAGAAAATGGACAGAGAAAACTTGTTGGCTTGCGAGAGACTACATATAACTACAAATGCTAAAAGGTGGAGGTTTGAGAGTATTTAGGCAGAATGGTTAAAAAATTGATCAAGATGGGAATTGGATTGGGGTGTGAGGGGAGAGGATAGGGATAGGGAGAGATGAGAAAGTTTCCCTTTTCTTTTTTTTCTTTTTTTTTTGGGGGGGGGTGGTGGGAGGAAAATTATAAACTGTGATGTAGATTTGGTGATATACAATTCTGCAAAGATAGATGTAATAATTTTATATGTCGTTATTACATGCATGTTCTTTTTGTATTGAAAAACAAATTATATAAATCAAAAGAGGAGCCATTTTATTAATAATAAAGAGGAGAACATTACACTACTAATAAAGAGGGGGCCATTATATTAATAATAAAGAGGAGGACAATATATTAATAATAAAGAGGAGGCAATTATATTGCCCTCTTACGGACACAAGGCGTACCTGTACGCCCTGATGTCCAAGTCCTTAAGGACACAGGGCTTACAGTTACGCCCTTTGTATTTCCGTTTACCGCCTAAAATCATTCAGCAGGCACTCTGTGACAATACCGAGGAGGGGTCCTATGACCCCCCTGTATCAGTGATCGCAGCAAACCGCAGGATAACCCAATAACCTGGAATAGGATGGTGTGATAATACACCACCAATTACCATCCTTAGATCCTGAGAGGTGGCAATGACATCACCTCTCAGGATCGCTTCCTATTGGCTGGACCGGCGGCGGTTAACTTCCCCCAGCTCTGCTCTCCTCCTCCACACTGCTTCCGTGGAGAGAGGAGAGAAGATCCTGTCATCCATCAGTGAGCCCAGCACACCCATCACCTCCACAAGAGCCACCAAAGTTCGCAGGGACAGATTTTAGGGAAAGATTAGATTAGGCAGGAAGACTTTAGGGAAAAAAAAATTGTATTTTTGGGCTTCACCCTGATCGGGTGTCTGGGGTCCACAGCACACTCATCTGTGTGACCCTAGACCCCCCAGAGGTGCTGCAGTTGGCCCCCCTGCTCCCCCACACATTTTTTTGGGAGCAAGAGCATTTTTTTATTATTTTTTGTGTGTGCGCTTACTGTGTCCGGCACTCTTAGCGTCCGGCCACTGTTAGCGCATCACTCAGCCCACCGATGTTCAGCTTTGGACCACTAATCAGCTAGTTTGAATCTTTTTTTTTTCACATTTTTGAGGCTTTCATTTTTTTCTGGCCGAGGAGGCATATGTCCTGCTGGCCTCCGACTCTAAGAGCCTCAATGAGGACGAGGATGACCCCACTTTCATCTTCTCATCCATGTCCTCCTCATCATATAGTATTGATGATGAGCCCCCAAGGCTGCAGAGACACCACCATGCAGAGCAAGGGGACCCCCATGCCAGGGACCCTGTGGCCCACCATATAAGTCCACCTGAGCCCCCTACCGGTGAACTTGTCCGGTGTACCCCAGAGGATTCTGAGCCTGTGATTCCTGACTTTGTTGGCCAACCAGGAATCCAGATTCCCACAGTGGGTATGACTTTTTTCAGTGACCACTTTGTGAATCTGATGGTGGAGCAAACGAAATTGTTCGCCCAACAGTTCATTGCTCAACATCCGGGCTCCTTTTTGGCTAGGTCCGGTGGCTGGACTCCGGTCAGTGCAGCCGAGATGAGGAAGTTTTGGGGCCTTATGCTGCAGTGTCAGGCAGTACTGGAGTGGGGACGTCCTCTACCAGACTCCACTCTACTGTATGGCCATGACACGTTCCCGTTTTGAGGCCATTCCGAAATGCCTGAAATATGCAGATAACGTCCTCTCGAGGTGATCCTGCCTATGACCGCCTGTACAAAATCAGGCCGGTCATCGATCACTTCGGGGCCTTTGTACCTGGAAGGGAGGTCGCTGTTGAGGAGTCTCTCATTGCTTTCAAGAAGAGACTAATTTTCTGCCAGTATGTTCCCTCTAAGCGGGCGAGGTATGGCGTGAAGCTGTACAAACTTTGTGAGAGTACCTCAGGGTACACTTACAAGTTTTGTGAGTACGAGCGGCGAGATTCCCGTATTGAACCCCCAGAATGTACCCCCAATCTGGGTGTTAGTGGGAAACTTGTGCAGGACCTTATGCACCCACTGCTAGATAAGGGTTACCACCTGTACGTGGATAAGTTTTATCCTAGTATCCCCTTGTTCCAGTCCCTCGCCGTCAGATCCACTTCCACTGGTGGGACCATGAGGAAAAATCAACACTGCCTACCTACCGACCCCCTCCAGGTACCTGTCCTCAAGGGGTGATACCCATGCCCTTACCATTGGAAACCTGCTGCTGGTCAGACATAAGGACAAGAGGGATGTCCTTGTACTGTCCACAATTCACGGTAACGGCATCACCCCTGTCCCTGTGCGAGCTACAGCGGCAACGGTCCTCAAGCCCAATTGTATTGTGGACTACAATCGGTATATGGGAGGAGTTGATCTCTCTGATAAAGTCCTCAAGCCATATTACGCCATGAGCAAAACCCGGGCATGGTACAAAAAAGTTGCGGTCTACTTGGTACAGATTGGCTTGTACAACTATTTTGTGCTGTCCCAGGGGTGCTGGCAACATAGGGAAATTCCTGCAGTTCTATGAGGCAGTCCCCAAGGCCCTGATCTTTTCTGACCGGGAAAGAGCAAGCTGGAGTACCTCGAGAACTTGAGGCGCCCGGCTCGTCCCTGGCCAACACTTTCCAGGTGTGGTTCCATATACTTGAAAGAAGGGACGGTCCCCAAAAAAGTGCAGAGTGTGTCACAGGAGGGGAATAAGGAAGGACACCACTACTCAGTGTGACACGTGCAACGATCATCGGGGCCTCTGCATGGATGGTTGCTTCAGGGAGTACCACACTTCCATGGAGTTCTAAATTTATAATCCCCTTCCTCAATTTTAATTCTATTTGGCCACAGCCAATTTCCCAGAAAAAAAAAAAAAAAAAAAAAAAATATGGCTCTCATGACCTAACCCCTCAGATGAACACAGTAAAAATATTTAAAATAAAAATGGTGTAAAACATTGCTGGACAGTTTTTTTGACACCATGTCCTATTTGAAGCCCCCCTGATGGACCCCTAGAGTAGAAACTCCATAAAAGTGACTCCATCTAAGAAACTACACCCCTCAAGGTATTAAAAACTGATTTTACAAACTTTGTTAACCCTTTAGGTGCTCCACAAGAGTTATTGGCAAATGGAGATGAAATTTCTGAATTAAAATTTTTTGTAACCTTGCCTCACAAAAATGTTATATAGAGCAACAAATATCATATGTACCCTAAAAATAGTCCCAACAAAACTGCCACCTTAGCCTGTAGTTTCCAAAATCGGGTCACTTTTTTGGAGTTTCTACTCTAGGGGTGCATCAGGGGGGCTTCAAATGGGACATGGTGTAAATAAACCAGTCCAGCAAAATCTGCCTTCCAGAAACCATATGGTGTTCCTTTCCTTCTGCACCCTGCCGTGTGCCCATACAGTAGTTTACAACCATATATGGGGTGTTTCTATAAACTGCAGAATCAGGGCAATAAATATTGTGTTTTGTTTGGCTGTTAACCCTTGCTTTGTTACTGGAAAATTGGATTAAAATGGACAATTTGCCCCAAAAAATAATCTGGAATTTCATCTCCATTTGCCAATAACTCTTGTGGAACACCTAAAGGGTAAACAAAGTTTGTAAAATCAGTTTTGAATACTTCGAGGGAAGTAGTTTCCAAAATGGGGTCATTTTTGGGTGGTTTATATTATGTAAGCCTCACAAAGTGACTTCAGACCTGAACTGGTCCTTAAAAAGTGGGATTTGCTTCTAAACTTCTAAGCCTTGTAACGTCCCCAAAAAATAAAATGTAATTCCCAAAATTATCCAAACATGAAGTAGCCATATGGGGAATTTAAATTAATATCTATTTTTGAAGGTATTACTTTGTATTATAGAAGTAGAGAAATTGGAATTTTTTTGTAAATTTGGTATTTTTTTATTTAAAAAAAGTTGTTTTTTGTACTCCATTTTACCAGTTTCATCAAGTACAATATGTGATAAAAAACTCAGAATTGCCTGGATAAGTAAAAGCGTTTTAAAGTTATTCACACATAAAGTGATCAAATTTGCAAATAATGGCCTGGTCCTTAAGGTGAAAATGAGCATGGTCCTTAAGGAGCTGATATTAGAGAGGAGGGTATTATATTAAAAATAAAGAGGGGGCCATTATATTAATAATAAAGAGGGGGTCATTATATTAATAATAAAGAAGGGTCCATTATATTAATAATAAAGAGGGGGTCATTATAATAAAAATAAACAGGAGGTCATTATATTAATAAAGAGGGGGCCATTATATTTAATAATAAAGGGGGGCCATTATATTATTAATATAGTGGGGTCCATCATATTAACAAAAAATAGGGGGTCATTATAATAATAATACAGAATAATAATAATACAGAGGGGGTAATTCATATTAATTATAATAATACAGAGAGGGGCATTTTAATAATACAGAGGGGGTCATTAATATTAATAATAATACAGAGGGGGCCATTATAATATACAGGGGGAATAATATTATGGGGAATGGGGGACTATCGGTATGTCTTTAGCACAGTATTTGGGATAGCAGCAGGATAACAGTGTTGGGACACCAGGAATGAGAGGATGATAGTAAAGTGAGGAATCTAAATTTTGCAGAGACGATAAGCGGCTGAAAGAAGGTATCAAGGTGGTCTTATCTCTGAATGAATAAGTTGAGGAAAGTCTACATCACAGGACACGTCACTGGATGTAACAGGTATGGTGCTGTATTCTATTGTATATAATAATGTTCTTCCACATATCTGTTTCACGGTAGGTTTGGAGGAGGAGATTGAGAATTTGGCCCACCCTGCCACATCCTGGCCCCAGACTTCAGGTCACACTGTACGTGTTTAGAATTTTGGGGCCTCCCATCCATCTACTACATTATTTGTACTCATAGAGTTATCACTGTGTTATCTGAGGTGTTACATAGGACTGCAGGTGACATCTACTACATTACTTGTACACAGAGAGTTATCACTGTTATCTGTGGTGTTGCATAGGACTGCAAGTGATCTACTACATTATCTGTTAAAAGGAGCGTGCCCACAGGCCCACAATTTTTGGCATGCCCTGGGTGCTGGCAACCCACGCTAAGCCACTGGCTTGGAGTGGTTCTGTGTGGTCTGAGCGACCATAAGGCTGGGTTTAGCCTGAGGTTTGAGGGTGTCCAGCGATGCCTAAGCAAGAGGGTCACACGTACAGAATTGGGAAGACTTCTAGACCACTATTCCCCAAGAGACACTGGTGTGGGAGCAGCTTGGAGGCTGCTGGAGGTTGGGCTGAGAATGGGAAAGCCGCATCTGATCATGGGTGTGAACTGTGTTATGCAAGGTGAGACAGGGATACGTAATTTGTGTAAAAGGTAGTGCCTAGACGGGCAGGTGTTTGTTTCTTTTGCTTTGTTTATGCTGGTGTGCCACAATACAGCACTGTTTGGTCACTAAAACCCTTGTCTGAGGAAGAAATATGTGCTTAAAAAACCCTGAGAGAAAGCTATCCCTCATAATTGGTGGAGGATGCGTGCAAAGTCAACAAAAACAGGTTGCTAAAAAGACTGGTTACTAGTGACAACGGCATGGCAGAAAGAGCAGGTGCTGCCAAATGCTGCTAATTTGGATCCTTATACCGTGTTTGCAAGGAGTTGCTGTGGAGCTTGAAGGGCCAGAAGCCTGTTTGTCCAGTAAAAGCTGCTGCTCTTGCTGTTCTGAACATTTCTGCTGTGTTGCAAGTTGCTGAGATTTAAAGGGCCAGAAGCCCAGTAAAAGAGAGATTAATTAAAGCCTCATGCACACGTCCGTGGAACACGGTGAGGTACCAGCCTGGATTTCTGTTGAGTTCAGTAGCGCACAGCGTCATTCATGCCGCCGCTGCTATACAGTAATAAACTCGTATAGATAATACAAGTGTATTACTGTACAGCAGTGGGCGCACGGAGTTATAGCAACCAATGTCGCTGTGCGCTCCTGTACTCAGCAGGAATCGAGGCCGGTATCTCACGTCCTTGTTCCACGGATGTGTACATTCAGCTTAAAGTTGACTTTTTGTGAAAAGTCTGTTGCTATAGGGTGGATGGAGGATTTCACCGAGCAGCTAATACAGGCCAATATGGAGCATGAAAAGCTCAGTAAGGAGGCTAACCTAAGGCATGTGAAGGGGCAACAAGAGCAAGTAAAGTGGCAACAGGAGCATAAAAAAACTAATGGAGGAGTTGGCCAAAAAAAGATAAGTCCTATCCCAAGGTGTTTCCCACAGTAACAGCTGTGCTGAGGAACTGGGCAGTGACCTCATGAGCATGAACCAAGAGCTGCAGGTTCTCAGGATGCAGGATGTGAAGGAAGACCACCACAGAGATGTCCCGGCAGCACCAACACCTCCCTCGGCATGCCAGACCCATAACTACCGTGGGTATGCGTTCCGGCTGTTGGGTGTGTGTGGAGGAGTGCACGAGGCAGCACGATTTCAAAGGCTGGGCATGGGCGAAAGACTGGTTGTTTGTCCAAGTAGCAATCTGTTCCCGGAAATGTTTTCCTGCAGAGAAGATCTGGGATGCTCCAGTGCTGGAGGTGCCATGACTGGGGACACATGGCGGCCCGTTGCTCTCTGACTGCATTGCCCAGGGAGTGTGATGCTACACGGCAACAGTTGCTGTATGTGGGTTGTGTTTGTGCGGCTTTAGTGGGACAAGAGACTGAGCCACAGTTATGTCCTCTGGTGGTGAAGGACTAAGCCGTCAAGGCTTTTGTGGACTCTTGGTACCGTGGTGCGTTCCAGTTTGGCAGCTGGGGACCATGTGATGGACATGGACAGGGATAGCAAGGACTATCCTGTGGTTATAGAGGGTGAAACTCCAGTGAGAACTGGAACTTATGAACTCGGTGTTAAAAATACGCTCATGGCTGAGGGAGTGCTCGGCCGTAATTTCCCATTGTTCTGGAAGCACTCCTGCAGAACCTGAACCTATCCCTTTAAATGAGAGTGTGACATACGTTGAACACAGTGGTGTTAGTGAAATGATGATTGGAAACAATGGTGCACATGAGGTGCAAAGTGAATATGAAAAGGAAGTTGAAGTGCATAATGAAAGAATGATGATGATGATGATGATGATATGCCTTTTCCATTGCAGGTTGTGATCAGAGGAGAAGCACCCCCTGGGGAAAAAATGATAAAGGATACAGAAGTGTTGATGACTGTTGAGGAAACGCAGCTGGGGGGAACTCAATGTGTAAAATGGGATTAGCTCATTGGTGCCCCTAGAGGTCAAGAATAATAATGACACGAGCGGTAAATGTGACGTATATGCTGTGACCGATAGCAACTCAGAGAGTGAAGCTACCATGTCAAGGTCATGTGAAACTAAGGTGGTTACTAGTAGTGACCAGAGGACATTTATACCAGACGAGAGATAAGTAGGGATACGTCAGCCTAGTGTCTGAGACCCATGCCCAGGCAATGATAGATTACCTGACATGTCAGTACAGCTGGAATCAGGAGGATGATTTCTCTCTCTCTCCACATGGTGCCTAGGTATGATAGAGAAGGGACTAGCTGTCTTCACAGAGCAACCGAGGAAGGCTTCAGAAGGATCAAAGGAGGAGACTCAGAAAGAGATGAGTGAACTGAATGGTCTACTGCCTGAGAGAAAAGTAAAAACTCCAGAAAAACACAAAGGACTACAGTAGACTTCAACAAAGGATTTGAAGAGTCCCTGAGTGGAACTCCCACAGGGTTGCCAAAAGAAAATGTGGGTACTCCTGTGTCTGCCAATGTTCAAGAGAAGGAGAAAAAGGCTATCTCTCAGGCAGGGGCCCTTGATGAAGCGCCTGAGGAGCAAAGTAAAGGTGAAGGACTTGAAAAACACCTTCGAGCAGAATTGGAAGATATTATAAGCTCAAAGGATGACGTTAAGAAGAACGTCCATGAGTTGGAAAAGTCTAAGTGTACTCTCGAGCAGCAGGTGGAAGAAATGAGGACTCAGCCTGAAGAGTTAGAGTCAAGACATTTTTGAGATGACATGTTTGCTCAATCAAAAGAAAATGAGAAACCTGAAGGGGAGAGTCCTCTGAAAGATGCCAAGTCCAAGCCAGAGCCTGTTAAGAATGAGTCTGGAGATGGTGGCTCTGCGGTGCCGGCCGAGGCAGAGAAGATGGAAGATGTCTCTACTGAACAAGTTGATGGGGCTGATAGGGCTGTGGAAGCCAAAAGACTCATGGTAGAGTGTAGCCCAGGCCTAAAAGATGTTCCGTCTGCCTACAAGCCCTTCCAAGTAGTCAGCAGCTTGCTGGGGAAGAAATACGAGGAGACAGACAACCAGCCTGCAGATGCTGTCTACTACGATGGGAAGGCTCTTCTAGAGCTACAAAGTTTGTAAGGCTACTTTCACACTACCGTTTTTGGGTCCGCCTGTGAGATCCGTTTCAAGGCTCTCACAAGCGGCCCCAAAAGGATCAGTTTAGCCCAAATGCATTCTGAATGGATAAGGATCCGTTTAGAATGCATCAGTTTGGCTCCATTCCGCCTCCATTCCGCTCTGGAGGCGGACACCAAAATGCTGTTTGCAGCGTTTTGGTGTCCGCCTAGCAATGCGGAGCCAAACAGATCCGTCCTGACTTACAATGTAAGTCAATGGGGACGGATCAGTTTACATTGAAACAATATAGGTGCAATTGTAAATGGATCCGTCCCCCATTGACTTTCAATGTAAATTCAGGACGGATCGTTTGACTTACACTTAGACTCTTAGACTTAGACTTTTTTTTTGACCGAGTTATGCAGACGGTTCCGTACTGAACGGATACCATCGTTTACATTATAGGTGCAGATCCGTCTGTGCAGATACCAGACGGATCCGCACCTAAACACAGGTGTGAAAGTAGCCTAAAAAAGACACATTAGATTTCTAAATTTTTCCATCAACCTCCCCATCCTGGTGTCCCCACAGTGTCATCCTGCTGCCACTCCCAATACTGTGCCCACTGTGCTCCCCAATGTCCCAGGTACTATACTGCTGAAAAAATAGTGACCCTAATAGACATAATTGGGGTCATTTATCAAACTGTAAAGTAGAACTGGAATTCCAAAAGAGCTGTCAAATATGAAAGGTGGAATCTGATTGGTTGCTATGGGCAACTAAGCCAGTTCTGCTTTACACAAGTTTGACAAATGTCCCTATAGTGTCTACAGCAGCTAAAATGTCCCCTAGAGTACCCCCAATAATAACAACCTATATTGTGCTCCAGGTAATAATCCTGTATAGTGTCCCCAGAAATAATAGAATGGCCCCTACAATGCCTCCCCAATAGCAATGTCCCCCACACAGTAGTGTCCCCCCACACTGCACCCACACAGTAGTGTCCCCCACACTGCCCCCACACAGTACTGTCCCCTACACTGCCCCCCACACAGTAGTGTCATACACACTGCCCACCACACAGTAGTGTCCCACACACTGCCCACCACACAGTAGTGTACCACACACTGCCCCCCACACAGTAGTGTCCCACACACTGCCCCCCACACAGTAGTTTCCCCTACAGTGCCCCCCACACTGTAGTGTCCCCCACACTGCCCCCACACTGCCCCCACACAGTAGTGTCTCCTACAGTGCCCCCCACACTGTAGTGTCCCCTACAGTGCCCCCCACACTGTCCCCACACAGTTGTGCCCCCCACACAGTAGTGTCCCCCACGCTGCCTCCACACAGTAGTGTCACCCACACTGCCCCCACACAGTAGTGTCACTCACACTGCCCCCCACACAGTAGTGTCCCCCAAACTGCCCCCCACACAGTAGTGTCGCACAAACTGCCCCCCCACACTGTAGTGTCCCCCACACTGCCCCCACACAGTAGTGTCCCCTACAGTGCCCCCCACACTGTAGTGTTCCCTACAGTGCCCCCACACTGCCCCCACACAGTTGTGCCCCCCACACAATAGTGTCCCCCACAGAATAGTGTCCCCCACGCTGCCTCCACACAGTAGTGTCACCCACACTGCCCCCACACAGTAGTGTCACTCACACTGCCCCCCACACAGTAGTGTCACTCACATTGCCCATATAGTAATTTTCCCCGCACATAGTAATCTTTCCCATAATAATTTGCCCCCACACAGTATCCCACCATATTCCTCCCCCACGTCCTTCTGAGTGCACCCCCATCATATCCCCCAAAGTTGGCACATAAATCAGAAAAAAAAACTAAAAGCTAAATACTTACCTGCGCTTGCTCGCAGAGTCCCTACACTCTGCTGCTGAGTCCTAGCACAGGCGTGCATGATGACGTCATTACGCGCGCCTGAACCGGGATTTCACTATCACCTATGGCGGTGATCGGTGGCGGGGCAGAGAACTATGCGTTCCACTCCCTGCCCCGCTGAAGTATGTGGGTGTCAGCACTTCAGCAATGAGCGCTTTCATCTGTATTGATGGAAGCGCTCATTGCTTCTGGGCCTGCTGGCACCCCCATGAGAGTCGGCACCTGGGGCAGACTGCCCCCCCCACCCACACTGCCCCCCATACAGTAGTGTCCCCCACATTGCTCATATAGTAATTTCCCCCCCACATAATATTAGTAATTGTAACGGACCGTTTCAGCAGACAAGGGGTTAAAATCCGTTTAGGCGATATGCCCCTTTCTGAGAGACAGGCACAGCTACTGCAGAACACCAACCTCCCAAACTGGATACAAAATAGCACTCCAAACTGGAACCTCGCGAATAGCTGCCGGCAGATGAACAGGAAAAGCGTACAGTCAGCTTACACTCCTGGCAATCAGTCTCCAACAGCAAACAGGGAATCCCCCCAATAACGAGACAAGGCCCCGTGTTGAGGGTCAAGCAGTGCTCTCCCGTGCTGGCACACCCAGCCTGGTTTTTATTACAGTTGTTGCAAATACAGGTCCGCCCACAGGGTTTTGAAATGCAACCAATCAGTATATTACAACACATACAATGTAAATACAGCAACCAATCGTTCACGCCCCCAGAGGACCAGAAGGGAGACTGTGACACAGGACAGATACAACATATCCCCACAATGCATCATGGTTTCCTCCTCTCTGTCCCGGAGACAACCGAAGGCAATCCAATTATCTCTCAGGACAAAGGGAGATCACCAATACACATGTGGAGACAACAGGACAGACATCACCATTTAAACACACAATGGCACACCCCCACAGCAAACACAGACATTTAACATATCCCCAGATAGCTCAAGTCTGAGTGCATATTATTAGGTGAATGGCACTCAGAATACACAAATACAATAATATTAGCTATCTGGGTACCCTCACATAACATAAAATTTAACCAAACGCATAATAACATAAAATACAATTCCACAGACAGATTTAAGCTGTGCGGCCGGTCTGTCTTCTCCTTTAAAGTTACTATGGGCCATAATCCTGAGGCAAGAGGCTTTTAAACAGCCCCCTCCAAAACCCAGTGGCGAGGTTGGTTTCGCCACAGTAATCCTTCCCATAATAATTTGCCCCCACACAGCATCCCACCATATTTCTCCCCCATGTCCTCCTGAGTGCACCCCCATCATGTCCCCCAAAGTTGGCACATAAAAGAAAAAAATTTGCCCCCACACAGTATCCCACCATATTTTCCCCCCACATGTCCTCCTCTGTGCAACCCGGCCCCTCATGTCCCCCAAAGTCGGCACATAAAAGAAAAAAAAAACAAGAAAAAAACAAAACTAAAAGCTAAATACTTACCTGCGCTTGCTCGCAGAGTCCGGGCACTGTGCTGCTGAGTCTCAGCACAGGCGCACGTGATGACGTCATCACACGCGCCTGCGCCGGGATTTCACTACCACCTATGGCGGTGATTGCGGCGGGGCAGAGAACTATGCGCTCCGCTTCCTGCCCCGCCGCAGTATGTGAGTGTCAGAGCTTCAGTAATGAGCGCTTCTATCTGTATTGATGGAAGCGCTCATTGCTTTTGGGCCTGCGGGCACCCCCATGAGAGTCGGCACCCGGGGTGGAACGCCTCCACCCCCCACTGGGCATTCCACTGGTCGTGACAAACCAAGCCTTGTTGGCCTGGGTATGACAAAACAAAGGGAAAACTGCAGGTAAGGTGAATGCCCTCTCACAGACATCCTGTGGTTGTGCAGGTGTTCATCCCCACGGGTTTGAACAGAGAGGTGGGTATGTGAGGCAGTGATAGGCCTCATGGTTCTTAGGGTAGATATATGGCAGGATTTGCTGTGTCTTCCCCACAATCACCAGGCTTGACAGTAAGACCAGATGCAGTAATCACCTGGGGATGAATTAATTCTCAGAGTGAGAGGGGGTGGTGGGAGCCTGGAGTGGTTATATGTGGTCTGAGCCGGGAGAGCTGAAGAGGGTTGCATTGTCAGTGTTGGGAAGACTTCTAGACCACTATCCCCCAAGAGACACTGGTGAGTGAGCAGCCTGGAGGCTGCTGGAGGTTGGGCTGGGAAAGCCACATCTTTTTTTTTCTTTTCAATTATCTTTTTATTGAAATTTTTTTTTTTTCAAAATGGTAAAGTAGTAATCACTGTACGTACATTGTAAATACAATATAGAGAGAATAGACAGCCATTATCATTACAACAATGTACAGCATGGAGACAAAAATTCAGGTCATTACAAACTGATCAGGATGAGGGGGGGTAAACCGTAAAACAATGTTGTTGACGGAGGAGAATTGGGCTAGTAACTCTGGTGATATGTGCTTGTTTTCCCGTCGGAGGAGAGGGTGGAGAGGGGTAGGGGAAGGTGGAGAGGGAGAGGGGAGAGGGGGGGGGGGAGGGGGGGGAAGGACCTCTAGCGTGTGAAGATGAATGAGAATACCCAGGATGAGATTAGTTTGATTCGGATAGAAGTCGTATAGTTGAGGTAGAAGATCGGTATTTGACCCAACCGTCCCAAATTTTAAGAAACCTGTCATGAGTCAATTCCCAGGCTGATAACTCTTCCATGTGATAAATGTGATTAACTTTGTGAAGCCATTGCGTGAGGGTGGGGGAACTTGGCTGATTCCAGTGTTGAGGAATTAATGATTTAGCTGCAGCGGTAAGGTGTTGAAAGAGAATTCTTTTCTCAGGTGGGATAATATCTAAACGGATATTGAGAAAAATAGAAGTTAGAGTTGGATCTTGTGTAAGGGTGCAGATTTCTTTGATTGAACTGAGTACCTGGGTCCAATATGGAACGATCACTGGGCATTCCCGCCACATGTGGATATATGTGCCCCTTGAACATTTGCATTTCCAGCAGGTGTCTGAGTTCAAACAGGTCATCTGTTTTAGTCTCACTGGTGTACGATACCATCTGGTTACAATTTTATACGAATTCTCTTGAAGTCGAATACACCTAGAGATACCATGAGATTTAAGGTAAATTTGTTTGGTATCTGCAGTAGACCAAGTGGTGTCAAGATCTTCCTCCCAAAATTTTAGTAATTTTCAAAATTCACTAATGTTCGGATGTTTTACTTGCTGTAAAATATTATAAATCTGGGAGAGTAAATGTTTAGGAGGAGTGGCAGAGGATGCTAATTTTTCGAATTGAGTTAGCTCTCTAGGGTTAGTGGTCTGGGAAAGGTATGGTTTTACTAGCGAGTGTATGTGGGCTTTATGTATTGAGTGAATCGGGATGAGGCTCAGTGGGTCTTCCACTCGTTCTTGGTCTAGAAAAGAGTACAGGGTGATGGAGTTGATGTCTTTAAGCTTGAGGCCTGTATCTTTGTATCTCTCTTGATATAAATCTGAGATGTCTGTTAATGTCATTAGGGGGGATAGGGCGGGGCTTAAAGCGTCCATATACTGATGCCATAAAGAAAGAGAGGATTGTGTAATAGCGTTTGATGTGAGTTGGGAGATGGGCTTGTCTTTTTTCCTCCAGAGCAATGATCTGAGGGGAGAAATAGCTGATAGATTTTCAAGTGGGAGCCAGAGTTTAGTTTTATCTGATCTTATCCATTGTACTATTCTGGCAATGTGGGTGCCTTCGTAGTATAATCTAAAGTCAGGAACCGCCATGCCTCCTCTTGATTTGTGTTGGGTTAGCAGGTTCCATTTTAGTCTAGGTTTTTTGTCATCCCAGAGATATTTGCTTATAATTTTACGTAGATTATTAAAAAAGGATACTGGGAGTGGGATTGGGAGAGTTTGGAACAAGTAAGTTAATTTGGGAAGGAGTATTGCTTTAATTAGGTTCTTGCGACCCATCCAAGACAGAAAGGGTAAGGACCACGAGGATAATATCTGTCTAAAATTGTTTGGGATTTGAGCATAATTGAGAGAGAAAAGATCCCTCCAGTTGGAGCTAATTTTTATACCCAGATATGTAATATGTGATTTAGGCCAATGGAAGGGGTGTCTAGAGCGTAAAGTATCTGTGTCTTCTTTGCTAATGTTAAGCCCGAGTGCCTCTGACTTGGAGGTATTTATTTTAAAATTTGAAAACTTGCCATACTCATCTAATATATTTTGTAATGCGGGTAAAGCAGAAAAAGGGTTCGACAATGTCAACAAGATATCATCCGCATACGCGGCTGTGGTGTGTACATAACTACCATCATTGAAACCTTTGATGTCAGGATGTAATCTAATGGAGGCTAATAGTGGTTCAAGCGACAGTATAAAAAGGATTGGCGAAAGTGGGCAGCCTTGCCTCGTCCCGTTGTATATATGAAAAGGCGCCGAGAGGTTCTGGTTAATGCGTAATCTAGCAGTGGGGGAATCGTACATCAGGAGTATGGCATCCACGAACTCCTGTGGTAGTCCAAAGTGCAGGAGTACCTGTTCCATATAGATCCAGTCCACCCTGTCGAACGCCTTTTCAGCGTCTGTTCCTAGTAAAACCAAGGGAGTTTTCTTATTGTTGGCTAATTGTAAAATGGAGAGGATTCTCAGAGTGTTGTCCTTCCCCTCCCTTCCGGACACGAACCCCACCTGCTCTGGGGAGATCAAAGAAGGGATTAAAGGTTTGAGTCTGTTGGCCAACAAGCTAGCATACAACTTCAGATCTGTATTTAATAAAGATATTGGCCTATAACTTCCACACTGGGTGGGATCCTTCCCCTCTTTATGGATTAGAGTGATGTAAGCTTCCAGAGCTTGTTTTGGCATGTTCAAGCCCGAGAGGTAGGCGTTGAACGTATCCGTCAGGCGAGGGAGAAGTACGTCCGAGAAGGAACTATAATAAGAACAGGGGAGGCCATCTGGTCCAGGCGCTTTTTGTTTAGGGCACTTTTCGCAGAATGGACTGGATTTCAATTTGAGTGAAGGGTTTTATCAGGTCTGCATGAGTGTTAGGGTCTAGCTTGGGAAGGGAGGCACGGGAAAGGAAGTTTGATATCGCTGCCAGAGAATTTTGCTCATTCATTTGCTTCCCTGGGGGGCGTAATTGGTATAGTGAGGAGTAAAAGTTGATAAACTCTCTCTCAATTTTCTCAGGGTCATTAGTGATATCACCCCTGTTGTCTCTGATTTCTCTTATAAAGGTGCGTGCTTTCTTCCTTTTTATAAGAGACATCATTAATTTAGATGCTCTATCTCCGTGAGCATAGAATGAATGTTTGACGGACATGTAAAGTTTGGCTGAGTTTTTGTTCAGAAGGTCTCTAAGCTGTAATCTGAGATCTGTAAGTTTTTGGAGAAGTGGCGCAATAAGAGATTGTTTATGGAGCTTTTCCAAACTTGAGATCTCCGACTGTAGGGATTTAATTTTTTGTTCCCTCTGTCTTTTACAGTACGTGCCAATTGAGATGAATTCACCTCTAATGGTCGCTTTGTGTGCCTCCCATATTACCGGCAAAGAGACCTCTGAATTATTGTTTATCATAAAGTATGAGTTGAGACGGTCCGCAATTCTTTTATGGAGATCCGGAGAGGTGAGGAGAGTTTCATTAAGTCTCCATGGTGGTCGTGTGCTCGGTCTATCAGACATTGTTATATGAATACTTAATGGTGAGTGATCTGAGTGAATTCCCGAGCCTATAGTAGATGATTGCACTATATTGAGGGAAGACTGTTGAAGAAAGAAGTAGTCTATCCTATGGTAAGTGTTATGTGGTGTTGAGTACAGCGTGTAATCTCTCGCCGAAGGATGGAGAAAGCGCCACACATCAGTCAAGGAAAGTATCTGCAGTGATTTTTTAATGTGTCTGAGTGCCTTGTAAGAAAGAGAGGAGCGTCTAGAGGACGTATCGAGGAGAGGATCAAGTGCAACGTTGAGATCGCCACCATCTATTAGAATTCCTTTTGACATACTATGTATCAGTGTCATGTTGTCTCTTATCCATTGTGGTTGATGTGTATTAGGGGCGTAGAGATTCGCTAATGTAACTCGTTTACCATTTAGCAAACCAATGAGTACGAGCAGTCTACCCTCATTGTCCTTATACGTGCTCTCTAATTCAAATGTGGTGTGTTTGGAAAAAGCGATGGCTACCCCACTCGAATTCTTTGTAAGGGTATGTGAGTGATACCACTGGTTATAAAAATGATTTTGAAAAGAGGGGGACTTTGCTGCGAGGAAGTGGGTTTCCTGTAAGAATAGGATATCAGCTCGGGATTTTTTCATAGTTTGGAGGAGTTGGCTGCGCTTTATCGGGGAATTTAGGCCTCTAACATTATACGAGGTTAAGTGTACGGTGGCCATGGAGGAGGATGATGGGATATTCGAAGGTCGAAGTCATGCCTGGGGGTTGTAATGTATAAAGGCAAGAGGTCCGGGAGTTGTAAGTCAGAGGGAGGTTGAGAGGAGGTGGAGGTCAAACATTGGGGATTTGACTGTGAAAACCACAGACGTAACAAATTAGAAAGAGTATACATTAGAAAGTGAGAATAAAATAGAACATGTGTATGCATCATCATGACGATACTATAGCCGTGAGGGCTCTATCGTATAAAACATTGTTTTGACTATAACAAGAGGGCTTTGTGGTCAGGGATATCTATCTGACCATAAGAAATAACCGATCTGAACCTCTAGGTGTGTGGGATAGTAGCAGGGGGCGAGAGAGAGGCCAAGACAAACCCCCGATGAGCACAGAAATGCTGAATAAGCAGGATAATGGGTTTCCAAGGGTGTGATGTCATGGTTCTCTCTCCCAGCCCCTATGAGTAAAGTGGCACACAGCCAGAGGTGGATCGAACAAAGAAGGAAGCTACCTTAAACTGAAATTGCGAACAAAAGAACTACTGAACATATTCAGATGTGCACCGACGAGGTCAGTGAACCAATATCACCTATGATAGGACAGTTCTTAGGTGGGATCAATATCCAGTCGTCTTGGAGTCAGTTTCCCTTGTCTTTTCCTGCTGCGGCTCTTCCTATCTGCTCCGGTCGTCTCCCACGGCGTGGGTGGTGGAATTGTCGGCAATCCAGTGAGGTCTGATATTGGAGACCAGTCCGGAATGTCTATATCAGATATTTGAAGCGATGATAAGATTTCTGCCAACTCGGAATGATCTCTCAGGATGTATATTTTCCCCTCAACTGTAAAGGAGAGGCCAAACGGAAATAACCATCTGTAAGGAATGTCTCTGCGACGCAGGGCTTCTGTTAAAGGGCGGAGCATATTCCTCTTGGAAAGTGTGACCCTTGCTAGGTCTTGATAAATTGATATCTCAGATCCTTCGAATTTGACCATAGGTTTGGTGCGGGCGAATTTTAGAATGTCGTCTCTCACTCTGGAATTGAAAAGGCGGCAAATTACGTCTCTTGGTGGATCCGACCCTTGTGGTTTAGCACGTAACGCCCTATGTGCTCTTTCGATGGAGATTTCTAATAGGTAATTGTCACCTAGTATTACAGAGAATATTTGTTTGACTGTGTCGAGTAAAGCCTCTGAAGAGATGGATTCCGGGACTCCCTTGAGTCTTAGGTTATTGCGTCTCGCTCTATTCTCTTGGTCCTCCATCCAGTTGACAATTTTGTTCATATGTGTTTGACATGATGAAAAGTTCGCAGAGGTCGCTTCGGTATAAGAGATTATTTGTGCTTGCGTGGATTCCAGTTGTTCCACTCTTCCCCCTATAGATTTCATTTCTTGTTTTATGTCTTGCAATTCTTTTACAACAGGTTCGAGCGCTCTTGAAAGAGCCTGCCCTAAAAAGGCTCTGGAGATAGGTAAACACGTGTCATCTTCTTGGTCACTTTCCATCCTTGAGGTGTTGTTAGATATAGAATCTTTAGTAGAGGAGCTCGAGGGCGTGTTTCTTTGTGAATGTGGAGATTTTATAGATGAAGCAGAGGGACGTTTCTGCATATAGGAATCCAAAGAGCCTGTGAGACACTTGTTGGAGGCGGGCCTGGGTTTACCTGGGCCGATCTTTACCATCACTACTTAGCTAGGGGAAAGAGGTGTTCAATCCTCTCAGGTGGGAGTGTCAAGGAGCAGTAGAAGGATATGGAAGAGATTGTAAGTCCTTCTTGTAATTTGTCCTTAAAGCCCTTGATGGCTACAGTTGCTGTTTACATAGGCTTCTGCATTCTGTTACCTCAAAAAATCTTTTTTAGGAGGGGCCAGAAAAATTGGGCCAAAGACCCTAGAAACTTATCGCTGGGACCTTTGCTGGGAGTTCTTCCCGATGAAGCTTCTTCGATAGTGTAGTTGATCTGTGAAAAAACCGTGTGACAGAGAGACGGTAGCTTGTGTGTGCCTTCACAGCGGCTTTAGGTGCGGAACTCTGTCTATGCGTAGAACACTGGTAAAGGGCAAATGTGCGCTCAGATGTAAGAACGGCTACGCTCCGACTGTGTGGTAGATTGTGGTTCTCCGTAGGCTCTTGTGGTCTTGTTATAGAGTATAGTTATTCTTAAATAGTCGCAGCAGGAGTTGCGGGCTGGAGAAACAGTTATGGGAGAAAATTTGCAAGCAGGCCGATAATGCGAATATTTCGGTTGCGAAAATTTATATGCGAATAATCGCCCATCCGATGCGAAAAGGACCGCGAATGTTTGTCCGTTCAGGATTGCGAATGGTCGCAGCGGGAGTATCCGCTGACGGTCCTTCAGGCCGGTCTTCCTTGATCAGTGCTGCAAGAGCCGGGAGTGGGTCGGTTTTCGCTTGTGTGGGAGGGGGGCAAGGTCGATGGGAGCAACTGATAGACTCGGATCTTCCGAGCTTACCTCGCCACCGCCGACACCGCAAGCAGCCACCGGCAGGCCCACACGGTACACCCGTTCCACAGACCCGCTGCGATCTAGTCGCTGGCGCTCAGGCGATCTGGGTCCTCACTGGTCTCGGCTGTGACGGGGGGGTCCAGTCGCTCCCAAAGCCGTTCTGTTCGAGGCGGCCCCTCAGCAAAATCCAGACCGCGGCTCTGGGCTGTATGGTAGGCCGCGCGAGCAATTCCCGCCGACAATCCAGACCCAGGCACCGACTCGCTCCGGATCGCGCGCTGGACACACTGGGATAAGCTTGGTGAGTGATCAAGCGCCGCTTGCGGTGTCCTGTGTTCTGGTAAGCTGCTATGTATATAGCCGAGTAGGTGGTGCTGCAGAAATGAATCCGAGGCTCCGGTCCTGTAGCAAGGCCGCAGATGTTAAACGGCTGTTATTAGTCCTATTCGTCCGCGAGAGGGCTTAAAATGACTCTCCCGAAGATTGTAGTCCAGCAGGGTGGATCTCGGGCAGTTTCCAGCTATTAAATCTGCAGGATGTCTCTGGATCGGGAAAGCCACATCTGATCAAGGGTGTGAACTGTGTTATACAAGGTGAGACAGGGATGCGTTATTTGTGTTATAGGTAGTTCCTAGATGGGCAGGTGTTTGTTTATTTTTCTTTGTTTATGCTGGTGTTTAAGCACTGTTTGGACACTAAAACTCTTGTCTGAGGAAGAAATCTGTGCTTGAAAACCCCTGAGAGAAAGCGATCCCTCCCAGTAGATATTACTGATTGGTGCACTAAGTATTGTTGTGACATCACAGCACTGTGTCTGTAGCATATATGCATGGACAGCAGAGAAACAGTAATTCCTATCACACTACCTAGCACCCTACACTGGATCAGCTAACCTATATCACTATCTAACCTACACTGACTATCACCCACTAACTATCTGTATTATATACAGTATATGAGCTAACTATCTAATGTAATTGGATAAGGAATAGGAGAGTTAATATGTCTGTTAATTCTGTTGGTGACATAAACCCATTTTTGGCGGGAGATACACCTGCTTTGCATCCATGACACGGAAATACAGTTATTAATCTTTCTGTTAATTCTGTGGGTGACCTATAGCCATTTTATGGGGTATAAAACACCTAATTTGCACACATGACAGAGAAATACAATTGCTCATCTGCCAATTTTTGGGTTGAAGTAAAAAAATGAGGAGAGCATCAAATAGGAGAGTGTCAGAACTATTGGATAAAAAGGAATCCATATTGTGAAGGCCTATATAGATCACATTGCAGATTCGTATAGGAACGTTATGGTAACCATTGAGTTGAATTTCTCAAGAGAGAGGATTGTAAACAGAGAGTTAGGAATGTTTGCATAAGCATTTCCCAGGTCGTAAATTGGGGGAAGCCAGACAGATACCATTAAGATGTTTTATGCCTGTAGAGAGATAACAGAAATTAAATATCTAAAGATTTATATATATATATATATATATATATATATATATATATATAAAAAAAGGAATGTGGGCAGCACCACTGTCTGTGTAGTATACTCGGAGTGCCAGCGGCTGAGTAGGCGATCCACCTCCAACAATATAAAATAAAATAATTCCGCAGCACATCCACGTAGTAAAGAAAATGAAAAAAACTTTATTCACCAAGCATGCGACGTTTCAATCCTCTCAATGGGATTTTCCTCAAGCAGTGACATAGTGGGCAGTGCTCTATGCCTATTTAAGCACAATCTCATAATTGAACAATCCATAGTTAAATTACATTCATTACTAGTAATATATATAAAAAAAATCATAATACAAGCAGTGTCAATAGTATATTAATACAATCAAATCCTATCACAGATTTATGTGCAGTGATACAGTGTACATAATACCCCTAACCTGTCTAATATACAATATACAAAGACAATACTTTAATAACGATCATAATTGATTCAGGTGTCGATCATATAAATAACTAAAATGTGCAGGTGTACCTTCAGTAGAATGATGAACAACATTGTAGAGACGTACGGAGGGGTCAGTACTCGTGGATGCCGGCGTCTCAGGCATACCATTGCGCATGTCTGAAGGACCTTCCTGGGACTTCTAATCACCTGATCTCTCATCTCAGACATGCATTACACTGCGCATGTCTAAGGACCTTCAGGAATGTAGACACTCCCCCGGTCATGTGTTAGAGTATATCACATGATCGGAATAGACAACCAGGAACTCCAAGTGTTCGATAATGATACAGGCATATGTGTAACTCTGTTCATATGTTAATATAGACGTTAAAGATGTGAATATATAAACATATAAACAATGCACACATTACGTTCCTAGGCCGCACTGTCTATATTAAAGATATATAGCCATCCCAAAAAAGATTTTTTTGGGGGGGATCAAGAATACAGGCATAAGAAAAAATATACCAACAATGCGACTTGGCAGAGACTAATCGCACTCCACATTGTGTCGACTCACCCGGAAAGAAACATGTATGAGCTAATGATCTCTCAGGGAGAAATACGTGACCCTATATAACTGGAAGTACCATTATTATATGCGGAGAGGCTTTATGTGATAAGCGAAAAATTTCGCCGCTTCTCCAATGCAATCTTAGATTCAGTATAGTAATTATTCAGTGGTCCCCTAGTCTAATCGAGGAGTTCAGTACATGTGACTAATGTTGTCATCATACAGTCACAAGCTGAGTTACCCCCCTGTTTGTTGGATACCATTCCTGGAATTCCAACATGGCAGATCGGGATCATCCTCTAGATTACGGGGTACACTATCTATATCCACTATCTATATCCGTAAAAATTGTCACTTCTCTCCCCGAGATCAGTCACTCAAAAGGTCAATCCATATGTGAATCTAAACTTGTGGATGTATCGATCAGATAACCCCAAGTCACATAGCTCCTTCACATATACCCATATGCATGTATATAGATCCAAAAGAACGCATAACTGGACAAAGCAGCCAAGGAAATAATCGATCAATTTGTAAGGATAACCTGTTTATATATTAGATCAAGTCATAAGTCGTGCCACGTGCAAAGCATGTTCACGTGTCTTGCTGTGCTCAGAGCACAACTCTATAAGTGTTTGTAAACAAAATTTGTTCTTGAAAACAGGGAAAATAAAAAAATCTGTATACATGAGTCCCATGATAGTCCAATGAGTAGACCTTCCATCGTTCGTCTCTACTGTAAATGCGCATAATCAGTGTGAATTCCACCTTCCTCCCCTCATGTCATATAAAAGAACCAAGAACCTTAAGGATAGATTAATCCACACTGATATAGGTCCACAAAAAGAGCTGGGCCAAACTTTTTTGCGTAAGCCCAAATTGGGAAGTTTTCCATGTTTAAACTGCATTAATTGTAGATACATGCAAAAAGGCAGTGTTTTTGTACATCCGCAGACACAGAAAAAATACTACATAAAGCACTTTTTGACATGTGAATCCTCATTTGTTATATACATCCTTTGGTGCCCATGTCAATTATTATATATTGGAGAGACCTCATGGGACTTCAAAAGTAGAATTAACCAGCACCGCTACACCATCCGTAAAAAACGGATGGATCTTCCAGTCCCAAAACATTTTACTGATATGGGCCACAAGGAGAGGGACCTTAAATGCATGTTAGTTGATCATATTCCTACTCCACGGAGGGGTGGGGATAGACATGCTCTTCTCAAAAAATGTGAGATGCAATGGATTGCTAAACTCAATACAGTAAGACCACAGGGATTAAATGTGGACTATAGGCCCTGGTTATTGTCCTAGGTGATTGCACCCATGATTCTGCTTGTCTGCTCTTGAATGGAATAATATGTGGTTGTGCCCCCTGCTCATTGAACAGGGAGATCTTATGTTTTACATATTGTTTTTATTACCCTCAGGACTATGGTGAACATTATGCGCATTTACAGTAGAGACGAACGATGGAAGGTCTACTCATTGGACTATCATGGGACTCATGTATACAGATTTTTTTATTTTCCCTGTTTTCAAGAACAAATTTTGTTTACAAACACTTATAGAGTTGTGCTCTGAGCACAGCAAGACACGTGAACATGCTTTGCACGTGGCACGACTTATGACTTGATCTAATATATAAACAGGTTATCCTTACAAATTGATCGATTATTTCCTTGGCTGCTTTGTCCAGTTATGCGTTCTTTTGGATCTATATACATGCATATGGGTATATGTGAAGGAGCTATGTGACTTGGGGTTATCTGATCGATACATCCACAAGTTTAGATTCACATATGGATTGACCTTTTGAGTGACTGATCTCGGGGAGAGAAGTGACAATTTTTACGGATATAGATAGTGGATATAGATAGTGTACCCCGTAATCTAGAGGATGATCCCGATCTGCCATGTTGGAATTCCAGGAATGGTATCCAACAAACAGGGGGGTAACTCAGCTTGTGACTGTATGATGACAACATTAGTCACATGTACTGAACTCCTCGATTAGACTAGGGGACCACTGAATAATTACTATACTGAATCTAAGATTGCATTGGAGAAGCGGCGAAATTTTTCGCTTATCACATAAAGCCTCTCCGCATATAATAATGGTACTTCCAGTTATATAGGGTCACGTATTTCTCCCTGAGAGATCATTAGCTCATACATGTTTCTTTCCGGGTGAGTCGACACAATGTGGAGTGCGATTAGTCTCTGCCAAGTCGCATTGTTGGTATATTTTTTCTTATGCCTGTATTCTTGATCCCCCCCAAAAAAATCTTTTTTGGGATGGCTATATATCTTTAATATAGACAGTGCGGCCTAGGAACGTAATGTGTGCATTGTTTATATGTTTATATATTCACATCTTTAACATCTATATTAACATATGAACAGAGTTACACATATGCCTGTATCATTATCGAACACTTGGAGTTCCTGGTTGTCTATTCCGATCATGTGATATACTCTAACACATGACCGGGGGAGTGTCTACATTCCTGAAGGTCCTTAGACATGCGCAGTGTAATGCATGTCTGAGATGAGAGATCAGGTGATTAGAAGTCCCAGGAAGGTCCTTCAGACATGCGCAATGGTATGCCTGAGACGCCGGCATCCACGAGTACTGACCCCTCCGTACGTCTCTACAATGTTGTTCATCATTCTACTGAAGGTACACCTGCACATTTTAGTTATTTATATGATCGACACCTGAATCAATTATGATCGTTATTAAAGTATTGTCTTTGTATATTGTATATTAGACAGGTTAGGGGTATTATGTACACTGTATCACTGCACATAAATCTGTGATAGGATTTGATTGTATTAATATACTATTGACACTGCTTGTATTATGATTTTTTTATATATATTACTAGTAATGAATGTAATTTAACTATGGATTGTTCAATTATGAGATTGTGCTTAAATAGGCATAGAGCACTGCCCACTATGTCACTGCTTGAGGAAAATCCCATTGAGAGGATTGAAACGTCGCATGCTTGGTGAATAAAGTTTTTTTCATTTTCTTTACTACGTGGATGTGCTGCGGTATTCTTTTATTATATATATATATATATATATATATATATATACAGGGAGTGCAGAATTATTAGGCAAGTTGTATTTTTGAGGATTAATTTTATTATTGAACAACAACCATGTTCTCAATGAACCCAAAAAACTCATTAATATCAAAGCTGAATATTTTTTGGAAGTAGTTTTTAGTTTGTTTTTAGTTTTAGCTATTTTAGGGGGATATCTGTGTGTGCAGGTGACTATTACTGTGCATAATTATTAGGCAACTTAACAAAAAACAAATATATACCCATTTCAATTATTTATTTTTACCAGCGAAACCAATATAACATCTCAACATTCACAAATATACATTTCTGACATTCAAAAATAAAACAAAATCATATCAGTGACCAATATAGCCACCTTTCTTTGCAAGGACACTCAAAAGCCTGCCATCCATCGATTCTGTCAGTGTTTTGATCTGTTCACCATCAACATTGCGTGCAGCAGCAACCACAGCCTCCCAGACACTGTTCAGAGAGGTGTACTGTTTTCCCTCCTTGTAAATCTCACATTTGATGATGGACCACAGGTTCTCAATGGGGTTCAGATCAGGTGAACAAGGAGGCCATGTCATTAGATTTTCTTCTTTTATACCCTTTCTTGCCAGCCACGTTGTGGAGTACTTGGACGCGTGTGATGGAGCATTGTCCTGCATGAAAATCATGTTTTTCTTACCTTGCAGACTTCTTCCTGTACCACTGCTTGAAGAAGGTGTCTTCCAGAAACTGGAAGTAGGACTGGGAGTTGAGCTTGACTCCATCCTCAACCCAAAAAGGCCCCACAAGCTCATCTTTGATGATACCAGCCCAAACCAGTACTCCACCTCCACCTTGCTGGCGTCTGAGTCGGACTGGAGCTCTCTGCCCTTTACCGATTCAGCCATCTGGCCCATCAAGACTCACTCTCATTTCATCAGTCCATAAAACCTTAGAAAAATCAGTCTTGAGATATTTCTTGGCCCAGTCTTGACGTTTCAGCTTGTGTGTCTTGTTCAGTGGTGGTCATCTTTCAGCCTTTCTTACCTTGGCCATGTGTCTGAGTATTGCACACCTTGTGTTTTTGGGCACTCCAGTGATGTTGCAGCTCTGAAATATGGCCAAACTGGTGGCAAGTGGCATCTTGGCAGCTGCACGCTTCACTTTTCTCAGTTCATGGGCAGTTATTTTGCTCCTTGGTTTTTCCACACGCTTCTTGCGACCCTGTTGACTATTTTGAATGAAACGCTTGATTGTTCGATGATCACGCTTCAGAAGCTTTGCAATTTTAAGAATGCTGCATCCCTCTGCAAGATATCTCACTATTTTTGACTTTTCTGAGCCTGTCAAGTCCTTCTTTTGACCGATTTTGCCAAAGGAAAGGAAGTTGCCTAATAATTATGCACACCTGATATAGGGTGTTGATGTCATTAGACCACACCCCTTCTCATTACAGAGATGCACATCACCTAATATGCTTAATTGGCAGTAGGCTTTCGAGCCTATACAGCTTGGAGTAAGACAACATGCATAAAGAGGATGATGTGGTCAAAATACTAATTTGCCTAATAATTCTGCACGTAGTGTATTTATCTTGCAATATTCTGACACCCATATCATTATTATTTTGGGTAGTTCATGAATCATCAGTTCAAAATGAACCGATCTTTAAAGTGGACTAACTAATTTAGTTCATATTGCTAACAAAGATTACATCATCGGAAACAAAAGCACGTTTGAGGTTTAGACCTTGATGATACAGCCAGTGGAGTAACTAGAAATGACTGGCCCCCACATCAAATTTTTGAAGGCCTTCCCTGAACAAATTTTTTGCAACCCCTTCCTTCCGTGCAACCCCACACTCCTTGGGCTAGTCAATATCGCTCTCTCGGACCAGGCCAGGCAGTAGCTCAGTCCGCTTCCTACAGTGCCTGTATATAATGTCATTTTATAATGAGAGGATCCTGACAAAAAAAAATTTAGTCCTCTTCCTGGGTGGGCCCCTTCTGAGTTTGGGCCCCCCAAATTTCCTTCCACTGCTTCCCCTATAGCTACGCCCCTGGAAACAGTGGCTCCAGAAAGATTACCCACTTTTACACTACCATTGGCTTTTTAGTTCATACTACTAGAAAAGGAAAGTGCAAAAGACCTATAATAAAACAAAAACAAAAAAATATAAATGAAATCACTCTGCCTAGACGCAGCCCATGTGTGAGTGAGAGAGAGAGTGCAAAAGAGTGTCTGTGTTCATGAAAATTACCTGTTTTTGCAATAAAATCACTTGTTATTCTAGAGGTTCAGTCTTGCTTCTGCTTCCTGTACCCGAGCCCTGAGCTAAATTTGCTAGGTGCTGCTGCACTGCTTTTCAGCTCACTCAGATACATTCACCATGAGTCACTAGCTCTGAACTACTATAGGTTGCGCTGCTGCGTTCAGTCTTCTGCATCTGATTGAACTAGACTGTCAGGATTTGTTCTTGGAGCATATTAGTTTATTAGTTACTCCACTTTAGTTAGTTCACAAGTCATAGGATACATTCCCTATTAGCTTCCCACAGGACAACACAGTGCTTAGAGCTGGAAGGCAGGCTATATAGGCCGCTACACTGTATGGCTATTTACTTCACCAAATATAAGCTTTTTCTTATTCTTATGTTGGGCAATAATTTTAGGTTGTAAGATACACATTCCAAAGATTTTAAGTGTTCACTTTTTTTCTTTCTGCTTTCCTATCTCCTAGACCAGGCATGCTCAACCTGCGGCCCTCCAGCTGTTGTAAAACTACAACTCCCACAATGCCCTGCTGTAGGCTGTTCGGGTTTGTTGGGTGTTGTAGTTTTGCAACAGCTGGAGGGCTGCAGGTTGAGCATGCCTGTCCTAGACTATATGATATGGCAGTAAAATGTAACAGTAGTGGTAAGAATTACATATATTGTCATCTTTCTTGTATAAAGTGACTGTTATTTCACACATTAATAAAGATCAAACATAACACAGTAAATATATCAGATCATTTTAATAAATTTGATTCAAAGAGCTAGTAATAGATCTATATTTCTAATAATGCATCTGCAGTATCCCAGAGCCAGAGAAATAATGAATTAAATGAACTAGTTGTGCAGACAAACTGGGTCAGAATGAAAACATCTCCAGAATGAACTAGATTTCAGATCACTGATACAGAAGGCACCTAAAAGCAATGTTGCAGGCCCTACTGCCAAGCCTGCGCCATCACCATGAACTACTAGTACGGCACATAGCATAAAAGAGCACCTTTCAGCATGATCAACCCTAGTAAACCAAGCATACTGCCTGATAGGTTTGCTCCTGCTGAGTAAAACACACAGTACATCTGGGTTGCTTTCTCTGATGCTGAAATTAGTGATGAGCGAAACAAGCTTCAGATCTTAGATCCAAAGTCGCTTCACTGAAAACTCGAGTTTAATGCTGTACGGAGATCTATCTCCGTATAACATTTAAATATATGGGCTCTGACGATGAAAATTCATTATTTCCGAAGTCTTGCGGTGAATAACTTTGGGATTTGATTTCAACTTCAAAACTATTTTAAAACTTGGTTGTGAAGTCAGCTTCGGTTTTCAGGTACCAGTCGGTACCAAAGTCGACTTTAGATACCTATTTTAAAATAATCAAATACCGAAGTAAAACAATCTAGAGCAGCACTAAAGCCTGCCCATTAGGGTCGGTGACATCACCAGCAACACTGCTAGGCTGAAGCCTCCCCCTAGCAGTGTAAAAAATATGAAATGCTCTGATGCTCATGGGCCTGCCTAGGTGAAAATGGGGATATGTCTGGGTTCAGCTCTGAACCCAGAAAACCCCTTAAATTGTAATCTGATATTAATTGCTAGTGGCAACAACTCAAGTTCTTGACTTTTGTAATTTTCATATATGGTAATAGGTAAATATTGGTTAGTTTAGATTACAAAAGAAAAAAAAAAACATAACTGTTTTCACATTAGACCTGTTATGTGGTTAATTCAGTTTAACAATTAAATAATAGATTCCATCTTACTTCAATACTTTCATTTAACAGTTGCTGAAATTTCTCTAAGAATTTGAAGTTTATAATCCTCTTTAGCTTGTGTGGAAATGTTTCCCCTGGTTCGAGGGAGCCCTGTTTAGGAAAAGATGAATAAAGTTAGTGTTGTTTAATTTTTCAGGTTAAAAGCACTTGATATTGGGTGAGATTCATTCAATTCTTACTGTAGCCCCATGGTGTAGTGTGGGGCCAGTGCCCACAGAAAGCCAAGTGTCCCTTTAACCTGAGACACACCTCTTTTTACACAACCAGAGCTGATCAGGGTCTGCTAAACCCAGCAGCTCTGCTCTGCCCCCAATCATGTGATCACTGGATCCACTGGTGACAAGGCTGATTCCTTTTATTCCAAGCGTAGCATTCATTAGACTCTAAGTACCAAGCAAAGGTGAAGGCAGAAGAACTAATAAACCACTTCTGTGTTCTTCTCGGGATACTCAGCTGTCACTGACCTGCTCTGGTTATTTCAGGGGCTTTAATCCCGCACAAAGGGCCATGAATACCATGTTTATTATAAAGTTAATTAGAAGGATTATTGTTATGGGGGCCTAAATGGAGTATACACAGCATGTCCATGGGAATTTTACTAGTACTACTCTGAGTAGTACTAACAAAATTCCCACGGGCCTGCCATTCAGACATCACTTAAACCCCTACGGTAATAACCCTCAATTATGAGGCTAGTCCAAATTGCTATTTAGCACTCCCCCTCTCCCCTCGACTCCACTCACTAAAATACCCCCTGAAGCAAAAAAAAAGGTAATAACTCAGTGCAGGGCTACTAGCAGTGATCTGAGACTGTAGACTAGCATAACGTGAAGCCTACAGGAGAGCCAGACTCGGGTGCTCTGCTGACTTATCAGAGCATGGGCCGCATGACACCTTAGTAGGCTGCAGGCCTGAGCCAGTATGTGAACAGTTTGTGGCATGTGTGAATGCCATGCACTCAGATGCAGGCAGTACATTGCATACATACTACAATCACCATTGAGTGACTCATCTACTGCATGGCTATAGCGGGATGTGTGTAGTGCCACACAACCAGAAATGGACTGGGATTACAGAACAGTACTCTCCCCAATGGCAGCACCATTGTCCCGATTTAAATGTCTCACCACTCTTGGGGTCTTGCAGAACAGTAGAGAGGAGGCTGGAGTTAGAGGGAGAGAGCTTCTCCTGCAGTTTTCCCAAATACTGTACATCAGGGAGTGAAGGACTTTTGATGATATTATCACAGGTCCTGCGCTGTTCTAATCTTGAAAGTACACAATTGGTAGTACAGTTCCTTTACTCTTAGATGAGGACCTATGATGATGTCATTACAGGTCCTCTAGCTTTCTAAGCATCCAAATTGCAGGGTTTTCATCATCAGTGCAGTTAATGTTTAATCCTGTCAGACAGCTTAGTGCAGACCAGACCATGGGGCCTGGACACATTGAAAGGCATTGTCTGTGCCTAGATGGTCAGATGCCCCCTTGCAGTTTGGCATCCGGTGCAACCACCCACTCATGCTACGCCAAAGCCCAAGCCACACTGCACATATCTTGCTGTATTTATTGAATATTGCTATTTAGGATTCTATTAAATTTACTGCCGGGAGCACTCTGGTCTGACTGGTGCCACTTATGAATAAACACATTGACATGGACCTGAGGGTATGACCATACAGTGCAATCGAGTCACTGTTGCTTCCATGACACACTGTGGTCGAATACTGTGCGACTGTATGGGCTACAGGAGGCTTTAAAGAGGACCTTTCACTGATCCTGACATTGTGAACTAAGTATACAGACATGGAGAGCGGCGCCCGGGGATCTCACTGCACTTACTATTATCCATGGGCGCCGCTCCGTTCTCCCGCTATTCCCTCCGGTATCTTCGGTCACTAAGTTACAGTAGGCGGAGTCTGCCCTTGTTCTGCTGTAGCGCTGGCCAATCGCATCGCAGAGCTCACAGCCTGGGAGATAATAACCTCCCAGGCTGTGAGCTCTGCGCTGCGATTGGCCAGCGCTAGAGCAGAACAATGGCAGACTCCGCCTACCATAACTTAGTGACTGAAATCTCCGCCTACTATAACTTAGTGGCCGGAGATACTGGAGGACATAACGGGTGAACGGAGCGGCGCCCAGGGATAATAGTAAGTGCAGTGAGGTCCCTTAGTTCACAATGTCAGGATCGGTTAAAGGTCCTCTTTAAGTAAACTAGTAAAGATTACACTGTTTATTCTGTCTGCATTGTGAATAACATCCATGTGGTCATCCTCTGAGTGCACCAGAGGGGTCAATACTAATTTTACTCCCAATACCAGAGGTATCCAACTGGAAAGCAAAGTATGCACAGTGGACTAGATTATCTTGTTAACTATTCATGAACTGCAACATACTTTGTAAAGAGTAATATTCAGAGACTAGTATTAGTTAATTGAAACCATTGGCCTTTTATCACTATGCACAAATGCAGATGTGTCTTTTAGGTCACTAGCGCATCATCCACACTTTGGAATAAACACATGTGATTGCAATGAGAACTTTGAATCTATTATGGATGTGTCTTTTTCTCATTGATAGCATTGGCTATACACAGTTTGTGAATGTAAAGCTTATATTGCATAATGTATCTAGTGAAAAAAAAAAAACATGTGAAAACAGATATAAATGTTACCAATGTTATAGTCCTGCAATCTTTACAGTAGACATTTGCGATAACATTTTCTGTGCGTATATACTGACAATGTATTTTTGTGTTTGAGCTATAATTCTAGCAGGTTTTTATTGTTTATTTATGTTTTTCAAGCTTTTTGATACCTATTGTGCAGTTAAAATAAATGACCTAATTTTGTGCAATCTAGAGAGCTGGCCTTTTTCTCATGTATTGAACACTCAACTGTACAGTCATTGTGCATTTCTCATGAGCTGCCCAAGACATTATTTTTATTTAAATGAAAAATGTACATTTGACCTTCTAATACATAACACAGATAAAGATGAAAAAGAAACCTACTCCAGGGAGAGCCCAGTGCTCTGAAGAAATGTGCTTCATGGCTAGAATTTCCAGCATTTTCTTAGATTTTTTTCTACTAATAGATCCATCCTTGTTTCTCTTCCATCTGCAGAAACCAAGTTAATAATTACATATACAATGTTGTTTTGGTTTATTATATTTTTGTTAGGATGATGCTGCATAATGAGTAATAAAAGACACAAAAAATGCGATCTGCCAGTTAAGGGGGTTGTCTAAGTTCAGAGCTGAACCCGGACATATCCCCATCTTCACTCCTCCGTCCCCCCTGATATGAGCATCGGAGTATTTCATGCTCCGATGCTCTCCCTTGCCCTGCGCTGAATCGGGCAGGACAAGGGCTTTTTTGTTTATATTATTACACTGCTAGGCAGAGGCTTCCCCCTAGCAGTGTTCCCGGTGACATGGGCAAGCTTTAGAGCTGCCCTAACTATTTTACAGCCTCTGCCTAGCAGTCACCATGGAGAGCCTGGTACGTCATCGGAGCAACAAAAAATGCCTTTGCCCTGCATGATTCAGCGTAGGGCAAAGGAGAGCATCGGAGCATGAAATGGGGGGCTGAAGGGGTGAATATGGGGATATGTCCAGGTTCAGATCTGAACCCGAACAACCTTTTGAAAACCAGATAGCAACACATATAATTTTTTTTCTGATTCCAATTTTTTTTAATTCTATTTCTTGAACATTATTATGGGGGCAGCCATTGTTTGAGCAGCTTTAAAAAGCATTTGGAAAGTATTTAGAATATTGCTTTCTTGCAACCAAGAGAGGACCTCAATTATGTATATGGGAGAGTTTTCTAGGCATACTCTGGTCAATGTACAACAAAAGAATAGATACGTTTTGGCAATCACCTATTGTGAATGGTGAATTTTGTCTTATTTGTAGTTCTAGTCCTCCCTGCAATAATATCACCTCTGTGTATAGATAAGCAGGTAATTGCACTAAAGTGATCTGTACAGACCAAGAAGTGGTGCCTATTATTAGGCTTAGTGTCAAGTGAGAAAACTGCAAGATTTAATGTTTTTTTTTTTGTTTAAATATAGATATTGACATGGAAAATTTAAAATGACAGTTAAAAATTACAGTCCTGATCAAAAAGTTTAAGACCACTTGAAAAATTGTAAAACATCTTATTTTACATTGTCGGATATTAACAAGGTTCCAAGTAAAGCTTCAACATGCAACAAGAAGAAATGAGATTGAGACAAAACATTTTTTGAGCATTCAATTAATTGAAAATAACAATTAAACTGAAACAGGCTGTTTTTCAGCTGATCCAAATTTTAGGACCACATGCCTTTAAAAGGCCAAATCTGTGCAAAGATGTTGATTCATTGTAACTTTCTGTCAGGTAGTCACACATTGTGATGGCAAAGGCAAATAAAAAAACTCTCCCTTTTTGAACGTGGTCGGGTTGTTGTACTGCATAAGCAGGGTCTCTCACAGTGGGCCATCGCTGCTGAGGTGCGACGCAGTAAGACTTTGTTCCTGAGGGTTATGGAACAAAAAAGTAAAGTGGAAGACCCCCAAAAAATTTCATCAGCACTGAGCTGGAGGATCCAATTGGCTGTCCGTCAAGACACTAGACGATCCTCGACCCAAATTAAGGCCCTTACTGGTGCTGACTGCAGCCCCATAACCAACAGACGGCATCTGAGACTGAAGGGCTTCAAAAACAAAAAACGTCTTCAAAGACCTTGTCTCCTTGAACGCCACAGAACTTCTTGTTTGGACTTTGCAAGAGAGCACCAAATATGAGACATTCAAAGGTGGAAGAAAGTTTTATTCTCTGATGAGAAAAAATTCTACCTTGATGGTCGTGATGATTTCCAACGTTACTGGCATGACAAGCAGATCCCACCTGAGATGTTTTCTACACGCCACAGTGGACGGGGCACCATAATGGTCTGGGGTGCTTTTTCCTTCAGTGGAACATTGGAGCTTCAGGAAGTGCAGGGGTGTAAAACGGCCACTGGCTATGTCCAGATGTTGCAGAGAGCATTCCACATGACTGAGGTCACTCGTCTGTGTGGTAACGACTGGGTTTTTCAACAGGACAACACTACAGTACACAATGCCCGCAGGACAAGGGACTTCTTCCAGGAGAATAACATCACTCTTTTGGCCCATCCTGCATGTTCCCCTGCTCTAAATCCAATTAAGAACCTTTGGGGATGGATGGCAAGAGAAGTTTACAAAAATGGACAACAGTTCCAGACACTAGATGGCCTTTGTGCAGCAGTCTTCACCACTTGGAGAAATGTTCCCACTTACCTCATAGAAACGCTTGCATCGAGCATGCCAAAACAAATTTTTGAAGTGATAAACAATAACGGCGGAGCTACTCATTACTGAGTTCATGTTTGGAAGTTGGATTTCTGTTTTGGGGGGGTTTAGTTTTTTTTGGGATGTGTGGTCCTAAACTTTTGATCAGCTGAAAAAACAGCCTGTTTCAGTTTATTTGTTGTTTTCATTAAATTGAATGCTCCAAAAATGTTTTGTCTCACTCCCATTTCTTCTTGTTGCATGTTGAAGCTCTACTTTGAACCTTGTTAAGATCCAGCCATGCTAAATATGATTTTTTGCCATTTTTCAAGTGGTCTTAAACTTTTGATCAGGACTGTATTTAAAAATATGTTAAACATAAAAATTTGATTTTAATAATAAGTCATTTTCTGATGACACATACCCTTTAAAACAGGAAACTGCAATTGATACAAATAAGACATAAGTAAATTGATTCTGGTGATTTGGAATTATGTCTTCTTTTGGAAGTAGAACTGTCTCATTCAGAGAAGTGTCATTTTCTTGTCCTTTTGGAAGGAGAACAGGCTTGCACATCTCATTTCTCTTTCTCTCTCTGGTCTTCTAGAACTCACATTTATAAGCTCTATGGGGGAGATTTATCAAAATAGCGTAAAGTAGAACTAGCTCTATTGGAAAATGAATGGTGGAAGCTGATTGGTTGCTATGGGCAACTAAGCCAGTTCTACTTTACACCAGTTTGATAAAATCTCCCCCTATATCTTTTCACAAATAATATTAGGAGATGAGAGACAGTTACATACCAATTTTTAGCACAATTGGAGGATATTTAATTTGAATTCTGAGTAAAACCCAAAACGAATTTAAAGATATTCACTCATCTCCAGTACAATGATAAACAGGAATATAACCATATGCAAATCATATTAGCAGCAACAGTATTGTTATAAAAAGAAACAGGAAATATCATCTCCAAGTATAAACACTGTTGTGTGTTATTACATGTATTGGTACTACCAACCAACTAATGTCAATCAGTTGATCACAAAACTCAGTTTGAAAAAGGTTAACAATATGGAGCATAGGATTGCAGAAGAACAACATGAAATTATTACTGTAGTTGCTGCAGCTGGAGCCTTGAAAACCTAAATAGTTTACAGAAAATTTCCAATGCCTTTTGTTGAGGCCTCCACACTGTAGAGGCATCTGCGTCTGAATAAATTAGGTGCATCTCACTCCACTGCAGGGAGATCTAGACTGGCGTAAATGATAAATGTTGCTAAAACTGGGAGCCGCGACCATTAAGCTATAACTAGTATAGGACAGGACGCAGCTCAAGTGAGGGACAGTGTTAAGCTGTTAATCTGTCTGTTAATTCTGAGGGTGATATCAATAATTTTTTGGGGTTGAGCTACATCTCCTTTGCATCCTTGAAATGGAAATACAATAGTTAATCTGACTGTTAATGCTGTGGGTGACCTATATACATTTTTTGGGGTGCAGCACACCTCCTTTGCACCCATGACACAGAAATACAAGGGGAAGGGGGGTGGTCAGATACCAAGAGAAGCAGACGCCTGAACTCAGAGCTCCATGCCATGTGGTTACTAGCGGCTCACAACGATCCTTATTAGAGACTCTAATTGCTCCCCAGGATTCCATCTGGGAAACATAATCTCCCAGGCACCTCTTGATGATGACCAGAGGGAAGAAGAAAGGTGCAAGGCCTTCAAAAATGATAGCTTTCTTCCCTCCAGCACTTGGCCTAGAGCAAGATGGCGGCACTTCCCACCAGTCGGATAGCACACCTCCTTCCTCAGCAAGCCCATCCAGATCCTCCTCAAACAAACTTTCGCCCGATATGGTGCTCAGCAAGAAGCAAAGACTACTCTCACTTGACACTGGTAGTCAGGGGCTGGTGAGTACTGACTTGATATCATTTACTCCTGATGAAGGAGGGCCCCATATGGAGCTAATGAATGTAGGCATTTGTTTAGCAGTTCTCCAGAACATGTTTAAGGATTTAAAAGATTCCATTCAAAGGGGACTTTAAAGAGTCTATTGCATCCACACTGACCTGATATCCATCAGAGAGCAGTGTGCCTACTTGAAGGAGAAAATTGAAGAATTCATGTCAGCACATAACACTCTTGTAGATAGTCATAATGCAGTGGAAGATGATCTGGCTATAATTAAACTAAAATTAGCCGACCTAGAAGACCTCTCTAGATGGAATAACATCAGGTTTATAAACATTCCAGAGACTGTCCTTGACTCACAACTGACACTCCTAGCTCTGAATTAATAATAGACAGGGCTAACAGAGTCACTAAGCCAGGAGCATTACCAGATACAGTACCCAAAAATGGTGTTAGCAAGGATACACTTGTATTACTTGAGAGGCCGCAATGAAGCAAGCTCAAAATAAACAGCAATATTCAACTGTATTGCACTATATACGGGCTTGTCTCCAGCAACATTGACAAGAAGAAGAGAATTTATTGAATACACTAAAGCTCTTAGGCAGAACAGTGTCCCCTATAAGTGGAGTTATCCTGTCAAATCCTGTTGAATCGTACACTTCAATAACTCCACTCATGTTCTATCCTTAGCTGCTGAGGCACTTGCTAAATGGAACATTGCTCTGCCACAAGAGTGAGACAAAAGCAAAGAAAAGGATCCTTCCACCTCTCCTCCAAGAAGCAAAGTTTTTTTGTTTGCCTTCCTCTGGATCAACTTGCAGGATGACAGGCCGAACTGGATGGACAAATGTCTTTTTTCGGCCTTATGTATTTACTATGCAAGCATGCAACACTGTACCAGGAGTTGACAAAAGATGGAACAGTTTCTCCTTGAACATTTACTAAAGGCTCCTCAACTGGAGATCTTCTTATGTTACATCAAAGTAACCAAGGCATGCTAACACTTAAGGTTTCTTGTCTGCCTCTCCCTAATCCATTTTTTTCAGTCTCTCAAGAACTGACTACTTGATTCATGTTTAGCTGTTGGGTCCCAGTTGAACCATTACAGGTCCTTCTCCCAAAATTAGCATATTGTGATAAAGTTCATTATTTTCTGTAATGTACTGATAAACATTAGACTTTCATATATTTTAGATTCATTACACACCAACTGAAGTAGTTCAAGCCTTTTATTGTTTTAATATTGATGATTTTGGCATACAGCTCATGAAAACCCAAAATTCCTATCTAAAAAAATTAGCATATCATGAAAAGGTTCTCTAAACGAGCTATTAACCTAATCATCTGAATCAACTAATTAACTCTAAACACCTGCAAAAGATTCCTGAGGCTTTTAAAAACCTCCTGAAGAGAAAGTTGAGAGACGCAAGACCCAACACTCTGGATGAGCTTAAGGCCGCTATCGAAGCATCCTGGGCCTCCATAACACCTCAGCAGTGCCACAGGCTGATTGCCTCCATGCCACGCCGCATTGAAGCAGTCATTTCTGCAAAAGGATTCCCGACCAAGTATTGAGTGCATAACTGAACATCATTATTTGAAGGTTGACTTTTTTTGTATTAAAAACACTTTTCTTTTATTGGTCGGATGAAATATGCTAATTTTTTGAGATAGGAAATTTGGGTTTTCATGAGCTGTATGCCAAAATCATCAATATTAAAACAATAAAAGGCTTGAACTACTTCAGTTGTGTGTAATGAATCTAAAATATATGAAAGTCTAATGTTTATCAGTACATTACAGAAAATAATGAACTTTATCACAATATGCTAATTTTTTTTAGAAGGACCTGCATATCTGTTATTTTTGTCTTCTGCTTCAAAGACCTGGATCAGAGGCCTCGTTCTTGAACTTGGTCATTTACAGAAACAGTTGCTTGTTCAAATCAGTATAAGCATTTTTTGTCATAGTTTTCATGGTTATCATAATGACAATTGTAGTAAGGTGAACAGTAAAATGTATGAGAAAAGTTCCAGAAGGGGTGTATGCCTCACCTAGATGAAATAAGTAAAGTCCAGGAAGATGGTGCTGGTTTCAGCAAACCTAGTTGCTGAAGCTATTTTCTTTAGTAAATCATGGGCTGGATTTTATTGGACTGGGGAAGGTAGGTTTGGTAGTGGGACCTCCCCAGCCCACCCCATTCCAGGGCGTGTTTTCCCCTAACCTGAGGTGCTGCTGAATGCTGCTGTGTTGCTGTGTGGAGTTAAAGAGTCAGAAGCCTGTTATTATTATTTTTTTGCTGCATGTGCTATTCTGGACATTTCTGCTGTGGTGCAAGTAAAATTGTGAGGGTGATTTAAAGGGCCAGGAGCCTGTTGCTATGGGGTGGTTTGAGGATCTCGCCGAGCAGCTGATGCAGACCGATGCACAGAAAAAAAAGAGTCTGCTGTTCTTTAACCCCAGCAAGCAGAGGGGAATCCACCAGGTGCTAACAAGTATTGCTGGGAGGGTTGCCAACTGGAGGACTGTGACATGAATGATTGGTTGGCCAGGAGAGTTAACAAAATACATGAAAGACACTGCGACTTAGTGATTGGAGGACTTCCACTGGAGGTCATTCTAAATTCCCGCTAGCAAGTTTCTCATGTCATGCCAGAGGTCCTGAAGTTCATAAAGGGGGAGCCAGAGATGGATACCACCGTGACTCTGACCTTTGCAACGGACTATGGCCCTTTGCAATGGGAGATCTTGAAATGTGAGACCCTGAGAGTGTAGAATGTGCTGGGCAAGGACTTTCCATTATCTTGGCAGCTGTGGAGCGGAAAAAGTGTTTCAAGTTGTGCTGCCGGAGTTCCCAAGGAAAAGATGATGTGTGCTGTTGCCAAGTGCAACCAACGGGAGCAACCTGAGATGGAGAGCAGTTCAGCTATCAGGAGTTCATATGTTCCCTGCCAGTGTGTATTGAGTCCTAGAGAGGATGTGCAGAGGTGCTGTAATGATGTTGCTAGGAGCAACCACTACCTTGAGGAGTCTGCAGGAGAGAAAGTCACTGCTTTACTGGAATTGTCGGTTGCAAGAGGTAACGTTGAGATGGCTAACCTCAGGGATACAATGCTAACCCGTGTAAGAGGAAGCAGGATCATGAGACCTGAGGTTGACAAAGCTATTATAAGACCGGAAGCAGATGCAGTTACTGAGGATGATGACCTCGGTGGAGATATCTCTGGAAAATCCTCATCTCCCGGGACTGACAAACCCATGAAGTCAATGGTTAAGACTGTTCCTATTATTGCTTGTGTAGCTGGGGATTATGTGCAAGACATTCATGCGGATAGTACAGGCTATCTGGTGGCTCTCACTGAGTGTGAGACTACAGTAGGTCCTGGGACTGATAAACTTGAAGTTGCAAACACACTCAGGCATGGCCTAATGTTGGGCTGTGATTTCCCCTTGTTTTGGGAGTTGCGGGGAAGTGGAGACACTTCTGTGGTCAGTGACAAAACTCCTGCCGAACTTGTACCGATCCCTTTAAGTGAATTGACCATTGGAAACAGTGGTGCCGATACGATGCAAAGTGAATATGATAAGTTGTCTGATATACATAATGACAATGTGGATTTATATACAATGTGTGATGATGATGACACCCATTTTCCCTTGCAGGCTGTGATTGGGGAAGAAGCTCCCCCTGGTGGTACAGATGTAGGTGTTGTAGAAGTGTTGATATGATAAGTTGTCTGATATACATAATGACAATGTGGAAAATGTGGTAGGGCTAGCGTACGTACCACATGTAGCAGAGGAGAGTGTGCAGTCTCTCCATTGTTCTAGGTTTAATAAGGAAAGGGCCCCAGGTGGGAATATGCTCATTGGTGCCCCTAGAGGTCAGAATTAATAATGACACAAGCTGTAAATGTGACATATGTGCTGTGACCGATAGCAACTCAGAGAGGGAAGTTACCATATCAAGGTCCTGCAAAACTAAGATGGTTACTAGTAGCGACCAGACGACAGTTATACCTGACGAGATGACAGTTAAGTGGGGAAACGTCAGCCTAGTGTCTGAGACCAATGCCCAGGCAGTGATAGAAGACCTGACATGTCAGTACAGCTGCAATGAAAAGGATGATTTTCTCTCTCCACACGGTCCCTAGATGCAATAGCGTTAGAGGCAATAGCTTCTCGAAATGACATTTTTTCATTCAAAGGAATGAGAAACCTGAAGGGGAGAGTCCTCTAAAAGATGCCAAGAAGTCCACACCAGAGCCTGTTAAGAAGGGGTTTGGAATGGTGGCGCTGCGGTGCCAGCCAAGGCACAGAAGATGGAAGATGTCTCTACTGAACAAGTTGATGGGGCTGATATGGATGCAGAAGCAAAAAGATTCCTGGCAGGACCTGGCCATGAAAGACATCAGCTCCGTCGTCAATGCTTTCCTGGAAGCCAGCAGCCTTCTGGGGAAGAAATACAAGGAGACAGATACCCAGCATGCAGATGCGGTCTACTACGGTGGGAGGGCTCTCCTGGACCTTGCACAAATGGAGAACAAGGCCCTGGCTGACTCTCTGGAGGGAATGCCAAAAGACGAAGAGTCTTTTAAGACCCAGGTCTCACACGTACCTCCAACCTCAGTGAGAAAAATGATGAGAAGGCTAGCAAAGAGAATGGAGATTCCAAAGAGACAAAGGCTGAAGAAGTTAAAGCTGATGAGTTGGAGTGGGAGCAATTCTCAGACACTGCCGGGATCAAAGAAGAGCCTGAAGGAGAGTCTGCCGAAGTGGAAAAAGCCACTGAAGAAGCAGAGGTCTCTGAAACTGCCGCCAAATCGGAGGAAACCACTGCTTAAGAGAGGGAAGAGATGTAGATGATTGTTCCAGAACTAGCAAATCTAGAAGCAGAAATTCTGAACAAACTGTAAAAATCAAGTGGGGACAAATTGGAGGTACCTGGAAGGGAAATGGCGAGTTGCCAAGGAAGAAGTGAACCAGATGTGCTTAAAAGGAGCGAGCGGCAACAAGCATGCTCTGAAAGAGCTCTGCAAAGCAAGGGAGAAAGGGTCTGGACACAACCATGACTGGGAACAACTGTGTGAACAGTTCAGTCAAGAGCTGCAGCAGTCCAATAAAGGACCTGAGCATGTGCGAGAGCCAGAAATGATAAAGAGAGCCTGTCGATTGGAAAAAAATATCTCCTGGAAAAGGGTTCAGAGGCCAAGATCGAAACACTGAGAGTAAAGTAAAAAGAAAGATGCTATCTTTTGATGAAATAAAGAAACAAAGAGGACGGGATCAGAGTGTGTATCATTGTAGCTTGTGAAAGAAAAAGGTGACACTGGCCACATCTTCCAGAGCGCTTGGTACAATGTGGAGAAATGCCCGGACCTCCGGTTTGGAGGAAGGGGGGGGGGGGATATGTGGGAAGGGGAAGAGTAAAATGTGTATGAAAAGTCCCAGAAGGGGTGTATATCTAACCTAGATGAGATAAGTAAAGTCCAGGAAGATGGTGCTGGCTTCAGCAAACCTAGTTGCTGAAGCTATTTTCTTTAGTAAATCATGGCTGGATTTTATTGGACTGGGGAAGGTAGGTTTGTTAGTGGGATTTCCCCAGTCGACCCTATTCCAGGGCGTGTTTTCCCCTAACTTAAGGATATTGCAGGTGAAGCCTGCTATAATCAGTCTGGCATAAATCCACCCTGAGTGTGTCATTCAAAGAGAGAGTGATTTGGAACACAGACCTGCAGAGGCTATGAGTGGTCTCAGCCAGGAAGGTTGAGGGGCCACAAGGCTACATGATAGCCCAAAGTTTTGTGGACCCAGCGACGCCTGTGGAGCTAGGGTCACATGGCCAGAGTCAGGAGGACTACTGGGCCATAATCCCCCCCCCCCCCCCCCCAAGGTACTGGAGTTGTCACAGCCTGAAGGATGCTGGACTGTTTGGCTGAGGAAAGCCACATTTGATTTGCGTGTGTGAACAGGGCTCTTTAGGTGAGTCAGGTATACGTTATTTTGTATTAGCAAGTGCCTAGATGGGCAGGTATTTATTTTGTATCATTTATAGTGTTGGGCGCAAATATTCAAATCTTGAATATTAATCGTGAATATCGCCACTTTGAGAATTCACGAATATTTAGAATATAGTCATATACACTGAACAAAAAAATAGCACCAAGCAAGCTATGTAAAAAAGTCTCAAGCAACTAAGAGACCAAGATCAAATCAAATCATTTTTAAACTGCTCATCAACATACGTCATCTACTTGATTGAATGTGACTGTTGGCTACAATATGTCGGAAGTACTATTCAAACACTAAGAGAACACATGAACAAACACCGGTCAAATATCACACGTGATTTTTTGAAACACAGCGTCTCCTGACACTTCTTTACCGCCCACAATAAGAATCCATTCAGACTAACCCTGACACCAATTAAAAAAAAAAAATTATAAGAATCAAGCCAGGACCGCTTCCGACCCTGCAAAGAAGAGAAATGTATTATATTTTTAAGACACAAACACTAGAATCACATGGGCTAAATGAAAGCCTGGAAAGCAAGTGGTTTTAGATTTTTATTTATTTTTATGTAGTGCTACTATACTCTGCAGCGCTTTACAGACTTTATCACTGAGCTGTCCCCGGTGGGGCTCACAATCTGAGATTCCTATCTGTGTGTATTATGGGGAGTAGGAGGAAGCCACAGTGCCCAGAGGGGACCCAGACAAGCGTGTGGAGAACATACAGACTCCATGTAGAGGTTGTCTTTAGTCGGATTTCAACCTGGGACACTAGTGTTAACAACTGAGCTAACGTGTTGTCCATGACATGCCAATTGTTTCAACTAGGACTGAGTAATGTACCCCCACCCCTTTTGCTGGAAAACAGTCCCACTCCAAGAAAGCTTAAGTTATGTTTTATTACTTATAAAATGCTTTTATGTCACCCATGCTCCATGTTTTATCTATATGAACCAACATTTATATGACTCATATTTTATTTGCATGTACACTGAACAGAAAAAAAAACACAACACTTTCAGTTTTGCTCCCATATTGCATGAGCTGAGCTCAAAGATCTGAAGCCTTTTCTACATACACAAAAGACCCATTACTCTCAAATATTGTTGACAAATCTGTCTAAATCTGTGTTAGTGAGCATTTCTCCTTGGCCCAGATAATCCATCCTACCTCACAGGTGTGGCATATCAAGCTGATGATTAGACAGCATGAATATTGCACATGTGTTCCTTAGACTGCTCACAATAAAGCCACTCTGAAATGTGCAGTTTGATCACACAGCACAATGCCACAGATGTCGCAACATTTAAGGGAGAAAGCAATTGGCATGCTGACTGCAGGAATGTCTACCAGAACTGTTGCCCGTGCAATGAATGTTCATTTCTCTACCATAAGCCATCTCCAAAGGTGTCTCAGAGAATTTGGCAGTATATGCAACCGGCTTCACAACCACAGGCCACGTGTAACCACACCAGTCCAGGACCTCCACATTCAGCATGTTCACCTCCATAATCATCTGAGACCAGCCACCTAAGACAGCTGTAGCAACAATCGGTTTTCATAACCAAAGAATTTCTGCACAAACTGTCAGAAACAGTCTCACGAAAGCTCATCTGCATGCTCGTCGTCCTCATCGGGGTCTGGACCTGACTGCAGTTCATCGTCGTAACTGACTTGAGTGGGCAAATGCTCACATTTGATGGCGTCTGGCACATTGGAGAGGCATTCTGTTCACAGATGGCAGACAGCGTGGTTGGCGTTGTGTGGGTGAGCGGTTTGCTGACGTCAAAGTTGTGGATTGAGTGGCCCATGGTGGCGGTGGGGTTATGGTATGGGCACGCATATGTTATGGACAACGAACACAGGTGCATTTTATTGATGGCATTTTGACTGCACAGAGATACCGCAACGAGATCCTAAAGCCCATTGTTGTGCCATTCATCCATGACCATCACCTCATGTTGCAGCATGATAATGCATGGTCCCATATTGCAAGGACCTGTACACAATTCCTGGAAGCTGAAAACATCCCAGTTCTTGCATGGCCAGCATACTCACAGGATGTGTCACCCCATTGAGCATGTTTGGGATGCTCTGAATAGGTGTACACAACAGCGTGTTGCAGTTCCTTCCAATATTCTGCAACTTCGCACAGCTATTGAAGAAGAGTGGCCCAACATTCCACAGGCCACCATCAACAACCTGATCAACTCTATGCGACAGAGATGTGTTGCACTGCTTGAAGCAAATGTTGGCCACACCAGATACTGACTGGTTTTCTGACCCCCCCCCCCCCCAGTAATTCAAAAATGCACACATTTCAGAGTGGTCTTTTATTGTGAGCAGTCTAATGCACACCTGTGCAATATTCATGCTGTCTAATCAGCACCTTGATATGTCACACCTGTGAGGTGGGATGGATTATCTCGGCAAAGGAGAAGTGCTCACTAACAGAGATTTAGACAGATTTGTGAACAATATTTGAGAGTAATGGGTCTTTTGTGTATGTAGAAAATGTTTCAGATCTTTGAGTTCATCTCATGCAAAATGGGAGCAAAACCGAAAGTGTTGCATTTATATTTTTGTTAAAGTGCTTCTGTCACCCCACTAAAGTCTTTTTTTTTTGGCTCCTTATAATCCTTATACTGCAATATATTAATATATAATGCTATTACTCATTTTGGTTCAGTAGTTAATTAAAAAAAACAGACTTTTATAATATGTGAATTACCTATCTACCAGCAAGTAGGGCGGTTACTTGCTGGTAGCAGTCGCATCCTTCGCATCCTTCTTTCATAAAGATGCCCCCTCCTCATGTTGATTGACAGGACCAGCGAACATGTATAAACGACAGGGCAAAGCAACATGTATAAACGACTCGCTGGATCCAAAAACTAAGGAACCAAGGGAGACCCCTGCAGAAGACCTGGCACTTTCCCTGGCTGCTCAGCCTATGCAAAGATCCGAATGGTGGAGGTTTGCATATCCACGAACCTTGACTATAAAGCCCTGAGCACCCTACAATAGTGAGGGGACACGACCACCGGCTCCCTACACAAGATACGGAGGGAGTCAGGGTCACCTGGGATCCAGCAAACAGATAATAACAGATAAAGGTACAACACTTAGCTTTGAAGCAAACAGGAGGACAGAGTCAGCGTGCACACACACTCCAGGAAGTAGTATAAGCCGCCCAGAAAAGCCTTCTGGGGGAAGAATTTAAAGGGAAGCAATAAGTCCAACACATGACAGCTGAGAGAGGCTGACGAGAGGAGAAGCTGAATACCACAACACAGAAACTCAAGGAGGAGGTTCTGAAAGGCCTCTGTCAGAGCTTCTCAGCTGTCTGGTTGTGACACCCTGTCTGTGTTCAATATCTGGCGCCTGCACCGTACCTGTCTTCAGTCGGCGCAGGCGCACTGAGAGGAGGACGCTCGCTCGGCCGCTCCATCCTCAGTGCACCTGCGCCGGGTGTAGATGTGACGTCATCGGCGCAGGCGCATTGAGGATGGAGCGGCCAACCCCCCCCCCCCGCATAGCCGTCTTGCTCCTTCTTAGAACATTCAATCAACTAGCAGAATAAGAACATATCCCACAAGACATGTTAAGAGTTATTATCATTTTGCCCAAGTCGGATAAACCCTCTGATATCCCATCTAATTTTAGACCAATTTCCCTATTGAATTCAGATTTTATCTCACTAATAGTGATCAGATAGGGTTTATTCAAAACAGGCAGTCTTCAGATGGTACAAGATGCTTCATAGATTTGGTGGATGTGGCCTTCTTCTCTCTGATGCCTTCTCTGCTTCTATCACTGGATGCAGAGAAGGCGGTTGACAGGATTCATTGGGTTTATGTCAAAGCAGCAATAACTGTTGGTTTGAAGGCTTGTGGGCTTCCTCACATAATAGACAAAATATTATTTCACTGTAAATGGAATGTTTGGCTTAACAATGTCTTTTGTTGAATACTAATGATGAGCGAATTAAAAAAAAAATCAATTTGCTTATTCGTCAAATTATTTGGAAAAAATTACATAAAAATGGCTATTTCCTGGCTGCTGAGAGCCTTTATAGTGGTGTAGAATACTGTGCCTTGTAGTAACACACATAGGGAGTCTGCTTTGGTAGTGAAATAATACTGTGAGTCTGTATGACACGCAGATGACAGTCGTCGCTCTTAGAATCACTGCACACTTCACTTATTAGGGCAGTCACGGGGCCAAGACTGACCAAATAACTTAAGAATGAACTCAGCCTTACAGGTCAATGTTAGCATTAAGAAGAAGCACACTCCTTTTACACCATCGCCAGCTGATTCCACATAGATGTCTACAGAACATGTTCTATTAAATGAATATACAAGTAGAGTCCCTCAGACAGAGTGGAGCCGGTGTCAGCAGTAAGTTTGTTTTGACGTCACTGATTAATTTGTCCTTCCTCTGATCCATCAGAACAATAACCCACAAAAAATGGATCCTGTATGTGGAGCATCTGCCTTCACTCAGTCAGCATTTGCTCAATAATCCATCAGCATTGCTAATGCCAAAAACACAGGAGTGGATCTAAAACAGAGGTGACACGTGAATGGAGTATTTGCATGTCTTCTGTGTTTTTTGCCCACTCCTGCTTTTGGCTACCAAATCATAAGACATTTCTGATGGGACCATACATTCCTTCTGACAGATAAGAAGAAAGGCAAGGCTGAAAGGCAAAAAATGAGCTTGGAGGTGGCGGCAGCATCAGAAGGCCACAGAGTAGCATGACAACGAGAGATTGTGGAGGTGTCAGCAGCATGAGGAGGCAAGCAAGAGTAGCACGACGACGAGAGATTGTGGAGGTCGTAGGTTTTCTGACCCCCCCCCCCCCCAGTAATTCAAAAATGCACACATTTCAGAGTGGTCTTTTATTGTGAGCAGTCTAATGCACACCTGTGCAATATTCATGCTGTCTAATCAGCACCTTGATATGCCACACCTGTGAGGTGGGATGGATTATCTCGGCAAAGGAGAAGTGCTCACTAACACAGATTTAGACAGATTTGTGAACAATATTTGAGAGTAATGGGTCTTTTGTGTATGTAGAAAATGTTTCAGATCTTTGAGTTCATCTCATGCAAAATGGGAGCAAAACCGAAAGTGTTGCATTTATATTTTTGTTAAAGTGCTTCTGTCACCCCACTAAAGTCTTTTTTTTTGGCTCCTTATAATCCTTATACTGCAATATATTAATATATAATGCTATTACTCATTTTGGTTCAGTAGTTAATTAAAAAAACAGACTTTTATAATATGTGAATTACCTATCTACCAGCAAGTAGGGCGGTTACTTGCTGTTAGCAGCCGCATCCTTCTTTCATAAAGATGCCCCCTCCTCATGTTGATTGACAGGGCCAGCGAACGCGCTCATCTTCTGGCTGGCCCTGTGTCACGGACGGTGTACAGGAGACAAGGCAAAGCAACATGTATAAACGACTCGCTGGATCCAAAAACTAAGGAACCAAGGGAGACCCCTGCAGAAGACCTGGCACTTTCCCTGGCTGCTCAGCCTATGCAAAGATGTCATGGAACCATGAACCAGACGTACAACAAGAGATGAGTGGAAATAAGAAGGCTTTATTGAAAATAAAGCTGTAAGGCAAAAGTCCAAACGGATGGCTAAACCGAAGCAGGGTCTTGCGAAACCAGGGATCAGGAACCAGAAGGGTAGTCAGACGAAGCCAGGATCAGGAATCAGCAGGGTAGTCAGACGAAGCCAGGATCAGGAATCAGCAGGGTAGTCAGACGAAGCCAGGATCAGGAACCAGAAGCAGTAGCAGTCTTAGAAGCATGTGAGCACAGGAGGACCAAGCAAGGAACTGAAGCCACAGACCTCCTATATATATGAGCTAGGCATCCAGCTCCTCCCAGTGGGAAGGAGGAGCCGCAGGGTGGGAGGCTACAAGAAACCCAGAAACCAAGATGGCCGCCAGCACATGTCAAACGAAGGAGGACAGCAAGGAGGTAAGACCATGACAAAAGATCCGAATGGTGGAGGTTTGCATATCCACGAACCTTGACTATAAAGCCCTGAGCACCCTACAATAGTGAGGGGACACGACCACCGGCTCCCTACACAAGATACGGAGGGAGTCAGGGTCACCTGGGATCCAGCAAACAGATAATAACAGATAAAGGTACAACACTTAGCTTTGAAGCAAACAGGAGGACAGAGTCAGCGTGCACACACACTCCAGGAAGTAGTATAAGCCGCCCAGAAAAGCCTTCTGGGGGAAGAATTTAAAGGGAAGCAATAAGTCCAACACATGACAGCTGAGAGAGGCTGACGAGAGGAGGAGCTGAATACCACAACACAGAAACTCAAGGAGGAGGTTCTGAAAGGCCTCTGTCAGAGCTTCTCAGCTGTCTGGTTGTGACACCCTGTCTGTGTTCAATATTCAAACACACATTTTTCCAGTTTTGCATATAATTTATTCTCCCGATGAGCAAGACCTGACGTAAATGTTCCTTATGAGTTTTGAAATCGGGAGAAAAAATCAAAATGTCATCCAAATACACCAATACAAATTTTCCCATCAAATGATAAAAAATGCTGTTCACGAAATGCTGAAAAACGGCTGGGGCATTCATCAAACCAAAAGGCATAACCAAATTTTCAAAATGGCCCTCAGGGGTATTGAAGGCCGTCTTCCATTCGTCCCCTTCTCTGACCCTGACCAGGTTGTATGCCCCTCTTAAATCAAATTTGGAAAAGACTTTAGCCCCAACAACCTGGTTAAATAGGTCCGGGATCAGAGGAAGCGGATAAGGGTCATGAATTGTGATATTGTTCAGCTCCCTGAAATCCAGACAAGGTCTTAAAGAACCATCTTTTTTCTTAACAAAGAAAAAACCAGCGGCAACAGGTGACTTCGAGGGTCGTATGTGTCCTTTTCTCAGACTCTCAGAGATATAAGCACGCATAGCGATCCTCTCAGGTTGGGAAAATTGTATAAACGAGATTTAGGCAGCTTGGCGTCTGGGATGAGATTAATAGGGCAATCGTACTCCCTGTGCGGGGGCAAATCCTGAACTCCACTCTCAGAGAAGACATCCGAAAATTCAGAGAGAAAAGATGGTACAGTCTTAGTAGCAACCTCAGAAACCGATGTCATGAGGCAATTCTCTCTGCAAAAGTCACTCCAACCATTTATTTGCCTCGCTTGCCAATCAATGGTGGGGTTATGCTTAGTGAGCCAGGGCAGCCCCAACACCAGAGGGGTGGGTAAACCGCTAAGGACGAAACATGACACATCCTCAACATGAGCATCACTCACAATTAAACGGATATTGTGAACTATGCCCTTTAATGATTTTTGAGAAAGTGGAGCGGAATCGATAGCAAAAACAGGAATATCCTTTCCCAAAGTGCGCACCTGGAAACCATGAGTTATCGCAAATTGATTATCAATGAGATTAACCGCTGCTCCACTATCCACAAAAATCTCACAAAAAATGTTCTTGCTCTCTAGCGCCACCCTAGCCGGCAGGACAAAACGGGAACTACAAGCAAATGGAAAACTTTCAATTTCCGCCTCAACCCTGCCAATAGTAACAGACGGAACATTTTTAAAATATTTTTTCCTGTTTGTTTCTTTATTACTCCCAGAAAACTGCCTGAATCTCCTAGAGGGACAAATATTTGCCAAATGATTTATACCTCCACAACAAAAACAAACCCTCCCATGCGAGCTGAATCTTCTATTGTCAGAAGCAATCAACCCCAGCTGCATGGGCTCCTGCTCAGAAGGGGCTGACGGCGACTGACACCCCTGCGCACAGAGCGGGACCGCTGCACTGTCCTGGGACTGCGTATGACAGGAAGGAGACATCTCTCCTCTCTCTCTAAGACGCCTGTCAATACGAACGGCCTGAGACATAGCAGAGTCCAAAGAAATAGGCCTCTCATGAAAGGCAAATGCATCTTTCAATCCCTCTGAAAGACCATGGCAAAATTGACTTCGGAGCGCAGCATCATTCCAACCAGTATCAACTGCCCATCTCCGAAATTCTGAGCAGTATATTTCTGCGGATTGTTTACCCTGGCATAATAGACGTAGTTTAGACTCAGCCAGAGCAATACGATCCGGATCATCATATATCTGACCCAGGGCTAAAAAGAATTCATCCACTGAACGGAGAGGCCGTGCCCCCTCCGGCAGCGAAAAGGCCCAGGACTGAGCGTTACCTCTGAGCAGCGATATAATGATCCCCACCCTCCGTTCCTCATCACCAGAGGAGTGGGGAAGAAGGCGAAAATGGAGTTTGCAAGCCTCTCTAAAACGCACAAAATTCTCACTACCCCCGGAGAACGAGATCTTAGGCTCAGAACAAACTCCATGAACGCAAGTTGAACCGGTCACTTGAAGCTGAGAAAAAGTCTTACGGAGATCAGCTACCTCCAATGAAAGACCCTGGAAGCGTTCAGCCAAAAGTGAAACCGGATCCATGCTTGAGACGGTTATGGCGGCTTATACTGTCACGGACGGTGTACAGGAGACAAGGCAAAGCAACATGTATAAACGACTCGCTGGATCCAAAAACTAAGGAACCAAGGGAGACCCCTGCAGAAGATCTGGCACTTTCCCTGGCTGCTCAGCCTATGCAAAGATCCGAATGGTGGAGGTTTGCATATCCACGAACCTTGACTATAAAGCCCTGAGCACCCTACAATAGTGAGGGGACACGACCACCGGCTCCCTACACAAGATACGGAGGGAGTCAGGGTCACCTGGGATCCAGCAAATAGATAATAACAGATAAAGGTACAACACTTAGCTTTGAAGCAAACAGGAGGACAGAGTCAGCGTGCACACACACTCCAGGAAGTAGTATAAGCCGCCCAGAAAAGCCTTCTGGGGGAAGAATTTAAAGGGAAGCAATAAGTCCAACACATGACAGCTGAGAGAGGCTGACGAGAGGAGGAGCTGAATACCACAACACAGAAACTCAAGGAGGAGGTTCTGAAAGGCCTCTGTCAGAGCTTCTCAGCTGTCTGGTTGTGACACCCTGTCTGTGTTCAATATCTGGTGCCTGCACCGTACCTGTCTTCAGTCGGCGCAGGCGCACTGAGAGGAGGATGCTCGCTCGGCTGCTCCATCCTCAGTGCACCTGCGCCGGGTGTAGATGTGACGTCATCGGCGCAGGCGCATTGAGGATGGAGCGGCCAACCCCCCCCCCCCCCCCCCCCCCGCATAGCTGTCTTGCCCCTTCTTAGAACATTCAATCAACTAGCAGAATAAGAACATATCCCACAAGACATGTTAAGAGTTATTATCATTTTGCCCAAGTCGGATAAACCCTCTGATATCCCATCTAATTTTAGACCAATTTCCCTATTGAATTCAGATTTTATCTCACTAAACTAGTGATCAGATAGGGTTTATTCAAAACAGGCAGTCTTCAGATGGTACAAGATGCTTCATAGATTTGGTGGATGTGGCCTTCTCCTCTCTGATGCCTTCTCTGCTTCTATCACTGGATGCAGAGAAGGCGGTTGACAGGATTCATTGGGTTTATGTCAAAGCAGCAATAACTGTTGGTTTGAAGGCTTGTGAGCTTCCTCACATAATAGACAAAATATTATTTCACTGTAAATGGAATGTTTGGCTTAACAATGTATTTTGTTGAATACTAATGATAAGCAAATTTAAAAAAAAATCAATTTGCTTATTCGTCAAATTATTTGGAAAAAATTACATAAAAATGGCTATTTCCTGGCTGCTGAGAGCCTTTATAGTGGTGTAGAATACTGTGCCTTGTAGTAACACACATAGGGAGTCTGCTTTGGTAGTGAAATAATACTGTGAGTCTGTATGACACGCAGATGACAGTCGTCGCTCTTAGAATCACTGCACACTTCACTTATTAGGGCAGTCACGGGGCCAAGACTGACCAAATAACTTAAGAATGAACTCAGCCTTACAGGTCAATGTTAGCATTAAGAAGAAGCACACTCCTTTTACACCATCGCCAGCTGATTCCACATAGATGTCTACAGAACATGTTCTATTAAATGCGTATACAAGTAGAGTCCCTCAGACAGTGGAGCCGGTGTCAGCAGTAAGTTTGTTTTGACGTCACTGATTAATTTGTCCTTCCTCTGATCCATCAGAACAATAACCCACAAAAAATGGATCCTGTATGTGGAGCATCTGCCTTCACTCAGTCAGCATTTGCTCAATAATCCATCTGCATTGCTAATGCCAAAAACACAGGAGTGGATCTAAAACAGAGATGACACGTGAATGGAATATTTGCATGTCTTCTGTGTTTTTTGCCCACTCCTGCTTTTGGCTACCAAATCATAAGACATTTCTGATGGGACCATACATTCCTTCTGACAGATAAGAAGAAAGGCAAGGCCGAAAGGCAAAAAATGAGCTTGGAGGTGGCGGCAGCATCAGCAGGCCACAGAGTAGCATGACAACTAGAGATTGTGGAGGTGTCAGCAGCATGAGGAGGCAAGAGTAGCACGACGACGAGAGATTGTGGAGGTGGCAGCAGCATCAGGAGGCCACAGAGTGGCACACTGGCAGAGTCTGGAGTTGGCAGCAGTATGAGGAGGCCACTAAGTGGCACAATGACCAATTCTGGAGTTGTCAGCATTATGAGGAGGTTACTGAGTGGCACAATGACCAAGTATGCAGGTAGAGGCAGCATCAGGAGGCCACAGAGTAGCACAACAACGAGAGATTGTGGAGTTGTCAACAGCATGAGGAGGCCAGAGTAACATGACAAGGAGATATAGTGGAGGTGGCAGCAGCATGAGGAGGCCACAGCGTGGCACAATTACCAAATCTGGAGCTAGAAGCAGTATGAGGAGGTCACTAAGTGGCACAATGACAGAGTCTGGAGTTAGCAGCAGCATGAGGAGACCAAAGAGTGGCCCAATGAGAGAGTGTGGAGGTGGCGGTAGCAGCAGCATCAGGAAAAGGGCCACAGAGTAGCACAATGACCAAGTCTGAAGGTGGCGACAGCAGCAGCATCAGGAGGATACCACAGAGTGGCAAGGTGACATAGTGTGGAGAAGAAAGTAGCAGCAGCAGTAGAATCAGGAGACCACAGAGTAGCTAGGTGACAGTGTGGAGATGGAGGTAGCAGCATCAGGATGGCACAGAGTGGCAAGGTGACATAGTGTGGAGATGGCAGTAGCAACAGCATCAGGATACCAGAGTGGCAAGGTGATCAAGTGTGGAGATGGCAGTAGCAGCAGCATCAGAAGGATACCACAGAGTGGCAAGGTGACATAGTGTGGAGATAGCAGTAGCAGTAGCAGCATCAGGATACCACAGAGTTGCAAGGTGACATAGTATGGAGATGGCAGTAGCAACAGCATCAGGATACCAGAGTGGCAAGGTGACATAGTGGGGAGATGGCAGCAGCATCAATATACCACAGAGTGGTATATTGAAATAGGGCACTAAAAACTTTCGAGAAAAATAACCGCCGCCGACGTGAACAGAGAATATATATTTTTTCTTTTTGTACTGAAATAGGCCACTAAATGCTTTCAAGACATATAACTGCAGACTTGAACTGCAAATGTATTTTTCTTTTTGTACTGAAATAGGCCACTAAACGCTTTCAACACAAATAACCTCTGAAGTGAACTGAGAATATATTTTTCTTTCTGTACTGAAATAGGCCACTAAATGCTTTTGCCACAAATAACTGCACCAGTGAAGTGCGTATATTTTTTTCTTTCTGCACGCTTTCAACACATATAACTGCATAAGTGAATTGAGAATATATTTTTCTTTCTGTACTGAAATTGGCCAGTAAACGCTTTCAACACATATAACTGTAGAAGTGAACCGAGAATATATTTTTTTTTCTATAATGAAATAGGCCACTAAACACTTTTCAACAATTCCAGCACAGAGAAAAATCCCCTAAAACAACAGTTTTAATGGTATACCTTAAAAGGATCCCAATTGGGTCCACTATATATGACATCAATAATATACAAACAGAATAGTGTATGTTAAATTCATTCCATCCAGCTGATCTATATATGTATGATTAATTATTATCCTCACCTCATACCTGGGGCAATTCAGAACCAACCCTGCTGCACCCTCATAGGGACCTGTGAGGGGTAGTAGTATAGGTATGTGGACAGGGGGCCTCCACCTTCAGGAGCCCTCCCTGGGCTGAGGTCATAGGATAGGGGTAGATATAGGGACAATTATCCCCACACCCCAGGTTACTAATTTATACTAGATGTGATTATCGGTTACACTATTCTGTTTGTATATTATTGATGTCATATATAGTGGACCCAATTGGGATCCCTTTTAAGGTATACCATTAAAATTGTTGTTTTCATATTTTTTTTTTCTCTGTGCTGGAATTGTTAATATTTATATACCCCATAGTATTTATGTTTATCAATTCTGCTGGAATTTCACTAAACACTTTTGCAGCAAATAAGTGCACCAGTGAAGTGCGTATATTTTTTTCTTTCTGTACTGAAATAGGCAACTAAACGCTTTTGCCGCAAATAAGTGCACCAGTGAAGTGCGTATATTTTTTTTCTTTCTGCACGCTTTCAACACATATAACTGCAGAAGTAAGGCTACTTTCACACTAGCGTTCGTCGGTCCGCTCGTGAGCTCCGTTTGAAGGGGCTCACGAGCGGACCCGAACGCAGCCGTCCAGCCCTGATGCAGTCTGAATGGAGCGGATCCGCTCAGACTGCATCAGTCTGGCGGCGTTCAGCCTCCGCTCCGCTCGCCTCCGCACGGACAGGCGGACAGCTGAACGCTGCTTGCAGCGTTCGGGTGTCCGCGTGGCCGTGCGGATCCGTGCGGATCCGTCCAGACTTACAATGTAAGTCAATGGGGACGGATCCGTTTGAAGATGCCACAATATGGCTCAATCTTCAAGCGGATCCGTCCCCCATTGACTTTACATTGAAAGTCTGGACGGATCCGTACGAGGCTATTTTCACACTTAGCTTTTATATGCTAAAATAATGCAGACAAATCCGTTCTGAACGGAGCCTCCGTCTGCATTATTATGATCGGATCCGTTCAGAACGGATCCGATCGAACGCTAGTGTGAAAGTAGCCTAAACTGAGTATATATTTTTCTTGTTTGAAAGATATAAGCCACTAAAGGCTTTTTAACATAGCACTTGCACCACAAGAACAAATAGCTGTAATGACAAAGCTGTAAAATGGCTATTTGGATCTCCAAATAATCATGCCCTGCACTTGTAAATCGCTTTTCTGGCACTGTTCTTAGCAATTTCTGACATCTCTCCCTGCACTAAGATGCTGTGAAATGATTCCTCCCTATCTTTCCCTGCACTTATAAATCATTTTTCTTTCTTTTTTTCACATTGAGGTTTTTCCAATTGCTGTCTCCAGCGCCTTCTCACATCTTTCCCTACACTCAGAACGCTTGAAAATGTGTGACTCTAAGATGGCCGGCGTATTTATAGGGCTGTAACATCACAGGAATAGCTGATGATTGTCTGCATGCATTGCATTATCGGTCAGCCCGCCTTCCCAGAGTACATTGCCCCATGTCCTCAAATGTGTAGCCGCCATTTTTGCCGCCATTTTAGGAAAAATTGGGATTCATTAACACAAAATGCCAGGAAATTCTCATTTGTTGCAAATTAAATTTTTCCTGAAATTCGGATTAAATTCCACTTAGTCTGATTTGATTCGCTCATCTCTATTGAATACCTGATAACTAGTGAGTTCCTATGATTGTTGCATACCTCACCCCTTCCTTCCCCCATTCTTTTACTCATTACTACTGTAATGTATCCTGATTCATGCCTATTCAATAATGTATCTAGTGGTACTTTTTTACTCTTTTATAAGCCACTGTATTTGTGTGTTTAACCCGAGATATCTATTATTCACAATTCTTATACTTTTCAATAAAAAATATTGTTAAAAAAATACAAATACAAACAAGTTAATCTGTCTGTTAATGGGATTGTCTGGTTTCAGAGCTGAACCCGGACATACTCATATTTTCACCCAGGCAGCCCTCTGATGTTAGCATCGGAGCATTTTATGCTCCGATGCTCCCCCTTGCCCTGCCCTTGGGGTGGGCTTTTTTTATTTACAATACCACACTGCTGGTTGGAGGCTTCCACCTAGCAGTGTGTTCGGTGACTTCACCAGCTCTGATGGGCTGGATTTAACAATACCCTAGCCATTTCACAGGCTAGGGCAGTGCTAAAGTCTGCCCATCAGTGCCGGTGACGTCACCTGGCTCACTGCTGGGCAGAAGCCTCTACCTGGCAGCCCTAAGTAGAGCCCGGTACATCACTGGATCTCCTGAAAATGCCTTTGTCATGCACAATTCAGTGCAGTACAAAAGAGAGCATCGGAGCATAAAACGCTCCGATGCTCTTGTCAGGGGGGCTGCTTGGGTGAAAATATGGTTATGTCCTGGTTCAGTTCTAAACCTGGACAACCCCTTTAATTATGTGGGTATTGCCATTTTTGGGGGTGCAATGCACTGAGGGACAGGAAAAATCAGTAATAATACAACAACAACAACATCATAGTGACCCTATTAAGGCAAAGACGGACGATTTACAAATTATTAATCTCTCTGACAGACCCCTTAGTTCAGCAGAGATGCAGCTGCTCAAAAAGGGTCTTTGCTTTGTCCCCACTTGTGCATTTAATCTGTTTGAATGGGCTAAGGATTTGGCTCTGTTTATAAGGAAGTTAAAATGGGAAAAAAAAATTGGTACGCATGATAGGCAACAATGTGCTGATTTGGGAATTGATATTGAGGAGCTACCAGATGTACAGCTATTAGCGGATTTGATGGAGGCGGGAAGTAGGAATCTTGGTTTAAGGACCATCTATGGACCTCAAGCTCCCATCAACTAAGAATCCATCACTGAGTGATAATACTTCTATAAATATCTCTTTTAATGTAGTAACTGATCAGTTGGGGTTGTTGGAAGGACAGAGAACAGGGGTATCCAATTTATCTAGATCAGAGATTGAGGCACTTCTTTCTTTGGAATTTAACTCGTCCCTTGTCATTAAACCGTCTGACAAGTGAGTAGTGTTGATTGAGCATGTTCAACCTGTGACGGTATCATCCGTGTCACCGCCTAGTATTCCCTTCTTCCCTTAAAATAGTACAGCCAAAAAATCCACAGAGCAATAAATCGCTAGTATCGCTGGTATCGCCAGTATCTCTGGTATCGCCAAATAAGTCCATACATGAGCCAAGGCTGAATAATGGAACAAGACTTTACTTGAAGCCACCCCACATTCAAAAATACAATTTCTTTTATCCCCTGCTCCCATGCAAGGGAGACACCAACAACAAACATACATTAACCCATGACACAAAAAAGGTTACAACCCACATAACATCCTCCCCTCTGCCTGTGATATAATCATGGTACACCATGGTTAACATAATTATCACAGGCAGGAGAATACACAATGTCCTCTGTCCTGGAGACAACAGAGTTGTAATTCAATTATCTCTCAGGACAGAGGGCAATCGCCAATACACACGGGGAGACAATGGGACAGACCTCACTACTCAACTTATACAATGTCTCACCCTTTACAATACACATAGACATTTAACATATCCCAACATGGCACAAATTAGACCAGTGAAAGTTAGTGAAAGTTTTTTAAGCAGGGAGTGGAAAACATGCAAACAACCATAGAAGGGCATCCTTCACAATGGCCCCCCCTTTTTCTCCCTGCTCCAGCAGACACAGTTAGACCTTTCCTGGTCTAGTAGGGGCTGGCGGTGCTTCAGGCTCAGTCAGATAGTAAGTCAGTTTGCCTTGACAGCCCGTCCACGTTGCTGTTTTGCTTGTCAGGGCGGTAATGGATGGTGAAATCATAGGGTTAGAGGGCCAGGCTCCACCGTAATAAATGAGCATTGTCTCCAGGGACCCGGTTGAGCCAGACTAAGGGGTTGTGGTCAGTCATGAGAGTGAAGGCACGGCCATACAGATGGGGGGTGAGTTTTTTGAGGGCCCAGACCAGCGGCATGCACTCTTTCTCAATGGCCGCATAACTGGCAACAATTTCCGACTCAGGTAGATCACCGGGTGCTCCCCTCCATCCTCGCCGACCTGGTTTGATACTGCCCCCAGTCCAAACCTTGAGGCATATGTGTGAACCATAAACCTTTTGTTAGGATCTGTGGCAGCCAACACAGAAGCAGTAATTAGAGCATTTTTCAAAGCTTGGAAAGCCACCTCACACTCCGGGGACCACAGGACTTGTCGGAGTAATTTATTTTTTGTGAGGTCAGTGAGTGGTTTGGATAGGGTGCTGTAGTCGGGTACGAAATGTCGGTAGTAGCCGGCTGTCCCCAGGAAGGCCATTACTTGGGTCTTGGTACGGGGAGTGGGCCAATTTGCAACGGCCTCAATTTTAGCCAGTTCCAGTTGTTGCTTACCGCGACCTACTCGATGGCCCAAGTATTGTACCTCCGCCATACCAAAGTGACACTTGTCTGGCTTCAAGTTTAAACTGGCCCCCCTAATCCTATCCAATACTTCCCCTACATGTTCTAAGTGTGCCTCCCAGGTATCGCTATGATGGTGATATCATCCAGGTAGGCACATGCATAATCCTGGAGACCCTCTAATGGGCGGTCCACCATCCATGTATCCCAGTTGCAAGCATCCTGATTTTAATTGCACAGTAACATGGTCTTGGCCATAGTGGAGCACAGGCAACTACTGACCTCATTCAGAGAGATTTTTTTTATACTAGGTCTTAGATCAAAGGTACAATCTTATGTTTCACTGTGTATTTTATGTCTCAGAAATAAGGATGCAGCCTAATAAGAATACTGGTTGGTCATCATTTCAGGTCCTAATGGGAAGACCCTTCCCCACCCCTTGAGGTCCAAAGCCCCTTGTGATAGAAAAAGGGGGATCTAGAAGTAGTATAGGCAGAATATGTAGAACCTTTAGATCAAATTGAACACGATATTGCTTGTGCCTCTCCTTTCTCTCCACAGGAACCTACGCATCCTTTCCAACCAGGAGACGTGGTGATAGTCCAGTGCCTGGCAAAAGGACAAAAACAGACTGAGTTCCCGTTTGGACCACGCACCCGAGTGGTAGCAGTCACCAGAACAAGATTCTCACAGAAGAGGCTCCAATCTGGTTTCACGCTAGCAGAGTGAAAAGGGTCCCTGAGGCTTCTTATCCGGTGACGGACAAAGACAAAGAGGGTGAAGCAGGTGTGAAATCCCTGAACAAAGAGGGGAACTCAGAAGAAGTTTCCCTGAAAAGTGCCTTGCCCCAGGCTGAAGATGATGACCCCACAATATTCTGGGAGATTTGTTTCTCTGCTGATAATTATTAATCTTTGTGTTTTCTTTTCGGTCTGGCTTATTACTACATGTATTTATCACCCAGAGGAGATGAGTTTCTTCTGCGGTGCACCAAATAATCGACCAGTATATGAAAGAGGTCAGGAGCAGGATCCCTTTGCTCCCGTCCCCTTTTATTCTGAACAGAATAGTATAGTCAGGATGGCAAATGCCCTAAATGTTAGTTCATTGTGCCTTAAAGACTTACAGAGCCCATGGGATCTTATACAAACATGTGTTATTGCTGTGCCTACACCCGATGAATCCCTCCTTGAAGTCTGGGCGATGGCTAACAATACACAATCTTTTGTTCCCTTGTATGACTTCTGTGGGGAGTGTCAGAAATTAGGAAATAGCAGGGATAATATTAGAATAAATAGTTAAGGCTGCGTGCAGCCTGTAATTGTGGGAGGGGCCAGGTCCCCCTTCTTAAACCCCCTCGGCCAGTTCACCACACCGCGCTCGGCTACTCGTACTTCTGGTGACTCCCGTCACTTCCGCTAAGCACGCCTCCCAGGTAAGCATCGCCTCACGCCTCCCGACGCGCACCTCGTCTCTCCGGTCCGTCCGCCCGCTGGTCTGCTCCTCCTCGCCGCCTCCTGATTCCCTGCACCCGCGAGCTCCCTCCATCGCCGGCCGGGCCTCTCCTCCATTCAAACGCATTCCATCCTCTCGCGAGAGGTCGTGCGCATGTGCAGCCGGCTCCCGGTCCCAGCTGCCGTCTGCCGCACAGCGCGCTGACCGCCGGGAGGGGGGGGGCAGAGGAGGGGTACCGCTCACCATCTCCGTCACCCACAGCAGAGCCACACATCGCGGCCGCCCACGCTTCCCCCGCTCCCTGCACAGCTGGGCTCCCGGTCAGTACTGCTGGAGGCAGGAGCCATGTCTCTGCCACGTTTGCTCCAGTGCTGGGTGAAACAGGGTCACATGTGGCTCCCCCATACTGGGCTCAGCTCTTCAAACAATCCTTACATGAATATGCATGACCCCTGCATTGTGCTGACATCACTGTCCGCAGAGCTGTCTGTGCCCCCAGACACCAGGTCCCCAAACATCCGTGGGATGCCGGTCCTCATTCCAGTATGCCTCACCCAGCTCCATCCAGTTCCCTCGAACCTGGCTCCTGTGTCTCACCACCTTGCCACTCGCACCTGCCAGGTCGGTCCATGGCGCAGGCTCCCCCGCCTCCGCGCTCACCTAGGTTCGGACCTGTGGCCCCCAGGCCCTCTCACGCTCCTGCCAGCCACGCACCATCCCGCAGTCCTGCGGCCTTCCAGCCTGGCCTCGCAGGGGTTCCGGCCCTTGCTGCTCCTATCCTCCGGCGCTCACACCTGGCTACACGGCCCTACTTTTCCCGGACCCAGAATGCCCCTCACTCAGTCAAAATTCTCACATTTGTGTTCCTTTCCCAGGTGCCCGTAGCGTTCGTGGTCCCTGCCGTGTCGTGTGTCGACTTCCTGACGTCAGGTTTAGGTATTGGGCGGGGGTCTTACGTTCTTACCAAAAAATAAAAATAAAAAAATAAATAAATATTTTATCAACAGGCTCTGCAGAAGGTCCCTGCCGGCCACTTGTGGGAATTCTCAAGCTTGAGGGTTTTCAGGTAGGTAATTCTGGGCTGCACCCCGCAGTTCCTCTTGCCAGCATCCCGTGTTGCCTCCCCGGAGGCATTCAGGGGACGTTTCTATCCTGCTTAACCTAAGGCATTCAGGTGTCTTCTCCGTACGTCTTAGCCTGAAGCGTTCAGGTGCCTTCTCTGTCCATGTAACCTGAAGCGTTCAGGTGTCTTCTCTGTCCATCTTAGCCTGAGACGTTCAGGTGTCTTTGTCCAGGTACCCTGAAGCGTTCAGGTGTCTTCTCTGTCCATCTTAGGCTGAGGCGTTCAGGTGTCTTCTCTGTCCAGGTACCCTGAAGTGTTCAGGTATCTTCTCTGTCCATCTCAGCCTGAGACGTTCAGGTGTCTTCTCTGTTCAGGTGCCCTGAAGCATTCAGGTGTCTTCTCTGTCCATCTTAGCCTGAGGCGTTCAGGTGTCTCCTCTGTCCATCTTAGCCTGAGACGCTCAGGTGTCTTCTCTGTCCAGGTACCCTGAAGCGTTCAGGTGTCTTCTCTGTCCTTCTTAGCCTGAGAAGTTCAGGTGTCTTCTCTGTCCTGGTACCCTGAAGCGTTCAGGTGTCTCCCCTGTCCACTGTTGCCGGTAACGTCAGGGTTTCGTTCCTGGTTTCTTTAGCCCACTGCGTACAGCCGCCATTACTGTCGTTAGCCGGTACGTCAGGTGTCTTCCCGGTCCTACGTAACCTGCGGCACCCAGGCAACCCTGCTCACGTCCCCAACCTGAAACGTTCAGGTCGCTCCTCGCCACTCATCCTGGAACGTCCAGGCCTCCTTCTCGCCGCAGTCTACGACTCCGCCTCCTGGCTCTCCAGATACCCCTCTGTTCTTGGTTTCATTTCATCCACGTCTCTCTGTTTCCGTTGTTAGCCGGCACAGCGGTGTGTCCGTCCGCATCATCATTGGTTTTCAGGTCCCGCTCCGCAATTCTCTCACGTCGCTTATAACTTTTCCAGTCCTCAGGGCCAGCCGGGTCGTTCCCGTCGATCCTCAGACGGTAAGCCAAGGGTATTGAATCCACGCTCTCAGGTACGTTCTCAAATACGTTCGCTCGCGGCCTTAGTAGTAACGGTACACGGTCCCCTTGACCTCTCCAGCTGCCATATTTTTGTCTGTAATTCCTCTCGCGTAAGGTCTCTACTATCCTTGGAGCCATGTCTCAGGTATCGGATGTCGACGACGCGTTGTCCCTCTCGGGTACCTCGGTCTCTGGCCAAGGCGGCCAGAATCCCTCCGAAGATGGACCGTACCAAGGCTCGTTGCGGAGTTAAGCAGAAGGGGCATCAGGCACCCAGCGTCAGCCAGGAAGGCTGAGTTGTACAGGCTGTTGATGACCGAACCCGGTCCTCCTGAAAGAGAAGATCCACCCCCATCCATCCAGCAGTCCTTGGTGCAGTTACAGGCCTCCATGGATTCGCTCGTCTCATCCGTTGCCGACCTCAGGACCAGGGTGGTGGACTTGGAATCTAGAACACCGGCGTCATCCCAGGCGGTGGTCCCTCTCACCGATCCCCCTCTGTATCAGCTACCGGCTCCAGGTACGACCCCGGCTGCTCCCGTGGTGGCTCCTGCACACTTCTTGCCGGACAACATCAGGAAGGACATCTTGGCAGGCAAGGACGTGAATCTCGCTTCAATCCTGATTGCGTCCCATGATGCCGCCGACAATAAGACCTTCGACTGCGGGGAAATCTCGGTGGTCCTTCGGGCCAAGGATGCCCGTCTCAACTGCAAGCTCTCGGTACCTGAGTTCGTTTTGGCCTTTAGCCTGTATAGAGACGTGATCTGCTCCGCCTAAGCAGCCCGCCGGGAGGAGCTGGACACATATCTATACAGGGTTACTGATCTTGGGCACAAGTACGGCGGCACGGCCTTTTATGATTATCACCGCTCCTTTTCAGCCAAGGCCGCCGCCGCGCTGACCCAGTTTCGGTTCTCCGTCAACTGGGCTACTCTGGATATGGAGTTGTTCTGCCGGCATTTTGCCGGTTTTCGGGCCCCCGCCTGTTAGACTTGTCAGTCGATTTTTCATTCTACAGAATAGTGTCCTGAAACTGCCACGGCCCAACCAGACAGGGTCATCGCAGGCCCCTCCGGGGTCTCCCGCAGCTCCACTGATAAGTTAGGCAGACCCATCGTCTACCTTGGCAACAGCCAAGTATTTAACAACTTCAACTTCGGTTCTTGTCTCTTCAGCGGTTGCAGGGCCCTACACATCTGCTCCATCTGCTTCAGGGCTCACCCCAGGTCCACGTGTCCCAAAAAGGCGTCCAAGCGCCTATGACTGGCCGATTGTAACATTGACCTCCCGGCCCTCCTGTTATGGGAACATCCAGTTCCGGGATTCATGGACTTCCTGATCACTGGCCTCTGCTTCGGCTTTGACACCGGGTTAGTGGCACTCCCCCATTCCAACTGGGAGTGCGACAATCTGCAGTCAGCTAGGTCAGACCCTGCCGCTGTTCAGGAGCTCCTGAACTCTGAGGTTGAGAAAGGGTTCCTCCTGGGCCCTTTCAACCAGATTCCTTTTTCTCGCTGGCGGATCAGCCCCATAGGAGTAGTGTCAAAAAAAGATTCAATTAAAAAACGTTTAATCTACGATCTCTCAGCCCCCCATGATTCCATCATCCCCAGCATCAATTCCCTAATTCCTTCCGAAGAGTTTGCCATGACATATGCATCCATCGACGAAGCCATTGCTCTCATCCTTAGCGCTGGGAAAGGCGCCTGGTTGTCTAAAACTGGCATAGCGGACGCCTTCAAACTGCTGCCTATCGCCCCACACCTATGGCAATTCTATGGTATTAAGTGGGAGGGCAGGTTCTATTTTGCCAACCGGTTGACGTTCGGCTCTAAAAGCAGCCCGTGGTTATTCGACCAACTGGCACAGGCTCTACACTGGATCCGGATCCATCACGGCAGCGCCCCAGCGGTCATCCACTACCTGGGCTGCACTCCCTCCTGGAGCTCTTTGCCGCCCTTCGTATCCCAATATCGCAGGGCAAGACCTCGGGGCCGGCCACTTCCATCACCTTCCTGGGTATTGTCCTGGACTCCAACAGGATGGAGGCCAGGCTTCCAGAGGCAAAGCTGTCCCAAATCCAGGAAGTCGTTGCAGGGGCCATCACCTCTTCCCAGGTGACCAAGGTCGAGCTACAGTCCATCCTGGGTAGGCTGAACTTTGCCTTAAGGGTGATGCCCCAGGGCAGGGCCTTTATTTCCCGCCTGCTCTCGCTCCTTCCTGCAGCCTCTAAACCCAACAGCATTGTCCACTTGGACAGGGCTGCCATGGCAGACTTGCGCATGTGTCATGGAACCATGAACCAGACGTACAACAAGAGATAAGTGGAAAATAAGAAGGTTTTATTGAAGAGCAAGCCGTAGCAAAGTCCGAACGGATGGCTAAACCGAAGCAGGGTCTTGCGGAGACAGAGGTCAGGAACCAGAAGGGTAGTCAGACGAAGCCAGGAACAGGAACCAACGGGGTAGTCAGACGAAGCCGGAATCAGGAACCAACGGGGTAGTCAGACGAAGCCGGAATCAGGAACCAACGGGGTAGTCAGACGAGGCCAGGATCAGGAACCAGAAGCAGCAGCAGTCTTGGAAGCATGTGAACACAGGAGGACCAAGCAAGGAACTGAAGCCACAGACCTCCTATATATATGAGCTAGGCATCCAGCTCCTCCCAGTGGGAAGGAGGAGCCGCAGGGTGGGAGGCTACAAGAAAACCCAGAAACCAAGATGGCCGCCAGCACATGTCAAACGAAGGGAACAGCAAGGAGGTAAGACCATGACAGTACCTCCCCCTCAAGGGCCCCTCCTCCGCGGAGTAAGGAACGGTTTCTGAGGGAAGCGTGCGTGGAAGGCTCGGAGCAAGACAGGAGCATGGACATCTGCGGAGGGAACCCAGGAACGCTCCTCTGGACCATAACCACGCCAATGGACCAAAAACTGCACCCGGCCGCGGACCAGGCGTGAGTCCAGGATATTGCTCACCTCATACTCCTCACGATTGCCCACTTGGACCGGACGAGGCCGAGGAATCGAGGAAGTGAAACGATTACACACCAGTGGCTTCAACAGGGAGACATGAAACACGTTGGAGATCCGCATGCCAGGAGGAAGCGCAAGGGCATAGGCTACCGGGTTTACCCTGCGAAGCACTCGGAAGGGACCAACAAAGCGAGGCGCCAGCTTGGGAGTGGGCACTCGAAGGTTGAGGTTGCGGGTGGACAACCATACGCGGTCTCCGACCTGGTAGGAAGGAGCGGGCGCTCGTCTGCGATCAGCCTGGAGTTTCTGGCGCTGCGCAGAGACCTCAAGGGACCTCTGGATCTGTACCCAAGAAGCACGTAGGACGGAAAGGTGATCCTCCACAGCCGGAATATCCTGGGGAGAGAATACCTCCGGTAATACGGCAGGTTGGAACCCATAATTGGCCATGAAGGGAGACGTCCCAGAGGAAGAGTTCTCCGCCGTGTTCCTGGCAAACTCAGCCCAAGGCAGGAGGTCAACCCAATTGTCTTGGTGATCGGAGACATAGCAACGAAGGAATTGCTCCAAGGCCTGATTGGATCGTTCTGGGGCCCCATTGGACTGAGGGTGGTAGGCCGAGGAGAAAGAGAGATGAATCCCCAACTGGGAGCAAAAGGCGCGCCAGAACCTGGACACAAACTGACTCCCCCGATCCGACACAATCTCCTTGGGCAAACCGTGCAACCGGAAGACCTCCCTGGCAAAAATCGAGGCCAACTCTTGTGCAGAGGGTAACTTCTTGAGAGGAACACAGTGGCACATTTTGGAAAACCGATCCACAATCACGAGAATGACCGTATGGCCTCGGGATGCAGGGAGGTCCACAATGAAATCCATCCCCAGGTGTGACCATGGACGTTCCCCGGTGGCTATGGGTTGCAAAAGGCCCAACGGAAGGTGCCGAGGGGACTTACTCTGGGCACAAACGGAGCATGCCGCTACATATGCGGCGATGTCGGAACGTAGAGAAGGCCACCAGAACAGACGTGAAACCGCCCAGGACAGCTGATTCTTTCCAGGGTGCCCCGCGGCCTTGGAGTTCTCTGAACTCCTCAGGCACAAAACATCTGCCGTTGGGTCTCCCAGAGGGAGCACCAGATTGAGCCGCCAAAATCTGCTCACCCAGAGGAGAAGTCAGGCTGGTGCGAATAGCGGCCAGGATCTGATTCGGGGGTATGACCGTAGTCGGAATCGACTCCTCCCCGGACAGCTCGGAGTACTGCCGTGATAAGGCATCCGCTCTGATGTTCTTGGAGCCGGGTAGGTAGGAGACCACGTAATTAAAACGTGACAAGAACAGAGCCCATCTGGCCTGACGTGGTGTCAATCTCTTGGCCTCAGAGAGGTAGGTCAGATTCTTGTGGTCCGTCAGGATGAGAACCGGAACCACCGAGCCCTCGAGCAAGTGCCTCCATTCTTTAAGGGCCTGCACGATGGCCAATAACTCCCTGTCACCAATCTGATAGTTGCACTCCGCGGAAGACAGTTTCCGGGAGTAAAACCCACAAGGAAGCAGAGGACCCTCTGGTGTTCTACGCTGAGACAGGAGGGCGCCTACTCCCGTCTCAGACGCGTCCACCTCGAGGACAAAAGGCAACCCAGGGTTGGGATGCGACAGAATCGGAGCCGACACAAAGGCGGACTTTAGAGCCTCAAAAGCTCGGATGGCCTCGAGCGGCCAGACCTGAGGATTACTGCCCTTCCTGGTCAGATCCGTGAGAGGCTTGGCTAGCATGGAAAAGTCCCTGATGAACTTCCGATAATAATTGGCGAAGCCCAAAAAGCGCTGCAGGGCACGAAGCCCACTGGGCTGGGGCCATTGTAAGACAGCCGAAACCTTCTCAGGATCCATGGAGAACCCCTCAGCGGAAATGATGTAACCTAAGAAGGTTACCTGGGATCGGTGAAATTCGCATTTCTCAAGCTTACCGAACAGCTTGTTCTCTCGTAAGCGTTGCAACACTCGTCTGACATCCAGAATGTGGGCCTCCATGGATGCAGAATATACCAAGATGTCATCCAAATAGACCACCACACACTGCTGCAACAGGTCACGGAAAACATCGTTGATGAATTCCTGGAAGACTGCGGGCGCATTGCACAACCCAAAGGGCATAACCAAGGATTCATAATGACCGGTCCTGGTGTTAAACGCGGTCTTCCACTCATCGCCCGCCTTGATCCTTACCAGGTTATATGCCGCCCTCAGGTCGAGTTTGGTAAAGACCGTGGCCCCTTTGAGGCGATCGAACAGCTCGGAAATCAAGGGTATCGGGTAAGCGTTCTTGATCGTGATGCGATTGAGACCCCTGTAATCGATGCAAGGCCTCAACTCGCCGCCCTTCTTTTTCACAAAGAAAAATCCAGCCCCTGCCGGGGACGAGGATTTGCGAATGTGTCCGCGTGAAAGCGCCTCCCTCACGTACTCCTCCATGGCCTCATTCTCCGCTACCGACAGTGGATAGACTTTGCCACGAGGAGGAACGGCACCAGATTGTAACTCTATGGCACAATCGTATGGGCGGTGCGGAGGTAGGGCAACCGCGCGCACCTTATCGAATACATCCCGGTACTCTTCGTATTCAGGAGGCAACAGAGAGTCCGAGGAAGTACACAGCAACTTGACAGGCCCATGGATGCAACTAGCCCCACACTGCGGTGACCACGAGAGGATCTCGACCGATCTCCAATCAAAAGTCGGATTATGCTTCTGGAGCCAGGGGTACCCCAAGACCACCGAGTAGTGTGGAGACGAAATAACCTGGAGACAGACCGACTCTCTGTGAACGGCACCAATGGCCATCCCCACTGGAAGGGTCTCATGAGTCACGTGTGGCGGCAGAAGGGGTCTGCCGTCTATCGCCTCAAGAGCCAGTGGGGAACCTCGAGGCTGCAGAGGAATGGAATTGGCGGCAACGAACACTCTATCAATGAACAAACCACCAGCACCAGAGTCCACCAACGCCTGGGTCGTCACCGAGCCCCCGACCCAGGAGAGGACAACCGTGATCAGTGGTTTGTCAACACGGGAAACCGGGGACGAGGAGACTCCACCCAAGATCTGCCCCCGACAGGACCTCAGGTGCGAGCGTTCTCCCAGACGGTTCGGACATGCCAACCGAAAATGCCCACCGAGACCACAGTACATGCATCGGCCCTCGCGTCTCCGGAGTACCCTCTCCCCCTCAGACAGGCGAGCAAACCCCCGCTGCATGGGTTCACCCCCAGACAAGTCATCCCCAGGAGGCGTGGGAGGAGAGGGAGGCACGGGTGGGACAGCAAACGTAGGCGCCAATCTGTTAGGAGACCTCCGCAGGCTCTCCTTAAAGGAAGGTCTCTCCCTGAGTCTGGTGTCAATCAAAATCAGGAAAGAAATAAGAGACTCGAGCTCCACTGGTAGGTCCTTAGCTGCAACCTCATCCTTCAAGGCATCCGAGAGACCATGAGAGAAAGCAGCGACCAGAGCCTCATTATTCCAGCCCACCTCTGCTGCCAGGGTACGAAACTCAATGGCGTATTCAGCTACGGATCGTGAACCCTGTCTGATGGACATAAGGAGCTTCGCAGCAGAGGCAGCACGAGCCGGCACATCGAATACCTTCCGAAGAGAAGCAACAAAACCGGAAAACTCGGCAACCACCGGATTGTTGTTCTCCCATAAAGGGCTGGCCCAGGCCAAGGCCTTGTCCGAGAGCAGCGAGATCAAGAAGCCCACCCTTGATCTCTCAGTAGGAAAGGCATGTGGCAGCAACTCGAAGTAAATGCCCACCTGGTTAAGGAAACCTCGGCACTGAGTTGGCTCTCCCCCAAAGCGCTGTGGAAGGGGGGCAGAACCGGTCATACCCTGAAACACCAGAGGCGCAGCAACAGGTGTCAGGGTAGACTCTGGCGCAACAACCGGAGCGGCAGTAGGAGCGGGCCCAGGAGCGACAACCGACCCATCGGCAACGGAAGCTAAATGAGCCGTGCGTTCAAGCAGGGTTTGCAACGCCACAGCGAACCGACCCAACAGGTGATCCTGCTGATCAAGTCTGGCAACCAGCGTAGGTAGCGAGGGTGGCCCTGTACCGTCAGAATTCATGGCTTGGTCCTAATGTCATGGAACCATGAACCAGACGTACAACAAGAGATAAGTGGAAAATAAGAAGGTTTTATTGAAGAGCAAGCCGTAGCAAAGTCCGAACGGATGGCTAAACCGAAGCAGGGTCTTGCGGAGACAGAGGTCAGGAACCAGAAGGGTAGTCAGACGAAGCCAGGAACAGGAACCAACGGGGTAGTCAGACGAAGCCGGAATCAGGAACCAACGGGGTAGTCAGACGAAGCCGGAATCAGGAACCAACGGGGTAGTCAGACGAGGCCAGGATCAGGAACCAGAAGCAGCAGCAGTCTTGGAAGCATGTGAACACAGGAGGACCAAGCAAGGAACTGAAGCCACAGACCTCCTATATATATGAGCTAGGCATCCAGCTCCTCCCAGTGGGAAGGAGGAGCCGCAGGGTGGGAGGCTACAAGAAAACCCAGAAACCAAGATGGCCGCCAGCACATGTCAAACGAAGGGAACAGCAAGGAGGTAAGACCATGACAGCATGTGGGACAGCTTTTTTTCAGCCTGGAACGAGGTCAGCCTGTTCGTCCCCTCATGGACCCAGTCCTCCGCCAGGGTGTTCTCCGATGCCGCGGCGTCCCTGGGGTTCGCTGCCATCTTCGGGTCCCACTGGTTAGCTGGTCCATGGCCACCTCAGGTCAGTTCTGACCCTCAGGCCCTCAGTTCATCTCCACTTCTGGAATTTTATCCCATCGTAGCAGCCGCATCTGTCTGGGGTCACCTCTGGGCTAATTCCAGTGTCATGTTCATTTCTGACAGTCAGGACTTGGTGGACATCATCTCCAAAGGCCGAGCCAAGTCTGCCAAGATCATGTCCCTTTTGCGCAAACTGGTCTGGCTGGCCATGATCAATAACTTCCATTTCTCATGTTCCCATATTCCAAGTGTCAGCAACACGGCAGCCGATGCCTTATCCAGATTCAACTTTCAAACATTCTTTCAGGTATGTCCAGAAGCAGACCAGACCGGGGCCCGGATTCCCAGCTTCAACAACCTGATGTTGGATTGAGGTCTCTGCTGGCAGTGGCAACCGCCAAGGACCTCATGCACCGATCCCTCTCCGTCAACACGGCCCGCAATTACAGCACAGGTTGGAACCTCTTTCTGAAATTTTCTAGGGACCATCCTCAACAGGATACAGCCTTCGTTTCCTACATCATGGCTTTCATGGCCCATTGCCATGTCAACCTCAAGCTGGCACCCAACACCATCCGTCTGTACCTAGCCGGGGCACAACATTTCTTAGTCCTACAGAATCCGGAGGTTCGCTCGGCTTTCAAATCCCAAGCCGTCAAGGCCACACTCAGGGGCATTGAGAAAAACAGTAAGGACTCAAATCCTTCCCGTCGGCCGGTCTCCGGCAATCTATTCAGGCAGCTGTCAGCAACCCTAGATGGCAACCCTTTTGGCCCTTCTATTAGTCTGGTCATCACGGCCGCAATGTATCTAAGCTTCTACAGCCTCCTACGTCCAGGAGAATTCTCAGTTTCCTCCCAAAAGGCGATCTTTCTGAAAAAGAAGCAGCTATCCTGGAGCCGGGATCACCTGGTGTTAAGCCTTCCTTCCACCAAGACGTCCCAAACTGGTCCTCCCATACAGATCCGCTTCTTTGAGTCCGAAAACGCCTGGTGTCCGGTGGTGGTACTCCGACGTCTCCTAGATTCCACGCCATCTCCAGATCCTGAGTCTCCGTTGCTTCCATTCCAAGGGAAACCCCTATCCACGCCACAGTTTGTCTCACACATCAGATCCCTGGTCGCAGGGTTGGGGGTGGACCCCAAAACTATATCGGGACATTCCTTCCGCATCGGAGCTGCTTCCAAGCACGGGACGCCTCCGCACGTCATTCATCACATGGATAGGTGGAGATCTGCCTGTTTCTCCTGGTACATTCCGGATCCGCTGACTGAAACCCGCCAGGTATTCCGTTCCTTGGTTTTGTAAACATGTTCTAACATGCATTAAACAACAGCACTTCCCCTACCTGGTGTCTTTTGGCCCTCTTTTAGGCAGGCCCACGTCCCGTGGCTCCAGGCACACACCAGCCTCTGTTAGGGCCCCTTCCTGTCACCTTACTGACCGTGGCCGCGGCCACAACTACTATTAACATGACTGCAGCAGAAAGTTGTTTTACTTTTTTTCAGGATATGACTTTATATTGTGATAATAGAGACATAAAAAGTGGATTACCTAAGAATAGTGTATATGATTATATTGCTAACACCTGTAAAAAGAATAGTAGGCTTGCTAGCTCCCTGGATAATTCCATGAGTTGTAAAAAGTCCATTGTCACTCCCAGTTTTATCTATAATATAATGCCCCCCAAGGGATGGTTTTTGTCTTGTGGTTACAGCACCTACAATTACATTCCTGCTAATGTTATTGGAGGTCCCTGTGCATTATCCAGGCTGACTTTGGCCCTTCCCAGTCAACCCCCTATCAGGAGAGCTTACAGATCAGGTACCAAGACTTTTTCAGAAGACTGTGACTCTACTTTACCCCTTCTCAGCCGTACAGAATATACAAGTTTGGGCGCCTCTATATTAGGAGTGCCTGGACTGGCTATATATAATACTCGTATTATAAATTCTATTGCATGTTACTTAGCTAAATCTCTGAATCATACCTCTATTGCCTTATCAGACATGCTTTTAGATATACAAGGTGTAAGAGGAGCAGTGCTAGAAACTAGATGTGCTGTAGATTATCTGTTACTGAAACATAATATAGGATGCCAAGATTTTAAAGGAATGTGTTGTTTTAATGTATCTGATCATTCCAGATCAATCCAGTCCCATATTCAAGCGTTACAAGAAATTGCTAATAATATCAGGAAAGATGTTGATTTGTCATCTTGGTGGGACTGGTTATTGAGCTGGCTGCCGGATTTGACTTGCTTAAGAACAGTATTGATCAGTATTATAATTCTAATTGCTTCCTTGATTGTCATATGATGTTGCATCCAATGTATCCCTTTCCTCATACAGATGTTTTGTGTAATGTGTCCAAAACCAACAGACCCTGGACAATCATATGCTACTTACCTCTCTATGAGAGAAAGAAGATAAGTCATATTCATGACTTAAGAGGGGATTGAAGGGTTAAATAGAATTAGCAGTATGATCTGTATGAAGGACAGGAGGTTGGGTGACATCATATTGAAGGGTGACTATATATACATTTACCTCCTGTCTGTATAAGGAAAAGTTTGCAGTCAGCATTATTATAACAAGAGCTGCCTGTCTGTATAAGGAACTGCTATTATTATAATGAGAGCTGCAGCTATTCTTGTATGTATGCTTGAAAGTATATAAGGCCCTGTATGGAAAGAATAAATATAACTGTTACTGACATCATACTGCATTTGTCACTGACATGTTCTCCAGACGTCTGTGTTCGGGGACAAAGGAAGGAATCAAGGTGCATTGAGAAGGAAAATACACTTTCATCCGGGGCGTTCTTTATCCCGAACAGCATAACCCGGAATTGGTATAAGCCGAACGGGGTGATGAAAGCTGATTTGGGGATCGCATCCTCCGCAAGAGGAATCTGCCAGTACCCTTTACATAGATCGATCGTGGTCAGATACCTCCCCGTGGATATGCGGGCCAGTAATTCATCCATCCGACGCATCGGATAAGCGTTTGTGACCGATTTGTCATCGAGTCGCCTGTAGTCTACACAGAAGCGCTTCGGTACTAGAACTACAGGGGAGGCCCAAGGACTTTCTGAGTGCTCTATTACCCCTAGCTGGAGCATTTCTTCTATTTCTTTCTGCATCCCATTTCTGACAGCTTCAGGGATGCGGTAAGGGGGTTGCCTTAGTGGCGTCTGCCCTGGAGTTTCCACTTTGTGGACAGTCAGTGGGGTGTACCCGGGTTCTTGGGAGAATGTGGCCCTTCTAGACTTGAGTAAGCAGACTGCCTGAGCTTTCTCCTGGGGTGCTAGTTGTTCCCCTAACTCGACTAACTCTATGCGTCTTCCTAGATGTCCAGCTAATGGGACATCATGCGCTACTCGCAATAGCTCTTGCCGGTATTTGCTTGGTTTTATCAGCTGGTGCTTTTGCTGGGGCCCGCGTGCATTGACCCGAGTCTCAGTAAAACGATACAAGGGACTTTCCTCCCATACTAGCTGCTCCTTTTCTAACCCCTGGTGCCCTCCCTTAGCTTTTTGCCTGTAATGGCTGAGGGTGGGATCCCCCACTTCCTTCCCAAAATACTCTGGAGTATCCCAGGGAAGGGGGGGCTACAGTCAAGGGTATAGTCAGTTGTCTTACCTGGGTCTCGGTTGGTGGCTCTCTGTAGTACGACTTTGGGCTTGGGTTGTACTTCTTGCGGAGAAGTGGCTGCAAAAGCGGAAGTCAAAGGGCCAATATCATTGCCCAACACTACATCGGCGGGCAACTCTTTCATTACCCCAACCCTAACCTGTACGTTGCCCACTCCGGCACCCCAGTCCAGATGTACCTGAGCTGTAGGATTCCGGTACACTGCCCCCCCTGCCACTCGCACAGCAATTGATTTCCCCAGTCTCCCTTTGTTGTCAATGAGGTGCCTTTGTACCAGGGTTATGGTAGCGCCACTGTCTCGTAGTCCGCGGGCAGTTTTCCATTAATCATCACCAGCTGACAATGATGTTTGCGGTTGTCAGTGATGGTGGATTGAACACTAAGGGCTTCATACTAGTTACCCAGGGGTTCTTCCTGGCTTAATTCTTTGGCATCCCACACAGAGGGTACTTGATAATCCACACAGTGAACGGCCGCCCGAGGTTGAGGGAAACCGGGTCGGGTCCAGCTGGTTCTGGGAGGCTCCAATGGACAGTTGTTCTGAATATGCCCCACTTGGCGACACCGATTAAAAATGCTGTCATTGCTGGGTGGCCGGGAATAGCGAGGTGTAGCTGTCACCGGCCTGCTGGGCTATTGGTACCTGGGGGCAGCTGGAGCTGTGGGTACTGTGGGACATGGAGGTTAGGTTCTTGGAGTAAGTGCTGTAGTTTTCAGAGTATCTGCATACTCGTCTGCCAATTTGACAGCCTCTGGTAGGGAAAGGGGCTTGCGGTCTCTTACCCACTATTTCACCTCTGTTTGGATGTGGTCGTAGAACTGCTCCAGTAGTACCAACTGCAGGACGTCATCCAGGGTTGTAACTTGGCAGCTGGTGATCCAATGAGTAGCTTATTGTTGCAGGCTACAGGCCCATTCTGCGTAAGAGTCCTTTTCCAGCTTCCGTAAATCCCAGAATTTTCGCTTGTATGCCTCTGGAGTTATTGCATACCGGGCAATGAGGGCTTCCTTAACCCAGGCATAGCTGTGAACGTCCTCCCAGGGTACCACTCAGAAGGCATCTGCTGCTTTGCCAGATGATATCCATACTTGCAGGGAAGCTCAGTCTTCTGCTGGTACTTGATGTATGATACACTGGCGCTCAAAGTCTGCCAAGTACCCATCAATTTCACAGTCCTTTTCATCAAATGCTTTAAATGCACTGAAAGGAACCTTTCTGGAGTCCCAGTGCTGCTGGTTCAGCTCGAGGAACTTACGGCTGCTTGCTGTGTCTCTGTGAGTTTTCACTGTAGCTCCAGCTGTGCTTTTTGCGTATTTTCTTCCGCTATGATTTTCATCACCTGCATGTTGATCTCTGGCGTTGGGTTCGGTCCAAACCATGCCAGTCTCTCTCACATCACCCGGCTCATGTGAGATTCAGTTTCCCGAACCGTAGTATATCCATCTCCCAAACGGCTGGTATTTATGTTTCCTGACTGATCGTTACTGCCTCAGCCAAGATGCCTCGGTTTAGCTCCATCAATTCGGCTACAATGACCCGCTTAGCCTTGCCGCCTGCACTTTTCCCACGAACTTCCAATAGTTTCTTTAATGTGCTGCGCTTGAGCTGTGTGTACCAGCTTTCCATTCGCTGTACACCCGCTTCCTTTGGATTCTTTGCTTAGGGAAAAAAAGAAAAAGAAAATCCCGCTGCTGCCAACCAGTTGTGACGGTATCACTGTAGCTCACCGCCTTGTAATTCCTTAATTCCAATTAGTTGAAGAATCCCCCATTCGCCAAATAAGAAATCGCTGGTAGCGCTGAATATTTCCACATATGAGCCAAAGCTGAATGCTGGAACAAGACTTTACTGGAAGCCACCCCACATTCAAAAATACAATTTCTTGTATCCCCTGCTCTCATGCAAGGGAGACACCAACAACAAACATACATTAACCCATAACACAAAGGTTACAACCCAAATAACATCCCCCCCTCTGCCTGTGATATAATCATGGTACACCATGGTTAACATAATTATCACAGGGAGGAAAATACACAATGTCCTCTGTCCTGGAGACAACCAAGTTGTAATTCAATTATCTCTCAGGACAGAGGGCAATCGCCAATACACACGGGGAGACAATGGGACAGACCTCACTACTCAACTTATACAATGTCCCACCCTTTACAATACACATAGACATTTAACATATCCCAACATGGCACAAATTAGACCAGGGGTTCAAAAGTTAGTGAAAGTCTTTTAAGCAGGGAGTGAAAAACATGCGAACAACCATAGAAGGGCATCCTTCACACAACCGAACACCAGTTAGGCTCGAGCATCACTCGGCATCAGCCGAACTCCGCGTGTGCTCAAGCGCAATGCTCGAGTCAGTGTATTTAAATGTGATTTAGCATCTATTTCTGAAAATTTGCTGCCAGGATTTCAACTCCCTACTCCTTTTACATTAGAGGCAAGGACCTTATCCACTCAGCTATAAAGCTGAATGCTAAACTGTGTCAGAAAAACCTCATAGTAGTTTCTGATGTAGTGAGTATTTTTCTGACACAGTTTAGCATTCAACTTTATAGCTGAGTGGATACGGTTTTTGCTTCTAATATACAAGGTTGAGAGTTTCAATCCTGGCAGAAACATTTCATAAATAGAGATTAAATTTGCATATTTTATATATTTTTTGTAATTGTAAAAAATGTATAGCACAAAATAAATGTGTAATTATAAAAAAATATATATCAAATATATAATATATCATACTTCCCCTTTAACAGTGACTTTCACAGCATACCACACCCTTAACAGCGACCTCCACAGGGGTACGCTCCCTTAACAGTGGACTTAACTGGATTGGGGGCGTGTCCTTTTGAACAGCTCACTCTAAGAGAGCAGCACTGTACTGAGTACTGATTTGCTGGGAGAAAGTCACGATCCCTCCCACCTCTGCAGCTGAAGGAAGTTGATTTTTACCTTTATTTTTTCAATCCCTGTCAGCTGAGGAGTGGAAGGGCGTGGCAAAACCAGATCAGGGTGTGGCTTAGCGCAACCTCGAAGTTGATTTTTAACTAAATTTTTTCAATCTCAGTAGGCTGAGGAGTGGGAGGGTGTGTGGCCTAAGTGGATTGGGGTGTGTGTCCTTTTGAACAGCTCACTCTAAGGGTCCATTCACACATCCGTAGAATGGGTCTGCAATTATGCGGAACTGGTGCAGACCCATTCATTCTCTTTGGGGCCGGAAGAGATGTGGACAGCACACAGTGTGTTGTCTGCATCTGCATTTCTGGAGTGCAGCCCCGATCTTACGATCCACAGCTCCGGAAAAAAATAGAGAATGTCCTATTCTTGTTCGCAATTGCGGACAAGAATAGGCATTTCTATGAGGGTGCCGGCCGGGTGTATTGCGGATCCGCAATGCACTTCGGACGTCTAAATGGAGCCTAAGACAGTGTAAGCTGCATGGAGAAAGCCATCCTCACTTCCACCCCTGCAGCTGACAGAAGTTGATTTTTACCTTTTATTTTTTCAACCCCCGTCAGTGCAGGAGTGGTGGGGGGCGTTGCTTAACCAGAGCATGGGCGTTGCTTATTGGGACCTGAGGGCGGGATTTTAAGTCTTTGGAGGGTGGACACATTGTGGCAGGGGACGTGTCTTGGCTCCTTCCTGCAAGAGTGACGACCCTCTGGACACCTTACTAGCTCATTTGTATACCAAATAAACTGGATTTTTAGAGGATAAAAACATCTATTGCTGGAACAAAGGCACATCTTGAAATGAGGTACTAAGTGCTATTAGGCCATGGCTTTACTTCAATAACAATTATCCTTGTGACAGATTTCCTTTAAAGCTCTACTACAGCAGTGAAGAAAAATGGCTGAATTGTTATGGAAACCGGGAGTAAAACTGTGTATGCAGAGGCTGGAGGACCTACACGCTTCTTTTGGCTGATAATGTGACCAAGCTTCTATTGGCTAATGCATTTTTGGGGAATATCTCAGGAACGGTACATCCTAGAGATCTGAGACCTGGTCTAAAACCTTCCCAGACACCTAATGCACCTGTGTGCCAAATTCCGTGATTGTAAATGCGACGGTACAGATTTCTTTAGTGGACATACACATACACTCAGCTTTATATATTAGATATGATATATTCTAAATATATAATAATATATGTAAATATATTATGGCTAAAAACATATATATATATATATATATATGTGTTTGAAAAACATATATATATATAATAAAATATATATATATATATGCTGAATAGGAATACTCACTACTACATCAGAAACCTCTATGAGATTTTTCTGACACAGTTAAGCATTCAGATTTATCTGAGCGGATAAGGTCCTTGCCTCTAATGTTCAATGTTGGGAGATCAAATCCTGGCAGAAACTTTTCAGAAATTAGATTTAAATACACTCGGATATCCCCAAGCACTGACTCCATATATGTATATAGCTATATATGGAGTCAGAGCAGGGACTCCTAAGCCAGACTAGAGTGCCGACACCCTCACCTCTTCAGAGCAGGGGGTGCCTGGGGTTCTCCCATTGACTTCCATTGTGCTCGGTAGAACACCCGAGCATCGCAAAGTGTTCTACTCTAAGACCTGAGCACTTTGGTGCTCAATCAATACTACAAGGGAGGAAACATAACTATTATGGGATATTAACCAAAGGCGGACATATTGCCTGTGCAGCTGATTCAGCTGCACAGGGGCCCAGAGAGGGAGGGGGGCCCTTCCCAGTGCCAGTGAAGGTGTTTTCTTTGTTTATATTATTTATTTTTATTTTTTCCTCCCTTCCTCTGCCAATGTAACCTGGTCATCTTGGGGCAGAGATCAAGAGGGTGGAGTTTGGGAGGGCCCTGATTAGGACTTACTGTGAATCTGCTGCCCATTGTGTCTACACTCCATAGCTGAAGGGCCTGCAATGAAATCATAGTCATGTGATCTTTTCAACAGTGGAAGTGGTGGCAGGACATCTGATCAGGTCACCATCATGTGATCAGTGCAGAAAAAGGCAGCACTCAGCAGTGGAGAACTGTGATGCCATGGAATGAATGTAAGCTCCAGAGAACTGCTGGGATATGTGGTTCTCCCCTGTTATACCTCCTCCCTGCTAAGTGGAAGAGAAATACAGTATGTTATTTAACTGGGACTGTGTGTTAGAGGGGCAGAAGCGAGGGTGTTATTTACACGGGACTGGATATTATAGAGGGCTGGAGGGTAGGGAGTGATGTTATTTGCATGGGACTATGTGTTGGAGGGGCTGAAGGAGAGGATTTAAGTTATTTACATGGGACTGTATCATATAGAATACTGGTGGGAGAGGACTGGTGTTATTTACATGGGACTGTATCATATAGAAGACTGTAGGGATAGGACAGGTATAGAGTTGAGCGGACACCTGGATGTTTGGGTTCGACGGGTTCGGTCGAACTTCACAAAAAAATGTGAGTTCGGGACCCGAACTTGACCCCGAACCTGAAGTCAATGGGTACCCAAAATTTTGAGCACTAAAATGGCTCTAAAAATGTCATGGAAAGGGCTAGAGGGCTGCAAATGACAGCAAAATGTGCAAGTGCTCGGCAAACAAATGTGGATAGGGAAATTACTTCACATGACATAAAATACATAAAAATTAAAACTAATTATCTTGATCTAGGAGAACGAGGTCCATATGGAGTAGGAGGTTGAGGAGGTGGTGGATGTGGCATTGTAGGTGGAAGCGGTGGTGGAGGAGGATGAGGTAGTCTACACTGCTTTTTTATTTTAAATTTATTTATATTTTTAAAAGTTTGGGTAAACCCCTAAACATTGGGAAATATAAATTATGATAACCCCCTTCAGTAGTGCTAAATGCACGTTCAGACAATAAACTGGCTGCAGGGCAGGCCAGCACCTCTAAGGCATAAAGGGCAAGCTCCGTCCATGTGCCCAATTTGGAGACCCAATTGGATATCTGCTCTATCAACTTTTTATGTTCTTTTCTGTGCCTACCATGTTGATCACTGTTAGCGGCAATCAGGGTTCCACCCCGGAGAGGGTGCGTGAGAAAGAGAGACCACATCCAAGGGAGATCAAAGCATGAAATTTAACTGTGATAGAGCAAAAATTTGGGAAAAGCTGTTAAAATGGGAGAATTCAAGGAAAGGATGGGATTGCGGCAATTACCCACTCCCGACTCGGGGAGGTAGTGACGATAAATAACAATACAGTACTCTTAAGATGTCCTGTTATTGGAATGATTAATAAAAAATTATAGGGAATGTCACTGTGGTATTTTTGATTTGGAAACGTTAGCCAGGAGAGGACCTCTAGCTAACATCTGCCTGATCGCACATCCCTGTGACGTCCACCATCCTTTGGATATCTTCTCTATCAACTTTCAATGTTCTTTTCTGAGCTTACCATGTTGATTACGGTTATCGGCGAATCAGAGTTCCACGCCGGAGAGGGAGTGTGAGAAAGAGAGACTACATCCAGGGGAGATAAATGGATTACATTTATTTTGGATCGAGCGGAAATATGTAAAAAGTTATTAATGCGCAAATGTGTGACAAATTATTGACGCACAAATGTGGGACAACTTGTTAAAGTTTAAGCATTGAATGAAAGGAGGTGGGGCACATCAATTAAAGAAGAATTTCAGAAATGTTATTCTCTTTCACCTATGCAGAGCAGAGGTTTATAGGTTTATTCATGTCCAAAATTGTAAAATGTCAACCCAAGAATGTAACAGCAAAATTTGTGAAATGTATTAACCTTTCTACTTGGTAGAGCAGGGAGTCTACGACAGAAAAAAAATTGTTTATTGTCACCCGAAAATGTAAAAAAAAAAAAAAAATGGTGACATTTATGAAGCTGTCAACTAGGTAGAGGAGGGGGTATATTACACCCAAAATTGGTGAATTACACCCAAAAATGTAACAGACAAATTAGTGTTTTTTTTTTTTTTTAACCTGTCTACTAGGTAAAGCAGTGGTACATCACACCCAAAAATTGGTGAATTTGACCCGAAAATGTAACAGACAAATTTGTGAATTTTTTTAACCTGTCTAATAGGGATAGCAGTGGTACATAACACCTAAAAATTGGTGAATCTCACCCGAAAATGTAACAAACAAATTTTTGAAATTACATAACATAAAATAAAACCCAGTAATTAGCACAAGTTAGAATGTGGGCAACTCGGTCGTTGCAGAGACACTGCAGCATGTAATCGTATATGTCCTCTGTAGGTGTATCGTCTGTGTCCTCTGTATACCCCCAGCCACGCACAAGTGATGGCCATGAGCTGGTCTGGCCACCCTGCTGTGAACAAGGTTCCTCCTCCTCAATCTCCTCCTCCACCTCGTCATCCTCCAGAACTGTGCCCTGGCTTGACAATTGTGTACGTGGCGCTTGTGGGTTCAGGAACCCACCCTCGGAGCCTCTTGTGAATGACTGGCCAGAAACCCAACAAAATAATCCCTCTTCCTCCTCCTCCTGTGCCACATCCTCTTCCATCATCGCCAGCAGCGTTTTTTCAAGGAGGCATAGAAGCGGGATAGTAACGCTGAGAACGGCTTTATCGGCACTGGTCATGTTGGTGGAGTAATCGAAACAGCGCAAAAAGGAACACAAGTTTTGGAGGCCCAGTCATTGGTGGTGAAGAGGTGCTGTTCCGCTGAGCGACTTACCCGTGCGTGCTGCAGCTGAAACTCCACTATCACCTGCTGCTGTTTGCACAGTCTGGCGAGCATGTGCAAGGTGGAGTTCCACCTTGTGGGCACGTCGCTTATGAGGCAGTGAGCGGAAAGGTCAAAGTTATGCTGCAGCGCTGACAGGCGAGCAGCAGCAGGGTGAGAACGCCGAAAGCGCGCACAGAGGGCCCACACTTTATGCAGCAACTCTGACATATCGGGGCAATTTTTAAGGAATCTGCACCACTAAATTCAGCACATGCGCCAGGCAAGGTATGTGTGTAAAACGGGCTAGTCTCAGAGCTGCTACGAGATTTTGTCCATTATCGCACACTATCAGGCCGGGCTTGAGGCTCACTGGCACCAACCACTCATCGTCTGTTGTTCAAAACCCGTCCACAGCTCCTGCGCAGTGTGGGGTTTGTCCCCCAAACTGATACGTTTTAAAACTGCCTGCTGTCATTTACTGTGCTGTGCTGAAGTTGGTGGTTAAGGTGTTACGCTGACCAGATGAGGAGCCGGTAGAGGATGAGGAAGCAGCAACAGGAGGCAAACTGAAGCTCCCTTCAATCATCTTGGTGGAAGGACATGCGCCAATCTACTATCCGCCTCAGGCCCAGCAGCCACTGCATTTATCCAGTGTGCTGTTATGGAGAAATAACGTCCCTGACTGTGCTTACTTGTTCATGTATGCGTAGTGAGGTGTACCTTGCCACAGATGGTGTTGTGCAGTGCACACCTGATTTTGTCCCCCACTTGGTTGTGCAGGGAAGGGATGGCTCGCCTGGAAAAGTAGTGTCTGCTGGGCACGACGTACTGTGGGACAGCCACCGCCATATGGCCTTTAAAACTCTCCCCCTCCACCAGACGGAATGACAGCATTTCAAAGGCCAGTAATTTAGAAATGCTTGCATTCAGGGCTAGGGATCGCAGGTGGGTAGGGCGGTACTTCCTCTTCCGCTTCAGTGTTTGGGAGATGGAGAGCTGAATGCTTCCGTGGGACATTGTGGAGATGCTTGGTGACTCAGGTGGTGGTGTTGCTGGCAGATCCTCTATTTGAGGGGAGGCAGGTGGCACTGTCACTTCAGAGGTGGATGAAGAGGTCGAGACTGGAGAGCCGACCAGAAGTGGCGTGTAGGAGCTCTGCAGAAACAATTGCTGTAAGCCGTTATAACTCGGCAAATTAAGGCTTATATACGCCTGAAACAACAGATCCTTGCTCAGATCATCGCCTGGATCAAGGAGATATAATCTTTTGACATATCTGAGGCGGCGGGGAGTTGCGGCCTACAAGAACTTGGTGAGCACCGGACTTTATTGGCGCGCTCACCCGGGCCACAGAAGCCGTGCCCCGCGGCTTTTTTACCACCTGCCGCCGGATTTAATAGAGGCCCTCAGCGGTTGTGAGGTCTTCCTTAGGTGTGAGGCCACAGTATCTGGGACCCGCCGGATAGAAAGTGATTCGGCAGCGTCGCTTGAAGCCGGTCAGACAGAGCTTTGAACCGGAGAAAGTAGATCCGGCCGTAATCGCGGCCGTTTTGAAATTAGAATACCACCGAAGATCACCCAGGACATCCCTGCTCAAGCGATCATAGAGGCGGTGAGTGCCCTGAGCGGTCATTACCAAGCGGCAGTAACTTACAGAACCTTGGCAGCTATACTCCCTGCTACAGGAGATTGCCATTGTTACTGTGCAGGAACTGGCAGCCACTTCACTAAACGGATCACTCCGCCGGCTCTGAGAGGAGCGAAATTTGAACTGTCTATTGTGCTACCGTTAAGTACAGAGCTTGGCTGCAGCCAGAAAAGCTGCTTATGCTACCAACTGGAGACACACTCCTGCTGATAATATTACAAGTGGCATTGCAAGAAGGATTACATCAGTGAACTTTAAATATAAGGATATCCCCTAGGTGAAGGTGGCAGAATTAAAGGGACGGTATCCTAAAATTACAGCAGTATTCCCCCACGTTCATAAAATGTTCTAAAAGTCTGAACTTGGGTGGAAAGAGCTTGCGCCGGACAGGAATGGACGCGCGTGGCTGAGCTCTGCAAATCAGACCCGGCTTCACATCAGCTAATGTTGGCTACTAAGCTCTAAAAATGGGAAAAATAGGCCAGCAGAGAACGGGAGATTCATCCCTTTCACACAAGCAAACTACAAACTGCGGAGACATGGATAAGTTTGTTAAAAAAGCAGCGGCAATTTACGCGGCAAGAGAAGCAAAAATGGCGCAGGATCCTCATAAAGAAAATGAGGAGAGCGATTCAGAATTCCAAGCTGGTGGCAGCGAGGTGGAGGATCAGAAACAACGTAAACACCTCCCGATTTCCAGAAAATACCTGGATTCAGCTCTTCAAAGAGCAATGGAACCTCTGATTAGCTTTCTTCCCTCAGACAGGACGTTAGGCACGTGGGCGGTAGGGTAGAAGCCCTTGAATCTAACCAGGCCGCAATTCTGCAACAATGGGGTGCCGATAAGTATTTTTCAAGATCTAGCCCCAATGACCCTTCAGAAAAGAAGGGCCCTCAAGCCCCTCACAGATTGGCTCCGAAACCAAAAGATATTATACCGCTGGCAATTTCCATTTGGATTAGCCTTCTCCTTCCAAGGTAGGAAGATCTCCATCAAATCTCACCAGGACTTAGGGCCTGCATTTGACATCCTGGTTATCACTCCCATAGAAATCGAGGATTGGGATACAGTACAAGAACTTGCATTGTTACCGGAGCTTCCAAGGATTCCGCCCTTTGAATTGAGAGGCACACCTAAAGCCCAAAGACAAAAGGAGAAGAAGAGAAATCAACCTCTTACCCCAAGACATATATCTACATGTCGCCTGAGACACAAAAAGAACACTTCTCGTATTTTCTCGTTACTTATACTGAGTATAAGATGCAAAATCCTCTATTTCTATATCTCTACCCTCGACTTCATTATCTATACCCTTAAATACTCTGCTTAACTTTCTCTTCCTCCTCTTTCTTTATATATGCACCTAGTAGTCTCTGGTGCTGCTCCCGGCTACACATTGCTTCTGTGCTTGATCGTGTATGCGATGACTCAGTGTGTAGCCGGCAGCAAAATATCAGTACTATTAACATTGCCGGTTCGTTACTCTTTATGTATCAAGCGTCCGAAAGCCGATTTATATGCCGTTCGTGTAATTACTTCCAGATACTATTTTTAAAGCAGGCTAGTTTTGTCGTGTATCCAAGCATCCTAGACGATACTCCCGGTCCCACAGTGACTCTGTGCTTGCCTTTCTATGCGATGATTCAGTGTGTGGCCGGCAGTGCGATGTTACGAGTATCCAAATTACCTATGCTCTAGCATCTATGTATCCAGCGGCCTTAAGCTTATAAATAAGCCTCTTTTGAAAACCACTTATAGTATTTTTAGAGTTCTGTAGTTCTAACTGGTAGACAGCGATTCCTGTCAGCACTCCCGGCTACGCAGTGTCTCTGTGCTTTCTTATTGATGCGATGATTCAGTGGGTAGCCGGCAATGTAAAGTCATGCTTATTCATACTGTCTATGCTCTATCCTATAAGTACCAAGTGACCTTAAGCTTATACCTACACCATAGTTGAAATCACCTTTGGATGCTAGTTTTAGGGCAATGAAGCTGAGGTCTGTTTTCAGCAGTCACTGACGGTGCTCCCGGCGACACACTGTCTATGTGCTTTCTTATTTGGGCGATGATTCAGTGTGTAGTCGGCAGCATAGGATCATACTTTATTCGCTCTATTTAGGTTTTATTTCCTATGTATTCAGCGGCCTTAGGCTTATAGTTACAACATATTTGAAATATGAATAAATCAAAAATCCACTGAGGAAGGGGACAGCGTCTCCCCGAAACGCGTTTGGTGAGCATCTGGGTAACATCCCAGACTAAAAGACCCCGCATCCTATCTTGGAAAATAAGTGCACTTATAGAAAGATAAAGATTTCCTGGACACGCACCGGAAAAGAGTGATTACGTCATCCCGCCAGCGCTCAGAAACAAGCGACTGCATACCTCACGTAAGTACACCACGTGAGAAGCAGCAGTGAAGAGCCACGAGGGACGCGAATACCGCAGCCGGGACGCCGGCACATTGAGCGGCCGAAAAAGACCATCTACCAGTCCCACTGAGCAGAGCGCAGGCGGAGGTAAGCCCACACTTGTGGGAAAACCTATAACTCTTTCATTGAATTGAGACTTACTACAACGGTCACTGCCGCTATCATATAAGAAAATAATAGGACCGCATTACATGGTGGACTAAATAACAGCTTCCAACCCAAAGAAAACATCTTTGCGGGTAACTATAAACAGCGGACATTTTGTTTGAACAGTGTCAGCTGTGAAAAGTGCTACACTGTCTTCCTGAAAATTTGCTGTGCAGGAATTGTCATCTTAAACACTGACTATCAAACGTTGTTTTGTAACATTGAAGATAAAGTTACACTATTACCATTTTGAAAAGTTGCTATACTTTTGAAAATACTAGTACCAACGTATTGAAAGCTCTGAACCTTGCGCTTTTGAGATCTCCTAACTTGTGGAATTGTTTAGGTGGAATAATACAGAGAAACGTAACTCTTGTTTTAATACCATATGGGTTTGCAGTAACCAGTGGCATCATCGACCATTGGACATACAACCAGAACCAGTGAATTTTGTGAACGGTTGGTGCCTGCGGTTCCTGCAATTTTTATTATTCTTGTGATTTAATAAGATTTTAGGTTGAATAGTGCATTTATTGTATTTTATTTGTATTTTATTTGTGACAGGTGAAAAAAACTATATTTCACATTGTATTCATATGTAATAAACCGTGTTATTCCTTATATGAGTGCCAGTCCAACCTATTTTTCTATTACATATTTGAAATATGACCCTCAAATATCCCTTACTTAACGAGACCTGATCATATACTCGTTGGTCACTGACGGTGCTCCCGACCACGCATTATCGCCGTGTTCTCTTTCTCTGCGATGATTTAATGTGTGGCCGGTATCATAATGTCACACTGCTTTACTAACGCTTAAGTTTTGTTATACTTTTATGTATTCAGCGGCCCCTGGCTTCATTTTGGTTCACCGGTGAGGATAAACCTTATGTGCTAAAGGCACAGCCTATTTAATTTCATCCTATTTACCCTTAATAATAACAATTAATTATAATCACTAGCTAAGATGATAGTTAGTGTTGTGAACCGGGTCTTCAAATGACATTTGCCACTTCCCCCCACTTGATAAGTCTTTCAAGACCCATTGAGTATGGTTCTTATAGTTTCTCTTTTGTTCAATTTGTATTTGTCTTATTTTGTTCTACACAGGTCTCTCAATATACAGTGGTATGTTCATCCGGGGCGGTCCATCCTACCTCCGAGCCAGCGGCTACCAACACTATCGTCTCGTTTAAACGCTAAGTACTCTGAGCAATTCACCTTCATTGAATCCTCACATAAGTATCTGACTCGTTGCTCTGCCACTCCTCATCACCCCCATAATGGCTATTAGCATTGCCTCTTATAACGTTAAGGGCTGCAACTCGCCTTCTAAGCGGAGCCAGATCTTTGGGATGTTGAGGAGAGACAAAGTGAACGTAATCTTTTTACAAGAAACACATTTTAAGTCCCACCACTTCCCCAATTTATCCTTCTCATTTTATCCTACGTGGTTTCATTGTGGTTCCCCCAAGTCCAACTCTAAAGGAGTCAGTATCGGCTTCCAGAGCAAGATACCATTCATCTTAGATGATCAGCTATGTGACCCGGAAGGTTGTTTTATTATGATTAAAGGCAAGATAGGCCAACACCTATATACCTTTATAAATATCTACGCTCCAAACAAACGTCAGGTATCCTGGCTCAAGTCAATTCTTCTAAAAATAGAGTCTTTTAGGGATGGCATTACAGTAGTTGGGGGGGATTTTAACCTGGTCATAAACCCCTTCATTGACTCCTCCTCGCACAAATCAGCCCAATCCCAAAAGGGAATCCGTTCTCTATTAAGGTCACTAGCCAAGGCTCACCTAATAGACGTCGGGCGCACCATGTATCCGGATTCTAGAGATTACACTTTCTATTCATCACTACACAGATCGTATCAACGTCATGATCATTTATTCATCTCAAACTAACATCTCCATTTATGCTCTAGAGCTGATATAGGATCTATAATCCTCTCGGATCATGCTCCCATATATTTACATATGAAATCTCCCCTTAACCATAAACCCTCCAGTCATTGGCGATTCAATGAGCAACTCACCAATCTGCCAGCCACTAAATCTAAACTAAAAGACCTTCTTGAAGAATATTTCAAAACAAATTGTACTCCTGAGGTTTCGCCTCAAACAATTTGGGATGCCCATAAAGCATTTATAAGGGGCCACTGTATCAGTTTAGGGGCCCATCTCAAAAAAGAGAGACAAAAACAGTTAGACACCCTCTATGAAAAAATTAGTCACCTGGAGAGTGTCCACAAAAAATCCCAATTAGAATCACACTTAATGGAACTTTCTTCATGTAGGGCTGCCATCAAAAATCTGTTAAACACGGCCTCTGCCAAACTTTACCTACATTCACAATATAAAATATTTGCCCACGGAAATAAAGCTTCTCGATATATGATGTCCAGACTTAAACGTAGAAAACTAAGTAATTACATACATAAACTAAAGACTCCAGAGGGTGCTCTAACCTTTGAACCAAGTAAAATTGCTTCATTATTTAGAGACTATTACGAATCTCTTTATAATATTAATCCAATGCAATCTTCCTCCGATGATACAGTGGTCCCGCCATCTCTTACTTTATATTTTAGTGGTTTGGCCCTCTCCTCTCTCTCGGAACAGGATAAAGCTCACTTAGCTTCCCCATTTTCTTCAGATGAACTCCTACAAGCCATTAAAAACTCCCCCAAAGGGAAATGCCCAGGCCTGGATGGGTTCCCCATACCCTACTACTTGTCTTTTCATGAAGTACTAATCCCACATCTTATACCAGTATACAATAGCGCCCTGCGGGGTATACCATTATCGACAGACATGACCAAAGCTCACATCACCTTAATACCTAAGGAAGGTAAAGATCCTTCTCTTTGTCCCAACTATAGGCCCATCTCTCTTCTCAATATCGATTTAAAACTTCTAGCTAAGATGCTCACAAAAAGATTATCAAAACTTCTCCCCTCATTAATCTACAGAGACCAAGTAGGTTTCGTGAAAAAAAGAGAAGGGAAAGATAACACGGCTCGTATCCTCAGCATTATACACTATGTCAAGAGGAAAGGCCTAATCTGTGAAACCAGGTATAAACCCCTTGTTGATGCTCTCGTCTCATCCTGGAAGAAAGACTTCCCTGCAGTAGATGTCCAACTGATAATACAGAAGGGCTGGGAGAAGGTTAGAAGGATAATTTTCAATGAAGGTTGGAGAGAAACGCAGTTTCGTCTTTTACACAAGGCAATCTACGGTTTTCGCTTTTCTCCCCAATCTCAAAGACAAGATAGATTGACAAGCTGCCCAAAATGTCAACTGCAGGGTTCAAATATGCTCCACGGGATTTGGTCATGCCCAAATTCGACTAATTTTTGGCGCCTGGTGAGACAACAAATTAAAAGACATCTGAATGTCGCCATCCCTGGTACTCCCGAAAGCATCCTGTTTCATGCTCCCCCAGAAAATAAGCACATGCAACCACTAGTTCATATCATTATTCTGGCAGCTAAACAGTGTTTGTTAAATAACTGGCTTAGACCTCAGGTACCCTCAATGACTGAGGTTCTAGAACATGTCAAAAAATGTTTTGATATGGAGAGGATAGAGGCGAATTCCATTAGGGGTAAATGTATCGATAAATTTTTCAAACGATGGGAAGATTTTATGACCATAGTATATTCGGATCTGGAGCTGAGGCACTTGATGACACCATTTGTATCCTCAGAATGGTATCTGAAACGAAAAGTTGCTGGGACATTAGGGAGACTATTGTCTGATTAATGTACACATTGTATTGTGATCCGGTGCGCTGAAGGAAAAAGCTTGGGGGGGGGGAGGTGGGGGGTACGGTGGGAAGGGAGGAATGAGGGGGTTACCCTTGGTTGGGGGTCTGATTCACTAGCTTTCAAGATCAGAACTTTGATCTAGTAGCCGTTAATTATTGGGAATAGAATGATGGCTAGGGTTTAGCTTTTTTCATGACCAACTATGTGCAATATGTGACAGTTGTGATGTGTCTATGTCAAACCTTGTCAATTTTTATGATTCTGTGACATGCTTTTGGAATGAAAATTGATAAAAGTTAATAAAGATTATATAAAAAAAAAAAAAAAGAGGAAAGGCCTACCTTTGGTCCTTCTCAGCACAGATGCTGAGAAGGCATTTGACAGAGTCAACTGGTCCTTCATGTATGCGGCGCTGCAATCTCGTAATTTCCCCCTCCCCTTCATAGCAGCAATAAAAGCAATGTATCAACATGCCTCAGCTTCAGTAAGGGTCAACGATACCCTGTCAAATTCTTTTAGAATTGGTAATGGCACCCGGCAAGGCTGCCCTCTATCTCCCCTCCTGTTTGTTCTTGCCTTAGAACCTCTTCTACAGACTAATCGGATGGATGTTGACATATTGGGAATAAATTTAGGAGACCAACAGCACAAAGTAGCCGCATTCGCGGACGACTTGCTTTTAATAATAAGTAACCCCGAAATGGCTCTCCCGAAAATTTATGACCATTTTGAAACATATGGATCACTTTCTAATTTTAAGGTGAATCACAATAAATCACTAATAATATCCACAGGACTTAAAAAGTCTTTGAAAAGTCACCTAGAAGCGTGTTCACCATTTAACTGGTCCTCTCCTTATCTAACCTATCTAGGCATCAAAATGAGTACAGATCCCAATCAACTCTTTAACCTGAACTATATCCCTCTCCAAAATAAATTGGAGGAAGATTTAACTTCTCTTGATATCCCTATACTCTCGTGGTTCGGGAGGAAAAACATATTAATGTCACTCATCATCCCTAAACTTACCTACCTCCAACAAACCTTACCAATCCCCATTCCTTCCACATATTACTCTAAACTCAAGTCCATGTTTCGTTCCTTTATATGGAACAAGAAAAAGGCCAGAACGTCATACAAATCTTTGTCTTATCCGAGAGAGAGGGGAGGAATAGCTTTACCAGACCCTGAACTCTATGGCAGAGCTATTTTACTCACCAGAGTAGTAGACTGGTTAACGGCCCCCAAGCAGAAATCTTGGGTCCCAATGGAAGAGTCCTTGTTGGAACTTCCGTTCAGAGCGGCTCTACTGGGACACATGTCTTCACTGCCCCCCCATCCTAATATTACTCCAGTTATGAAAGCCACTCTGAATGCGTGGTACACCTTACAAAAATCGTCCTTAAGCTCCCCACTCCCATCTCCTGTCCTCAAAATAGAGGATATTTTTCACCTAGCCCCCCAGGCCTTACAGAGCAGCCTTCCCACTGAAATTACTCAGTCTAATCTTAAACTGATAGATTTATACAAAGAAGGCAAACTACTCTCCATAAAAGAGATTTGTGATCTCCTAAAAAGCCCTCTCTCAAGTTTTAATGGGCTCCATTTTTTAAGGGCATACATGTATACTCAAAACGTACATTTTCACACATTGTTACGCCCTATTACCTGGCTTGAACATATTATCTTGCGTGACTCCACCCCACATAAACTGATCTCACAATGGTACAACAGGCTGAGAACTCCTCCTGAAGCACTAACGCCCGCTTTCATAAGACTTTGGGAAAAAGACCTAAATATAAGTCTCTCACCGGAGGATATCGGCATCATATATAACTCTTCACACAAATCTTCAAGGTGTGTCAGGATTCAGGAGAATAACTATAAAATCATTACAAGATGGTATAAAACCCCCGACAAGACATGCTTATATTCAGTTACAGCATCTGACACATGTTGGAGATGCTCAAAAGAAAGGGGCGCTTTTATCCACATATGGTGGACCTGCCCAATCTTACTTAAATGGTGGGAAAACGTTTTTCAAATCAGTAACAAGATTTGCAATTCCAATATTATGCCGTCTCCGGAAGTTGCCCTCCTGAATCTTTATCCTCGTAACCCCTCCCCCCCTAACCTACTTCTTTTCAAACATCTAGTGAATGCTGCAAAATTGCTGATCCCTACACTATGGTTGTCCTCCGAAGTTCCTTCTTTGGATCAATGGTATCAGAAAATAGATCAAATTTACAGATTAGAGGAGTTATCCTCATGGGAACTGAGATCTCATCATAAGTTTCTAAAGAACTGGAGTCAATGGATTTCCTTCAGGGGCTATTAGACAGAGATTAGCACTATCAACATTATCCTTAGATATACAGCATCTAGGGCCTACCTCATCTATATCCCCACCCGCTTATCTCCTAACCCTTCTTGGATTGTTGGACGTTGAGTTGCTCAGACGGTGTTGCTGCTCCCGCTCAGGACCGTCTCGGATTGAACGTTTCATTAAGACCTAAGGTATTTTACAGAAATTTTAGATCAATAATTGCCACCTGGTTCTTAACCCCTTAAGGACCGAGGACGTACCGGTACGCCCTATTTCCCGAGTCCTTAAGGACCGAGGACGTACCGGTACGTCCTGACTTAAAATCTGCATTCCGGCGCCGCGGGGGTTAATCGGAACGGGACGCCGGCTGAAATCATTCAGCCGGCAACCCGTAACAATGCCGGGGGGGGGTCATTTGACCCCCCCGTGTCGGCGATCGCAGCAAACCGCAGGTCAATTCAGACCTGCGGTTTGCTGCGCTTTTTGCAGTTTCTGATCCCCGCGGTCCCTGACCGCGGGGATCAGAAACTTCAGAGTGCCTAAAATCAATATTGCGCACCCCCCCCTGCACCCCTGCATGATTTGATGGCGGCGGGTGGTGCAGGGGGGGTGTCGCAGGCGGTGGGGGCGTTGCGGGAGGCGGGCGGTGCGGCAGGCGGGATCGCGATCCCCCGCCCGCCTCCCATTGCATAATCGTTGGCGTCTAGTGGGTTATACCAGGGTGCCAGCACATTGCTGGCACCCTGGTATAAACGGCTGACATCGGTGATGCGATGTCAGCCGTTTAACCCTTTCCATGCAGCGGTCCGTACGGACCGCTGTATGGAAAAGGTTAACAGCGCAAGGAGCTCCCTCCCTCTCCGATCGGGGGGCTGCTGTGCCTTTGCAGCCCCCCGATGGGAGAGGGAGAGAGCCCCCAGAGAGCCCCCCGAAGCCCCGTCCTCACCCTTCCCCGTCTGCGAAGTTGTGACAGACGGGGAAGGTTCCCATGGCAACAGGACGCCTGCTCAGGCGTCCTGCTGTCCATGGTGCTGAACAGATCTGTGCTGAAAGTATAGATCTGTTCAGTGTAAGTAAAATACAGTGCAGAAACCTATATAGTTTCTGTACTGTATTTTACAGACATCAGACCCACTGGATCTTCAAGAACCAAGTGGGTCTGGGTCCAATTTTTTTTAAAAAAAGTGAAAAAAGTTAAGATAAAATAAAAAAACATTTATCACTGAATAAAAATAAAAATAAAAAAATACACTACACATATTAGGTATCGCCGCGTCCGTAACGACCTGATCTATAAAACGGTCATGTTACTTTCCCCGCACGGTGAACGCCATAAAAATAAAAAAATAAAAACTATGAGAAAATTGAAATTTTGCCCACCTTACTTCCCAAAAAAGGTAATAAAAGTGATCAAAAAAGTCGCATGTACGCCAAAATAGTACCAATAAAACCGTCATCTCATCCCGCAAAAAATGAGACCCTACTCAAGATAATCGCCCAAAAACTGAAAAAACTATGGCTCTTAGACTATGGAAACACTAAAACATGATTTTTTTTGTTTCAAAAATAAAATAATTGTGTAAAACTTTTATAAATAAAAATAAAGTATACATATTAGGTATCGCCGCGTCCGTATCGACCGGCTCTATAAAATTATCACATGACCTAACCCCTCAGGTGACCACCGTAAAAAAAAAGAAAAAAAAAAGTGTAAAAAAAGCAATTTTTTGCCATCTTACGTCACAAAAAGTGTAATAGCAAGCGATCAAAAAGTCATATGCACCCCAAAATAGTGCCAATCAAACAGTCATCTCATCCCGCAAAAAATTAGACCCTACTCAAGATAATCGCCCAAAAACTGTAAAAACTATGGCTCTTAGACTATGGAGACACTAAACAATTTTTGGGTTTTAAAAATGAAGTTATTGTATAAAACTTACATAAATAAAAAAAATTGTATACATATTAGGTATCGCCGCGTCCGTGACAACCTGCTCTATAAAATTACCACATGATCTAACCTGTCAGATGAATGTTGTAAATAACAAAAAAAAAAACGTGCCAAAAAAGCTATTTCTTGTTACCTTGCCGCACAAAAAGTGTAATATAGAGCAACCAAAAATCATATGTACCCTAAACTAGTACCAACAATACTGCCACCCTATTCCGTACTTTCTAAAATGGGGTCACTTTTTTGGAGTTTCTACTCTAGGGGTGCATCAGGGGGGCTTCAAATGGGACATGGTGTCAAAAAAACTGTCCAGCAAAATCTGCCTTCCAAAAACCGTATGGCATTCCTTTCCTTCTGCGCCCTGCCGTGTGCCCGTACAGCAGTTTACGACCACATATGGGGTGTTTCTGTAAACTACAGAATCAGGGCCATAAATAATGAGTTTTGTTTTGCTGTTAACCCTTGCTTTGTAACTGGAAAAAAAATATTAAAATGGAAAATCTGCCAAAAAAGTGAAATTTTGAAATTGTATCTCTATTTTCCATTAAATCTTGTGCAACACCTAAAGGGTTGACAAAGTTTGTGAAATCAGTTTTGAATACCTTGAGGGGTGTAGTTTCTTAGATGGGGTCACTTTTTTGGACTTTCTACTCTAGGGGTGCATCAGGGGGGCTTCAAATGGGACATGGTGTCAAAAAAACTGTCCAGCAAAATCTGCCTTCCAAAAACCGTATGGCATTCCTTTCCTTCTGCGCCCTGCCGTGTGCCCGTACAGCAGTTTACGACCACATATGGGGTGTTTCTGTAAACTACAGAATCAGGGCCATAAATAATGAGTTTTGTTTGGCTGTTAACCCTTGCTTTGTAACTGGAAAAAAAATATTAAAATGGAAAATCTGCCAAAAAAGTGAAATTTTGAAATTGTATCTCTATTTTCCATTAAATCTTGTGCAACACCTAAAGGGTTGACAAAGTTTGTAAAATCAGTTTTGAATACCTTGAGGGGTGTAGTTTCTTAGATGGGGTCACTTTTTTGGAGTTTCTACTCTAGGGGTGCATCAGGGGGGCTTCAAATGGGACATGGTGTCAAAAAAACTGTCCAGCAAAATCTGGCTTCCAAAAACCATACGGCGCACCTTTCACTCTACGCCCCGCTGTGTGGCCGTACAGTAGTTTACGGCCACATTTGGGGTGTTTCTGTAAACAGCAGAGTCAGGGCAATAAAGATACAGTCTTGTTTGGCTGTTAACCCTTGCTTTGTTAGTGGAAAAAATGGGTTAAAATGGAAAATTAGGCAAAAAAATGAAATTCTCAAATTTCATCCCAATTTGCCAATAACTCTTGTGCAACACCTAAAGGGTTAACGAAGTTTGTAAAATCAGTTTTGAATACCTTGAGGGGTGTAGTTTCTTAGATGGGGTCACTTTATGGAGTTTCTACTCTAGGGGTGCATCAGGGGGCTTCAAATGGGACATGGTGTCAAAAAAACTGTCCAGCAAAATCTGGCTTCCAAAAACCATACGGCGCACCTTTCACTCTACGCCCCGCTGTCTGGCCGTACAGTAGTTTACGGACACATATTGGGTGTTTCTGTAAACAGCAGAGTCAGGGCAATAAAGATACAGTATTGTTTGGCTGTTAACCCTTGCTTTGTTAGTGGAAAAAATGGGTTAAAATGGAAAATTAGGCAAAAAAATGAAATTCTCAAATTTCATCCCAATATGCCAATAACTCTTGTGCAACACCTAAAGGGTTAACAGAGTTTGTAAAATCAGTTTTGAATACCTTGAGGGGTGTAGTTTATAGAATGGGGTCATTTTTGGGCGGTTTCTATTATGTAAGCCTCGCAAAGTGACTTCAGAGCTGTAGTGTCCCTAAAAATTGGGTTTTTGTAAATTTCTGAAAAATTTCAAGATTTGCTTCTAAACTTCTAAGCCTTGTAACATCCCCAAAAAATAAAATATCATTCCCAAAATAATTCAAACATGAAGTAGACATATGGGGAATGTTAAGTCATCACAATTTTTGGGGGTATTACTATGTATTACAGAAGTAGAGTAACTGAAACTTTGAAATTTGCTAATTTTTCCAAATTTTTGGTAAATTAGGTATTTTATTATGCAAAAAAATTAATTTTTTTGACTTTATTTTACCAGTGTCATGAAGTACAATATGTGACGAAAAAACAATCTCAGAATGGCCTGGATAAGTCAAAGTGTTTTAAAGTTATCAGCACTTAAAGTGACACTGGTCAGATTTGCAAAAAATGGCCTGGTCCTTAAGGTGAAAATGAGCCCGGTCCTTAAGGGGTTAAATGTGCTTTTTCTGAAGTGTACTTTCCATATTCCCATGGGATATTCTATACCGATTAACCCCTTGGATGCTAGCTTATCATACTTACTGTATATTTGATATTCGACAGACCTGTATTCTGTTTTCTTATATATAAGAGTAGAGGAGTTTTGTTTACTTCTCTTCTGCTCTATTTTTGTATTGTATTGATTTATTCAATAAAACCTAAAAAAAAAAAAAAAAAAAAAAAAAAAAAAAAAGAGGTCGAGACTGCAGCAGAAGAGGAAGCAGGAGGAGCCAGAGACCTTTCTTGGTTTTTGAGGTGTCTACTCCACTGCAGCTTGCGCTTTGCACTTAAATGTCTGGTCAAGCAGGTTGTGCTCAGGTTGAGAACGTTTATGCCTCCCTTCAGGCTCTGATTGCACAGTGTGCAAACCACTTGTGTCTTGTCGTCAGCACATTGTCTGAAGAGCTGCCACGCCAGGTAACTCCTTGGAGCTGGCTTTGGTGTGCTCGGTCACTTGCTGCAGTGGGCAGTAGCAGGCATACTGTCTAGGGCACGGCGGCTCCACTTTTGCACCCTGCTCCCTCTTCTGCTGTGCTGGTGGCTCCTTATGACCACTGTCTCTTCCTCCGAACTACATAGGTCACTCGCATGACCTTGATTCCATGTGGGGTCGTGGACTTCATCGCCCTCCACATCATCTTCCACCCAGTCTTCACTCCTGCCCTCCTTGTCAGTCTGCTCACTTTTGAAAGCCCCAGCATTTGGCACCTGTGTTTCGTCATCATCCGAGACGTGCTGCGATGGTCCTCTCATGTACTCATCTTGAAAGATAAGAGGTTGGGCACCAGTGCTCTCAATATCTTCCACTTCTGGGGCAGAGATAGGTGGACGGCCCTGGGAAACCCTGCTAACAGAGTCATCAAAAATCTCAAGAGACTGCTGCATGACTTGGGGCTCAGACTGTTTGGCTGATTTGCAAAGGGGTGAGGTGAAAGACTGATGGACATGGGCTGCAGGTGCCAACTCTGATCTTTCAGCAGGAGACTGGGTGGGAGACAATGTGAAAGAACTGGAGGCACTGTCAGCAACCCAATCTACTATTGCCTGTACTTGTTCTGACCTCAACATTTGTAGAGCAGCATTAGGCCCAACCAAATACCGCTGCAGGTTATGCAACAAGAGCTCCACCAGCAGCACCACGACCTGGGCAACGTTGCTTATTTGACGCTCTTCTCATATTTCTTAAATTTAGGATCTTGCCCTAAATGGGGGTTTAATTAATAGCAGAATAGAACGACAGTATGTAAAAATTGTATCTCACACGTACAGATGCAGACTACAATTTAAGTTTTTTTGCCCCAAATTGCTGTTTTTTAAATAACGGAATAGAACCACAGTATCTAAAGTGTGTATCTCACAATGACATATGCAGCAAAGGCTGCAAAATTAAGTTTTTGGCCCAAAATGGGTGTTTGTTTAATAACAGAATGTGACAGCAGTAAATAAACCTTGAATTTCACACGTTCTAATGCAGCAAGGGCTGTAAAATTGTGTATTTTGCCCAAAAAGTGTGTTTTATTAATAGAAGAATAGAACCACAGGATCTAAAGTGTGTATCTCACACATACTGATACAGACTAGGCTGCAATTAAAGTTTTTTGCCCAAAATGGCTGTTTAATAACTGAATATGACAGCAGTATATAACCCTTTAATTTCAAACGTGCTGATGCTGCAAGGGCTGTAGTCTGTATTTTGCCCAAAAAGGTTGTTTTTAAAAACCCAGAAGATTATGTCTGTATTTCTAGCTTAAATTACACACTGAGTAATCCTGCAGAGGCACCAGATGTTGGATATTGCCAAAAAAGTGTGTTCTTTTACTTTAACAGAATATGATAGCTATATATAATGCTTGAATTTCACACATGCAGAAAGGGCTGGAAAATAGTGTATTTTGCCAAAAAAGGGTGTTTGTAAAAACCCAGAAAATTATGGCAGTATTTCTATCTTAAATTGCACACTGACTAATCCTGAAAATGCACCAGATGTTGTATATTGCCAAAAAAGGGTGTTTAAAAAACAAACAAACAGATTATTAGTACAGTATTTCAAGCTTGGATTTGTATTTTACAAAAGCTCAGATGCAGAGCTGGTGCACTGAGCTTGCATAAAATGGCCGCCGCCGCCCACCTAAATAACAGACGGATAAAAGTTATTTTTTTCTGTCACTGGGCTCAGGGCAGGGTAAAAGGATTGTGCACTGCACCCACACAACTAAATCTATGTAGAACGCTGAGTTCAATTGGAGTTCTGATCAAAGATTCTGTCCTATTCTCTCCCTCAAAGCACCAGCAGCATCTTCTCCCTACACTAAGCACAGCAGAGTGACGTGCAGCGCTACGTGACTCCAGCTTATATAGAGGCTAGTTAACATGCTGCACTGGCCAATCACAGCCATGCTATTAGTAGGCATGGCTGTGATGGCTTCTAAGGTTAGACAGTTAAGCGCTTGTTGATTGGCTGCTCTCAACTTTTACAGAAATGGTCAAAAAATCCTAAAGTTCGGGTTCGCTCAACCCTAGACAAGAATTATAATTATAGGGGGCACTGCAGGGAACATTATAAATACTGTGGGCTGTGGTGGCAGGTATCACTACTGAGGGCTCCATAGGAATGCCTTATAGATCGGCCTTATTTCTATTAGGGGTGCCTTATTAGTATTAAGGGCAGGGGCTTCTGCCTAGCAGTTAGCCACCCATCAGTGCCTGTGACATCACCGGAAACACTGCTAGGGCTTTTAACAAAACAGCCCTTGCCCTACGTTTTACAGCGCAGGCCAAGGGAGTGCATTGAACTATGAAAAGTCAGAGGGGCTGAGTGTGGGGAGAAGGGGCTATGTCCAGGTTCAGCTCTGAACCCGGACAACTGCTTTAAAGAGCATCTGTCAGCAGTTTTGAACATATGAAAATGGCTGACCTGTTACATGTGTGCTTTGCAGCTGAAGACGTCTGTGTTGGTCCCATGCTCATATGTGCCTGCATTGCTGTGAAAAATTATGTTTTAATTTATGCAAATAAGCTTCTAGAAGCAACGGGGGCATTGCAATTATATCTAGAGGCTCCAGTTTCTTTGCAACTGCTGCTCCCTGTCAACTTTGACAGGGCCTGGCAGTGAAAATCTCATCACAACTGGCTATGTCAAAGTGAAGAGGGAGCAGCAGTTACAGAGAAAGGGGAACCTATACGAGTAATCATAATGCCCCCGTTTGCATATAATAAAACATCATTTTTCTTAGCAATGTGGGAATATACTGTATGAACATGGAACCAACACAAATGCCTTCAGCTGCCAAGCACACATGCCCTTTAATTGTGCAAGCATATGAGGGAGTCCTGAGGGATAGCTGAAGGCCTAGGGAGCATTTTACTGCCAGCACTAAAGTACCTAGGGCAGCATCAAATCTAAATATGGCCCTGTCTCCACAGCAGCAGAACAATGTAGTGTCAGACATCACATTGCAACTGTGAAGGGGGAACATATTATCTGGACATAACTACTGTGAAGGGGCACATATCTGGGCATAGCTACTGTGAAGATGGCACATATCTGGCCATAAATACTGTGAAGGGGGCACATATCTGGGTATAGCTACTGTGAAGGGGGCACATATCTGGGTATAGCTACTGTGAAGGGGGATTATATCTGGGCATAACTGCTGTAGAGGGAGCATCTCTGGGCATAAGTGCTTTGAATGGGCACATATCTGGGCATAACTGCTGTGAAGTGGGCATCTCTGGGCATAACTACTGTGAAGGGGCACATCTGGGTATACCTACTGTGAAGGGGCACAGTGTGGGCATTACTACTATGTGCAGGTACAAAGGGGGAATAATTACTATGTGGGGGCATTACGGGGACTGGTTGTGTATAGTTATGCTTTGGTATATAGTTATAGTTTGCAGAGTTAGAGGCGTGACCTAGTATGAAAAAAATACATACTGTAAACATATTGACCCATATTAACAAGATGTGTTTTTTTTGCACGTATACAGAAGTAGCAGGGGTAACACACACACTGTTAACTCAAATTTCTTAACTCGTTGCATTATCTTGAAACAAAAACCATTGAAAAGCAATTGCTTAACGCATTTAGTTGCATTTAGTTTAGATAACATGTGTGCTAACCCTGCTACATCCATATGTTTATATTTGTATGTGTGGTTTGGGAGGGGCCCGGGTACATTCCTTGCACAGGAGCCCTCTGCTGCCTGTGTCTGCCCCTGGTATGAACAATACAAAACGATGTGCCTCAATATTCTAAAGGATAGCTAATGTTACCGTATCCTTGACTGGAACTCATCATACGTGTTCCACACCAAATTGAAGAATATTCTATTGGTGGCACGTGATAATTACCTAATCAGCCAGACCGAATTTTCCTTTTTGCTGACAAAATTCCCCCCAGACTCCATGTTTTTATAGTCTCCCGAAAGTGCATAAGGGTTTGTCTTAAAGGAAGACCTATTGTCTCAGGTACAGGGAGTCTGATGCATGGTATCAGTACATATGTGGACAAGAGCTTCAGACCATTTGTTATAGCTCTATCGTCGTGTGTACGTAATTCTCTTGATGTGATCAAAAAATTGGAGGGCATCCTGATAGACGAGCAAACCATGCTGGCTAGTTTAAGTGTAGAGGTGCTCTACAGCTCCATACCCCATGACAAAAGGGTGTGGAGTTGTGACAGCCTTTTTAAGCCAGCATGGGACACTTCTATGGCAGCACAATGACTTTGTTCTGGAGCTTCTCCAGTTTATTTTGGAACATAATGTGTTCCTCTTTGATTGTCACGTATACCAACAGCTCAGGGAGATGGCAATGGGGAGCATATGTGCCCCTACTTTCGCTAACCTATACCTGGGGTGGTGGGAACGAGAGGTGTTTTTCTTTTGGAGGATGTTAACAATTGGGCCAACCGTATTACCATATGACTACGTTACATCGATGACGTGCTTATTTTATGATCAGGCAATGTTGTGGAGTTCAATAGTTTTGTGAAGGATCTAAACAACAAAATGGGCCTATATTTTACCTCAGAGATCCATCAGGACCAAATCACCTTTCTTGATCTCACCATTTTTAGGGATCGAGGGGGTGGGTTAGGAACCAGCTTTTTCGTAAAGAGACCACCACAAATAGCCTATTACAGTGGGACAGTTGCCACCCTATGCCCCTTAAGAAAGACATCCCGAAAGGGCAATATTTGAGACTATGAGATCTGAGGCTCCTGTTGCTCTCACTTCGGATGTGGTCTCTCCCTCCTCCTTCCCCTCTTGAACAACAGGTCCACCTGGCCACTGCAATAAGCGGTTGTGACAGCAACACCACTATCACCAGCGTCACCGAGTATTTCCACACTGTTCCATGGAAACATTCAGCTGTCCACCCCCAAACACTGGAAAGAAAGAGGAAGTACCCCCTAGCCACCCACAACCCCTGGCCCTAAATGCCAGCAATTTATAATTCCTGGCCTTGGAAATGCTGCCATTCCATCTGGTGGAAAGGGACACTTTTAAAAAGCCTTATGGCGATGGCTGTCCTACAGTACGTAGTTCCCAGCTGCCACTAATATTCAGACAGGCAATCCCTGCTCTGCATTAACAAGTGGTGTACAAAGTCAGTTGTGCACTGCGCAACCCAATCAGTGGCAAGGTCCACATAACCACCGATACATGGACCAGTAAGCATGGGTAGGGGCGTTATATCTCCCTAACTGCCCACTGGGTAAATATAGTGGCAGCTGGGCCTGAGGCGGAAAGCATTTTGGTGCATGTCCTACTGCCACCGAGGATGTTGGATGTTTCTCATTACCTTCTGTTGCCATCTATGCCGCTTCCTCCTACACCACTGAGCCTGGGCTGGAGGTGTGCGACAACGTGTGAAATCTCACACACTTTGTGCATTCTCTTTGCTATTTCCAAATGTTTGGGGCCTCCACAAGCCAAAAAAGAAATTTAAATAAAAACAAAATGTTGGCTACCTCCTCTGCCTCCTTTTCCTGCACCACCACGTCCGCCTTCTCTGCCTGCACCGTCACATCAACCTCCTCCTCCACTGGGATCTCCACCTCCTTGATCAAGATTATTATATTGGGAGAGTAGAGAAGTATACTGGACACAGAAAAGGCCAAACACAGAATTGACAGACACATTTTAAAAACCAAAACAGAAACAGTGTTGTCTTCCTCCTCGCCAACTTCCACCTACACCGCCACATCCACCTCCTTCTCCTCTACTCAGACCTCCACCTCCTGGCTAAAGATTATTATTTGCTATATTAGCAGGGTAGAGAAGCATACAGGGTGAACCCCCAAAAATGGCTATGGTCACACATAGATTTAACAGACAAATAAAAAATAAAAATAATATTTAAAGAAACCCCCCACACACCCAAAAACTGTGTTGGCTTCCTCCTCTGCCTCTTCCACCTACACCGCCACATCTACAGCCTCCTCAACTTTATACTCTACTTGATCCTCCACCTTCTGGTTCAAGATTATTATTTTAAATTTTTATGTATTCTATGTTATTTTAAGTAATTCCCCATCTACATTTGTTTGCACGGCAATTGTACTGCTCTTCCCCCCCCCCCCCCCCCCCATTTTAGTTCCTTTTGCAGCCCTCTAGCCCTTTCTATGACTTTTTTACAGTCATTTTTCAGCCTCAAAGTTCTGGTCCCCATTGCCTCCAATGGGGTTCGGTGTTCGGGGTAAAGTCCGGGTCAAGTTCAGAACCCGAATCAAACTTTGAAACAAAGTTTGGCTGAACCCATCTGACCCGAACATCCACTGGTCCGCTCATCACTATTTATGAGCTGTTAGTAGTTCAGAGTTAAGTGCTATACATAGCCATCAGATGATGGCTCAAAGTGAAAGTAATATGCTCATGACTAGTCTAAAATCTAACCTATTTTTTACAGAAGCTGCTGAAAGAGCAACCGAAAAAAAATATGTTAGCCAAAAATAAGTAAAATGCAACCATAAAACAAAAATTCCCTTAAAACATTAATTGCTTTTAAGCTTGCACACCATCTCATTGCTGGACGCGTAGAGTTATTTACTCGCCATATATTCTGCTATCGATAGCTGACAAAGGTGTGGAATAGGAGGATGAGGACTTGTAGTTTGAGCCAGAGAAGCAGTAACTGATGTTGGCAATTACAAGGACACTGTACTGCATTTGGATGTGGTCTGGCTGCCTCAAAGTAGGCCCAGAGAAGGAGGACAGTCTTGTTGCAATTGCTGCTGGCCAATTCCATTTTCTTAGTAGATCTAGTGATGCTGTTTCACATAACTGAAAAGAGACCTGGTGTTTATGTTTGTGCTTGTACGCCCATGGCCTATTTTCATCCAGCAAATGTTGCACACAGCAGAGTTTTGTCTGCTGGCACTGTGGAGAAAAACTGCTATATGGAAGATACTTGCACAGTATCTTGCAGGGCCAGATCTGCTTCTATTTTGTTAGCTTGGGAACTGGTGACACCACTGACAGCTGAGCTTGGCCTAGGTCTGACAAGTTTTGAGCCGGCAACTACAGTATCAGTGAAGCAGATCTGGCCCTGCAAGTTTTGGTCGTACCTTGCCTCAGCTCTGTATTGCTTCTTCAGCCACCCTCCTGCTCTGATGTCACTTGATCCTCAGCTGTAACGGGGCGCCGAATGCGCACTCTGTCTCCCATAAGCCGCAGACCTGCTGCTTAGCTTCGGGAACGAGGATCTGTGTTTGGCCTCGTTCCCTTGCTAGCTGGGAGGCGCCCTGCTCCTAGGTCTGCCTTGAGCAGCGAGCTGATCGCTCGGTGCTCGACTTGTTTGTCTATCGGTCATGTGATGCTGGCCACATCACATGACCCTCACTCCCCACTATAAATACAGGTGGCCTGCTGGCTATAGGTTGCCTGTGATTTTCGTCCTATAGGCTGTGTACTTTATTGTTATTAAGCTACCTCTGGAATTGAACATAGATCCGCCTCTTGACACCTCTTCTGCCTGCTCCCTGTACCTTGATGCTACCTCTCAGATTTTGACCTCTGCTTGTTTACGGATTTGTCTTTGACTCTTCCCTTGTTCTGATGTGATCTCCTGGACTGACCTCGGCTAGTTGACCCGCCTCGCCTTCTGTTTTTGTTCTACCTCTTGTCCGCTTATTATAACTTCTCAGTGGCTGTCCTCTTCCCTGCTGCCTCTTTCTCTCTTTTGCACTTTGTAGGTTAGGGACTGTCGCCCAGTTGCGCTCCGTTACCTAGGGTGGGTGGTGCAAGTAGGCAGGGACAGGGGACCGGGTGGCAGCTCAGGGGGTGCACCTCCACTCTATCTTGATTCCCATGACAGAATCACAGGCCCAAATTCAGCATGAACCATATACAGAGCCTCACCAAACATGTGCAGGGTCTTGCTTAAATAGTACAGGAACTTGGGGAGAGACCACAAGTTCAGGAGACCGTCCGAACTCCCCCTATTCTTGCTCCCGCCACCGTTCAGGTGTAACCTCCCATTAAATTGCCCGATCAGTTTTAGCGTGACCGCCAAAGTTTTTTAGCTTTCAAGAAAAGTTGTAAACTTTATTTTCGACTACGACCCCACTCCTCCAGCCCTGACACACAGAGGGTTGGTATTATAATTTCCTTGCTTCAAGGGGACCCCCAGGAATGGGCCTTTTCTTTAACACCAGATTACCCTTGTTTTAGCTCTGTGGACCTTTTTTTCCAGGCGTTAGGGGTTCTTTATGATGAACCTGACCGAGCCTCTGTGGCAGAATCCAATCTTAAGGCCCTCACGCAGGGAAATTGTCCCGTGTAGGATTATTGTACGCAGTTTTGCAAGTGGTGCGTTCCTTCGGGCTGGAACGAACTAGCGCTCAAATGTCAATTTAGGGCAGGTTTGACTGAAAAGTTAAAGGATATGTTGGTTTGTTATCCCTGTCCTGACTCTTTAGAGGAGACCATCACGCTAGCCATCAGACTAGATAGACAGATCAGAGAGAGACAGCGGGAGCATTTGTTTTCTCCTCATACCCTTCTTCAACCTGAGACTCCCTCCCCTTGAACCCAGGATGGAAGCCCACTCGGACGAGCCCATGCAACTCGGGATGATGCGAAGAGAACTGCGTCGTTGTTGCGGCTCTTGTTTTTATTGTGGGGATCCCGAACACTGGATCCGTCAGTGTCCTAAAGCTCTGCCTTCTGGAAAATCATCCAAGTCTGAGGGATTCAAGGACAAGGTACTCCCGTAGGTGGTAAGAAGTAAACTATTGCTGCCGGTTTCTATTGCCTTTGGGGTCTTAAAGGGGTCAGGAAATGCCTTTGTGGATTCAGGGTAAGCTTTTAGTTTTATTGATTACAAATTTGTTGATCAGATGGGAATTCCTATATTAGAATTACCCACCCCGATCCAGGTTGTCGCCATCGATTCTACCCCTCTGCTAGGGGGCACAGTAAAACTCTGTACTCCGGAGGTTACCCTATCTGTAGGGATCTGCCACTCTGAGAAATGTTACTTCTTTGTTTTAGAGAATCTTCCAGTTCAGGTAGTGCTTGGTATGCCCTGGCTTTAGCAACACAATCCGGTCATTAACTGGAGTTCGGGCGAGTTAGAGAGATGGTGGCCTAACTGTAATTCTTGCTTAACCATTGTTCAAGCTGGGGTCTCATCAGATATTCCTCATTTTATTGCTGATTATTCAGATGTTTTTTCTACCTCAGAGACAGATACTCTCCCTCCCATAGGTCTCATGACTGTGTTATTGACTTGATACCTGAGTCCAAATTTCCTAAAGGACATGAAAGACTACATCTAGGAGAGTCTCAAGAAAGGACATATTAGGCCCTCCAACTCTCACGTGGGAGCAGGATTCTTTTTTGTTAAAAAGAAAGATGGTGGTCTCAGGCCCTGCATTGACTGCAGAAATTTGAATAAAATTACTATTAGGAATCAGTATTCCAACCCGTTGATTCCTGATTTGTTTAACCAGATTTTGGATGCTTCTTGGTTTTCTAAATTTGATTCGAGAGGAGCCTATAACCTAGTTTGTATTAAGGAGGGAGATGAGTGGAAAACTGCTTTTAATACTCCAGGGACACTTTGAGTATCTGGTTATGTCATTTGGTCTTTGCAATGCCCTAGCTGTGTTTCAGAATTTCATAAATTATATTTTTAGATAACTTATTGGCAAAGTTATGATTGTTTATCTCGATGATATTCTTGTCTTTTCACCTGACTGGGATTCTCATGTGTCTCACATCAGACTGGTTCTTAAAATCCTCAGGGAGAACTATTTGTCTGTTAAATTAGAGAAATGTGTATTTGGAGTTCAAGAGATACCCTATCTTGGCTATATTCTTACTCCTCATTCATTTAAAATGGATCCCATTACCGTAAATTCATAAAGAATTTTTCTGTTATTGCCAAACCCCTCACGGATCTAACTAATAATGGTTCGGATCTGGTTAACTGGTCGTTGGAGGCTTGTCGAGCCTTTGATACCCTAAGAAATTGTCTCCAAATGGCTCCAGTCTTGGTTCAGCCTGATACCAAGGAACCTTTTGTGGTGGAGGTTGATGCCTCAAAGGATGGTGTGGGGGGACGTCCTTTGACAGGGGTCCTCTAACCTCACTAATTTAAGGCCATTCACCTTCTTCTCTTGCAAGTCCTCTCCTTCGGAGAGAAATTACGATATTGGAAACCAAAAGTTACTGGCCAGTAAATGGGCATTTGAGGAGTGGAGGCATTTTTTAGAAGGGGCTAGACACCGTATTACTGTTCTCACTGATCATAAGAACCTAGTGTTTCTTGAGGCGGCCAAACGCCTTAATCCTAGACAAGCCAGATGGCCCCTGTGTTTTACTCATTTGAACTTTTCTGTTATTTTCAGAACAGGAAGTAAAAAAGGTTACGGCAGATGCCTTGTTCCAGAGTTTTAATACTGTCCAAACTTGTGATACCCCCCGGAACCCATCTTGCCAACAAACATCTTTGTGGAAGCAGTTTCCTCTGAGATTCAACAGGCTCAGCAACTTGCTCCTCCACAAACACCGGCAGATAAGTTTTTGTGTTCAATTATTGGGTGAATGTCATGACTCGTGCTCTGTGGTCATCCAGGTATTGCTGCCACTAAGAAATTGCTTCTAAGGTCTTTCTGGTGGCCCACTTTGTCTAAAGATGTACGGTCTTATGTTTTAGCTTGCAATGTTTGTGCCCGGTCTAAGACCCCAAGAACACATCTCGCTGGTGAACTACAACCTCTACCCATTCCCTGTAAGCCATGGTCTCACATCTCCATGGATTTTATTTCTGATCTGTCCCTCTCTGAGGGGAAGTCAGTGGTGTGGGTAGTGGTTGACTGTTTTAGCAAGATGGTGCACTTTGTTCCTTTAAGTAAGCTCCCTGATGCAAAGACCTTAGCATCCTTGTTCATTGAACATGTGGTACGTCTGCATGGTGTCCCTGAGAATATCGTCTCTTATAGAGGCGTTCAGTTTGTTTCTAGCTTTTGGAGGGCTTTTGTAGAAGATGCAACATCTCTTTGTCCTTTCGTCTGCTTTCCATCCACAGACCAATGGGCAGACGGAACGGTTAAATCAGGCAGTGGAGCTTTTTCTAAGGTGCTATGTATCGCATAATCAACTCCCATGGACGAGATACCTCCCGTTGGCAGAATTCGCCATCAACAATCGGGTTAATTCTTCTGTGGGGGTGTCTCCTTTTTTTCGTAACAGTGGTTTGCATCCTCGCTTTAGTTCTAATGCCTCTGTATCCTCACTCAACCCACAGGCAGATTCTTTTACCTCTAGACTGTGCACAGTCTGGGCACAGGTTCAATCCAACCTGGTAAAGGTCCAGGAAACCCAGTGTAAACACGCCAATAAGAGACTGTCACTACAAGAGCTTTGAGATGTTCTCACAGCTCTGTTTCTCCACCCCTGTGATGATGTCACTACTAGAGCTTGGAGGAGTTCCCTCTGCCCTGTTTCTCCACCCCTGTGATGAGGTCTTTACTTTCTGTTTCCTTCCTCCCAGCTGTCCCTCCTGTGTTTGATTTCGCTGCCTTTAAATCACCCCTCCTCCTTTGTAGAGGTGCGGATTATACTTTTCATTTGAGCTGTATCTCTCGCTTGAGTATCTTCACCTGTGTGATATCTTTTCACTGGATCTGTGTTCTGCTGAAGCAAGTACTACGGATATTGTCTGCTGACTTTGGATCTGTTTTCACTGCAGCTGCAGCTCCTTCAGTTAAGTGTTCAGACATTGTGTGTATCTGTTTCTTTGCTGACTGGATCCGAGACGACCCCGATTCCGTCCATATACTGAGCAGGGCACTGGTGGCCGTCCCCCTTCCACTATTGTAGGGGTTTCAGTGGTCATCCGCCTTAGGTACACGGGCATGTCTCGATCCACCATCCGGATCCGGACATGTGCTTAGCAGCTTAGGGAGAGCTTTTAGGGTCTGACAGGGGTCACCCTTTATCCTCCCTAGTTTGGGTCCGGTCAGTTGCTATTCACTGTGTAGGCTCTTGTTGCTCACTTACAGCCGTGACAGAGACGTTCCAAGGGGGCAAATTTTGTACTCGCCGATAAGGTGTGGTTGTTGACTAAAATCTTGCTTTGAAACAATGTTCTAAGAAATTCTCGCCGCGTTTCATTGGACCATACAATATTATTGAGCTTATTAACCCAGTATCTTTTAGATTTAAGCTACCCAACTCCCTCCGTATACATGATGTGTTCCATAAGTCGTTACTGAAGAAATATGTGTCACCAGTGGTTCCAGTTAAAAAACCTCCTCCACCTGTGGAGGTTGAGGGTTGGGAGGAATTCATTATTTCTAAAATAATAGATGTCAGAAAGATTAGAAATTCCTTTCAATACCTGGTCCACTGGAAAGGTTTTGGACCTGAGGAGAGGTCCTGGATACCTATGTCTAGGATGCATGCTTCCAGGTTAATTACTAAATTTCACCGGGAACCCCCTGAGATACCTCGTCCACAATGCTTGGGTCCGGTGGCCCCTCATAAAAAGGGGGGTACTGTAACGGGGCACCGAAGGCGCACTCAGTCTCCCATCAGCTGCAGACCTGCTGCTTAGCTTCGGGAGCGAGGATCTGTGTTTGGCCTCGTTCCCAGGGCAGCCTTGCTAGCTGGGAGGCTCCCTGCTCCTAGGTCTGCTTTGAGCGCCGAGTTAATCACTCGGTGCTCGACTTGTTTGTCTGTCGGTCATGTGACGCTGGTCACATCACATGACCCTGACTCCCCACTGTAAAAACAGGCTTGCTGGCTACAGGTTGCCTGTGATTTTTGTCCTATAGGCTGTGTACTTTATTGTTATTAAGCTATTGTAACTTCTCAGTGGCTGTCCTCTTCCCTGCTGTCTTTCTCTCTGCTTGCACTTAGTAGGTTAGGGACTGTCGCCCAGTTGCGCTCCGTCACCTAGGGCGGGTGGTGCAAGTAGGCAGGGACAGGTGACCGGGTGGCAGCTCAGGGGGTGCACCTCCGCTCTATCTTGATTCCTGTGACTGTACCCGTGACATCAGCACTACAATATGGCTCCCCTGTCCAACACACAATCATCTTCATAGTCCTCACCCTTCTCTTCATGATTTCCATCTCTGTATTTGTCCTGAGTGCCACTTTTGCCATGTCTACCACTACCCCTACAGAACAGCAACACCAAATTGCAGCAGTTTTTTTATTTTCTATAATTAAAAGAAGTACACTTTTAAGTCCCCTTCTACACTGGTATTGATGAACTGAAATGTGTTTAATTATAAATGGTAGAAAAGTTGAAACTAGTTTTGATGGGAAAAAAGGGGACAACTATGCTGCAATTGGTGCTGAGCTGCTGGGAAAAAGATCTATAAACAGTGTTTCAAGAGCAAAAAGCAAACCAGACTTAAGGGGGGGGGGGGGGGTGGAGTGCTGCTTTAGCGGCTTATATCTTGGGATTGGTAGCAGCTAGAGATATTGGCCTGCTATTGTTTGAAAGTTTGCATTACATTGGAAGATATAGCCCATAGAAATCAGGATGGCAGTAATTTCAACTGAAAGTAAAAAACAAACAAAAAAAAAAACAGCTTTAACTGACTTGATTTTTAACAGCTATATCTTTCGATGTAGTGGATATAATTATGTGATTCTACCAGCTTTTAAACAGTCCAATGCCCATCTCTCTAGCTGCTACCAATCCCAAGATGTGAGCAGCTAAAGCAGCCACCCCTCTTCATAAGCCCGGTTTGATTTGGACTAAGGATGAGCGAACTGGTTCTAACTTTTCAGGATTCAGTCTGGACGAGAGAGAGAGAGAAAGAAAGAGAGAGAAACCCTCTGGGTTTCTTGGAAAGATATCCAAATTAGCTTTCCTAAACCTATCTGACAGCGGCAGATATTAGACATGATAATTGACATAGCTTTTACATAGAAATCCAGAGGAGTGTTGTCTAGCCTACAATAGTTGTCATGTGTACCAACTGGTCTCCATAATAGAAAAAGTATCCACTCAGAGGTTTCTCCTAAGGCCTTGCAACTAGAAATGTTATTCTCATTCACTTTTCTCTAATAAAGGACCTTAGTCATGAAAGACCTCTCTTGAAAATGACAGACTCCCTTTAATTAGAGAGATATGTTTCTACTGTGAGACCAGATTTGAAGAGTGTGTAATTTTAATAATTAGCTTCCAGTCAGATTATATGTATTTCAATTCTGAATGCTTTAGTGAGCATTCATAGCAACAAGCTAAACCAGTGGTATGCTTATCATGGACGCAGACCACATGACTGATATGGGGCCTGAGGGTGGGAGGGCTCCAGTGCTGAATTGCCTCTCACTGCATTTTCCAGCAGTGCAAAGAAATTGTTTACAGCTCCCAATAATATAAACAGTAACTTAATAAATTCCTATGCACCGAGCTCTGCTATCTGGAGGCAGCCAGTTTTACAATATACCGTATAACAGGAAGCAGATATGTTGATGTATTTATACCAGTTGCCTGTTGTAAATGAAAAATATGTTGTTCAGAATGAGCTCCATATTTACAATTCACTTATACCACTTTTTTAAACATAGACGTCAGATAATGTGGGTGATCGAATATTTCAGATCTAGCAAGAAAGGAAGTTTTCAGTATCAACATAGAACGTGTGAAGGTCAAAGATACATTGAGGCACATAGACTAGACCTCACAGCTCACCCCAAGTCTCAGATACCAACAGACAGTGGATCATTAACTGCAGCAACTGCAACCAGGCACTGTGTGAGAGAAGACATAGCCTGGATCCCAGGCAAATGCTTTTTGCAACTGGTCCCACATCCTCAGGATGCAGAGTCATTTACTACTGGTTACATGATTCAACACAAGTCATACAGTTCTGACATGGACTTCCCTGCACCTCTGTGTGGCTATGTCCTTGTATCTTTCTGTGCCATTTCTCTGTTAAAACTCCATCTATATTTACCAACACTGGCAAATCATTGCATGCCTCTCTTTGTTCTCTCCTATTAGTTTATAGTGAACTATTAATCCAGGATTTATTTTTCTATCTGACATGTTTGTTGTTGTGATTTGTTTCCACAAGGACAAGGAAAATTTGCTTCCGTCTCATACAGTTTTTGCTTTCCACTATATTAACTGCAAGATAATAGAGTGAACTAGGCATAATTAGGGGTTTTCAACATTGCAATGTTATTAAAGTGTTTTGGTATAAGGAAACATAAAAATAAAAAAAAACATTCTTATTTCCAATTATAATATACATACCGTGTAATTATTGAGTGAATAGCATGATTTGGGCCAAACCAACATAGACTTCCTCTGCCTCTCAGGCCTGTTCTCCCAACTGGATTTCTAACACAAACAGAAGAAAAAAGAATTTTGAATATGTTGAAAAAAAAATATGTATGCGCTGTAATGAAAATGGAAAAATATGGGGTCATTAACATCAGTCTTAATAAGCCTCTGTGCTGGCGGTGGTACCGTTGAGGTTATGTAAATGCACATCCATATAAAGTGGTATTGCAAAGGTTGCTGTTGTCTGTGCTGGTGTTCCTGTACACCTGACCCATGGTTGTGTTTCTGAACTCCGCTACCTGTATGAACCTTGTCTACTCTGTCTTGACCTGGATTAACCTGACCTGTACCGGTTCTGCCTGCCCTGACCCATTGCTTGTTTGACTTTGCCTATGCCTCATTCTTCGGTCCAGCACTGTCGCTCCCGGTTACAAATCGGCCTGCTGTCTATGACTGTACCTCTGGTACCTTGCACTTGTACCTCCTGTTCTGCCTGGACCAGCTGCCTCATGTGCCAACTCTTCTCAAGAGGTAGTGAGGTGTTCCCCTCGGACAGTCTATCCCCACCATCAATACCCACTAGATTTGATCACCGGGTTATAATGAATATATAGTGCTGAGAGCAGCCCAAACAATTCAATGTACTAAACACAACAAAAATTAGCACAAAACACATGTATATATAAACATGAAAGAATCTTTATTTAACATACATTAATTTAACATATATAAAAAAAATATACTTTGTGAAAACAGCAGCAAGGAAGGGGGAAACCTTCAGTGAGGAAAAAACAACCCTAGAGGAGGCTGAGGGGTCAACACACAAGGGTATATAGATTGCAGAGAGAAGCCACACACAAGCAGGCCAATAAGACAATAGAAGCCATCAGACATAAAAATCCTAAGTAAGGCATAAACAGACCTATGTGTGGAAAGGATAAGCAAATAACTACCCAAGAATGCGTGTGGAACCCTCAGCCGCCTCCTCCTGACGTCATTTCACCAGTAACACCTGGCTTCTTCCGGGGATAGGAAAAAAATTCACACTCCTCTTTTTATAGCATCTTCCCATAATCAAATAAAGTAAAATTGGTACCAGATGTGTTCTGGAACAATGCTTTCCAATCAGGCATCGCATATCAGATCATGTGATTAAGAGGAGGGCCAAACAGGCAAAGAGGTATAGGACCTGGCATTTAGCAGCGATGATGCACTGATCACAAGGGGTACATGTGACCATTACATCAGTCGGACAGCCTTTACATGTGACCATTACATCAGTCTGACATAACCCAGGTCCTTAAACCATTATAAGTACCAGAGCATCATAGTTAGTTATAAAGATTTATAATGAAAAAAAGGCTACATGGTCGCCGCATCACATAGAGCACCTATAATCAGTGTATTAGACGCCACATCACCTGATCCTAGAGGGCAAAGAGAAGCCGCTAGTAAATACATAAATAATTAATTGTTATTATTATAGTGCAAGAGAAGTGAGAAATGTGAATAGAGTACACCGTGAAAAAGAAGATGGGAAAGAAAGAGCTTTTGCCCTGTACAGGAAAAAAAAGAATGAATATTGTCTGCCAATATCATCCTGTATATAGCGCACATATAGAACAAATATAAGTTACAATGTGTGGTCTATCATATTCAAAAACATAATACATTGCATATATCTATAAATGTGCAAATTATATATGAATAAATCATTTATATATAGTGCCATATCATTTATATAGTGTTAAAAACAAGTAGTTCATATATTGTGTTCTGTTGAAAGTGACGTGTGCTTTATAATTATATCCAATAAGAAGCCCTCCCTGACCAGTGAAAACAGGAACATGTCCTCCACTAGACCCCTCCACTGGAGCCCCAAAGAATACATGAGGCAACAAGAAGCCACGAAAAGGACTGCATACAGCTCTGACTTTGTCTAAACCATCCATCAGGCCCTCCTTAACAAACCACACGCAAGTACTAAAAAGAAGAAGAAGGAAAAAAAAAGAAAAAAGGGGAAGACAGTCAATTTAAAAGAATATGGAATTTTAAACAATAAAAACAAAGGGACTAGGATGCACAGAAAAAAGAGCTCCAAGAAATATGTGTCCAAAAACATCATATTATATATTATAGATATGGAGCAAAAGACATGCCTTCATTCAATCCCCTAGGAGTCATGCAGTCAAGTTCACACACGTCACTTTCAACGGTTATATGTTTTTTTTTAGAACACAATATATGAACTACTTGTTTTGAACACTATATAAATGATATGGCACCATATATAAATGATTTATTCATATATAATTTGCACATTTATAGATATATGCAATGTCTTTGTATCGTTTTCACAGAGTGTGTTATAGGTTTGAGTAATTTTGTATTATGTTTTTGAATATGATAGACCACATATTGTAACTTATATTTGTTCTATATGTGCGCTATATACAGGATGATATTGGCAGACAATATTCATACTTTTTTTTTCCTGTACAGGGCAAAAGCTCTTTCTTTTCCTCTTGTTTCCCATCTTCTTTTTCACGGTGTACTCTATTCACATTTCTCACTTCTCTTGCACTATAATAATAACAATTAATTATTTATGTATTTACTAGCGGCTTCTCTTTGCCCTCTAGGATCAGGTGATGTGGCGTCTAATACACTGATTATAGGTGCTCTATGTGTTTGCAATTTTATTATTCAGTGTGCTACTTTTATTATGGTTTGGAACTTGCGGTCATTGTGCTGTTCTTTCCAAATATAATTCATACACTGTATTATTAGCTCTTCTTTTACTATGTTGTTTCTATGTATTGTTCTCTGCTGCCATCTGCTGGCTGGAATTCGTATGCTGCACGCCTTGTTCTTGTTATTAAAGTATAACTGTCATATATATATATATATATATATATATATATAGCAAAGAAAATCCGCAGCACTCCTCAAAGTATAAAAAAATGTGTAGTTTTATTCACACATGTCAATTTAAGACAACATTTCGGTTCTCTCACAGAAAGTGACTTGAGAAAGTCACCTGACTTGAGAAAGGTTCTGTGAGAGAACCGAAACGTTGTCTTATTTTGACATGTGTGAATAAAACTACACATTTTTTTATACTTCAAGGAGTGCTGCGGATTTTCTTTGCTGTTTAAGTCCTGAATCGAGGTACCACCGCGGGCACACCACAGCTATAGCTGCATAATAAGAGGAGTGCTGCCTGACTTTTTCTATGGATATATATATATATATATATATATATATATATTGGATTGGATTGTGGTGATTAATATCTCTTTGGTGGCCCTATTTAAATTTTTCACTGTATATTCAATTACCCCCTAATTCCACAGTTTTGTTCCCTGTACTGCCTACTTTTACCTGTGCTTAAAATAGGGTTGCTAGGCATGGTCCGTCTATGTGTTGAAGGACGGAGGACACAGAAGCACAGCATGCAAGGTCAGATTACTGACAGCCAGGGACTGTAAGTAAATGATTAAAGCCAGGTCCATCCAGCAGCTGATAACAGTGCCTGGGCTGTGTGCACTTCTCCCTGTCCCTGCGCTTGGCAGACGCTCCCTCACTCAGCAGAGCTGGAGAAGTAGAGTCGAAGCAGCGCAGACCAGGGAAGGGAGATCTGCCGTCTGCTCAGTGTATAAATGAAAGCAACATGTGGTAAGAGGACCCCTTTGTGCTGCAGGAGATTAATCCTTTAGGGGGAGGGCTCTGGTTACTGACACGTTTGGGGGGCTATTGTTACTGGCTAGTGGGGGCAGGCGGGATTAGCCTCAGGGTGAGGGCAGTGGCGGCCATCTTAACTGAATAGTGAAATTGCAGTTTTATGCAGACTGGTTGCTAAGGGCTGAATCTTATTAAATATGGGGTAAGTCAGTCTAATAGTAACTGATTCTGGAATATCATGTTATTAGTAACTACATATATGAAAATTGAAATTAAGGTCTAAGTGTGACAGTTATCCTTTAAAGTTTTTCTCTGCTGGGCGCGGTCTTTGCAGCCTTGGTCCTTGTCACTTCCTGCAGCCATTTTCAGTGCTACATTCCTGTGTGACTGGAGATACACACCTTGGCTTGTGAAGGCATCAGTTTTTGACCAGCAGTTAGCCTCAGGAAATACATTCACATGACAGCATCTACTCTGCTACTGCATTACTGTATTGCATCATCGTATGTCGCTGATTTGGATCAAATAAACCCACGTTTGATTGCATCCTCGTGTCTACGTCTGGGTCCATCTAACCTGAGCATCCGGTCTGCTTCACTGCTTGGATACAAAGGTAGGACAGTCACACCATCATTATCAGTTACACCTTCATTCGCCTTCATGTGGGGACAAAACAGTCAAAAACTGCCTTACAGCCTTAAACCCCAGTCAATATCTGTCTCAATGTTCAATGCCCGGCTACAGGTTCCCTCAGAGCCCAGTACCACACTCAGGAACCTCCCTTGCAACAGGCCCACTCGCAGCAAATCTGCCCGGCAACAGTGCATGTCCCACAAGCCTAAGGGGAAGCACGGCGTGTCCGCAGTAGATATATTCTCGCCCGGAAGTCCTCCACTACTCACCAAGAAATTTTCTACATCCTATATTAACCCTTGCTCGCATGATATAAGAACTGTTCATGCACGCAGGGCCTCCCTCAAACCAAAACCCTGCAATTCACTCAAAACACTTTAGGAACCTCATTGGGGTGCCTCATCTCAGCCGCACTGCAATTTTCAGCCACCAATTCAAAAGTTAATTTTCTTAACCACTTCAACCCTGCTAGCTGAAACCCCCTTAATGACCAGGCCACTTTTTACACTTCTGCACTACACTACTTTCACCGTTTATTGCTCGGTCATGAAACTTACCACCCAAATGAATTTTACCTCCTTTTCTTCTCACTAATAGAGCTTTCATTTGGTGGTATTTCATTGCTGCTGACTAGGGATGAGCGAACTCGAACTGTATAGTTTGGGTTCGCACCGAATTTTGGGGTGTCCGTGACACGGACCCGAACCCGGACATTTTCGTAAAAGTCCGGGTTCGGGTTCGGTGTTCGTCGCTTTCTTGGCGCTTTTGTGACGCTTTCTTGGCGCTTTTTGAAGGGCTGCAAAGCAGCCAATCAACAAGCGTCATACTACTTGCCCCAAGAGGCCATCACAGCCATGCCTACTATTGGCATGGCTGTGATTGGCCAGAGCACCATGTGACCCAGCCTCTATTTAAGCTGGAGTCACATAGCGCCGCTCGTCACTCTGCTCTGATTAGCGTAGGGAGAGGTTGCGGCTGCGACAGTAGGGCGAGATTAGGCAGATTAACTCCTCCAAAAGACTCCATCCAGTGATCGATCTGCAGCTGTGGATCATTGAGCTGCTGATACTCAATTGCTCACTGTTTTTAGGCTGCCCAGACCGTTTGTCAGTCACATTTTTCTGGGGTGATCGGCGGCCATTTTGTGTCTTGTGGTGCGCCAGCACAAGCTGCGACCAAGTGCATTTAACCCTCAATGGTGTGGTTGTTTTTTGGCTAAAGCCTACATCAGGGTGAAGCTGTCACACCAAGTGCATTTAACCAGCAATAGTCTGTTCATTTTTTGGCCATATACTACATCAGGGGCAAGCTGCGCCTGTCACCAAGTGCATTTAACCCTCAATGGTGTGGTTGTTTTTTGGCTAAAGCCTACATCAGGGTGAAGCTGTCACACCAAGTGCATTTAACCAGCAATAGTCTGTTTATTTTTTGGCCATATACTACATCAGGGGCAAGCTGCGCCCGTCACCAAGTGCATTTAACCCTCAGTAGTGTGGTTGGTCAAGCTATCACACCAAGTGCATTTAACCAGCAATAGTCTGTTCATTTTTTGGCCATATACTAAATCAGGGGCAAGCTGCGCCTGTCACCAAGTGCATTTAACCAGCAATAGTCTGTTCATTTTTTGGCCATATACTACATCAGGGGCAAGTTGCGCCCGTCACCAAGTGCATTTAACCCTCAGTAGTGTGGTTGGTCAAGCTGTGACACCAAGTGCATTTAACCAGCAATAGTCTGTTCATTTTTTGGCCATATACTACATCAGGGGCAAGCTGCGCCCGTAACCAAGTGCATTTAACCCTCAGTAGTGTGGTTGGTCAAGCTATCACACCAAGTGCATTTAACCAGCAATAGTCTGTTCATTTTTTGGCCATATACTAAATCAGGGGCAAGCTGCGCCCGTCACCAAGTGCATTTAACCAGCAATAGTCTGTTCATTTTTTGGCCATATACTACATCAGGGGCAAGCTGCGCCGTCACCAAGTGCATTTAACCCTCAGTAGTGTGGTTGGTCAAGCTATCACACCAAGTGCATTTAACCAGCAATAGTCTGTTCATTTTTTGGCCATATACTAAATCAGGGGCAAGCTGCGCCTGTCACCAAGTGCATTTAACCAGCAATAGTCTGTTCATTTTTGGCCATATACTACATCAGGGGCAAGCTGCGCCCGTCACCAAGTGCATTTAACCCTCAGTAGTGTGGTTGGTCAAGCTGTGACACCAAGTGCATTTAACCAGCAATAGTCTGTTCATTTTTTGGCCATATACTAAATCAGGGGCAAGCTGCGCCCGTCACCAAGTGCATTTAACCAGCAATAGTCTGTTCATTTTTTGGCCATATACTACATCAGGGGCAAGCTGCGCCCGTCACCAAGTGCATTTAACCCTCAGTAGTGTGGTTGGTCAAGCTATCACACCAAGTGCATTTAACCAGCAATAGTCTGTTCATTTTTTGGCCATATACTAAATCAGGGGCAAGCTGCGCCTGTCACCAAGTGCATTTAACCAGCAATAGTCTGTTCATTTTTTGGCCATATACTACATCAGGGGCAAGCTGCGCCCGTCACCAAGTGCATTTAACCCTCAGTAGTGTGGTTGGTCAAGCTATCACACCAAGTGCATTTAACCAGCAATAGTCTGTTCATTTTTTGGCCATATACTAAATCAGGGGCAAGCTGCGCCTGTCACCAAGTGCATTTAACCAGCAATAGTCTGTTCATTTTTTGGCCATATACTACATCAGGGGCAAGCTGCGCCCGTCACCAAGTGCATTTAACCCTCAGTAGTGTGGTTGGTCAAGCTGTGACACCAAGTGCATTTAACCAGCAATAGTCTGTTAATTTTTTGGCCATATACTAAATCAGGGGCAAGCTGCGCCCGTCACCAAGTGCATTTAACCAGCAATAGTCTGTTCATTTTTTGGCCATATACTACATCAGGGGCAAGCTGCGCCCGTCACCAAGTGCATTTAACCCTCAGTAGTGTGGTTGGTCAAGCTATCACACCAAGTGCATTTAACCAGCAATAGTCTGTTCATTTTTTGGCCATATACTAAATCAGGGGCAAGCTGCGCCTGTCACCAAGTGCATTTAACCAGCAATAGTCTGTTCATTTTTTGGCCATATACTACATCAGGGGCAAGCTGCGCCCGTCACCAAGTGCATTTAACCCTCAGTAGTGTGGTTGGTCAAGCTGTGACACCAAGTGCATTTAACCAGCAATAGTCTGTTAATTTTTTGGCCATATACTAAATCAGGGGCAAGCTGCGCCTGTCACCAAGTGCATTTAACCAGTAATAGTCTGTTCATTTTTTGGCCATATACTACATCAGGGGCAAGCTGCGCCCGTCACCAAGTGCATTTAACCCTCAGTAGTGTGGTTGGTCAAGCTGTGACACCAAGTGCATTTAACCAGCAATAGTCTGTTCATTTTCTGGCCATATACTACATCAGGGGCAAGCTGCGCCCGTCACCAAGTGCATTTAACCAGCAATAGTGTGGTTATTTTTTGGCCATATCCCAGTCTAATTCTGTCACTAAATCCATACCGGTCACCCAGCGCCTAAATACTAGGCCTCAAATTTATATCCCCCTAAATCTCTCGTTACCGCTGTCCTGTTGTGGCTGGGAAAGTTATTTAGTGTCCGTCAAAGCACATTCTTTGTTCTGGGTTGAAATACAAGTCCCAATTTAGCAATTTCATAATTTAGTGGTTTCTGCTATATCAGAGCTATTTGAAATCTATCCCTAAAAGGGTATATAATATTCAAGGTGCACATAGGGTCATTCAGAATAACTTCACACACACGCTACTGTGCATTTCCAAGTCTAATTCTGTTAGTAAATCCATACCGGTCACCCAGCGCCTAAATACTAGGCCTCAAATTTATATCCCGCTAACTCTCTCGTTACCGCTGTCCTGTTGTGGCTGGGAAAGTTATTTAGTGTCCGTCAAAGCACATTTTTTGTTCTGGGTTGAAATACAATTCCCAATTTAGCAATTTCATAATTTAGTGGTTTCTGCTATATCAGAGCTATTTGAAATCTATCCCTAAAAGGGTATCTAATATTCAAGGTGCACATAGGGTCATTCAGAATAACTTCACACACACGCTACTGTGCATTTCCAAGTCTAATTCTGTTAGTAAATCCATACCGGTCACCCAGCGCCTAAATACTAGGCCTCAAATTTATATCCCGCTAAATCTCTCGTTACCGCGGTCCTGTTGTGGCTGGGAAAGTTATTTAGTGTCCGTCAAAGCACATTTTTTGTTCTGGGTTGAAATACAATTCCCAATTTAGCAATTTCATAATTTAGTGGTTTCTGCTATATCAGAGCTATTTGAAATCTATCCCTAAAAGGGTATATAATATTCAAGGTGCACATAGGGTCATTCAGAATAACTTCACACACACGCTACTGTGCATTTCCAAGTCTAATTCTGTTAGTAAATCCATACCGGTCACCCAGCGCCTAAATACTAGGCCTCAAATTTATATCCCGCTAAATCTCTCGTTACCGCTGTCCTGTTGTGGCTGGGAAAGTTATTTAGTGTCCGTCAAAGCACATTTTTTGTTCTGGGTTGAAATACAATTCCCAATTTAGCAATTTCATAATTTAGTGGTTTCTGCTATATCAGAGCTAATTGAAATCTATCCCTAAAAGGGTATATAATATTCAAGGTGCACATAGGGTCATTCAGAATAACTTCACACACACGCTACTGTGCATTTCCAAGTCTAATTCTGTTAGTAAATCCATACCGGTCACCCAGCGCCTAAATACTAGGCCTCAAATTTATATCCCCCTAAATCTCTCGTTACCGCTGTCCTGTTGTGGCTGGGAAAGTTATTTAGTGTCCGTCAAAGCACATTTTTTGTTCTGGGTTGAAATACAATTCCCAATTTAGCAATTTCATAATTTAGTGGTTTCTGCTATATCAGAGCTATTTGAAATCTATCCCTAAAAGGGTATATAATATTCAAGGTGCACATAGGGTCATTCAGAATAACTTCACACACACGCTACTGTGCATTTCCAAGTCTAATTCTGTTAGTAAATCCATACCGGTCACCCAGCGCCTAAATACTAGGCCTCAAATTTATATCCCGCTAACTCTCTCGTTACCGCTGTCCTGTTGTGGCTGGGAAAGTTATTTAGTGTCCGTCAAAGCACATTTTTTGTTCTGGGTTGAAATACAATTCCCAATTTAGCAATTTCATAATTTAGTGGTTTCTGCTATATCAGAGCTATTTGAAATCTATCCCTAAAAGGGTATATAATATTCAAGGTGCACATAGGGTCATTCAGAATAACTTCACACACACGCTACTGTGCATTTCCAAGTCTAATTCTGTTAGTAAATCCATACCGGTCACCCAGCGCCTAAATACTAGGCCTCAAATTTATATCCCGCTAAATCTCTCGTTACCGCGGTCCTGTTGTGGCTGGGAAAGTTATTTAGTGTCCGTCAAAGCACATTTTTTGTTCTGGGTTGAAATACAATTCCCAATTTAGCAATTTCATAATTTAGTGGTTTCTGCTATATCAGAGCTATTTGAAATCTATCCCTAAAAGGGTATATAATATTCAAGGTGCACATAGGGTCATTCAGAATAACTTCACACACACGCTACTGTGCATTTCCAAGTCTAATTCTGTTAGTAAATCCATACCGGTCACCCAGCGCCTAAATACTAGGCCTCAAATTTATATCCCGCTAAATCTCTCGTTACCGCTGTCCTGTTGTGGCTGGAAAAGTTATTTAGTGTCCGTCAAAGCACATTTTTTGTTCAGGGTTGAAATACAATTCCCAATTTAGCAATTTCATAATTTAGTGGTTCCTGCTATATCAGAGCTATTTGAAATCTATCCCTAAAAGGGTATATAATATTCAAGGTGCACATAGGGTCATTCAGAATAACTTCACACACACGCTACTGTGCATTTCCAAGTCTAATTCTGTTAGTAAATCCATACCGGTCACCCAGCGCCTAAATACTAGGCCTCAAATTTATATCCCGCTGAATTTGAATACAATACATTGGGCCAAATAATATTTTTGTTGTTGTGGTGAACCATAACAATGAGGAAAACATCTAGTAAGGGACGCGGACATGGTCGTGGTGGTGTTAGTGGACCCTCTGGTGCTGGGAGAGGACGTGGCCGTTCTGCCACATCCACACGTCCTAGTGTACCAACTACCTCAGGACCCAGTAGCCGCCAGAATTTACAGCGATATATGGTGGGACCCAATGCCGTTCTAAGGATGGTAAGGCCTGAGCAGGTACAGGCATTAGTCAATTGGGTGGCCGACAGTGGATCCAGCACGTTCACATTATCTCCCACCCAGTCTTCTGCAGAAAGCGCACAGATGGTGCCTGAAAACCAACCCCATCAGTCTGTCACATCACCCCCATGCATACCAGGGAAACTGTCTGAGCCTCAAGTTATGCAGCAGTCTCTCATGCTGTTTGAAGACTCCGCTGGCAGGGTTTCCCAAGGGCATGCACCTAGCCCTTCCCCAGCGGTGAAAGACATAGAATGCACTGACGCACAACCACTTATGTTTCCTGATGATGAGGACATGGGAATACCACCTCAGCATGTCTCTGATGATGACGAAACACAGGTGCCAACTGCTGCGTCTTTCTGCAGTGTGCAGACTGAACAGGAGGTCAGGGATCAAGACTGGGTGGAAGACGATGCAGGGGACGATGAGGTCCTAGACCCCACATGGAATGAAGGTCGTGCCACTGACTTTCACAGTTCGGAGGAAGAGGCAGTGGTGAGACCGAGCCAACAGCGTAGCAAAAGAGGGAGCAGTGGGCAAAAGCAGAACACCCGCCGCCAAGAGACTCCGCCTGCTACTGACCGCCGCCATCTGGGTCCGAGCACCCCAAAGGCAGCTTCAAGGAGTTCCCTGGCATGGCACTTCTTCAAACAATGTGCTGACGACAAGACCCGAGTGGTTTGCACGCTGTGCCATCAGAGCCTGAAGCGAGGCATTAACGTTCTGAACCTGAGCACAACCTGCATGACCAGGCACCTGCATGCAAAGCATGAACTGCTGTGGAGTAAACACCTTAAAACCAAGGAAGTCACTCAGGCTCCCCCTGCTACCTCTTCTGCTGCTGCCGCCTCAGCCTCTTCTGCTGCTGCCGCCTCGGCCTGCACCTGCCGCCCAGCAAACAGGGGATGTACCACCAACACCACCACCACCACCTCCGTCACCAAGCGTCTCAACCATGTCACACGCCAGCGTTCAGCTCTCCATCTCACAAACATTTGAGAGAAAGCGTAAATTCCCACCTAGCCACCCTCGATCCCTGGCCCTGAATGCCAGCATTTCTAAACTACTGGCCTATGAAATGCTGTCATTTAGGCTGGTGGACACAGACAGCTTCAAACAGCTCATGTCGCTTGCTGTCCCACAGTATGTTGTTCCCAGCCGCCACTACTTCTCCAAGAGAGCCGTGCCTTCCCTGCACAACCAAGTATCCGATAAAATCAAGTGTGCACTGCGCAACGCCATCTGTAGCAAGGTCCACCTAACCACAGATACGTGGACCAGTAAGCACGGCCAGGGACGCTATATCTCCCTAACTGCACACTGGGTAAATGTAGTGGCAGCTGGGCCCCAGGCGGAGAGCTGTTTGGCGCACGTCCTTCCGCCGCCAAGGATCGCAGGGCAACATTCTTTGCCTCCTGTTGCCACCTCCTCCTTCTCGGCTTCCTCCTCCTCTTCTTCCACCTGCTCATCCAGTCAGCCACACACCTTCACCACCAACTTCAGCACAGCCCGGGGTAAACGTCAGCAGGCCATTCTGAAACTCATATGTTTGGGGGACAGGCCCCACACCGCACAGGAGTTGTGGCGGGGTATAGAACAACAGACCGACGAGTGGTTGCTGCCGGTGAGCCTCAAGCCCGGCCTGGTGGTGTGTGATAATGGGCGAAATCTCGTTGCAGCTCTGGGACTAGCCAATTTGACGCACATCCCTTGCTTGGCGCATGTGCTGAATTTGGTGGTGCAGAAGTTCATACACAATTACCCCGACATGTCAGAGCTGCTGCTCAAAGTGCGGGCCGTCTGTTCGCGCTTCCGGCGTTCACATCCTGCTGCTGCTCGCCTGTCTGCGCTACAGCGTAACTTCGGCCTTCCCGCTCACCGCCTCATATGCGACGTGCCCACCAGGTGGAACTCCACCTTGCACATGCTGGACAGACTGTGCGAGCAGCAGCAGGCCATAGTGGAGTTTCAGCTGCAGCACGCACGGGTCAGTCGCACTACAGAACAGCACCACTTCACCACCAATGACTGGGCCTCCATGCGAGACCTGTGTGCCCTGTTGCGCTGTTTCGAGTACTCCACCAACATGGCCAGTGGCGATGACGCCGTTATCAGCGTTACAATACCACTTCTATGTCTCCTTGAGAAAACACTTAGGGCGATGATGGAAGAGGAGGTGGCCCAGGAGGAGGAGGAGGAGGAGGAGGAGGAAGAGGGGTCATTTTTAGCACTTTCAGGCCAGTCTCTTCGAAGTGACTCAGAGGGAGGTTTTTGGCAACAGCAGAGGCCAGGTACAAATGTGGCCAGCCAGGGCCCACTACTGGAGGACGAGGAGGACGAGGATGAGGAGGAGGTGGTGGAGGATGAGGATGAAGCATGGTCACAGCGGGGTGGCACCCAACGCAGCTCGGGTCCATCACTGGTGCGTGGCTGGGGGGAAAGGCAGGACGATGACGATACGCCTCCCACAGAGGACAGCTTGTCCTTACCCCTGGGCAGCCTGGCACACATGAGCGACTACATGCTGCAGTGCCTGCGCAACGACAGCAGAGTTGCCCACATTTTAACCTGTGCGGACTACTGGGTTGAGACCCTGCTGGATCCACGCTACAAAGACAATGTCCCCACCTTACTTCCTGCACTGGAGCGTGATAGGAAGATGCGCGAGTACAAGCGCACGTTGGTAGACGCGCTACTGAGAGCATTCCCAAATGTCACAGGGGAACAAGTGGAAGCCCAAGGCCAAGGCAGAGAAGGAGCAAGAGGTCGCCAAGGCAGCTGTGTCAATGCCAGCTCCTTTGAGGGCAGGGTTAGCATGGCAGAGATGTGGAAAACTTTTGTCAACACGCCACAGCTAACTGCACCACCACCTGATACGCAACGTGTTAGCAGGAGGCAACATTTCACTAACATGGTGGAACAGTACATGTGCACACCCCTCCACGTACTGACTGATGGTTCGGCCCCATTCAACTTCTGGGTCTCTAAATTGTCCACGTGGCCAGAGCTAGCCTTTTATGCCTTGGAGGTGCTGGCCTGCCCGGCGGCCAGCGTTTTGTCTGAACGTGTATTCAGCACGGCAGGGGGCGTCATTACAGACAAACGCAGCCGCCTGTCTACAGCCAATGTGGACAAGCTGACGTTCATAAAAATGAACCAGGCATGGATCCCACAGGATCTGTCCGTCCCTTGTCCAGATTAGACATTAACTACCTCCCCTTAACCATATATTATTGGACTCCAGGGCACTTCCTCATTCAATCCTATTTTTATTTTCATTTTACCATTATATTGCGAGGCTACCCAAAGTTGAATGAACCTCTCCTCTGTCTGGGTGCCGGCGCCTAAATATATGCCAATGGACTGTTCCAATGTTGGGTGACGTGAAGCCTGATTCTCTGCTATGGCATGCAGACTGATTCTCTGCTGACATGAAGCCAGATCCTCTGTTACGGGACCTCTCTCCTCTGCCTGGGTGCTGGGCCTAAATTTATGAAAATGGACTCTTACAGTGGTGGGTGACGTGAAGCCTGATTCTCTGCTATGATATGAAGACTGATTCTCTGCTGACATGAAGCCAGATTGTCTGTTACGGGACCTCTCTCCTCTGCCTGGGTGCTGGGCCTAAATATATGCCAATGGACTGTTGCAGTGGTGGCTGACGTGAAGCCTCATTCTCTGCTATGACATGCAGACTAATTCTCTGCTGACATGAAGCCAGATTGTCTGTTACGGGACCTCTCTCCTCTGCCTGTGTGCTGGGCCTAAATATATGCCAATGGACTGTTGCAGTGGTGGCTGACGTGAAGCCTCATTCTCTGCTATGACATGCAGACTGATTCTCTGCTGACATGAAGCCAGATTGTCTGTTACGGGACCTCTCTCCTCTGCCTGGGTGCTGGGCCTAAATATATGCCAATGGACTGTTGCAGTGGTGGCTGACGTGAAGCCTCATTCTCTGCTATGACATGCAGACTAATTCTCTGCTGACATGAAGCCAGATTGTCTGTTACGGGACCTCTCTCCTCTGCCTGTGTGCTGGGCCTAAATATATGCCAATGGACTGTTGCAGTGGTGGCTGACATGAAGCCTCATTCTCTGCTATGACATGCAGACTGATTCTCTGCTGACATGAAGCCAGATTGTCTGTTACGGGACCTCTCTCCTCTGCCTGGGTGCTGGGCCTAAATATATGCCAATGGACTGTTGCAGTGGTGGGTGACGTGAAGCCTCATTCTCTGCTATGACATGCAGACTAATTCTCTGCTGACATGAAGCCAGATTGTCTGTTATGGGACCTCTCTCCTCTGCCTGGGTGCTTGGCCTAAACTTATGAAAATGGACTGTTGCAGTGGTGGGTGACGTGAAGCCTGATTCTCTGCTATGACATGCAGACTGATTCTCTACTGACATGAAGCCAGATTGTCTGTTACGGGACCTCTCTCCTCTGCCTGTGTGCTGGGCCTAAATATATGCCAATGGACTGTTGCAGTGGTGGCTGACGTGAAGCCTCATTCTCTGCTATGACATGCAGACTAATTCTCTGCTGACATGAAGCCAGATCCTCTGTTACGGGACCTCTCTCCTCTGCCTGGGTGCTGGGCCTAAATTTATGAAAATGGACTCTTACAGTGGTGGGTGACGTGAAGCCTGATTCTCTGCTATGACATGAAGACTGATTCTCTGCTGACATGAAGCCAGATTGTCTGTTACGGGACCTCTCTCCTCTGCCTGGGTGCTGGGCCTAAATATATGCCAATGGACTGTTGCAGTGGTGGCTGACGTGAAGCCTCATTCTCTGCTATGACATGCAGACTAATTCTCTGCTGACATGAAGCCAGATTCTCTGTTACGGGACCTCTCTCCTCTGCCTGGGTTCCGGGGCCTGAATATCTGAGAATGGACTGTTCCAGTGGTGGGTGACGGGAAGCCAGATTCTCTGCTATGGGACCTCTCTCCAATTGATTTTGGTTAATTTTTATTTATTTAATTTTTATTTTAATTCATTTCCCTATCCACATTTGTTTGCAAGGGATTTACCTACACGTTGCTGCCTTTTGCAGCCCTCTAGCCCTTTCCTGGGCTGTTTTACAGCCTTTTTAGTGCCGAAAAGTTCGGGTCCCCATTGACTTCAATGGGGTTCGGGTTCGGGACGAAGTTCGGATCGGGTTCGGATCCCGAACCCGAACATTTTCGGGAAGTTCGGCCGAACTTCTCGAACCCGAACATCCAGGTGTTCGCTCAACTCTACTGCTGACATCTTTACTTTTTTTGTTATTAATCAAAATTTTATGATTTTTTTGCAAAAAAACTGTCATTTTTTACTTTCAGCTGTAAAATTTTGCAAAAAAAAAGACATCCATATATAATTTTTTTGCTAAATTTATTGTTCTACATGTCTTTGATTAAAAAAAAATTTGGGCAAAAAAAAATGGTTTGAGTAAAAGTTATAGCGTTTACAAACTATGGTACAAAAATGTGAATTTCCGCTTTTTGAAGCAGCTCTGACTTTCTGAGCACCTGTCATGTTTCCTGAGGTTCTACAATGCCCAGACAGTAGAAACCCCCCACAAATGACCCCATTTCGGAAAGTAGACACCCTAAGGTTTTTGCTGATGGACATAGTGAGTTCATAGAACTCTTTATTTTTTGTCACAAGTTAGCGGAAAATGATGATTTTTTTTATTTTTATTTTTTTTCTTACAAAGTCTCATATTCCACTAACTTGTGACAAAAAATAAAAACTTCCATGAACTCACTATGCCCATCACAAAATACCTTAGGGTGTCTTCTTTCCAAAATGGGGTCACTTGTGGCGTAGTTATACTGCCCTGGCATTCTAGGGGCCCAGATGTGTGAGAAGAAGTTTGCAATCAAAATCTGTAAAAAATGACCGGTGAAATCCGAAAGGTGCTCTTTGGAATGTGGGTCCCTTTGCCCACCTAGGCTGCAAAAAAGTGTCACACATCTGGTATCGCCGTACTCAGGAGAAGTTGGGGAATGTGTTCTGGGGTGTCATTTTACATATACCTATGCTGGGTGAGATAAATATCTTGGTCAAATGCCAACTTTGTATAAAAAAATGGGAAAAGTTGTCATTTGCCAAGATATTTCTCTCACCCAGCATGGGTATATGTAAAATGACACCCTAAAATACATTCCCCAACTTCTCTTGAGTACGGTGATACCACATGTGTGACACTTTTTTGCAGCCAAGGTGGGCAAAGGGGCACATATTCCAAAGTGCACCTTTCGGATTTTGCAGGCCATTTTTTACACATTTTGATTGCAAAGTACTTCTCACACATTTGGGCCCCTACATTTCCAGGGCAGTATAACTACGCCACAAGTGACCCCATTTTGGAAAGAAGACACCCCAAGGTATTCCGTTAGGGGCATGGCAAGTTCCTAGAATTTTTTATTTTTTGTCACAAGTTAGCGGAAAATGATGATTTTTTTTTTCCTTACAAAGTCACATATTCCACTAACTTGTGACAAAAAATAAAAAATTCTAGGAACTCGCCATGCCCCTCACGGAATACCTTGGGGTGTCTTCTTTCCAAAATGGGGTCATTTGTGGCGGGCGTAGTTATACTGCCCTGGCATTCTAGGGGCCCTAATGTGTGAGAAGTACTTTGCAATCAAAATGTGTAAAAAATGGCCTGCGAAATCCGAAAGGTGCTCTTTGGAATGTGTGCCCCTTTGCCCACCTAGGCTGCAATAAAGTGTCACACATCTGGTATCGCCGTACTCAGGAGAAGTTGGGGAATGTGTTTTGGGGTGTCATTTTACATATACCCATGCTGGGTGAGAGAAATATCTTGGCAAAAGACAACTTTTCCCATTTTTTTATACAAAGTTGGCATTTGACCAAGATATTTATCTCACCCAGCATGGGTATATGCAAAATGACACCCCAAAACACATTCCCCAACTTCTCCTGAGTACAGCGATACCACATGTGTGACACTTTTTTGCAGCCTAGATGCGCAAAGGGCCAAAAATTCCTTTTAGGAGGGCATTTTTAGACATTTGGATCCCAGACTTCTTCTCACGCTTTAGGGCCCCTAAAAAGCCAGGGCAGTATAAATACCCCACATGTGGCCCCACTTTGGAAAGAAGACACCCCAAGGTATTCAATGAGGGGCCTGGCGAGTTCATAGAATTTTTTTTTTTTTTTGGCATAAGTTAACGGAAATTAATTTTTTTTGTGTTTTTTCTCACAAAGTCTCACTTTCCGCTAACTTGGGACAAAAATTTAAATCTTTCATGGACTCAATATGCCCCTCAGCGAATACCTTGGGGTGTTGTCTTTCCAAAATGGGGTCCTTTGTGGGGTGTTTGTACTGCCCTGGCATTTGAGGGTCTCCGCAATCATTACATGTATGGCCAGCATTAGGAGTTTCTGATATTCTCCTTATATTGAGCATACAGGTAATGAGATTTTTTTTTTTCATTCAGCCTCTGGGCTGAAAGAAAAAAATGAACGGCACAGATTTCTTCATTCGCATCGATCAATGTGGATGAAAAAATCTCTGCCCAAAAAAAAAAAGGAGGGGAAAGGCGTCTGCCAGGACATAGGAGCTCCTCCCAACATCCATACCCACTTAGCTCGTATGCCCTGGCAAACCAGATTTCTCCATTCACATCAATCGATGTGGATGAATAAATCATTGCCGGGATTTTTTATTCATTTTTTATATACAAAGTGTTTGCCAAAGCATAGGAACGCCGCCTCCTCCTCAGCTCGTATGCCTTGGCCAGGCCGCAACGCAATAATTTTTATTAACGTTGGAACAGAACATATAAACTTTAACTTTTTGAACTAAACATTAACCTTTTTGCTTACTGGTGTTTTTTTAGTTTTTTTTTTACCTTTATAGAACAAACCTCTCCTTCCCCATGGGTCAATGTGCAAAGCGCAAAGCGCCCAAAGATGTGATCCCTATGTTAGGTGTACCTGTGTGTGGTACTTCCGGAAACACTCCCCTAAGCATATGGCAGGGTGGTCAGGACAGTCAGGACAGAAATAGCGGGTGTCACACCTTATTCCACTCCTGCTACAGACACGACATCTTTTTCGGGGTGATGGTTGAGTTGAGGTACCGGCAACAACATTGGGGAAATGTCGCTCGTGTAGACGGCTAACTACACTGGTGGATGGGGCCACGGAACCTTCTGGGTACAGGAGGTTCTCGATGATCTCTTCCTGAAATTTAAGAAGGATCCAGTTCTCCCAGCCTTACTGTAGAGAACAAAACTATTATACAGAGCCAATTGAATCAAATATACAGACACCTTCTTATACCAGCGTCTGGTTCTGCGGGAAACTAAATACGGAGACAACATCTGGTCATTGAAGTCCACCCCGCCATGTGAAGGTTATATTCGTGGACTGAGAAGGGCTTTTCAATGACACGGGTTGCTCGCTCAATTTGTATTGTCGTGTCTGTGTGAATGGAGGAGAGCATGTAAACGTCACGCATGTCTCTCCATTTCACCGCGAGCAGTTCTTCGTTACACAATGCATCCTTTGCCCCCTTGCAAGACGGGTGGTAACGAGCCGTTGGGGGAAGCCAGCGCGACTAGTTTGCGCGGTGCCAGAGACGCCAATCTGTTCTAGAAACAAATGCCTAAAGAGGGCCACACTTGTGTAGAAATTGTCCACATAAAGATGGTACCCCTTGCCGAATAAGGGTGACACCAAGTCCCAGACTGTCTTCCCACTGCGCCCCAGGTAGTCAGGGCAACCGACCAGCTCCAGGGTCTGATCTTTTCCCTCATAGACACGAAATTTGTGGGTATAGCCTGTGGCCCTTTTCACAGAGCTTATATAATTTGACCCCATACCGGGCGCGCTTGCTTGGGATGTATTGTTTGAAGCTAAGGCGCCCGGTAAAATGTATTATGGACTCGTCTATGCAGATGTTTTGCTCTGGGGTATACAAATCTGCAAATTTCTGGTTGAAATGGTCTATGAGGGGCCGAATTTTGTGGAGCCGGTCAAAAGCTGGGTGGCCTCTGGGACGGGAGGTGGTGTTGTCGCTAAAGTGCAGGAAATGCAGGATGGTCTCAAATCGTGTCCTGGACATAGCAGCAGAGAACATGGGCATGTGATGAATTGGGTTTGTGGACCAATATGACCGCAATTCATGCTTTTTAGTTAGACCCATGTTGAGGAGAAGGCCCAAAAAAGTTTTAATTTCGGAAACTTGGACTGGTTTACACTGGAAAGGCTGGGCATAAAAGCTTCCCGGGTTGGCGGTTATAAATTGTGTGGCATACCGATTTGTTTCGGCCACGACTAAGTCCAAGAGCTCCGCAGTCAAGAACAGCTCAAAAAATCCCAGGGCCGAACCGATCTGAGCTGTCTCAACCCGAACTCCAGACTGGGCGGTGAAAGGGGGAACTACAGGTGCGGCTGAAGTTGGGGACTGCCAATTAGGGTTTGCCAGCACCTCAGGGATTCTAGGGGCTCTACGGGCCCGTCTTTGCGGTGGCTGCGACGGGGTCACTACTGCTCGTGCCACCGTACCAGCTTCAACTGCCCTTCTGGTGCTCGCCACTTCACCAGGTTGTACGGCAGTGCTGGTACTAGGTCCAGGGAGGGCTGCGCTGCTGGTGTATGCCTCACCACGTAATCCGACAGCACCAGCCCCACTCTGCTGCTCTTGAAGCGGATCCTGCGCAACCTGTGGTCTAGCGACACGGGGCCGGGTACGCCTGGTGCTATCAGGGACCTCAGCCTCCTCGTCCGAACTTTGGGTCAGAGAGCCATTGCTTTCTACAGGTTCGTATTCTGACCCGCTAGATTCATCAGATGAAGGTTCCCATTCCTCATCCGACTGGGTCAGAAGCCTGTAGGTCTCTTCAGAAGAATACCCCCTGTTTGACATTTGGGCAACTAAATTTAGGGGTATTCCCTGAGACTACCCAAGAAAAAAAGCAAGCCTGTCTTACAAATGGGAGGCTAGCGAAGTACCAGAGGCCGCTGCGGTTGATAAAAATATCAAAACTGATTTTTTTCATCGCCGCAGTGCGTGTAAAGTGAATGTGCAGTGATCAAAAAAAAAAATTTTTGTCACTGCGATGGGGCGGGCGTGGGTGAACGCACGTGTGGGCGACCGATCAGGCCTGATCGGGCAAACACTACGTTTTGGGTGGAGGGCGAACTAAAGTGACACTAATACTATTATAGATCTGACCGTGATCAGTTTTGATCACTTCCAGATACTATAAAAGTACAAATGCTGATTAGCGATACGCTAATCAGCGAATAAGGGACTGCGGTGCGGTGGGCTGGGCGCTAACTGATCCTTAAACTACCTAACCAAGGGGCCTAAACTATCCTAAAACCTAACAGTCAATACTAGTGAAAAAAAAAGTGACAGTTTACACTGATTACATTTTTCCTTTCACTATTGATTGACAGGGGCGATCAAAGGGGTGATCAAATGGTTAATTGGGGTGCAGGGGGTGATCTGGGGCTAGTGTGTGGTGTTTGGTGTACTCACTGTGAAGCCTGCTCCTCTGCTGGATCCAACCGACGAAAAGGACCAGCAGAGGAGCAGGGCAGCCATATAACAGATCATATTTACTAATATGATCTGCTATATGGCTTCTGATTGGATTTTTAAAAAATCAGCAACCTGCCAGCCACGATCATTGGCTGGCAGGTTGCTGACAAAATACTGCATTAACTTTTGCCGGCCCGCGATGCGCATGCGCGGGCCGGCTCTGACCAAAATCTCGCGAGATGACGCATGGATGCGTCCAGGAGGAGGAAATCAACCACCTTCCGGACGCATCCGTGCGTTTGGCAGTCTGGAGGTGGCTAAAGAGACAGCACACCTTAAATCAAAATGGCCAAAAAGGACCTTGTACAGTTCCCCAGTGATGAAATAAAGCAAATGCAACCTGATACTGTTCATTATGAAGAGCTGGAGGTAGAACCCACACTTCCAACAGACCAAGTCACGCGACCAAGGCTATCTCTCAAACCAATTATAAAGATCACGGAAAACTATCACACCAGGAAAGATGAGCTATGTGACAACCTGGAAGAGCTATGGGAACGAGTTTCCTCCCTCATATCAGGACTTAAGTCTTCCTCAGGTGATGTCACCAGTTTACAAGTTGCCGTCGAGCGGTTTAACACAGCCCATGAAAGATATAAGAGACTGTGCACAAGGTATATAACCTTTCTAAAAGACTCTAATATTGAAGAAGCCCCGTCAGAATTGTGCAAGGCAGAATCAATAGACAGACAAAGAGACGCCGTGGTGCTGGATGCTAAAGATAAAGTGGAACTCTGCATCTCTCATTTGCAAAAAACTAGATCACACAGATAGCATTCATCCAAACATTCCTCTCGGTCCTACAGATCATCATGCTCTAGAAGCTCAGCCCTGAGCAACAGATTACTAGAGGCCCGTATAAATGCAGAGCAATCCAAAGTGGGGCGTTCCTTCACCAAAAAAGAAGTCCTTGCGAGGGCAGAAGCACAGACATCGGCGGCGGCCAAGAGGGCCGAAGCGGAGGCAGAGGCCAAGAGGGCAGAAGAAGAAGCGGTGGACAAGAGGGCAGAAACGGATGCAGAAGCCAAGAGGGCAGAAGCGGAGGCACAAGGATTCATCGCTTGTTCCATCAGTGGGAATACAGAAATACCTCTACCGAAGCTGATCGAATGCAATCAAATACCCAACCATAGGGATGAAATTCCTACCCCAGAAGCTGCATTTCACCAACCACACCTAAGGCACCTAGCAAACGTTATCCCACCCATGGACAACAACGCCGAGATTCTACTCCTGCTTGGCAGAGACAATTTAAGGGTACACATGGTGCGTCAACAGTGTAATGGTCCCAATTATTTAGATTTAACTCTCTTCAGCGTACCATGAACAGTAAGCCTGAGATGAGAGAACACATTGTTGCCTTTATTGATAAAATATTCTGTAACAACCATGCAGAACCAGCTCCATCCTTAGGGAAGAATGACGAGTGCTGGTACTTGCCTTCATTTGGAGTGTATCACCCACGGAAACCTAATAAAATTTGGGTTGTTTTCGACTCAAGCACCAAACATCGAGGTGTATCTCTTAATGATGTCCTTCTCACAGGTCCTAATCTAACAAATAAACTAGTTGGAGTGCTGATGAGATTCAGAAAAGAGCTTGTTGCCATCACCGCTGACATTGAACAGATGTTCCACTGTTTCGTAGTCAGAGAGGACCACCGGAATTTCTTTAGGTTTCTGTGGTACAAAAATAATGACACCATCGCAGAGATGGTGGAATATCGAATGAGTATACGGGTACACGTATTTGGAAACAGCCCTTCACCTGCCGTGGACAATTACGGCCTTCGGCGAACTGCATTAGAGGGAGAATCCGAGTACGGTAAAGACGCCAGAGACTTTGTAGAAAAGGACTTTTACGTAAACGATGGACTCAAATCACTACCGACTGAAGAAGTGGCTATCGATCTGCTCAAAAGGACTCAAAGTATGTTGTACCAAGCTAAACTTAGACAACGCATAATTGCTTCAAACAGCCTGGCCGTTATGAGGGCCTTCGAATCAGGCGATCATGCACCAGGATTCAAGGACATTAACTTGTCCACCTGTGCAGAGGAGCTTGGGCCTCAGATGGGATCTCTCGGCTGACTCTTTCGGTTTTCAGATAAGTTGTGCAGACTAGTGATGAGCGGGAGGTGCCATATTCGATTTCGCGATATATCGCGAATATTCGATTGAATATTCGTATTATATTCGTTGAAATCGATTATTCGTAATTATTTCATTTATCGTGAATAATATGCGATTAAATTAATCGTGCAATTTATTTATTTTTTCCTGTATAAGGCAACGTTCGTATGAATATGGCTAGGCTAATATGTGTATTTTACAAATATTCTTAATATTGCTCTAACTTCGTCTTTTAGAATATTCGTAATATTCTAAAAGACGAAGTTAGAGCAATATTAAGAATATTCACAAAATACACATATAGATTGTAATTTAGCTAATATAGTGCTATAATCTTATTTTTTTTTTGTCTAATTTTTTTTGCCTCTTCTGAACTTCAGTTTTGGAAAATATATACACTATTAAAAAAATTACTATAGTACTATATTAGCTAAATTGCAGTCTATATGTGTATTTTATTTTTCGTAATATTGCTCTAACTTCGTCTTTTAGAATATTACGAATACAAGTCACCAGCAATCCTAGGTGACGGCATGTGAGCGTCTGACGTAGGATGCTGGGCTCCGCCTCCCCCTCCCCTCCGCTCTGCCGAATCGACCGTGCCCTGTCCACCTGTATTACGCAGTCTGGGGCATCCGATGGAAGACTCCAATCCCGATTCCGGATAATGGTGGCGGTCAGCTGTGGTCTCTGAGGACGCTGCGGTCACCGAGGATGCTGAGGACACGACGCCGGGGTGGTGAGACTGCTGTTAGAGGGTCGGTGGAGTTGGTCTGCCGCTCGGCGATGGCTCATTGTGTGTCCAGATTGCGTGTGAGCTGAGTCCGATTGAGGCGGACTAGGGCGCAGAGACCGCGGGCTGCCTGTTGTTACAGGCTTGGTTACTGACGGTGGTGTGCTCGGTTTGCAATACATTGTGTGTTGCGCAGTTTGCTGTGCAGAGACCTGGCAGGAGTGGGGTTATAGAGTGTATAGTGGGGAATCCGGACATACTGGATATAAGGCAGCGTGTGCATTTCCAGTCCCAAACAAAGTGTGGGAGAGAGGAAAGAAGGGGTGAAGATTCGTAGTTGGTAGGAACATTTCCTATATAAGAACAGGTGGTTTATGATAAAATCGCCCCTATTATACCTTCCTAATGTCGTTTGTAAGTCCCCTTGGGAGCTCCCAGTACGTCCAGATGATTTTCAACTGTCTTGACCCCCTTTTAACTCCTAACTCATAACCCATAACTCTCTTGGACTAACTAAGGATTAACTCTCCTGGACTAACCAAGGATTAACTTTTCTGGACTAACCAAGAACTAACTCTCCTGGGTCCATCAATGACTAACTTTTAGTGATGAGCGGCAGGGGTCATATTCGAAATCGCAATATTTCGCTAATATTTTTTAGAATATTCGTCGAATATTCGAAAATTCACGATTTTTTTTATCTCGAAAAAGGTAAGGCAAGGTAATGATTGTGTAATATGCAAATTTTCGCAATTCGAATTTTCGGATTAGATTTTTTTATTGCTAATTTTTCAACTTACAACTATTAGACAAAAAAGATTATAGCACTATATTAGCTAAATTGCTCTATATTAAATTTTTTTCGAATATTCATTATTGCTATAACAGTTTTTTCGAATATTCGTAATATTCTAAAACAAGAATATATAGCAATATAGCGAATATTCGAAAAAACGAATATAGAGCAAAATTAGCAAACACTACTACTCCTAAAGTCAAGTATATTGCAGCCTTCTTATTGGCCCACAAGCTAGAAGCAGGAAGGGATCATATGTACTGATAAAAAAAAAAAAAAAAAAAAAAAAAAGAGGGGGGGAGAGGAGGGGGGAGGGGGAATTTTTATTTTTTTATTTTTTTATCTCCCTTCCTCCGCTAGATGAATAAACTTGTTTCATTAAACATGAGAGGTTTGCGGGAAAGGATAAAAAGATATGCTGTCTTTGAGTGGATGAGGAGGTTCTTGCCAGCCATTGTCTGCCTCCAAGAGACACATTTAGTTAAGGACTCCCTTCTGTGGATGGAGAAAAGTTGGATAGGGAAGGGGTATCATTCGATGTATACCACATATTCAAGAGGGGTTTCAATTCTGGTACATAAAAAGATTAAATTTGAGTGTTACATGTGAGGCGGACGACTGTGGCAGGTACCTCTTTTTACATTGTAATGTGGAAGGGGTTAATATGGTTATTGCAAATATATATATTCCTCCACCATATAGGTCAGATGTGTTGTATGAGTTGCATAGATTCATGTTGAATAGACAAGAATGTATAATGATTGTTATAGGAGACTACAATGCTGTTATGGATCCACTCAAAGACAGAATGTCTGGCGGAGGGGGAAGAATACAAAATGTGGATTTGTTTAAAATGGCCTTGGAGTTTAACTGGATTGACGTTTGGCGTTATTTAAATCCAGAAGACATAATGTACTCTTGTTACTCTAAAACACACCAAACGTGGTCAAGAATAGATATGGTTTTAGGAAATAAAAACTTAATGATCCAGAGTAGGATTAAGATAAAACACATGCCTATGGCCTTATCTGATCATAGTGCGGTGGTAATGGAGCTGGATCTGAATAAGAAGCAATACCTGCCTTTGTTCAAATGTAATCCTTACTGGTTATCGCTTATCCCTGATAAAGATAGTATAGTGTTTGAGTTCAACAAATTTTTTGAGGAGAATAATGGTTCCGCCAAAAGAGGTATAGTGTGGGGCACTGCTAAGGCATATTTAAGAGGGTGCTTGTTTAAAAAGGTGAACTACTGTAAAAAAAAAAATACTAAAGGAAAAGGGGAACTATTTGAAAATAAGTTAGAAGTAAGATTAAAATGCATGACGAATCCCACTGGGAATAATAAGAAGATATGGGAGGAGGAATATGAAAAGTGAAAAACACATTACTGTATATGGATAAAACAAGGAAATAATTATTTTTCCAAGGGTTTCAGTTAGCATCAGAGGGAGAAAAGGTCGGAAAAATTCTAGCAGGTATAGTGAAAAATCAGAGAGGGAAATCATGGATAGGGGCAATTAGGGATAATAGAGGTGAAATAATTAGTTCACCCGACGGAATCAAAAAAGTCTTTGGGGATTATTTTGAGGAGCTGTATAAGTCCAGGGTGCAATATACAAAAAAAAGATCTCAATTATTTTTTAGACCGAATTGCGTTTTCTGAAATAACTAAAGCACAAAAGGAGTATTTGGATAAAGAAATATCCTGCTTAGAGATATTAGAGGTTCTGGGTCAGGTGAAACCAGTAAAAGCACCGGGGAGTGATGGACGTCTCTTTGAAATCTATAAGAGTTTTGTGCAGGTCTTAATACCAGAACTAACAGCGACACTGCGAGAGGCTCAAAAAATAGGCGAGCTACCAGAGTCAATGAATGAGGCAATTATTATTTTGATTCCAAAAAAGGACAAAGATCAACTAGATCTCGCCTCATATAGACCAATATCCTTGCTGAATACGGATAATAAAATCCTGGCAAAGGTTTTGGCAGGTAGACTCTCCAAAGTGATTAAAGATATAATTCAAGAAGACCAGACAGGTATTATACCCGGAAGAACAATATATTCAAATATTAGAAGATTGTACCTTAATATTGAAGCTAATAAAACAGAAGCTGGTGAAAAAGCAATACTCTCATTGGATGCGCAAAAGGCGTTTGATTGTATTGAGTGGGACTATTTATGGGCAGTCCTAAAAAGGGTTGGTATAGGGGAGGGATTTATAAGATGGATTAGACTTATATATTCCAAACCAACGTCCCGGGTGATGGTGGATGGAAGCTTGTCACTGCCCTTTACCCTCTATAGGGGCACTAGGCAGGGATGCCCTCTCTCCCCATTACTATTTGCTATTGCAATAGAACCCTTGGCATGTATGATAAGAAATAGTGGGGACTGTAAGGGGTTCCAATATAGGGACGGAAACGAGAAATTAATAATGTATGCCGATGACATTCTATTGTTTTTGCATAACACTGGGGATGAGTTTAATAGAGTAATATATATATATAATAGATACGTTTTTTGTTTTTTTTGGGTTTAAAGATAAATTGGGGGAAATCTCATATGATGTTATTAGGGAAAGGGGTATCACAGAATGCTTCAAGGGTGCATGTGCTTGGGCAACATGAGAGTTTTAAATATTTAGGTATACAGATCTCTAGAAATATACAAGATTATGAGAAATTAAATGTACTCCCCTTAATAAAAGAACTTAGAACAAAAATACATATTTGGAAAAAAAACTACCAATCTCAATTCAGGGTCGGGTGAACTTAATAAAAAGGATTTTTCTCCCAAAAATACTGTACGTGTTACAAAATGCCCCAATATGATTGCCTAAGAAAACTTTTAGGTTGTTGGACAGTCTAATGGGGGAATTTGTTTGGAAAGGTAATACTCTAAGGTTAAAGAGAGAAGTCCTTCAGATCCCAGTAAAAGAAGGTGGACTAGCAGTACTCAATTGGTTTTTCTATCATTTAATAACACAATATAGTCAGATAAAAGAAAGTTTAAAGGGAGTAGTGGGGAGGGATGAACTTTTAAAAACGGGGTGGATGGGGGACACAATTCACTTGGAATCAGGAATATTGGGGAAAAATAACACAGGAAATAGGATAATTAATTTAATGGAATATATATGAGTGGAAATTAAAAAAATAATGGATATCAAAGGGTATTTGCAGTATACACCTATCTGGAAAAATATTAATTTAAAGGAAATACAAAGGATTAGGTCCTATATAGATTGGGAAAAAAGGGGGTAAAATATCTAGCTCAAATATTTGAGGAAGATAAACTTAAGGACTTAGTTACCTTAGTAAGGGAGTTTGGGATCCATCAAAAGGATAGTTATAAATATTTACAACTTAAAAATGCCGTTAGATCATCAGCTAACCCGAATATATATAGAAAAGAACACTCAAATAGAATATATAAATTCACTAATGGAGAGGAAAGGAGTGGAACTACGGCAAAAAGATACAGAATTTTGATGGAGTCAAAGAAAGAACGGATTATAATACCAGCTAGAGGAATATGGGAAAAATAGATTTTATCTCTCACGGAAGAAAAATGGACTGATGCCCTTGGAAGTTACACTAAGGTGTCAGAAAGAGCCTCACATAAAATCTCCCAGTTCTTTATTGTCCACAGGTTACATCGATCTCCTTGGGCATTAAAGAAAATGGGGGTCAGAGCCACAGACAAGTGTCCAAAATGTATGGGTGAGAAGGACGATCTTATTCATTGTTTTTGGAGATGCCCTAAATTATTAAGGTATTGGAAAGATATCATAGATATAACATCAGTATTTCTGGGTATCAAAGTTCCGGAAGATCCTGTCGTCTGTATTTTGGGGGCTATGGTACACCTTAAATTAAAAAGAGAGTTACAATCAGTATTGTGTAAAGTACTCTTTCAGGCTAAATTGCTCATTCTCCGAAAATGGGTAAACAAAGATCCTCCTACAGTGGGACAGTGGCAGGATGCAGTGCTTAACCTGATTAAACTGGAACAGGCGGCTGAGAGATATAGGGATGGAGATGAAAAAATGTATAAAGTATGGATGAAATGGTTGAACCAGGGCCATGGTCATTTTTTCTCTCTCTCTCTCTCTCTCTCTCTCTCTCTCTCTCTCTCTCTCCCTCTCCGTCTCCCTCTCCTCAATTTGGTGGGGGGAGGGTAGTTGGCTTAAAATGTTAATACATGGATGATTATTGTAATAACGCCCGTTGGACGGCTTGATATTGTATATTTTAGATGTGTTTTGTATAACAATAAAAAATATAAAAAATAAAATAAAAAAAATATTCTAAAAGACGAAGTTAGAGCAATATTAAGAATATTCGTAAAATACACATATAGACTGTAATTTAGCTAATATAGTGCTATAATCTTATTTTTTTTTGTCAATTTTTTTTGCCTCTTCTGAACTTCAGTTTTGGAAAATATATGAACTATTAAAAAAAATACTATAGCACTATATTAGCTAAATTGCAGTCTATATGTGTATTTTACAAATTTTCGGAATATTGCTCTAACTTCGTCTTTTAGAATATTGCAAATATTCTAAAAGAGGAAGTTAGAGCAATATTATGAATACATAGACTGTAATTTATGTGTACTGTTATTCCACTTTGGCATACTGCTCCCCGACAAGCGTCCCCGAAACCATGGGAACGCCTGTGCATTAGAATATACCATCAGATCTGAGGTTTCACGATCTCAGGGATAACTCAGATCCGATGGTATTTTCTAACCCACAAGCGTTCCCATGGTGACGGGGACGCTTGTCGAGGAGGAGTATGCAAACAACTGTACAGATAGGAAAAAAATAATGCCAAAATTCTAAATAACGAATATATTCACTATATTGCTATGTATTCGTTTTTTAGAATATTGGTCATTTTATTTTCCATATGAAAACATGATTCCCCCCTGCTTAAGTTGCTTGTGGGTCAATGGCTTATTGACCCACAAGCAAGAAGCAGGGAGAAATCATATTTTCAAATGAAAAAAAAAAGAATATTCTAAATATTCGCGAAATCTCGAAGTTACGATATTCGAGAAAAAAAATAGCAATTCGAATATTCGCATTCAACACTAGTGCAGACAAGCCATTCACAAAACAAAGTGTCCTATCAGTGGTAAACAGCCTCTTTGATCCGCTAGGATTTGTAGCGCCCATCACCATACAAGGTTAATCGCTACTGAGACAGTTTTCTGAAACAGTCGAGGATTGGGATACCCCACTTCCCTCTGAGAAATAACAAAAATGGGAAGCCTGGAAGCGATCCTTGTGTGCCTTGGATGAGATCCACATCCCGATATGTTATATTAAAACCTCGCTTTCCTCTAGCATAAAGAGAGAACTCCACATGTTCGGACGCCTCCACAGAGGCCATTGCAGCGGTTGCCTATCTGAAGGTGACAGAACCCAACAACCAAAATCACGTTGGATTTGTCTTTGGTAAGGCTAAGTTAGCCCCCAAGCCCGATCATACTATTCCCAGACTGGAACTTTGTGGGACTGTGTTGGCAGTGGAGATTGCGTATTTCATACAACAAGAACTGGGAGACGACATAGCTGAAGTCCAGTATTACACCGACAGTAAGGTAGTTTTAGGTTACATCCACAATCAGACCAAGCGATTTTATGTGTATGTTAGTAACCGCATAGAGAGAATCAGGAGGTCCTCCAAACCTGAACAATGGCACTATGTACCATCTGAACTCAATCCAGCAGATCACGCCACTAGGCCTATGTCTATAGGTTCCTTTACTAACTCTACTTGGCTTACAGGTACAGAGTTTCTGCTTGGAGAGGCGGACGAATGTGCACAGGAAGTTTTCAGCATCCAGGATCCGGATAATGATCCAGAATTCTGCGCTGAAGTTAGTGCATTAGTCACTGGAAGAAAGCAAACTGCCAGCTTTGATTGTCAGCGCTTTGAATGTTTCTCCAGTTGGATGAGACTTGTCAGAACTATTGAAGGTTAGTGCACATTGCAAGATGTTATCATAATACTCACGAAGATAAAGATTGTCATGGTTGGCATGCCTGCCATAAACCCTTCTCTGCTGAGAACATCTCTCATAGTGAGTACCTCATAATACATCACGTCCAGCAGGAAAATTTCAACATAGAATGGAAGTGCTTGTACAACAAACAGCAGATTCCTTTAAAAAATCCTCTTGCCAACTTAAATCCAGTTATCAACAGTTTTGGCTTGCTGAGAGTCGCTTGAATCAAGCCCACCTGGGAATTGCAGAACGAAATCCTCTCATCATCCCCAGCAAACATTACATCACCGTTTTGCTAATCCGACACTACCACGAAAGGGCCGAACACCAAGGCAGGCAAATTATTGAGGGCAAATTGCGGTCTGCAGGCCTTTGGATTATAGGTATGAAAAAACGTGTGGCCCAAGTACTGCATCAATGTGTGCACTGTCGTAAAGCAAGAGGAAAACAACTATACCAACAAATGGCCGACTTGCCTGCGGATAGACTATGTACAGAGCCACCTTTCACCTATGTTGGCCTAGATGTCTTTGGGCCATAGATGGTGTCCGCACGCAGGAACTGCGGCGGTCACGCAAACAGTAAGGCTGTTATATTTACTTGCATGAGTGTGCGAGCAGTTCACATAGAGGTGATAGAATCTATGGACACATCCAGCCTTATTAATGCCTTAAGACAGTTCTTCGCAATCAGAGGACCAGTAAAACGAGGTCTGACCAGAGAAGCAACTTCATCGGAGCCTGTAGAGAACTTAACATCGACACCAAGTCCATTCAAGACCAGTTAGCGGAAAAAGGTTGCACCTGGATTTTCAGTCCTCCTCATAGTTCCCACATGGGGGGCTCCTGGGAGAGAATGATTGGCATCTCACGCAACATCTTAAATTCTATGTTGATGGATGTAAACACGTCTAGACTCACACATGAGACTCTAGTCACCCTTCTCGCTGAAGTTTCGGCCATTATCAATTCAGACCCCTAGTGCCAGTGTCTATGGATCCTGAAACACCAGCCATACTGACTCTGGCTATTTTACTTACCAAAAAAACGGAGAATACGCTAATACCTAGTGGATAATTTACTCATGCTAACATCTATCAAAAACACTGGAAACGTGTACAATACGTAGCAGATTACTTCTGGAACAGGTGGCAAAAGGAGTACCTCAGTGTTCTTCAAGGAAGAACAAAATGGCAACACCACAAACCAAACTTGAAGGAAGGAGACCTCGTATTGATGAAAGAGCAACAAACCGAAAGGATTGACTGGCCTATCGGACTAATTTCAAAGGTTTTCCCTAGCATGGATGGCAAGGTCCGGAAGGTGGAGTTGAATATCTTCAGGAAGGGAGAGCTTAAAACGTTCTCAAGACCAATTAACAAACTCATTTTAATATTACCCATCGAGAACATCCCTGCTGGGTCAACAGGACTGTATCTAACTTTGCAGATCTTCTCCATTCCAAGTTTGAAAACAGGACTAAACTATGTTTTGCATTCTAACATGTTCTTTTTACAGGTTGTTTTATATTTTATAGACATTCGTTGTAGTGAAATCCCCAAAGTGAATTTCAGACGGGGAGTGTGCTGTTCTTTCCAAATTGAATTCATACACTCTATTATTATCTCTTCTTTTATTATGTTGTTCTGTTACTATGTATTGTTCTCTGCTGCCATCTGCTGGCCGGAATTCATATGCTGCACGCCTTGTTCTTGTTATTAAAGTTTTTCTCTGCGGGGCGTGGTTTAAGCAGCCTTGGTCCTTGTCACTTCCTGCTGCCATTTTCAGTGCTACATTCCTGTGTGACTGGAGATACACACCTTGGCTTGTGAAGGCATCAGTTTTTGACCAGCAGTTAGCCTCAGGAAAGACATCCACATGACAGCATCTACTCTGCTACTGCATTACTGTATTGCATCATCGTATGTCGCTGATTTGGATCAAATAAACCCACGTTTGATTGCATCCTCGTGTCTACGTCTGGGTCCATCTAACCTGAGCATCCGGTCTGCTTGGATACAAAAGTAGGACAGTTACACAGTCATTATCAGTTACACCTTAATTCGCCTTCATGTGGGGACAAAACAGTCATATGTGTATATAACATTTATATGTGTATTCATTGGCTGTATCTATAGTTGTCCTGCTACCCCTTTTCGAATGATGTGATGACCATGTTTTTTTTTTAAATAAATTTATATATATATACAGGGAGTGCAGAATTATTAGGCAAGTTGTATTTTTGAGGATAAATTTTATTATTGAACAACAACCATGTTCTCAATGAACCCAAAAAACTCATTAATATCAAAGCTGAATATTTTTGGAAGTAGTTTTTAGTTTGTTTTTAGTTTTAGCTATTTTAGGGGGATATCTGTGTGTGCAGGTGACTATTACTGTACATAATTATTAGGCAACTTAACAAAAAACAAATATATACCCATTTCAATTATTTATTTTTACCAGTGAAACCAATATAACATCTCAACATTCACAAATATACATTTCTGACATTTAAAAACAAAACAAAAAAAAATCAGTGACCAATATAGCCACCTTTCTTTGCAAGGACACTCAAAAGCCTGCCATCCATGGATTATGTCAGTGTTTTGATCTGTTCACCATCAACATTGCGTGCAGCAGCAACCACAGCCCCCCAGACACTGTTCAGAGAGGTGTACTGTTTTCCCTCCTTGTAAATCTCACATTTGATGATGGACCACAGGTTCTCAATGGGGTTCAGATCAGGTGAACAAGGAGGCCATGTCATTAGATTTTCTTCTGTTATACCCTTTCTTGCCAGCCACGTTGTGGAGTACTTGGACGCGTGTGATGGAGCATTGTCCTGCATGAAAATCATGTTTTTCTTACCTTGCAGACTTCTTCCTGTACCACTGCTTGAAGAAGGTGTCTTTCATAAACTGGCAGTAGGACTGGGAGTTGAGCTTGACTCTATCCTCAACCCGAAAAGGCCCCACAAGCTCATCTTTGATGATACCAGCCCAAACCAGTACTCCACCTCCACCTTGCTGGCGTCTGAGTCGGACTGGAGCTCTCTGCCCTTTACCAATCCAGCCATCTGGCCCATCAAGACTCACTCTCATTTCATCAGTCCATAAAACCTTAGAAAAATCAGTCTTGAGATATTTCTTGGCCCAGTCTTGACGTTTCAGCTTGTGTGTCTTGTTCAGTGGTGGTCGTCTTTCAGCCTTTCTTACCTTAGCCATGTCCCTGAGTATTGCACACCTTGTGCTTTTGGGCACTCCAGTGATGTTGCAGCTCTGAAATATGGCCAAACTGGTGGCAAGTGGCATCTTGGCAGCTGCACGCTTGACTTTTCTCAGTTCATGGGCAGTTATTTTGCGCCTTGGTTTTTCCACACGCTTCTTGCGACCCTGTTGACTATTTTGAATGAAACGCTTGATTGTTCGATGATCACGCTTCAGAAGCTTTGCAATTTTAAGAGTGCTGCATCCCTCTGCAAGATATCTCACTATTTTTGACTTTTCTGAGCCTGTCAAGTCCTTCTTTTGACCCATTTTGCCAAAGGAAAGGAAGTTGCCTAATAATTATGCACACCTGATATAGGGTGTTGATGTCATTAGACCACACCCCTTCTCATTACAGAGATGCACATCACCTAATATGCTTAATTGGTAGTAGGCTTTCGAGCCTATACAGCTTGGAGTAAGACAACATGCATAAAGAGGATGATGTGGTCAAAATACTCATTTGCCTAATAATTCTGCACTCCCTGTACAGGCCTTACAGCTGCTACATAGACAGGATCAGTTGTGTGTCTCATTTTTACTACCTTCCTTCTGACAGATCAAAAGAAGGGTCAAATAAATGATGATGTCAACCAGGCCCAAAAGGCAAACTAGTGTCCCAGTCATTGAGTGGGGAGGTTGGGAACAGATGCCATCTGTGACTCTCCCATATAAATACACTTCCTCCAATCAAATGCATGGAAACAACATCACATGATAATTAGCTGTGGGCAAATCACAAAACATGGAATGACAAATCCAACTTGTGCAGGAAAAAAATAAATAAATTACAAATTCATTGATATTGTAAAATCAAATCATGATTTTGTTCATGCCTGTGGGGAAGTAGCTACCAAGATTGAACATCCAATATGTCTCTCTACTTAGTAGTTTGCGTCTATGGTCACCCACCCTAAATGGGAACGTGACCCTCTCCACATGCTGAACTCTCAAACATTTTGTATAATGGCAAAGTGTAAAGTGGCAGAAGAAATATTACCTGTTTGATAATAAGGTTTAATCTGTATGGTGGTGCATCCTATATATTGCATAGAGCATTCAACACATATAATTAAATAATACACAAACTCAGTGTTGCAGTTAATATACAGTATTGTTTTATATTGTGACTTCTGCCATTCACTGTAGACTTGACTAACAGACATATATTCACAGCATGTGCATTTTCAGTAGTCACATTATTAGATACTGTGATATGAAAGCCACATTGATTTGGCCTTTGGGCAGTCACAGAGAAGTCTAGGACTAATTATATGATCCAAAGTAGGGGCTCTGCGTGCAGCACATCTAATGCCTGCTGAAATCACTTCACTCCACTCAGCATCATAGTTTAGCACTGGTAGATTTTTTTTTTTTTTTACAATTTTACCACTGTCAGTGTATTCCTCACTATAATTGGTTGCAAAAGTAACTGATTTCATTTTTCTTGAGTATTTGATTTGGTTGTATGTTCTCCAGGAAATGCTAGTCTATTCCTATCTAATGTCAAGGCCCATTGTCTGTCTTTCCTAATAAATTGTGCAGTGTATAGCCTGGAGTGTAACCTAGAGCTAATGGCATCAGCCTCTTCAGCAAAAGAATTGTTGGTGGAGCAATTATGTCATGCTCTCACCATTTCTCCTTTTGGTATATTTTTTGTTACATGTGTAGGATGACATGAAGTTGCTAGCAGTGTGTTGTTCCCCATGGTTTCTTTTCGCTAAGTAACAGAGGAAACCTTTGTTTTGTTTAGTGGGAGTCAGTGTAGGTTCTATCCTGATATAGTGTAGCTGTTGCAGTGCAGTGTGTTAGGTAGTGTGATAGGTTCTGCTGGTCATACATACATGCAGACCTGCTAAAATGTGAAGTTTCACGTATTGCGCCAACATACTTGCATCATTAGTGCTGATTAGCGCAATCGCGAATATATTTGAGCACTCTAACTGCATATCAAGCCATTTTTACAGTTCTGCCATGCCAACCATTTTCTCCAGTCTCAGGAAACTTCTAGCAGCTTGGAAAATGTAGCAAAAGTGACCCACGCTTGTATTTTGCGCGCATTATGCGAATATTACATTGCCGATTTTTTTAAATCAAGAAAATAATCTTGAATTTGCAAATATATGACAAATATTCACCCAATTTGTCATATATTTGTGAAATATCGTGAATTTGAATATAGCCCCTGCCGCTCATCACTAATTACTAATATCAAACAAAAATATGCTCTCCCACCATCCCATAAATATGTTTGTTATGGAGAATGAAAATGTCGCTCCCATAGAAACACCGGAAACCTAAAGAAAAAAACTGCAATCAAACATAAAAAAATTGTGTTTCATTAAGAAATCGACTGAAATGCAGATGAAATCTTGCAACTCCACCGTATAGTTGCTATAACAAAAACCATTTGAGGGCAAATTATGAGGAATGTTCGTATATAATGAAACCACATCAGCTGTGATCCATGTGAAAGCATCACACCATTCAAAATTATAAAAAGATTGCAAAACTGTACGAGTATCCCTAAGGAAGCCTGGTGTAAGCTGGACCAAAGTTGAAGTAGAGTGTCCACCCATTCTGAGAGCCTTTCTGAATATGAGCCTATTCCTGACACTATTGGCCTCATAGGGGGTGGAAACTCTCCTTTATGCACATTTGGCAGTGAATGGAATATCGATATTATGAGATGTTCCACATAAATGTATTCCAATTCTTTCTTACTCAAAATACCACTTGAGAGACCCTGTTGCAAAATCTTCAGAGGTTTCAGCTAAAAAAGGGCGAGGGGGTTACTTTTCAGAGGAGTATAAACTCTTGGATCCTCCAACATTTTTAAAACCTGTGATTTGTAGCTATACCTATCCAAAATAAACACTGCTCCCCCTTTGTCAGCCTCCTTAATTGTAATATATGTTTTCCTCTCCAAGTCTCTCAATACATTGCGTTCTTCCGACGTGAGATTGTTTCTTTTACTGCTCGATGTAAATTGTTTCTCTTGATTGTATGGTGAATTCATTTTTGTTTTTGTTTTTTTCATGGAGTGCACAGATCCCTTTCAACAAAATCCTGAAACTGGTCGAGTGCAGGTGACCTATATTGTATGGGATAAAAATCTTATATTATATTATGTGTTTTAAATGTGGCAGAAGAATTACATAATTCTGCCACTTCCCGTTCTGATCGCATGTCCTGTAGTAGGGAAATGTGTGCTAACTCCTGAAAATCAAAATGACAGTGAGGCATTTGGGACCTTCACATCATCATCATTATCATATGCTGTGATATGCGTGGAGTCCCCCCACAAAAAAAGAAAAAAATATATTTTTAAAGTAAGCTTGTGAGCTAACCTATTCACTAGTGTTGAGCGTGAATATTCTAAAAGCAATTTTTTATTGCGAATATCGGTCAGGAAACTTATACCAGCTTGAAAAATGTAGCATAAGTGACCCACGCCGGTATGATAAGCTCATTACGTGAATAATACATTGCCGACTTTCGCAATCAAGAATATAACCTCAAAATATTAAACAAATTTGAATATTGCCCCTGCCGCTGTGATATAAATCAAAATGGCATGAAGGTGAGGAAGATATGTAACATCCAAGTGTGGGGTTACTAAACGCTTTTACCCCGCTACAATCTGCATTATTATTGTCATCTGATGTGATTTCCTCATGTCATTCACCACTGTGCCAATGAAACCATTTTAAATGTGATATTTTCTTTGTAATGTTTCAGGTCTACCAGCAGGTGGCGGCATCGTTGGTAGGATTTGTTTTAATGTTATGGCCATTCAGAATGGAACACTCCAGTTCTGTTCTGCCCCCCTGCTTAAGGGAAGTGGAGTTTTCCACACCCTGCAGCAAGGGAGAGGAAAAACCTGTTAAATCCAGTGTGTTCCAGCTCTCCCTGCAAGGGGAAGGCTGTGAAAGTAGGAGCTCCCAGAAATAGGGATCCCAACCCAGGATCTTGTCTCGGTTGAGACCAAAGATCTTCATTCCCAGTCTGAGCCCTTCAGCCTCAACTGGTGACAAGCAAGTAACCACCTCCAGAATTCCATGACGGACCATTCCCTGTGAGCATAACTGTGAGTACTATCCAGAGACCATAGAAGCCAAATCCCTCCTCAGCTAGTCAGTCCCATACACAGCAGAAGATAGACAGAGCAGAAGACAGATTCCTGCTTCATTCTCCAGGCACATGATAGAAACAGAAGAGATGGTAATCCCTGCCATATATTGCCAATACCTGCTGGGACCCAAGACTATTGCTGTATCTCATGTGGATTGATGCTGCCTCCAGTAAAGACAAGTTGAATTATATTCCAAGTCTGGATCTCATTCATTGCTACCATGTTCCTCCATTACTCCTACTAGCAACACTCATTTATTGCATGTGAGCCAGGATCCAGGAGTCCAGCCGTACCAAGGTAGGAGACACCGTTGACATCATTGCTACTACTACACAGAGACATTACACCGCTCTGGCATTCCTCACCTGGTACGTGAGTTGCAACACCTTAACCGCCTCCGGACCGCCTAACGCAGATCCGCGGTCGAGAGGCGGCAGCTGCAGTCAGACTGACGCATATACGCGTCATCTCGCATATGCGAGATGACGTGCTTAGCCGGCTCGCGCATGCGCAATGCGGGCCAGCATTTCTTCAAGGGGGGTTGCGTAATCAGCTTGCCAGCCAATAATCGTGGCTGGCAAGCTGATGATTTTTTTAAAAAATCCAATCAAAGGCCAGATAACAGATCATATTAGTAAATATGATCTGTTATATCGCTGCCCTGCTCCTCTGCTGGTCCTTTTGGTCGGTTGGATCCAGCAGAGGAGCAGGCTTCACATTGAGTACACCAAACACCACACACTAGCCCCAGATCACACCCCTGCACCCCAATTAACCCTTTGATCACCCCTTTGATCGCCCCTGTCAATCACTAGTGAAAAGTGAACAGTGTAAACTGTCACATTTTTTTTTCACTGGTATTGACCGTTAGGTTTTAGGATAGTTTAGGCCCTTTGGTTAGGTAGTTTAGGGATCAGTTAGTGCCCAGCCCACCGCACCGCAGTCCCTTATTCGCTGATTAGCGTATCGCTAATCAGCATTTGTACTTTTATAGTATCTGTAAGTGATCAAAACTGATCACAGTCAGATCTATAATAGTATTAGCGTCACTTTAGTTCGCCCTCCACCCAAAACGCAGTGTTTGCCCAATCAGGCCTGATCGGTCGCCCACACGTGCATTCGTGCACACCCGCCCCATCGCAGTGACAAAAAATATATATTTTTTTGATCACTGCACATTCACTTTACACGCGCTGCGGCGATAAAAAAATCAGTTTTGATATTTTTTATCAACAACAGCGGCCTCCGGTACTTCGCTAGCCTCCCATTTGTAAGACAGGCTTGCTTTTTTTCTTGGGTAGTCTCAGGGAATACTCCTAAATTTAGTTGCCCAAATGTCAAACAGGGAATATACTTCTGAAGAGGCCTACAGGCTTCTGACCAGTCGGATGAGGAATGGGAACCCTCATCTGATGAATCTAGCGGGTCAGAATATAAACCTGTAGAAAGCAGTGGCACTCTGACCCAAAGTTCGGACGAGGAGGTTGAGGTCCCTGATAGCACCAGGCGTACCCGGCCCCGTGTCGCTAGACCACAGGTTGGGCAGGATCCGCTTCAAGGGCAGCAGAGTGGGGCTGGCGCTGTCGGATTACGTGGTGAGGCATACACCAGCAGGGCAGCCCTCCCTGGACCTAGTACCAGCACTGCCGTACAACCTGGTGAAGTGGCGCGCACCAGAAGGGCAGTTGAAGCTGGTACGGTGGCACGTGCATTAGTGACCCCGTCGCAGGCACTGCAAAGACGGGCCCGTAGACCCCCTAGAATCCCTGAGGTGCTGGCAAACCCTGATTGGCAGTCCCCAACTTCAGCCGCACTTGTAGTTCCCCCTTTCACCGCCCAGTCTGGAGTTCGGGTTGAGACAGCTCAGATCGGTTCGGCCCTGGGATTTTCTGTATGCTCAATATAAGGAGAATAGCAGAAACTCCTAATGCTGGCCATACATATAATGATTGCGGAGACCCTCAAATGCCAGGGCAGTACAAACACCCCACAACTGACCCCATTTTGGAAAGAAGACACCCCAAGGTATTCGCTGAGGGGCATATTGAGTCCAAGAAAGATTGACATTTTTGTCCCAAGTTAGCGGAAAGTGAGACTTTGTGAGAAAAAAAAAAAAAAAAAAAAAATTTCCGCTAACTTATGCCCCCCAAAAAATTTCTATGAACTCGCCAGGCCCCTCATTGAATACCTTGGGGTGTCTTCTTTCCAAAGTGGGGCCACATGTGGGGTATTTATACTGCCCTGGCTTTTTAGGGGCCCTAAAGCGTGAGAAGAAGTCTGGGATCCAAATGTCTAAAAATGCCTTCCTAAAAGGAATTTGGGCACCTTTGCGCATCTAGGCTGCAAAAAAGTGTCACACATGTGGTATCTCCATACTCAGGAGAAGTTGGGGAATGTGTTTTGGCGTGTCATTTTACATATACCCATGCTGGGTGAGATAAATATCTTGGTCAAATGCCAACTTTGTATAAAAAAATTGGAAAAGTTGTCTTTTGCCAAGATATTTCTCTCACCCAGCATGGGTATATGTAAAATGACACCTCAAAACACATCCCCCAACTTCTCCTGAGTACGGCGATACCAGATGTGTGACACTTTTTTGAAGCTTAGGTGGGCAAAGGGACCCACATTCCAAAGTGCACCTTTTGGATTTCACTGGTTATTTTTTACAGATTTTGATTGCAAACTACTTCTCACGCATATGGGCCCCTAAAATGCCCCATTTCGGAAAGTAGACACCCTAAGGTATTCGCTGATGGGCATAGTGAGTTCATGGAAGTTTTTTTTTTTTTCACAAGTTAGTGGAATATGAGACTTTGTAAGAAAGAAAATAAAAAATAAATAAATCATCATTTTCCGCTAACTTGTGACAAAAAATAAAAAGTTCTATGAACTCACTATGCCCATCAGCGAATACCTTAGGGTGTCTACTTTCCGAAATGGGGTCATTTGTGGGGGTTTTCTACTGTCTGGGCATTGAAGAACCTCAGGAAACATGACAGGTGCTCAGAAAGTCAGAGCTGCTTCAAAAAGCGGAAATTCACATTTTTGTACCATAGTTTGTAAACGCTATAACTTTTACCCAAACCATTTTTTTATGCCCAAACTTTTTTTTTTTTATCAAAGACATGTAGAACAATAAATTTAGCGAAAAATTTATATATGGATGTCGTTTTTTTTTTGCAAAATTTTACAGCTGAAAGTGAAAAGTGAAATTTCGATTAATAACAAAAAAAGTAAAAATGTCAGCAGCAATGAACGCTCTATTAGTGAGAAGAAAAGGAGGTAAAATTCATTTGGGTGGTAAGTTGCATGACCGAGCAATAAACGGTGAAAGTAGTATAGTGCAGAAGTGTAAAAAGTGGCCTGGTCATTAAGGGGGTTTCAGCTAGGGGGGTTGAAGTGGTTAAAGGGCCCTGAGACTGTACCCTGCGCACGCTGCAGTTGGCATCACAAACAAAAACGATAGACTTATATACCTATATCCAGACCCACTGCATTATTTTGGCGTCCGCCTAACCGTACCACGGTCCTGCTCATTGCAGATAGTCCCTTTTTACAAACCGGATTCCAAAAAAGTTGGGACACTATACAAATTGTGAATAAAAACTGAATGCATTGATGTGGAGGTGCCAACTTCTAATATTTTATTCAGAATAGAACATAAATCACGGAACAAAAGTTTAAACTGAGAAAATGTACCATTTTAAGGGGAAAATTTATTGAATCTGAATTTCATGGTGTCAACAAATCCCCAAAAAGTTGGGACAAGGCCATTTTCACCACTGTGTGGCATCTCCCTTTCTTCTTACAACACTCAACAGATGTCTGGGGACCAGTTTCTCAAGTTTAGATATACGAATGCTCTCCCATTCTTGTCTAATCGTCTTGGGCCTTCTTGGGCCTTCTTTGTTGCACCTTCCTCTTTATGATGCGCCAAATGTTCTCTATAGGTGAAAGATCTGGACTGCAGACTGGCCATTTCAGTACACGGATCCTTCTCCTACGCAGCCATGATGTTGTGATTGATGCAGAATGTGGTCTGGCATTATCTTGTTGAAAAATGCAGGATCTTCCCTGAAAGAGATGACGTCTGGATGGGAGCATATGTTGTTCTAGAACCTGAATATATTTTTCTGCATTGATGGTGCCTTTCCAGACATGCAAGCTGTCCATGCCACACGCACTCATGCAACCCCCATACCATCAGAGATGCAGGCTTCTGAACTGAGCGTTGATAACAACTTGGGTTGTCCTTGTCCTCTTTGGTCCGGATGACATGGCGTCCCAGATTTCCAAAAAGAACTTCGAATCGTGACTCGTCTGACCACAGAACAGTCTTCCATTTTGCCACACTCCATTTTAAATGATCCCTGGCCCAGTGAAAACACCTGAGCTTGTTGATCTTGCTTAGAAATGGCTTCTTTGCACTGTAGAGTTTCAGCTGGCAACGGCGGATGGCACGGTGGATTGTGTTCACTGACAATGGTTTCTGGAAGTATTCCTGAGCCCATTCTGTGATTTCCTTTACAGTAGCATTCCTGTTTGTGGTGCAGTGTCGTTTAAGGGCCCGGAGATCACGGGCATCCAGTATGGTTTTACGGCCTTGACCCTTACGCACAGAGATTGTTCCAGATTCTCTGAATCTTCGGATGATGTAATGCACAGTTGATGATGATAGATGCAAAGTCTTTGCAATTTTTCGCTGAGTAACACCTTTCTGATATTGCTCCACTATCCTTCTGCGCAACATTGTGGGAATAGGTGATCCTCTACCGATCTTGGCTTCTGAGAGACGCTGCCACTCTGAGTAGCTCTTTTTATACCAAATCATGTTGCCAATTGACCTAATTAGTGTTAATTGGTCTTCCAGCTCTTCGTTATGCTCAAATTTACTTTTTCCAGCCTCTTATTGCTACTTGTCCCAACTTTTTTGGGATTTGTTGACACCGTGAAAATTTTAATCAACGTATTTTTCCTTTCAAATGATACATTTACTCGGATTAAATGTTTGATCTGTCATCTACGTTCTATTACAAATAAAATATTGACATTTGCCATCTCCACATCATTGCATTCAGTTTTTATTCACAATTTGTTTAATGTCCCAACTTTTTTGGAATCCGGTTTGTAAATAAGTCCATCTGTGCCTGTGATAGAATAATAGAGGACAGATTGATGACTTGAAGTTCACTCATTGCGGGATGGATAGTGATGTCCTTCTTTGGTGTTTTCTTCCCACTCATGTTTTTTTGGCGAAGATTTTTTCATTGGAGATTTTCCATGAAGATTTTTTCATATTGTATTTATGGCATGGTGGGAGACCAAATTTTTGTTTGATATTAATAATCCGTTTTTTCCTAACATACCACCTTGTATGGATGTTATATCGATGACCTGATCATATCAGGTGATATATGGCAACTTGGATTCATTGAATTTTATTCTACACCATGATCCATTTTCTATTGCATTTTTGGATAAGCGTTTATATATACCGGTAGATGGTACAAAAACAAAGGTTTCCTCTGTTACTTACAGAAAAGAAACCGTGAGGAACACTGCTAGCAACTTCATGTCATCATACACATGTAACAAAAAATATACCGAAAGGAGAAATAGTGAGAGCATGACATAATTGCTCCACCAACGAATCTTTTGCTGAAGAGGCTCCTGCCATTAGCTGTAGGTTACACTCCAGGCTATACACTGCACAATCTATTAGGAAAGACAGACAATGGGCCTTGACATTAGATATGAATAGACTAGTGTTTCCTGGAGAACCTATAACCAAATCAAATACTCAAGAAAAAATGAAATTAGTTACTATAATTGGTGGCAAAAGTGAGGAATACACTGACATTTGTAAAATTGTAAAAAAAAAATCTACCAGTGCTAAACTATGATGCTGAGTGAAGTGATTTCAGCAGGCATTAGTTGTGCTGTGCACAGGGCCCCTACTTTGGGTCAAAGGATTAGTCCCAGACTTTTCTGTGACCGGCCAAAGGCCAAACCAGTGTGGCTTTCATATCAGGGTAGCTACAAATGCGGCCACCGAAAATGCACATGCTGTGAATATATATTTGTCAAACAGTTGTAGTGTCCCACTAGGTAAAGGTGGGCACTACACAAGGGTCAATTAGGCCATGTTGTACTCCTACTCCTAAGGGACAGTGGCAGTATATTTAACTGTCCATTTTAATGTATTTTCTATATGCTTTTATATGTATTGTTCCCCTGTGATATGTATAGCAGGCCTATTGGGGTGTAGTGTAGCATCCTAGACACTAGAGGCGAGATAGGGAGCCCCTAATATAAATGTTCAGGCCCAGACAGGGAGGAGTTGTTCTGTAGTCAGGAGTCTGTGGAGACAGAAGTGAGAGGGCACCAGCCAGAGATATGCTGAGGGCCTCCTCCTGAGAAGAGTATGCCTCCTGGGAGAAACCTGCAGTTCCCACAAGCCAAGCAGAGCCAGTGTTTCCAGCTAAAACAAGTAAGCTGAAGGGCAGAGGAATCATTAATGTAAAGCAAGGATAAATATGGGAGGAATAAGGATAAAGTCCAGTATTAGGGCATCCGGCCTTGGGATAAAACCAGACAGGAGTTCTAAGGAACAGTGTACACTATTTCTGAGGAGAAGGTACAGCCTGATCTGAGTGCGTTGTCGTTTACCCTCTGAGTATCTTGCAAGCAACAGTTTACCTGCCATGATTGTGAAAGCCTGCTTGTGAAGGGAACCTACTATATGGAACTGTATTGACAACTAACTGTACAAAGTTGAACTGTTGTTCCAGTAAAGAAAAGTTTGGTTCACTACAACCTGTGTTCCTCACTTATTGTAACTATAAATTGGTGTGCCACCGTCACAGGTACTGGCGTCACGAATATTAAAGGGACCTTGCCCCAGGCACATTAAACATCTGCACCATCCGGGCACCTCACCCAACATCAGGCCTGGTTCCTACATACAGAGAGTGTCCCAGAGGACTTCTGTGCCAGCCTATCCATCACTGCTCTACGCCTGCCCAGGGTTTCCTACAGAACTGTGAGTAACCCTCACTTGCCCATAAACCGTGACCTCACAATCGCAATACCCTGCAGGTCTGGCGTGCTGCACAGTTACGTCCATAGTGATTGGCAGAAGTCACAAAATAAAACAATATATTAACACTGCAACACTGAATTTGCGGTTTATTTAATTACATTAATCCAGGGAGTTATTCTGATTGGAGTCGGGAAGACATTTTTTCCCCTTAAGTGGGGAAAATTGGCTTCTATCTCACATATTTCTTTTATTTTTTTCCTTCCTCTGGATCAACTTTCAGGATAACAGGCCGAACTGGATGGACAAATGTTATTTTTTCGGCCTTATAAACTATGTTACTATGTTACATGTGTTGAATGTTCTATGTAATATATAGGATGCACCACCAAAAAGATTAAAACCATAATATGAAATGTATCTGACATACCTCACTATCAAACACGTAATGTTTCTTCTGCCACTTTGCACTTTGCCATTGTACATAAGGGTAATACAAAAAGTTTTAGAGTTCAGGGTGTGAAGAGGGTCACACTCCCAGTTTTTGGGGGGGGGGGGGGGGGGGGTTACCATAGATACAAACTACTTAGTACAGAGGCATTTCGGATGTTCAAACTTAATATCTGCTTCCCCACAGGCAAGAACAAAAATTATAACTTGATTTTACAGTATCAATGAATTTATTTATTTTTTCCTGCACATGTTGGATTTGTCACTCCATGTTTTGTGATTTGCCCACACCTGATTATCATGTGATGTTGTTTCTATGCATTTGATTGGAGGAAGTGTATTTATATGGGAGACTCACAGATGGCATGTTATATCATGAGTAACATGAGATCCGATTTTGATCTTTCTTGTTTTGTATGGATTTTACCACATCGAATAAAGGATATCATTTTATCAGAAGCTCGACCATTCTACTTTTTACACAGCAGCATGAGGAGACCACAGAATGGCCCAGTGACATAGTGTTGAGGTGGCGGCAGCATAAGGAGACCACAGAGTGGCTCGGTGGCAATCGAGTTTGGCTGCCCAGTAGTCTAGGGGATCTTCGATGTGGGGTGGCAGGGTGCACTCCAAGTATGCCACAACCTGCTAGTTCAGGTTCTGCTCTATGTCTAGCTGCTGGTGAGTAGTTTTTTCAGTAAACGGGTGAAGAAAACTCTAGACTTAAGTTGCTGCTGATGGATCTGGTACTGCTCCTCCCTCTCAGGGGGTGTAAGAAAGGCCCCCATTTTTGATCGGTAGAGAGGGTCTAACATGGTGGAGAGCCAGTAGTCATCCCTCTGGTGAATGGTGATAATTCAGCTGTCACTATGCAAGCAAATAAACATGCATCGGACCATTTGCTCCAGTGACTCACACGGACTCCCTACCCCCATCTCCACTGCATACTGCCACAATGTGTCTGGTTCCTCTGCCTTGTCTTCCTCATGCCCTGTAGCTCCTCTTGCTGCTCCTGCTACTCTTCTTCTGTCACCTGTGTAGAAAAACCACCCATTTCGCTACGTATTGCTTGTGCTCGAATTTCCTCCTCCTCCTCTACTTCAGCCCCCACTGGGCTTATGTAGTCATGATATGTAGTCGCCACGTCTTCTGTCCCATGGCCAGACAGATTAAGCAACATGTGCTCTAGGACATGAATTAGTGGAATGACATTGTTAATCCCATAGTCCTGGTGACCGACAAATAAAGTGGCCTCCTCAAAGTGCCCGAGCAAACGGCAGGTGTCACACATGAGCTGCCAAAGGCTAACATCAAAGTTACAAAGGGGAGTACCTCTGTCCGCCTGTATCATCAAGAATTTGTTTATGGCCTTTCTCTGTTCATATAATAAGTCCAACATATGGAGGGTGGAAACGTTGCATATCAGCCTATGTTGGGGGATGCCGTTCTGCCGCTGCAGTTCAAGGAGGATGTGCTTTGCGGTATACGAGTGGCTAAAGTGCATGCAAAGTTTCCTGGCCATTTTCAGGATGTCTTGCAGATGAGGGGAAGACTTCAGGAACCGATTAACAACCAGATTGAACACGTGCGCCATGCAGGGCGCATGGCTCATCCCTCCTTGATGCAGCGCTGACACCATGTTCTTCCTGTTGTCGGTCACCATGGTTCCGATTTCGAGTTGTCGAGGAGAAAGCCGGGATTCGATTTCTTGATGAAGGATGTGGAGCAGATCTTCCGCTGTGTGACTCTGTTCGCCCAGGCAAACTAAGTGCAGAACAGCGCGGCACCGCTGTGTCCTGCACATGTGGTATGCTGGTGGAGCACTGTGAATTGTCCCTGCAGAGGAGGCTGAGGACATGGTGGAGGATGAGGAGGCCGAGGCAGACATTGTTGCTGGACCAATGGCGTGAGAACGTGGAGGCGGAAGCAGCGTCACCTGACCAAGTTGTTGATTTGGGCAGGAACCACATTTACCCAGTGGGCAGTAAAGGACATACCGTATATTGTCCTTGACCATAGTTACAGCTCCACACATCAGCGCTGCCATGCACTTTGGCAGACAGCAACAGGCTCAAGGACTGGCCCACTTTCTGCTCTATATATGTGTGCAGGGCTGGTACTGCCTCTTTCGCATAGAAATGACGGCTTGGGACTCTCCACCTCGGCTCTGCACAAGCCACACTGCAGCACCTGCAACTTGGCCAGCAACAACGGCGCAGCTTCTGCGCCGTTAGATGAGTGCACTCATACTGAGTGCACTCATACTGTTGCCTCTTGGCAATCACCATTAAGTGGGGAAAATTGGCCTCTACCTCCCAATTTTTTTATTGCCTTCCTCTAGATCAACTTGCAGGAAAACAGGCCGAACTGGATAGAGAAATGTCTTTTTTTGGCCTTATATACTATGTTACTATGTTATGTTACTATGATTGCTGATGGAATGACTGACAAGGAGTAGGAGAAGGAGGAGCAGGAGCATCAGGACCAGCAGATGATGGGAAGGAAACAAATCTCCCTTAGGCTGAGGTGGTGGAGCCTTGACTGCATGAAATTGGGTAAATACCACTGGGTGATGCAGCGGTTGCTGTGGCATGCTGTACCACCACATTGGAGCCATGATTCTCTCAGACCACTTTATAGCGATGCTGCATGTGTTGACGCAGGTCAGTGGTGCCAACATTGGCACCCTGGCCACGTTTCACCTTCTGCCCACAAATTCAGCAAATGGCCACGTTCACCTCCTCTATCACTGCCTCTGTGAACCCCTCCACTGCCAGTTTCTGGGCCAGTAGGCTCCTGTGAAGCGGATGGTCTACCCCGGGCACGTTTGGCTCCCATTGGCTGCCGACCTCGCACTGCTGCCACCCTGCTGACTCACAGCCAGTCTACCACCCTGCTGGCTTAGCCGCTGCCTTAAGCTACCAGCCTCTTCTTATTATTATGATGATGATGCCCCTTCTTCACCTGGCTCTCAAGTGTGATCGGGTACATCATCATCATCCGCTACTCTCTGCACATTACTGATGTCTCCCTCAACGGTCTCGGGGCCAGGAGCCTGACGGCTTTCAACACTTGCTCACATGCCACTCTCATCATCATGACTTGCCTACCAACCATAGGAAGTGGCGGTTGTCTCCTCCAGATCTTGGCTGGGCAGTAGCTGCTGACTGTCCTCTAGTAGCTCGTCCTCACTGAAAAGTGGAGCCGAGCCTACAGCATATTATACTTTTGGTGCTGAGGGAACTGAAAATGACAGAGGAAAGTTGAGGACAGGTGAAGGCACAGGGCCTGCTCCCGGGCTATTCTAACCAAGTGTGGTGTCAGAGGAACCTACCGACTCTTGGCTGGGGGTGTCTGATGTCACTTGTGACGAAGTCGAAGACCGAGTCAACTATTCAAGCACTGCTGGGTTGCTGGTCAAGACACAACCTCTAGATAACATCAGGAGTTCAGGCCTCTCGCTGAGACTCCTGCTGCCCCCCCCCCCCACCTTCTTCTGCGGCCCGCAACAGAAACATTTTGGCCACTGCCAGTTGCCTTTGTCTATCTGATGTACTGTATAATAAAATAATTAAATTAAGATTAAAATAATAACCCCCCCCCCCCAAAAAAAAGGCAGTAGTACAATGTAACATCACCGCAGAATGGCAATTAAAACATATTCTTTTTTCTATTACTACATCCCAAAAAAAGAAATATAGCAATCACAATTCACCATAGAACAGCTAATGGGACGTACGTATATTTCCTTTTAATACACAAGGTAAATGGCTGTAGTACAATGCAACTTCACTGCTGAACAGCAATTAAGACATTTCTTTTTTTCAGATTAATGAACTCCCCCCCCCCCCCCCCAAGAAAGAAAAAATAGTCATAATTTACTGCAGAACGGCTAATGGGAAGTACATATGTTTACTTTTAATACACCACGTAAATGGCTGTAGTAGCGTAACTTTACTGCTGAATGGCAATTAAGACATATAGTTTTTATTTTTTTATTTTTTTCTATTACACCCCCACAAAAAAGTTAAACAATGTAAAATCAATGCAGAACGGCAAATAGGACATACACATCTTTCCTATTATTACATTCTGTAAATGGCTGCAGTACAATGTAAAGCAGCAGTATAATTGCAATTTTGATCCCCAAAAGGTGCAGTAAGGTGTAATAGAATTGCTCCTATTACCCAGGCTGCACACTTTCCTATTGCACCCTGTTCTCCTTTTATAGCTTGAATAATCTTTCCTGAACTTGTAAATCGATTTTGTAGCACAATAAAGTCTTTCCTAGCACTGTCCCTAGCGCCTGCTGACATCTGTCCCTGCACTAAGTGCACTGGAAAATGGCAAAACCCAAGATGGCTGAGGCTATGTATAGAGTTGTAACTAGTGATGAGCGGCAGCGGCAATGTTTGAATTTGAAATATTTTGCGAATATTTGGGTGAATATTTGTCATAAATTAGAGATTATTCACAAATATATAGCACTATATTCAAAATCTTCGTGAATTTTCGAAGTTGCGATAGTCACAATAAAAATTTGCAATTTGAATATTTGTGTCCAACACTAGCTGTGACATCACAGAGCTGGCTGGCTGCTGAATGGCTGCATGCATGGCATTGTGTGTGATCCCTTGTTTCCAGAGTTCTTTGCTCTATCTCCTAACATATGCAGCAGCCATTTTAGGAAAAAATGCAATTCGTTAACACATAAGTGTGAGGAAATTCAACTTCCAGGGAATAACATTTTTCCAAAAATTCGTATTGAATTCTACTTCATCAACTTCAATTCACTCGTCTCTAGTTAGATTGTCTGTACAAGCAGAGGAAGGCGGTCAACGATTTCTTAATGCAGATCTGCTCCCCAGTGTAACCTCCAAGTTAGCCAGTTGCAGCTCATGCGTGAGACTTGACATTTGCTCAGGCCCTTTGAGGAGGCCACTTTATTTGTCAGTCAGCAGAACTACAGGATTAATCGTGTCATTCCACTCCTTCATGTCCTGGAGGGAATGCTGACAAATATGATTGGCAAGGGGATAGAAGACATGGCACCTACATCTCAAGGCTACCAGAGCCCTGTGGGGGTTGAACTGGCAGAGGAGGAGGATGAGGACATAAACGCCCAGGAATTTTATACACAAGTAGATGGTTTATCTGCCCAAGTGACAGCAGAGGAGCTGGAGGGCAATGACGAAGATGACCCCTACAGAGCTACAGTGCTATATTCCACTGCTGTTGGCCCCCCAACACACTTTGTCATGGGTCAACTATCGTCACTGTTACTGCTGCTACCCCACCTCCCCACCCTGTCATGGGGCGACTATTGTCACTGCTGCTGCCCCCCTCCCGACTCCATCATGTGGCTGCTATTGTCCCTGTTACTGCCACTGCCATTGGCCCCCATCCCCGCTTTATTTTGGGGCCACTACTGTCCCTGTTTGTCCATGTTGACATAATTGTTTATTGATCCATCAGAAGAACAGGGGAAAAAAAGGATCCTATATTTTGAGCATCCATAAGATCTATTTTACACAGTCAGTATTTGGTCAGTGTTTTGGATCAGTATTTGAAAAGTATTTGTAAGCCAAAAGCAGGAGTGGGTCCAAAACACAGAAGAGATGCAAATATTTCAATGATATTTTATCTTCTTTTTGGACACACTCCTGTTTTAGCTTACAAATACTGAACAAACATTGATTCACAACACTGACCAAATACTTACCGTGTGAAGGAGGCCATTAAAGTCCTAAATTATTATATTTTTGTTAATTTTTATTTATTTCAGATGTAACTGGCTAAAGCGGATGCAAATTAAGCATAAGGTCTCTTATTTGGTCATTTTAAATCACTATTTAAAGAGGACCTTTCCCCGATTTTTACACTGTGAACTAAGTATACAGACATATAGAGCAGCGCCCGGGGATCTCACTGCACTTACTATTATCCCCGGACGCCGCTCTGTTCTCCTGCTATGCCCTCCGGTATCTCCGCTCACTAAGTTATAGTAGGCAGAGATTTCAGTCACCAAGTTATGGTAGACGGAGTCTGCCCTTGTTCTGCTCTAGCGCTGGCCAATCGGGAGGTTATTTTCTCCCAGGCTGTGAGCGCTGCAATGCGATTGGCCAGCGCTACAGAAGAACAAGGGCACACTCCGCCTACTATAACTTAGTGAGCGGAGATACCGGAGGGCATAGCGTTAGAACAGAGCGGCGCCCAGGGATAATAGTAAGTGCAGTGAGATCCCTGGGCGCCGCTCTACATGTCTGTATATTTAGTTCACAGTGTAAAAATCGGTGAAAGGTCCTCTTTAATCAGGATTTGTAAACCAAAAGCAGTGGGTCTAAAGGAGTGGGTCTAAAGCACAGAAGAGATGCTAATATTTCTATTACATTTTATCTCTATTTTGGACCCACTCCTAGTTTTGGCTTGCAATTAGAAATAAGCGAACCCGAACTGAGGGCTCGGGCACCATAACCCACACACAGACTTTGTTGCAGAAGTGTAACACCCCAGAGTGGTGGTACCACTTCTGCACCTTGCTACTATCTTTTATAGTCTAACCTGTATGTCACCTATATATTTATTTCCAGGTCCCTCAACATTGTGCATTTATAATAATGTTATGTAACTGTTCATGCAATGTGCTTGGTTCACCATCGGGTGGCAGCAAATACAGCAGAGCTATAGTTAGATAGAATGGAACTCACCATTCCATTCTCCCCCCAATTTGGTCAGAAGTGGGCCAGTCCTGCTTGCTACGAGAAGGAGATGGGGAAGTTCTGGTTTAAGCTGGTTGAGACTCCATGTTGGAGCTGCCAGGATTGTAACCTACTTATTAGGGTGAAAATAAGTTCGACTAAAAAGTGAAGTGCAGCATAAAGAAGAAACCAAGTTGCCAAGTCAGCTTGTCAGTACAGTAGAGTGAACGAAGGATAGAGCAGAGTTGAGTTTGCCTGCCAGTTTAATGCTAAAGCCTGCTGGAACCAAGACAAGGCCTGTAAACTGTTTGAAGAAATGTTTATTCAAAGTAAAGCTGCCATTGAGCTTCATCTCAAGGCTGGACTCAAGTTATTCTTGCCAATCCCTCAATTATTCCCCCCTATTATTGCTTCAGAGCCAAAGCCTGGAGTCCTGCCGTATCCAGGTAGGAGCACCGTGACACACAAAGAAACAGATAGGCCACACTATACTACTCGGCATTCCTACACCTGGGTCACATAACTTGGAGGGCACTGGGGGGCATCCGTTGCAGAAGTCCATGTTCGGTGTTCAGATGCAGAATAACGTTTGTTGAAAGGCTGCGGCGCTGCTAATCAACAAGCTTTTCAGCTGTGGGAATAAATTCCAGATCACACATAGCGCCGCCATTCTGCTCTAACTAGTGTAGCAACAGAACACAGCTCAAGTGAGGAACAGTGTTAGGCTGTTAATCGGTCTGTTAATTCTGTGGATGACCTATAGCCATTTTTGGGGGGTTAAATACACCATTTTTGCACAAAAATACCATAGATAATCTGTCTGTTAGTTCTGTGGGTAACATAAACCCTTTTGGGGGCGAGATACACCTCCTTTGCATCTGTGACATGAAAATGCAATAGTTAATCTGTTTATTACAGATATACAATAGTTAACCTGTCTGTTAATTCTGTGTGGCTGACATAAACCCATTTTTGGGGTGAGATACACATTCTTTGCATTCTTGACACGGAAATACAATAGTTAATCCATCTGTCAATTTGGTGGGTCACCTCAAAGAATGAGGAGAGCATCAAATAAGAGATGTGGCTGTTGTGCTGCTGGCATTGGTGGTGGTGGAGTTCCTGCTGCAGGGAGAGGACATTGTCAATCTGTCAAAGCTATGGTGCTACGACGCCCAAATGAAACATCTTCCTCTGGTGCATGCAGGTGACAGGACGTTCTGCATAATTTTGTAAGCCTGCGTACCTCTGTATGAATGGTGAGGCTAGAATAAGTAGAGGTGGTATTAGATTGAGTGGCTGACAGTGCATCCAGTTCCTTCACATTGTCTTCCACGTGGTCTCTTGCTGAATGCACAGAGACTGACATCCACCATGCTTAGCCATGCTGGATCCTGATTTTTTTGTGGACAAGACACACGGGGGTGGGTTCTGAAACATATAGCACATAAATGCAGGAGTCTACACTGGCTGTAATGGCACGCCGAGTAATTAAAGTTGTTACAAATTTGAGACTTCCCCAAATACTTGATGGGATGCCCCAACTTGTCCACCCCAGGACACTTTTGCTGACTGATTGCCCAGGAACATTACTAGCCTGCGACTGTGCTGGATTGTTGACATATGAGCACCAGTCTGTCATGTGGGAGTAAGAGTTGCACTTGGAACAGGTAGGAGCTTTGAGGCCCGCAAAGTGTCTCTAGAACAGTTCTGTATCAATATTGGACCAATCCACTGTGTGTTGGATTTGAGCCAACGCCGCTGCAGCCTTGGCTGAGAAGGAATGGTGATAGTCGTAAAAGGCGGACCCACCATATTTATAGGCTAGATCCACCACCTTGTACATATAAAGGTCTAACTCCTCCCTGCGCTGAGGGTCAACAGTACAGATGTCATCTCTGTATAAACTAAAGCAGGGGTCAAGTCCTGGGAAAAAAAGTGTGGGAACTCACCCAAGATCCACTGCAACCCCCCCCCCCCTCCAAAAAATAAAAAAGCACAGAAAATCTAGCATGCTGTAATTTGTGTCGCTGCGGACTAAAAAATAAATTAAAAAAATAGCACTTTTAGAAAAGTTTGTCCTGGGATTCGATCTCATGACCTCTACACAGCAGAAGCAAGGCATATGCCCTCACAGCTATGAAAGCTGTCTAGCTTGCTACTTAAAAAAAATATATATATAAGACTTCTACTGTAGGTAACTTTGCCCACTGTGTATGGATGTAGCAGAGCTGGGTGTGTTGGGGCAGCTGTCATGTGTATGGTTGTACACTAGGTATCAGTACACAAGGTATCAGTAGAAGTATCAGAAAAAGAAAAAAAAACACTTTTAGTTTGTCCTGGGATTCGAACTCATGACCTCTACACATTACAGGCAAGGCATTTACCCTCACAGCCATAAAAGCTGTTGAGGTAGTTGCTTAAAAAAAAAAAACTAAGACTTCTACTTATACCTAGTGTACTGATACCTAGTGTACAACCATACACATGACAGCTGCCCCAACACACCCAGCTCTGCTACATCCATACACAGTGGGCAGCTGTCATGTGTATGGTTGTACACTTGGTATCAGTAAACTAGGTATCAGTAGAAGTCTTATAAAAAAAAAAAAAACACTTTTAGAAAAGTTTGTCCTGGGATTCGAACTCATGACCTCTACACATTACAGGCAAGGCATTTACCCTCACAGCCATAAAAGCTGTTGAGGTAGTTGCTTAAAAAAAAAAAAACTAAGACTTCTACTTATACCTAGTGTACTGATACCTAGTGTACAACCATACACATGACAGCTGCCCCAACACACCCAGCCCTGCTACATCCATACACAGTGGGCAGCTGTCATGTGTATGGTTGTACACTTGGTATCAGTAAACTAGGTATCAGTAGAAGTCTTATAAAAAAAAAAAAACACTTTTAGAAAAGTTTGTCCTGGGATTCGAACTCATGACCTCTACACATCAGAGGCAAGGCATTTACCCTCACAGCCATAAAAGCTGTCAAGGTAGCTGTTTAAAAAAAAAAAAATAAGACTTCTACTTATACCTAGTGTACTGATATCTAGTGTACAACCATACACATGACAGCTGCCCCAACACACCCAGCTCTGCTACATCCATACACAGTGGGCAGCTGTCATGTGTATGGTTGTACACTAGATATCAGTACACTAGGTATAATTAGAAATCTTATATTTTTTTTTTTTAAGCATTTACCTAGACGGCTTTCATGGCTGTGAGGGTAAATGCCTTCCTCTGATGTGTAGAGGTCGTGAGTTCGAATCCCAGGACAAACTTTTCTAAAAGACATTCTAAATGATCTCGTAGTGAAGGAGATGATGTCATTAGGGGGCGGGGTGCCATGAGAGGAGTCGCAGGCAGCGGCACCGCACAGACAGCTTCCTCTCAACTGAAGCCGCCCCTCCTCCCTTAACCTGCCCTGCACAGTGCGCTCCGTCTCCCCCTGTGAATCTGATTCAGCCGTGAAAGGGCTGAGGCTGAAAGGGAACGGCGTTCCTGCCATGAAAAAAGTGCAGGAACGCCGTTCCCATGCGTTCCCCCTCCACTCGACCCCTGAACTAAAGGCTAAGACAAACTCCAGTGTGCTAAGTTTTCTGTTTAATATTACATCCTTAGATTTGAGGACAACCAAGACCTCCCCACAGACTATGGTCTTGTTGTCTGGCGCCTCGTGGGCTGTTATGAGTAAGGATGGTAAGTTAACGTCCTTGCTGTCAATTATGTCCTACCGTATGTTGGCTGGAATGAGGTGGGATGGTGGGTGTCATGGTCTTACCTTCTTGCTGCTCTCCTTCGTTTGACATGTGCTGGCGGCCATCTTGGTTTCTGGGTTTCTTGTAGCCTTCCACCCTGCGGCTCCTCCTTGCTTGGTCCTCCTGTGTTCACATGCTTCTAAGACTGCTGCTGCTTCTGGTTCCTGATCCTGGCTTCGTCTGACTACCCTGCTGGTTCCTGATCCAGGCTTCGTCTAACTACCCTTCTGGTTCCTGACCTCTGGCTTCGCAAGACCCTGCTTCGGTTTAGCCATCCGTTTGGACTTTTGCCTTACAGCTTGATTTTCAATAAAGCCTTCTTATTTCCACTTATCTCTTGTTGTACGTCTGGTTCATGGTTCCATGGCAGTGGGATAGAGGGTGTAGGACCTGACCCACCAGCCACGCTAGCCTGGGAGCTAGAAGAACCTGCTGGACAATGGCCCACCAAAGGGGCAGCTGTATTGCCTGCTTTGACCGACTCTAGCCTGGCCTGAAAGTTCGACATCGATGATGCCATGGAGTAAGCAAGGTCTGAATGGTATCCATGGACACCACCTGCTGGTTTTGACCCACCAGATCTGAAGACAGAAGACGGAACAGTTCCGCCTTCCTTGCAGAAGCTGGAAATGGGATGCCTCTCTTGGTTATCTCTGCCATCAATTTGGGCACAGTCCACGACCTTAATGACGGTGTGGAGTCTCTTGCGGAATGCGATGCCACCCTCCCACGGGAGGATGATGTAGCGCCCACAAATGATTCTTGAGACATTCCCCGAAGTGACTGAATAGGGGAAGATGTGTACACTGCAGAATTTACTGTGAACTAAGTTGTCTTGTAAGTGCCCGAACGTGTCCGGATTGAAACACGACAGTGAAACAAGGCATGCAAAGTAGGTTTGTAGCCTGTAGTCGTGACAGGACTTAAACGTGTCTGTAGACGTGACAGGCATATCAAATTGCTGCAGCCTGTAGTCATGACAGGACTTAAAAGTTTTTTGTAGACATGGCAGACGTATCGAGATGTAGCCTGTAGTCGTGACAGGCTTGAGCATAATGAGGATATGATAGACAAATCAGAGTCCTGCCAGTCAGACAGACTTGCCACTATCTGCCTTAAAATTGTATGTTTTCCTTTTTCCTTCACTACTACCCCGTATGTGGAATGTGAGTATGTAACCACAACGCTACTGTACCTGGAAACTGCTTGCTTGCTGAGTATAAGACTGGATATACACATGACCAATACACTTTATTTTTATTTTTTACATCAATTCTCAAGATAGGATGGCTAAGAACACTTCCCTAAGATTAAGCAGAGTTGTAATGAACATAGAATAACTATGAGCTGTAATGACACTGTCGACCAGCAGATGGCGCGCTGTGACAACTTGAGACAGCAGAGCATGGCTCTGCACACGTGGATATGAAAGAAAAAAGCAGGTAGGAAACATGTGGCGTGTCGATTCACGCCTACCCCCCCACTGCCCTGGGATGAGGCCACAAGGCCCCCGTCTTACCACTGCCTGATGCCGATGGGGTTTGGGATGGGGATGTCGATGCCGACCAGAGCCTGTTACTCACATAAGTGCCTCTGCACAGCAAGTCTCTATGTCCCAGCACTGCAACTGCTCCTCCTGACACTACACATTTTTTTACCCCTGAGCCGATTTGCAAAAAATAATTAACAGCAAACAGTGCAAAGTGAAGATTTTTACAAAGATATGCCATTTCAGTGCCCAATATGTTTTTCTCACCATGTGCCAGTTATTATTACAAGAGTTGAGCGGACACCAGGATATTCGGGTTCGACGGGTTCGGCCGAACTTCACAAAAAATTTTGAGTTCGGCACCCAAACTAGACCCGAACTTGACCCCGAACCCCAATGAAGTCAATAGGGACCCGAACTTTTGAGCACAAAAATGGCTGTAAATATGTAATGGAAAGGGATAAATGTGGTTAAGAGCATGGCAAGTGCTCTGCAAACAAATGTGAATAGGGAAATGACTTTAAATAATATAAAACACGTACAAATTAAAAATAATAATCTTGATCTAGGAGGACGAGGTTCATATGGAGTAGGAGGTTGAGGAGGCGTTGGATGTGGTGGTGTAGGTGGAAGCGGCGGTTGAGAAGGAAGAGGTAGCCTACACTGCTTTTTGGTTTTACATTTATTTATATTTTTTTAATTAGGGTACACCCCAAAACATTGGGAAATATAACCTGTGATAACCCCCTCAAGTCGTGCTAAACATACATTCTGACAATACACTGGCTGCAGGGCAGGCCAGCACCTCCAAGGCGTAAAGCATATGCAAACATACTGCCCCACCATATCGCACGTCCCTGTGATGTTCATGATCCAATTGGATATCTGCTCTATCAACTTTCGATGTTCCTTTCTGCGCCTACCATGTTGATCATGGTTAGCGGCGAATCAGGGTTCCACCCCAGAAAGGGAGCGTGAGAAAGAGAGACCACATCCAAGGGAGATTAATTTATAAAATGTAATTGTGATCGAGAGGAAATGTGGAAGAAGCTATTAAAACTGAAGAATTGAAGGAAAGGAGGGGGCACGCAGCAATTACCAACTCCCGACTCGGGGAGGTAGTGACAATAAATAACAATACAGGACTCTTAAGATCCCCTGTTATTTGAATGATTAATAAAAAATTATAGGGAATGTCACTGGGGTATTTTGGATTTGGAAACGTTAGCCAGAAGAAGCCCTGCTGCCGCTTTGTTGACTCTAGATAAATTCTGCCTGATCACGCGTCCCTGTGACGTCCACGATCCATTTCGATATCTTCTCTATAAACTTTTGATGTTCTTTTCTGAGCTTACCATGTTGATCACGGTTATCGACGAATCAGGGTTCCATGCCGGAGAGGGAGCGTGAGAAAGGGAGACCTCATCCAAGGGAGGTCAATGGCTGCGAAAATGTTGGACACGTTATTAAAGCAGATGGATGGAATGAAAGGGCCAATTAAAGACGAAGTCCCTGTCACCTATGCAGAGCAGGGGTTTTTCATCGCCAGAAATGGGTTAATGTCACTCACCAATGGAACAGATCATTTTTAAAAATGTCAGTCCCTGTGACCTATGCAGAACAGGGGTTTATTCAAGGCAAAAATTGTAAAATGTCAACCCAAGAATGTAACAGAAAAATGTGTGAAATTTATTAACCTGTTTACTAGGTAGAGCAGGGGTCTATCACAGCCAAAAATTGTTGAATGTCACCCGAAATTGTAACAGAAAAATTACTGAAATTTATTAAGCTGTCAACTAGGTAGAGCAGGGGTATATCACAGCCAAAAATTGGTGAATTTCACCCGAAAATGTAAGACAAATTATTATTATTTTTTATTTTTTACCTGTCTACTAGGTAAAGCAGTGGCATATCACACCCAAAAATTGGTGAATTTCACCCGGAAATATAACAGACAAATTAGTGTTTTGTTTTTTTTAGCCTGTCTACTAGGTATAGCAGTGGTATATCACACCCAAAAATGTAACAGACAAATTAGTTACATTGTTTTACCTGTCAACTAGGGAGAGCATGGGTATATCACACCCAAAAATTTGTAAATTTCATCAGAAAATTTAACAGACAAATTAGTGAAATGACACAAAATAAAATACGTACAAAAAAAACCAACAACTTGATTTGTGAGGTGGAGGTCCATATGGAGTAGGGGTTTGAGGAGGCGGTGCACATAGTGGTGTAGGTGGAAGCAGCAGTGGAGGAGGATGAGGTAGCCAACACTGGTTTTTAGATTTAATTTTTAATTTTTATTTTTTATTAGGGTACACTCCAAAAGAGTGTGAAATATTCAAAATACAAGAATGAGCAATTGCGCTGTAGTATAACAATGGCTGGTTAAGGCCGGCATGCATGTCTATTCTGCACAGGGTACGGACTGTGGGATCCATGCCTGGTTCATTTTGATGAACGTGAGTTAATTCACATTGGCTGTGGACAGGCGGCTGCGCTTGTCTGTGATAACACCCCCTGCCGTGCTAAACACACGTTCAGATAATGCACTGGCTGCAGGGCAGGCCAGCACCTCCAAGGCGTAAAGGGCAAGCTCAGGCCATGTGCTCAATTAGGAGACCCAGAAGTTGAAGGGGGCAGACCCGTCATTCAGTACGTGTAGGCGTGTGCACACATACTGCACCACCATGTTGCTGAAATGCTGCCTCCTGCTAAGACGTTCCATATCAGCTGGTGGTGCTGGTTGTTGTGGCGTGCTGACAAAGCTTTTCCACATTTAGGCCATGCTAACCCTGCCTTCTGAGGTGCTGGTGGTGCGCCAGCTGTGTTGGCAACCTCTTCCTCCTCCTCTACCTTCACCTTGTGCTTCCACTGTGCCCCCGCTGTCAGGTGGGAATGCCACTAGCAGCGCATCTACCAGCGTGCACTTTTACTCGCACATCTTACGATCATGCTACAGTGAGGGAATTAAGGATGGTACATTGTTTTTATAACGGGGATCCAGTAGCGTAGCCACCCAGTAATCTGCACAAGTTAGAATGTGGGCAACTCGGCGGTCAATGCGGAGACACTACAGTATGTAATCGCTCATGTCTGCCAGGCAGCAACAAAAAGCTGTCCTCTGTGGGAGGTGTATTGTCTGTGTCCTCTGTATACCCCCAGCCACGCACCAGTGATGGCCATGAGCTGGTCTGGGTGCCACCCTGCTGTGAACATGGTTCCTCCTCCTCCATATCCTCCTCCACATCCTCCACCTCATCATCCTCCAGAACTGTGCCCTGGCTGGACAATTGTGTACCTGGCGTTTGTGGGTGAAGGAACCCAGCGTTTGTGGGTGCAGGAACCCACCCTCGAAACCACTTGTGAATGACTGGCCGGAAACCCTGGGAAATGATCCCACATCCTCCTCCTCCTCCTGTGCCACCAGCACCTCCTCCTCCTCCTTGCCAGCAGCGTTTTTTCAAGGAGGCAAAGAAGTGGGACAGTAACGCTGAGAACGGCATTATCGGCACTGGCCATGTTGGTGGAGTACTCGAAACAACGCAACAAGGAACACAGGTCTCGCATGAAGGCCCAGTAATTGGTGTTGAAGTGGTGCTGTTCCGCAGAGCAACTCACCCGTGCGTGCTGCAGCTGAAACTCCACTATCGCCTGCTGCTGCTCGCACAGTCTGGCCAGCATGTCCAAGGTGGAGTTCCACCTTGTGGGCACGTCGCATATGAGGCGGTGAGCGGAAAGGCCGAAGTTACGCTGCAGTGCTGACAGGCGAGCAGCAGCAAGGTGAGAACACCAATGCTGGCATTCAGGGCCAGGGATTGAGGGTGGGCAGGGGGTACTTCCTTTTCCGCTCCAGTGTTCGGGAGATGGAGAGCTGAATGCTTCTGTGGGAGATTGGGAAGATGCTTGGTGACCCAGATGGTGGTGTTGCTGGCAGATCCTCTGTTTGCGGGGTTGTAGGTGGCACTGTCACTCCAGAGGTGGATGTAGAGGCTAAGACTGCAACAGAAGAGGAAGCAGGAGGAGCCAGTGACCTTTCTTGGTTTTTGAGGTGTCTACTCCATTGCTGCTCAGACTTTGTACTTAGATGCCTGGTCATGCAGGTTGTGCTCAGGTTGAGAACGTTTATGCCTCGCTTCAGGCTCTGATCGCACAGTGTGCAAACCACTCGTGTCTTTTCATCAGGACATTGTCTGAAGACCTGCCACGCCAGTGAACTCCTTTGAGCTGGCTTTGATGTGCTCGGTCCCTTGCTGTGGTGGGCAGTAGCAGGTGTACTTTCTAGGGGACGGCCGCTCCGCTTTTGCACCCTGCTCCCTCTTTTGCTGTGTTGGTGGCTCTGTGCAACAACAGCCTCTTCCTCTGAACTACACAGGTCACTCGCATGACCTTGATTCCATGTGGGGTCGAGGACCTCATCGTCCTCCACATCATCTTCCACCCAGTCTTCACTCCTGCCCTCCTTGTTGGTCTGCACACTTTCAAAAGCCACAGCAGTTGACACCTGTGTTTAGTCATCATCCGAGATGTGCTGCGGTGGTCCTCTCATGTACTCATCTTGAAACATAAGTGGTTGGGCATTGGTGCACTGAATATTTTCCACTTCTGGGGCAGGGCTAGGTGGATGGCCCTGGGAAACCTTGCTAACAGAATCATCAAAAAGCAGAAGAGACTGCTGCATGACTTGGGGCTCAGACTGCTTGGCTGATTTGTAAGGGGGTGAGGCGAAAGACTGATGGACATCGACTGCAGGTGCCAACTCTGAACTTTCAGCAGGAGACTGGTTGGGAGACAATGTGAAGGAACTGGAGGCACTGTCAGCAACCCAGTCTACTAAAGCCTGTACTTGTTCTTGCCTCACCATTCGTAGAGCGCATTAAGCCCGACCAAATACCGTTACAGGTTGTGTCGCCTACTCGCACCTGAGGAAGAGGTTTCACTTGTGCGTGTAGCTGGAATTGATTGACCACATCCTCTCCCTGCAAAAGGAGCTCCACCAGCATCACTATGACCTGGGCCACGTCCCTTATTTGACGTTCTCCTCATATTTCTCAAATTTAGGATCTTGCCCTAAATGAGTGTTTTTCTAATAGTAGAACAGAACCACAGTATCTAAAAGTGTGTATCTCACACGTACAGGTGCAGACTCGGCCACAAGTAAAGATTTTTGCCTAAAATGGGTGTTTTTCTAATGGCAGAATAGAACCACAGTATGTAAAGGGTGTATCTCACACGGACAGATGCAGACTAGGCCGCAATTAAAGATTTTTGCCTAAAATGGGTCTTTTTCTGATAGCAGAATAGAACCACAGTATCTAAAGGGTGTATCTCACAATGACAGATGCAGACTAGGCCGCAACTAAAAATTGTTGCACAAAATTTGTGTTTTTTTAATAGCGGAATAAAACCACAGTATCTAAAGGGTGTATCTCACAACGGCATATTCAACAAAAGCTGCAAAATTATGTTTTTTGCCCAAAATGGGTGTTTTTTTAATAGCAGAATAGAACCACAGTATCTAAAGTGTGTATCTCATATGATGCAGACTAGGCCGCCATTAAAGATTTTTGCCCAAAATGGGTGTTTTATTAATAGCAGAATAGAACCAAAGTATATAAAGGGTTTATCTCACAATGACATATGCAGCAAAGGCTTCACAATTACGGTTCTTGCGCAAAATGGGTGTTTTTCTAATAGCAGAATAGAACCACAGTATCTAAAGGGTGCATCTCACAATGGAATATGCAGAAAAGGCTGCAAAATTAAGTTTTTGCCCAAAATGGGTGTTTTTCTGATAACAGAATAGAACCACAGTATGTAAAGGGTGCATCTCACAATGACATATGTTGCAAAAGCTGCAAAATTAAGTTTTTTGCCCAAAATAGGTGTTTTTTAAAATAAAATTATAGAACCACAGTATCTAAAGTGTATATCTCACACGTACAGATGCAGACTAGGCCGCAACTAAAGATTTTTGCACAAAATTTGGGTTTTTTTTAATAGCGGAATGAAACCACAGTATCTAAAGGGTGTATCTCACAACGGCATATGCAGAAAAGGCTGCAAAATTTGTTTTTTAATAGCAGAATAGAACCACAGTATCTTGTATCTCACAACAACATATGCAGGCAGCAAAGGCTGCAAAATTTAGTTTTTTTCCCCAAAATGGGAGTTTTATTAATAGCAAAATAGAACCGCATTATCTAAAGGGTGTATCTCACAACAACATATGCAGCAAAGGCTGCAAAATTAAGTTTTTTGTCCAAAATGGGTGTTTTTTTAATAGCTGAATAGAACCACAGTATCTAAAGTGTGTATCTCACACATACAGATACAGATTAGGCTGCAATTAAAGATTTTTGCCCAAAATGGGTGTTTTATTAATAGCAGACCAGAACCACATTATGTAAAGGGTGTATCTCACACATGCAGATGCAGACTAGTCCGCAATTAAAGATTTTTGCCCAAAATGGGTGTTTTATTAATAGCAGACTAGAACCACATTATGCAAAGGGTGTATCTCACACATACAGATGCAGACTAGACCGCAATTAAAGATTTTTGCCCAAAATGGGTGTTTTATTAATCACTTCAACCCCCCTAGCTGAAACCACCTTAATGACCAGGCCACTTTTTACACTTCTGCACTGCACTACTTTCACCGTTTATTGCTCGGTCATGCAACTTACCACCCAAATTTCATTTGGTGGTATTTCATTGCTGCTGACATTTTTACTTTTTTGTTATTAATTGAAATTTGACGAAATTTTTGCAAAAAAATGACATTTTTCACTTTCAGTTGTAATTTTTATTTTTTTAAACAACATCTATATACAAATTTTTCCCTAAATTTATTGTTTTACATGTCTTAGATAAACAAAAAAATGTTTGGGTAAAAAAGAAATGGTTTAGGTAAAAGTTATAGCATTTACAAACTATGGTACAAAAATGTGAATTTCCGCTTTTTGAAGCAGCTCTGACTTTCTTAGCACTTGTCATGTTTCCTGAGGTTCTACAATGCCCAGACAGTAGAAAAACCCCACAAATGACCCAATTTTGGAAAGTAGACACCCTAAGGTATTTGCTGATGGGCATAGTGAGTTCATAGAACTTTTATTTTTTGTCACAAGTTAGCGGAAAATGTTTTATTTTATTTTTTTTCCTTACAAAGTCTCATATTCCACTAACTTGTGACAAAAAATAAAAACTTCCATGAACTCACTATGCCCATCACGAAATACCTTGGGGTGTCTTCTTTCCAAAATGGAGTCACTTGTGGGGTAGTTATACTGCCCTGGCATTTTAGGGGCCCAAATGCGTGCAAAGTAGTTTGAAATCAAAATGTGTAAAAAATGGCCGATTGAAATCCGAAAGGTGCTCTTTGGAATGTGGGCCCCTTTGCCCACCTAGGCTGCAAAAAAGTGTCACACATGTGGTATTGCTGTACTCAGGAGAAGTTGGGGAATGTGTTTTGGGGTGTCATTTTACATATACCCATGCTGGGTGAGATAAATATCTTGGTCAAATGCCAACTTTGTATAAAAAAAATGGGAAAAGTTGTCTTTTGCCGAGATATTTCTCTCACTCAGCATGGGTATATGTAAAATGACACCCCAAAACACATTACCCAACTCCTCCTGAGTACGGCAATACACATGTGTGACACTTTTTTGCAGCCTAGGTGGGCAAAGGGGCCCACATTCCAAAGCGCACCTTTTGGATTTCACCAGCCATTCTTTACACATTTTGATTTCAAACTACTTTGCACGCATTTGGGCTCCTAAAATGCCAGGGCAGTATAACTACCTAACAAGTGACCCCATTTTGGAAAGAAGACACCCCAAGGTATTTTGTGATGGGCATAGTGAGTTCATGGAAGTTTTTATTTTGTGTCACAAGTTAGTGGAATATGAGACTTTGTAAGAAAAAAATAATCAAAAAAGAAATCATCATTTTCCGCTAACTTGTGACAAAAAATAAAAAATTTGAGGAACTCGCCATGCCCCTCAAGGATTACATTGGGGTGTCTTCTTTCCAAAATGGGGTCACTTGTGGGGTAGTTATACTGCCCTGGCATTTTAGGTGCCCAAATGCGTGAGAAGTAGTTTGAAATCAAAATCTGTAAAAAATGCCCTGTGAAATCCGAAAGGTGCTCTTTGGAATGTGGGCCCCTTTGCCCACCTAGACTGCAAAAAAGTGGCACACATGTGGTATCGACGTACTCAGGAGAAGTTGGGGAAAGTGTTTTGGGGTGTCTTTACATATACCCATGTTGGGTGAGAGAAATATCTCGGCAAAAGACAACTTTTCCCATTTTTTTATACAAAGTTGGCATTTGACCAATATATTTCTCTCACCCAGCATGGGTATATGTAAAATGACACCCCAAAACACATTCCCCAACTTCTACTGAGTACGGCAATACCACATGTGTGACACTTTTTTGCAGCCTAGATGCACAAAGGGGCCCAAATTCCTTTTAAGAGGGCATTTTTAGACATTTGGATCCCAGACTTCTTCTCACGCTTTCGGTCCCCTAAAATGCCAGGGTAGTATAAATACCCCACATGTGACCCCATTTTGGAAAGAAGACACCCCAAGGTATTCAATGAGGGGCATTGCGAGTTCATAGAAATGATTTTTCTTGGGCATAAGTTAGCGGAAATTGTTTTTTTTTTGTTTTTTTTCTCACAAAGTCTCCCTTTCCGCTAACTTGGGACAAAAAGTTCAATCTTTCAAGGACTCAATATGCCCCTCAGCGAATACCTTGGGGTGTCTTCTTTCCGAAATGGGGTCACATGTGGGGTATTTATACTGCCCTGGCATTTTAGGGGCCCTAAAGCGTGAGATATAAATGTCAAAAAAAAATTACGCATTTGGATTCCGTGAGGGGTATGGTGAGTTCATGTAAGATTTTATTTTTTGACACAAGTTAGTGGAATATGAGACTTTGTAAGAAAAAACAAAAAAAAATCAAATCAATTTCCGTTAATTTGTGCCAAAAAATTGTCTGAATGGAGCCTTACAGGCTGACAGGGTGGTGATCAGGGAGTCTATATGGGGTGATCACCCCCCTGTCATTGATCACCCCCTGTAAGGCTCCATTCAGACGTCCGTATGTGTTTTGCGGATCCACGGTGTCGTGTTTTGCGGATCCACGGATCCGCAAAACACATACGGACGTCTGAATGAAGCCTTTCAGGGGGGTGATCAATGACAGGGGGGTGATCAGGGAGTGTATATGGGGTGATCACCCCCCTGTCATTGATCACCCCCTGTAAGGCTCCATTCAGACGTCCGTATGTGTTTTGCAGATCCGATCCATGGATGCGTGGATCCGTAAAACACATACAGGCGTCTGAATGGAGCCTTACAGGGGGGTGATCAATAACAGGGGGGTGATCAATGACAGGGAAGTGATCTGGGAGTCTATATGGGCTGATCACCCCCCTGTCACTGATCACCCCCCTGTAAGGCTCCATTCAGACGTCCATATGTGTTTTGCGGATCCGATCCATAGATGCGTGGATCCGTAAAACACATGCGGACGTCTGAATGGAGCCTTCCAGGGGGGGTGATCATCCCATATAGACTCCCTGATCACCCCCCTGTAAGGCTCCATTCAGACGTCCGTATGTGTTTTGCAGATCCGATCCATGGATGCGCAAAACACATACGGCTGTCTGAATGGAGCCTTACAGGGGGTGATCAATGACAGGGGGTAATCAGGGAGTGTATATGGGGTGATCACCCCCCTGTCATTGGTCACCCCCCTGTAAGGCTCCATTCAGACAGCCGTATGTGTTTTGCGGATCCGATCCATGGATGCGTGGATCCGTAAAACACATACGGACATCTGAATGGAGCCTTACAGGGGGTGATCAATGACAGGGGGGTAATCAGGGAGTGTATATGGGGTGATCACCCCCCTGTCATTGATCACCCCCCTGTAAGGCTCCATTCAGACAGCCGTATGTGTTTTGCGGATCCGATCCATGGATGCGTGGATCCGTAAAACACATACGGACATCTGAATGGAGTCTTACAGGGGGGTGATCAATGACAGGGGGGTGATCAGGGAGTCTATATGGGGTGATCAGGGGTTCATAAGGGGTTAATAAGTGACAGTGGGGGTGTAGTGTAGTGTAGTGGTGTTTGGTGCTACTTTACAGAGCTACCTGTGTCCTCTGGTGGTCGATCCAAGCAAAAGGGACCACCAGAGGACCAGGTAGCAGGTATATTAGACGCTGATATCAAAACAGCGTCTAATATACCTGTTAGGAGTTAAAAAAATCGCATCTACAGCCTGCCAACGATCGCCGCTGGCAGGCTGTAGATCCTGTCTCTTACCGGCCGATCCTGTAAACGTGCGCCTGTGTGCTCGCGTTCACAGGAAGTCACGCGTCTCGCGAGATGACGCGTAGACGCGTGACTCTGCCTGAGACAGCCGCCTCCGGACCGCGATCCTGCGTTAGGCGGTCCGGAGGCGGTTAATAGCAGAATAGAACCACAGTATCTAAAGGGTATATCTCACATTGACATATGCAGCAAAGGCTGCAAAATTATTATTTTTGCCCAAAATGGGTGTTTTTTTTTAAGAACAGAACATAACGCTTGAATTTCACACGTGCAGATGCAGCAAGGGCTGTAAAATTGTGTATTTTGCTCAAAAAGTGTGATTTTTAGAACCCAGAAAATTATAGCTGTATTTGTAGCTTAAATTGCACACTGACTAATGTGGCAGACCCCAAAGATGAAGGTTATTGCCAAAAATTGGTGCTTTTTCAAAGCCAGTTAATTATTGAAGTATTTCAAACTTGTTTTTAACAATCACAGATGCAGCAACTGCTGCAATATTAAGTATTTTGCCCAATAAGGGTGATTTTAAAACCCAGAAAATTATAGCTATGTTTCTAGCTTAAATTGCACACTGACTAATACTGCAAAGGCACCAGATGTAGGATGTTGCCAAAAAAGGTTTTTTAAAAAAAAGGATTATTATACCTCCCACCTAACTGACGGATAAAAGTTTTTTTTTCTCTGTCACCGGGCTAAGGGCAGGGTAAAAAGATTGTGCACTGCGCCCACACAACTAAATCTAGTTCAATTTGAGTTCTGATTAAAGATTATGTACTATTTTCTCCATCACAGCAGCAGCATCCTCTCCCTACACTAAGCACAGCAAAGTGACGTGCAGCGCTACGTGACTCCGGCTTATATACAGGCTGGGTCACATGCTGCACTGGCCAATCACAGCCATGCCATTAGTAGGCATGGCTGTGATGGCTTCTGAGGTCACACAGTTAAACACTTGTTGATTTCAAAAAGTGCTAAGAAATCGCCGAACACTGAACCCAAACTTTTATAGAAATGTTTGGGTTTGGGTTCGGGTCCGCGGGCCAAAAATCCTAAAGTTCGTCTAAAAATCCTAATTAGGGTTCTCTCAACCCTAATTATTACACTGTATTTCCTGATTTTTGAAATACCCTACATGTGGACCTATGCTTTTAACTAAATGTATGAGCAGGCTAAGGAAAGAGAGTCTAGTTACAAGTACTTACTCTGTTCACTTGGAGGCAGGGAATACTTGTAATTACACTATGCCACCTCTGCAAGGGAGATGTCGTGCAGTGTAATGAAGAGAAAGCAGTACTCTCCAAACAGCTAATCAGCAGGTGCCATGTGTCAGACCACCAGCGATTAGATATTGATGACCTATCCTGAGGATAGGTCATCAATATAGAACCCCTGCACAACCCCTTTAAGGTGTGTAGTGTGAGTCTCAGATGGCACAAGCTGGGCACAATATACCGAGCATTGAAATGCCATATATTTAGAAAACTTGCCATTTTAATTTTCCATAGTATTGTATGTTGCACACTCCTTTCTGCAAAATACCTGTGGCATCAACATGCTCACTCTACTCCCTATTACCCTGAGGGATAGATTTTCCAAAATGGGGTCACTTTCTGGGGGGTTTAATTTACTATTTCACCCCAGAGCCTCTACAGTTGTCAGCACAAACAGCAGGGGCGTACATTGAATTGGGCCCCACTACGCCCACTACCCACCCCTGGCCCATCCTACCTCCTTCCCCGGCTCCTCCACCCCCATTTGCCAATACATAAAGAAATACAATGTATACAATTATTATTATTTTTTTATGTGGTATTGTTGTAATCCTACTGGCCCAGAGAATGAAGTGCACAGGTCAGTTTTGCCAATAAAGGGAATGCCGTAGGAACAAAACACATAAAACATTTTGTTTCCAATTCCACCCCATTTTGAATTTTTTGCCAGCTTCCCACTACATTTGTAACACCCCAGAGATGTTTTGCTACACGCCTCTACCCCGGTCCTATCTTCAAAAAAGCCTTTACATTGTCATCTGATGTACATGTCTTCACAAAGTTGCATATAAAACCATGTTAAATTTAATAGTTCTTGCCATTCACCAGGTTCACCAGGTGGCAGCAACACATTGGCAAGGTACTAGTCCTAGTTTAGTATATCTAGGCTGGAATTGATTATTCTGGCTTAGCTCCCCCTCTGTGGAGGTGTGGACTGTTTCCACATCCTACAGCATGGGTGGAGAAGGAAGTTAGAGGCAGTGTAGCCTTCCCCCTGCTAGGGGAAGGCTTGTCATAGTGTTCAGGAGATCCCCTGCATAGGGAAGACAGCAAGGATCTTGTCTCGGCTGAGAACTAATCATATACCCAGCCTGACCACCTGCAGCCTCAGCTGGATGAAAAGAAGCAGAAAACTACAAGACAACCTCCAGAGTTTCAGGAAGAAAACATCCCCTGAGAAACCATCTGAGAGTAAGTCTAGAGACCTAGGAGAAGCCATATCCTCCTCAGCTAGTCTGTCCCCACAAAGCAGAAGGTACAGAAATGTACAGAAGATTAATTCCTGCCACAGTTACAGAGCTACCAAGCAGACGTCATATCCTCAAAGCTCCCAACATATCAAGCAGAAGCATTTATTCCTGCCAATGATTGCCAAAACCTGCTGGGACCAGAGACCAAAGCTGTATACTCCTTGGATACAAGTTATCTTTAGTAAAGAAACGTTTGAACTTTATCTAAAGGTCTGGACATAATTTCTGCAGCAAAATTCCTCTATTGCTCCTACTATCACTACACTCAAATTTATTGCAAGTGAGCCAGGAGCCAGTATTCCAGCCGTACCCAGGTAGGAGACACCGTTGACACAATTATCACCACCGTATAGAGACATTATAAGCCATTACACCACTCTGGCATTCTTAATCTGGGACGTGCATTATAACACCTTGAAAGGGCCCTGGGGGAGTACCCTGCGCATGCTGCAATTGGTGTCGGGACAAATACAGAACTCTAAATACCTGTATCCTGGCCTATTGCACATTGCATGCCATTATAATAAAGTATAACTTGTCCAGCAAAAAATAAGCCTTCATATGGATATGTGAATTGAAAAATATAAAAGTTATGGCTCAAGGAAGATAGGGAAGAAAAAAAAATGGAAAAACCTCTGGTATCCTTAGAGTTAACCCCTATTATTGTCAGCAGCAATGCGGGTGCTGCAGAGTTAGGTAAGTAAGATGCCCGGGTATTTTGGGGAGCATTATAGGGGTCATCTATGAGCCTACAGTGTCCCCCCAACCCCTAGTGTCACCCCCCCAACCCCACAGGAGCTTGCTGCCCTCCCCCTCATCAAGAATATTTTTATTTAAGACTGCTGTACTTTTACTGTGGGTGGCCGGCTCGGCTGTGGCATACTACAGGGTTCAAGTAGGCTTTATTCTGGGCTGCGGCGGTGATGCTGTGGGGGAAGGGGGGGGGCGGCCTGGCTGTGTTCACTGACCAAGCGGTTCTTCAGTCCGAGGGGTGGCCAATTGCTGATGAGGCAGGTGGCGGGCACCAAGTGTGCATGGTATACAACTGCCGACACGCCCTTAAAGTTCTGTCTGCTCGGATACTCTATAAAAATATCACATGATTTAACCCCTCGGGTGAATAATGTAAAAAGTAAAAACTGTGTCAGAAAGCCATTTTGTCACCTTACATCACAAAAAGTGTAATTGCAAGCGATCAAAAAGTCATATGCACCCCCAAATTGCACTAATCAAACAGTGATCTCATACTGAAAAAAATGAGCCCCTACATAAGACAGTCGCCTAAAAAATAAAAATAAATATGGCTTTCAGAATATGGAGACACTCAAAAATATTTTTTTTCAAAAATGCTTTATTATGTGAAAGTGACCATAACTGCTCTATAAAAATAGCTCATGATCTAACCTGTCAGATAAATGTTGTAAGTAACGAAACATAAAAACAGTGCCAAAACAGCTATATTTTTGTTACCTTGCCTCACAAAAAGTGTAATATAGAGCAACCAAAAATCACTTGTACCCTAAAATAGAACCAATAAAACTGCCACCTTATGCCGTAGTTTCCAAAATGGGTCACTTTTTTGTAATTTCTACTCTAGGGGTGCATCAGGGGGTCTTCAAATGTGACATGACAATTTAAATTATCCCAGTGAAATCTGCCCTTCAAAAACCATATGGCGTTCCTTTCCGTGCCCTTCCGTGTGCCCGTACAGAAGTTTATGACCACATATGGGGTGTTTCGGTAAACTACAGAATCAGGGCAATAAATATTGACTTTAGTTTGACTGTTAACCCTGGCTTTGTTAGCGGAAAAAAATGATTAAAATGTAAAATCTGCCAAAAATTGGACATTCTGAAATTTCATATCCATTTTCAATTAATTCTTGTGGAACACCTAAAGGGTGAACACAGTTTGTAAATACCTTGAGGGGTTTAGTTTCTAAAATTGTGTAATTTTTGGGTGGTTTCTATTATGTAAGTCTCACAAAGTGACTTCAGACCTGAACTGGTCCTTAAAAAGTGGGTTTTGGAAATTTTCAGAAAAATTTTAAGATTTGCTTCTAAACTTCTAAGCCTTCTAACGTCCCCAAAAAATTTAATGGTATTCACAAAATGATCCAAACATGAATTAGACATATGGGAAATGTAAAGTAATAATGTAACAGAGAAATGTAAATTTGGAAAGTTGCTAATTTTTCCCAAGTTTTGGTAAATTTGGTATTTTTTTTATAAATAAAAATGAAATATTTTGATTCAAATTTACCACGGTCATGAAGTACAATATGTGACAAGAAAACAATCTCAGAATGGCTTGTATAAGTAAAAGCATTTTAAAGTTATCAACACATAAAGTGACACACATCAGATTTGGAAAATTCAGTGTGGTCCGTAAAGTTAAAAATGACCCGGTCCTTAAGGGGTTAAAGATGGGGTTTGGTGTCATCACCGTTCCCTTTTATTGCAGTCGGGGGTGTTTTCTGTTTGATGCAGCCAGAACTTGCTATGTATGGGGGCAGGCTCACCGCCACAGTCCTCTCCATCCATTGTCTCAGTACCGCATAGTGAGAGGGGCACAAAACTGCCGGCATGGCCCAGCTTATCATAAGCTGGGCCATGCAGACAGCCGCCTGGGACAGCGGTGAAAACCCAGTGACAGCTCATATTGATCCTGTCTATACAGGCCCCCTTCTTCTATCTCTGTACAGGGAACACTGAAAACTGTTGCAGTCCGCATCTTTTGCAACCCGATTGAAATGAATGGGTACGCACATAGTCCGCAAAATTGCGGAACGGATGCGGACCCAGAATTACGGTCTTCTGACTGGACCCTAAAGTTTGGTCATCAGCGACACTTGGTGGTGACAGCAGCGCTAAGTGACAGTAACTACTAACAACACCTACTAAAGATTTAGCATGGATGAGTACTACTTGTCCATGCTAAATCTTACAGCATGTCCAAATTATAAGTAAATGGGACATCATGGGAGAAGAGTGGTGATGGCTGAGACTCACTATTTGGCTAATGGCAAAAGTTCAATCACTGTGACATGGCTGAGCCTGAAGGGGTTAACTGGTCAAAAGTAAAACAAAAAAAAGGACCTTACTAGATTGAAGACAGGCCAGCAGCAAGCCAGGTAGGGACAAACTCTGCAGTGATGGGAGGAAGGCAGGAATAGCTGGCTCTTTTACTCACTGAGTGGTCACGTCTGGGAATCACAGAACAACTTGGGGCAGGTCAGGAGCACGGAGGAATGCAGAAGGAGGAGGCAATGATCAAGTTATTTTCCTGGGACCCGGCCCCTCCTTCTGCAAGTTTCTGTCTCTCAAGGCTCCCGTGCTTTCTTCCCTGGCTGTGTGAGGAGGCGGGGCCCATGATGCGGCATGGCAGACTGGCACAGTGACACTGCCTGCATGGCCGGGCTTATCATAAGCCGGGACATGAAGGCAACCGCCAGGGACAGCGGTGAAAAACCGGGACTGTCCTGCTAGATCCGGAACAGTAGGGATCTAGGTGAGTGTGCACACAATGGGGAAAGCAAGCAGGGCCCGGGATGGAATGGAAGACAAGTGGCGGGTCGCCTCAATGCCCCATAACTAGTTATGTACTACTGGCTGAGTCTGCAGAGGTAGGGGGCAGGGCCTTCCATGCACTCCGGATCCCCCCCCCCATGCCACGGGCCCCATAGCAGCTTCGTGGTCTGCCTATATTGGCAGTACACCACTGACAAACAGAGTAAATTTATATTGAGCCTCTAATGTGAGCACTCTCAACTAGAGTTGAGCGAACACCTGGATGTTCGGGTTCGAGAAGTTCGGCCGAACATCCCGGAAATGTTCGGGTTCGGGATCCGAACCCGATCCGAACTTCGTCCCGAACCCGAACCCCATTGAAGTCAATGGGGACCCGAACTTTTCGGCACTAAAAAGGCTGTAAAACAGCCCAGGAAAGAGCTAGAGGGCTGCAAAAGGCAGCAACATGTAGGTAAATCCCCTGCAAACAAATGTGGATAGGGAAATGAATTAAAATAAAAATTAAATAAATAAAAATTAACCAAAATCAATTGGAGAGAGGTTCCATAGCAGAGAATCTGGCTTCCCGTCACCCACCACTGGAACAGTCCATTCTCAGATATTTAGGCCCCGGCACCCAGGCAGAGGAGAGAGGTCCCGTAACAGAGAATCTGTCTTCATGTCAGCAGAGAATTAGTCTGCATGTCATAGCAGAGAATGAGGCTTCACGTCAGCCACCACTGCAACAGTCCATTGGCATATATTTAGGCCCAGCACCCAGGCAGAGGAGGGAGGTCCCGTAACAGAGAATCTGTCTTCATGTCAGCAGAGAATTAGTCTGCATGTCATAGCAGAGAATGAGGCTTCACGTCAGCCACCACTGCAACAGTCCATTGGCATATATTTAGGCCCAGCACACACACAGGCAGAGGAGAGAGGTCCCGTAACAGAGAATCTGGCTTCATGTCAGCAGAGAATCAGTCTGCATGTCATAGCAGAGAATGAGGCTTCACGTCAGCCACCACTGCAACAGTCCATTGGCATATATTTAGGCCCAGCACACACACAGGCAGAGGAGAGAGGTCCCGTAACAGAGAATCTGGCTTCATGTCAGCAGAGAATCAGTCTGCATGTCATAGCAGAGAATGAGGCTTCACGTCAGCCACCACTGCAACAGTCCATTGGCATATATTTAGGCCCAGCACCCAGGCAGAGGAGGGAGGTCCCGTAACAGAGAATCTGTCTTCATGTCAGCAGAGAATTAGTCTGCATGTCATAGCAGAGAATGAGGCTTCACGTCAGCCACCACTGCAACAGTCCATTGGCATATATTTAGGCCCAGCACACACACAGGCAGAGGAGAGAGGTCCCGTAACAGAGAATCTGGCTTCATGTCAGCAGAGAATCAGTCTGCATGTCATAGCAGAGAATGAGGCTTCACGTCAGCCACCACTGCAACAGTCCATTGGCATATATTTAGGCCCAGCACACACACAGGCAGAGGAGAGAGGTCCCGTAACAGAGAATCTGGCTTCATGTCAGCAGAGAATCAGTCTGCATGTCATAGCAGAGAATGAGGCTTCACGTCAGCCACCACTGCAACAGTCCATTGGCATATATTTAGGCCCAGCACCCAGGCAGAGGAGGGAGGTCCCGTAACAGAGAATCTGTCTTCATGTCAGCAGAGAATTAGTCTGCATGTCATAGCAGAGAATGAGGCTTCACGTCAGCCACCACTGCAACAGTCCATTGGCATATATTTAGGCCCAGCACCCAGGCAGAGGAGGGAGGTCCCGTAACAGAGAATCTGTCTTCATGTCAGCAGAGAATTAGTCTGCATGTCATAGCAGAGAATGAGGCTTCACGTCAGCCACCACTGGAACAGTCCATTCTCAGATATTTAGGCCCCGGCACCCAGGCAGAGGAGAGAGGTCCCGTAACAGAGAATCTGTCTTCATGTCAGCAGAGAATTAGTCTGCATGTCATAGCAGAGAATGAGGCTTCACGTCAGCCACCACTGCAACAGTCCATTGGCATATATTTAGGCCCAGCACCCAGGCAGAGGAGAGAGGTCCCGTAACAGACAATCTGGCTTCATGTCAGCAGAGAATCAGTCTGCATGTCATAGCAGAGAATCAGGCTTCACGTCACCCACCACTGCAACAGTCCATTGTCATAAATTTAGGCCCAGCACTAGTGTTGAGCGGCATGTCCCATATTCGAATTCGCGAAATTTTGTGAATATTCGAAAGAATATTCGTAAAATATTCGCGATTATTCAAATTCGTTATTATTTCGCATATGCGATAATTCGAATTATCGCATAATACATATGCTATGCAAAATTCACATGTGCGCTAATGAAATCGCCTTACGAAGATTCGCAACTCAATTCAATCACTAATGTATGAATGCAATGCCCTTTGCCTCTGTTCTGGGACAAGTGTAGATATTCGCATGTGCGCTAATAAAATCGCCTTACGAAGATTCGCACCTCAATCACTTTCTAGGGAATGTGAGACTTTTGGGAATCAATCGAGATACAGTGGGGGGTGATGACAGTAGTTGACAGAGTACAGATCAATGTAATCTGTAAGGTGGAAAGTAAAATAAAAAATACGAATATTCGTAAATCGACTTTTACGAAGTTCTACGTATTCGCGAATATGGTGCTATACTATATGAATGCACAGGCCTTTGCCTCTCTGTTCTGGGGACAAGTGTAGATATTTGCATTTGCGTTAATAAAATCGCCTTACGAAGATTCGCAGCTCAATTCAATCACTAATGTATGAATGCAAAGCCCTTTGCCTCTGTTCTGGGACAAGTGTAGATATTCGCATGTGCGCTAATAAAATCGCCTTACGAAGATTCGCAACTCAATTCACTAATGTATGAATGCAAAGCCCTTTGCCTCTGTTCTGGGACGTGCCGATATTCGCATGTGCGCTAATAAAATCGCCTTACGAAGATTCGCGCCTCAATCACTTTCTAGGCAATGTGAGTAAGATCTGAGCTGTTGGACCTTTGGGAAACAATCAATTATATGTGTACTGTAATTTTGTGGGGGGGGGGGGGGAAACAAAAAACGAATATTCGTTTTTACGAATATATAGCACTATATTCGAAATATTCGCGAAATCGCGAAGTTGCGATATTCGCGAAAAAAATTTGCTTTTCGAATATTCGCGCTCAACACTACCCAGCACCCAGGCAGAGGAGAGAGGTCCCGTAACAGAGAATCTGGCTTCATGTCAGCAGAGAATCAGTCTTCATATCATAGCAGAGAATCAGGCTTCACGTCACCCACCACTGTAAGAGTCAATTTTCATAAATTTAGGCCCAGAACCCAGGCAGAGGAGAAAGGTCCCGTAACAGACAATCTGGCTTCATGTCAGCAGAGAATCAGTCTTCATATCATAGCAGAGAATCAGGCTTCACGTCACCCACCACTGCAACAGTCAATTGTCATAAATTTAGGCCCAGCACCCAGGCAGAGGAGAGAGCTCCCGTAACAGAGGATCTGGCTTCATGTCAGCAGAGAATCAGTCTGCATGTCATAGCAGAGAATGAGGCTTCACGTCACCCACCACTGCAACAGTCCATTGGCATATATTTAGGCCTAGCACACAGGCAGAGCAGAGAGGTCCCGTAACAGACAATCTGGCTTCATGTCAGCAGAGAATCAGTCTGCATGTCATAGCAGAGAATGAGGCTTCACGTCACCCACCACTGCAACAGTCCATTGGCATATATTTAGGCCTAGCACACAGGCAGAGCAGAGAGGTCCCGTAACAGACAATCTGGCTTCATGTCAGCAGAGAATCAGTCTGCATGTCATAGCAGAGAATGAGGCTTCACGTCACCCACCACTGCAACAGTCCATTGGCATATATTTAGGCCTAGCACACAGGCAGAGCAGAGAGGTCCCGTAACAGACAATCTGGCTTCATGTCAGCAGAGAATCAGTCTGCATGTCATAGCAGAGAATGAGGCTTCACGTCACCCACCACTGCAACAGTCCATTGGCATATATTTAGGCCTAGCACACAGGCAGAGCAGAGAGGTCCCGTAACAGACAATCTGGCTTCATGTCAGCAGAGAATCAGTCTGCATGTCATAGCAGAGAATGAGGCTTCACGTCACCCACCACTGCAACAGTCCATTGGCATATATTTAGGCCTAGCACACAGGCAGAGCAGAGAGGTCCCGTAACAGACAATCTGGCTTCATGACAGCAGAGAATCAGTCTGCATGTCATAGCAGAGAATGAGGCTTCACGTCAGCCACCACTGCAACAGTCCATTGGCATATATTTAGGCCTAGCACACAGGCAGAGCAGAGAGGTCCCGTAACAGACAATCTGGCTTCATGACAGCAGAGAATCAGTCTGCATGTCATAGCAGAGAATCAGGCTTCACGTCAGCCACCACTGCAACAGTCCATTGTCATAAATTTAGGCCCAGCACCCAGGCAGAGGAGAGAGGTCCCGTAACAGAGAATCTGGCTTCATGTCAGCAGAGAATCAGTCTTCATATCATAGCAGAGAATCAGGCTTCACGTCACCCACCACTGTAAGAGTCAATTTTCATAAATTTAGGCCCAGAACCCAGGCAGAGGAGAAAGGTCCCGTAACAGACAATCTGGCTTCATGTCAGCAGAGAATCAGTCTTCATATCATAGCAGAGAATCAGGCTTCACGTCACCCACCACTGCAACAGTCCATTGGCATATATTTAGGCCTAGCACACAGGCAGAGGAGAGGTTCATTCAACTTTGGGTAGCCTCGCAATATAATGGTAAAATGAAAATAAAAATAGGATTGAATGAGGAAGTGCCCTGGAGTCCAATAATATATGGTTATGGGGAGGTAGTTAATGTCTAATCTGGACAAGGGACGGACAGGTCCTGTGGGATCCATGCCTGGTTCATTTTTATGAACGTCAGCTTGTCCACATTGGCTGTAGACAGGCGGCTGCGTTTGTCTGTAATGACGCCCCCTGCCGTGCTGAATACACGTTCAGACAAAACGCTGGCTGCCGGGCAGGCCAGCACCTCCAAGGCATAAAAGGCTAGCTCTGGCCACGTGGACAATTTAGAGACCCAGAAGTTGAATGGGGCCGAACCATCAGTCAGTACGTGGAGGGGTGTGCACACGTACTGTTCCACCATGTTAGTGAAATGTTGCCTCCTGCTAACACGTTGCGTATCAGGTGGTGGTGCAGTTAGCTGTGGCGTGTTGACAAAAGTTTTCCACATCTCTGCCATGCTAACCCTGCCCTCAGAGGAGCTGGCCGTGACACAGCTGCCTTGGCGACCTCTTGCTCCTCCTCTGCCTTGGCCTTGGGCTTCCACTTGTTCCCCTGTGACATTTGGGAATGCTCTCAGTAGCGTGTCTACCAACGTGCGCTTGTACTCGCGCATCTTCCTATCACGCTCCAGTGCAGGAAGTAAGGTGGGCACATTGTCTTTGTAGCGTGGATCCAGCAGGGTGGCAACCCAGTAGTCCGCACAGGTTAAAATGTGGGCAACTCTGCTGTCGTTGCGCAGGCACTGCAGCATGTAGTCGCTCATGTGTGCCAGGCTGCCCAGGGATAAGGACAAGCTGTCCTCTGTGGGAGGCGTATCGTCATCGTCCTGCCTTTCCCCCCAGCCACGCACCAGTGATGGACCCGAGCTGCGTTGGGTGCCACCCCGCTGTGACCATGCTTCATCCTCATCCTCCTCCACCTCCTCCTCATCCTCGTCCTCCTCGTCCTCCAGTAGTGGGCCCTGGCTGGCCACATTTGTACCTGGCCTCTGCTGTTGCCAAAAACCTCCCTCTGAGTCACTTCGAAGAGACTGGCCTGAAAGTGCTAAAAATGACCCCTCTTCCTCCTCCTCCTCCTCCTCCTCCTGGGCCACCTCCTCTTCCATCATCGCCCTAAGTGTTTTCTCAAGGAGACATAGAAGTGGTATTGTAACGCTGATAACGGTGTCATCGCCACTGGCCATGTTGGTGGAGTACTCGAAACAGCGCAACAGGGCACACAGGTCTCGCATGGAGGCCCAGTCATTGGTGGTGAAGTGGTGCTGTTCTGTAGTGCGACTGACCCGTGCGTGCTGCAGCTGAAACTCCACTATGGCCTGCTGCTGCTCGCACAGTCTGTCCAGCATGTGCAAGGTGGAGTTCCACCTGGTGGGCACGTCGCATATGAGGCGGTGAGCGGGAAGGCCGAAGTTACGCTGTAGCGCAGACAGGCGAGCAGCAGCAGGATGTGAACGCCGGAAGCGCGAACAGACGGCCCGCACTTTATGCAGCAGCTCTGACATGTCGGGGTAGTTGTGAATGAACTTCTGCACCACCAAATTCAGCACATGCGCCAAGCAAGGGATGTGCGTCAAATTGGCTAGTCCCAGAGCTGCAACGAGATTTCGCCCATTATCACACACCACCAGGCCGGGCTTGAGGCTCACCGGCAGCAACCACTCGTCGGTCTGTTGTTCTATACCCCGCCACAACTCCTGTGCGGTGTGGGGCCTGTCCCCCAAACATATGAGTTTCAGAATGGCCTGCTGACGTTTACCCCGGGCTGTGCTGAAGTTGGTGGTGAAGGTGTGTGGCTGACTGGATGAGCAGGTGGAAGAAGAGGAGGAGGAAGCCGAGAAGGAGGAGGTGGCAACAGGAGGCAAAGAATGTTGCCCTGCGATCCTTGGCGGCGGAAGGACGTGCGCCAAACAGCTCTCCGCCTGGGGCCCAGCTGCCACTACATTTACCCAGTGTGCAGTTAGGGAGATATAGCGTCCCTGGCCGTGCTTACTGGTCCACGTATCTGTGGTTAGGTGGACCTTGCTACAGATGGCGTTGCGCAGTGCACACTTGATTTTATCGGATACTTGGTTGTGCAGGGAAGGCACGGCTCTCTTGGAGAAGTAGTGCCGGCTGGGAACAACATACTGTGGGACAGCAAGCGACATGAGCTGTTTGAAGCTGTCTGTGTCCACCAGCCTAAATGACAGCATTTCATAGGCCAGTAGTTTAGAAATGCTGGCATTCAGGGCCAGGGATCGAGGGTGGCTAGGTGGGAATTTACGCTTTCTATCAAATGTTTGTGAGATGGAGAGCTGAACGCTGGCGTGTGACATGGTTGAGACGCTTGGTGACGGAGGTGGTGGTGGTGGTGTTGGTGGTACATCCCCTGTTTGCTGGGCGGCAGGTGCCAACGTTCCTCCAGAGGCGGAGGAAGAGGCCGAGGCGGCAGCAGCAGAATAGGCCGAGGCGGCAGCAGCAGAAGAGGTAGCAGGGGGAGCCTGAGTGACTTCCTTGGTTTTAAGGTGTTTACTCCACTGCAGTTCATGCTTTGCATGCAGGTGCCTGGTCATGCAGGTTGTGCTCAGGTTCAGAACGTTAATGCCTCGCTTCAGGCTCTGATGGCACAGCGTGCAAACCACTCGGGTCTTGTCGTCAGCACATTGTTTGAAGAAGTGCCATGCCAGGGAACTCCTTGAAGCTGCCTTTGGGGTGCTCGGTCCCAGATGGCGGCGGTCAGTAGCAGGCGGAGTCTCTTGGCGGCGGGTGTTCTGCTTTTGCCCACTGCTCCCTCTTTTGCTACGCTGTTGGCTCGGTCTCACCACTGCCTCTTCCTCCGAACTGTGAAAGTCAGTGGCACGACCTTCATTCCATGTGGGGTCTAGGACCTCATCGTCCCCTGCATCGTCTTCCACCCAGTCTTGATCCCTGACCTCCTGTTCAGTCTGCACACTGCAGAAAGACGCAGCAGTTGGCACCTGTGTTTCGTCATCATCAGAGACATGCTGAGGTGGTATTCCCATGTCCTCATCATCAGGAAACATAAGTGGTTGTGCGTCAGTGCATTCTATGTCTTTCACCGCTGGGGAAGGGCTAGGTGGATGCCCTTGGGAAACCCTGCCAGCGGAGTCTTCAAACAGCATAAGAGACTGCTGCATAACTTGAGGCTGAGACAGTTTCCCTGGTATGCATGGGGGTGATGTGACAGACTGATGGGGTTGGTTTTCAGGCGCCATCTGTGCGCTTTCTGCAGAAGACTGGGTGGGAGATAATGTGAACGTGCTGGATCCACTGTCGGCCACCCAATTGACTAATGCCTGTACCTGCTCAGGCCTTACCATCCTTAGAACGGCATTGGGCCCCACCATATATCGCTGTAAATTCTGGCGGCTACTGGGACCTGAGGTAGTTGGTACACTAGGACGTGTGGATGTGGCAGAACGGCCACGTCCTCTCCCAGCACCAGAGGGTCCACTAACACCACCACGACCATGTCCACGTCCGCGTCCCTTACTAGATGTTTTTCTCATTGTTATGGTTCACCACAACAACAAATATATTATTTGGCCCAATGTATTGTATTCAAATTCAGCGGGATATAAATTTGAGGCCTAGTATTTAGGCGCTGGGTGACCGGTATGGATTTAGTGACAGAATTAGACTTGGAAATGCACAGAAGCGTGTGTGTGTGAAGTTATTCTGAATGACCCAATGTGCACCTTGAATATTATATACCCTTTTAGGGATAGATTTCAAATAGCTCTGATATAGCAGAAACCACTAAATTATGAAATTGCTAAATTGGGAATTGTACTTCAACCCAGAACAAAAAATGTGCTTTGACGGACACTAAATATCTTGCCCAGCAACAACAGTACAACGGTGGGTAACGAGAGATTTAGAGGGAATTAAATTTGAGGCCTAGTATTTAGGCGCTGGGTCACCGGTATGGATTTAGTGACAGAATTAGACTTGGAAATACACAGTAGCGGGTGTGTGTGAAGTTATTCTGAATGACCCTATGTGCACCTTCAATATTATATACCCTTTTAGGGATAGATTTCAAATAGCTCTGATATAGCAGAAACCACTAAATTATGAAATTGCTAAATTGGGAATTGTACTTCAACCCAGAACAAAAAATGTGCTTTGACGGACACTAAATATCTTGCCCAGCAACAACAGTACAGCGGTGGGTAACGAGAGATTTAGAGGGAATTAAATTTGAGGCCTAGTATTTAGGCGCTGGGTCACCGGTATGGATTTAGTGACAGAATTAGACTTGGAAATACACAGTAGCGGGTGTGTGTGAAGTTATTCTGAATGACCCTATGTGCACCTTCAATATTATATACCCTTTTTGGGATAGATTTCAAATAGCTCTGATATAGCAGGAACCACTAAATTATGAAATTGCTAAATTGGGAATTGTACTTCAACCCAGAACAAAAAATGTGCTTTGACGGGCACTAAATAACTTTCCCAGCTACAACAGGACAACGGTAACGAGAGATTTAGAGGGATTTAAATTTGAGGCCTAGTATTTAGGCGCTGGGTGACAGGTATGGGTTTAGTGACAGAATTAGACTTGGAAATACACAGTAGCGGGTGTGTGTGAAGTTATTCTGAATGACCCTATGTGCACCTTCAATATTATATACCCTTTTTGGGATAGATTTCAAATAGCTCTGATATAGCAGAAACCACTAAATTATGAAATTGCTAAATTGGGAATTGTACTTCAACCCAGAACAAAAAATGTGCTTTGACGGACACTAAATATCTTGCCCAGCAACAACAGTACAGCGGTGGGTAACGAGAGATTTAGAGGGAATTAAATTTGAGGCCTAGTATTTAGGCGCTGGGTCACCGGTATGGATTTAGTGACAGAATTAGACTTGGAAATACACAGTAGCGGGTGTGTGTGAAGTTACTCTGAATGACCCTATGTGCACCTTCAATATTATATACCCTTTTTGGGATAGATTTCAAAGAGCTCTGATATAGCAGGAACCACTAAATTATGAAATTGCTAAATTGGGAATTGTATTTCAACCCAGAACAAGAAATGTGCTTGAACGGACACTAAATAACTCGCCCAGCTACAGCACTAGGGACAGATTTAGCTGGATATAAATTTGAGGCCTAGTATTTAGGCGCTGGGTGACAGGTATGGGTTTAGTGACAGAATTAGACTTGGAAATACACAGTAGCGGGTGTGTGTGAAGTTATTCTGAATGACCCTATGTGCACCTTCAATATTATATACCCTTTTAGGGATAGATTTCAAATAGCTCTGATATAGCAGAAACCACTAAATTATGAAATTGCTAAATTGGGAATTGTACTTCAACCCAGAACAAAAAATGTGCTTTGACGGACACTAAATATCTTGCCCAGCAACAACAGTACAGCGGTGGGTAACGAGAGATTTAGAGGGAATTAAATTTGAGGCCTAGTATTTAGGCGCTGGGTCACCGGTATGGATTTAGTGACAGAATTAGACTTGGAAATACACAGTAGCGGGTGTGTGTGAAGTTATTCTGAATGACCCTATGTGCACCTTCAATATTATATACCCTTTTTGGGATAGATTTCAAATAGCTCTGATATAGCAGGAACCACTAAATTATGAAATTGCTAAATTGGGAATTGTACTTCAACCCAGAACAAAAAATGTGCTTTGACGGGCACTAAATAACTTTCCCAGCTACAACAGGACAACGGTAACGAGAGATTTAGAGGGATTTAAATTTGAGGCCTAGTATTTAGGCGCTGGGTGACAGGTATGGGTTTAGTGACAGAATTAGACTTGGAAATACACAGTAGCGGGTGTGTGTGAAGTTATTCTGAATGACCCTATGTGCACCTTCAATATTATATACCCTTTTTGGGATAGATTTCAAATAGCTCTGATATAGCAGAAACCACTAAATTATGAAATTGCTAAATTGGGAATTGTACTTCAACCCAGAACAAAAAATGTGCTTTGACGGACACTAAATATCTTGCCCAGCAACAACAGTACAGCGGTGGGTAACGAGAGATTTAGAGGGAATTAAATTTGAGGCCTAGTATTTAGGCGCTGGGTCACCGGTATGGATTTAGTGACAGAATTAGACTTGGAAATACACAGTAGCGGGTGTGTGTGAAGTTATTCTGAATGACCCTATGTGCACCTTCAATATTATATACCCTTTTTGGGATAGATTTCAAATAGCTCTGATATAGCAGGAACCACTAAATTATGAAATTGCTAAATTGGGAATTGTACTTCAACCCAGAACAAAAAATGTGCTTTGACGGGCACTAAATAACTTTCCCAGCTACAACAGGACAACGGTAACGAGAGATTTAGAGGGATTTAAATTTGAGGCCTAGTATTTAGGCGCTGGGTGACAGGTATGGGTTTAGTGACAGAATTAGACTTGGAAATACACAGTAGCGGGTGTGTGTGAAGTTATTCTGAATGACCCTATGTGCACCTTCAATATTATATACCCTTTTTGGGATAGATTTCAAATAGCTCTGATATAGCAGAAACCACTAAATTATGAAATTGCTAAATTGGGAATTGTACTTCAACCCAGAACAAAAAATGTGCTTTGACGGACACTAAATATCTTGCCCAGCAACAACAGTACAGCGGTGGGTAACGAGAGATTTAGAGGGAATTAAATTTGAGGCCTAGTATTTAGGCGCTGGGTCACCGGTATGGATTTAGTGACAGAATTAGACTTGGAAATACACAGTAGCGGGTGTGTGTGAAGTTACTCTGAATGACCCTATGTGCACCTTCAATATTATATACCCTTTTTGGGATAGATTTCAAAGAGCTCTGATATAGCAGGAACCACTAAATTATGAAATTGCTAAATTGGGAATTGTATTTCAACCCAGAACAAGAAATGTGCTTGAACGGACACTAAATAACTCGCCCAGCTACAGCACTAGGGACAGATTTAGCTGGATATAAATTTGAGGCCTAGTATTTAGGCGCTGGGTGACAGGTATGGGTTTAGTGACAGAATTAGACTTGGAAATACACAGTAGCGGGTGTGTGTGAAGTTATTCTGAATGACCCTATGTGCACCTTCAATATTATATACCCTTTTAGGGATAGATTTCAAATAGCTCTGATATAGCAGAAACCACTAAATTATGAAATTGCTAAATTGGGAATTGTACTTCAACCCAGAACAAAAAATGTGCTTTGACGGACACTAAATATCTTGCCCAGCAACAACAGTACAGCGGTGGGTAACGAGAGATTTAGAGGGAATTAAATTTGAGGCCTAGTATTTAGGCGCTGGGTCACCGGTATGGATTTAGTGACAGAATTAGACTTGGAAATACACAGTAGCGGGTGTGTGTGAAGTTATTCTGAATGACCCTATGTGCACCTTCAATATTATATACCCTTTTTGGGATAGATTTCAAATAGCTCTGATATAGCAGGAACCACTAAATTATGAAATTGCTAAATTGGGAATTGTACTTCAACCCAGAACAAAAAATGTGCTTTGACGGGCACTAAATAACTTTCCCAGCTACAACAGGACAACGGTAACGAGAGATTTAGAGGGATTTAAATTTGAGGCCTAGTATTTAGGCGCTGGGTGACAGGTATGGGTTTAGTGACAGAATTAGACTTGGAAATACACAGTAGCGGGTGTGTGTGAAGTTATTCTGAATGACCCTATGTGCACCTTCAATATTATATACCCTTTTTGGGATAGATTTCAAATAGCTCTGATATAGCAGAAACCACTAAATTATGAAATTGCTAAATTGGGAATTGTACTTCAACCCAGAACAAAAAATGTGCTTTGACGGACACTAAATATCTTGCCCAGCAACAACAGTACAGCGGTGGGTAACGAGAGATTTAGAGGGAATTAAATTTGAGGCCTAGTATTTAGGCGCTGGGTCACCGGTATGGATTTAGTGACAGAATTAGACTTGGAAATACACAGTAGCGGGTGTGTGTGAAGTTACTCTGAATGACCCTATGTGCACCTTCAATATTATATACCCTTTTTGGGATAGATTTCAAAGAGCTCTGATATAGCAGGAACCACTAAATTATGAAATTGCTAAATTGGGAATTGTATTTCAACCCAGAACAAGAAATGTGCTTGAACGGACACTAAATAACTCGCCCAGCTACAGCACTAGGGACAGATTTAGCTGGATATAAATTTGAGGCCTAGTATTTAGGCGCTGGGTGACCGGTATGGATTTAGTGACAGAATTAGACTGGGATATGGCCAAAAAATGAACAGACTATTGCTGGTTAAATGCACTTGGTGTCACAGCTTCACCCTGATGTAGGCTTTAGCCAAAAAACAACCACACCATTGAGGGTTAAATGCACTTGGTCGCAGCTTGTGCTGGCGCACCACAAGACACAAAATGGCCGCCGATCACCCCAGAAAAATGAGACTGACAAACGGTCTGTGCAGCCTAAAAACAGTGAGCAATTGAGGATCAGCAGCTCAATGATCCACAGCTGCAGATCGATCAGTTAATCAAGTCCTTTGGAGGAGTTAATCTGCCTAATCTCGCCCTACTGTCGCAGCCGCAACCTCTCCCTACGCTAATCAGAGCAGAGTGACGGGCGGCGCTATGTGACTCCAGCTTAAATAGAGGCTGGGTCACATGGTGCTCTGGCCAATCACAGCCATGCCAATAGTAGGCATGGCTGTGATGGCCTCTTGGGGCAAGTAGTATGACGCTTGTTGATTGGCTGCTTTGCAGCCTTTCAAAAAGCGCCAAGAAAGCGTCACAAAAGCGCGAAGAAAGCGACGAACACCGAACCCGAACCCGGACTTTTACGAAAATGTCCGGGTTCGGGTCCGTGTCACGGACACCCCAAAATTCGGTACGAACCCGAACTATACAGTTCGGGTTCGCTCATCCCTACTCTCAACCTCTTTAAATTATTAGATGGATTAGAAGGAAAAGACTACCTTGTATAGTTTTTCGTTTTCTAGTTTCGCTACTTTTACATAATAAAAGCATTTGTTAAAAAATATGTTTTTGTATCATCCTTTTCTGACAGCTATTTTATTTTTTCTGGTGACAGTCTTGTGTGGGAGGCTTGTTATTTGTCGGGTGAGGTGACATTTTCATTGATATTAATCTGGGGTACGTAATATTTTTGATCATTTTGAGGCAAGGTGACAAAAAATGGCTATTCTGGCAAAGGTTTTTTGTGGTGTACACCTAATGGGGTAGCTTATTAGATATTTTTAGCTGGTCTTTAGGGAGATGGCGAGCAATACCAATTGTTAATATTTTACATTTTTAAACAAATTGATTTAAAAAAATAATCATATTTTTGTGTCGCCATTTTCTGAAAGCCATATTTTTTCATTTTTCTGGAGATGGTCTTGGGTGGGTGCTCACTTTTTGTGGGATGAGGTGACTTTCGTTGTACTACTCTGGGGTATATACAACCTTTTGATCGCCTGATATTATGTTTTGGGGAGGCAAGGTAACAAAAAATAACTGTTCTTGCTTTTTTTTTTTTCATGTGTTGGTGGAGATCATGTCATATTTTTATAGAGCCAAATCTTACTGACAACAACACCAAATATGTTTTCTATTTTGTACTATGATAAATGGCTTGATGAGTGGAAAAGGCTTTTATTACACTTGAAAGTTTAATTGGATTTTTTGTTTTTATGAAACACTTTTTTTCATTTATCATATTGTTGAGACTATTTACTCCTATAAGGTCATAAAGGACATTTGGGTGAACATTAAACATTAATTATTTTTTATTTTTTTCTGATTTCTCCTGTAACTGCGGTTGACATTGTAGCTATAGGGAATCAAGTCGCTAGAGATGTTGTACAGCGCTATACAGAAAAGTACAGCCTCACTGCAGAGCTGTTCTGGTCTGATAAGACATAGCAGCTTATGCAGACTCCCAGCTTCCAGCGCTCACAAGACTACTGGAGCCGATACAGGAAGTGGCATAGTGCTTCCTGATCTGTATACGCAGAGCTAGTTCAGTGTTGTATATACAGTAATAGAGAAGGCAAGGACACTGACAGTTGGACCCAACTCAGCAGCTGCATGATAAGCATGAAGCTGCGATCTCTGAATGGGCATTCCAAAACGTCTATTTAGAGTTAAGTCCAGCCAGCCTAGTAATTTATAGTCTGCTAGCAGAAGGAAGCAGCTTCACACGGGTATATTTCATGTATTTCATTTAATGTTTGTATGTGAGGTTAAAAGATATTCACAGTGTTCTCCAACACAGTGACCTCTACAGTATCCCGCCACTTTAACAGTGACTTCCACAGTACCCTGCTGCCTTTACAGTGACCTCTGCAGTACTCCGCTGCCTTAACAATGACTTTCACAGCAGCTGCACATTTAATAGTGACCTCCACAGTACCCTGCTTCTTTGATAGGGACTTCACAGCAGCCTGCCCCCTTTAACAGTAACATCCACAGCACCCGTCCCTTTAACATTGACCTCCACAACGGCTGACCCTTTATTAGTAACCTCCATAGTACCCCGTCTCCTGAACAGTGATTTCCACAATAACCTGTCCCCTTAACAGTGACTTCCAGAGAGCTCCGTTCCCTTAAAATGTGACCTCCACAACACCCCACGCCCTTAACAGTGACCTCTACAGCACCAGTCCCTTAACACTGACCTCCATAGTGGACCCTCCCCTTAATTGCGACCTCCATTGTTCCCTGCCCCCTTAACAGTGACCCCCACAGTGACTGCCCCTTTAATAGTGACCTCCACAGCATCATGCCCCTTTAATAGTGACCTCCACAGTGACCTGACCCTTAACAGTGACCTTCACATTGCCCGCCCCTTTAACAGTGACCTCTATACCAGACACCCCTTTAACAGTGACTGCCACAGTACACTGCTCCCTTAATAGTGACCTCCACAGTACCCCACTGCCTTAAAAGTGACCACCTCCACAGTTGCTGCCCCTTTAATAGTGACCTCCACAGTCCCCTGCCTCCTTAACAGTGACCTCCACAGCATCCCTTTAACAGTGATCTACACAGCGGCCTGCCCCTTTAGCAGTAACATCCACAGCGAAAACCCCTTTAACAGTGACTTTCACAGCAACCGCCCCTTTATTAGTAACCTTCACAGTACCCCGTCTCCTTAACAGTGATTTCCACAATAACCCGCCCCTTTGAGAGTGACTGCCACAGTCGCCTGCTGCCTTAAACGCAACCCCCACAGAAGATGCCCCTTTAATGGTGACCTCCACAGTCCCCTTCCCCCTTAATAGTAACCTTCACATTGCCTGCCCCTTCAACAGTGATCGCCACAGTTGCCACCGCTTTATTAGCGACCTTCACAGTACCCCATGTCCTTAACAGTGATTTCCACAATAACCTGCCCACTTAACAGTGACCTCTACAGCACTTTGCCCCTTAACACTGACCTCCAAAGCGAACCATCCCCTTAACTGTCACCTCCACAGCAGCCTGCCTCCTTAATTGTGACCTCCACATCACTCCGCTCCCTTAACATCCACAGCAGCCTTCCCCTTTAAAGGTGACCTACAGCATTGAAGAAATATAGCTGGATTGTTATGTAAACCTGGTGTAAAACTGTGTGTATGTGGAGAATAAGGGCTGATAAGGGGCATGTGACTGTGTGTATGGCAGCTGGGATATGAGTGAAAGACTTGCAGGCTTCTATTGACTAATGCAGGTCATTTTTTTTTTATATCTCAGGAATGGTATGTCCTAGAGAGCTGAGACCCAGTCTAAACCTTTCCGGGCACCTGATGTTCCAGTGTGCCAAAATTGGTAAAGATCGGTCTAGTTGTTTGGTCTCACATAAAGAACAGACAAACATATATATATATATATATATATATATATATATATATATGTATATATATATATATATATATATATATATATATGTATATATATATACATATATATATATATATATATATATATATATATAAAAATAAAAGATACTAGCAGAATGGACCAGGCTTCCCACGGCTATATTTCATATATTTCATTTTATGTTTCTGTGTGTCGTAAAAAGATATCAATAGTTTCCCCCATAACAGTGACCTCTACAGTTCACGCCCCCTTCAACAATGACCTCAACAGTGCCCTCCCCTTTAACAGTGACCTCCACAGTGCCCGCCTCTTCAACAGTGACTGCCCCTTTAACAGTGACCTCCACATTGTTGGCCCCCCGTGTAGGCGATCACAGCAAACCACAGGTCAATTCAGACCTGCTGTTTGTTGCATTTCCGGTTTATTCAGGTTTCTGGGGACCCGGAACAGGATGGTGATCTGTGGTGTGATAATACACAACCAATCACCATCCTGCGATCCTGAGAGGTGATGTGACATCACCTCTCAGGATCAGCTCTGATTGTTCAGCTGCAGGGGTGGAAGGTTCAAATTAGAGCAGCGCTGAACATCGATCTCCAGCCAGCACCCCCATCTGTCCAGGGATCACCCCATCTGTGCCCCAGCACCCTCCATCTGTGCAATCAGGTACTTAGGGAAAGGCTAGGGAAAGGTTGGGTTAGGCAGGGATATAAAGGGAAAGTTAGAAGTTAAAAAAAAAAATAACTGTGACCCTAGACCCCCCAGGGGTGCTGCAGCTTGTCCCCCTTTCCCCCACAACTTTTTTGGGGGAGACGCCGCCATGTGGAGCAAGGGTTCCGCCATGCTAGGGACTCTGTGGCCATCCTAGTACGAGCAGCTCTGGGGCTCGTACTAGTTTTCCGGCCCACCAGTTAAATCCACCAGAGCCCCCTGCCTGTGAACTTGTCTAGTGTACCCCAGAGCGTTTTGAGCCAGTGATTCCTGATTTTGTAGGCCAACCAGGAGTCCAGATTTCCACATTGAGCTTCAGTGAATACGACTATTTTAGTCTATTTTTCAGTGACCACTGTGTAAATCTAATGATGGAGCAAACAAACCTGTACGCCCAACAATTTGTTGCTCAACACCCGGACTCCTTTTTTTGCTAGGCCCGGTGGCTGGACTCCAGTGCAGCCGAGATGAGGACATTTTGGGCCCTCGTGCTGCACATGTGCCTAGTAAAGAAACCTAGTGTCAGGCATTACTAGAGTGAAGACGTCCTCTACCAGACCCCACTTTACAGTATGGCCATGACACGTACCCGGTTTGAGGCCATCCGGAAATGCCTGCATTGTTCAGATAATGCAGCATGTCCCCCCCAAGGTGATCCTGCCTATGACCGCCTGTACAAAATCAGGCCGGTCATCGATCACTTTGGGGCCAAATTTGTACAGGCCTATGTACCTGGAAGGGAGGTCGCGGTTGATGAGTCTCCCATTGCATTCAAAGGGAGACTCATTTTCCGCCAGTATGTTCCCTCAAAGCGGGTGGGGTATGGCGTGAAACTGTACAAACTTTGTGAGAGTACTTCAGGGTACACTTACACGTTTCGTGTGTGTACGAGGGGCGAGATTCCTGTATTCAACCCTCAGAATGTCCCCTCCTCTCGGTGTTAGCAGGAAACTTGTGTGGGACCTTATGCACCCACTGCTAGATAAAGGTTACCACCTGTACGTGGATAACTTTTATACTAGTATTCCCTTGTTCCAGTCCCTCGCCTCCAGATCCACGTCCGCTTGTGGGACCGTGCTGACAAATCAACACGGCCTCCCTGCCCACCCCCTCCAGGTGCCTATCCCCAGGGGTGAAACCCGTGCCCTTACCAGTGAAAACCTGTTGCTGGTCAGATATAAGGATAAGAGGGGAGTCCTTGTACTGTCCACAATTCATGGTAATGGCATTTTTATCTTTTGCCTGATCAGTCAAAATGACTGAACTGAAGACATCCTGATGCATCCTGAACGGATTACTATCCATTCAGAATGCATGGGGATATGCCTGATCAACTTCTTTTCCGGTATAGAGCCCCTATGACGGAACTCGGTGCCGGAAAAGAAAAACACTAGTGTGAAAGTAGCCTAAAATATTAAGTTTAAATCCCCCCTTTCTCAATTTTACATATAAAATATATAAACAATAAATAAATGAACATATTACATAGCGCTGCGTCCGAAAAGTCCAAACTTTAAAATTATTAAAAAATATCTCCAATGCGGTGAGCGCCATAACAGAAATAAATACATTTAAAAAACCATGTGATTCATCATTTTTTAGTCACCTTGTCACCCCAAAAAATAGGATAGGACTGTTCTATTATGGGCCGAACGTTTCATAAAATGCAAAATGCACGCGGGTTTTTTGCGTTTTTTATTTTTGGGTGTGGTATTGAGTATCGCAATATTTTTTTATGGTGATGAAAGCTAATGAAAATTTTGGTATCAAAACAACCCTATGCCAATCTGATCGGCGTAGCGTTGTCACAATACCAAAATTTGGATTCATTTTCGATTTGGCGACTAAAAATTTAATTTGGCTCCTAAATTTTTCAGTTCAGGAGCCAATGGCTACTAGGTATTTTTTTTTTGTATGGAGCACTGGTCTACTTGGTGCAGGTTGCTTTGTTCAACTGTGCTGTCCCAGAGAGCTGGCAACACAAGGAAATTCCTTTAGTTCTTTGAGGCAATCCTCAAGGACTTGATCTTTACTGACCGGCAAAGAGCAGGCCGGAGTACCTCGGGAACTGGAGGCGCCCGGATCGTCCCTGGCCAACACTTTCCAGGTGTGGTCCCCATACTGGAAAGAAGGGATAGACCCCAAAAAAAGTGCAGAGTGTGTGGCAGGAGGGGAATACGGAAGAACACCACTACTCAGTATGACACGTGCCCCGATCGTCTGGGACCACACTTCCATGGAGTACTAAATTTATATCCCAATTTAGCCACTGACAGTCGGATAAAAAACTGGTTGTCAGACTTGAGACACTAAAACTAGAATAAATAAAAAAAAGTAGACATATCAGGTGTCCGTAATAATCTGCTCTATAAAATAACCCCCCCCCAACACCTCAGATGAACACGGTCAAAAAAATCTAATAAAAACAGTGCAAAAAAGTTTTTTTTGTCACCTTACATGACAAAAATTGCAATAGCAAGCGATCAAAAAGTCATATGCCCCCCAAAATAGTGCAAATAAAACCGTCCTCTCATCCTGCAAAAAATGAGCCCCTACCTAAGATAATCATCTAAAAACTAAAAAAAAAGTAATACTCTTAGACTATGGACATACTAAATTGTTTTTATTTTTGTTTATAAAAAGATAATAGTGTAAAACATAAATAAAAAAATAGACATATTAGGTATTGCTGCGTCCGTAAGAATATGCTCTATAAAAATACACCCAACCCCTCAGATGAACACGGTAAAAAAAATGGTGCCAAAAAAGCAATTTTTTGGCAAATTTTCCATTTTAATCAGTTTTTTTCAATAACAAAGTAAGGGTTAACAGCCAAACAAAACTTAATATTTATTTCCCTCATACCACAGTTTACAGAAACTGTGTGGTCGTAAACTGCTGTATGACCAAACGGCAGAAGGAAAGGAACGCTGTATGGTTTCTGGAAGGCAGATTTTTTTTGGCACCATGTCCCATTTGAAGCCCCCCTAGTTTATGGCCACATATGGGGTGTTCCTGTAAACTACAGAATCGGGGCAATAAATATAGCATTTTGTTTGGCTGTTAACCCTTTGTTACTGGAAAAAATGGATTAAATTAAATTTGATAAGTGTTAAGCAAAAGTATTTTGCTGTATTTGTGAGAGGAGAGGCTGATTACACGGCTACTTACTTGCACCTGTGAGGCCAGGCTGGGTGGGTACTAGGCTATTTATAGGCTCCTGTGGGCCTAGGCTGACGACGATTCAGCTGATTTCACTACCTGTGAGTCAGCTCTAGGATACAGCAGCATGGTGTGGAGGCTCCTTACGGCTGGGCGATGGCAGAATGTCTTAGCAGGGCGCTGGTATTCACGGTAGGATCGGAGTGGTTTGCACGGGACCAACGCTGCGGTCCGCGACATGTAGCGCTCTGAGATGTAGCAGAGTCGGGCGCTAAACGGTTGAATGATAATTGTTAGTTGGTTCAAGTCATGCACGCTGTGTTTTTATATCAATGGTAAAAAAAAAAATGCTGTGGTATTGCACTTGATGGCATGGTGCCTACAGGGCGGCATGCGATGTGCAGTACTCTGGTTCAAAGCAGAGTGGGGTGCTAACGGTCTAGTGAATGCTTGGCTGTCTGGGGGGTCATTGCATATAGTTGTTGGCCTAGCAGGCGCCTGGTGCAGGTATGGTCGCAGGTTTCCTCTATTAGAAAAAATAAAATAAAATAAAATGTGTGTTTTTTAACATGCAGGAGCACATCTGTAACTAACGCCAAACATGCAAGGAGTTGGGGTCTACATGGGGGGATCCATGCAGATCAGTCGAGGCGCCCGCATTTGAGTTCTGATGCTCCTATAGGTAAGAGTGGGTTATCTATAAACTGTATGTTATGGGCACGCATGTGTCAGCGGTTCTGTGCTGGGTTATAGGTGCATTATATGTTGCTTTATTGTCGTTGCTTCAAGGTTCATGTTCATACACGTTTATGTTTCTTGGGTGGTGCTGTGGTGACCATCCCTGAGAAAAGGAAAGAAAAAAAAAAAAGCCTGCAGCATTATGTGGAGGCGTTACCTTCAAAGCTATGTCCATGTGTCTGCATTTACAATTTATACTCTGTTCACCACTAGAGCTGCGTTCATGCATTGCTGTTGCATCACATTGATACCCTGTCATTTCAGATTGCATTCACAGCTGTGTTATACTGTGCTCTTCATGCTCACAGCTGGGCCCATACCATGTTTTAGGCACTACTCACATCCACAGCTGCGTTTACCCAGCTGTTCATACATCACTTCGGCTTCCACTTAAGGCCGCATTTTCCTTTTCATTGCTACATCATGGTTACTCAGTATGTTCTCTGGGGCAGTCAGTGCACCGCTCTGATACCGTTCTCCTAATGAATATAGCTGCTTTCCTTCAGGTTTATGTTTCTTCCCTCGCTGGCGCCTGGCCCCGCCATTAGGGTCTCGCGCCTGGCGGTTAATAAATCCTGTCACGACTACAGGTGATTACGAAGTCCTGTCACGACTACAGGTTAATAAGTCCTGTCACGTCTTCAGGTGATTATGAATTCTGTCACGACTACAGGCGACTACGAAATTCTGTCACGACTACAGGTTAATAAGTCCTGTCACGACTACATGCGATTACGTCCCGATCTGTTATCAGAGATAAGCGGCATATGCCATCTTCTAATTTTTGGGATCTTTATTAATAATAAGAAATAATTTAAGCAGTGGCCTGGGGAAGTATAGGTGTAGTATTTGCTACCAGCAATAGTTGGTGTCCGAGCAGGGCCCTTAGCGAATGGTTGGACTTCATTAAGTCTTCCATCACATTCACCATTGTTATGTCAGTCTGCAGCTCCCGGGTTCAGACCTTCTTGTAATATGTTCATATGATCGTCAACATAGGGGTAAATCGTTTCTGACTACCGACCGCTCTTTCAAAACATCAACTTTAGCTACCTCCAAAAACAACGGTACGTGACAAAGAGGTAAGGTATATAGAAGTCGCTGATATGTACGGTATATTCCGCACCTTCATCGGGTAGAGTTTTCTGCGTTCAAAGCGGGTGTCGTAATGGTATGTATATGTTTACTCTAAATAAGGTCTATGCTTTTTGGCCCCTTTAGGCTGCCCTACAGCAGCAGTTATGGCACAATTCTACTGCTTGTTGCAAGATAGGGTTAGATAGGTTAGGGACACCTTTCTGATAGCCGATCCGAACACAAGTAAAATTATTTGTCAATTTTTCCATCTCCATTTGCCAATAACTCTTGTGCCACACCTAAAGAGTTAACAACGTTTTTAAAATCAGTTTTGAATTCCTTGAGGGGGTGTAGTTTCTTAGATGGGGTCACTTTTCTGGAGTTTCTACTCTAGGGGTTCATTAGCGAGGCTTCAAATGGGACATGGTTGTTTATGGCCACATATGGGGTGTTTCTGCAAACGACAGAATCGGGGCAATAAATATAACATTTTGTTTGGCTGTTAAACCTTGATTTGTTACTAAATTTTTTTATTAAAATGGAAAATTTGCCCAAAAATTTAAATTCTCAAATTTCATTCCCATTTGCCAATAACTCTTGTGCAACACCTAAAGGGTTAGCAACGTTTGTAAAATCAGTTTTGAATACCTTGAGGGGTGTAGTTTCTAGAATGGGGTAATTTTTGGGTGGTTTCTATTATGTAAGCCTCACAAAGGGACTTCAGACCTGAACTGGTCCCCAAAAATTAGGTTTTTGAAAATTTCTGAAACATTTAAAAATTTGCTTCTAAACTTCTAAGCCTTGTAACGTCCCCAAAAACTAAAATGCCATTCCCAAAATTACCCAACCATGAAGTAGACATATAGGGAATGTAAATTAATAACTATATTTTTGGAGGTATTACTATGTATTATAGAAGTAGAGAAATTGAAACTTGGAAATTTGCTATCTTTTCCAACTTTTTGATACATTTTGTATTTTTTTTTTATAAATAAAAATGAATATTTATTTTACTTCATTTTGCCAGTGTCATAAAAGTACAATATGCAACGAAAAAACAATCTCAGAATGGCCTAGATAAGTAAAAGTGTTTTAAAGTTATCATAACTTAAAGTGACACTGGTCAGATTTGCAAAAAATGGCCTGGTCCTTAAGGTGAAATAAGTGACCTCCACATTGCCCGCTGCCTTTACAGTGACCTCCACAGTGCCCGCTGCCTTTACAGTAACCTCTGCAGTGCCTGCCCCTTTAATAGTGACCCCTCCCCCTATGCATGTAGCAGTGTAGTTGTGACCATGTAAATGTCAGTTTGGATTTAAGTGAAAGGCTTGCTGGCTTCTATTGGCTAATGCAGGTCATTTTTTGGGAATATCTCAGGAACAGTAAGTCATAGCGAGCTGAGACCCGGTTTAAAATCTTCCCGGACACCTGAAAAATAGCTGGGTTGTTATGGATACCAGTAGTAAAACTGTTTTTATATGGAGACTAAGGGCCTGTGAGCCTCTATTGGCTGATAAGGGACATGTGACTGTGTATGGCAGTTGGGATATGAGTGAAAGACTTGTAGGCTTCTATTGGCTAATGCAGATCTTTTTGGGGGAATATCTCAGGAAAGGTACATCCTAGAAAGCAGAGACCCGGTCTAAAACCTTCCCGGATACCTGATATACCTGTGTGCCAAATTTGGTAAAGATCAGTCTAGTCGTTTGGTCGCGCATAAAGAACAGACAGCAGTGTTGGTCAAGCACCAAAGTGTTCATGTGCTCGAGTAGAACACTTCCCGATGCTCGGGTGCTCTACAGAGCACCAAAGCACAATGGAAGGCTTAGGAGTCGCTGCTCTGACTCCATATATAGCTATGTCCATATATGGATCCAGTGCTTGGGGACACCCAGTGCATTTAACCCCTTAAGGACTCATCCCTATTTCACCTTAAGGACCCGGCCATTTTTTTGCAAATCTGACCAGTGTCACTTTAAGTGCTGATAACTTTAAAACGCTTTGACTTATACAGGCCATTCTGAGAGGTTTTTTTTTTTTGTTTTTTTTTTGTCACATATTGTACTTCATGACACTGGTAAAATGAAGCCAAAAAAAATCATTTTTATTTATAAAAAAAATACCAAATTTAGGGTACTTTCACACTTGCGTTTTTCTTTTCCGGCGTTGAGTTCCGTCCTAGGGGCTCAAATCCGGAAAAGAACTGATCAGTTTTATCCCCATGCATTCTGAATGGACAGTCCGTCCTTCAGGATGCATCAGGATTGCTCCGCTTCAGTCTTTTCGACGTTTCCGTCTAAATGAAAAACCGTAGCATGCATAATTTTCTTCTCCGTCTCAAAAGCCGTAGCATTTGCCGTAACGCCGGATCCGTCCTTAATTCCCATTGAATTGTATTGAGGACTGATCCGACTTAAAATGTTCATAGGAACGACGCAACGACTGATCCGGATATCCGGTCTGCGCTTGCGTCGGATAGAGGAGCAAGTTTCGGGCCATCCTGTCTGGATCCTGCCTGCGAGGGAGTCGGGTGCACGCCAGAGAAGGTGAGTATATGTGGTTATTTTATTTTTTGGGCGAAGAAACATCATATAAAAAGCTCCTATGTACTTATACAAACGAGCTATAAGTACATAGGAGCTGTCAGTACCCAGTGCATGTTAGGAGTAGTAGTCCTGACATGCTGCTGCTCCTAGCATCCACTATGTACTTATGTTAACTGCATACCCCTATGTACTGTGGCATAGGGGTTGCAGGTAATATAACTACACAGTGCATGTTAGGAGGAGTAGTATGTTTTCGTTCAACAATATGACAACCTGTCAAAATTTTTATTTTTTAGACTGATCACAAAGAGAAAAAAAACTGCCAGGCAGCCATAAAGCCAGCCAGCGAGCTAGTCAAAAAGCCAGCGAGCTAGTCAAAAAGCCAGCCAGCTAGCCAAAAAGCCAGCCAGAAAATTATTATGACCAGTAAGTGTTTTTTTTTTTTTTTTTTTATATAGCTTCATCTTCGAGCGAGGCTGGGAGCTCTCCTCCCCGATCACGACACCTCCAGGATGTGGTATGTAAAGTTCCTTTGCTTTCCAAACTATATATTGTGTTATTATTCTAATAATTAAATTAATATTTTTTTGTTTATCAGTCAGACTCTATGGAGGAGAGTTCTCCCGGTCAAGCCAGAGGAACAGGGGAGGAGGAAGTTGGGGGTGGAGGAGAAACGGTTGGTTAATTTTATTTTTTTAATACTTTTCAAATTTTTATGCGTGTTTTTTTTAATTTATATATGTGTGTATATGTATGTGTATGTGCCAGTGAGAGGTCATCAACGATCTTCCAGAGGACGCCGTGGAGCACGCAGCGGTCGTGTGAGTATTGTAAAGTTATGTTTTTATTAAAAAGTAATTTATTGAATATAAAAATTAATATTTATTCAATTTTTTAATTTTTTTTTAGGGCTCCCAAATCTCCACCAGAAGGCATGAGGAGGACGTTGAACGATTTTATATCGACAATGACCTCCTCATCCATATGGTGGAGGAGCGTACACCGTTGTGGGACCACACCGACCGCCGCCATGCAGACCATCATCTAACACGGCTCCTCTGGAACGAGATATGTGCGGCCATTCTGCCCAACTGGGATGACCTCCGAGAAAGGCAACAGGGCAAATGCCGTAAGTATAAATTATTTGTAGAGAGCAGACATGTAAAAAAAATATTAATCAAAAGTGGTTTTACAGTCTACTTTTTTTTAAACCGCCACTTTTTTTTAAAAGGTTTTTTTTTTTTTCTTTTTGTGGCTGTTTCAATTAAATTGTAAAAACAACTTTGATTAACCGCTGATTTTAAATATACATTCTTATTTGATTTCTTTCTAGGAGATACAATCATGGTTCGGTGGCGCTCAATCAGGGACCGCTACAAGAAGGCCTTTAATGAGGAACTTCGGCGCCCGAGTGGGTCGGGAGGAACCTCAAGGCGTGAATACCGCTATTCTGCCGCCTTGGGGTTCCTACGAAGGACCCTTGAGATGCGAAGGTAAGATATAAGGTTTCTCTTAAAAACAACAACTTTTCAAACTAGGTGTATGGCCCAGACAGACTGTCATTTGGCACTTTGTCTTGGACATCCACATTGTATTTAGTGGAGTAGAGAGGAGCAATGTATGCTTCCGATTTTTCATTCAAAGTTGCTTTCCAAAAAAAGGCTATACTGTACATAGACACCTCCTTGAAAATTCATTTATTTCATGGCCTCTATGTACAGTATGTTTCTCTTTTTTTTTTTTTTTTTTTTTTTTTTTTTTTTTTTATGCAACCTCCTATGTAGCTTCTGAAGTCTCTTTGCTCACCTCTATCTCACTGTTTCTCCCATCCATACAAAATGCTAAATATTATTTTTTTTCTTTGCTTCACAGAACATCAAGCAGCACTCTTGCGCCAGAAGTTCCTCAGGAGGCGGTCCCTGAAGAGCAAGCCGCCGCGGGTCCCTCTCGTCCTGCTCCTACTGCTGGTCAGGAACACCAGGTTTCCCAACCTGTTCCCCTACTTGTGCCCTCTGGCGACGCAACAATGTTGACGATGGCTCCACTTTTTGAGGCCCTTATGCGTCGCCAGAGGTCAGGTAAGAGCCGCCAGGCTGACTACGAAGACCTCACAAGGCTCATGTATGAGTCCTTGGTGGGGATCACAAATAGGGTTGCATCTGTGGAGGATCATTTGCGTCGTCTTCAGGAGGGGGCGGTGTTGACGACACAAATGAGTCTGATGCATCACTATGTTGTGTCGTTGTTACCTGCGCTGGAACGCTTATCACCCGACCAGCAGTTTGAGGCTAGAAGACAGATGGACAGTGTTTTGTGGCAACTGGCACACCGCCCCACAACCATTCCCCCATCCTTCACCTATCCCCCATCCCACACCTATCCAAGTTTACAGCAACAGGCTCAGCATTCCCAACCTCCCCCATCCCAAACCCCCGAGCTCTTTTCTCCACACTTTTCTTCTCCTTCTTACTATGCTCCTACCTCTTTCACCACTCCCTCTACTGTTTCTCGGGAAACTCTTTTTCCTGCCCAATCCACTCTTCATACTCCCTCTGTGCCACTTGCTTCAACACGCACTTTGTTGTCCACAGTGGCAGAAGAACAACAGGACAGAGTGGACCCAAACCAATCACTTCCCTCCACCCCCCAGCATACCTTCCTTAATTTGTAATTATTTATTTTATTGTTATTTATAATGTTATTTTTGGTTTAAAAATCCTTGGACTGTTTAATTTTTTTTTTTTTTATAAACCTAGATATTTTAACTTTTAATAAAAGTTAAATCTCCCAGCACTGGCGGAGTGCCACAACTAATTGTCGCTCCTCCAGCGTGGGCAGATTTAACCTCAGTCTCCATACTACAGGCCTGATTAAATCTACCAGCGCCAGTGGAGCGACACAAGTATGTGTTGCTCCTATAGCGTGGGCACATCAATATATTGAAATAAAATCTAATAACCGTTAAATGAATATTCATTGAACCCAAAATGTAATTGAAATCAAATACAACGGGAAAACAAACATAAATTAACGGCTATTTGAAAATGATTCCCAAAATGTTTATACAAATCGGTCCTGCCAGTCCACCCTTCCTGCTTCAGAGCAGAAATAATCCACAAACGAGTCTCTTCCGTGCAACTGCCACAGTTGACCGATGTCGACAACTTTCAATGCTTGCGATCTCGCTGTCCTCCGGTACCTGTTCTAAATTGAGTGGTTCTTTTTGAAGGAGGTAGTTGTGTAACACCACAGCACACTTTACAACTTTGTCGATTGATTCAACCTTCATCTGAATTGGTTTTGTGAAAATCCGCCATTTTGCAACCAAAATTCCAAATGTGCATTCAACCATTCTTCGAGCCCTGGTCAAGCGGTAGTTGTATGTCAGTTTTTTTTAAAATCTAATCCGCGGCTGAAATACTTTTTAATTAGATTTTCACACATTTGGAAGGCCTCATCACCAACCAATACAAACGGCATGGGTGGGCCATCAGTACCTGGCAGTGGTTGAGGGGGAGGAAAATCGAATTGTCCGTTATATAGACTACGGCCCATATTTGAATTTTTAAAAACCATGGAATCGTTGGCGCGTCCATAGGCCCCTACGTCCACTGCAACAAAACGATATTGAGCATCTGCGATGGCCATTAGTATTATTGAAAAATATTTCTTGTAATTGAAATACTCTGATCCGGTTCCGTCGGGCTTGATAATACGAATGTTTCCCGTCTACCGCACCTATGCAGTTGGGGAAACTGACAAACATCGAAAAATCTTTCAGATATTTCTGTCCAATGCTGTCGAGTTGGATGTGGGATGAATTCATCATGCAGTTGTTCCCACAAAACACAGCATGTCTCCTTGACAATTATTGAGACAGTTGATATCCCAAGGCGAAATTGAAAATGGAGTGAGCCGAAAGTTTCTCCACTTGCCAAAAACCTAAATTTTAAAAGAAAAAAAATGGGTATTAAAAATTTTACCAAACAACATAATATACAAGGTATATCAATCTGACACAATTGTATTGCACCCCTACATATATTACTTTGGTCAAGATTTTTTCTGTGGCCAATATAATTGTTAATAAAATTCAACGATAAATGTTCTCCATGGCGAACAATATTCATCCCAGTTCATTCAACATCTGGCGAGTATATTGATTCAAAATTTAAAACAAGATGTACAATAAAAAAAGTGACCATCAATTGGGGCCAAAATTAGACACTTTGTACAGTGATCACAAAAAAATAAGCAAATATTGCTTAAAAATTTTATGGCTTCACACTACCAAACAGCAGCTTTTAAAAATTTAGACTAAATATTGGTTCAATATGTACTTTACCTTATGGTCAACAATAGGCGTTCTGCTGGGGAAACACAGCGACGGAAAGTGGTGTCTTGTCTTTGAATGTGAGGTGACACCCGTTGTAAGAGATCATCAAAACTTTCTACCGTCATCCGTAAGTAGTTGAAGAATTTTTCTGGATAATCCCTCAATTCAGAAATCAGAGTTTTAAAGACTCCCCTTCTTACTCTTGCAGAGGTTATTGGATGCACCCAATAGCGACGCTTTCTACGCCGTCTGGCTCGAAGACGTCTTCTCCAGCGTGAAACCAGAATTAGAGCCTGAAATCCAAAACGAATATGGTCCGGCATCATCTTTGCAATCTGCTGAAGGAACTTCTGAGTGGTAAGGACCTTTGGTTTTCTTTTATAGGCAGTTGTAGTATTTGCTTATCTTTTTGTGACCTTGGGTTTATCTTTTTATAGCCACTTGTAGTATTTGCCTAAACAGATAGCATCTTTTTATCTCTAATTTATACGCCGGATCAGTTTTTCCGTCCAAAAACGGATGGAAACGGAATAGACGGATCCGCTTTTAAGGCGGACCCGGGGGCGGATCCGACGAAAATTGACAACGGAAAGAAACTGAACGACGGATCCGGCTTTTATGGATATCGACGGAACGACGGATCCGTAGTGTGAAAAATGTACGGCGGTGTGCGTTGTGTCGGATCCGGCGGGCAATTTTTTTTTTTTTAATGGCAAATTTCCAAGTTTCAATTACTTTACATTCCCCATATGTCAACTGGATCATTTTGGGAATGATATTTTAATTTTTGGAGATGTTACAAGGCTTAGAATTTCAATTCAAAAACCCAATTTTTAGGGACCAGTTCAGGTGTGAAGTCACTTTGTGAGGCTTACATAATAGAAACCACCCAAAAATGACCCCATTCTATAAACTGCACCCCTCAAGGTATTTAAAACTGATTTTACAAACATTGTTAACCCTTTAGGTGTTCCACAAGAATTAATGGAATATAGAGATACAATTTCCAAATTTCACTTTTTGGGCAGATTTTCCATTTTAATATTTGTTTTCCAGTTACAAAGCAAGGGTAAACAGCCAAACCAAACTCAATATTTATGGCCCTGATTCTGTAGTTTACAGAAACACCCCATATGTGGTCGTAAACCGCTGTACGGGCACACGGCAAGGCGCAGAAGGAAAGGAATGCCATACGGTTTTTTGAAGGCAGATTTTGCTGGACTGGTTTGTTTGACACCCATGTCCCATTCGAAGCCCCCTGATGCACCCCTAGAGTAGAAACTCCATAAAAGTGACCCCATCTAAGAAACTACACCCTCCAGGTATTCAAAACTGATTTCACAAACATTGTTAACCCTTTAGGTGTTCCACTAGAATTAATGAAAAATAGAGATACAATTTCTAAATTTCACTTTTTTGGCAGATTTCCCATTTTAATTTTTTTTTCCGGTTACAAAGCAAGGGTTAACAGCCAAACCAAACTCAATATTTATGTCTCTGATTCTGTAGTTTACAGAAACACCCCCTTATGTGGTTGTAAACTGCTGTACGAGCACACGGCAGGGCGCAGAACTGCTATACGGTTTTTGGAAGGCAGGTTTTGCTGTTTTTTTTTTTTGTTTTTTTTTTATACACCATGTCCCATTTGAAGCCCCCCCCTGATGCACCCCTAGAGTAGAAACTCCAAAAAAATGGCCCCATTTTAGAAACTATGGGATAGGGTGGCAGTATTGTTGGTACTAGTTTAGGGTACATATGATTTTTGGTTGCTCTCACAAAAAGTGTAATATAGGCAAGATAACAAATAGCTGTTTTGGCTCCGTTTTTATTTTTTTGTTTACAACATTCATCTGACAGGTTAAATCATTTGATATTTTTATAGACCAGGTTGTCACAGATGCGGCTATACCTAATATGTATACTTTTTTTTATTTATGTAAGTTTTACACAATTATTTAATTCTTGAAAATCATGTTTTAGTGTTTCCATAGTCTGAGAGCCATAATTTTTTCAGTTTTGGGGAAATTACCTTGGGTAGGGTATGATTTTTGCGGGATGAGATAATGGTTTTAATGGCACTATTTTGGCGTGTGTGTGTGTGACTTTTTGATCGCTTGCTATTGCACTTTTTGTGATATAAGGTGACAAAAAATTGTTTATTTTGCACAGTTTTTATTTTACATTTTTTACGGTGTTCATCTGAGATGTTAGATCATGTGATATTTTTTTAGAGCCGGGTGATACGAATGTGGCGATACTAAATATGTATACTTTTTTTATTTATGTAAGTTTAACACAATAACAGCTTTAAAAAATAAAAAAATAAAAGATTTTAGTGTCTACATAATCTGAGCCACAGTCTTTTTTATTTTTTAGGCAATTGTCTCAGGTAGGGGATCAATTTTTGCGGGATGAGGTGACAGTTTGGTACTATTTTGGTGGGCAAACACCTTTTTGATCGCTTGCTGTTGTACTTTTTGTGATTTAAGGTGACAAAAATTGTTTATTTAGCACAGTTTTTATTTTTTACGGTGATCATCTGAGGGGTTAGGTCATGTGATATGTTTATAGAGCCAGTCGATACAAATGCGGCGATACCTAATATGTATCCTTTTCTTTTCCCCCTATTTTTTAAATAATTTTTTAACTTTATTTGGGGAAAATTACGTTTTTTGTTAATTTTTTCTTACCACTTAAAATTTTTGAGGGGGAAAACTTTATTTTTTCTCACTTTATTTATTGTCCCACTTTGGGACTTGAACTTTGGGGGTATATTCCTTTACAATGCATTCCAATACTCCTGTATTGGAATGCATTGGCTGTATGAGTAATACTGTGTGTGTTACTCATACAGCTTCTGAGGCCTGTGAGATCCAGGGGGCTGGATTTCACAGGCTCTTCTCCAGAAGGCAGCACAATGCCTTCCTTAGACATTGCGCTGCCTTCCATGCCATCGGTCCCCCCCCACAGCCGCATGGGGACCCATTGGCACCGCCGCTGCAACCGCAGGTAAAGCCGCAAACCACAGGTCTGAATTGATCTGCAGTTTGCGGCAATCGCAGATACGGGGGGGGGGTCACATGACTCCCCTGGTATTGTGACAGGATGCCAGCTGAATGATTTCAGCGGGCATCCTGTTTCGATTAACCCCCGCCGCGCCACAATCTTAAACCCTTGACGTACCGGCATGGGTCCTTATGGACTCGGGAAATATGCCGTATATGTTATGCATCCCCAAGGGGTAAAATCTAATTTAGCCTTTATTTCAGAAAAGTTTCTGGCAGGATTCGAACTCACAACCTTCTACATCACAGCCAAGAAGCTTAACCACTACACATAAAGCTGCAGGGCCAGTTACAAAAAAAAAGACTTCTGCTGTAGGGGAATACTTGCTGTATAATTATTCCTATACAGCAGAAGTCTCATTTAATTTTAAGTAACTGGCCATGCAGCTGTATAGTGTAGTGGTTAAAATTCTAGGCTGTAATGTAAAAGGTTGTGAGTTTGAATCCCCCCAGAAACATTTCAGAAATAGAGGCTAAATTAGATTTAAATACACTGACTCAAGCACACGTGATATTTGGCTGAGCATAGCAATGCTCGAGCCGAACTAGTGTTCGGCTGAGCATGCTCGCCCAACGCTGACAGACAAACTCATTTTTATATTATAAGAGACTAGCAGAAGGACCCGGCTTCGCAGAGGAATATTTCATCTATTTAATTTAATTCCTTAGGCCTTAGGCTGGGCCGCAGCTTTTTTAAAGGCGGCCCAGTCTAAGCTCTGCATGGGTCCTCCATGCAGCTGGGAGCGGGGGCCCGGCACTCGCATGAGAGCCGCAGCCCTGCTCTAACAGCCTGTTTAACACTTTATATTCTGTGGGCAATGGCGCCTGCCGCATGTAAAGGGGTAACAGAGGAAGCAGACTCCCTCTTTCTCCCATCGGCACCCGGCAAATGTGATTACGGAGTGCCGATGTGTGTGAAGCCTACCTGTTTTCCGATGTAAGCTCCGGTCCTGGCTGTAGTAATTTCCAGCAGGCTGAGCCTCTCTGGAGCAGCCTGCTGGTCACTTTTAAAATTGCATTGCTATTAACTGCCTCCGGACCACCTAACGCAGATCTGCGGTCCGGAGGTGGCAGCTGTGCGCTCAACGACTCATATACGCATCATCTCGTGATAGCCGAGATTTCCTGTGAACGCGCGCACACAGGCGCGCACGTTCACAGGATCGGAAGGTAAGCGAGTGGATCTCCAGCCTGCCAGCGGCGATCGTTCGCTGGCAGGCTGGAGATACGATTTTTTTTTTTTTTTTTAACCCCTAACAGGTATATTAGACACTGTTTTGATAACCGCGTCTAATATACCTGCTACCTGGTCCTCTGGTGGTCCCTTTTGTTTGGAACGACCACCAGAGGACACAGGTAGCTGTGTAAAGTAGCACCAAACACCACTACACTACACTACACTCCCCCTGTCACTTATTAACCCCTTATGAACCCCTGATCATTTCATATAGACTCCCTGATCACCCCCCTGTAAGGCTCCATTCAGACGTCCGTATGAGTTTTGCGGATCCGATCCATGTATCCGTGGTTCCGTAAAAATCATACAGACATCTGAATGGAGCCTGACAGGGGGGGGTTTTCACCCCATATAGACTCCCTGATCACCCCCCTGTCATTGATCACCCCCTGTAAGGCTCCATTCAGAATTTTTTTTGGCCCAAGTTAGCGGAAATATTATTATTTTTTTTTTTTCCTTACTAAGTCTCATATTCCACTAACTTGTGTCAAAAATAAAATCTCACATGAGCTCAACATACCCCTCACGGAATCCAAATGCGTAAAATTTTTTAGACATTTATATTCCAGACTTCTTCTCGCGCTTTAGGGCCCCTAAAATGCCAGACAAATACCCCACATGTGACCCCATTTCGGAAAGACACCCCAAGCTATTCCGTGAGGGGCATATTGAGTCCATGAAAGATTGAAATTTTTGTCCCAAGTTAGCGGAAAGGGAGACTTTGTGAGAAAATACAAAAAAAAATCCATTTCCGCTAACTTGTGCCAAAAAAAATAATAATAATTCTATGAACTCGCCATGCCGCTCATTAAATACCTTGGGGTGTCTTCTTTCCAAAATGGGGTCACATGTGGGGTATTTATACTGCCCTGGAATTTTAGGGGCCCGAAAGTGTGAGAAGAAGTCTGGGATCCAAATGTCTAAAAATGCCCCCCTAAAAGGAATTTGGGCCGCTTTGCGCATCTAGGCTGCAAAAAAGTGTCACACATGGGGTATCGCCGTACTCAGGAGAAGTTGGGGAATGTGTTTTGGGGTGTCATTTTACATGTACCCATGCTGGGTGAAATAATATCTTGGTCAAATGCCAACTTTGTATAAAAAAATAAAATAAAAAAAAAGGGAAAAGTTGTCTTTTGTCAAGATATTTCTCTCACCCAGCATGGGTATATGTAAAATGATTCCCCAACTTCTCCTGAGTACGACTATACCAGATGTGTGACACTTTTTTGCCGCCTAGGTGGGCAATGGGGCGCACATTCCAAAGAGCACCTTTAGGATTTCACAGGTCATTTTTTACACCTTTTGATTTCAAACTTCTTCTCGCGCATCTGGGCCCCTAAAATGCCAGGGCAGTATAACTACCCCACAAGTGACCCCATTTTGGAAAGAAGACACCCCGAGGTATTTTGTGATGGTCATAGTGAGTTCATGGAAGTTTTTATTTTTTGTCACAAGTTGAAAAAAAATCATCATTTTCCGCTAACTTGTGACAAAAAATAAAAAAAGTTCTATGAACTCACTATGCCCATCAGTGAATACCTTAGGGTGTCTACTTTCCGAAATGGGGTCATTTGTGGGGTGTTTTTACTGTCTGGTTATTGTAGAACCTCAGGAAACATGACAGGTGCTTAGAAAGTCAGAGCTGCTTCAAAAAGCGCAAATTCACATTTTTGTACCATAGTTTGTAAACGCTATAACTTTTACCCAAACCATTTTTTTTTTAACCCAAACATTTTTTTTTTTATCAAAGACTTGTAGAACAATAAATTTAGCTAAAAATTTATATATGGATGTCTTTTTTTTTTTTTTTTTTTTTGCAAAATTTTACAACTGAAAGTGAAATGTCATTTTTTTGCACAGAAATCGTTAAATTTTGATTAACAAAAAAAGTAAAAATGTCAGCAGCAATGAAATGCCACCAAATGAAAGCTCTATTAGTGAGAAGAAAAGGAGGTAAAATTCATTTGGGTGGTAAGTTGCATGACCGAGCAATAAACGGTGAAAGTAGTGTAGTGCAGAAGTGTAAAAAGTGGCCTGGTCATTAAGGGGGTTTCAGCTAGCGGGGTTGAAGTGGTTAAAATGCAATGCATTATAGGGATAATGCATTGTATTTTAAAATCAATCAAAATGCTGTATTTTATAGTCCCCTTGTGGGACTATTAAGTGGAAAAAAAATCAAATAAAAAAATACATTTATTAAATAAAAAAAATCAAATACAAAAATAAACTTTATTTTTCATTGAAAATACGCTTTTCATTAAAAAAAATTGCAAAAATAAAATCTCCCCTGTATATTTGGTATTGCCGCATCCATAATGAACCGGACTACATAAATAACACATATATTATACCCTATGGTGAACGCCGTGAAAAAATAAAATGACAGAATTGCTAATTTGTTCTTAGTTGCCACCGAAAAAACATGATATGTGATCAAAAAGCGTCATATACTTCAAAATGATACCAATGAAAAATATAAGTCGTCCCACAAAAATCAAGCCCTCAAGTAACTCCATATAAAGAAAAATAAAAAAGTTCTTGAAAAGCGGCAATTTAAAAACTTTTTTTCTTTCAAGAAAAGGTGTTTTATTGCAAAAAAGTAGTAAAAGATAAATGAAAAAATATATGTATTTGGTATCACTATAATCTTACTGACCCAGTGAATAAAGATATTATGTTATTTATACCAAAAAATAAACTCGGTAAAATTTGAAACGTAAAAAACGCAGTGGTAGTATGGCTGTTTTTCCCATCTCCCTCCCAGAAAGAGTTAATAAAAGTTAATTAGAAAGTTGTGTACCCCAAAATGGTTCCATTAAAAACTACAACTTGTCCAGCAAAAAACAAGCCATCATAAAGCTATATAGATGGAAAAATTTAAAAAGTTACAGCTCTTGGAACGTGACAATGAAAAAAGGAAGAAAAACTCTTGGTCAGTAAGGCCCAAAACAGGCTGGTCACTAAGGGGTTAATGTGTATGTGTGTTGTTAAAAGAACAATATCCCCCATAGCAGTGACCTCTACAGCACCCTGCTCCTTTAACAGTGAACTCCACAGTTCCCTACCCCTTAAGGCCCCTTTCACACGGGCGAGATTTCCGTGCGGGTGCGATGCGTGAGTTGAACGCATTGCACCCGCACTGAATCTGGACCCATTCATTTCTATGGGGCTGTTCACATGAGCGGTGATTTTCACGCATCACTTATGCGTTGCGTGAAAATCGCAGCATGTTCTATATTCTGCGTTTTTCACGTAACGCAGGCCCCATAGAAATGAATGGGGTTGCGTGAAAATCGCAAGCATCCGCAAGCAAGTGCGGATGCGGTGCGATTTTCACGCATGGGTTCTAGGTGACAGTCTATTCACTGTATTATTTTCGCTTATAACATGGTTATAAGGGAAAATAATAGCATTCTGAATACAGAATGCATAGTATAATAGTGCTGGGAGGGTTAAAAAAAATAAAAAAGTTAACTCACCTTATCCCCATGATCGCCTAGTTCCCGGCCGGTCTCTTCTTTAGCTGTGACTAAAGGACCTGTGGTGACGTCAGATCACATGCTCCATCACCACGGTGATGGACCATGTTATTGGAGCATGTGATCTGACATCACCAAAGGTCATTCAGCCCAAGCCCACAGCTAAAGAAGAGACCGACCGGGAACTTACACGATCATGAGGAGAAGGTGAGTTAACGTTTTTATTTTTTTTTAACCCTTCCAGCGCTATTATACTAAGCATTCTGTATTCAGAATGCTATTATTTTCCCTTATAACCATGTTATAAGGGAAAATAATAGAATCTTCAGAACATCAATCCCAAGCCCGAACTTCTGTGAAGAAGTTCGGGTACCAAACATGCGCGATTTTTCTCACGCGAGTGCAAAACGCATGACAATGTTTTGCACTCGCGCGGAAAAATCGCGGGTGTTTCTGCAACGCACCCGCACATTTTTCCGCAACGCCCGTGTGAAACCAGCCTAACACTGACCACAGTGCCCCATCACTTTAAAATGGGACCTCCACAGCAGCCCATTCCCTTAATTTTGACCTTCACAGCACCCTACTCCCTTGACAGTAACCTCCTCAGGGACCCACCCTCTTAACAGTGACCTCGACAGTACCCAGCTACCTTAATAGTGACCTTACAGTACCCTGCTGCCTTAACATTGACCTCCACAGTGTCCGCCCTTTAACAGTGACCTCCACAGTGCCCCGCTGCCTTAACAGTGACCTAACAGTACTCTGCTGCCTTAACAGTAACATCCACAGTGCATGCCTCTTTAAAAGTGACCTTCACAGCGCCCGCCTCTTTAACAGTGACCTCCATGGTGCCCACCCTTTTAACAGTAAATGCCACAGTTCCTGTCCCTTTAACAGTAACTTCCACAGTGCCCTACACCTTTAATGCTAGGGCTATACAATGACTTGTGTTGTGCAACATTTTGTCTCCACAATTTTTATAATGATAGGCTATGGTTTCGCACTGCGACATGCTGTGACTGCGACATCCAAGATAGATTCATGTATTAGCGTAGTTGTGCTGTATGTGTTGTGCAAATTATTGTCGTCCTGTACCCCTAGCCTTAAAGCTGACCTACAGCAGTGAAGAAAAATGGCTGGGTAGTTATGGAAACCTGGAGTAAAACTGTGTGTATGGCATTTGGGATTTGAAAAGTTAGGCTTGCAGTCTTGTAATAGCTAAGGCAGGTCATTTTTTGGGAATATCTCAGGAACGTCCTAGATAGCTGAGACCTGGTCTAAAATCTTCCCGGACACCTGATGTACCTGTGTGCCAAATTTGGTGAAGATCGCTCCAGTCATTTGGTCGCGCATAAAAAAAACAGAAGTACAGACAGACTCATTTTTATATACAAACCGGATTCCCAAAAAGTTGGGACACTATACAAATCGTGAATAAAAACTGAATGCAATGATGTGGAGGTGCCAACTTCTAATATTTTATTCAGAATAGAATATGAATCACGGAACAAAAGTTGAAACTGAGAAAATGTACCATTTTAAGGGAAAAATATGTTGAATCAGAATTTCATGGTGTCAACAAATCCCCCAAAAGTTGGGACAAGGCCATTTTCATCACTGTATGGCATCTCCCCTTCTTACAACACTCAACAGATGTCTGGGTACCAAAGAGACCAGTTTCTCAAGTTTAGAAATAGGAATGCTCTCCCATTCTTGTCTAATACAGGCCTCTAACTGTTCAATCGTCTTGGGCCTTCTTTGTTGCACCTTCCTCTTTATGATGCGCTAAATGTTCTCTATAGGTGAAAGATCTGGACTGCAGACTGGCCATTTCAGTACACTGATCCTTGTCCTACGCAGCCATGATGTTGTGATTGATGCAGAATGTGGTCTGGCATTATCTTGTTGAAAAATGCAGGGTCTTCCCTGAAAGAGATGACGTCTGGATGGGAGCATATGTTGTTCTAGAACCTGAATATATTTTTCTGCATTGATGGTGCCTTTCCAGACATGCAAGCTGCCCATGCCACACGCACTGATGCAACCCCATACCATCAGAGATGCAGGCTTCTGAACTTAGCGTTGATAACAACTTGGGTTGTCCTTGTCCTCTTTAGTCCGGATGACATGGCGTCCCAGATTTCCAAAAATAACTTCGAATCGTGACTCGTCTGACCACAGAACAGTCTTCCATTTTGACACACTCCATTTTAAATGATCCCTGGCCCAGTGAAAACACCTGGGGCCAGATTTATCACGACTGACAGCTCACTCCACTTTCACATATGGCTAAAGTCAGATTTATGATCGCCCCTTTAAGACTGTAATAAATGTGGTTTGACGGTAGCAGTTTATCCGTCAGTAAGCAGCTTTACAAAAGTTGCATGTTTTTATGAAAAAGTCGCATGTTCTATTAAAAAGTCTCATAAGATAAGCATGGTCCTCACTGGAGTGAAGTTGCGACTTTTTTGCGACTTTTTAAAAAAGTCCCAATAGTAAATCTGTCTAGAGATTCATTTACATACGAAAACACGCCCACTTTCAGAAAACTGGCGAGCATAGTGCAGAGCAGAAAAAAGTCGCAAATTTGTGCGCAGTTTTAGCCTTTGGGACTTTTTTGCGACTTTTCCACTCCACAAAAGTGACTTTGCATAATGATATATCTGGCCCCTGAGCTTGTGGATCTTGCTTAGAAATGGCTTCTTCTTTGCACTGTAGAGTTTCAGCTGGCAACGGCGGATGGCACGGTGGATTGTGTTCACTGACAATGGTTTCTGGAAGTATTTCTGAGCCCATTCTGTGATTTCCTTTACAGTAGCATTCCTGTTTGTGGTGCAGTGTCGTTTAAGGGCCCGGAGATCACGGGCATCCAGTATGGTTTTACGGCCTTGACCCTTACGCACAGAGATTGTTCCAGATCCTCTGAATCTTCGGATGATGTTATGCACAGTTGATGATGATAGATGCAAAGTCTTTGCAATTTTACGCTGGGTAACACCTTTCTGATATTGCTCCACTATCTTTCTGCGCAACATTGTGGGAATTGGTGATCCTCTACCCATCTTGGCTTCTGAGAGACACTGCCACTCTGAGAAGCTCTTTTTATACCCAATCACGTTGCCAATTGACCTAATTAGTGTTAATTGGTCTTCCAGCTCTTCGTTATGCTCAAATTTACTTTTTCCAGCCTCTTATTGCTACTTGTCCCAACTTTTGGGGGATTTGTTGACACCTTGAAAATGTAAATCAACGCATTTTTCCTTTTTAAAATGATACATTTGCTCGGATTAAATGTTTGATCTGTCATCTACGTTCTATTACAAAATATTGACATTTGCCATCTCCACATCATTGCATTCAGTTTTTATTCACAATTTGTTTAGTGTCCCAACTTTTTTGGAATCTGGTTTTGTATATAAGAGACTAACAGAAGGACCCAGCTTCGCACTAGTATATTTCATCTATTTAATTTAATGTTTGTGTGTCGTTAAAATATAATCGACAGTATCCCTCATAACAGTGACCTCTACAGCACCCCGCCCCACTGTCTGCTGAGCTGTGTATCTAATCCTATCCTGTGTGATACTGTCTGCTGAACTGTGCATGTCGTCATGTAGCCCTAGCCTAAAGCTGACCTACAGCAGTGAAGAAAAATGGCTGGGTTGTTATAGAAACCTGGAGTAAATATATATAGATAGATAGAGATAGATATAGATATATATATATATATATATATATATATATATCTCTATCTCTCGTTTGGGAGCTGGTTAAACATATCTGTCTGCAATTAATTTGAGGGGCCTCAATAATTCTAATACCACATGGGTTCATTAGGGCACAAGTTGGCATAAATAAAATCTTTTTTCTAATGAATTTATATAAGAAAAAATCAGTTGTTCTTACCAAACAGGAAAAGAAAGTATACTAGCATCAAAGAATATTATGGAATGTATACCAAACACGCACAAAACAGTGGACACAGTCTGGATTGATTCTATATAAACTGATCATTCCTCATCAACACATGCTATAAAATCAATATAGCATCAATGTAATGCTATGGAAACATCAATATACTGGCTGTTCTGCACTTACAGTGGTAGTCCATCTTGAACCCGATATGTTGCACAGTAGCTTTGACGATTTATGGTCCCATCAAAAGTGTTAAAATGTATCTTTTGAAGTGTCTCTAGGGAGCTAAAAACATTTTTCAATTATTTACACATTTATTGCAGCTTTCAAATAAAATATAATGTTTCAGAAAGTGTTTAGGACTTACTCAGTATCAGGGTCATGAAATTGTTTGTCCTTCCTAATAGCAGTATAAAAAGTAGGATTATATATACTAAATTCCACCTGAAAAAAGAACAGGAATATATTTAATCTCAATGCAAATTAGCATAATTATAATACATTAGGAAATATACCTCTTTATTGAAATCAAAAGTGAGTAAAAAATGGTAGGATGTGGGGTGTTTCTGACAATCAGTTTTTGATGGCCAAGTCTGAGAATAAGCCATTAAAAATAAAATTGTGGCATATTCCTTTAAAGGTATGTTCCCGCATAGCAGAACTTCTGCAGACTCGATGCAGACATGGATTTGCATGTTACAAACCTGCAGCGTTGTGCAGTATAGTAGATGATATCTTCACAAATCTCACCATACGCTGCATAAAAATACACTGAATAAACTGCTTTGCATTGTGGTTTTTTTTCTTCCCAGCATTTACCACCTGTGATCTATGCATATATCCATTATTTTTAACATAGGAAAGACACATTGGGCATAATGCTGCCATGATCTTGCCCAGGGGTGTAGCTAAAAGGTCATAGGCCCTGGTGCAAGAGTTCATTCTGGGCCCCCTTCCCTCAGTGCTTTGTGGCCAGGGGCAGGGAAGCACATAGCCTTCCTGCTGCCTGAGGCAAAAATTGAAACAGCACCCCCCCCCCCCCATGCCAAATTCTTGACCTAACCAATTTCCTCCAGCCAGAGGTGTAACTTGACCAGCATGCACTTTCTATAATACCAGTGTCTTCTTATGTGGCACAAGGGTCTTTGGGGCCCACTCAGGCTCCTGGGCCCGGTAGCGACTGCTACCTCTGCATCCCCTATAGCTACGCCCCTGATCTTGCCATTGGATAGATCAGAGATGTATATGATTTTTATTGTATTACCACCTCTGTCTAGAGTGTGCCTGTTTGGTAACTGTATGAAGTCCTATATTCTATGTGCTAGCTAAAAATGTGGTATGTTTAATAAGGACATATTCTTTAATGTTCTATGTATTATTTTGTGCAGACTGTCTGAGGAAGGTTATTGGACTGAAAACGCTCATACCACCACTTGTCTGATATGTCACTGAGTTTATTTAAATAAATTTGCCTAAAGAGGTATTCCGGTTACAGTAAGTCATTCCCTATCGACAGGATAGGGGATAGCTATCGTAGTGTTGATCAAGCACCATAGTGCTCGGGTGCCCGGGCCGGGCACATCAGGATGCTCGGGTGCTCAGTAAAGGAAGTCAATGGGAGAACTGGAGCATTAAACCAGGCACCCCTGCTCTGAAGAAGGGAGGGTGTCTGGTTCATAGGAAAAGGTCAGAAATTTTGCCAAACCACTGAAATGGTTTGGCAAAAGCATGGGAAGGATGTCTGGATGCATCTTGGACTCCCAGGTCGCTGCTGGGAACGATTTTGTCTGAGTAGTACGCCACTTTCACAGACTGACAATAATATGCACAAAACCAAAGAAAATAATATTTATTTGAGGAAATATTGTTAGAAAACATTCTTTCCTGTATATTTACTTGTACAGTATATAAAGTGCAAGTGCTGTGCAAGAATTACAAGGAAGAGGCACTCTGATACAACCTGTGTATCACATAAAGGAGGGCCTCATTCACATTGTGGTACAATTGTTCATGTAGTGGGATTCCTACACTCATAAAGCCTATGCACTAAGTGAAAGGGCTGCCAAAAATTAGAAGGAGCCAGCACCCCAATACACCCTTTGTTACACATAAAGTAGGGCATCATACACAGCCTTGAAAAATTATGATTAATGGCCTGCTGGTGACGCTCAAAAACATTTGGAGCAAGGGCCTGCTGATCTGACCTTCTAAAACATTATGGGTGACATCCTGCTGCCGCTTTGGTGACTCTAGATAGCCTGGGGCCGACAGCATGCACTCTTGATGGCCTATCAACTTTCGATGTTATTGTCAGCGCAAACCATGGTGACTACGGGTAACGGGGAATCAGGGTTCAATTCCGGAAAGGGAGCCTGAGAAATGGCTACGGCTACCACATCCAAGCAAGGCATCAGGCATGTAAATTACCTATTAAGTATAATTAGGTGTGGGCATGCAGGTGAGCTGACCCTATAAAAATTTTTAGGTGCGGGCCTGCTGGTAAGCTGACTATTTAAAACATTGTAGGTGAGGGCCTGCTGGTGAGCTGACACTCTAAAAAATTATATGCGAGGGCCTTCAGATGAGCTGACCCTGTAAAATATTGTAAGTCAAGGCCTGCTGATAGAGATGACCTTGTGGATCGCACGGCAGTCGTTTTGCGGCAAACTTTGCTCGTTCGCGGTTCGTTGAACGGGCGAACATATGGCGATGTCCACTGGCGCCATGTTCTTTTACATTGTGGAGAACTTTGACTCATGACACATCCATCAGAAGGAACAGGACAGCCAAATGAGACGTTTCAGCACATAGACATGCCCCCTACCTTATAAATAAACCCGATCTGGACGCCATTTTATATTCAGCCTTTTGCCAGTGTAGGGAGAGGTTGCTGTGTGGAGCAGAGATAGACTGTTAGGGACACCAAACACTAGCTAATAGGGCCACAAAAGTCCTTTTAAGGACTGGTATATGTGTGCTATCGATAAGTGTGACTTACTGAGGTGTGTGATATACTTTCTATGTTAGAAAGTAGGCTTGCTTTGCTAAGTGGGCTTCTTATTAAGTGGAGTTAAAGAAAACTTATGGTGCTGAGTGCGATTGTGCGGGAGTGATTACATGTGGCTGAGTGTGGTTTGAAGCAGAGATCCTTGAAAGTCAAGTTTTTGCATTTTAGTATTGCCATTTAAAACTTTTTTTATATTTTTTTCTCTCTGCTGTGTATTGCCATTTAAACCCATTTTTTTTCTCTCTGCTTGATTAAGGGGAGTGGCCTGGGCAACCAGCTGCTATAAATTGAACCACAGAACTCTCCCAGAGGCTTGCTGTACTAAGTGCGCTTCTTATTAAGTGGAGTTAAAGAAAAGGACTTCTGGTGCTGAGTGTGATTTTGTGGGAGTAATTGAAGTTGGCTGAGTGTGGTTTGAAGCAGAGATCCTTGAAAGTTACGTTTTTGCACCTTAGACCGGTGAAGATCTTGCATGATGTATGCAGTCCTGGAACAGCCGTTCGAGGGTGTATATATTTGTTCAAGATGTGATCAAATTACCCATTTGGAATCGCAAATCAAGTCTCTAAACTGGCAAGTTGCAACACTGAGAGGCATCGACAATTTGCAAGAGAGTTTGCGTCTCACTGAGCAAGTACTCTTTGGGGTAGATAAGGGGGAGGGTGACAGAGAGGAGGCTGAGGAAAGTGAGGTAGCTAGCTGGGTAACAGTTAGAAAGCAGGGTAGAGGGAAGAGTCCCAGGGAGGCTAGCCCTGATCTGACACACCCCAACAAGTTTGCACGTTTGGCAGATGAGGGGGATGTCAGTCCAGGAACAGCACTGCTACAGCCGGACACTTCCTCTGCCAGTCAGGGGAATGTCAGCTCCAGTAAGCAGGGAACCAGGAAAGCAGGGCAGGCAAGACAGGTGCTTGTAGTAGGAGACTCCATTATTAGGGGAACAGATAGGGCAATCTGTCACAAAGACCGTGATCGCCGAACAGTATGCTGTCTTCCTGGCACTATAGTTCGACACATCGCGGATTGAGTTGACAGATTACTGGGAAAGGCTGGAGAAGATCCAGCGGTCATGGTCCATATCGGAACAAATGACAACGTTAGAGGTAGGTGGAGAGTCCGTAAAAATGATTTCAGGGATTTAGCTCAAAAGCTTAAAGCAAGGACCTCAAAGGTAGTATTTTCCAAAATACTGCCTGTACCACAAGAAAGGCAGCGGGAGATTAGGGAGATTAACAAGTGGCTCAAGAACTGGTGTAGGAAGGAGGGGTTTGGGTTCCTGGAGAACTGGTCCGGCTTCTCTATCGGCTACAGGCTCTATCGTAGGGACGGGCTGCACCTCAATGGGGAAGGGGCAGCTGTGTTGGGGAGAAATATGACTAGAAGGTTGGAAGAGTGTTGAAATTGGGGACCACAGGGGGAGGGAAATTACATTATAGGAGGGGAATATCGTTCAGATAGAGACCGGGGACACGGTAGTGAGACTGGGGGAGGAATGGAAGGAGGGACTAGAACAGTTCAGAAGGAAAGGTGTAGGGTAAAATATAAATATATATATATATATATATATATATATATATATATATATATATACAGTACAGACCAAAAGTTTTTGACACACCTTCTCATTCAAAGAGTTTTCTTTATTTTCATGACTATGAAAATTGTTGATTCACACTGAAGGCATCAAAACTATGAATTAACACATGTGGAATTATATACATAACAAAAACGTGTGAAACAACTGAAAATATGTCATATCCTAGGTTCTTCAAAGTAGACACCTTTTGCTTTGATTATTACTTTGCACACTCTTTCTCTTGATGAGCTTCAAGAGGTAGTCACCTGAAATGGTCTTCCAACAGTCTTGAAGGAGTTCCCAGAGATGCTAAGTACTTGTTGGCCCTTTTGCCTTCACTCTGCGGTCCAGCTCACCCCAAACCATCTCAATTTGGTTTAGGTCCAGTGACTGTGGAGGCCAGGTCATCTGCTCCATCACTCTCCTTCATTCGTCAAATAGCCCTTACACAGCCTGGAGGTGTGTTTGGGGTCATTGTTCTGTTGAAAAATAAATGATGGTCCAACTAAACGCAAACCGGATGGAATAGCATGCTGCTGCAAGATGCTGTGGTAGCCATGCTGGTTCAGTATGCCTTCAAATTAGAATAAATCCCCAACAGTGTCACCAGAAAAGTATCCCCACACCATCACACCTCATCCTCCATGCTCGGTGGGAACGAGGCATGTAGAGTCCATCCGTTCACCTTTTCTGCGTCGCACAAAGACACGGTGGTTGGAACCAAAGATCTCAAATTTGGACTCGTCAGACCAAAGCACAGATTTCCACTGGTCTAATGTCCATTCCTTGTGTTCTTTAGCCGAAAAAAGTCCCTTCTGCTTGTTGCCTGTCCTTAGCAGTGGTTTCCTAGCAGATATTCTACCATGAAGGTCTGATTCACACAGTCTCCTCTTAACAGTTATTCTAGAGATGTGTCTGCTGCTAGAACTCTGTGTGGCATTGACCTGGTCTCTAATCTGAGCTGTTGTTAACCTGCGATTTCTGAGGCTGGTGACTCGGATGAACTTATCCTCCACAGCAGAGGTGACTCTTGGTCTTTCTTTTGTGGGGCGGTACGCATGTGAGCCAGTTTCTTTGTAGCGCTTGATGGTTTTTGTGACTGAACTTGGGGACACTTTCAAAGTTTTCCCAATTTTTCGACTGACTGAGCTTCATTCCTTAAAGTAATGATGGCCACTCGTTTTTCTTTTCTTAGCTGCTTTTTTCTTGCCATAATAGAATTTCTAATAGTCTATTTTGTAGGACTATATAAGGCAATAAATCCCACTTATTAAACCTGACAGGGCACACCTGTGAAGTGAAAACCATTTTAGGTGACTACCTCTTGAAGCTCATCAAGTGAATGCCAATCAAAGCAAAAGGTGGCTAATTTGAAGAACCTAGAATATGACATATTTTCAGTTGTTTCACACTTTTTTGTTATGTCTATAATTCCACATGTGTTAATTCATAGTTTTGATGCCTTCAGTGTGAATCTACAATTTTCTTAGTTATGAAAATAAAGAAAACTCTTTGAATGAGAAGGTGTGTCCAAACCTTTGGTCTGTACTGTAAGTGAAGGACATGAACATGTGGAGTCACTATGGGTAGAGATACATGGAGCTAAAAACAATAATAAATTACTACAAAGAAAAAATATGGGGGATTCAGCCCGCACAACCCCTAGCAGGTGTAGATTGCTATGGCGAAATACAGACACAAACGCAAAAATACAAAATGCAATCGCACACTGCAACCAGCACTTTGCCCTGCCTTTTATGCTGGATGTTGAATAAGGCATTGGTGTACATTTTGGCCAAAGCGTAATAAGCCACTCACCACGTCAAGGTCGCCTTAATGAGTGGTCCCTAACTACTAATAGGAGTTTACCATAAGCCACCTAATATACCAGAGTACACAGAAAATCTACTACTAAACAAGACAGACAAGGCTGCAAATCATAATGAGGTGGTTATTATGGGGTACATCAACTACCCAGATATAGACTGGGAAACTGAAACTTGTACATCTCATAAAGGAAACAGGTTCTTGGCAATAACCAAAGACAATTACCTCTCCCAACTGGTTCAGGACCTGACTAGAGGGACGGCCATACTGGACTTAGTATTAACCAAAAGGCCTGAGACAACAACAGAAGTGCCTGTTGGGGGACACCTGGGAAATAGTGACCATAAAGTTATAACCTTCCAATTATCATTCAAAAGAGCGTTTCTACAGGGAGGAACAAAAATACCAAACTTCAAAAAAGCTAAATTTAGCCAACTAAGAGAGGCCATAGGCCTAACTAACTGGGACAAAGTCCTCAAAAATAAAAATACAGCCACAAAATGGGATATCTTTAAAAGCATCCTAAAATCTCATTGTGAGAGGTACATACCTTAAAAGGTTAAGGAACAAAAAAAAAAAAAAAAAAACAATGTGGATAAATAGAACTGTAAAAAAAAACTATAAAGGGAAAAAATAAAACATGTAAAAAACAAATAAAAGCGGCCAAACTAGAGACCGAGAGATTAATTGCCAAAGAGAGTAAAACTAACCCTAAAATGTTCTTCAATTATATAAATGTTAAAAAGTATAACTCTGAAGGTGTCGGCCGTTTAAAGAGAAATGAGGGGGAAGTCACAGAGAGCGATGAGGAGAAAGCAAAGCTGTTAAATATTTTTTCTCTCCAATGTATTCACTGAGGAAAACAAACTGTCAGATGACATGCAGAATGTAAAAATAAATTCCCTATTAAAAGTGTCCTGTCTGACCCAGGAAGAAGTACATCAGCGACTTAAAATGATTAAAATATACACATTGCCAGGACCTGATGGCACACACCCCCGTGTCCTAAGGGAATTAAGTAATACCATAGCCAGACCCTTATTTGCATATGGATATTTGCGGACTGTATACTGACATGGAATGTCCCACAGGATTGGCACATGGCAAATGTGGTGCCAATACTCAAAAAGGGTCCAAAAACAGAGCCTGGAAACTATAGGCCGCTAAGTTTAACATCTGTTGTGGGTAAACTGAAGGTTTTCGATGTTTTCTTTAAGCATCCCAACGCAAATAAGCAAATAACACCAAACTAATTTAATCAGTTTCTATGAGGAGGTAAGTTCTAGATTTGACAGCGGTGGATTAATGGATGTCATATATCTGGACTTCTCCAAAGCATTTCACACTGTACCACATAAAAGGTTAGTATATAAAATGAGAATGTTCGGACTGGGAGAAAACGTCTGTAAGCGGGTAAGTAACTGGCTCAATGATAGAAAACAGAGGGTGGTTATTAACGGTACACACTCAGATTGGGTCACTGTCACTAGTGGGGTACCTCAGGGGTCAGTCAGTATTGGGCCCTATTCTCTTCAATATATTTATTAATGATCTTGTAGTCAATGGAGAACATTCAAAACAAGGTCATGTTACCAGTGGGATTCCACAGGGATCTGTATTGGGACCAATTTTGTTTAATATCTTCATAAGTGATATTGCAAAAGGCCTCGATGGTAAGGTTTGTCTTTTTGCTGATGACACAAAGATATGTAACAGGGTTGATGTTCCTGGAGGGAAACGCCAAATGGAAAAGGATTTAGGAAAACTAGAAGAATGGTCAGAACTCTGACAACTGAAATTTAATGTGGATAAGTGCAAGATAATGCACCTGGGGCGTAAAAACCCAAGGGCAGAATATAGAATATTTGACACAGTCCTGACCTCAGTATCTGAGGAAAGGGATTTAGGAGTAATTATTTCAGAAGACTTAAAGGTGGGAAGACAATGTAATAAAGCAGCACGAAATGCCAGCAGAATGCTTGGATGTATAGGGAGAGGTATAAGCAGTAGAAAGAGTGAAGTGCTTATGCCGCTGTACAGAGCACTAGTGAGACCTCAACTGGAGTATTGTGCGCAGTACTGGAGGCCATATCTCCAGAAGGATATAGATACTCTAGAGAGAGTTCAGAGAAGAGCTACTAAACTAGTACATGGATTGCAGGATAAAACTTACCAGGAAAGATTAAAGGACCTTAACATGTATAGCTTGGAAGAAAGAAGAGACCGAGGGGATATGATAGAAACTTTTAAATACATAAAGGGAATCAAATCTGTAAAGGAGGAGAGCATATTTAAAAGAAGAAAAACTACCACAAGAGGACACAGTTTTAAATTAGAGGGGCAAAGGTTTAAAAGTAATATAAGGAAGTATTACTTTACTGAAAGAGTAGTGGATGCATGGAATAGCCTTCCTGCAGAAGTGGTAGCGGCAAATACAGTGAAGGAGTTTAAGCATGCATGGGATAGGCATAAGGCTATCCTTCATATAAGATAGGGCCAGGGACTATTCATAGGATTCAGATATATTGGGCAGACTAGATGGGCCAAATGGTTCTTATCTGCCGACACATTCTATGTTTCTATGTTGTAGAAGGCATAGTAAAGTATCAATTTTCACAGATGACACCAAACTGTGTAAAGTAAATAACACTGAAGAGGACAGTATACTACTATTGAGGGATCTGGATAGATTGGAGGCTTGGGCAGGTAAGTGACAGATGAGGTTTAACAATGACAAATGTAAAGTTATGCACATGGGAAGGAATAATGCAAGTCACCCGTACATACTAAATCAGTGGTTCTCAACCTTTCTAAAGCCGTGACCCCTTAATACAGTGCCTCATGTTGTGGTAACCCCCAACCATTACATTTTTTTCCTTGCTACACCATAACTAATTTTGCTACTGTTATGAATTGTAATGTAAATATCTTTTTGACCCACCAAAAACACGCACAGACACCAATACACCAAATGTTAATTCAAATACACAAGTATTCATTCATAACCACAGAACTTTAGCATAAATACAAAATATTTGTAAACCAAATAAATAACGTTAAAATAAATAATAAACAACAAATACCCCCTAAAAAAAATTAATCAGTGGTGTGCACAGTACCCCTCAAATAAATAACTCAGTGGTGCTCACAGTAGCCCACCAAAAATAAAATAAAAATCAGTGGTGCTCAGGGTCCCCCAAATAAATAAATCAGCGGGGCTTCAGGTCTCCCCCAAATAAATAAATCTGCGGTGCTTCAGGTCCCCCCCCCCCAAATAAATAAATCAATGGTGCTCAGGGTCCCCCAAATAAATAAATCAGAAGTGCTCAGGGTCCCCCAAATAAATAAATCAGCGGTGCTTCATGTCCCCCCAAATAAATTAAGCCTTGCTCAGCCAAATAATTAAAATAAAATTAGCCAGGCTCAGCCAGGCTCAATTAAATCATTGGTGGCAGTGGTGCTCAGCGGCGGTGTCATTAACGAAAAAACTCGGACCTCAGCAGACAGACGTCAGGCTCCTTCAAGCACAGGCAGTGATAGGGCATCACTTCCTGTGCGCGAGGATAAGGGGCCGCTGCTGTTGTGCGGGCGACCCACAATAGGAAGCCTCAGGCGACCCCCCGGAAAGGGCCGATCGACCCCCAAAGGGGTTGCGACCCCTAGGTTGAGAACTGCTGTACTAAATGGTAAAAAAAAACTTGGTAACACTGACATGGAAAAGGATCTAGGAATTTTAATAAACAGCAAACTAAGCTGCAAAAACCAATGTCAGGCAGCTGCTGCCAAGGCCAATAAGATAAATGGGTTTCATCAAAAGGAGCATAGATGCCCGTGATAAGAACATTTACAAATCACTAGTCAGACCACACATGGAGTACTGTGTACAGTTCTTGGCTCCTGTATACAAGGCAGACATAGCAGAGCTGGAGAGGGTCCAGAGGAGGGCAACTAAAGTAATAACTGGAATGGGGCAACTACAGTACCCTGAAAGATTATCAAAATTAGGGTTATTCACTTTAGAAAAAAAGACGACTGAGGGGAGATCTAATTACTATGTATAAATATATCAGGGGTTAGTACAGAGCTCTATCCCATCATCTATTTATCCCCAGGACTGTGACTGTGACGAGGGGACATTCTCTGCATCTGGAGGAAAGAAAGGCTTGTACACAAACATAGAAGAGGATTCTTTCTCTGCCTGAGGAGGTGGTGATGGTGAGTACATTAATGGAATTCAAGAGGGGCCTGGATGTATTTCTGGAGCATAATAATATTACAGGCTATAGCCACTAGAGAGGGATTGTTGATCCAGGGAGTTATTCTGATTGCCTGATAGGAGTCGGGATGGAATTTTTTATTCACCTAAAGTGGGGAAAATTGGCTTCTACCTCACATTTTTTTTTGCCTTCCTCTGGATCAACTTGCAGGATGACAGGTCGAACTGGATGGACAAATGTCTTTTTTCGGCCTTATGTACTATGTTACTTATATTATAAGTATAGTATAGTGCATTTGTATTGTGCAGCAGTTGTGGGTGTTTCTGCTGCAATACTGCAGCTATACAGAGTTGCCCTCCTAAAAATTGATTGAAGTAGGGGTGTTATATACTAATAATATACTTTCTATATAGTGCATTTGGGTAGTGCAGCATTTGTTTGCAGTTTTGCTGCGTTACCGCATCTACACAGTGACAAACGCTATTGGAACAAATCATTTCTACTAGTGTGATATACTAGTTCCCCCCCAATAAAAGTGATGGAGGCAAGGGTGTGATACACCAATAATATACTTTCTATATAGTGCATTTGGGTAGTGCAGCATTTGTTTGCAGATTTTCTGTGTTACCGCAGCTACACAAAGTGACAAACGCTATTGGAACAAATCATTTCTACTGGTTTAATATACCAGTTGCCCCCCCAAAAAATTCTTGAGACAGGGGTGTTATATATCTTCTTCCACAAATACTGCTCTTCTATAAGGACTTTTGTCACAGGGTCATTTTGAAAATGACAGGCAGAAGTGGCAGACCATTCCGCAGGGGTGTTAGAGGTCAGGCAGGTGCACCAGACCGGAGCCTAAGTGGGAAGTTGCAGAAGGTGCATGCGATTACGTCAAAGGACGCACCAGAGATGGTTGAGTGGCTCACTCAGCATTCCGCTTCTGCACCCTCCTTATCCTCTCTATCTGCACCCTCTTCACCCTCTGCTGTGTGCACCCCCAAAGACACCACAATCACCACCATACACCCTCCCCTCGAGTCAGAGGAATTATTCTGCCATACATTCCAAAATCTTACCGATACGGAGCCATTCTTGGCATCGGATCTGGAAGAGGATGTATCAACGGTCACCACCCAGCAGTCTGACGACAGTACCAAGATAAGCCCAAGGAGTGTGGTCCCCGCTGTTGCTGCCTACTCCGAGATCTCTAATGTCAGTGGTGGTGAATGTGACAATAATGACGTGTTGATGGACGTCATGTAGGTGCCCACAAGAGAGAAGGAGGGGAGTTCAGAGGGAGAGATGGAGCAGATAGGGAGGAGAAGGAGAAGAAGCAGGCAGAACTTACAGTGCACAGGAGGCAAAAAGCCGACGTCTAATGTATCTGGAACGAGCCATCCACCATGCATGGTCACATCTTGTGCTCCCAGGACGCTGGCACATTGCTCTGCAGTGTGGGCATTTTTTAACATGTCTGCTGCTGACAATAGTGTTGCCATCTGCAGCCTGTGCTGTCAACACATAAGTCGCAGTAAGCCCAACACTCACCGAGGGACGACCGCCTTAATAAGGCACCTGGCCTCCCATCACAGAGCCCAGTGGGAGCAACACTGTCAGAACCCACAAAGCCACACTACCGGCACTCCACGTCCTGCTTCTCCTCCTTCTCCTGTCCTCCACTCCACCTTCCACTGTGCCGTTGTTGCGTTCATCTAGCAAAAGGCTGGCTTCCGTGGCCCAAATGTTCTAGCGCATAAAGATGATGATGCCGGATAACCCTCTTGCCCAATGGCTTACCACTGGCTTGTCAAGCTAACTGCTAGCTGCCAACTACTGCCATATAAACTGGTGGACTAGGAGCCCTTTATAAAATTTGTGGCCATTGGCACACTGCAATGGAAGGTCTCAGGAAGGAAATATTTTTCCCAGAAGGGCATCCCAGAGCTATATGGCCACATTCAGCAGCAAGTGAATGTATCTCTGGTACACAGTGTCGGTGCCAAGATAAATCTGACCACAGACACGTGGTCTAGCAAACACAGGCAGGGAAGGTACATAACTTTTACTGCCCACTGGGTGAACCTTCTGATGGCCGTCAAGCATGCAACCCGTGGCACAAGTGTGGATTTGGTGTTACCGCCACAGATTGCATGCATGCCTGCCTCTTCTCCTCCTCGGCTGACTCCTCCTTTTCCACTGGATCCGCCTCTTCCACTGCGTCCCTGTTAGAAATACTTTCTGAGGCTAAACAAAGGACAGGCAGACAGTCTTTCAGGTCTAACTGACCTCCGCTCGGTAACTGCATGAGCACTTAACTGAACTTTATTGAACAACCGACAAACAGGAAGTTACACAAACTGCCATCTAGTGACCATACAATATACTAGGCATATAGCAATGACATACAGTGGTTGTTGCTTATACAATACAAACCTTGTATGGTAACACCCCCACTCAACAATTACTATCTATGTCAGTCCCATTTCTGATCTAAGATCCTCAAATCTGTTTCTAGCGAGTGGCTTTGTCAGAGCATCAGCAATCATTTTTTCAGACTCACAATACACAAGTACAATCACTTTCTGATCAACTAAGTCATGAATGTAATGATGTCTGATGTCGATGTGCTTAGTTCTTGCACTAATCTTTTCATTTGTTGTAAGCTTAATGCAAGCTTGATTGTCCTCAAATAAGACGGTAGGTTCTGATGTTGCTTCCCCAAGATCCTTGAGTAATTGCTGTAACCACACCATTTCTTGACTGGCATAAGCTGCAGATATGTATTCAGCTTCTGTAGAAGACAATGCCACTGATATCTGTTTCTTGCTGGACCAAGATATAGGACTGTTTCCTAATTGTAATAAGTAACCACTTGTGGATTTGCGTGTGCTGTGGTCACCTGCCCAATCGGAGTCCACATATCCAATGAGGTTTAAGTCACCACTTGCTGACAGTTTCAAACTTAAGTCTTTTGTCTGTTTCAGATATCTCATAACTCTTTTAATTGCATTCCAATCTCTTTGATGTGGTTTATCAACTGGCCTGCATAGAAAAGACATGGCAGCTGCAATATCTAGACGTGTAGTGGTTGCAATGTAAAGAAGTGCCCCCACTGCTTGTCTGTACTGTTCATTAGATGTGAGAAGATCATCTTCTCCTTCTAACTTTGGATAGGCTGTATCCATAGGTGTGCTTGTTCCTTTGGCCTCTGTCACAGGGCCGGACTGGGACAAAAAATAGGCCCGGGCATTTTTGACTGAGCAGCCCACTCACATGACCCACAACAGGCCCCAGCCCCTTGCAGTCTAGGGGTGGGGCCAAAACCGGAAGCACAATTGAGAGGCAGGGCCAGCCACCAGTAAGATAGGAAGGCTTCAGCCAACACACAAGCTTCTTTGGGGGTCCCCAGGTGACATTAGGGGTCTTAGTACGATCCGGCCACCTAATCCGGCAGAAAATGCAAGGAATCGACTGGACACAAAGCACAGCATGCAGCGGTTTATGTCCCGCTGATTCTCTGCATTTTTCCCAGATTGTGGCCTGATTTCTGCCGTACCCCATTATAGTTAATGGGACTGGCGGGCATTCCGTCACCATCCAGCAGTGCCGGATCCAGTGAATTCTCTGCTGGAACAGCCGCCAGGATCACTACCGCAGATGTGACAGTAGCCTCATACCTCTTATATCCAGGGACGTCTCCTCTGATGTAGATGTTCTTTCTTCATCTTCTCCATTCAGACCAGACCGCCATGATGATTTCTTTCAGCCATCTCACGTCTCTGCAGAGTTTGACAGACATCTTAGTTTCCTACTTTTCCATCATCCTCCAATTAACATCCCATCATGCACCCCCAATAATGAGAAGCTGTGCTCCCCAAAACTATACTGCAAAAAGAACTGTGCTAAACTGATGCTGTGCCAGGGTGCCCCCAAAGTAATGGTGCTCCCAAAGTCAGTAATGTGTCCCACAAGTAATAATGCTCCCATAGTCCCCCATTTGTAATAAAGCCCACCATAATGCCCCGATAGTAATAATTATCTTTATAATGTGTGACAGTAGAACCCCTCCCCCCCCCCCCTTATAATGTGCACTAGTACAAAAAATGCTCAGTCGTGTGGCAGTAAAAAAAGAAACACCTCCTCTTAGTGCCCCCAGTAGAGCCAATGTCCCCAGACTGCCCTCATGTGTTCTAATGACCTGCACTGTGTGCCACTACAAAAACCCTTAGTGCCCAGTTGAGCTTAGGTGCCCATAGTGACCTTATAATTTGTGCCTGTATAAAATACTCCTATATAGTCCCCCCCAGAAGATGCCCCCATAGTGCTCCTTCCCCGTCTCCATAGTGCCCTCCATAATGTGGCACTATAAAATGCCCCACATAGATACCCCCATAATGCTCCTTTCCTCCCTTCCCCATAGTGGCATCAAAATGGGTGCCAGTATTAAATGCCCCTATATAATGCCCTCATAGTGCTCATGTCCCCCACTTCTCCAAAGTGCCCACCGATAATGCGTGCCAGTATATAGGGCCCCCAGTAGATGCCCCCATAGTGCAGTCATACACGCACTCTCCACGTACATGGACGCACACATACATGCACTCACCGCGTACATGGACGCAGTCATACACGCACTCTCCACATACATGGACGCAGTCATACACGCACTCTCCACATACATGGACGCAGTCATACACACACTCTCCACATACACGGACGCAGTCATACACACACTCTCCACATACCTGGACGCACACATACACGCACTCGCCACATACATGGACGCACTCATACACGCACTCACCACATACATGGACGCACTCATACACGCACTCTCCACATACATGGACGCAGTCATACACGTACTCTCCACATACATGGACGCAGTCATACACGCACTCTCCACATACATGTACGCAGTCATACACGCACTCTCCACATACATGGACGCAGTCATACACGTACTCTCCACATACATGGACGCAGTCATACACGCACTCTCCACATACATGTACGCAGTCATACACGCACTCTCCACATACATGGACGCAGTCATACACGCACTCTCCACATACATGGACACAGTCATACACGCACTCTCCACATACATGGACGCACACATACACGCACTCTCCACATACATGGACGCACTCATACACGCACTCTCCACATACATGGACGCAGTCATACACGCACTCTCCACATACATGGACGCAGTCATACACACACTCTCCACATACATGGACGCAGTCATACACGCACTCTCCACATACATGGACGCAGTCTCCACATACATGGACGCAGTCATACACACACTCTCCACATACATGGACGCACACATACACGCACTCACCACATACATGGACGCACACATATACCATACACATATATAGACACCCAGCTTTCCTGCTGTGCCTCTCCCCCATACTCTAATGCCTCTGCACTTGTGCCATGCAGGATAGCAGGGAAGCTGGATGACATTTCATGATATCATTCACCCAGCTTTCCTACTGTACTGCAGGTCACATGTGCACAGTCTGGGAAAGCTGAATATAACCCCAGTTCCCCTGCCACTCACATCACTGGTGCAGTTAACTGGTGACAATCCAACTGATGTTCAGCATGCTGCTGGACAGGAAAGGTTCAGGCTGCAGGAATCGCTTTGCGGGTAGAAAAGGGGCGTGGCTATTATAGCTCCGCCCACATCGGGCCGAACTGAGGGGTTGGAGAGGCGGAGCAATGTCACTGATGTCAGGTCAGTGACAGAGTGCAAGTGCAGGAGAAGTCAGCTGCTCTGACGGGCCCGGGGTGACGAAGTACAGCGACTGCTCTCGGGCCCCGAAGCAGCTGCTTCCCTGATAGGTACGCGGCCGCCACTGGGAAGCGCTCATTTCCACTCCTGCCCGGCTGCTGCCTGCCACATTAATAAAATAAAAAAAAACGGCTGATTGTGTTCGGCCCGGCCCACCAGGCGGCCCGGCCCACCGGGCAAATGCCCGGTCTGCCCTATGGCCAGTCCGGCCCTGCTCTGTCATGTTGAATTGCTGAAGAATAGATTCAATTTGTGCCCTCTGGTTTAACAGGAAACTTCCATCTTTCTCACGCTGGTTGTCAATTCCAAGATAATATGTCACTTCACCTAGGTCTTTAGTTTCAAAGTGCTTATTGAGTATTCCTGTTAACTTTGCAATTTCATCTCTGTTTTTGTGAGCAATGATAAGGTCATCCACATAAATTAGCAGGTACATCCATTCAGCGTTTACTTGTTTAGCGTATAGGCACGGATCAGCTTTGCTTCTTGTAAGTCCTTCATTTAGTAAAACTTGATTAATCTTCAAGTTCCATGCTCGAGCTGATTGTTTAAGGCCGTAAAGGGATTTTCTCAACTTGCAGACAAGGTGCTCTTGTCCCTTTTTTCACATATCCTTCTGGCTGAGACATGTAAATTTCTTCTTCAATATCACTATTAAGAAAAGCTGTCTTAATATTGTGATGTTTCACAATCATTGTACGCATGGCAGCCACTGTCATAAGTGTTCTGAAAGTACTTTGTTTAGCAACTGGAGCAAAAGTAGCATCAGTCCTCATCGAACCTCTGTGAGTAACCTTTAGCAACCAGCCTTGGCTTGTACCGACAGACTTTCCCTTCAGAGTTACATTTGGTTTCAAAAACCCATTTACATCCTATGGCATGTTTACCGTGAGGGAGCTCTAAAAGTGTCCATGTCTGGAGATCATTGAGTGATGTCATTTCTTCATCAGTGGCTTTATTCCACATTTGTTTCTCATGCATTGGCAGTTTCTGCATCTCTTTCCATGAACCAGGTTCAGTTTGAACGGCTCTGCGAGCTATGTAAGATAAATGTTCAGCTGGAACACCTTTATTGGTTCTGGTTGATCTTCTGACTGAAGGTATCTCTGGTTTAGTTTCAGCTTTTGATTTTTCTTCAGTAATTTCTATTTCTGTGTCACTTTCCTTATCCTCTTGAGTGACTGATGTTGATTCTTTTTCAGTTTGAATAGTTTGTGTCAGTTGTTCAAACTTTAAACACATAGAACTTTCATCAATAATCACACTTCTGCTGACTGTTACCTTGTTTGTGTCTTGATGTAAAATCCTGTATCCTTTTTGAGATTCACTGTAACCCACAGTACCCCTTCTTTTGCACATGCATCCCATTTTGTACGTTTTTCTTTTGGAATGTGTACATAGGCTTTACTTCCAAAAATTCTGATGTGTCTTAAATCTGGTTTCTTTTTGTTCCACAGTTCATATGGAGTTTTTGTTGTTGTTTTTCCTGGCAAACGATTTTGAAGATAACATGCAGTCATGATGGCTTCTCCCCAGTATGTAGATGGCATATCAGCATCACATAGCATGCTCCTCCCACTTTCACACAGTGTGCGGTTCATTCTCTCGGCAACTCCATTTTGCTCTGGGTTATATGGAGTTGTTTGGAACAGTGGCGTTGCGAGGGGGTTGCGGGGGGTGCGGGCCGCACCGGGTGACACCAGTCTGATGGTGTGTCACCCGCCGGCCGCCGGAGTTATCCTTAACTAACTAACTTTAGGCAGGGCCGGCGCTTCCATAGAGGCGGGGGGGGGGGGGGGCTCTCTCCCTCCCCCTGTGCTGCTGCTGCCGCTGCCTCCGTCAATGAGAAGAGGGATGGGAGGAGGAGGGGAGGGGCTGTGGCCACTGCGCCACCAATGAAGAAAACTGACCTGTAATACAAGTCAAATACAGCAGGCGGGTGCCGGAATCAAATAGCCGGCACCCGACCTCTATGACAGGGAGCGGCACCTGAGGGGTTAACTGCCACTGATCGCAGCCCCCTATCATAGAGGTCGGGTGCCGGCTATTTCATTCCAGCACCCGCCTCCTGTATTTGTATTAACATTGAGTGCGCCCCCCCCCCAGTATAATAAACATTTTGTGCACCCCCCCAGTATAATTAACATTTTGTGCACCCCCCCCCACCCCAGTATAATAAACATTGGTGGCGCAGTGGGAAGTGCCAATGAGGGTTAAAAAAATAAATGAACTTACCTCCTCCAGTTGATCGCGCAGCTGCCGGTCTCCTGTTCTATCTTCAGGACCTGTGGTGACATCACTGAGCTAATCACATGGTCCATTACCATGGTGATGGATCATATGATGTACCATGTGATGACCACAGTGATGTCACCACAGGTCCTTTCACAGGTCCTGAAGATAGAACAGGAGACCGGCAGCTATGCGATCAATTGGAGGAGGTAAGTTAATTTTTATTTTTATTTTTAACCCTCATTGGCACTTCCCACTGCGCCACCAATGTATATTATACTGGGGGGGGGGGGGGGGTGCTCTCAATGTATATTATACTGGGGGGGGTGGCCGCACTCAATGTATATTATACTGGGGGGGGGGGGGGCGCTCTCAATGTATATTATACTGGGGGGGTGGCCGCACTCAATGTTTATTATACTGGGGGGGGCGCTCTCAATGTATATTATACTGGGGGGGGCGCTCTCAATGTATATTATACTGGGGGGGCGCTCTCAATGTATATTATACTGGGGGGGCGCTCTCAATGTATATTATACTGGGGGGGGTGGCCGCACTCAATGTATATTATACTGGGGGGGGGCGCTCTCAATGTATATTATACTGGGGGGGGGCGCTCTCAATGTATATTATACTGGGGGGGGGCGCTCTCAATGTATATTATACTGGGGGGGTGGCCACACTCAATGTATATTATACTGGGGGGGGCGCTCTCAATGTATATTATACTGGGGGGCGCTCTCAATGTATATTATACTGGGGGGGCGCTCTCAATGTTATTATACTGGGGGGGGGCGCGCTCAATGTTATTATACTGGGGGGGCGCTCTCAATGTATTATACTGGGGGGGGCGCACTCAATGTTATTATACTGGGGGGGGCGCTCTCAATGTTATTATACTGGGGGGGCGCTCTCAATGTTTATTACTGGGGGGCGCTCTCAATGTTATTATACTGGGGGGGCGCTCTCAATGTTTATATACTGGGGGGGCGCTCTCAATGTTTATATACTGGGGGGCGCTCTCAATGTTATTATACTGGGGGGGGGCGCACTCAATGTTTTTATACTGGGGGGGGCGCTCTCAATGTATATTATACTGGGGGGGCGCTCTCAATGTTTATTATACTGGGGGGGCGCTCTCAATGTATATTATACTGGGGGGGGCGCACTCAATGTTTATTATACTGGGGGGGCGCTCTCAATGTTATTATACTGGGGGGGCGCTCTCAATGTTATATACTGGGGGGCGCTCTCAATGTTATTATACTGGGGGGGGCGCTCTCAATGTATATTATACTGGGGGGGCGCTCTCAATGTATATTATACTGGGGGGGGCGCTCTCAATGTATATTATACTGGGGGTGGCGCGCATCAATGTAGATGATACGTGGGGGGGCGCTCTCAATGTATATTATACTGGGGGGGGCGCTCTCAATGTATATTATACTGGGGGGGTGGCCGCACTCAATGTTTATTATACTGGGGGGGCGCTCTCAATGTATATTATACTGGGGGGGGGCCTCTCAATGTTTATATACTGGGGGGTGCGCTCTCATGTTTGATATACTGTGGGGGGCGCTCTCATGTATATTATACGGGGGGGGGTGCCGCACTCAATGTTTATTATACTGTGGGGGGGGGGCGCTCGCAATGTATATTATACTGGGGGGGGCGCTCTCAATGTTTATTATACTGGGGGGGCGCTCTCAATGTTATTATACTGGGGGGGGTGGTCGCACTCAATGTTTTATTATACTGGTGGGGGGCGCTCTCAATGTATATTATACTGTGGGGCGCTCTCAATGTATTTATACTGGGGGGGCGCTCTCAATGTTATTATACTGGGGGGGCGCTCTCAATGTTATTATACTGGGGGGCGCTCTCAATGTTATTATACTGGGGGGGCGCTCAATGTTTATTATACTGGGGGGGGCGCTCTCAATGTTATTATACTGGGGGGGCGCACTCAATGTTTATTATACTGGGGGGGGCGCTCTCAATGTTATTATACTGGGGGGGCCTCACAATGTTTATTATACTGGGGGGGCGCTCTCAATGTTATATTATACTGGGGGGGCGCACTCAATGTTTATTATACTGGGGGGGGCGCACTCAATGTTATTATACTGGGGGGGCGCTCTCAATGTTTATTATACTGGGGGGCGCTCTCAATGTTATTATACTGGGGGGGCGCTCTCAATGTATTATACTGGGGGGGGCGCTCAATGTTTATTATACTGGGGGGGCGCTCTCAATGTTATTATACTGGGGGGGGCGCACTCAATGTTTATTACTGGGGGGGCGCTCTCAATGTTATTATACTGGGGGGGCGCACTCAATGTTTATTATACTGGGGGGGGCGCTCTCAATGTTATTATACTGGGGGGGCGCTCTCAATGTATTTACTGGGGGGGTGCCCTCAATGTTTATTATACTGGGGGGGGCGCTCTCAATGTTATTATACTGGGGGGGGGCTCTCAATGTTTATTATACTGGGGGGGCGCTCTCAATGTTATTATACTGGGGGGGGCTCTCAATGTTTATTATACTGGGGGGCGCTCTCAATGTATTATACTGGGGGGGGCGCTCTCAATGTTTATTATACTGGGGGGGCGCTCTCAATGTTATTATACTGGGGGGGCGCGCTCAATGTTTATTATACTGGGGGGGGCGCTCTCAATGTTATTATACTGGGGGGGCGCACTCAATGTTTATTATACTGGGGGGGCGCTCTCAATGTTATTATACTGGGGGGGCGCACTCAATGTTTATTATACTGGGGGGGGCTCTCAATGTTTATTATACTGGGGGGGGCGCACTCAATGTTTATTATACTGGGGGGGGCGCTCTCAATGTTATTATACTGGGGGGGCGCTCTCAATGTTATTATACTGGGGGGGCGCTCTCAATGTATATTACTGGGGGGCGCTCTCAATGTATTATACTGGGGGGCGCTCTCAATGTTATTATACTGGGGGGGGCGCACTCAATGTTTATTATACTGGGGGGGCGCTCTCAATGTTATTATACTGGGGGGGGCGCTCTCAATGTTATTATACTGGGGGGGCGCTCTCAATGTTATTATACTGGGGGGCGCTCTCAATGTATTTATACTGGGGGGGCGCACTCAATGTTTATTATACTGGGGGGGGCGCTCAATGTATTATACTGGGGGGGGCGCTCTCAATGTTTATTATACTGGGGGGGCGCTCTCAATGTTTATTATACTGGGGGGGGCGCTCTCAATGTTATTATACTGGGGGGGGCGCACTCAATGTTTATTATACTGGGGGGGCGCTCTCAATGTTATTATACTGGGGGGGGCTCTCAATGTTTATATACTGGGGGGGCGCTCTCAATGTTTATTATACTGGGGGGCGCTCTCAATGTTTATTATACTGGGGGGCGCTCTCAATGTTTATTATACTGGGGGGGCGCTCTCAATGTTTATTATACTGGGGGGGCGCTCTCAATGTTTATTATACTGGGGGGGCGCACTCAATGTTTATTATACTGGGGGGGCGCTCTCAATGTTTATTATACTGGGGGGCGCTCTCAATGTTTATTATACTGGGGGGGCGCTCTCAATGTTATTATACTGGGGGGGCGCTCTCAATGTTTATTATACTGGGGGGGCGCTCTCAATGTTATTATACTGGGGGGGCGCACTCAATGTTTTTATACTGGGGGGGGCGCTCTCAATGTTTATTATACTGGGGGGCGCTCTCAATGTTATATACTGGGGGGCGCTCTCAATGTTATTATACTGGGGGGGGCGCTCTCAATGTTATTATACTGGGGGGGCGCACATCAATGTTATATTATACTGGGGGGGCGCTCTCAATGTTTATATACTGGGGGGGGCGCACTCAATGTATTATTATACTGGGGGGGGCGCTCTCCAATGTATATTATACTGTGGGGGGCGCTCCAATGTATATTATACTGGGGGGGCGCTCTCAATGTATATTATACTGGGGGGCGCTCTCAATGTATATTATACTGGGGGGGTGGCCGCACTCAATGTTATTATACTGGGGGGGGCGCTCTCAATGTTATATACTGGGGGGGCGCTCTCAATGTATATTATACGGGGGGGCGCTCTCAATGTATATTATACTGGGGGGCGCTCTCACTGTATATTATACTGGGGGGGGTGGCCGCACTCAATGTTTATTATACGGGGGGGGCGCTTCAATGTATATTATACTGGGGGGGGCGCTCTCAATGTATATTATACTGGGGGGAGCTCTCAATGTCTATTATACTGGGGGGCGCTCTCAATGTCTATTATACTGGGGGGGTGGCCGCACTCAATGTTTATTATACTGGGGGGGGGGCGCTCCAATGTATATTATACTGGGGGGGTGGCCACACAATGTTTATTATACTGGGGGGGCGTCTCAATGTTATTATACTGGGGGGGGTGGCCGCACTCAATGTTTATTATACTGGGGGGGCGCTCTCAATGTTTATTATACTGGGGGGGGTGGCCGCACTCAATGTTTATTATACTGGGGGGGGCGCTCTCAATGTATATTATACTGGGGGGGTGGCCGCACTCAATGTTATTATACTGGGGGGGGGGCGCTCTCAATGTATATTATACTGGGGGGGTGGCCACACTCAATGTTTATTATACTGGGGGGGTGGCCACACTCAATGTATATTATACTGGGGGGGTGGCCGCACTCAATGTTTATTATACTGGGGGGGTGGCCGCACTCAATGTTTATTATACTGGGGGGGCGCTCTCAATGTATATTATACTGGGGGGGTGGCCGCTCTCAATGTATATTATACTGGGGGGGTGGCCGCACTCAATGTTTATTATACTGGGGGGTGGCCGCACTCAATGTTTATTATACTGGGGGGGCGCTCTCAATGTATATTATATACTGGGGGGTGGCCGCACTCAATGTATATTATACTGGGGGGGGCGCTCTCAATGTATATTATACTGGGGGGGGCGCTCACAATGTTTGATATACTGGGGGGGGCGCTCACAATGTTTGATATACTGGGGGGGGCGCTCTCAATGTTTGATATACTGGGGGGGGCGCTCTCAATGTATATTATACTGGGGGGGGTGGCCGCACTCAATGTTTATTATACTGTGGGGGGGGGGGCGCTCTCAATGTATATTATACTGGGGGGGCGCTCTCAATGTATATTATACTGGGGGGGTGGTCGCACTCAATGTTTATTATACTGGGGGGGCGCACTCAATGTTTATTATACTGGGGGGGCGCTCTCAATGTTTATTATACTGGGGGGGCGCTCTCAATGTTTATTATACTGGGGGGGCGCACTCAATGTTTATTATACTGGGGGGGCGCACTCAATGTTTATTATACTGGGGGGGGCGCTCTCAATGTTTATTATACTGGGGGGGGCGCTCTCAATGTTTATTAGGGGGGGGGCGCTCTCAATGTATATTATACTGGGGGGGCGCTCTCAATGTTTATTATACTGGGGGGGGCGCTCTCAATGTATATTATACTGGGGGGGGTGGCCGCACTCAATGTTTATTATACTGTGGGGGGGGGCGCTCTCAATGTATATTATACTGGGGGGGGCGCTCTCAATGTTTATTATACTGGGGGGGCACACAATGTTTATTATACTGGGGGGGCGCTCTCAATGTTTATTATACTGGGGGGGCGCTCTCAATGTTTATTATATTGGGGGGGCGCTCTCAATGTTTATTATACTGGGGGGGCGCTCTCAATGTTTATTATACTGGGGGGGCGCTCTCAATGTTTATTATACTGGGGGGGCGCTCTCAATGTTTATTATACTGGGGGGGCGCTCTCAATGTTTATTATACTGGGGGGGCGCTCTCAATGTTTATTATACTGGGGGGGGCGCTCTCAATGTTTATTATACTGGGGGGGGGGGGCGCTCTCAATGTTTATTATACTGGGGGGGGGGCGCTCTCAATGTTTATTATACTGGGGGGGGGGGCGCTCTCAATGTTTATTATATTGACCTTCTACTATGCATTTTTTGTATTCAGAATGCTAATATTTTCCCTTATAACCATGTTATAAGGGAAAATAACACAGTGAATAGACTTTCATCTTAGCAACCAAGCGTGAAAATCGCACCGCATCCGCACTTGCTTGCGGATACAATGCGATTTTCACGCAGCCCCATTAACTTCTATGGGGTCTGCGTTGCATGAAAACGCACAACATAAAGCATGTTGCGATTTTCACGCAGCGCACAAGTGATGCGTGAAAATCACCGCTCATCTGCACAGCCCCATAGAAGTGAATGGGTCCGGATTCAGTGCGGGTGCAATGCGTTCACCTCACGCATTGCACCCGCGCAGAAATCTCACCCATGTGAAAGGGGCCTAAGGGTGAATAGGACAAGGGTTCCAGCCCCTAAGGGGGCTAATAGTAAGTGAAAATAAAACACAAACACTAAGGCTACTTTCACACTTGCGGTAGTGTGATGCGGCAAGCAGTTCCGTTGTCAGAACTGCCTGCCAGATCCGCCGATCTTGATGTGACTGAAAGCATTTATGAGATGCATCCGGATGCGGATCCATCTCACAAATGCATTGCAAGAATGAATCCATGTCTCCGCTTGTCATGCAGACAGACGGATCCGTCTTGTATCTTTTTACACATTTTTACCGGCATGCGCAGACCGAAAGGACGGATCCGGCATTCAGGCAAGTCTTCAGTTTTTTTCGCCGGAGATAAAATCGTAGCACGCTGCGGTTTTATCTTTTGCCTGATCAGTCAAAATGACTGAACTGAAGACATCCTGATGCATCCTGGACGGATTTCTCTCCATTCAGAATGCATGGGGATATGACGGATCAGTTCTTTTCCGGTATTGAGCCCCTGTGACGGAACTCTATGCCGGAAAAGAAAAACGCTAGTGTGAAAGTACTCTAAAATATTACGTTTAAATCCCCCCTTTCCCAACATATAAAAAATATATACAATAAACATATTACATAGCGCTGCGTCCGAAAAGTCCAAACTATTAAATTATTAAAAAATATCTCCTATGCGGTGAGCATTCGCCATTTTTTAGTCACCTTGTCACCCCAAAAAATAGGATAGGACTGTTCTATTATGGGCCGAACGTTTCATAAAATGCGAAATGCACGTGGCTTTTTTGCTTGGTATTGAGTATCGCAATACTTTTTTATGGTGATGAAAGCGAATCAAAATTTTGGTATTGAAACAACCCTACGCCGATCTGATCGGCTTAGCGTTGTCACGATACCAAAATTTTCGTTCGGTTTTGACTTGGCGACTAAAAATGTAATTTGGCTCCTAAATTTTTTTCAGTTCAGGAGCCAATGGCTACTAGGTATTTTTTTTTAGTCTGGAGCCCTGCTATCAGAGGCCGGCGCAGGCGGCGCGATGACGTCATCGCGCCGCCTAAGCCCTGAGCCGTACACAGCGCGGGACACAGGCCAGAAGAGGCCTGCATCGCATCGCTGCCAAAGAGGTAAGTGTTTTTTTCCTTTTTTTTTTTTTTTTTTTTTTTTCTGTACAATACTGATGGCTAGTGGCACATGATAGGAGAGGCCCTATGGCTAGTGGCACATGATAGGGGGGCCCTATAGCTACTGGCACATGATAGGGGGGCCCTATGGCTACTGGCACATGATAGGGGGGCCCTATGGCTACTGGCACATGATAGAGGGGCCCTATGGCTACTGGCACATGATAGGGGAGCCCTATGGCAACTGGAACATGATAGGGGGGGGCGCCTATGGCTACTGGCACATGTTGATGGGGGGCTTAGGCTACTAGCACATGATTAAGGGGCATCTATGAGGGCACATTTCACTGGCACATTATTGGGGGACATCTATGGGGGCACTTCTTACTGGCACATTATTGGTGGCACTATAGGGGCATCTACTGAGGGCACAAAGAACGGTTATTTTATATGGGGGCTCTGTATAGGGGCATTTTACACTGGGACACATTGTGTTGGGTACTATGGGGAAGGGGGGAGAGGACTACTACGGGGCACTGAGAAGGGGTATTTTATGCTTACAAATTATGGGGGACACTGAGGGCATCTACTGGCGCACTATATATCGGGCATTTTATACTGGTACATTATGGGGACATTAGCTCAACTGGGGACATTACAGGGGGGTATTTTTTGCACTGACACATTATAAGGAGAATTATTTCTACTGGGGGAAGGAATTATGGTGGGCGTTATTACTCCCCCATGGTATGAGCCCCCTAGTAGCAGCACCAGCCTCTCCCTGCTCTGCTATCCCTCTGCCCCTTCCCCAAATCCTTATTATGAAATCTTTCTCATTAGGATAAAACACATCATCAGCTCCGCCGAGCCCCCGGCCAAAGTGTTGAAGTGGCGTCCGAGATCCCCAAGGGTCAAGCCAAGTAATTGTAAGTTTTCAGGGGGGGGTGACACCATTTTCTACCACACCGGGTGACACCAGTCCTAGCAACGCACCTGGTTTGGAACATTATTCCATGTTTCCTGAGGCTGACTTGTGTTTTACCACTTGTATATTCTGAGCCATTATCTGTTTGTAGTACTCTGGGCATCCTGCCAAATGTATTACTTACTTGGGCGAGATACTCTTCTAATTTCTCTGGCACTTCATCCTTATTGTGAAGTAGAAACACTGTGGTATATCTGGAGTAATCATCAATAAAGGTCAGGAAGTACTTTTTCTTTCCTGGAGTTATAGTTTTCATTGGACCACAAAGATCTGAATGTATTAAGTCCAGAGGTTTTTGAGTTTTGCTGCTGGTCTGCTTGGGAAAAGATGTCCTAGTCATTTTTCCTTTAATACAGCTGGTGCAGATCATTATTTTGTCACATGGATTAATCTTAATGCCACTTGCATAGTTATTCTCAACTATTTTCTTTATTGTATTAGAATTTCTGTGCCCGAATCGTCTGTGCCAAGTGTGGATGCAGTTTGAATGTTTATCCTCTTTGGCCGTTTTAACCATTTCACTGCAGTTCAGCTGATATAGTTCATCTCTGATTTTAGCCTTTGCAAGCAAGCAATCCCCTTTTGTGATGATACAACTGTCACCCTGAAATGTGACTACATTGCCTTGGTTAGTGAGTTTCTTTACTGACAAAAGGTTGCTGTCAAGATCTGGCACATACAGAACATTCCTCATATGGATCTTTCTAGTGATATCTGGAGAGATAGGACAGTATAGAAAACAATCTCCTATTCCCACTGATTTCATGAGTTGTCCATTAGCTGTATTTATCCTTTCTGTTCTGCTTTCATCAAGCTGAGTGAAGAAATGTCTGTCATTTGTCATGTGGCTTGTAGCACCTGAGTCCACACACCACGCTTGCACAGAGGTGACACCATTCTTGGATCTGAATGCATACTCCTTTGTTTCTATGACATTCTTAGCTTGTTGCAATCCACTTTGTTTTTGCATTCTAGCTTTCCAGATTCTACAATCTGCCTTTAGGTGTCCTGGTTTTTTGCACACAAAGCATTCCCGCTTTTCTAGCTGCACATTACTGCTTTTATTTTTGTATTTCATCTTTAAAGCAGTCTCTGAACACATACTTGCATTACTCATGCTTTCTGTTTTGCGCTTGTATTCATCCAGATGCTTGCCTTTAACATATTCCAGTGTCAGTTCATCATCTGGACGTGCATCCAGCGCTGTGACAAGTGTCTCATAACTTTCAGGAAGTCTGTAGTGTCCCACTAGGAATAGGTGGGCACTGCACAAAAAGGGGTTAATGTGTTTTATTGCATTTGTGTATTTTCCCTGTGTTAACTGGGTGTCGGGCCTGTCAGGGTACAGTTTAGCCTCCCAGACGTTAGAGGGAGCTAAAGAGCCCTAGATATATATAGGAAGGCCCAGACAGGGGAGTGGGTAGTGTATTACAGGGGACTAGAGGAGTTACCTCGTCAGCCTGAAGCTCCTGAGACTAAGGATAGCTCAGTTGAGATACCCCAGTAGTAGGACAGCACCTCCTGGGAGAAACCTGCAGCCACCTCGTCCGTCCAGCAGTGAGACAGCTAGGAAACAAAGGTATTGTAACCTTAAGCAAGTGCCAATACTGGAGGAAGGAATTTACACCGAGGATTTAAGCCAGCAATTAGGCAAGCCTTGGGATCCAGCCAGCTAGAATAGCTGTGGGGATAGAGCAGCACTGCACTGCAAAGCATTAACTATATACCCTCCAAGTATCTTGCAAGATAGAAACCTGCTGTGTCATAAACCTGCTGTGCATTTGGAACTGTAAAGGACTGCATTAACATCTTTTGTAACTGCATGTATAAAGTTGGACTGTTTTCACCAAGTAAAGCAACGTTTGGTTCAACAACTGCGTACTCGTACTGCACCTCACCCAACATCAGGCCAGGTCTCTACACTCAGAGTGTGCCCCAGAGGAATTAGTGTCTGCCTCTCATTCACTGCTGCATGCCTGCCCAGGGTCCTCCAAAAAGTGAGTAACCCTTGATTCCCTATACCGTGACCTCACTGTCGTTATACCCTGCAGGTCTGGCGTGCTGCAAGTCCACTTAACAATAACTCTGCAACATGGAAGTCTTTTATATCTTCTCCAATCCCTCTCAGTCTCTCCACCATTTCTAAGGTCTGTCTTATATAGTCCTGCATGTCCTGGTCTTTCTGCAGCTTAGTCTGATGCAGCTTTCTGATTAAATTCAGTTTATTGCTGAGATTAACTCTTTCATGCACTTTTTGTAATCCTTCCCACATGTCTTTAGCGGTTTGACAGTTACATATATGTATGATTTGATCATCGTCTATGCACAGAGAGATTGTGCTCTGGGCTTTCTGATCTCTGTCTAACCACTCCTCTGTGGGCTGTGCAGGGCTGGGTTCATCTATACATTTCCACGTACCTTCTCTTATAAGCAGCATTTTCATCTTAAATTTCCAGGATTGGTAGTTCTGATTTGTCAGATTTGCGATGGAGAACTTTGCTGAGGGGATGGTGGCAGCCATTTTTGCTGTTTGCCTTTCTGTTGATGTCTCCTGCACTCAATTGCTTTAGCTCACTGTATCTGGTTCTATCCAGAGGTAATCTGTGTTATATACAGGGCTTCTGTAGCATGTCCTGGGCCCATAACCTGTTAGAAATACTTTCTGAGGCTAAACAAAGGACAGACAGACAGTCTTTCAGGTCTAACTGACCTCTGCTCGGTAACTGCACGAGCACTTAACTGAACTTTATTTAACAACTGACAATCTAGTGACCATACAATATACTAAGCATATAGCAATGACATACAGTGGTTGTTGCTTAATACAAACCTTGTATGCTAACAGTCCCCCAAGCTCCCCAGAACTTATTCAACATGCCAGGTGAGTCGTTGCCATGCTGTGCTGCGGCTGTTGTGCCTGGAAGCCAAGAGCCACACCGGTCCTGCACTCCTTTCAGCTTTGCGATCACAGGCCGATCAGTGGCTAACCCCGCTCAATTTGACGGTTTGTAAAGTGGTGTGTGACAATGATGCCAATCTTCTGAGCATGCTGAAACAGGGCAAAATGACACACGTCCTGAACTTAGTCTGGCAGTGATTTGTTTGCAAATACCCCGGGGTCCAGGACGTCCTGTGGCAGGCCAGGAAAATCTCTTGCCATTTTAGAAGATCTTACACGGCCATGGCTCGCTTTGCTGATGTTCAGCGGCGACACCACTTGCCCATCAGACATCTGATTTGTGACTGCCCAATGTGCTGGAACACCACCTTGTATATGCTTGATAGGCTGCTGATAGGCTGCTCCAGCAGAAACGTGCAGTTAACGACTACCTGTACGAACTCTGTGGCAGGCCGGTTTCTGGGGAGCTTGTTTTTTTTTTTTAATCACGGCAGTGACTGCTCATGCACGACGCATGCAGACTTCTGCGGCCATTTGATGAGATCACCGCGGCCATTTGATGAGATCACCAAACTGGTCAGTTGCAGCCAGAGCACCATCAGTGACATCGTACCTTATGCCTTTTTTCTGGAGAGTGCATTGCATCTTGTCATTGATCAAGAGGAGCAGGAGCAAGAAGATGGGGAAGTCGCAATGCTGGATGAATTCCCAGGGGGGGCTACTCCATCTGAGACAAGTCAACAGGAGTCTGAAGAGGAGTCAGAGGAGGATGGTGCTGGGTGGAGGAGGTCCAAGGAGAGCATGCTTTAAACCTTTCTGGGATCCCTGGTGTTGTCTGTGGGGGATGAGACAAAGGACGACATTATCCTGGACGATGAGCAGGAGCCAGGCCACTCCACAGCTTCCAGTTAAGTGCAAATGGGGGCCTTCATGCTCCATTATAAAAAGCATAAAGGGCAAGGACCAGTACTGGGTTGCAATGTACTTAGAACCCCGGTACAAACACAAAATGGCAGACGGACATGTTACCAGCATCACAGAGGGCTGTCAGAATGCAGCACTTCCAGGCCTTGCTTCTAGAAATGCTGCATTCTACTTTTGCAGGCACTGGCAGAGGAATTTCCACTCACAGAAAAACAGTTGCGGGTATAAAATCCAACAGCACATGAAAGAAGAGGGCAGTTTGAAGATGTGTTGGTCACTTCAGATGTGAGATCATTCTTGCAGCCATCCTGTTGACAGCTACCCTCTGGATCCAGCCTCAGGGAACGCCTACACCGACAGATGTCCGACTAAATCAGGTTAACGGCCGATGTGGACGCTCTAAGAAGCGAGTAACTCCTGGACTACTGGGTGTGCAGCTTGACCTGTGGCCAGAGCTGACACAATTTGCTATGGAACTCTTGGCTTGCCCCTCGTCCAGTGTCCTATCCGAAAGGATGTTCAGCGCAGCAGGGGGGATTGTGACCGATAAGCGCACTCGCCTAGCTGACAGTGTGGACTACCTCACATTTCTAAAAGTGAATGAGGCATGGATCTCAGAGGAATTCAACACATGTGATGACCACGTTTAATTGAATTTCCTTATGACAGCCCACAAATATCCGCCACCACCCAGAACAAATAATGCTCCCTGTCTTAGGTAAATACAGCGGCATAAAAGGCCTTTTCTGTCCGGTGAATGCCTAATGTTTTGGGCCTCGGAGGAATTCAACACCTGTGACGACCACGTGTTTCAACTATTATCATTAGGGTTTTTTTTTTCAAGAGGGGGGATTTCGTTAGCCATGTTTTTAATCCAATTTTTTTTTTTTAGTTCTTTTAAACATATGTATTTGACCTATATTTGTACTTGCCTTCAGTAAAATTGATATCCATTGACCTTTAGTCACATAATCACATAATCACATAATCACTTGATCTTTTCTGTATGGTGAATGCGTAATTTTTAGGGCCTGTAATACACTGGCCTGCAGTAAAATCTATATCTAATGACTGTGTAATCTACCTCCAGCCACATACTTACTTGTTCTTTTCTGTACGCCGAATTCATAATTTGGGGGTTTTGTAGTCCACTGGCCTTCTGTAAAATTGATATCCAATGACCGTGTAATCTACCTACCAGCCACATACTAACTTGTTCTTTTCTGTATGCTGAATGCATAATTGTTGGTGCCTCTGAGAAATTCAACACTAGTGACGACCACGTGTTATCGAATTTCAAGTATTATAATTTGTTTTTTTTTTCAAGAGGGGGGTTTTGTTAGCCATGTTTTTAATCCAATTTTATATTTTTTGTTCTTTTAAACATATGTATTTGACCTGTATTTGTACTGGCCTGCATTAAAATTGATATCCATTGAATGCGTAATATACCTTGATCTTTTCTGTCCGGTGAATGCCTATTGTTTGGGGCCTGTAGTCCAGTGGCCTAAAGTAAAATTGTTATCCTTTATTATTAACCGCATAATGTACTTTGAGCCACATAATCAGAATTTCTTTTATGTCAGGTAAATCCTAATTTTCTAGGCTCCGACAGGGCACATTTCAGAGAATTTACCTTTAAGATGCATAAAGATGTCCCCTGATTAAGTTACATATTTTTTGTTGTAATTTTTGTCATTTATCCCCCTCTAGTATGGGATGTCACTGTCCATGTTGTGGGACTATTGGTGCACTTCTACTAAGTATTTGGTGACTGCAAATATGAGCTGAAGATTTTTCAGGTTTGCCTGCCATTAAAGTGGGGCCTGCCGAAAACTTGGGGTCCGTGCACATTTGATTGCGTTTGCGAACCGTCACAGCCGATGTTCATCCATTACTACCTGCTAGTGAGCTGAGCCTGTAAAACATTATATTCGAGGGCCTGATGGTGAGTAGAGACGTCATGAACATAAAATTTTCAGTTCGTGAATGGCGAACGTGAATTTCTGCAAATGTTCGCGAATGGGTGAACAGGGCGAACCGCCATTGACTTCAATAGGCAGGCAAATTTTAAAACCCACAGGGTTCTTTCTGGCCACAATAGTGAATGAAAAGTTGTTTCAAGGGGACTAACACCTGGACTGTGGCATGCCTGAGGGGGATCCATGGCAAAACTCCCATGGAAAATGACGTAGTTGACGCAGAATCTGGTTTTAATCCATAAAGTGCATAAATCACCTAACATTCCTAAAAGGTTTGGAATAACGTGCTTTAAAACATCAGGTATGATTTTGTATTGATCAGGTAGTGTAAGGGTTATGCCCGCTTCAAAGTGACAGACCAAACTATGACAGAACAAAAACAGTCCCCATTTGCACAAGGTTGGATACCAAGCTAGCCATGTCCCGTTCCTTGTCCTCACTGACATCCTTGAAGGTCTCTTCCTCCACCCAGCTATGTACAACCCCAAGGGTCCCAGAAAGGTGACAACAAGCCCCCTGGGATGCCTGCTGTGGTTGGTCTTCCACCTCCTCAAAGCCACCTTCTTCCTCTGACTCCTCTTCTTCAGACTCCTCTCTCTGCGTTGCCTCAGGTCCAGCAATCGACGACAAGGCTGCTTCTGGTGGTGATGGTGACCACAACTCTTCCTCTTCATGTTGATCTATGGTCTGATCCAGCACTCTTTGCAGGGCACGCTCCAAAAAAATTGCACATGGGATGAGGTCGATGATGTTGCCTTGGGTTTGACTGACCAGGTTTGTCACCTCCGCAAAAGGACGCATGAGCCTACAGCCATTGTGCATAAGCGTTCAGTAACGCGGCCAAAAAATACCCAGCTCCGCAAAGGCTGTCATCATTTTTTTTTTTTTTTTTATAAAAAAAATCTGTTCTTACCAGTTTAATCTCCGTTTTGTCCCCTAACAGGGAACGTGTGTGGAATAGATTTTAGGAATCGGGAGATGGAAAAAGATGCTCGGTCGGTCCTCTTACTTCCAATTTGGGGCACTTCACGTGCACCGTGCAATGTACTGTGCAATTCCAATATGTGTGGTATGTTAAGTAGTACTATTCCTATCAGCTTAATCACTGTTATGTCCCCTATCAGGGGCCGGTGTATGGAATAGATTTTAGGAACAGGGAGATGGAAAAATATGCTTTGTCGGTCCTCTTACTTCCAATTTGGGGCACTGCGCGTACGCCTTGCAATGTACTGTGCTACCAGATATGAGTGGTATGTTAAGTAGTACTATTCCTATCAGTTTAATCCCTGTTACGTCCCCTATCAGGGGTCGGTCTATGAAATAGATTTTAGGAACCAGGAGATGGAAAAAGATGCTTGGTTGGTCCTCCTACTTCCAATATTGAGCACTGCGTGTGCGCCGTGCAATGTACTGTGCCACCCTATATGAGTAGTGTGCTAAGAAGTACTATTCTTATCAGTTTAATCCCTGTATCGAATAGATTTTAGACAACCGCAATGAGTTGTCAATAGTTGACACACTCAAGACTTAAATTTTATTCCTCTATGTGTCAATCGTTAAGTAGTGATGACTGTGCTCGTGCGCACGTTTGGGAGATTGCAGGCGATGGCGGTTTTTCAAAGCCTATGGTCGTGCTGAGGTAGTTCAGTGACAGTTAATTGACCCAGAAAACAATTCTGCAGTGTGGGCCCATTGTTGGCCCAGTAGGCTTTAATGATCACCTTAGATGATCACAAAGAAAATTCATGTTTTCTATGCAAAATTATCCAGCCAATCGCTTTTGGTCTGTTCACAATGAAGCAACAACCTTATCATCTGGGGTGTGCCAACATTGCCATTGCCAACACACTCATAGAGGTGGTCACTTCAATGTTATACGCAAGCCCCTTCACCACAACAAGGTAACGATCACGAAGGGGAATTGACACATGTATGTACCTTTTTTTTTGTTTTGTTTTTGCAGCCACAGTGCAGCACCAGAGGCCAGAAAAATTAGGCATGTACACTTGCCTGAAAAATTGATGTTTTCCAGGCAGAAAGTTCCCTAAAACATTGCAGCTTGAACCCTAGTTGGTGGCGGAAAAGTCACGCAAGTCATCCGGCATGCAGAGATAAAATACAGCAGCGTGTGGACGATTTTTAGCCCAAGGCATCTCATCTCATCAGGCCTTTTTTAGTCAAATGTATCACCCACTGTCAGTCCCTTCGGGATCCATGCCTCGTTCATCTTAATAAAGGTGAGGTAATCAACACTTTTTTGACCTAGGCAACTTCTCTTCTCAGTGACAATACTTTCTGACAGGACACTTGAAGCGGGGCAGGCCAGAAGTTCTATAACAAATTGGGATAGCTCAGGCCACAGATCATGCCTGCACACCCAGTAGTCAAGGGGTTCATCGCTCCTCAGAGTGTCGATATCTGCAGTTAAGGCAAGGTAGTCTGCTACCTGTCGGTGGAGTCGTTCTCTAAGGGTGTACCCCGAAGGGCTGTGGCGATGGGTAGGACTTAAAAAGCTCTGCATGTCCTCCATCAACAATACGTCTGTAAAGCGTCCTGTCCTTGCCGGCGTGGTTGTGGTAGGAGGAGGATTACTTTCACCTCTACCCGTGTTAGATTCCCGTTCTGCTGTGACATCACCCTTATACGCTGTGCAAAGCATACTTTTGAACTTGTTTTGAAACTGATGCATCCTTTCCGACTTCCGGTAATTCGGTAACATTTCAGGCACTTTCTGCTTATACCGGGGGTCTAGTAGCGTGGCCACCCAGTACAGGTTATTCTCCTTTAGCCTTTTTATACAAGGGTCCCTCAACAGGCAGGGCAGCATGAAAGACCCCATTTGCACAAGGTTGGATGCCGAGCTACTCATGTCCCGTTCCTCATCCACACTGATCTCACTGAAGGTCTGTTCTTCCCCCCAGCCACGTACAACACCACGGGTACCAGATAGGTGACAGCGAGCACCCTGGGATGCCTGCTGTGGTTGGTCTTCCTCCTCCTCAAAGCCACATTCCACCTCTGACTCCTCTTCCTCAGACTCCTCTTCCAGCGTTGACACAGGTCCAGCAAGCGATGCTGATAAGGCTTTTTCTGGTGGTGATGGTGACCACAACTCTTCCTCTTCACGCTCATCTACGGCCTGATCCAGCACTCTTCGCAGGGCACGCTCCAGAAAGAAAACAAATGGGATGATGTCGCTGATGGTGCCTTCGGTGCGACTGACTAGGTTTGTCACCTCCTCAAAAGGATGCATGAGCCTTCAGGAATTGCGCTTGAGCATCCAGTAACGTGGCAAAAAAATACCCAACACCGCAGAGGCTGTCCTAGCACCCCGGTCATACAAATACTCGTTGACGGCTTTTTCTTGCTGGAGTAGGCAGTCAAACATTAGGAGTGTTGAATTTCAACGTGTCGGGCTGTCGCAAATCAAGCGCCTCACTGGCATGTTGTTTCGCCACTGAATATCTGAAAAGTGCGCCATGGCTGTGTAGGAACGCCTGAAATGGTCACACACCTTCCTGGCCTGCTTGAGGACGTCCTGTACGCCTGGGTACTTATGCACAAAGCGTTGTACGATCAGATTACACACATGTGCCATGCACGGCACATGTGTCAACTTGCCCAAATTCAATGCTGCCAACAGATTGCTTCCGCTGTCACACACCACTTTGCCGATCTCCAGTTGGTGCGGGGTCAGCCACTGATCCACCTGTGCGTTCAGGGCGGACAGGAGTGCTGCTCCGGTGTGACTCTCTGCATTCAGGCAAGTCAACCCCAAGACAGCGTGAGATTGTTGTATCCGGGATGTGGAATAGCCCCTGGGGAGCTAGGGGGATTCAGTTGATGTGGAGCAAGGCGCAGCAGCAGAAGAGGACTCAGCCGAGGAGGTTAGCGAAGAGGATCGAGTAGGAGGAGTAGAGGAGGTGGCAGCAGGCCTGCCTGCAAGTCGCGGTGGTGTCACCAACTCCTCTGCGGAGCCACGCATTCCATGCTTGGCAGCCGTCAGCAGGTTTACCCAATGTGCAGTGTACGTGAAAGGCCTGCCCTGACCGTGTTTTCCAGACCAAGTATCAGTGTCCAGATGGACCCTTGCCCCAACACTGTGTGCCAGACATGCCATGACTTCCTTTTCCACAATAGAGTACAGGTTGGGGATTGCCTTTTGTGAAAAAAATAAATAAAATTTGGCCGGGTATTTTCCACCACAGTGTCCCAATAGCTAAAAAAAATTTGAAGGCCTCAGACTCCACCAGTTTGTATGGTAAAAGCTGGCGGGCTAAGACTTCCGACAAGCCAGATGCCGGGCAAGGGGGTGACTCTGTGACATTGGCTTCTTACAATAAAACATTTCCTTGACAGACACCTGACTGTGGGCAGATGAGCAGGAACTGCTGAATGTGAGAGGCGGAGTGGCGGGTGGTTGAGAAGGGGCAAGGAGAACAGCAGTGGTTGACGTGGCTGAAGATGCTGGACCAGGAGGAGGATGGTGGCTTTGAGTTTGTGTGCTGCTTATACTCATATGTTGATCCCATAGGTGTTTGTGATGTGAGATCATGTGCCTTCGTAAAGTAGTTGTACCTAGGTGGGTGTTGGACTTCCCACGACTCAGTTTCTTTTGGCACAGGTTGCAAATGACATTGCTGTTATCAGATGCAGACACACACAAAAAAAATGCCACACTGCTGAGCTTTGCAATGACGTCATTCTGGTGGTGGCAACAGCATGCATTGATTAGCGCGCTGTCTGGCTGACCTCGGGTGCCGATACATGCTGTCTGACTGTGCCACTATCTCCTTGCGATGACGTCCACCTGCTTCCAACTCGTCTCCTCCTCCTTTCTGTCTCATCATCTGAACTTTCCCCCTGTTCTTCTTCTCTTCGAGCGGGCACCCACGGACACATCGTCATCATCAACCACTTCACTTGTATCTGACAACTCAGCAAAGGAAGCAGCAGCGGGTACAACATCATCATCATCATCATCAAACCGTACGTCCATGTGTGGAATGCTGCCTGACTGAGGCATGTCCCTGTTATCTACATCCTCTGGCAATAATGGTTGTGCATCACTCATTTCTTACAACTGATGTGTAAATAACTCTTCTGACAGATCAAGTGAAGCGGCTGTGGTGCTAGTGTTGGTGGTGGCAGCGGGCGAGCGTTTGGTAACATGAGAGGTGCCAGAGGCTGAGCTGGAGGAGGATGGTGCGTCAAGGTTCCGAGCGGAAGCTATAGAAGAATGGGGTTTCCCGTGTAAGCCAGTCAACTATGTCCTCAGAATTTTTCGAGTTCAGGGTACGTGGCCTCTGAACACTGGGCATTATACTAGGGCCAAAGGAAATCACAGCACCACGACCACAATGGCCCCTGCGGGGTGGCCTGCCTCTGCCTGTCATTTTTTTTAGATTAGTGGTACTATGCATGCAAGGTACTGTGCCACCCTATATTAGTGGTGGGCAGTGGGCACAGTACAGTTTGTGAGCCTGACACTCACTGGCAGGCAACTGCAATTATATTAAATTGTATGACTTTTTTATCTGCAAGGTACTGTGCCACCCGATATGAGTGGTGTGCATACAGTACAGTCTGTGGACCTGTGGCTTCTCACACACGGGCAGGCAACTGCAATATATATATAGAAAAAAAAAATAAAAGCAGACTGATGTACCAGCCATAAAAAGTGCTTTTTGAGTTGCTGTCAGGACGCTGTCCTTACAGCAGATGAGTCTTTGAGGACTGGAGTGGACACAGAACACTGGCCTAGCTAACGCTTTCCCTATTAATTCAGCAGCAGCAGCACTCTCCCTGCTCTAACACTGCAGCTTCAGAATGAATCTAAGAGGGCTGCCGTCCTTGCTTTTTTTATAGGAGGTGGGAGGGTCTGGGAGGGAGGGTATGCTGATTGGCTGGAATGTGTCTGCTGACTGTAATGTACAGGGTCAAAGTTTGCTCAATGATGACGTATAGGGGGCGGACCGAACATTGCATATGTCCACCCGCCGCGGCGAGCGCAAACATACGATGTTCGCCAGGAACTGTTCGCCGGCGAATAGTTCGGGACATCTCTAGTCCTCTCCCTGCAACAGGAGCTCCACCAGCAGCACCACAATTGGGGCCATGTCCCTTATTTGACGCTCTCCTCATATTTCTCAAATTTAGGATCTTGCCCTAAATGGGTGTTTTTATAATAGCAGAATAGAACAACACTATCTAAAGGGTGTATCTCACACGTACAGATGCAGCAAAGGCTGCACAATTTACATTTTTGCCCTAAATGAGTGTTGTTTTTTTATAGCAAAATAGAACAACACTATCTAAAGGGTGTATCTCACAATGAGAGATGCAGCAAAGCTGCAATATTAATTATTTTGCCCACAATTATATATATTTTTTTTTATTGTAAAATAGAACAACAGTATATAAAGGGTGTATCTCACAATGACAGATGCAGCAAAGGCTGCAATATTAAGTATTTTGCCCAAAAAGGGTGTGTATTTTAACTAACAGAATATGAAAGCTGTATATAACTCTTAAATTTCACACGTGCAGATGCAGCAAGGGCTGTAAAATTGTGTATTTTGCCCAAAAAGGGTGTTTTTTAAACCATAATATTATAGCTGTATTTATAGCTTAAAATGCACACTGACTAATGCGGCAGTGGCCCCAGGGTATTGCCAAAAATGGGTGTTTTTTCAAAGCCAGAAAATGATTGAAGTATTTCAAGCTTGTTTTTAACAATTACAGATGCAGCAAAGGCTGCAATATGAAGTATTTTGCCCAAAAAGGGTGTTTTTTTACTAACATAATATGACAGCCGTATATAACGCTTGAATTTCACACGTGCAGTTGCAGCAAGGGCTGTAAAATTGTATATTTTGCCCAAAAAGGGTGCTTTTTTAAAACCCTTAAAATCATAGCTGTATTTCTACCTTAATTTGCACACTGAATAATGCTGTAAAGGCACCAGATGTGGGATATTGCCTGAAAATTTTTTTTTTTTTTTTTTTAAACCAGATTATATTTGCAGTATTTCAAGCTTGGATTTGAATGTCAATAAAGCACATATGCAGTGCTGGTGGACTGAACTTGCATATAATGGGGGCCGCCGCCCACCTAACTAACAGTAACGTATAAAAGTAATTTTTCTCTGTCACTGGTCTCAGGGCAGGGTAAAAAGATTGTGTGCTGCACCCACACAACATAATCTGTGTAGATCGCTGAGTTCAATTGGATTTCTGATTAAAGATTCTGTACTGTTCTCTCCCTCACAGCAGCAGCATCCTATCCCTACACTGAGCACAGCAGAGTGACGTGCAGCGCTTTGTGACTCTAGCTTATATAGAGACTGTATCACATGCTGCAATGGCCAATCACAGCTATGAGATTAGTAGGCATGGCTGTGATGGCTTCTAAGGGCACACAGTTAAACACTTGTTGATTGGCTGTCTTTTCAAAAAATAATAAATTGCCAAATAACGAACCCGAACTTTTACAGAAATGTTCGGGTCCGGGGTCCAAAAATCCTAAAGTTCGGTATGAACCCGGACTTTACAGTTCATGTTCGCACAACCCTACTCCTTAATACTGAGCAATTTAGTGCAGGTTGCACTACAAAAATAAATTGCTGCTGTCACAAACAATAGTCCTTTACAAGGACTTTTGGGTCTCTGAAACGTTTTTGTACACTTATAATATTCGATTACACTCCCTACACTATCTGTTCCTCCCTATCCTCAGCTCTCACTGACTTAGAATGAGCCAAACGCGCTTCATCGGGTGCTATATAGCACCCGATGACGTGTTCCAGTCAGCCAATCACTGTAATGCCAGTAGCCAACATGGCTACTGGCATTACAGTGAGGGCAGTTCGTACCTGCACATTTATTGACTGCTTAGCAGCCGCAAAACGTGTGGGAAGGAAACTAGAGCATTGTTCTCGAGCATGTGATACTCGGCCAAGTATCGCCATGTGCCGAGCCGAACATGCTCGCTCAACACTAGTAATGAGCTAAGAGAAAGGATATAAGCATCCTTATGTGTTTGCCATATAGCTGTATTCAGTGCCCAGTAAAAGCTATAAATGGAGTTTGCTTAGCTCCTGTATGTTCATTAGAGTGCTACTAAGCTGTTTAGCACCCATGTCCCTACATAGCATTAAAAATAAACCAAAACCACAGTTAAAAACATGTAAAAACCACAATTTTGCAGAAATATGAATTTGTAAAAAAGGTCTTCTGTTAGAACCCATATAGCATCATCTTCTAATGTTAAAGCAGATTTAAAAGAGCATTCTGAAAACAGGAATTATTTCAGAAAAGTATAAGTTGCTTTGTGAGTAGAGTTAAGCTACTTTCACACTTGTGCTAGCTTTCCGTGCTACCGCAAGTCCACTGTGCAGCCGGAAGTCCACTCTGGCCACATTAACTATAATGACAAAAACGCAGCATCCTGTAGTTTTATTGTGGCCACCTCTCGGCATGTTTGCCGTGCTGCGGCCAGACCTCCGGCCCTCCGCAATTGTAGTAAAAGGGGCCAGAGTCGGACTTCCGGTGGCACGTGGACTTGCGGTAGACTGGATCCGGCAGGCTGCTACCCCGCTGGAACAGTCTGCCGGAAAAGGCTACCACAAGTGTGAAAGTAGTCTTAGAGAGGTTTATCAATGCCTGGAGAAGAGAGAAGCCATTACTACGAAAATGCCTTCATTTGGAGGCATAGAGTAAAATGTTAGCTTCAGAGATTTATTTCTTCACTCCTATGACAATAAAGAAGACAGGATAAGATGAATAAACACAGGTCTATTTTGTGAAGATCATTTACATACTCTTTATTTAATTAGACTATAAAAATGTCATTGATTCAGGGAGCAAGAGCAATACATAATTTAAAACTATACTATAAAACTATTTAGTTTTATAGTATAGTTTACTTTTTATGATTGATTATGATTATACCATATTTTTCAGACTAAAATTGGGGTAAAAGTGCCATTGTGTATTATAGTCCAAATGCTAATGACTGCTTCCATTATGGAAGAAGTCATTAGCATGTGGGAGCCACTGGGAAGTAAGGGCAGCATTGCGGTGGCTGTACCTTGGTCTTATTCCGGTCCCTGATATGTGTTTTGGCATGTACAGCGCCAGGACGCAGTGCACATAGGTGTGCACTATGATTTCACGCTGTGCGTCATCAGGTCACAGTACACAGAAGGACCCATAAGAAGTGATATGGTGAGTCCTGGATCTGCAGCACCATCCGGAGCAAGCAAGGTCATATTATTATTATTATTATTATTATTATTATTATTATTATTATTATTATTTTTTGTAACATCTGATCTGAGGTCTGATGGGTGTCTGATCGGAGCCTGATGGGGTCTGGGGGGGTCCAATCTAAAGCTGATTGAGGCTAGGGGGGTTTGATCTGAGACTGATTGGGGGTATGAAGGGGGCCGGGGGTTTTGATCTGAGGCTAATGGAGGCTGGGGGATCTGATGGGGGTCTGATCTGAGGTCTAATGAAGAATGGGGTCATATTTTGGGGTAATTGGGGGTCTGATCTGAGGTCGGATGAAGAATAGGGGTCTGATTTGGAGGTCTGCTCTCAGGCCTGATGGAAAATGTATTTTTCTTATTTTCCTCCTCCAAATGCTAGGTGCATCTTATAGTCCAGTGCATAAATATGCTGTATATACTTTCGATAGATCATCATCTGATTTTCGGGTGTCCGACATCTGCGCCCAAGCCACTTACTGTACATAGTCGTCACTGGCCTGCAGTAAACAGCATGAATGCCGCACCTCTACTGTGAAAGTTGATGCCTTCTCAAATTGCTGATCTGTGGGGGTCCCGGGTGTCTGACACCCATCGATCAGATGCTGATCTATCCAAAGACTAGATAAACAGTAAGATAAAGATACAGAACCCCTTTAACTTTGTCTTCAAGTTATTCTTAATATGAATTATATTTGTCTCACTAAGAAACTATAGTCACATCATTATATAATCAGGGAAAGAAAAGAAATAACATTTGCAAGCTTCCCAACCTGCCCAAAGCACAGGGGCCCAGATTTACTAATGTGTCTGTATCTAGAATAGGCATATTTTGGTGAAAATTTGTGTAGCTATGGTTTCTACTGATTTTTCCAACTTGATTGAAAATGGTGCAGTGCTAGTGAAGGGGCGGAGACTTCTTGTGTAAAATTCTGTCTCAAAATGAGCCAAGCAGTAGTTGGCTAACAGGAAGGCAAAACTACCTATCCTTGTATCGCGTTTATCATTCAGCATGAGTCATGGTATTAAATCTGGTGGTGTTCTTAGACAATGATCTACAAGTTTAGTAAGTATCCAGTGTGATTTTGGATGGGCCAACACTAATGCATATTATGCATAGGGTAGTCTGAGAATCTGGTAACCATTTCACTTAAAAATGTCCCGAAAGAGGAATTAAAGGAACCATGGAAAAAGATGAAAAGCAATGTTTATGGGGAAGCACTTTACCTTGAGCATAATGTATTGCTTATAATAACACTGCCAGGGGGATTCCAGAAATTTTGAGCACTTCCATCAATACAGATTGAAGAGCTTATTGGTAGAGTGCCAGGGAGCTAGTGGTCCTTTCACACACTGACTGTGCTCAGCCCTCAGCCTATTATATCCCCCTGTAGCTCCTCACATATTTTAATGCAGCAGAGTCATGCAACTAACCAGTATATTCATGCACCAGTATAATGTAACTAGCTGGTATATTACTGCAGCATTGTAATGTGTTGAATTTAACAGAATTTTTAATGCAGTACAATGTGTTCAATTTAACTGGCATATTAATGCAATAGTGTTTAGAATATACAGTGGATATGAAAAGTCTACACACCCCTGTTAAAATGTCAGGTTTCTGTACTGTAAAAAAAAAAAAAAAAGAGACAAAGATAAATCATTTCAGAACTTTTTCCACCGTTAATGTGACCTATAAACTGTACCACTCAATTGAAAAACAAACTGAAATCTTTTAGGTGGAGGGAAGAAAAAATATATATAATGTGGTTGCATAAGTGTGCACACCCTCTTATAACTAGGGATGTAGCTGTGTTGAGAATTAAGCAATCACATTCAAAATCATGTTAAATAGGAGTCAGCATACACCTGTCATCATTTTTAGTATCTATGATTAACCCTAAATAAAGTTCAGCTGCTCTAGTTGGTCTTTCCTGAAATATTCTTAGTGCATCCCACAGCAAAAGCCATGGTCCACAGAGAGCTTCCAAAGAATCAGAGGGATCTCATTGTTAAAAGGTATCAGTCAGGAGAAGGGTCCAGAATTTCCAAGGCATTAGATATACCATGGAACACAGTGAAGACAGTCATCATCAAGTGGAAAAAATATGGCACAACAGTGACATTACCAAGAACTGAATGTCCCTCCAAAATTGATGAAAGGCGAGAAGAAAACTGGCCTGGGAGGCTACTAAGAGGCCTACAGCAACATAAAGGTGCCGCAGGAATATCTGGCAAGTACTGTCTGTGTAGTACAAGTGACAACAATCTCCCGTATTATTCATATGTCTGGGCTATGGGGTAGAGTGGCAAGATGAAAGCATTTTCTTACGAATAAAAACATCCAAGCTAGCTACAATTTGCAAAAACACATCTGAAGTCTCCCAAAAGCATGTGGGAAAAGGTTTTATGGTCTGATGAAACCAAGGTTGAACTTTTTGGCCATAATTCCAAAAGATATGTTTGGCACAAAAACAACACTGCAAATCACCAAAAGAACACCATACCCACAGTGAAGTATGGTGGTGGCAGTATCATGCTTTGGGGCTGTTTTTCTTCAGATGGAACTGGGGCCTTAGTAAAGCAAGAGGGAATTAAGAACAGTTCCAAATAACAGTCAATATTGGCACCAAATCATCAGGCTTCTGCAAGAAAGCTGAACATGAAGAGGACCTTTCAGCATGACAACGACCCAAAGCACACATCCAAATCAACAAAGGAATGTCTTCACCAGAATAAGATCAAAGTTTTAGAATGGCCCAGCCAGAGCCCAGACCTGAATCCAATTGAAAATCTGTGGGGTAGGGTTTATTGTCTATGGAAGGAGGTAGATGAGCATTTATCCTGGGCTCTTCTTATAGGTTGGTTTAGACCGGCAAGTTAATGTAATATGCCAGAATCCTATTAGCATGTACACTGTGAAGATTATATACTTGAGGATGAATTTGTATATGTATTATGCTCCTCCTTTCCTCTTTTTGTATTTGTATATTGCTGATTTTTGAGAAAATTAATAAAGAAAAAGTAAAAAAATAAAAAAATCTGTGGGGTGATCTGAAGAGAGCTGTGCACAGGAAATGCAATCACAATCTGACAGATTTGGAGTGTTTTTGCAAAGAAGAGTGGGCAAATCTTGGCAAGTTAGGGTGACTCATACCCAAAAAGACTGAGTGCTATAATAAAAGGTGCTTCAACAAAGTATTGGTTTAAGGGTGTGCACACTTATGCAACCATATTATTTTATTTTTACATTTTTTCTTCCCTCTGCCTAAAAGATTTCAGTTTGTTTTTCAATTGAATTGTACAGTTTATAGGTCACATTAAAGATGGAAAAAGTTCTGAAATGATTTATGTTTGTCTCATTTTAACAGGGGTGTGTAGACTTTTTATTTCCACTGTAACTGGCATATTAGTGTAGTAAAATGCATTGTTTGCATTATATCATTTTTAACTGTAGCAAAATTGCTGGCTTTTAGAAAAAAAAAAGGTGAAATTGTGCAGCATATCCAGCTAAATGTATGTTGCTGTAAGTTCTGGGAATGCCTCAGAATATGCATATAAAACACGTATGAACTATAGAAGCTTTGAGTCTTTACACATAGCACAGAGCTTTAAGGCTTATTAAAATCCGTCCCCCTTAATTATCTCGGAGCCTGTCTGTCAGCTAGTCAGGGTGGCTGTAGGCAAAGGATAATCATCCTCCATGCCCTGTTTCTCTTAAATTTTTATAATAAAATGGTGGGCACCATTTTGAGCAATTCATCTGAAGCAAGTCACCAAAATGTCAGATTAGTTTGGCAGCAGAATTTTTGTGAAATTTGTAATGAATCTGATTAATTTAAAATAAACGTTCTCAACTCTAATTTATATCATACATATAAATAAAACATTTACCTCCCACGGTATTTTCTCATCGGGTACAGGAAATCGTACAACATTTGAGTCAGGGTAGTGAATATCTCTGGCATTGACATGACATGAAGAGATAACAGTTTCTTCCTTATCCTTTAGGTCTATTTCACCAAGTAGCTTACTGGACTCTATTGACAGGGAATTTGCAAAGAATATAATGGTATTATTTGTCAGTTCAATACAAAGTAATATGTTTCATCGTATGCATAACTTAACACAGTGAGGACGGTGAAAAATATCTATTATTGCACATTTTGTAATTATCATTTTATCTGAAGTTGAAGGGAAACATAATTCCCTGCTTTTTTTTTACCTACATAACCAATATTTAGCATTTCTTTGCAGAAACACTTTCATTTAGCCACACTAATTGAGAATTTAAAGAGTACCTAAAGTTTCAACAAACTCTGTATTAATCAATAGTAATGTATTTGTGTTTGTGTACATGAGGTAACACTATTTCTGGCCATGATATGACTCGTATATGGCATTTTTTGCAGTTTTCAGATCTCTCAGACATAGGGGGTAGGGACTAGCTGCCATCCACTGCATATAGAAAGACTAGAAGACACAGAAGTGGGACGGTTTCACTGATAATAGCGGCATCACCGCTCACCATCTGTGTTGATTTCCTCCAAGTTGCGTAAAACCTCACAGAGGTCATACATCCATGCCCACTCGTTGCTTGTGAAGAGCGGAAGCTCACTGGTTGCAGCTGAAATTCCACTACTTCCCTCTGCTGCTCACAAAGCTTGGCCAACATGTGGAACATGGAGTTCCAGTGCGTGTTCAAGTCGCACAACAGACATGAGCTAGCAATTGCAAGCACTGCTGCAGCGCTGCCAGACTGGTGGCAGCTGTAGATGTAGAAACCACTGAACCACTGGGTTCAACACGTGGGCAAGGCATGGGATGTGGGTGAGCTTTCCGAGCTCCAAAACCACTACCAAGTTACGGCCATTATTGGACACAACCATGCCTGTTGGTAGGTTGAGTGGCGAGAGATACAGCCCAGTCTGGTCCCTTATACCGTGCCACAGCTCTGCGGTGGTGTGCTGTTTGTCACCTAAGCAAATAAGTTTCAGCACGGCCTGTTGCCGCTTCGCCACTGTAGTGCTACACTGCTTCCAGCTACTGACTGATGGCTGACTGGTGCTACAAGATGACAATTCAGAGGTGGAAGTGGAGGAGTAGAAGGGGGGGTTGCAGCCACTAATGTAGGTTGTGACTGAAAGCCTGATGGAAGTAGGGCCCGCAATCCTTGTCGTCAGTAGCACCTTTGCCATCCGAGGGTACGACTCGCTCCCGGCCTCCACAAAGTTAACCCAGTGTGCCGTCAGGGAAATGTACTATTCTACATTTTTTCTCATTTTTACCGATCTGTGCGACTGATCCGGCATTCCGGTATTCTGAATGCTGGATCCAGGGCTAATACATTCCTATGGGAAAAAATGTCAGATCCGGCATTCAGGCAAGTCTTCATTTTTTTTCGCCGGAGAGAAAACCGTAGCATGCTGCGGTTTTCTCTTTTGCCTGATCAGTCAAAACCACTGAACTGAAGATATCCTGATGCAATCTGAACGGATTACTCTCCATTCAGAATGCATGGGGATAAAACTGATCAGTTATTTTCCACTATAGAGCCCCTGTGACGGAACTCTATGCCGGAAAAGAAAAACGCAAGTGTGAAAGTACCCTAAGACGGACGGCACACCGGGCAAAATAGTGGCAGCTGGGGACTGAGTAAAGAGTGACAACCACCGCCATCAGGCTGCAGAAAGACTCAGTGTCCACAAGCCTAAATGGCAACATTTCCAGGGACAGCAATTTGAAAAGCTGTGAATTTAGTGCTGTGGCCTGTGGGTGGGTGGCTGGGTATTTGTGCTTTTGTTCAAAGGCCTGGAGTATGGACATCTGTATGCTCCTCTGGGACACAGAAGTGGATGTGCTAGCTGATGGTTCTTGTGAACGTCCAGGTGCATGGCAGGAAGCATCCGGGCCTGCATCTTGGACAGGGGATTTGCCAGCATGTAACACAGGGGAAGACGAGGCAGTGGTGTTACCCGCAAACAGAGATTGTGGACCCAGCTGTTCGGCCGACCTATTAGGGTGCTTTTAATGCCATGTGACGGATCATGCTGGTGGTGGTGAGGTTGTTCACGCCCCTAGTGTTCACGCCCCTGCTCATTTTGGCACGGCACAGGTTGCAAATGACAATTCTTTTATCGTCCACACTCATAAAAAAAAGTGCCAGACTGTGGAACACCTACCCCTTGGCAAGGGAGATTTCCACAACTAGTGCTCCGGGGAACAGTTGTGGGCCTGTTTGGTGTGGCCCGCCTTCTCCCTTTTGTCACCCCACTGCCTCTTCCAGCCTGTTGCGGTGCTGCAGATCCCTCCCCCTCTGTACTGCTGTCCTCGTTCAGCTTGCCACCTTCCTAGCTTGGGTCAGTGATTTCATCGTCCACCACCTCCTCTTCCACACTCTGCTCATCCTCCTGACTGACTTGTTGACCTAACAACAACCTCACTTATTGACAACTGTTACTCATCCTCATCATTAACCTCTTGAAAAACTAATTGCCGTTCCCCACTGCCATCTTCTTCTGACTGTGGATGCTCAAAAGTTTGGGAATCAGGGCACAAGATCTCATGTCCCTCTTCAAGCATGCTTGGCGAGAGGCCCAAAATAAGGAATGGCGCTGAAAAGGGCTTCGCAATATCCATGTGTGGGATCACTTGTTTTCAAAGACTCTCCATGTTGGGAGGAAGGAGGATCAGGGCGAGGATTGTGTTGACCAGACTCTTGGCTACTGAGACTGGACTTTGTGAAAGACAGGGTGGTGCTTAACTGACTGGAAGCATTATGTGCTGCAATCTAACCGACCACCTGCTCGCACTGGTCTGACTTCGAGAGTGGTGTCCTGCGCTGCCCTGCAAATTGGGACATGAAGCTAGGTATCATGGATGAGTGTGTTTCTTGTGCTCTGCCAGCAGGCACAGTTTTACCACGCCCAGGGCCACAGCCTCTTCGTGCTCCATCAGCAGCATGGCCACTTCCCTGTCCCTTATTGCTCACCTTCATCATATTAAATGGTATATATGCTTGCAAGTATGTCACACATACAGTAGCGCAGTTATTTAAAGTGTATGCGCAAATAAATTGCATTCAATGTCACTGATATTTGGGATACGGAAACGTTATATAGGAGAGGTACCACAGGTGATGGTGTTGCTGCCAACAGCTATGTCACAGAAAAAAGACTGCCCTTAAAATATAACCTTTATTGTATGCTATGATAAAAGATAGAACAATACCTCAATAATTCCAAATAACCCACAAGTTCCAACTTTTTATGCCTTACCCAAAATACACAAGGGGTATCCCCCCTTGAGAGGCCGTCCAATTGTCTCGGGTGTTGGTTCCATCACACAGAATAGCAGTATTTATATTGATAGAATACGTAATCACTTTGTTGTCTCCTTACCATCTTACATACGTGACACCACAGACTTATTGAGAAAAATCAAGAATATTGAGGTTGATGACAATATATTATTAGCATCAATTAATGTTGAAGCCCTGTATGCCAGTGTTCCACATGAATTTAGATTAAAGGCTACACAATATTTCCTAATACAAGGGGTGTACAATATAGAGCACATAATCAATATGTACTGGAAATTCTTGAATTTATACTATTGCACAACTACTTCTTGTTCGACGGTCGTTTCTTCCATCAGCTCAGGGGGACTGCCATGGGTAGCCCTTGTGCGTCCAGTTAACAAATCTCCTCCTGGGCTGGAGGGAGGACACTATCGTTTTTAACGAACCGTGTGAATGATGGACCTCCCATATCCTTTTTTGGGGGCGATACATCGACAATATTTTTATCTTGTGGGATGGGTCTGCTGAATTGCTTAAGGCCTTTATTCAGCAACTTATTAAAGGGATTCTGTCATGAGATTTTAGCCCTATAAGCTAAACATATGCCCATGTCCGTACTAATAACATGAATCCTAAACTGTTCTTATTAAACCTGCTTGTGGCTCTATTAGCCCAGTGCACAGGTGCCAGATCTGGCAGAGGGACAGGAGGATTGCGGAGGCGGCGCTAAGGTGAGGAAGCGGCACTGTAGACATAGAGGGTCGGCGATTAAAACTGGGAAGGAGGCGCTGGGCACCAGACGGCCGTGCACCCTGTATTAACGGACTTCCTCTTGGGCACCTTAGGTAGGTGATTGACAGGTTATAAAAACCTGTTTTTTGGGCTAACAGAGCCACAAGCAGGTTTAATAAGGCCAGTTTAGGATTCATGTTATTTGTACGGACATGGGCATATGTTTAGCTAATAGGGCTAAAATCTCATGACAGAATCGCTTTAATATCAATGATATTGGCCTTAGTTTCACCCACAAGATCAATAAACGATGTATCGCCTTCCTTGATATTCTCATCACTAAGAGAAAAGGAGAATTATGTACCAAGACTTATCGAAAACCGATATCTACCAATAGCCTCTTAAGGTGGAATAGCTATCATCCCCCATGTTTGAGAAAAGGCATACCGAAGGGACAATACCTTTCAAGACACAAGCAGGGGACCTTCAGCTTTGTTTTTCCCAATGTGGTTATCCACCAGAAACTCTTTTCAACATTCATTGGGTAGAGATAGAAGTATTGTGCAACAAGGTGTGTCTAATTCAAAACGTGAGGATGACAATTAATGCATTATCGGTACATTTGATGAGCAAAATTTGTGGGTACAGGGTATCTTGAAATGATATTGTGGGATTTTACGATTGGACCCAGATATCTGGGACCTTATTCCTCCATGACCCTTGATTACATATAGGAGAGGGAGATCGATTGGTGACCACCTTATGCATAGTCACTATGTGAGACCATGCCCAAGCAGTACCTGGCTAGACCACAAACTCTTGGTACTTTTAAATGTGGTAATGGATGTATTTGCTGCCCCTTTATCCTTAAATCATCTATTTTTTGCAGTGTCTCTACCAGTAAAATCTATCAAATTAGGGACTTTGCAAACTGTAAAACACAAGGTGTTGTCTATCTTTGCACATGTACCTGTCCCCTCAACTATGTTGGGAAGACAAAGAGGGAACTACGACGAAGGGTGGGTGACCACCCGAGTGATATCAATCATAAACGGGATAAACCCATTGCTCAACATGTTACTGAATTTCATCAGGAAGACCCAAGAGCCATTGTTTTTCAAGTCATTGAGGTTGTCCGTAAATATGCTTGTGGCGGTGACTGGGACAAACAGATTTTATGTAAAGAGGCCCAATGGATCCATCGTCTCAAGACAGTGTCCCCCTCTGGCCTTAATAAACAGATTTCTTTTTTTTTCCTGCTTTCTCTGAGAACTCAGCCTTGTGCAACTAATTAAGCGTTTAATTTATTTTGCCTCTTATTTTTTATCTACGCACATTTATCTGCCTTATTCATCAGACCATAATAGGTCCTGTTTGTTTTTTATTATCTACGAGGATTCGTGGGTTCATGGTTATTTTATTATTGATTCCCGTTTATATTTTCCTCTTTATATACCCTCTGATTTTGTCCCACTGGTACAGTGTTCATTTTAGGACATGATATCATAGTCAAGTATCAAAATAATGCCAATGTGACACATGACCCTGACACCTGACCCAGACACCTGACTCTCACATCTGACTCTCATATCTGAGTTTGACTTATGCTCTTCATAGCTCAGGGTCAAAGTGAGAATGAGTTATAGATATACTATGTATTTGTATGCTAAATCACATATCAGGGTCACAAAGGATTTTAGGTTTACTGTACCTCTGTATGCTACATCACATAGATGAACAAAATTCCCAAACTCATACAAGTCAAGCTGGTAACTCAGTGGTAGGGGTGTTGCCCTATGCCCAGGCTTTCTGAGTTCAAAGCCCCTTTCAGCCTCAAAAAAAATATTTACATTTTATTATACCCTAGATAAGAGGCAAATTTAAATGATGTGTGACGCTGATGTCTCACTTCCTTCACTTGTCAGTGTCACAAAGGATCTTAGATTTACAGTTTTTTGCTATACTACATCTCAAAGATCAAACATATCACCACCTTTTGTGTCTAAAGCTATAGCTCAGTGGTAAGACAATTGCTTTGCATGTAGTGTTCATGGATTCAAAACCTGTTTCAGGCTTTTAATAAAATTAATATTTTATATTTTATTGAGCTCTAGATCAGAGACAAATTCCAGGGCTGTGTGATGTAAGTAGTCCTTTTTTATTTTATTAAGAGTACATGGGCAGCACTATAGTAAAGGGGGCCCTGTATACAGAGCTGTATCCTGGATTTTACATCTCTACTGTATGTATGTGTATTATACACACAGCGTGCTATAGCTTCACCACACTGAGACTTGCTCAGAAAGCTGATATACATGTCACTGCTTTATCCACAGACACAATATATGGTCATACAGATGGCGGTACTATGTGATAGCTTCTAAGTATAGAAAACCATGTGGTAATGTCATAGCTCGGAGGTTACATTAATGGCTTTGCAGGTTGAAATCCCCAGAAAGACATATGTTTTTTTTTTTCTTTAATAGCATATACTATAATAAATAATATGTCATTAACCCTTAGGATACCAGCGCTGTACATGTGTGTCGCTGGAAACACGGTCACAAATCCCAGCGCCATACAGGTACAGCGCTCTGATCGGGCGGCCACAGGAACTACTCCCGCCCGATCAGCTGCAGGGGTCTGGCAGGCACTAATAGTTGGACCCCTGCTGTATGCACCGGTGGAAACACTGATGCCGGCTCATTAAGCCTTGCACTGCCGCGGTCAGCGCTGACGGCTGCATGTGCGGTATCCCCGTGGTGCTGTGACGTCAGCCTGCTGTCACGCCCTGTCAGTCAATGGGGGGAGGGGTGTGTGTGCAGAGCACAAGGGGTGTTATAGAGCATTGCTCAGAATAGGGTTGCCACCCATACGGAAATGACCCGGACAGTCCGGGTTTGCAATCCTGTGCCCAGGTACAAGCCTTTCTCAGACCCGGGCACAGGATCAGCTGTGAATGATGGCGGCTGGGCACAGGGAGATGAGCGCTTCTATTGTGGAAGCGCTCATCTCCATAGTCATCTGTATCGCCGTCCTCAGGACAGCGATACAGACGGCTGTGCTGCGGCAGGGGAGGGAGAGGCGTCTCCCTCCCCTGTTCCTCTGATAGGCTGTGGGCCTTGTGCCTGCAGCCTATCAGAGGCCGGTGCAGGCGGCGCAATGACGTCATCACGCTGTACAGCACGGAACACAGGCTGGGAAGAGGCCTGCATCACCTCGTATATCTCCTCGGCCGAGAACATCCGGCGGGCCATCTTAGATCGCTAAAGGGGAGTGCGTGTGTGTGTAAAACTTTATTTAGTGTCTGTGTGTGTGTGTGGGGAAGGGGGGTGTTTTTATGTATACCCTACCCTACCCTAACCCACCCTAACCTAACAGATTCCCCGAAAAATTGCTCACAGCCCAAAAAACTCGTTTATCAGCGGTACCAAGCTGATCAGCGGTGGGGTGGGCGATGCGCTAACAGTGGCCAGGCGCTCTTTTACAGCTAAGAGTGCCGGCCACAGTCAGCGCACCTACAAAAAGAAAAAAAAATTGCTTGCGCCCCAAAATCTGTGGTGGTGGGGGGGGGGGGGGCAAGCTGCAGCACCTCTGGGGGGATGGGGGTCGCACAAGTTGCTGTGGACCCCAGACACCCTCAGATCCGGGTGCTGCACACAAAAAAATAACTTTTTTTTTTTCACTACCCCTGCCTAACCTAAAGCTCTCCCTAAATGTTTATATGCCAGATGGCACTTTATGCGGTCTCAGGGACCACGGATGGCGGCGGATCGTGTGGGATGCAGATGGACCAACACAGGGTTCCTCTCTCCTTACTCACACAGAAGTCTGTGGGAGGGGAGAGTGGAGCTCCAGGACGTTATCTCCAGGTCAGTCCCTCCAACCAATCACAGGCGATCCTCACCCTCATCCTCCGTCACCGCCACCTCACAGGATCTATATTACACCACTGATCACCCTCCTATTCAGGGTCACCGGAGACCTGAATAACCTGGAAATGCTGCAAACCGCAGGTCTGAATTGACCTGCGGTTAGCAGCGATCGCCGATATGGGGGAGGATGGTCACAGGACCCCCCCTCGGCATTGTCACAGGGTGCCCTCTGAATGATTTCAGCAGGCACACCATTCCTAACACTGCTCGCCGCACAGCTGTGATCGGAAATACACAGGTACGCCCTGTGTCCATAAGAGGCTAAAGAGGCTCTGTCGCCAGAATCAACCCTATTAGACCATACATACTGGCTGGTAGGGCTCATTATGCTGATTATGTATGATAAATAGCTGCAGAGATATGCAGAGATTCATATGCAAATAAACAATTCGAGCACTCAGAGGCGGGGCTGAATATTCTGAGCAATGCTCTGTAACACCCCCTGTGCTCTGCACACACACACCTCCCCCCATTGACTGACAGAGCTAGACAGCAGGCTGATGTCACAGCACCACGGGGATACCGCACATGCAGCCGTCAGCGCTGACCGCTCAGCTGATCGGGCGAGAGTAGCTCCTGTGGCCGCCCGATCAGAGCGCTTGTACCTGTATGGCACTGGGATTTGTGACCGTGTTTCCAGCGACACACATGTACAGCGCTGGTATCCTATGGGTTAATGATATATTATAGTATATGCTATTAAAGAAAAAAACATATGACTTTCTGGGGACGTCAACATGCAAAGCCATTAATGTAACCTCCGAGCTATAACATTACCACATGGTTTTTCTATACTTAGAAGCTATCACATAATACTGCCATCTGTATGATCATATATTGTGTCCGTGGATAAACCAGTAATGTATATCAGCTTTCTGAGCAAATCTCAGTGTGGTGAAGCTATAGCACACTGGGTGTATAATACACATATATACAGTAGATATGTAAAATACAGGATACAGCTCTGTATACAGGGCCCCCTTTACTATAGTGCTGCCCATGTTATTAAAAGCCTGAAAGGGGTTTGAAACCATGAACACTACATGCAAAGCAAGTGTCTTACCACTCAGCTATAGCTTTAAACACCAGAGGTGGTGATTTTTTTGATCTATGAGATATAGAATAGCAAAAAACACAGTAAACCTAAGATCCTTTGTGACACTGACAACTGAAGGACGTCAGATATCAGCGTCACACATCATTTAAATTTGCATCTTATCTAGGGCATAATAAAATAAAAACATTTTTTTGAGGGTGAAAGGGGATTTGAACGCAGAAAGCCTGGACATGGGGCAACAGCATTTCCACTGAGCCACCAGCTTGCCTTGGATGAGCTTTGGATTTTTGTTTATCTCTGTGATGTAGCATACAAGACCACAGTAAACCTAAAACGTGTTGTGATACTGACAAGTGAAGGAAGTGAGATATCAGCGTCACACATCATTTAAATTTGCCTCTTATCTGGGGTATAATAAAATGTAAAACATTTTTTGAGGCTGAAAGGGGCTTTGAACTCAGAAAGCCTGGAAATAGGGCAACACCCCTACCACTGAGCTATAAATATAATTATTGTGCTGAGTGTACCTATATTATAGTTATTTTAAAACATAACTTTTATTTTGTCGATATTTAGAATATAAAGACAGTTATATTGAAACAATGTTTGTGTTACACTGCTTTCTTGGGGGAGTGTCAGGCGTGACAAAGAGATACTGATTTTTCCTAGCAGCGGTTTTATAGACCGGGGTCGCTTTTGAACAAATATTCAGGTGGGTTGCTCTGCCTGAGTTCTATCCCTACATATACTAGTCGTGATGAGTGGGGAGAACCCTATCTGGCTGTATTCCGGGCACCCGCCCTTACAAGGGTGACCCACAACCGCTGGAACCTCGGATCTATCGCTGTTTCACCCTGACAACTAAATACCCTCTAAACTGTCCGACGCGTTTCACCACTAGGAGCAGTGGTTCTTCAGGGACAAGGAGACAACAGCGTTGGGGCGCCTAGTGCAGTGGCAGTGCTCCCGCACGCATATCAAGGCAGTGGCAACTAGTGAGTGTAAATGTGTCTCTTTTTATGGCGTCCCAGCTCCTTCCATTTAATTGCTTAACCTATGGGTTCTTTGCTGGGCGTCCTGTTTGTGTCCGCCCCCACGATCGCGTTATACCTACTCGACGCAAGCGCAAGCTGATTGGGGTTCTCAGTGCTTACTTACCCTGTCAGCAGCGCTCCGCCCGAAACCGGAAGTGACGTTGGTGGGTGGCGGCTAGGTTACTATGGGGATCTCCCCGGCAGGTCCTGGCAGCTAACATGTAAAGGAATACCTTTCATGTGTCAATGGACACTAGTTTACAAGCTGGACAATCATTTCTTAAGATTTTAAATAGCCTATAGGGCATAGGCGCAACTCTCATTACCTGATCACACCCAGGCACAGATAGATCCTAAAGGAATCGATAGTTCTTGAACTTGTAAGTTCAAAGTCCTTGCAGGTCACAGTTTAATCAGTCCATGTCAGATTCAAGGTTCTTGCAGATCATAAATATATCTCTTTTGATATTTTTCAAAGAGAGGACTATTTATTGCCAAATTTCATAATAGGTCATAGATATATCTCTTTTGATGTTTTTAACCCATTACTGCCCGATTTCGCAGTATGGTAAAGAATCACATGTTTTAATAGAGTATATTCTGGATCCTAGTGAATTTGATATTGTCTACAGGCACCCTATACTTCTAACATATAATTCATCTCATCCGTTAGTATTGTGACAATGGAATTATAAAAAAGGCTTATATGAAATAAATTCATTCAATCCTTTGGGTGCCGCAGAGTTTAATTTATAGGTCTATTTTGTTTCTGCCCGTAGAATTCGCTTGTCCAATTCGCCACCTCTTCTGGGTTTAGGGACATGTTGAAGACCCATAAATTTCAGGCAGTTGGTGTTGCCTCCATGGTACAGCACAACGTGACGAGCTACTGAAGTATCTTTTTTATTTAAAATATCATTCACATGATCCCTTATTCGTCTCCTAAACTCACATTTTGTCTTGCCCACATAATCTAGTGGGCAAGTACATTGGGCTAAATTTACTACCCTTGTAGTGAGGCAGTTTATGAAATCTATTGTATAGAATTCTTTCTGATTAGATGAGCAGGTGAATGTTTTTGCTTTTTTAATATAGCTGCACGCTGTGCAGCTGTCACATTTGAAAGTACCCGTGGGCTTTCTGGAGAGCCAATTGCCTTGCTTTTCTGGCGGTTGGAAGTGGCTATTCACTAATCTGTCTCTTAGACTGCGACCCTTTCTAAAGGTGATCTGTGGATAGGGTGCTAACACTTTGTCTAGGTCTGGGTCCGCTTTTAAAATGTCCCAGTGTCTAGAGAGCACACTTTTCCCGGTGTCCGCTGTCAAAGGTACCGATTATTCAAATTTTATTCTGATCTGTGGGTGCACCTGATCTCTGTTTTTTAGGGATGAGGAGTTGATCCCGGTTTTCACTGAACGCTGTTTCAAAGGCTGTGCGTAGAATTTCATCCGGGTAGCCTCTTTCCTGTTTTTTATTTTTTTTCTCATTGTAGAACAGTTCCTCCGGATCCTGAGGTACTGGCCCTTTGGAATTCCCTTACGTAGGGGAAAAGGGTGAGCACTATCCCAACGGAGGAGACTTTTGCCCGCCGTGCTTTTTTGGTACATTCAGGTAATGATACTTTGATTTGTGCCTCTCTCAATTAATACATCCAAAAATGCTAATGCGTTTTTGTCGCAAATTGATGTAAAACTGAGTCCCAAATCATTGTCATTGATAATCGTGACAAATTCAGTAAAAGATTCTTCAGTGCCTCTCCACAGTATGAACACGTCATCTATGAACCTCAGCCAAAGAACTACTTTGTCTTGCCACTTCGCTAGTGCTTCAGACCCTATATAATTGGTCTCCCACCAGCCCAGGAGTAGATTTGTAAGGCTGAAGTACAATAGATCTAAAACACATTTATTGTGTGCTCTCATTCTATTATCACGCATGGATAGATAGTACTCCACTGCATTCAAGCCCAGGTCGTGTCTGATGAAACTATATAGCGCTTTGACATCTATGGATGCAAAGATCATTGAGTCATCCAAGCAGATGGAGGTGTCTCGTATATAAGATGGCAATGCTGTTACGAATGGCTGGATGATCCTGTCTACATAGATGCCCACATTTTGCCCTATACTTCTTATCCCAGATACTATCGGGCGTCCTTTTAAAGGACTGAGGCCCTTATGTATCTTGGGCAGGGAGTAAAAAGTAGCCGTGACCGGGTGGTTAGGCAGAAGAAAGTCCCTTTCTGCTTCATTTATCAATTTATTTCTGAGTCCTTCATTGAGGATGTCTTTTAGTTCATACAGGTACATATGTAGTGTCCCACTAGGTAGGAGTGGGCACTACACAAGGGTCAATTGGGTAGCCTGTTACTTCTGCTCACAAGGGACAGTGATATTATATTTATCCATGCATTGCAATGTATTTTCTGTGTGTTTTTGCATTGGTATATTTCCCCTGTTATATGCTTATCAGGCCTAGTTGGGTGTAATTTAACATTCCAGACACTAGAGGGAGATAGGGAGCCCCTAGTATAAATGTCCAGGCCCAGACAGGGAGTGGTTAGGTCATAGTCAGGAGTCTGTGGAGACAGAAGTGAGAAGGCACCAGCCCAAGATATGCTGAGGGCCTCCTCCTGACATGCAGCTAGATAGTCCTGGTTTCTAGCTGCACTAGGAGGCTAAGAAGAGTACAGCCTGCCTGGAGACCAGTAATCCAACCAACACAGATGAGACACCCCAGTAGTAGGAGAGCACCTCCTGGGAGCAACCTACAGTATCCCTCACAGCAAGGACAATACCACAAGAACAGCTAAGTAACCTGATGGGCAGAAGTGTTTAATACAGAGCAAGTGCCAATACTGGAGGAAGGATTTTGTACCAAGGATTTAAGCCAGCAATTAGGCATCCGGGCCTTGGGATCCAGACAGCTAGAATAGCTGAGGGGATAGAGCAGCATTGTACTGCAAAGTATTAACTGTTTGCCCTCCAAGTATCTTGCAAGATTATACCTGCCATATTGTGAAGTAAACCTGATGTGCACTTGTACTAGAAAGGACTGCATTATTTTCATCTACTGCAACTGTATGTATAAAGTTGGACTGTTTCCTAAAGTAAAGCAATGTTTGGTTTACCAACTGCGTACTCTATTAATCCTCCTACAAACCGGTGTGCCACCGTTACAGGCACTGGCGTCACAATCCTTAAAGGGACCTCACCTAAGGCACTCAAAACACCTATAACATCCAGGGCACCTCACATACCATCAGGTCTGGTCCCTATCTACAGAGTGTGCCCCAGAGGAACTAGTGTCTGCCTCTCTTTCACTGTTGCATGCCTGCCCAGGGTTCTCCTCAGGAAAGTGAGTAACCCTCGATTGCCCATACCGTGACCTCACTGTCACTATACCCTGCAGGTCTGGCGTGCTGCACATAGGGCCGGGGTCTTTGGGTATGAGTTCATATGACTCTCTATTGCTCAGAATATCTAGGTACATTTTTTTATATTTCCCTATGTCTATAAGGACCAGATTGCCTCCCTTATCGAAGGCTTTTATTACCACATTCCGATCTTTCTCCAATATTTTCAGGGCTTCATATTCATTTCTATTTAAATTGTTCCTACATCCAAAGGCCTGAATTTGCCTTAGATCTCTGGATACTAATTTATTAAAAATAGATATATTTGAATCCGGTAGAGGAGGTGGTATTTTTGTACTTTTAAGTTTTAGTTGTGTAAAGGGACCTTCTGCCCTGTCTTTTTCACCTTCCTCTAGAAGATTTGCAAGCGCCTGGGGGCTCATATTTAATTCTTCACACAGTTTTTTCTCCTGTAAGGCAAAATGCTTATGCCAGAGGAGTTTCCTTACAAAGAGGGCTAGGTCTTTCCTCCATTCAAATGTATCATATGGGACCGTAGGGACAAAGGACAAGCCCTTGTTGAGTAGGGAGATTTTGTCGCTTTTTAGTTCATGAGAGGAGAGATTAAGAATTTCCATTTTACTCTTACTTTTATTTTTTGCTACAGTCCCCCCTATACTTTGTTCCTGAGTTGGTATGGAGCTTGCATGGGGGGTTGAGCTAAAAAAGTAGAGGATGATGTAGAGGGTAAGGGCTCCGCTGAGTTGCATGGTTGATAATTTCCTCTTTTATAGCCTCCCCTTGTTTGTCCCCTTCCTCTATTTCTCTGACCACTCTTGCCTCCTCTTGTTGTCCTATTTTGTTCTGTTTCTGACCCTTCAGCCTCAGAAGATGATATCTCACTTTGTGCCTCTCTTTGTGTGCTTTTATTGAGGAATAAATAGTCTCTGTTCTCTTTGAATTCAGTGGAGTCTCGAAGATATTGTTGGTGTATGCGTTCCCTAACCATATATTGAAATTAGGGCTGCACAATATGGGAATTTTGTGTGATTGCGATTAGGGCCCTAAAAATTGTGATAACTGTATGCGATGCAATATTTTAAGGGAATTGTGCTAGAGGTCTATTTGCTTGGATTTTCAAGGCAAAAGCACACAAATTACTGCAGAAATGTAGTTATGATTAACTCAAGAACTGAAATGCACAGTGTTTTTCAAAATAAAACATCTTTTACTAAATTAAATAACATATTTGCATTACTGCAAAAGTACAAAATACAAAACTTGCCATTTTCATAATAGCACTGCACAGAAAAGATAAATAAAATAGAATAAATAAAAGAACATTTGTTAATTAAAATAACGACTTGCCTCCAGCCCCCTCCTCCCTCCCCATACTGTAACTGATGTATCGCCGGCCGCGCTGTGCAGCATAGCGGCCGGCGATACAGCCGTGTCAACCATCGCTTTATAAGGCGCACTGCCATTTCCCCCCCCACTTTTGGGGGGGAAAAGTTTGTCTTATAAAGCGAAAAATATGGTAATATAATTGCAGCACTTTTGGGTCGGTCAATTGTCGATTGCAATATGGCGATTAATTGCGATTGCTTTGGTGATATATTGTGCAGGCCTAATTGAAATCTATCAACAGTATTTTGAAGATATTCCTATTTTTTCTGAAATTGTGCCTCGTCTTTAAATTCCAAAGCCTGTTCTCTGAGGCTATTGACTTTTCTTTGTTTTGAGTCAAGGTTCACTTTCTCTTCCTCAAGGAGAAGCCTCATAAATCTATGTGAGCTAGCTGTGGCTTCTTCTTCCCACTTCTTCATTAAAGTAGTGTTTCTCAGTCTATCAGCAGGCGTGAGATTTATTCTGAGACCTTTTGGGACTAAGTTTTCTTTTAGATAGTGTTCTAGAGATTTTATCTCCCACCAGGACACAATCAAGTCCTTGTATGCCTCCGTAAGGTCTCTGAATACGTTTTTTATACTATTTAAAGAGGAAGTTTGTACATAGTCAATTTCAGAAAAAAAAACACTTTTTGCTTCTGTTGCCCAAGCTTCTAGGTCCGGACTTGCTGCGAGGAAGCCTGCCATTAGTGTTTTTAGACTTTAAATTTTAGTAATAATGAATACTCAAGGTCAGGAAGTCTATAGTTCAAGCTCAGTGTATTATGACTCAGAGGTGTCTATAAATATAATTATTGCGCTGAGTGTACCTATATTATAGTTATTTTAAAACATAACTTTTATTTTGTCGATATTTAGAATATAAAGACACTTATATTGAAACAATGTTTGTGTTACACTGCTTTCTTGGGGGAGTGTCAGGCGTGACAAAGAGATACCGATTTTTCCTAGAAGCGGTTTTATAGACCGGGGTCGCTTTTGAACAAATATTCAGATGGGTTGCTCTGCCTGAGTTCTATCCCTACATATACTAGTCGTGATGAGTGGGGAGAACCCTATCTGGCTGTATTCCGGGCACCCGCCCTTACAAGGGCGACCCACAACCACTGGAACCTCGGATCTATCGCTGTTTCACCCTGACAAACTGTCCGACGCGTTTCACCACTAGGAGCAGTGGTTCTTCAGAGACAAGGAGACAAAAGCGCCGGGGCGCCTAGTGCAATGGCAGCGCTCCCGCACGCATATCAAGGCAGTGGCAACTAGTGAGTGTAAATGTGTCTCTTTTTATGGCGTCCCAGCTGCTCCCATTTAATTGCTTAAAGGGACTCTGTCACCAGTTACTAACCCCCCCTTTTAAAACTATTGTTCTCTCCATGGTGCCCTTGTCATTACAAAGCTGTTGTTATAAGATAAATCCGCCCTGTAGTTTTGATAAAAATCGCTTTTATCTAACCTGTCAATCTTCTGGATAAGGTGCCCAGGGCGTTTCTGAAGGTCTGAATCTGCCGCTCTCCGCCGCCGCCGTTGGTGCCCAGCTCCTCCCATGATCCTTTCAGCGCCACCTCGATGTAATGAAATCCGCCTCCGGCTCTCCTCAGTGCCCCCTCCTCCTTTTCAAAGATCCCGCGCGTGCGCACAGGCCTGTGCCTGATGCGCCCAAGCGGACTTTTAGATTCTGCCTCGTTGAGCGAAGTGTGCATGCGCGCGAACATGCGCGAACGAGCGCGCGAACATGCGCGAACGCTCAACGAGGCAGAATCTAAAAGTCCGCACGGGCGCATCAGGCACAGGCCTGTGCGCACGCGCGGGATCTTTGAAAAGGAGGAGGGGGCACTGAGGAGAGCCGGAGGCAGATTTCATTACATCGAGGTAGCGCTGAAAGGATCATGGGAGGAGCTGGGCACCAACGGCGGCGGCGGAGAGCGGCAGATTCAGACCTTCAGAAACGCCCTGGGCACCTTATCCAGAAGATTGACAGGTTAGATAAAAGCGATTTTTATCAAAACTACAGGGCAGATTTATCTTATAACAACAGCTTTGTAATGACAAGGGCACCATGGAGAGAACAATAGTTTTAAAAGGGGGGGTTAGAAACTGGTGACAGAGTCCCTTTAACCTATGGGTTCTTTGCTGGGCGTCCTGTTTGTGTCCGCCCCCACGATCGCGTCATACCTACTCGACGCAAGCGCAAGCTGATTGGGGTTCTCAGTGCTTACTTACCCTGTCAGCAGCGCTCCGCCCGAAACCGGAAGTGACGTTGGTGGGTGGCGGCTAGGTTACTATGGGGATCTAGTACCGCGTCCCCCGGCAGGACCTGGCAACTAACATGTAAAGGAATACCTTTCATGTGTCAATGGATACTAGTTTACAAGCTGGACAATCATTTCTTAAGATTTTAAATAGCCTATAGGGCATAGGCGCAACTCTCATTACCTGATCATACCCAGGCGCAGATACACAGATAGATCCTAAAGGAATCGATAGTTCTTGAGCTACCAGCTTGCCTTGTATGAGTTTGGGAATTTTGTTCATCTATGTGATGTAGCATACAGAGGTACAGTAAACCTAAAATCCTTTGTGACCCTGACATGTGATTTAGCATACAAATACATAGTATATCTATAACTCATTCTCACTTTGACCCTGACCTATGAAGAGCATAAGTCAAACTCAGATATGAGAGTCAGATTCGAGAGTCAGGTGTCAGGGTCAGGGTCATGTGTCACATTGGCATTATTTTGATACTTGACTATGATATCTGACCATGTCCTAAAATGAACACTGTACACTGGCCCTGGTCTCAGTCCGCCCATTCATACACTCAATAATCTAATTGTTATATGTTTTATGGATATTTTCCCCATACCACATGCCCCTTAGACTCTCACACCTGTTTAAATGCTTTAATGCGCAGTTGCACATTTATTCTGGGTAATATTTCCTTAGTTCCGACGTCTGGTGAAGTTGGAACGCAATTTGTGTTCCAGATACCGGAAGTACGTCGGTGGTGGAACGCATTCTGCGTTCCAAATACCGGAAGTGATTCACTGTCACTTTCGTTTTATTTTTATTTTTGAGCAGCGGCACCCGGAGAGTGGCGTCTGTATAAAGGTATGGGCTGTTTGGGCAGTCTTTGCACCTCTTATCATTTAGGCGGCCAGCATCTGGGATATCACTACCAGACCATTACTTGTCCCCTTGAACCTTCGCTACCTGTTGGGGAAATGCTTCGGGACTAACTTTAGATATTGTGATGTGGCTTGTAGGGGCATCCAGGGTAATTTTAGGGTGAGCCGTCGATTGAGTGGGGTCGCCCCTTTCGGGGCGGGTGCTCCACAGTTAGGCAGGAAGACCTGAGGGACATATAGGGTAATACTTCCTCTGACCCAGTGTCGGACTGGGGTACCTAGGGACCACCAGTAAAATTTATTTTGGGGGCCCACTGTACGGATACATTCAAATATAATAAATAATCTAACAAGTTTTTTTATATGAACATAAGCTGGTTGAGGTGCTGTACATTGAATATATGTATATAGTGTACTAAATCTAATGTGTTATGTGCCACTTGTGCAGGGGGTGGGAGACTAGGGGCCCACCTTGCTCGGGGGCCCACCGGGGGATTCCCCTGTACCCCTGTGGGCCAGTCCGAGCCTGCTCTGACCTCCTCAAGGCTGGCTTCCACTATACCACCTTCGTATCATATTATAAGGTTGTTGCTGGCATCAAGGTGAAAAGGAATTCTCAACCTTTGACAACTATCATCCTTTCATCATAGCTCTGCAATCACCACTATATTATTACCCTGGTACCGTGAGTGACCAACATATAGCATATCATTTCTGTTACGTATCTTAATTGAGCTTGTTGTTACTAAGGGTGATCACTATATACGTACAGTTATCTGTCTTTTATGTTATGTAATGGGTGCCCTGTGATCTCCTACTTACCCACACTTATCTCTATATATTTGTGTATCATTGGTGGAGGTAATTTTGATTACCAATCAATCATGCCTGGACAGGTGGATTTTTTTTTAATTTTAAATAAATTTATATTACATTATTGAGGGATTTTTCTATCTTTTATCATAGTATACAATAAAGGTTATATTTTAAGGGCAGTCTTTCTTCTGTGACGTTGCTGTCAACAGCAGCTAAAAAATAAATAAAAAAATTCTGTCAATGTCACAGATATTTGGGATGTGGAAACGTTATACAGGAGATGTAGCTCAGGAAATATCACTGTCTGCATTGTCAACGGAAAAATGCACTGGATGTCACAGATATTTTTAGGATGTCACACGTTAAACAGGAGATGTAGCACAAATAATGTTGATGTCCACAGCGTCTACGGAAAAAGTACCCTGGATGTCTCGGATATTTTTAGGCTGCGCAAACACTAAACAGGAGATGTAGCGCAGACAATGTCGCTGTCCGCAGCGTCTATGGAAAAAGTACACTGGATATCTCAGATATTTTTAGGCTGCACACACATTACACAGGAGATGTAGCGCAGATAATGTCGCTGTCTGCAGCGGCCAAACAATTGCAAGCTATTTAGGAAAGGTTGCTCTAAAAATCTATATTGCTGCCAGATACAACAATAGTCCTTAAAAGGATTTTTGGGTATCTAACAATTGCACGCAATTTAGCGCAGGCTGCGCTAATAATATTTATTGCTGCCAGATACAATAGTCCTTAAAAGGACTTTTGGGTCTCTAACACCAACCCTGCCTAACAAAAAAAATAATAATATTCAATTCCCTACACTATTTGTCCCTTCTACAGCACAGCTCTCCCTGACTAATACTGAGTCAAAGCACATGTCATCAGGTGCTTTATAGCACACAATAACGTGTTCCGTCCAGCCAATCACTGTAATGCCAGTAACCAACATGGCTACGTCATTACAGCGAGTGGCAGTACATACCTGCACATTTAATGGCTGCGTAGCAGCCAACAAATATGTGGGGAGGAGACTCGAGCATCGCGCTCGAGCACACTTGGTATTCGGCAGAGCACCGCAACTTGCCGAGCATCGTGATCCTCGAACCAAACTGGTGTTCGGCCGAGCATGCTCGCTCAACACTACTCTTCTTCTGTTCTATTAGAAAGAAGGAAAAGTGATAAACACAATGGATCATGTCTGTGTAGCAGCTGTAAGGCCTGTATAGTCCAATCAGAATTTGCTTATGTATGATTTGGTAGCCAAAAGCAGGAGTGGGTACAAGACACAGAAGACATGCAATATTCCATTCATGTGTCATATGCTCAACAGACAGGATCTGTTTTTGTTGGGGGTAATTGTTCTGACAGATCAGAGGAAGGACAAAATAATCGGTGACATCAACACAAACTTACTGCTGACACCCTCTTTACTCTGTCAGGGGGGGTCTACTTGGATAAGCGTTTAATAGAACAGGTTCTGTATACATCTATGTGGAATCAGCTGACGACGCTCTTTCACGCTATAGTAGGATCTTGGGTTCTTTATACCTGACGCTAACATCAACCTGTAAGGTTGAGTTCACACTTGAGTTATTTGGTCTGTTTTGGACCCATAACTGCCCAAATAAGTGAAGTCTGCAGTGATTCTAGGCGCGACACCTGTCATCTGCATGTCATACGGACTCACAGTATTGTTTCACTACCACAGCAGACTTACTATGTGTGTTGCTGCAAGGTACAGTGTTCTACACACGATACAGGTCTCTGCAGCCAGGAAATAGCTGTTTTTTAAATTAATTTGGATCAAATTGAATCTTTCTGGAAAATTTGGCAAATCGTACCAAACATTTTTTTTTAGAAATTTGCTCATCTCTAGTTATGGGTAGCTAAGCCAGTTCTTTTTTTTTTTTTTATAGCAGTTTTGATAAATCCCTGCCAATATTGTTCCCCTAATAATAGTGGAAATGAATAAGTGTGCTGCAAATAATTTACTTTATTAGCATTGCTGGCTCTTTAAAGTTTATCAGACAAAGAAAGGAAGGAAGGCTTTATTACCAGTAACTGGAGCAGATTCTTTGGAACCAAATCCATTATCCAGAAGTGTGTTAATAATCCAGTTCAAAGCTTTTGCAGATCTTAGCGTCTGTTTAAAGAAAAGCACTTATAAGTGGCAATTCGATTTAATATACTGTATGATATCAACATGAAATCGCTAGAATCAAGGATGTATGGTACACTATTCACAGAGGAAGTCCATGCAGTCCTAATAATCAGTCGTGAACAACAGTGAAAGATTTCCCAGTAACAGTAGTGTAAGCTACTCTACATACCCATTTAAATGACCTCTGGTGTTATGGATAGCAAAATTTTTTTTTAGATAGCAGAATAATATAATTCCCTCATGACATTCTTGTAGCTGGCTATAAAATCGTCAACTGTAACTGACAGCAATCTCCATATACAAACTTAGATAGAGAACACTATCAATCACTGACAAGACCGCCCCTGTGTACAACTGAGCTCAGAAAAAGCTAATATTAAAAAATATATATTACAAGGTATACTGAATATTTCCCCACACAACTATATCTCAATCTGCTCAGTTCCTTCCGCTCTATAACTGCCTGATGGCAGTATATCGTCAAGGAGTTACAAATTCAGCATATGAGGTTCATTTTGCATACTGTCTGCAATTTGAAGAAATAATACCCAAAAACATATAAAAATACTTAAGATCATGATAGCAATGTACATCAATAACTGAAAAAATTTTTTCTGAGCATCTTAGTTCCCATAAATACTTGTTATATTATAGTATTCAGAGAACAGATGGTGTAGCTAATTAAATTATTTAGCAATAAAATAAGAAAGAAGAATACAAATAAAAGGTTTTGGACTTCTGTATGGTTAAGAGTGGATTACTTACTAGCTATTTTATCTCTAAAATAGAGGCCTCTGTAGACTTGAATGTCATTGTGATAATTGTTAAGCAAAAAATATATACAAATAAAACGTGTAAACAAAATTTAAAAAAATACCTGTTCTTCTAAGAAAATCAGTCTGTTTTCCATGGAGCCAGTCCTTTTGACTTGATCCAATTCCAGCATATCCAACACTGTGTTTACTCTGGAAAATAACAGGTACTATTTAAGAAGGACATAATAATGATAAGTGGTAAAGAAATAAAGCGCCACAAACTTCTTAAAGGGCTTCTGTCACCCCACTAAACTGTTTTTTGTTTTTTAGTTTACTTATAATCCCTATACTGCGATTTATGCATACATAATCAAATTAATCATTTTGGTTCAGTAGATTCTGTTAAAAATGCACTTTTAAAATATGCAAATTACCTTGCTACCAGCAAGTGGGGCGGCTACTTGCTGGTAGCAGCCACATCCTCCTATCCTAAAGACGCTCCCTCCGCATGTTGATTGACAGGGCCAGCGAACGGGTTCGTCCTCTGGCCAGCCCTGTCTGCTGCCAAGATCTCGCGCCTGCGCCGTAACGGTATTCAGTCGGCGCAGGCGCACTGAGAGGCGGACGCTCGCTCGGCCGCTCCATCTTCAATGCGCCTGCGCCGACTGAATACCGTTACGGCGCAGGCGCCATTCGCTGGCCCTGACAATCAACATGCGGGGGGGGGGGGGCTTTAGGATAGGAGGATGTGGCTGCTACCAGCAAGTAGCCGCCCCACTTGCTGGTAGCAAGGTAATTTGCATATTTTAAAAGTATGTTTTTAACAGAATCTAATGAACCGAAATGATTAATTAGATTATGTATGCAAAAATCCCAGTATAGGGATTATAAGTAAACAAAAAAAACAAAAAACAGTTTAGTGGGGTGACAGAAGCCCTTTAACCCCTTAAGGACACAGTCTTTTTACACCTTAGGACCAGGCCATTTTTTGCAAATCTGACCAGAGTCACTTTAAATGCTGATAACTTTAAAACGCTTTGACTTATCCAGGCCATTCTGAGATTGTTTTTTCGTCACATATTGTACTTCATGACACTGGTAAAATGAAGTAAAAAAAAATATTTTTTTTGCACCAAAAAATACCTAATTTAACAAAAATTTTGAAAAATTTGCAAATTTCAAAGTTTCAGTTTCTCTACTTCTGTAATACATAGTAATACCCCCAAAAATTGTGATGACTTTACATTCCCCATATGTCTACTTCATGTTTGAATTATTTTGGGAATGATATTTTATTTTTTGGGGATGTTATAAGGCTTAGAAGTTTAGAAGCAAATCTTGAAATTTTTCAGAAATTTACAAAAACTAAATTTTTAGGGACCAGTTCAGGTCTCAAGTCACTTTGCGAGGCTTAGATAATAGAAACCACCCAAAAATGACCCCATCTAAGAAACTACACCCCTCAAACTGATTTTGAATACGTTGTTAACCCTTTAGGTGTTGCACAAGAGTTATTGGCAAATGGGGAGGACATTTGAGAATTTTATTTTTTTTTGTCTAATTTTTCATTTTAACCCATATTTTCCACTAGCAAAGCAAGGGTTAACAGCCAAACAAGACTGTATCTTTATTGCCCTGACTCTGCCGTTTACAGAAACACCCAATATGTGGCCGTAAACTACTGTACGGCCACACAGCGGGGCATAGAGTGAAAGGTGCGCCGTTTGGTTTTTGGAAGGCTGATTTTTATGGACTGGTTTATTTACATCGTGTCCCATTTAAAGCCCCCCTGATGCACCCCTAGAGGAGAAACTCCCTAAACGTGACCCCATCTAAGAAACTATACCCCTCAAGGTATTCAAAACTGATTTTACATACGTCGTTAACCCTTTAGGTGTTGCACAAGAGTTATTGGCCAATGGCGATGAAATTTTAGAATTTCATTTTTTTGCCTAATTTTCCATTTTAACCCATTTTTTCCACTAACAAAGCAAGGGTTAACAGCCAAACAAGACTGTATCTTTATTGCCCTGACTCTGCTGTTTACAGAAACACCCCATATGTGGTCGTAAACTACTGTACGGCCACACAGCGGGGCGTAGAGTGAAAGGAGCGCTGTTTGTTTTTTGAAGGGCTGATTTTTATGGACCGTTTTTTTGACACCATGTCCCATTTGAAGCCCCCTGATGCACCCCCAGATTATAAACTCCATAAAAGTGACCCCATCTAAGAAACTACACCCCTCAAGGTATTCAAAACTGATTTTACAAACTTTGTTAACCCTTTAGGTGTTGCACAAGATTTAATGGAAAATAGAGATACAATTTCAAAATTTCACTTTTTGGGCAGATTTTCCATTTTAATATTTTTTTTCCAGTTACAAAGCAAGGGTTAACAGCCAAACAAAACTCATTATTTATGGCCCTGATTCTGTAGTTTACAGAAACACCCCATATGTGGTCGTAAACCACGGGATGAGATGACGGTTTGATTTGCACTATTTTGGGGTGCATATGACTTTTCGATCGCTTGCTATTACACTTTTTGTTACGTAAGATGAAAAAAAATGGCTTTTTTTACACCGTTTTTATTTTTATTTTTTTTACGGTGGTCACCTGAGGGGTTAGGTCATGTGATATTTTTATAGAGCCGGTCGATACGGACGCGGCGATACCTAATATGTATACTTTTTTTTTTATTTATGTAAGTTTTACACAATGATTTCATTTTAGAAACAAAAAAAATGATGTTTTAGTGTTTCCATAGTCTAAGAGCCATAGTTTTTTCAGTTTTTGGGCGATTATCTTAAGTAGGGTCTCATTTTTTGCGGGATGAGATGACGGTTTGATTGTTACAATTTTTGGCGTACATGCGACTTTTTTGATCACTTTTATTACCTTTTTTTGGGAAGTAAGGTGGACAAAATTTCAATTTCATCATAGTTTTTTATTTTTTATTTTTATGGCGTTCACCGTTCGGGTAAAGTAACATGACCGTTTTATAGATCAGGTCGTTACGGACGCGGCGATACCAAACATGTGTAGGGAATTTTATTTTTTTAATTTTTAATCAGTGATAAATGTGTTTTTTGATTTTTACTTTTTTTTCCACTTTTTTTTTGACCCAGACCCACTTGGTTCTTGAAGATCCAGTGGGTCTGATGTCAGTATAATACAGTACTGTACTCTATATAGGGTACTGCACTGTATTTTACTTACACTGAACAGATCTATGCTTTCAGCACAGATCTGTTAAGCACCATGGACAGCAGGACGCCTGAGCAGGCGTCCTGTTGCCATGGGAACCTTCCCCGTCTGCTCAGAACTTCGCAGACGGGGAAGGGTAAGCACGGGGCTGCGGGGGGCTGTCTGGGGGCTCTCTCCCTCTCCATCGGGGGGCTGCAAAGGCACTGCAGCCCCCCGATCGGAGAGGGAGGGAGCTCCCTCTTACTGTTAACTTTTTCCATACAGCGGTCCGTACGGACCGATGTATGGAAAGGGTTAAACGGCTGACATCGCATCACCGATGTCAGCCGTTTATACCAGGGTGCCAGCAATGTGCTGGCACCCTGGTATACCCACTCTACACCAACGATTATTCAATGGGAGGCGGGCGGGGGATCGCAATCCCGCCTGCCACACCGCCCGCCTCCCGCACCGCCCCCACCGCCCGCAACACCCCCCCTGCACCTCCCACCGGGCTAAAATCATTCAGAGGTGCAGGAGGGGGTGATAAATATTTATTTTCGCCACACTAAAGTTTCTGATTGCCGCGGTCAGGGACCGCAGCGATCAGAAACTGCAAAAAGCGCAACAAACCGCAGGTCTGAATTGACCTGCGGTTTGTTGCGATCGCGGACATGGGGGGGTCACGGGACCCCCCCGCGCATTTAGCCGAGGTGCCTGCTCAATGATTTGAGCAGGCACCTTGTTCCGATCACAGCCGGCCGCACGGCAGTGATCGGAACAACACATGACGTACCGGTACGTCATGTGTCCTTAAGGACTCGGGAAACATGCCGTACCGATACGTCATGTGTCCTTAAGGGGTTAAGCACATTGGGAAATGGATGCTGATATTACATACTCAATAGATTTGATAAAACGACAACCATTTTACAGAAATCCAGTACTTTATTATTATTCTTTTTTTGGTACTAATTTTCCATCATTGGACCAGTCTTTTTGGATGTTAAAGGGGATTTCAAGGATTGCAAAGAGACCTGTCTTTTTTTGCTAAATGCCCTGTTCATGGACTGCATCTTGTAACACACCTCATATCCATATTTTTAATAATATTTCTTAATTGTGTCATGAATAGAGATGAATGAAACAGTCGAGATTTGTTTTGGGTCTGGTTCACAGAAATTTTGAAACGCTTGGTTCAGACCCAAATCGTCTTGGCCAATCCAATGTTGCTCCAATTGCCCTAAAAGTTGCTATATAACCCCTCTAGCTCCTTGGACTCATAATTTCTTGTAATCTCTTTTTTTTCCCATTCTACAGGGAGTGCAGAATTATTAGGCAAGTTGTATTTTTGAGGATTAATTTTATTATTGAACAACAACCATGTTCTCAATGAACCCAAAAAACTCAATATTAATTAATTATTAATTAATTATTAATTAATATCAAAGCTGAATATTTTTGGAAGTAGTTTTTAGTTTGTTTTTAGTTTTAGCTATTTTATATATATATCTGTGTGTGCAGGTGACTATTACTGTGCATAATTATTAGGCAACTTAACAAAAAACAAATATATACCCATTTCAATTATTTATTTTTACCAGTGAAACCAATATAACATCTCCACATTCACAAATATACATTTCTGACATTCAAAAACAAAACAAATCAGTGACCAATATAGCCACCTTTCTTTGCAAGGACACTCAAAAGCCTGCCATCCATGGATTCTGTCAGTGTTTTGATCTGTTCACCATCAACATTGCGTGCAGCAGCAACCACAGCCTCCCAGACACTGTTCAGAGAGGTGTACTGTTTTCCCTCCTTGTAAATCTCACATTTGTTGATGAACCACAGGTTCTCAATGGGGTTCAGATCAGGTGAACAAGGAGGCTATGTCATTAGATTTTCTTCTTTTATACCCTTTCTTGCCAGCCACGCTGTGGAGTACTTGGACGCGTGTGATGGAGCATTGTCCTGCATGAAAATCATGTTTTTCTTGAAGGATGCAGACTTCTTCCTGTACCACTGCTTGAAGAAGGTGTCTTCCAGAAACTGGCAGTAGGACTGGGAGTTGAGCTTGACTCCATCCTCAACCCGAAAAGGTCCCACAAGCTCATCTTTGATGATACCAGCCCAAACCAGTACTCCACCTCCACCTTGCTGGCGTCTGAGTCGGACTGGAGCTCTCTGCCCTTTACCAATCCAGCCACGGGCCCATCCATCTGGCCCATCAAGACTCACTCTCATTTCATCAGTCCATAAAACCTTAGAAAAATCAGTCTTGAGATATTTCTTGGCCCAGTCTTGACGTTTCAGCTTGTGTGTCTTGTTCAGTGGTGGTCGTCTTTCAGCCTTTCTTACCTTGGCCATGTCTCTGAGTATTGCACACCTTGTGCTTTTGGGCACTCCAGTGATGTTGCAGCTCTGAAATATGGCCAAACTGGTGGCAAGTGGCATTGACTTTTCTCAGTTCATGGGCAGTTATTTTGCGCCTTGTTTTTTTTTTATAAACAATTTTATTGTTTTGTCATAAAGGGCAGATTATACATATCATTGTATCACAAAACGCCTAACATAAGCGTATAGACAGTAATCATACAAGCATTTTAAATAATAGTCTTGAATGGTGACAATCATAAACTGTAAATCAAAACACTGATGGGGTAAAACAGTGTAACTATACCAACAGTTAGATGTGAGTTAGCATATTAACAATGTTCTATGTTAAATCGCATATGTGGCAAGACATATTTCTTTGCATGGAGGAAGAAGGAGACCGGGATATCTGTACTGATCATGAAAAATTCCTGTAAGTCTTCCAGGGCGACCATATTTTAAGGAAGGTAGGTCTCGACCTTGTTTCCCAGTGAGAGATCTCTTCGAATCTATATATTTGATCAACTTTGTTGATCCAATGGTCTCTCCTTGGTATCTCTGTGGAGAGCCAGTGAGTAGGTATAAGCATTCTGGCGGCAGCCAACAGGAAAGAGAAGAGAGAAGTCTTATGATCTTTAGATCCAGCTACTCCCAGGGAGAGAAGAACTAATTCTGGGGTACATGGGTGTGTGGTATTACAAATTTGGTTGCTAAGCTTAATTATTTCAAGCCACCATAATTTGATAGGATCGCAGGAGCACCAAATGTGGAGATACGTCCCTTTATCTGTAAGGCACCTCCAACAAGTATCTGGAGACCCCGGCTTAAAGCGACAGGTTTTGTCAGGAGTATTGTACCAGCGGAGGAGAATTTTATAGCTATTTTCCTGTATGCGAATGCATCTGGAAATTTTGTGTGGCGCTAGCAATATCTTTGCAACTTCAGGTGGTGAAAAGGACTTCTCCAAGTCTCGTTCCCAAAGGCCTAGAGCTGCTAATTTGGGGCAGGGGGGAGAGGTCTTTAGAGATTTATATATGGTAGAGATTGTTTTAAGGGGGGGCAATAGCTGGCTAAACAACTTCTCCAGCCAGCTAATCTGTCTTGCGGGGGGTATTTCTTTGACAAGGGGAGGTATTTTTGTCATCAGATATCGGGTAAGCATATAGTTTTGGGAAGAGACTCCTAGTTTACCTATAAGATCAACTTCCGTAGGAAAGCAACCTTCTGAATCCAGTAAGCTAGGTAAAGTGAGTTTTGAGCACCTTATAGCAGGGGGGCAGCTTTGTCTTAATTCCTTAGGGGCGAGGGCTACAATATCTTCAACAAGCAGCAGAGTGGAGGGAAGCATCAAGATCTCCCTATTCGCCGAGACCGACTTCCAGACCTTTAGAGTGTTGCGGATCATGGAGTTAGGTATGGAGCTAGGAGCTGGAAGAGGGCTGTCAGCCAACAAGAGGGCTCGAGCTGGGGCGCTAAGGAAGGAGTGCTCTAACTTAATCCATGTTTTGTGAGGGGGGCTTCTAAGCCAGTCTACTGCCCTAGACAATTGGATGGCCTTCATATAAACTTCAGGGTCAGGTAAACCTATTCCTCCGTGGGTCCGGGGTTTGGTGAGCGTGCTAAAGGAGATGCGTGGGCTTTTCCCTTGCCAGATATAGGTGCGAATTTTTTTATTCAGAGATTGAAAAAATGACTGGGGAATCTCAATAGGGAGAACCTGCATTAAGTAGGTCAATCTGGGGATAACTAAGGACATAAGGATATTTTTCCTCCCAAACCAGGTCAGGTAAGGGAGATCCAAGGAGTCGAGCTGAGCAACCATGGAAGCGAGAAGGGGTTTGTAGTTTAGGTTAAACAAGTCAGAGAGATGGGGGCTACCCAAATACGTTAGTTGTTGCGTATGCCAATTAAATGGAGAGTTTTTCTGGAGCGAGGAGAGGGTTAAAGGTGAAAGCCCGGTGTGAAGGACCTGCGACTTGGTGGGATTTACTTTAAAATTGGACAAAGAGCCAAAGTGATCAAGGATTGACAGGATAGTGTTCATGGCTTTAGAGGGATTCGTAGTGATTATTAGCAGGTCATCTGCAAAAGCAGCAAGTTTGAACTCATAACCGTCTACTAGGAGACCCCTAATCTTCTCCTCCTGCCTGAGGGTTTGCAAGAGAGTCTCCATTACCAGGACAAAGATTAGCGGAGAAAGTGGGCATCCCTGTCTGGTTCCGTTCCTGATTGGGAAGGGGGATGATAAAATTCCATTCACTGACACGGACGCCGAAGAGCAGGTATACATAGAAAAAATTGCATTCACAAAGGGTTCCGGGACCCCAAAGTTAGTTAGGGTCAGTCTAATATATAACCAGTCTACTCTATCAAATGCTTTTTCGGCGTCCGTGCCAATCAGGACCAGTGGGATGGATTTGTGGGAGGCCAAATAAAGGGCGTTCAGGACCTTCATAGTGTTATCCTTTCCCTCTCGGCCTTTGACAAAGCCCACCTGATCAGGATGGATCAGTGTGGGTAATAAACCCTGGAGTCTAGTGGCGAGCATTTTGGCTAACAATTTGAGGTCCACATTGAGTAGCGAGATGGGGCGATAATTGGGGCACAGGGAGGGGTCCTTGCCCTCTTTTGGGATGATGGTGATCATGGCCCTAGTCATATCTATGGAAATGGGGTGGTTCTCTAAGGAAAGATTACATACGGAAAGCAAGAAAGGGAGAAGGGGTTTCTTGAATGCTGAATAATATGTTATGGGAAGACCGTCAGGGCCTGGGCACTTGCCTTTGGGGGTGGAATTGATGGCTAGCGACAGTTCGTTTATTGTAAATGGTTTAGTTAATATGTCCTGTTGAGACTTAGAGAGGGTTGGGAGAAGCAGTCGTCTCAGAAACTCATTAATATTGTCCTCTCTCCCCTTAGCGGCGTCAGGTGGCGTAGGGGTGGGTAAATTATACAGAGCTTTATAGTAAATTTTGAATTGTTCAGCAATTTCTTCCGCCTTATACAAGAGGTTCCCTTGGGGAGATCTGATGCTCTGGACGAGGCGGGAGCCTCTCCTCTGTTTGATTCTCTGCATCATAAATTTTGATGCTTTGTTACCATGAGCATAAAATTTTTGTTGTGCAGAAAGAAAGTATTTGGCTGAGCGCTCATTCAGGAGATTTTTAAGTTCAGTCCTAAGGGAAGAAAGTTCTGCCAACTGTTGAGCTAGTAATGACTGCTTGTGAGCCTTTTCCAGAGCATGGATCTTTGCCAGTAGAGTTGTGTATTTTTTTGTCAGATTCCTTCTTAAGGAAAGTGCAAAGGCTAATCAGTCTACCTCTTATATAAGCCTTATGGGTGTCCCATAGGACCTGGGGGGATACATCAGGGGTACAATTTGTAGAGAAAAATTCCTCTAGAAAAGAAGTAATTTGGGATCTGTGATTCGGGTTGCAGAGACTCATTGAACCTCCAGTTAGGTTTCCTACCCGACCCGGGCGTAATACAAAGGTGGCAATATACCGGGGAGTGGTCCGAGAGGGTCATGTCACCTATTTCTGCAGAGGAGCAGTGCTGTAAGTGTTCTCTTGAAATAAAGATGTAGTCTATCCTGCTATACGAGTCGTTGGCTGAGGAATAGAAAGAGTAATCACGTACATCAGGGTTAAGGCAGCGCCAGATATCTAACATACCCATATCAAACAATCTAGTTTGTATTAATTTGAGAGCCTTTATGGGGATGGAGGATCTCTTTGAAGAGGTGTCTACTAAAGGGTGGAGTGCTATGTTAAAATCGCCCGCCATAATCAATATTCCCTCCCTGTGGGTCTCTATGAGAGAAAGGAGAGAGGAGAGCCAGATGGTTTGGTCCTTGTTAGGGGCATATACATTGACTAGGGTGAATAGAGACTGCCCTATTTGTCCTATCAGAATCAAGAATCTTCCCTCTGGGTCCTGGATATGCATTTTGTATTGGAATGACAGATCTTTATGGAATCCAATACTAACTCCCCTTGAAGCTGCGCCCCTGGCCCCACAGTGATGCCAAATGGGAAATTTGGAGTAGGAGAGGTTCGGATAGTTACCATGCTTAAAATGAGTCTCCTGTAAGAAGACTATCGAGCATTTCTCTCTATTAAGTTGCGATAGGATTTGACATCTCTTTGGTGGAGACCTCAACCCCTTAACATTATAAGATACTAATTTAAGTGTACTCATGTTTTAAGGAGAGAAATAGCTCAGAAGTCTGTCGAATAAAGCAGGTAATTACCACTATAAAAAGAGGGGGGGGCCGCCACAAGGAGAGGTAGACTCCAATACCTCCACACAATAGTATAGCCACATCTTGCTTCTGGATTTCTCACATCTAAGGAACAGGGCAAAAACATATGGAACATTAACATGTACCAGAACAGGTAGAGTAACAAAATTTTCGCACCAAGAGGAGCAACACAGCTCCAGGTAGGAAAAGGGCATTGTGTATAACAATACCGTAATGTAAATCGAGAGCCAAAGAGGTGGACAGCAAGAGAGAAGAGATAAAGTGGGGGAAAGGTGTTAGGAAAAGTAAGCAGGAGTAAGGGAGAATGAGGATAATAGAGAATCAGAGAATAAGAAAGTCTGGGGGGGATGCGAGACACTATCATGTGTATCACCCTAGACACGAGGTAGGAGACCAGGGTGGGATCAGCAAGTGAGCATCAGAGAGGCAGGTGATGAAGGGAAGCAGATAGGAGATATTAACGTAATATACAATGTAGAGAGGAGAATGTAAATTTAAGCATAGAATGTCCGTAATCAAGGGGCTTCAAAAGAGAGGGGACATCTTCAGTCTCCCAATGTAAGCCTTCTAGGTGTTGCCTTAGGGGTTCCTCTCCTACCCCTCTGAGGTTTAGGGGTTTGCTGCTTTTCCCAAAGCTCAAGCGAAGGGAGGGTAGGCAATTTGTCTAAGTCCTGGACTGGGTCCCAATTCTAAATGTCCAAAGGATCAATCCCCAGGTGTTCATAAGTGTGTTCCAGATCTTGGAATGAGGATACATTGGTTCTGCGCCCATCATACATGAAAGAAAGGCCGAAAGGGAAGGACCATCTATATAAGATTTGCTTTGATCTAAGCCAGTCCGTCAGAGGCTTTAAGGCTCTTCTCTTCCGCAGGGTTGACTGGGCCAGATCCTGGAAAATGAGGACTTCATGCCCATCCCAGTTTGCAGCTTTGGCTTCTCTAGCTTTTTGGAGGACAGCCTCCTTCACAGGAAAATGAAGAAATTTGCAGATTATGTCTCTAGGAGGAGCTGAAGAAGCTGGCTTAGGTTTAAGGGCCCTGTGGGCTCTTTCCAGGAGCACTTCATGCGCTGAGTCTGGGCCTAAGAGGGAGAGGCAAATTTGCACAATGGTGTTGGGTACATCTGCAGGGGCTACTGACTCAGGGACACCCCTAAAGCGTAGATTATTGCGCCTCCCTCTATTCTCCTGATCCTCTAGTGCACTGTAAAGAGAGTTCATATTAGACTGTATGGCCTGTAGGTCTGATGCTGAATAACTGAGGTTTGCGACTCCTCTAGAGTTTCTACTCTGCGTCCTATGTGACGGACGTCTTGTTTGATAGCAAGCAGGTCTGAACTCAGAGGTTCCAGAGCAGATGCTAGGGAAGAGGAAAGAACTTCTTTGAGGTAGGTGCGGGATATGGGCAGCGTATCAGGGTCAGTCTCGCCACCATGCGCAGTATCAGTTGCCTCTGGCAGTTTGTGGCTTGTAGGGCGCGGTGAGGTTGGCGCCATTTTGGTATCTCTGGCCACATAGGCAGAGGCCGCTTTCTTAATAAATTTGTCCATCTCTCCCTCGTTGTTTACCGGTCTATGTTGGCTCAGCGTGTCCCCAGCTGCAGATTTGCCGATCTTGACCATCCTGGACTTGACAGGCTATAAGGCCAGGCTATGTGGATGATATTATTGACGAAGCTACAACTGCATGCGGCCGGTCAGATCCAGCGTCAATTACACCCCCTCCAGAACAGGCTCTTAGGTCATGTTATAGGTGGGAGATTTTTCTGCAATGTTGTTAGTACTCGGTTAATATGGGTTACTGTCTCTTTAAATTTTGAAAAGTTAGCAGAGCGGTGTTCTATTAGTTTAGAATTAGGCAGTGGAAATCATGAGGTTGTAGGGACATTTGCCACTACAGTCCAGCAAACATGAGGGGCACCAGGGCCCAGTTCAGTGCCGTTGCACTTGAGAACTTCAGAGGAGTAGTGAGATATTAAGCTACCAACAGTCCAGAACTATAAGGTGCAGAAGGGCCAGGACCAGCACCAAATCACCAGAGCACACTGCTGATGTTGCAGCTAGGCCCCTGCGCAGTATGACGGGAGCCTGAACTGTGAGTAGATGTGACCCGGTAGACCGGTGCAAAGGTAAGGGGGATTACCTTGATATTTGGATTCCGGTCCTTGTAAGAGACTTCTCTGCCGCCGGACAGATCTATGTTCGGATCTCCCAATATGGCGCCCGCATGTAAAATGCCGAATTCGTAGTGGTTTTTCACACGGTCTTAAAAGCCTGCACAGACTGCTACAGATTCCGGGCTGTGATGTTTTACTTGGCCGGCGACTGTGCAGGAGTTAGCGCGGCTTGAACCGGCAGATGGAGCTCCGAGATCGGCCGCGTCTAGTAATAATCCAGGCCGTGGATGTTCTTCACTGCTAGGCCGCAGCTGTAATTCAGGCCAGGAGCAGCTCCGTGGCTCGAGAAAGGTCTCAAATTAAAGTAGGCAATACGTGCAAGCCCACAATGGTTAAAATTGGACCTCTTTAGGCTAGTGTGACTGTGGATGGCCTATGATTATGCCACACTCCCAAGAATTCACCTGTTTGACCCTCAATCTTCAGGGGAGCCTGCTAGGAGTTAAATGCCAGGACTGTCAGTTTTGTGCCGACTACTTTTGCAGTGGCGCTGCGGCGATTCTCACTTCCCCGGTATTTCAATGACGCTCCGGGGCTGTATCTCTAGCAGCTTCCTCCAAGCTAAGCCCCGTTCCAACTACAAGACAGTCCAAACTCAGCGCTACTCTCAGGGCCGGTGGATTAATCTGAGGTCAGTGTTTAATGTTAAACTTTATATCAAAGGGCAGCTGATCTGTCTGGAAGTCAGCCGTGCTGGCACTGAATCTTGCAGCTTAAAGGGATTCTGTCACCTCCCCTCAGCCAAAAAACGATTTAAAAGCAGCCATGCAGCACAGCTTACCTGGATTAAGCTGTGCTCTTTTATCTTGAAATCCATCCAGCAGTTACTGCAAAAAACGACTTTGATCGATATGTAAATGTGTCCTGAATGTGCCCAGAGGGGCGTTTTTTTCTTCTTAGTGAGCCCAGTACCGCCCCTCTTTCAGTGCCCAGCCCGCCTTCCTTGTACTTTCTAACCGCCGCCCCCAGCCTGCCACAGCCTCTCCTCCCCCTCCCTCACGCCGAACGAAGTCTCGCACAGGCGCAGTACCCACTGAGGGCTGCGCCTGTGCGATCATCAGGAGACTGAGGGCGGCAGCTTCATCTTCGTCACTGGGCATGCGCCGAGCCCAGTGACGTCCGATATTAGCTCTTTCCCTCAGTCAGCCTGGTAGGAAGCGCAGAGGATTGCCGATCGGCTGCTGCACCCTGCGCTTTCTCCAGTCTGCCTGCCTTTACTTAATATAATAATACCTAATTCGCCCCAACAAATACTTATTTCTTTCCTGAAGGGAGGGTGGGGAAAGAAATCGCTGGCCGTCTTCACTGTGGCAGGCAGACTGGAGAAAGCGCAGGGTGCAGCAGCCGATCGGCAATCCTCTGCGCTTCCTACCAGGCTGACTGAGGGAAAGAGCTAATATCGGACGTCACTGGGCTCGGCGCATGCCCAGTGACGAAGATGAAGCTGCCGCCCTCAGTCTCCTGATGATCGCACAGGCGCAGCCCTCAGTGGGTACTGCGCCTGTGCGAGACTTCGTTCGGCGTGAGGGAGGGGGAGGAGAGGCAGGAGAGGCTGTGGCAGGCTGGGGGCGGCGGTTAGAAAGTACAAGGAAGGCGGGCTGGGCACTGAAAGAGGGGCGATACTGGGCTCACTAAGAAGAAGAAAACGCCCCTCTGGGCACCTTCAGGACACATTTACATATCGATCAAAGTCGTTTTTTGCACTAACTGCTGGACGGATTTCAAGATAAAAGAGCACAGCCTAATCCAGGTAAGCTGTGCTTCATGGCTGCTTTTAAATCGTTTTTTGGCTGAGGGGAGGTGACAGAATCCCTTTAAGATGGCGCCCGCTGTCTGCTTGTATTGCAGGGATGAGGTGAGCGCTGAGTGAAGACACTGATAGTAAGTGTTACAAAGGGGCTGGGGCCGAGCGGATGGATGTTACACTGCGCTCCGAAGCCAGTCCAGTCAGGGGCTTTTCTTACTGAATAGGGGTACGGAGCAGCCTTCACTGAATCCTAAAATGGCTCCGGAGGGTAATCAGCGGTCGCAGGTATTGCTCTTAAGGTCTCCGCTGGATGCGGGTGAGAGCTGGGTACAGTACCTTGCGCTGGGCTTGCGAGACCTAAAGTCACCGCCGTCTGTATCTTCGCAGCAGCTCCGGTATCTTCCACACACCGCTCCAGAAATTTAGGCCGGGGATTCCGGCCTCGGCTAGGCCTTACTTGTAACTCCGGAACGGAGGAGCCTAGGAGTCCCAGAGAGGTCTCAAATCAGAGCTTATGTCTTAATTAACACAGGGTAGCCGAGATGAGATTGGCAAGCTTTGATTATTGGGCTGATGGTGTCTGATTAAGCTTGCTGCCTCAGAGCACTAGAGATAGACGTCCTCCTCAGACGTTAGCTAGCCAAGCCCTTTGCGCCTTGGTTTTTACACACGCTTCTTGCGACCCTGTTGACTATTTTGAATGAAACGCTTGATTGTTCGATGATCACGCTTCAGAAGCTTTGCAATTTTAAGAGTGCTGCATCCCTCTGCAAGATATCTCACTATTTTTGACTTTTCTGAGCCTGTCAAGTCTTTCTTTTGACCCATTTTGCCAAAGGAAAGGAAGTTGCCTAATAATTAGGCACACCTGATATAGGGTGTTGATGTCATTAGACCACACCCCTTCTCATTACAGAGATGCACATCACCTAATATGCTTAATTGGCAGTAGGCTTTCGAGCCTATACAGCTTGGAGTAAGACAACATGCATAAAGAGGATGATGTGGTCAAAATACTCATTTGCCTAATAATTCTGCACTCCCTGTAATATCTCCCCTCCCCAACTCTAGAACGCAATGATAACAATAGTAAATGATGTCTGAGTGACACTGACATGCATAGCTATGGGTAAACACACATTTGCCAGTGTTATTATATAGCATTTTTAAAAAGACACTGTGCTGGCACATGTCTCATGCTTTCTCATAATCCAGAAAATGTCCCTCATCGGGGGCAGATGATGTTTAAACACAGAATGTTATAAGATTAAAAAAAATAAAAATCTTTAGGGAATGTGATGGTTGGCAAGAGGCATTAATGGAATGATGCAGGCCATAGCTACAGTTGTACAGAACGTAATGGTTGGAAAATGGTATAAGTGGCATGATGAAAGTCACGGTGAGCAGAAATGATGGCCGCCAATGATGTTGGAGACATCAAGAGCACTAGGCATGAGCCACTGTTGTCACCGGATGAGACTTTGGTGGTGGTGTTACAGTGTGAGCAGTAGAGATGTACCGAACTATTCGCCGGCGAAGAGATCCCGGCGAACATAGCTTGTTCACGTTCGCCGCGGCGGGAGAACATATGCAATGTTCGGTCAGCACCCTATTTGTCATCATTGAATAAACTTTGACCCTGTACCTCACAGTCAGCAGACACATTCCAGCCAATCAGCAGCTTACCCTCCCTCCCAGACCCTCCCACCTCCTGGACAGCATCCATTTTAGATTCATTCGGAAGCTGCAGTCTTAGTGAGAGGAGGGACAGTGTAGCTGCTGCTGATTTAATAGGGAAATTGATAGCTAGGCTAGTGTATTCAGTGTCCGCTACAGTCCTGAAAGACTCATCTGATCTCTGCTGTAAAGACAGCACCCCAAAAAGCCCTTTTTAGGGCTAGAACATCAGTCTGCTTTATTTTTCATTTTTTTTTTTTTTGTGTAATCTAATTGCAGTTGCCTCCCAGTGTCAGGCTCACAGCGTATACTGTGCCAACTTGCCGAGTGCCACCACTCATATCTAGTGTCACAGCAGCTTGCATTAAAAAAGAAACTAAACTTTTTTGACTGTAAAATAATAGCAGTCAGTTGCCTGCAAGCGTATGTGTTTCATGCCCTGCAAGTGCATAGTGTCACCAGTGCAACTCATATCTGGTGTCACAGTAGATTACATTTAAAAAATAATAATATTTTGACTGTGAAATATTGGCAGTCAGTTGCCTGCACGCGTGTGTGTTTCAGGCCGTGCAAGTGCATAGTGTCACCAGCGCAACTCATATTTGGTGTCACAGTAGATTACATAAAAAAAAAAAAAAAACAATTTTAACTATGAAATAATAGCAGTCAGTTGCCTGCACTCATGTGTGTTTCAGGCCCTGCAAGTGCACAGTGTCACACTAGTGCAACTAATATCTTGTGTCACAGTAGATTACATAAAAAAAAAACTATTTTGACTGTGAAATAATAGCAGTCAGTTGCCTGCACGCGTGTGTGTTTCAGGCCCTGCAAGTGCACAGTGTCACACCATTGCAACTCATATCTTGTGTCACAGTAGATTACATTAAAAAAATAAAATAAAATTTGACTGTGAAAAAATAGCAGTCAGTTCCCTGCACATGTGTGTGTGTTTCAGGCCCTGCAAGTGCACAGTGTCACACCAGTGCAACTAATATCGTGTATCACAGTAGATTACATTTAATAAAAACTATTTTGACTGTGAAATAATAGCAGTCAGTTGCCTGCACGCGTGTGTGTTTCAGGCCCTGCAAGTGCACAGTGTCACACCATTGCAACTCATATCTTGTGTCACAGTAGATTACATTAAAAAAATAAAATAAAATTTGACTGTGAAAAAATATCAGTCAGTTCCCTGCACATGTGTGTGTGTTTCAGGCCCTGCAAGTGCACAGTGTCACACCAGTGCAACTAATATCGTGTATCACAGTAGATTACATTTAATAAAAACTATTTTGACTGTGAAATAATAGCAGTCAGTTGCCTGCACGCGTGTGTGTTTCAGGCCCTGTAAGTGCACAGTGTCACACCAGTGCAACTCATATCTTGTGTCACAGTAGATTACATTTAAAAAAAACTATTTTGACTGTGAAATAATAGCAGTCAGTTGCCTGCACGCGTGTGTGTTTCAGGCCCTGTAAGTGCACAGTGTCAAACCAGTGCAACTCATATCTTGTGTCACAGTAGATTACATTTAAAAAAAACTATTTTGACTGTGAAATAATAGCAGTCAGTTGCCTGCACGCGTGTGTGTTTCACGCCCTGCAAGTGCACAGTGTCACAACAGTGCAACTCATATCTGGTGTCACAGTAGATTACATTAGAAAAATTTAATAAAATTTGACTGTGAAAAAATAGCAGTCAGTTGTCTGCACATGTGTGTGTGTGTTTCAGGCCCTGCAAGTGCATAGAGTCACCAGCGCAACTTATATCTGGTGTCACAGTAAATTATATTTAAAAAAAATAATAATATTTTGATTGTGAAATAATACCAGTCAGTTGCCTGCACGAGTGTGTGTTTCAGGCCCTGCAAGTGCACAGTGTCACACCAGTGCAACTAATATCGTGTATCACAGTAGATTATATTTAAAAAAAATAAAAATATTTTGACTGTGAAATAATAGCAGTCAGTTGCCTGCACGCGTGTGTGTTTCAGGCCCTGTAAGTGCACAGTGTCACACCAGTGCAACTAATATTGTGTATCACAGTAGATTACATTTAAAAAAACAACTACATTTAAAAAAACAACTAGAAGATTACATTAAAAAAAACTAAAACTATTTTGACTGTGAAATAATAGACGTCAGTTGCCTGCACATGTGTGTGTTTCAGGCCCTGCAAGTGCACAGTGTCACACCAGCGCAACTCATATCTGCTGTCACAGTAGATTATGTTTAAAAAAGAAAAAAAAACTATTTTGAATATGAAATAATAGCAGCCAGTTGCCTGCATGTGTGTGTTTCAGGCCCTGCAAGTGCATAGTGTCACCAGCGCAACTCATATCTGTTGTCACAGTAGATTACTTTTTTTTAAAACAACAATTTTGACTGTAATACATTGAATAGCACTTAGTTGTCTGCAAGCGTGTGTGTCAAGCCTACAGCGTCTACTCTGCCAACTTCTGCCAGTGCACAGTGCCACTTATATCTGGTGTCACAGTAGCTTGCACGCATAGTACAACTAAACTAATCAAAAAAAGATGACAGGTAGAGGCAGGCCACCCCGCAGGGGCCGTCGTGGTCATGGTGCTGTCCTTTTTGGTCCTAGACAAATGCCCAGTGTTCAGAGGCCACGTACCCTGAATTCTGAGGACATAGTTGACTGGCTAACACAGGACACCCAAACTTCTACAACTTCTGCTCGGAACCTTGACGCACCATTCTCCTCCAGCTCTGCTTTGTGCACCTCTCAAGTTACCACTCGCCCGTCTGCAACCACCACCAACACAAGCACCACAGCTGCTTCACTTGATCTGTCAGAGGAGTTATTTACACTTCAGTTGGAAGAAATGAGTGATGCACAACCATTATTGCCAGAGGATGTAGATAACAGGGATATGTCTCAGTCAGGCAGCATTACACACATGGACGTACTGTGTGATGATGATGTTGCACCCGCTGCTGCTTCCTTTGCTGAGTTGTCAGGTACAAGTGAAGCGGTTGATGATGACGATGTGTCCGTGGATGTCACGTGGGTGCCCACTCAAAGAGAAGAAGAACAGGGGGAAAGTTCAGATGGGGAGACAGAGAGGAGGAGGAGACGAGTTGGGGGGAGGTCATCGCAAGGAGCTAGTGGCACAGTCAAACAGCATGTATCGGCACCCGGGGTCAGCCAAACAGCACGGCAATCAACACATGATGTTGCCACCACCAGAATGCCATCATTGCAAAGCTCAGCAGTGTGGAATTTTTTTTGTGTGTCTGCCTCTGATAACAGCAATGCCATTTGCAACCTGTGCCAAAAGAAACTGAGTTGTGGGAAGTCCAAGACCCACTTAGGTACAACTGCTTTGCGAAGGCACATGATCTCACATCACAAACGCCTATGGGATCAACACATGAGTACAAGCAGCACACAAACTCAAAGCCACCATCCTCCTCCTGGTCCAGTATTTTCAGCCACGTCAACCACTGCTGTCCTCCTTGCCCCCTCTCAACCACCCGCCACTCCCCCTCTCACCTTGAGCAGTTCCTGCTCATCTGACCACAGTCAGGTGTCTGTCAAGGACATGTTTGAGCGTAAGAAGCCAATGTCACAGAGTCACCCCCTTGCCCGGCGTCTGATAGCTGGCTTGTCGGAACTCTTAGCCCGCCAGCTTTTAGCATACAAGCTGGTGAAGTCTGAGGCCTTCAAAAAATTTGTAGCTATTGGGACACCGCAGTGGAAGGTAGCCGGCCTAAATTTCTTTTCACAGAAGGCAATCCCCAACCTGTACTCTATTGTGGAAAAGGAAGTCATGGCATGTCTGGCACACAGTGCTGGGGCAAGGGTCCATCTGACCACTGATACCAGGTCTGCAAAGCACGGTCAAATGCGTAGGTTACAGAGGAATTGCTCCAACCAGAAAACACTACAGGGACAATTAGAGATGATGGGAAAGAGATTTCTAGAGAAAGGCTACCCTGAAGGACTTATTGCAGACTCCAAAAAAAGGACCATTGGAACTAAAAAAGAGCCCGCCCTCACAACAAATGTTGATGGCAGAAAGAAATCCAAACAATTTCCTTTAAACTTCATCACCCGATATAATTCACAACATCTTGCCATTAAAAACACCTTTATTAATCATTGGCCTATTTTGTTGAAAGACCCGATCATTGGCCAGAGCATCCCTCAGGCCCCTGTACTAACATTTCGGTGGGCCAAAACATTGAAAGAAATTCTGGCCCCCTCATGTCCTAAAATTGTCGAGACAGTAAAACCAACCACCATTGAGAAATTCCTAGGAAATACAGCCCACCCCACTAGGGTAGGGTCTTTCAGATGTGGAAAGGCCCGGTGCAAATGTTGCGCCATGATTTCCCATAATACCAAAGTGTTATCCCTCATTAAGTTGGAAGGTACGATCCCCCTGCGACAAGAAATGAATTGTGGTACATCGTTTGTTATCTACTTATTGTATTGCTCTTGCCATATCTACTATGTAGGTCGCACTACACAATCCTTACGCGAACGGATGAACGAACATCGTTCAAATATCCACCGCAAAGTGGTGACCCACAGCGTCTCCCGGCATTTCTCAATCCATCACGATGGGGACCCGAGTTCACTTCGTGTCACGCCATTAGAGTGGGTACCTCATTCCTACCAAACTCTCTGCCGTAAGGAGATGTTTTGGATTTTTAGATTAAATACTCTGACCCTGTTTGGACTGAACAAAACCTTGGAACACTCCAATTATTAAAGTCCAACCACTAAGAGGTCTGGTCATTCTCCATTCATATACAAAACCTAAATATTCAATATCCAAAACTCTAACTATCAATTTCGAAATCAGGAATACAACTTTTTTGAATTATGTATCTAGTATACTCCATCGATACACTATGTCCATTACCTGGACCTACCACCTCCATTAGGGGACTAATGCCCCGAAGAGGAATGTCATATGACAATTTCTATATATAATTTCCACTTGTAGTCCTCGTTTTTTTATGTGTTTTTTAATATATTCTCTATATTATTATATACTCCTTATATTCTCACCTAATTTAATATTTTACCCCCGTATTTATGCATCTATTTATTATTCATTATCATTCATTCATTATTGACAACTTCTATATTTAACTTCTACATGTAGGTTTCGTATATATATATTTTTTTATATTTATAATTTTTTTTTTATTATTTTATTATTATTATTATTTTTTTTATTATTATTATTATATACTCCCTATATTCTCCCCCTCATTACCCAATTTAATGGATGATCCATCGTATTTATCTATTATTTATTAATTCATCATCAATAATTGAATTATATTGTATTTAATTATAGTTAGCATTTTGAATGTATATATTTTATTCATATATATGTATATATGTGCACATCAATTTGCTGTGAGCACACATGCTTCTTCTCTTTTTCTTATATGCCTTTTATATATATATATATATATATTTTTTTTTTTTTTTTTGTATTCACATTTAGCATATTATGTTGTTGTTTATGACCAGTTTTGTGCCCATAACACTGGTTCTTCAATTGCAGACCACCACGGGCTCCTATTGGCTCTCGCTGTGCGTTCCACCAGAGCCTCGTTGCCATGGGCCGGAAACCCCTGCTCCCGTCTCTGTTGGAACGCAGTAGGTGCGTTCCACCGAGCGGAAGTCGGCCCTTCTTCTGGTCCGGGACGCCGCAGGATGGTGGAGCTACCAGCGGCACCCCAAGGAGCCTAGCCGGACATTTGTTCTAACTATTGTAAGTTATCACCACCTAGCAGTCCACCTCTACTTCCGCCCGATGGTGAGACGCATCGTTATGCGTTCCACGGGGCGGAAGTGTTACTCCATCCAGTCTGACAGGCTCGATCCGGCCCCTCTACTGTACACATATATCTACATGCATATAGTTGGCATTATCTATTATGACCAAGACGATATACTTATATTTGTATTTACATTTAAACATACATACACTTTTTTACATTTTTTTGATTCATCCATCCATTCGATTGTGGAACGCATATGCGTTCCAAATACCGGAAGTACGGCTTTACGGTTTTGAAAAACGCGCCTTTTTGAGGGCCAGTAATGTATAAATTGTTTGTCTTACTACTACTTGACTATGTAATGCTCCTGAAGAAGGAGATCTATTGTCCCCGAAACACGTCGAGCCATTTTTTCACAATAAAGGTGATTGATCAGAAGCACCGGACTACCTGCTGCCTTCATCACTACGACTCTACATGCGATCCTGGCCGGGGGGGGTTCAAGTCACAGGTGTTTTATGCTTATCCTGGTGACTATCCCCCCAGTGAAGTGAGTGTTATTTAAGAGTGGGATTTTGTCCTGTGTTGGGCATCTCTCACTTCTATTATTTACCTTTTATATTTATATTTCATTTTTAATTTATCCTTTTATATTAATTTTCTTTCATTTTTATCAGTTTCCATCTTTGTCAACCACATCGTCATTTGACTATTGGGCTGTTAGACGGTCTTTTCTGCGGAGCAGGGTATACTTAGGGTCTTCCACGTTGGAGCACCCACCATCTAGGTTTCACACCATTGCTTCCTTTCCTGCTCATTGTAATAACTATCACGGTCCAGTGGTACTCCCTTTTTAACTATACTTGAAACGAGGCCTGGCGCTCTCTCTCTTTTGGGGTCTAAACTACAAGTGATGGACTCTCCAACACTGTAGATTATTACCCTATACACCCGTTCATTATCCTTTAAGTGTCTGTAGTCACAAACACTCTTTGAGCTGCCTCACCTCCCCTTTTTTCTTTTGCTATTACTATTTCAACACCACCCCTGTCGGCGCCCAATTTTTTATTCCTTTGGGATACATTGTGATCCCTACGGGTCTGAATTAACTTCCAAATTTTCTTTTCTGTTCTATAAAGCATGGTCAGGGCAGGTATATCACCTACACTGCACATTGGGTAAACCTGCTGAGGGCTGCCAAGCATGGAATGCGTGGCTCTGCAGAGGAGTTGGTGACACCGCCACGACTTGCAGGCAGGCTTGCTGCCACCTCCTTTACTCCTCCTACTCTATCCTCTTCGCTAACCTCCTCGGCTGAGTCCTGTTCTGCTGCTGCGTCTTGCTTCACATCAACTGCACACCCCCAGCTCCCCAGGGGCTATTCCACAATCCGGATACGACAGTGTCATGCCGTCTTGGGGTTGACTTACCTAAATGCAGAGAGTCACACTGGATCAGCACTCCTGTCCGCCCTGAACGCACAGGTGGATCAGTGGCTGACCCCGCACCAACTGGAGATCGGCAAAGTGGTGTGTGACAACGGAAGCAATTTGTTGGCGGCATTGAATTTGGGCAAGTTGACACATGTGCCGTGCATGGCACATGTGTGTTATCTGATCGTACAGCGCTTTGTGCATAGGTGCCCAGGCTTACAGGACGTCCTCAAGCAGGCCAGGAAGGTGTGTGGCCATTTCAGGTGTTCCTACATGGCCATGGCATACTTTTCAGATATTCAGCGGTGCAACAACATACCAGTGAGGCGCTTAATTTGCGACAGCCCAACACGTTGGAATTCAACACTCCTAATGTTAGACCGCCTCCTCCAACAAGAAAAAGCCGTCATCGAGTATTTGTATGACCGGCATGCTAGGACAGCCTCTGCGGAGCTGGGAATTTTTTTGCCATGTTACTGGACGCTCATGCGCAATGCCTGTAGGCTCATGCGTCCTTTTGAGGAGGTGACAAACCTAGTCAGTCGCACCGAAGGCACCATTAGTGACATCATCCCATTTGTTTTCTTCCTGGAGCGTGCCCTGCGAAGAGTGCTGGATCAGGCCGCAGATGAGCGTGAAGAGGAAGAGTTGTGGTCACTATCATCACCACCAGAAACAGCCTTATCAGCATCGCTTGCTGGACCTGCCGCAACGCTGGAAGAGGAGTCTGAGGAAGAGGAGTTAGAGGAGGAATGTGGCTTTGAGGAGGAGGAGGAAGACCAACCACAGCAGGCATCCCAGGGTGCTCGTTGTCACCTATCTGGTACCCGTGGTGTTGTACGTGGCTGGGGGGGGGGAACATACCTTCAGTGAGATCAGAGAGGACGAGGAACGGAACATGAGTAGCTCAGCATCCAACCTTGTGCAAATGAGGTCTTTCATGCTGTCGTGCCTGTTGAGGGACCCTCGTATAAAAAGGCTGGAGGATAACAACCTGTACTGGTTGGCCACACTACTAGTCCCCCGGTATAAGCAGAAAGTGCCTGAAATGTTACCGAATTGCCGGAAGTCGGAAAGGATGCAGCAGTTCCAAAATAAATCTAAACGTATGCTTTAGACAGCGTATAAGGGTAATGTCACAGCACAAAGGGAATCTAACAGGGGAAGAGGTGAAAGTAATCCTCCTCCTGCCACGACCACGCCGGCAAGGACAGGACGCTTTACAGACGTGTTGTTGATAGAGGACATGCAGAGATTTTTAAGTCCTACGCATCGCCACAGTCCCCTCGGGGTCCACCCTCAGAGAACGACTCGACCGACAGGTGGCAGACTACCTCGCCTTAACTGCAGATATCAACACTCTGAGGAGCGATGAACCCCTTGACTACTGGGTGTGCAGGCTTGACTTGTAGCCTGAGCTATCCCAATTTGCGATCGAATTTCTGGCCTGCCCCGCTTCAAGTGTCCTGTCAGAAAATACCTTCAGTGCAGCAGGAGGTATTGTCATTGAGAAGAGAAGTCGCCTATTTCAAAAAAGTCTAGATTACCTCACCTTTATTAAGATGAATGAGATATATTCGACTAAAAAAGGCCTGATGAGATGAGCTGCCTTGGGCTAAAAATGGTCCACATGCTGCTGTATTTTATCTCTGAATGCCGGACGACTTGCGTGACTTATCCGCCACCAACTAGGGTTCAAGCCGCAATGTTTTAGGGCACTTTCTGCCTGGAAAACATCAATTTTAGTGATGACTGTGATGACGATCACAGTCATCACTACACCAAGATTGACACATAGAGGAATAAAATTAATGTCATGAGTGTGTCAACTATTGACAACTCTTTGCGGTTGTCTAAAATCTATTCCATAAACGTCACCTAACAGGGAATAAACTGATAGGATTAGTACTACTTAAGCTGATTGTATGCTTTTCCTGTTCGTCTGCTAGGAGCTATTCGCGAGGTTCCAGTTTGGAGTGCTATTTTGTATCCAGTTCGGGAGTTTGGTGTTCTGCAGTAGCTGTGCCTGTCTCTCAGAAAGGGGCATATCGCCAAAACGGATTTTAACCCCTTGTCTGCTGAAACGGTCCGTTACATCCCGGTTCCTAAAATCTATTCCATACACCGGCCCCTGATAGGGGACAAAACAGATATTAAACTGGTAAGAACAGATTTTTTTAATAAAAAAAAAAAGAGGACAGCCTCTGGGGAGCTGGGTATTTTTTGGCCGCGTTGAATGCTCATGCACAATTGCTGTAGACTCATGCGTCCTTTTGCGGAGGTGACAAACCTGGTCAGTCAAAGCCAAGGCAACATCATCGACCTCATCCCATGTGCGTTTTTTCTGGAGCGTGCCCTGTAAAGAGTGCTGGATCAGGCCGTAGATGAGCATGAAGAAGAAGAGTTGTGGTTACCATCATCACCAGAAGTAGCCTTGTCGTCGTCAATTACTGAACCTGCGGCAACGCAGAGAGAGGAGTCTGAGGAAGAGGAATCAGAGGAGGAAGGTGGCTTTGAGGAGGTGGAAGACCAAACACAGCAGGCGTCCCAGGGGGCTTGTTGTCACCTTTCGGGGACCCTTGGTGTTGTACGTGGCTGGGTGGAGGAAGAGACCTTCAATGACATCAGTGAAGACAAGGAACAGGACATGGCTAGCTTGGTATCCAACCTTGTGCAAATGGGGAGTTTGCGGTTGTGCAAATGGACTGTTTGAGGTTGTTTGCGGTGCGTTAAACGGGGAGTTTGGTCTGTCACTTTGAAGCGGGCGTAACCTTTACACTACCTGATCGACACAACATCATACCTGATCGTATACACACATTGGATGTTTTAAAGCTGTTATTCCAAACAATTTAGGAATGTTAGGCGATTTGTGCCCTTTATGGATTAAAACCTGACTCTGCATCAACTGCGTCATTTTTCATGGGAGTTTTGCCATGGACCCCCCTCCGGCATGCCACAGTCCAGGTGTTAGTCCCCTTGAAACAACTTTTCCATCACTATTGTGGCCAGAAAGAGTCCCTGTGTGTTTAAAATTCGCCTGCCTATTGAAGTCTATGTCGGTTCGCCCGTTCACGAACATTTGCGGAAATTCGTGTTCGCCGTTTGCAAACGGAACATTTTATGTTTGCCACATCTCTGGTGAGCAGGTGTGTCTAGTCAATACAGAACTGCCTTACATTTTGTGAATGGCAGAGTGACAAGCCCATACTACTTTAATTGCTCAGTCATTGTTTCTCTGCATGCACAACACAGGCCTAATTTCATCTTCATGGGCAACAATATGCCTTATTGAGGTTGCATCATTAGTAGGGATGAGTGAACCCGAACTGTATACTGTATACATTTTCGTAAAAGTCCGGGTTCGGTGTTCGTCGCTTTCTTGGCGCTTTTTGAAAGGCTGCAAAGCAGCCAATCAACAAGCGTCATACTACTTGCCCCAAGAGGCCGTCACAGCCATGCCTACTATTGGTGCAGCAGTGCAGCATGTGACCCAGCCTCTATTTAAGCTGGAGTCACGTAGCGCCGCACGTCACTCTGCTCTGTTCAGTATAGGGAGAGGTTGCAGCTGCGACGTTAGGGCGAGATTAGGCAGTGATTAACTCCTCCAAAAGACTTCATTCAGAGATCGATCTGCAGCTGTGGATGATTGAACTGCTGCTATTGAATTGCTACTGTTTTTAGGCTGCCCAGAGCGTTTTTCAGTCAATTTTTTCTGGGGTGATTGGCGGCCATTTTGTGTATTGTGGTGTGCCAGCACAAGCTGCCACCAAGTGCATTTAACCCTCAATAGTGTGGTTGTTTTTTGGCTATATCCTACATCAGGGTGAAGCTGTCACACCATGTGCATTTAACCATCAATAGTGTGGTTATTTTTTGGCCATATACTACATCAGGGGCAAGCTGTCACCAAGTGAATTTAACCCTCAATAGTGTGGTTGTTTTTTGGCTATATCCTACATCAGGGTCAAGCTGTCACACCAAGTGCATTTAACCATCAATAGTGTGGTTATTTTTTGGCCATATACTACATCAGGGACAAGCTGTCACACCAAGTGCATTTAACCATCAATAGTGTGGTTATTTTTTGGCCATATCGCAGTCTAATTCTGACTGTAAACGTATACAAGTCACCCAGCGCCTACATAATAGGCCTCAAATTTATATTCATCCAAATCTGTCATTATTGCTGTAGCTGGTCAAGTTATTTAGTGTCCGTCAAAACACAGTTTTTGTTCTGGGTTGAAATACAATTCCCAATTTAGCAATTTCCATTTCTGCTGTATCAGACCTACATTAAATCTATCCCTAAAAGGGTATATAAGATTCAAGGTGCACATAGGGTCATTCTCAATAACTTCACACACACGCTACTGTGCATATCCCAGTCTAATTCTGTCTGTAAACGTATACCTGTCACCCAGCGCCTAAATAATAGGCCTCAAATTTATAGTCAACTAAATCTGTGGTTACTGCTGTGCCTGTATTAGTGTAATACGGTACCTAAATAGATAGCCAGATAGTGTTAGGTGTCTTTAAAAAAAGGCCTGAATTTGAATTCAATACATTGAGCCAAATAATATTTTTGTTGTTGTGGTGAACGATAACAATGAGGAAAACATCTAGTAAAGGACGCGGACCTGGACATGGTCGTGGTGGTGTTAGTGGACCCTCTGGTGCTGGGAGAGGACGTGGCCGTTCTGCCACAGCCACACGTCCTAGTGTACCAACTACCTCAGGTCCCAGTAGCCGCCATAATTTACAGCGATATTTGGTGGGGCCCAATGCCGTTCTAAGGATGGTAAGGCCTGAGCAGGTACAGGCATTAGTCAATTGGGTGGCCGACAGTGTATCCAGAACGTTCACATTATCTCCCACCCAGTCTTCTGCAGAAAGCGCACAGATGGCGCCTGAAAACCAAGCCCATCAGTCTGTCACATCACCCCCATGCATACCAGGGAAACTGTCTGAGCCTCAAGTTATGCAGCAGTCTCTTATGCTGTTTGAAGACTCCGCTGGCAGGGTTTCCCAAGGGCACCCACCTAGCCCTTCCCCAGCGGTGGAAGACATAGAATGCACTGACGCACAACCACTTATGTTTCCTGATGATGAGGACATGGGAATACCACCTCAGCATGTCTCTGATGATGACAAAACACAGGTGCCAACTTCTGCGTCTTTCTGCAGTGTGCAGACTGAACAGGAGGTCAGGGATCAAGACTGGGTGGAAGACGATGCAGGGGACGATGAGGTCCTAGATCCCACATGGAATGAAGGTCGTGCCACTGACTTTCACAGTTCGGAGGAAGAGGCAGTGGTGAGACTGAGCCAACAGCGTAGCAAAAGAGTGAGCAGTGGGCAAAAGCAGAACACCCGCCGCCAAGAGACTCCTCCTGCTAATGACCGCCGCCATCTGGGACCTAGCACCCCAAAGGCAGCTTCAAGGAGTTCCCTGGCACGGCACTTCTTCAAACAATGTGTTGACGACAAGACCCGAGTGGTTTGCACGCTGTGCCATCAGAGCCTGGAGCAAGGCATTAACGTTCTGAACCTTAGCACAACCTGCATGACCAGGCACCTGCATGCAAAGCATGAACTGCAGTGGAGTAAACACCTTAAAAACAAGGAAGTCACTCAGGCTCCCCCTGCTACCTCTTCTGCTGCCGCCTCGGCCTCTTCTGCTGCTGCCGCCTCTGCCTCTCTCTCCGCCTCTGGAGGAACGTTGGCACCTGCCGCCCAGCAAACAGGGGATGTACCACCAACACCACCACCTCCGTCACCAAGCATCTCAACCATGTCACACGGCAGCGTTCAGCTCTCCATCTCACAAACATTTGAGAGAAAGCGTAAATTCCCACCTAGCCACCCTCGATCCCTGGTCCTGAATGCCAGCATTTCTAAACTACTGGCCTATGAAATGCTGTCATTTAGGCTGGTGGACACAGACAGCTTCAAACAGCTCATGTCGCTTGCTGTCCCACAGTATGTTGTTCCCAGCCGGCACTACTTCTCCAAGAGAGCCGTGCCTTCCCTGCACAACCAAGTATCCGATAAAATCAAGTGTGCACTTCGCAACGCCATCTGTGGCAAGGTCCACCTAACCACAGATACGTGGACCAGTATGCACGGCCAGGGACGCTTTAGCTCCCTAACTGCACACTGGGTAAATGTAGTGGCAGCTGGGCCCCAGGTGGAGAGCTGTTTGGCGAACGTCCTTCCGCCGCCAAGGATCGCAGGGCAACATTCTTTGCCTCCTGTTGCCACCTCCTCCTAATCAGCTTCCTCCTCCTCTTCTTCCACCTGCTCATCCAGTCAGCCACACACCTTCACCACCAACTTCAGCACAGCCCGGGGTAAACGTCAGCAGGCCATTCTGAAACTCATATGTTTGGGGGACAGGCCCCACACCACACAGGAGTTGTGGCAGGGTATAGAACAACAGACCGACGAGTGGTTGCTGCCGGTGAGCCTCAAGCCCGGCCTGGTGGTGTGCGACAATGGGCGAAATCTCATTGCAGCTCTGGACTAGCCGGTTTGACGCACATCCCTTGCTTGGCGCATGTGCTGAATTTGGTTGTGCAGAAGTTCATTCACAACTACCCCGACATGTCAGAGCTGCTGCATAAAGTGTGGGCCGTCTGTTTGCGCTTCCGGCGTTCACATCCTGCCGCTGCTCGCCTGTCTGCGCTACAGCGTAACTTCGGCCTTCCCGCTCACCGCCTCAAATGCGACGTGCCCACCAGGTGGAACTCCACCTTGCACATGCTGGACAGACTGTGCGAGCAGCAGCAGGCCATAGTGGAGTTTCAGCTGCAGCACGCACGGGTCAGTCGCACTGCGGAACAGCACAACTTCACCACCAATGAGACCTGTGTGCCCTGTTGCGCTGTTTCGAGTACTCCACCAACATGGCCAGTGGCGATGATGCCGTTATCAGCGTTATAATACCACTTCTATGTCTCCTTGAGAAAACACTTAGAGCGATGATGGAAGAGGAGGTGGCCCAGGAGGAGGAGGAGGAGGAAGAGGGGTCATTTTTAGCACTTTCAGGCCAGTCTCTTCGAAATGACTCAGAGGGAGGTTTTTTGCAACAGCAGAGGTCAGGTACAAATGTGACCTGCCAATGCCCACTACTGGAGGACGAGGAGGACGAGGATGAGAAGGAGGTGTAGGTGGAGGAGGATGAGGATGAGGATGAAGCATGGTAACAGCGGGGTGGCACCCAACGCAGCTCGGGCCCATCACTGGTGCGTGGCTGGGGGTAAACGCAGGACGATGACGATACGCCTCCCACAGAGGACAGCTTGTCCTTACCCCTGGGCAGCCTGGCACACATGAGCGACTACATGCTGCAGTGCCTGCGCAACGACAGCAGAGTTGCCCACATTTTAACGTGTGCGGACTACTGGGTTGCCACCCTGCTGGATCCACGCTACAAAGACAATGTGCCCACCTTACTTCCTGCACTGGAGCGTGATAGGAAGATGCACGAGTACAAGCGCACTTTGGTAGACGCTCTACTGAGACCATTCCCAAATGTCACAGGGGAACAAGTGGAAGCCCAAGGCCAAGGCAGAGGAGGAGCAAGAGGCCGCCAAGGCAGCTGTGTCACGGCCAGCTCCTCTGAGGGCAGGGTTAGCATGGCAGAGAAGTGGAAAAGTTTTGTCAACACGCCACAGCTAACTGCACCACCACCTGATACGCAACTAAATTGTCCACGTGGCCAGAGCTAGCCTTTTATGCCTTGGAGGTGCTGGCCTGCCCGGCGGCCAGCGTTTTGTCTGAACGTGTATTCAGCACGGCAGGGGGCGTCATTACAGACAAACGCTGCCGCCTGTCTACAGCCAATGTGGACAAGCATGGATCCCACGGGACCTGTCCATCCCTTGTGCAGATTAGACATTAATAACCTCTCCTTAACCATATATTATTGTACTCCAGGGTACTTCCTCATTCAATCCTATTTTTATTTTCATTTTACCATTATATTGCGAGGCAACCCAAAGTTGAATGAACCTCTCCTCTGCCTGGTTGCTGGGGCCTAAATATATGCCAATGGACTGTTACAATGTTGGGTGACGTGAAGCCTGATTCTCTGCTATGACATGCAGACTGATTCTCTGCTGACATGAAGCCAGATTCTCTGTTACGGGACCTCTCTCCTCTGCCTGGGTGCCGGGGCCTAAATATATGCCAATGGACTGTTCCAATGTTGGGTGACGGGAAGCCTGATTCTCTGCTATGACATGCAGACTGATTCTCTGCTGACATGAAGCCAGATTCTCTGTTACGGGACCTCTCTCCTCTGCCTGGGTGCCTGGGCCTAAATATATGACAATGGACTGTTACAGTGGTGGCTGACGTGAAGCCTGATTCTCTGCTATGACATGCAGACTGATTCTCTGCTGACATGAAGCCAGATTCTCTGTTACGGGACCTCTCTCCTCTGCCTGGGTGCCTGGGCTTAAATATATGACAATGGACTGTTATAGTGGTGGGTGACATGAAGCCAGATTCTCTGCTATGGGACCTCTCTCCAATTGATATTGGTTAATTTTTATTTATTTTATTTTAATTTATTTCCCTCTCCACATTTGTTTGCAGGGGATTTACCTACATGTTGCTGCCTTTTGCAGCCCTCTAGCTCTTTCCTGGGCTGTTTTACAGCCTTTTTAGTGCCGAAAAGTTCAGGTCCCCATTGACTTCAATGGGGTTCGGTTTCAGGACGAAGTTCGGGTCGGGTTCGGATCCCGAACCCAAACATTTCCGGGAAGTTCGGCCGAACTTCTCGAACCTGAACATCCAGGTGTTTGCTCAACTCTAATCATTAGGAAACTGCTGCTAGAGACTGGGGTACTTCAAATGGAGTGGCCTACACTTTCTCCAGACCTGAATCCCATTGAAAACCTATGGGATCAGCTGAGCCGTTTTGTGGAGGCTCGTAACTCTGTACCCCACAACCTCAATGACCTGAGGGCCACTTTTCAAGAAAAGTAGGATGCTATTCCTCAGCAGACAATATAATCAACTTGTGAGAAGCATGAGACATTGTTGTCAAGCTTTAATTTATACTCAAGGCCACATGACAAGTTATTGAGACACTGACATTTTTCACCATTGCATGCGCCTACTTAAATGCCCTACTTTCATGATATAATTTCACCGTAGCGGGAACTTTTTAAGTTTTCCATAGATTTCACCCAAAAGCCAAAGATCCCTAACTTTTTGTAAGTAGTGTATATGCTGGTTTAACTACATTTAACAATCCCCCCAAAAAATGTGATTCCAACTGCATGGAAACTGAAAATACATAAATAGTTGACTGAGGCGTAATGCTTAATTCCAACATAACACACAGGTAGACTACCAGACTGTTAAACTGAAATACCACGCCCCAAAAAAAAAAAATATATATTGCAATCAAACTGCAAGTGGAAACTGAAAATAAGTAAATGAATGACTGAGGTTTGACGGTCAATTTCACACACACACACACAGGTAAATTGCTGTTATACCTTTTGTCTTGTAATGATATATATATATGTATATATATATATATATATATATATATATATACACTCACCTAAAGAATTATACACTGCTCTATTTCTTATTAATGCGATTATCTAGTCAACCAATCACATGGCAGTTGCTTCAATGCATGTAGGGTTGTGGTCCTGGTCAAGACAATCTCCTGAACTCCAAACTGAATGTCAGAATGGGAAAGAAAGGTGATTTAAGCAATTTTGAGCGTGGCATGGTTGTTGGTGCCAGACGGGCCTGTCTGAGTATTTCACAATCTGCTCAGTTACTGGGATTTTCACGCACAACTATTTCTAGGGTTTACAAAGAATGGTGTGAAAAGGGAAAAACATCCAGTATGCGGCAGTCCTGGCCTGGCGAAAATGCCTTGTTGATGCTAGAGGTCAGAGGAGAATGGGCCGACTGATTCAAGCTGATAGAGCAACGTTGACTGAAATAACCTCTCGTTACAACCGAGGTATGCAGCAAAGCATTTGTGAAGCCACAACACGCACAACCTTGAGGTGGATGGGCTACAACAGCAGAAGACCCCACCGGGTACCACTCATCTCCACTACAAATAGGAAAAAGAGGCTACAATTTGCACGAGCTCACTAAAATTGGACTGTTGAAGACTTGAAAAATGTTTTCTTGAACATGACAATGACTTCACTGTACTAAAATGGCCCCCACATTCACCAGATCTCAACCCAATAGAGCATCTTTGGGATGTGGTGGAACGGGAGCTTCGTGCCATGGATGTGCATTCCTCAAATCTCCATCAACTGCAAGATGCTATCCTATTAATATGGGCCAATATTTCTAAAGAATGCTATCAGCGCCTTGTTGAATCAATGCCACATAGAATTAAGGCAGTTCTGAAGGCAAAAGGGGGTCCAATAATTAATATGGTGTTCCTAATAATTCTTTAGGTGAGTGTGTGTATATATATATATATATATATATATATATATATATATATAAATTGATGAGCAGCACACAAATCCACAGTGGTGCAATTCCTTGAAACAGACCATGGACCCGGTCTTATTAGATAAAAACAGGAAAGGTCAAGGCAGCACTCTGGTCTTCATGAAAAAAGGTATTTTTATTCACCCATGTGAAAGACAGCAACGTTTCAGCTCACTCCTTGGAGCCTTTATCAAGCCATAGTACATAATGCAACATCAAGTGTTTATATAGCAAACATGATTAAAAAGGTGATTACATAATTATACATCAATTTGTACAATAACACTATTAAAAACAATGCAAATTAAGTGAACATAGTTAGATATAATTATGTTCACTTGATTTACATTGTTTTTAATAGTGTTTTTGTACAAATTGATGTATAATTACACTATGTACTATGGCTTGACAAAGGCTCCATGGAGTGAGCTGAAACGTTGAAACGTTGCTGTCTTTCACATGGGTGAATAAAAATAACCTTTTTTCATGAAGACCAGAGTGCTGCCTTGACCCCTTTCCTGTATATATATATATATATATATATATATATATAAATATACAGTACAGACCAAATGTTTGGACACACCTTCTCATTCAAAGAGTTTTCTTTATTTTCATGACTATGAAAATTGTAGATTCACACTGGAGGCATCAAAACTATGAATTAACAAATGTGGAATTATATACATAACAAACAAGTGTGAAACAACTGAAAATATGTCATATTCTAGGTTCTTCAAAGTAGCCACCTTTTGCTTTCATTACTGCTTTTCACACTCTTGGCATTCTCTTGATGAGTTTCAAGAGGTAGTCACCTACAATGGTCTTCCAACAGTCTTGATGGAGTTCCCAGAGATGCTTAGCACTTGTTGGCCCTTTTGCCTTCACTCTGCGGTCCAGCTCACCCCAAACCATCTCGATTGGGTTCAGGTCCTGTGACTGTGGAGGCCAGGTCATCTGGCGCAGCACCCCATCACTCTCCTTCATGGTCAAATAGCCCTTACACAGCCTGGAGGTGTGTTTGGGGTCATTGTCCTGTTGAAAAATAAATGATGGTCCAACTAAACGCAAACCGGATGGAATAGCATGCCGCTGCAAGATGCTTTGGTAGCCATGCTGGTTCAGCATGCCTTCAATTTTGAATAAATCCCCAACAGTGTCACCAGCAAAGCACCCCCACACCATCACACCTCCTCCTCCATGCTTCACGGTGGGAACCAGGCATGTAGAGTCCATTTGTTCACCTTTTCTGCGTCGCACAAAGACACATTGGTTGGAACCAAAGATCTCAAATTTGGACTCATCAGACCAAAGCACAGATTTCCACTGGTCTAATGTCCATTCCTTGTGTTCTTTAGCCCAAACAAGTCTCTTCTGCTTGTTGCCTGTCTGTAGAAGTGGTTTCCTAGCAGATATTCTACCATGAAGGCCTGATTCACACAGTCTCTTCTTAACAGTTGTTCTAGAGATGTGTCTGCTGCTAGAACTCTGTGTGGCATTGACCTGGTCTCTAATCTGAGCTGCTGTTAAGCTGCGATTTCTGAGGCTGGTGACTCGGATGAACTTATCCTCCGCAGCAGAGGTGACTCATGATCTTCCTTTCCTGGGGCGGTCCGCATGTGAGCCAGTTTCTTTGTAGCGCTTGATGGTTTTTGTGACTGCACTTAGGGACACTTTCAAAGTTTTACCCAATTTTTCGGACTGACTGACCTTCATTTCTTAAGTAATGATGGCCGCTCGTTTTTCTTTACTGCTGTTGTTTTTTTCTTGCCATAATACAAATTATAACCGTCTATTCAGTAGGACTATCAGCTGTGTATCCACCTGACTTCTCCACAACGCAACTGATGGTCCCAACCCCATTTATAAGGCAAGAAATCCCACTTATTAAACCTGACAGGGCACACCTGTGAAGTGAAAACCTTTTCAGGTGACTACCTCTTGAAGCTCATCAAGAGAATGCCAAGAGTGTGCAAAGCAGTAATCAAAGCAAAAGGTGGCTACTTTGAAGAACCTAGAATATGACAAATTTTCAGTTATTTTACACTTTTTTGTTATGTATATAATTCCACATGTGTTAATTCATAGTTTTGATGCCTTCAGTGTGAATCTACAATTTTTATAGTCATGAAAATAAAGAAAACTCTTTGAATGAGAAGGTGTGTCCAAACTTTTGGTCTGTACTGTATATATATATATATATATATATATATATATATATATATATATATATTGTAATGATGTGGACAGTATAAGTGCTGGAAGGCATGTATATCCCTCGAGGATACCTCAGCTGGATTAGATAAATGAAATCCAGAAAGCTGCAGGGGTTTCAGCAAAGCATAGTTTGCTGAGACAGTTGTGTTTACATTTTGTTCTGGGCAGCTGGATTTCATTTGGACTAGTGGATAGGTTTGGTAGGGAGATATGCTAGTCCACACCTTTTCAGTACAGGTGTTGTCTTTTACCTGAGGTGATCGCAGGTAAGGCCTGCTGTAATCAAGGAGGGATAAAACCAACCCTCTGTGTGCCAGTCTGGGGAGAGAAAACTTGTAAACAAAGGCTCTGGGTGGTCGCAGCCAGGAGGGCTGAGGGGCCACGAGGCTATGTGGAGCCTGAATTCTTCCCTGTCTGGACTTGTGTCACGTAATGTGTACAGGAAACAAGACAACACAAAATGAATATACGACTCACTGGATCCAAAACTAAGGAACAAAAAGGGAGACCCTTGCATAAGACCTGGCTCTCTCCCTTACTGCTCAGCCTATGAAAAAATCCCAATGGTAGATGATCGCATATCCTCGTACCTCGACTGTATAACACCTGAACACCCTACAATAGTGAAGGAACACGACCACCGGCTCCCTACACTAGATACGGAGGGAGTCAGGGTCACCTGGGATCCAGCAAACAGAAAACACAAATGAATGCACAACACTTATCTTGTAGAAGACTGAAAAGTAGGATCAGCATGCACACACACTCCAGGAAGAAATATAAACCGCACACTGATGCACTATGGGGAGGAATTTAAAGGGATGCAATCAGTACAACTACATGACAGCTGAGAGAGGCTAACGAGATGAGGAACTGAAAGCAAAACAAAGGAAGCTCAAGGAGGAGGTTCTGAAAGGCATCTGTCAGAGCTTCTCAGATGTCTGGTGGTGACAGTACCCCTCCTTCTACGAGTGGACTCCGGACACTCAGAGCCCACCTTCTCAGGATGAGACCCATGGAAAGCCCTGATGAGACGAGTGACCTTAATGTCCGTCACTGGGACCCACATCCTCATCTCAGGACCATAACCCTCCCAATGAACGAGGTACTGGAGAGAACCGCGGACAACATGAGAATGCACAATCCTAGAGACCTGAAATTCAAGATTACCATCAACCATAATCGGAGGAGGAGGCAAAGACGAGGGTACAATGAGTTGGACATAAGGTTTTAATAAGGACTTATGAAAAACATTTTGGATCTTCCAAGTCTGAGGAAGATCAAGACGGTAGGCAACAGGATTGATGACAGACAAGATTTTGTAAGGCCCAATAAACTTAGGACCCAACTTCCAGGAGGGAACCTTCAATTTGATATTCTTAGTAGACAACCACACCAGATCACCAACATTCAGGTCCGGACCAGGCACACGTCTCTTATCCGCCACACGCTTATATCTCTCACTCATGCTCTTTAGATTATCCTGAATCTTTTGCCAAATAGATGACAAAGACGAGGAGAATCTGTCCTCATCAGGTAAACCAGAAGACCCCTCTCTCGAGAATGTCCCAAACTGCGGATAAAACCCATATGCACTAAAAAATGGTGACTTATCAGAGGACTCCTGACGACGGTTATTTAAAGCAAACTCAGCAAGGGACAAAAAAGAACACCAATCCTCCTGATTCTCCCCCACAAAACAGCGCAGATATGTCTCCAGATTCTGATTGACGCGCTCTGTCTGGCCATTCGACTGCGGGTAGAAAGCAGAATCGAATGACAACCGAACCCCCAAGCGAGATCAGAAAGCCTTCCAGAATCTGGAAACAAACTGCGTGCCCCTATCAGAGACTATGTCTGAAGGAATACCATGCAATTTGACAATGTGATCAATAAATGCCTGCACCAGCGTCTTAGCATTGGGCAGGCCAGGAAAAGGGATGAAATGCACCATTTTGCTAAAACGGTCCACCACCACCAGAATCACAGTCTTCCCCGAGGAACGAGGCAGGTCCGTTATGAAGTCCATGGACAGATGTGTCCAAGGACGGGAAGGAATGGGTTAGGGAAGGAGAGGACCTGATGGCCGTGAATGAGGGACTTTGGCACGAGCGCAGGTCTCGCAGGCTGCCACAAAACCCTCAACCGACTTACGAAGCGCAGGCCACCAGAATCTCAGAGTGATGAGATCTACTGTGGCTCTTGCCCCCGGGTGCCTAGCAAGGACCGTATCGTGGTGTTCCTTAAAAATCTTGTGTCTTAAAGCGAGAGGCACAAACAACCTCCCAGGAGGACAAAAATCAGGAGCCTCTGACTGGGCTACCTGCACCTCTGCCTCCAATTCAGGATAAAGAGCAGAGACCACCACACCTTCAGCCAAAATGGGACCCGGGTCTTCAGAATTCCCACCTCCCGGAAAATAACGTGACAGAGCATCTGCCTTTACATTCTTAACCCCAGGGCAGAACGTGACAACAAAATTAAACCTTGAAAAGAACAAAGACCATTTGGCCTGTCTCGGGTTCAAGTAGGCCAGATTTTTATGGTCAGTAAACACGTTAATAGGGTGTCTGGCTCACTCTAATCAATGGCGCCATTCCTCAAAAGCCAACTTGATGGCCAACAACTCCCTATCTCCCACATCGTAATTTCTCTCTGCGGAGGAGAGTTTCTTCAAGAAAAAGGCACACGGTCGCCATTTGGCAGGAGAGGAACCCTGAGACAATACCGCACCCACACTTACCTCAGAAGCATCAACCTCAACTATGAAGGGTAGAGAAATATCAGGTTGTACCAAGATGGGAGCGGAAGCAAAACTCTCCTTGATATTAGAAAAGGCCTTACGCGCCTCTACTGACCAGGAAGAAAAATCTACCCCCTTTCTGGTCATATCAGTCAGTGGTTTAACAACAGAGGAATAATTCAAAATAAACTTCCTGTAATAATTGGCAAAGCCCAAAAAACGCATCAGCGCCTTCTGATTCTCAGGAAGCTCCCACTCAAGCACAGTGTGGACCTTCTCGGGGTCCATGCGAAAACCAGAAGCGGAGAGAAGAAACCCCAGAAATTGAATTTCTGGAACCGCAAACACACATTTTTTCAGTTTTGCGTACAATTTATTCTCCCGCAGGATGAGCAAGACCTGACGTAAGTGTTCCTTATGAGTTTTTAAATCAGGAGAAAAAAATCTAAATGTCATCCAAATACACTAATACAAATTTCCCCATTAAATGATAAAAAATGCTGTTCACAAAATGCTGAAAAACGGCTGGACCATTCATCAAACCAAAAGGCATAACCAAATTCTCAAAATGGCCCTCAGGGGTATTGAAGGCCGTCTTCCATTTGTCTCCTTCTCTGACCCTTACCAGGTTGTATGCCCCTCTTAGATCTAATTTGGAAAAAACTTTAGCCCCAACAATCTGGTTAAACAGGTCCGGGATCAGAGGAAGCGGATAAGGGTCACGAATTGTGATACTGTTCAGCTCCCTGAAATCCAAACAAGGTCTTAAAGAACCATCTTTTTTCTTAACAAAGAAAAAAACAGCGGCAACAGGTGACTTCGAGGGTCGTATGTGTCCTTATATGTTTATATTTAATTAGAGGTAACAATTAAAAAAAATGTCAATTGCAACCATGTGGAAACTAAAAATACATGCGACTGATGCTGGACGCTCAATTTTAACTTAACAAACACAGGTTGACTGCTGCCACACCAAGGGTATTGCAGCAATAATCGCATATAAGGATGAAGCTTGAAAAATTTGAATATCGTGCAAAAGTCAATTTATTTCAGTAATGCAAATTAAAAGCAATTGCATTAATGCAGCTTAAAATTTGAATTTTGTGAAAAGGTTCAATATTCTAGGCTCAAAGTGTCACACTCTAGTCAGCTAATTAGTCCATACCCACTGAGCAAAGGTACATCAAAATTGTGACTTTGGGGTTTCATAAGCTGTAAGCCATAATCATCCAAATTATAACAAATAAATGCTTGAAATACACTTTGCATATGAGTCCATCTCATATATTAGTTTCACTTTTTAAGTTGCATTACTGAAAAAAATGAACTTTGCATGATATTCTAAATTTTTGAGTTTCACCTGTATATGATGCTTAATTAATTGGACCCCCCCCCCCCCCCCCCAACAACAACAAAAAAATATAAAAATTGAAATTGTGACTGTGTGGAAACTGTAAATACGTACATGTAGATTTCAACTTAATACTAGAGTTGAGCAGACACCTGGATGTTCGGGTTCAACGAGACCAGCCGAACTTCACAAAAAAAGTCAAGGAATGGGCTAGAGGGCTGCAAATGCCAGCAAAATGTGGTTAAAAGCATGGCAAGTGCTCTGCAAACAAATGTGGATAGGGAAATGACTTAAAATAACATAAAAAAGTAAAAATAAAGAATAATAATCTTGATCTTGGAGGACGAGGTCCATAGGGAGTAGGAGGTAGAGGAGGCGGTGGATGTGGTGGTGTACAGTCGTGGCCCAAAGTTTTGAGAATTACATAAATATTGAAAATTGGAAAAGTTGCTGCTTAAGTTTTTATAATAGCAATTTGCATATACTCCAGAATGTTATAAAGAGTGATCAGATGAATTGCATAGTCCTTCTTTGCCATGAAAATTAACTTAATCCCCAAAAAATATTTTCCACTGCATTTCATTGCTGTCATTAAAGGACCTGCTGAGATCATTTCAGTAAACGTTTTGTTAACTCAGGTGAGAATGTTGACAAGCACAAGGCTGGAGATCATTATGTCAGGCTGATTGGGTTAAAATGGCAGACTTGACCAGTTAAAAAGAGGGTGATGCTTGAAATCATTGTTCTTTCATTGTTAACCGTGGTGACCTGCAAAGAAACGTGTGCACCCATCATTGCGTTGCATAAAAATGGCTTCACCGGCAAGGATATTGTGGCTACTAAGATTGAACCTCAATCAACAATTTATAGGATCATCAAGAACTTCAAGGAAAGATTCTTGTTAAGAAGGCTTCAGGGCGTCCAAGAAAGTCCAGCAAGCACCAGGATCGTCTCCTAAAGAGGATTCAGCTGCGGGATCGGAGTGCCACCAGTGCAGAGCTTGCTCAGGAATGGCAGCAGGCAGGTGTGAGCGCATCTGCATGCACAGTGAGGCAAAGACTTTTGGAAGATGGCCTGGTGTCAAGAAGGGCAGCAAAGAGACCACTTCTCTCCCAAAAAAAAACACATCAGGGACAGATTGATCTTCTGCAGAAAATATGGTGAATGGACTGCTGAGGACTGGGGCAAAGTCATATTCTCTGATGAAGCCTCTTTCCGATTGTTTGGGGCATCAAGCAAAAGCCTTGTCCGGAGAAGAAAAGGTGAGCGCTACCATCAGTCCTGTGTCATGCCAACAGTAAAGCATCCTGAGACCATTCATGTGTGGGGTTGCTTCTCATCCAAGGGAGTGGGCTCACTCACAATTTTGCCCCAAAACACAGCCATGAATAAAGAATGGTACCAAAACACCCTCCAACAGCAACTTCTTCTAACAACAGTTTTGTGAAGAACAATGCATTTTCCAGCACGATGGAGCACCGTGCCATAAGGCAAAAGTGATAACTAAGTGGCTCAGGGACCAAAACGTTGACATTTTGGGTCCATGGCCTGGAAACTCCCCAGATCTTAATCCCATTGAGAACTTGTGGTCAATCCTCAAGAGGCGGGTGGACAAACAAAAACCCACTAATTCTGACAAACTCCAAGAAGTGATAATGAAAGAATGGGTTGCTATCAGTCAGGAATTGGCCCAGAAGTTGATTGAGAGCATGCCCAGTCGAATTGCAGAGGTCCTGAAAAAGAAGGGCCAACACTGCAAATACTGATTCTTTGCATAAATGTCATGTAATTGTCGATAAAAGCCTTTGAAACATATGAAGTGCGTGTAAGTATATTTCACTACATCACAGAAACAACTGAAACAAAGATCTAAAAACAGTTTAGCAGCAAACTTTGTGAAAACTAATATTTGTGTAATTCTCCAAACTTTTGACCACGACTGTAGGTGGAAGCGGCGGTGGAGGATGAGGAGGTAGCCAACATCGGTGTTTGGTTTTTATTTTTATTTTTTTATTGTTTGAATTAGGGTACACCCCAAAACATTGGGAAATATAACCTGTTATAACCACTTCCAGCCGTGCTAAACAAACGTTCAGACAATACAATAGGTGGTTGAGGAGGTGGTGGATGTGGCGGTGTAGGTGGAAGCGGAGGTGGTGGAGGAGGAAGTAGCCAACACTGGTTTTTGGTTTTAATTTTGGGAAATATAACCTGTGATAACCCCCTCCAGCCGTGCTAAACAAATATTCAGACAATACACTAGCTGTAGGGCATGCCAGCACCTCCCAGACGAAAAGGGCAAGCTCAGGCCATATGCCCAATTTATAGACCCAGAAGTTGAAGGGGGCAGACTCACGTGTGCACACATACTGCTTCACCATGTTGCACGTTCCCGTGATGTCCACGATCCAATTGGATTTCCGCTCTATCAACTTTCAATGTTCTTTTCTGCGCCTAACATGTTGATCAGGGTGAGCGGCAAATCAGGGTTCCATCCCCGAGAGGGAGCATGAGAAAGGGAGACCAAATTCCAAGAATTTGATCAAATTCCAAGAATCCTATAAATCTCCAACTTTTAAGATTCCTCAAATGCATTATAAATGTTGGGGAATATTTATAGTTTTATATCCGGATTTTAATCTAAATAATTTGTTTAATAATATTTTATCATTAAAATGTGATTTTATAAGTGTTAGCAATTAGATATCAAGTTTATATTTCATACATCAGTATATCACACCAATTGGGGCATCTGGGCAAAAAAATTCATGTGTCCCCAAAAAAAACGCATGGAAACTGCAAGTAGGAAGGAAAAAAAAAAAATCTTTTTTTTTTTTTTTTTTTTCAATGCTGTATAGAATTATCCCCTGATTATGTGGGAGGATTTCCTGACCAATTGGGAACAGCATGAACAGCAGGTGTTTGAGAGTTGGGAAGTAATTAAGGAATGGATAAAAATGCCAGGCAGAACGCCCCAGGACGCCCCAGACGAAGCATTATGGCGAAACCCGGGTCGGGCAGCATACATTGTTTTTAACACAATTTTATTCCTGTGTTTTTTGTAAGTACAATAAACCCTTTTCAATTGCAACCACTGGTACGTATTTCACCATCTTTGTGCCTTCCTTCCTTTTTTGAGCCTTATGGAAGTGTGAGACGGGTGATATTTTGGAGTGGCGCTCTCTTGGTAGTATCCTAGTTCAGACAAAGATCTTCTGAATCGACGGCTTCTGGGCCTGACCTGCCCCACAACCTGAGCTCCTTGACTGAAGACACACCGATCTCTTTCTATGCGCATTACAAGTGATCCTTGTGAGTATATCGCATACATCTGATGCGACTGGTGTCTGAACATATTACACCATAGTGCGTTTTTTTCACTGCATTTTAGGTTTCCATGCATCTGTTGAATTTCTATGATTGAATGTGGTCCATCTAACTGAAGATTTTCCGAATGTAAGAAAGAGAAAATAATAGGAACTTTAAAAAAAATCCTCTCTTGCAGTGCAATCCTTTCTCCTATCACTTTATCTAACAGACTTTTACCCACATTGTCTTGGGATCTGCAGCGCTTGAGTGGACCGATTTCTTATACAGAGACTTTGTGTTTTTATTCCATTTGTCTACTAGGTAGAGCAGGGGTATATCACAGCCAAAAATTGGTGAATGTCACCCAACAATGCAACAGAAAAAATTGCGAAATTTATTTACCGGTCTACTAGGTAGAGCAGGGGTATATCACAGCCAAAAATTTGTGAATTTCACCCTTGAAAATGTAACAGACAAATCAGTGAAACGAAATACGTACAAATAAAAAAAATAATAATCTTGAATAATGAGGTGGTGGTCCATATGGAGTAGGGGGTTAAGGAGGTGCTGGATGTAGCGGTGTAGGTAGAAGAGGTGGTGGAGGAGGACGAGGTATCAACACTGGTTTTTGGTTTAATTTTTTTTTTTTTATTAGGGTACACCTCAAAAGAGTGGGAAATATACAAAATACAACAATGAGCAATTGCGCTGTAGTATAAAAATGGTTGGGTAAGGCTGGTATACATGTTTATTCTTCAAAAGGCACAGACAAGTCCTGTGGGATCCATGCCTGGTTCATGTTAATAAACGTGAGCTTGTCCACATTGGCTGTGGACAGGCGGCTGTGCTTGTCTGTAATAACGCCCCCTGCTGTGCTAAACACACGTTCAGATAATACACTGGCTGCAGGGCAGGCCAGCACCTCCAAGGCATAAAGGGAAAGCTCAGGCCATGTGCCCAATTTGGAGACCCAGAAGTTGAAGGGGGCAGACCCATCAGTTTGTGTAGGCATGTGCACACATACTGCTCCACCATGTTGCTGAAATGCTGCCTCCTGCTAAGGCATTCCATATCAGCTGGTGGTGCAAGATGTTGTGGCGTGCTGACAAAGCTATTCCACATTTTGGCCATGCTAACTGAGGTGCTGGCGGTGACCCAGCTGCGTTGGTGACCTCTTCCTCCTCCTCTGCCTTCGTCCTCTGTGGGACGTATATCATCTGTGTCCTCTGTATCCCCCCCATCCACTCACCCGTGAGTGCTGCAGCTTAAACTCCACTATCGCCTGCTGCTGCTTGCACAGTCTGGCCAGCATGTGCAAGGTGGAGTTCCACCTTGTGGGCACGTCGCATTTGAGGCGGTGAGTGGGAAGGCTGAAGTCACGCTGGCGAGCAGCAGCAGGGTGAGAGCGCCGATAGCGCACACAGACGGTCTGCACTTTCTGCATCAGCTCTCACAAATCAGGGTAATTTTTAAGAAACCTCTGCACCACCAAATTCAGCACATGCGCCAGGCAAGGTATGTGCATCAAACCGGCTAGTCCCAGAGCTGTTACGAGATTTTGCCCTTTATCAGGCCAGACTTGAGGCATACAGGCACCAATCACTCATCGGTGTTTTGTTCAAGGCCCGTCCACAGCTCCTGCGCAGTGTGGGGTTTGTCTACCAAACAAATATGTTTTAAAACTGCCTGCTGTCATTTACCCCTGGCCTACTTTAAATTTATCCCTAAAAGGGTATATCAGATTCAAGGTTTACATAGGGTCATTCTGAATAACTTCACACACACGCTACTGTGCATTTCCAATTCTAATTCTGTCAGTAAACCTATACCTGTCACCCAGCGCCTAAATACTAGGCCTCAAGTTTATATCCAGCTAAATCTGTCGTTACTGGTGTGGCTGGTCAAGTTATTTAGTGTCCGTCAAAGCACAGTTTTTGTTCTGGGTTGAAATACAATTCCCAATTTAGCAATGTCCTAATTTAGTGGTTTCTGCTGTATCAGGCCTACTTTAAATTTATCCCTAAAAGGGTATATCAGATTCAAGGTGCACATAGGGTCATTCTGAATAACTTCACACACACTCTACTGTGCATTTCCAAGTCTAATTCTGTCAGTAATTGTATACCTGTCACCCAGCGCCTAAATACTAGGCCTCAGATTTACATCCATATAAATCTGTGGTTATTGCTGTGGCTGGGCAAGTTATTTAGTGTCCGTCAAAGCACAGTTTTTGTTCTGGGTGGAAATACAATTCCCAATTTAGCAATTTCCTAATTTAGTGGTTTCTGCTGTATCATAGCTATTTTAAATATATCCCTAAAAGGGTATATAAGATTCAAGGTGCACATAGGGTCGTTCTGAATAACTTCACACACACGCTACTGTGCATTTTCAAGTCTAATTCTGTCAGTAAATCCATACCTGTCACCCAGCGCCTAAATACTAGGCCTCAAATGTATATCCAGCTAAATCTGTCGTTACTGCTGTACTGTTGTGGCTGGTCAACTTATTTAGTGTCCGTCAAAGCACATTTTTTGTTCTGGTTTGAAATACAATTCCCAATTTAGCAATTTCCTAATTTAGTGGTTTCTGCTGCATCAGAGGTATTTTAAATCTATCCCTAAAAGGGTATATAAGATTCAAGGTGCACATAGGGTCATTCTGAATAACTTCACACGCACGCTACTGTGCATTTTCAAGTCTAATTTTGTAAGTAAACCTATACCTGTCACCCAGCGCCTAAATACTACGCCTCAAATTTATATCCAGCTAAATCTGTCGTTACTGCTGTACTGTTGTGGCTGGTCAATTTATTTAGTGTCCGTCAAAGCACATTTTTTGTTCTGGGTTGAAATACAATTCCCAATTTAGCAATTTCCTAATTTAGTGGTTTCTGCTGTATCAGAGCTATTTTAAATCTATCCCTAAAAAGGTATATAAGATTCAAAGTGCACATAGGGTCATTCTGAATAACTTCACACACACGCTACTGTGCATTTTCAAGTCTAATTCTGTCAGCAAACCTATACCTGTCACCCAGTGCCTAAATACTAGGTCTCAAATTTATATCCAGCTAAATCTGTCGTTAATGCTGTACTGTTGTGGCTGGTCAAGTTATTTTATGTCCGTCAAAGCACAGTTTTTGTTCTGGGTTGAAATACAATTCCCAATTTATCAATTTCCTAATTTAGTGGTTTCTGCTGTGTCAGAGCTATTTTAAATATATCCCTAAAAGGGTATATAAGATTCAAGGTGCACATAGGGTCATTCTGAATAACTTCACACACACGCTACTGTGCATTTTCAAGTCTAATTCTGTCAGTAAACCTATACCTGTCACCCAGCGCCTAAATACTAAGCCTCAAATTTATATCCAGCTCAATCTGTCGTTACTGCTATACTGTTGTGGCTGGTCAAGTTATTTAGTGTCCGTCAAAGCACATTTTTTGTTCTGGGTTGAAATACAATTCCCAATTTAGCAATTTCCTAATTTAGTGGTTTCTGCTGTATCAGAGCTATTTTAAATCTATCCCTAAAAGGGTATACAAGATTCAAGGTGCACATAGGGTCATTCTGAATAACTTCACACTCACGCTACTGTGCATTTTCAAGTCTAATTCTGTCAGTAAACCTATACCTGTCACCCAGCGCCTAAATACTACGCCTCAAATTTATATCCAGCTAAATCTGTCGTTACTGCTATACTGTTGTGGCTGGTCAAGTTATTTAGTGTCCGTCAAAGCACATTTTTTGTTCTGGGTTGAAATACAATTCCCAATTTAGCAATTTCCTAATTTAGTGGTTTCTGCTGTATCAGAGCTATTTTAAATCTATCCCTAAAAGGGTATACAAGATTCAAGGTGCACATAGGGTCATTCTGAATAACTTCACACTCATGCTACTGTGCATTTTCAAGTCTAATTCTGTCAGTAAACCTATACCTGTCACCCAGCGCCTAAATACTAGGCCTCAAATTTATATTCAGCTAAATCTGTGGATACTGCTGTGCCTGTATTAGTGTAATACGGTACCTAAATAGATAGCCAGATAGTGTTAGGTGTCTGTAAAAAAAGGCCTGAATTTGAATTCAATACATTGGGCCAAATAATATTTTTGTTGTTGTGGTGAACGATAACAATGAGGAAAACATCTAGTAAGGGACGCGGACGTGGACATGGTCGTGTTGGTGTTAGTAGACCCTCTGGTGCTGGGAGAGGACGTGGCCGTTCTGCCACATCCACACGTCCTAGTGTGCCAAATACCTCAGGTCCCAGTAGCCGCCAGATTTTACAGTGATATATGGTGGGGCCCAATGCCGTTCTAAGGATGGTAAGGCCTGAGCATGTTCAGGCATTAGTCAATTGGGTGGCCGACAGTGGATCCAGCACGTTCACATTATCTCCCACCCAGTCTTCTGCAGAAAGCGCACAGATGGCGCCTGAAAACCAAGCCCATCAGTCTGTCACATCACCCCCATGCATACCAGGGAAACTGTCTGAGCCTCAAGTTATGCAGCAGTCTCTTATGCTGTTTGAAGACTCTGCTGGCAGGGTTTCCCAAGGTCATCCACCTAGCCCTTCCCCAGCGGTGGAAGACATAGAATTCACTGATGCACAACCACTTATGTTTCCTGATGATGAGGACATGGGAATAACACCTCAGCACATCTCTGATGATGACGAAACACAGGTGCCAACTGCTGCGTCTTTCTGCAGTGTGCAGACTGAACAGGAGGTCAGGGAGGAAGACTGAGTGGAAGACGATGCAGGGGACGATGAGGTTCTAGACCCCACATGGAATGAAGGTTGTGCCACTGACTTTCACAGTTCGGAGGAAGAGGCAGTGGTGAGACGGAGCCAACAGCGTAGCAAAAGAGGGGGCAGTGGGCAAAGGCAGAACACCCGCCACCAAGAGACTCCGCCTGCTACTGACCGCCGCCATCTGGGACCGAGCACCCCAAAGGCAGCTTCAAGGAGTTCCCTGGCATGGCACTTCTTCAAACAATGTGCTGACGACAAGACCCGAGTGGTTTGCACGCTGTGCCATCAGAGCCTGAAGCGAGGCATTAACATTCTGAACCTTAGCACAACCTGCATGACCAGGCACCTGCATGCAAAGCATGAACTGCAGTGGAGTAAACACCTTAAAAACAAGGAAATCACTCAGGCTCCCCCTGCTACCTCTTCTGCTGCTGCCGCCTCGGCCTCTACTGCTGCTGCCGCCTCAGCCTCTTCCTCCGCCTCTGGAGGAACGTTGGCACCTGCCGCCCAGCAAACAGGGGATGTACCACCAACACCACCACCACCTCCGTCACCAAGCATCTCAACCATGTCACACGGCAGCGTTCAGCTCTCCATCTCACAAACATTTGAGAGAAAGCGTAAATTCCCACCTAGCCACCCTCGATCCCTGGCCCTGAATGCCAGCATTTCTAAACTACTGGCCTATGAAATGCTGTAATTTAGGCTGGTGGACACAGACAGCTTCAAACAGCTCATGTTGCTTGCTGTCCCACAGTATGTTGTTCCCAGCCGGCACTACTTCTCCAAGAGAGCCGTGCCTTCCCTGCACAACCAAGTATCCGATAAAATCAAGTGTGCACTGCGCAACGCCATCTGTGGCAAGGTCCACCTAACCACAGATACGTGGACCAGTAAGCACGGCCAGGGACGCTATATCTCCCTAACTGCACACTGGGTAAATGTAGTGGCAGCTGGGCCCCAGGCGGAGAGCTGTTTGGCGCACGTCCTTCCGCCGCCAAGGATCGCAGGGCAACTTTATTTGCCTCCTGTTGCCACCTTCTCCTACTCGGCTCCTCCTCCTCTTCTTCCACCTGCTCATCCAGTCAGCCACACACCTTCACCACCAACTTCAGCACAGCCCGGGGTAAACGTCAGCAGGCCATTCTGAAACTCATATGTTTGGGGACAGGCCCCACACTGCACAGGAGTTGTGGCGGGGTATAGAACAACAGACCGACGAGTGGTTGCTGCCGGTGAGCCTCAAGCCTGGCCTGGTGGTGTGCGATAATGGGCGAAATCTCGTTTCAGCTCTGGGACTAGCCGGTTTGACGCACATCCCTTGCTTGGCGCATGTGCTGAATTTGGTGGTGCAGAAGTTCATTCACAAATGCTGCATAAAGTGCGGGCCGTCTGTTCGCGCTCCCGGCGTTCACATCCTGCTGCTGCTCGCCTGTCTGCGCTACAGCGTAACTTCGGCCTTTCCGCTCACCGCCTCATATGCGACGTGCCCACCAGGTGGAACTGCACCTTGCACATGCTGGACAGACTGTGCGAGCAGCAGCAGGCCATAGTGGAGTTTCAGCTGCAGCACGCATGGGTCAGTCGCACTGCGGAACAGCACCACTTCACCACCAATGACTGGGCCTCCATGCGAGACCTGTGCGCCCTGTTGCGCTGTTTCGAGTACTCCACCAACATGGCCAGTGGCGATGACGCCGTTATCATCGCAACAATACCACTTCTATGTCTGAGAAAACACTTAGGGCGATGATGGAAGAGGAGGTGGCCCAGGAGGAGGAGGAGGAGGAGGAAGAGGGGTCATTTTTAGCACTTTCAGGCCAGTCTCTTCGAAGTGACTCAGAGGGAGGTTTTTTGCAACAGCAAAGGCCAGGTACAAATGTGGCCAGCCAGGGCCCACTACTGGAGGACGAGGAGGACGAGGATGAGGAGGAGGTGGAGGAGGATGAGGATGAAGCATGGTCACAGCGGGGTGGCACCCAACGCAGCTCGGGCCCTTTACTGGTGCGTGGCTGGGGGGAAAGGCAGGACGATGACGATACGCCTCCCACAGAGGACAGCTTGTCCTTACCCCTGGGCAGCCTGGCACACATGAGCGACTACATGCTGCAGTGCCTGCGCAATGACAGCAGAGTTGCCCACATTTTAACGTGTGCAGACTACTGGTTTGCCACCCTGCTTGATCCACGGTACAAAGACAATGTGCCCACCTTACTTCCTGCACTGGAGCGTGATAGGAAGATGCACGAGTACAAGCGCACGTTGGTAGACGCGCTACTGAGAGCATTCCCAAATGTCACAGGGGAACAAGTGGAAGCCCAAGGCCAAGGCAGAGGAGGAGCAAGAGGTCGCCAAGGCAGCTGTGTCACGGCCAGCTCCTCTGAGGGCAAAGTTAGCATGGCAGAGATGTGGAAAAGTTTTGTCAACACGCCACAGCTAACTGCACCACCACCTGATACGCAACGCAGGAGGCAACATTTCACTAACATGGTGGAACAGTACGTGTGCACACCCCTCCACGTACTGACTAATGATTTGGCCCCATTCAACTTCTGGGTCTCTAAATTGTCCACGTGGCCAGAGCTAGCCTTTTATGCCTTGGAGGTGCTGGCCTGCCCGGTGGCCAGCGTTTTCTCTGAATGTGTATTCAGCACGGCAGGGGGCGTCATTACAGACAAACGCAGCCGCCTGTCTACAGCCAATGTGGACAAGCTGAAGTTCATAAAAATGAACCAGGCATGGATCCCACAGGACCTGTCCATCCCTTGTGCAGATTAGACATTAACTACCTCCCCATAAACATATATTATTGTACTCCAGGGCACTTCCTCATTCAATCCTATTTTTATTTTCATTTTACCATTATATTGCGAGGCTACCCAAAGTTGAATGAACCTCTCCTCTGTCTGGGTGCCGGGGCCTAAATATATGCCAATGGACTGTTCCAATGTTGGGTGACGTGAAGCCTGATTCTCTGCTATGACATGCAGACTAATTCTCTGCTGACATGAAGCCAGATTCTCTGTTACGGGACCTCTCTCCTCTGCCTGGGTGCTGGGCCTAAATATATGACAATGGACTGTTGCAGTGGTGGCTGACGTGAAGCCTGATTCTCTGCTATGACATGCAGACTGATTCTCTGCTGACATGAAGCCAGATCCTCTGTTACGGGACCTCTCTCCTCTGCCTGTGTGCTGGGCCTAAATATATGACAATGGACTGTTGCAGTGGTGGCTGACATGAAGCCTGATTCTCTGCTATGACATGCAGACTGATTCTCTGCTGACATGAAGCCAGATTCTCTGTTACGGGACCTCTCTCCTCTGCCTGGGTGCCTGGGCTTAAATATATGCCAATGGACTGTTCCAATGTTGGGTGACGTGAAGCCTGATTCTCTGCTATGACATGCAGACTGATTCTCTGCTGACATGAAGCCAGATCCTCTGTTACGGGACCTCTCTCCTCTGCCTGGGTGCTGGGCCTAAATATATGACAATGGACTGTTGCAGTGGTGGCTGACGTGAAGCCTGATTCTCTGCTATGACATGCAGACTGATTCTCTGCTGACATGAAGCCAGATCCTCTGTTACGGGACCTCTCTCCTCTGCCTGTGTGCTGGGCCTAAATATATGACAATGGACTGTTGCAGTGGTGGCTGACATGAAGCCTGATTCTCTGCTATGACATGCAGACTGATTCTCTGCTGACATGAAGCCAGATTCTCTGTTACGTGACCTCTCTCCTCTGCCTGGGTGCTTGGGCTTAAATATATGTTAATGGACTGTTGCACTGGTGGCTGACGTGAAGCCTGATTCTCTGCTATGACATGCAGACTAATTCTCTGCTGACATAAAGACAGATTCTCTGTTACGGGACCTCTCTCCTCTGACTGTGTGCTGGGCCTAAATATATGCCAATGGACTGTTGCAGTGGTGGCTGACGTGAAGCCTGATTCTCTGCTATGACATGCAGACTGATTCTCTGCTGACATGAAGCCAGATCCTCTGTTACGGGACCTCTCTCCTCTGCCTGTGTGCTGGGCCTAAATATATGACAATGGACTGTTGCAGTGGTGGCTGACATGAAGCCTGATTCTCTGCTATGACATGCAGACTGATTCTCTGCTGACATGAAGCCAGATCCTCTGTTACGGGACCTCTCTCCTCTGCCTGGGTGCTGGGCCTAAATATATGACAATGGACTGTTGCAGTGGTGGCTGACGTGAAGCCTGATTCTCTGCTATGACATGCAGACTGATTCTCTGCTGACATGAAGCCAGATCCTCTGTTACGGGACCTCTCTCCTCTGCCTGTGTGCTGGGCCTAAATATATGACAATGGACTGTTGCAGTGGTGGCTGACATGAAGCCTGATTCTCTGCTATGACATGCAGACTGATTCTCTGCTGACATGAAGCCAGATTCTCTGTCACGTGACCTCTCTCCTCTGCCTGGGTGCTTGGGCTTAAATATATGTTAATGGACTGTTGCACTGGTGGCTGACGTGAAGCCTGATTCTCTGCTATGACATGCAGACTAATTCTCTGCTGACATAAAGACAGATTCTCTGTTACGGGACCTCTCTCCTCTGACTGTGTGCTGGGCCTAAATATATGCCAATGGACTGTTGCAGTGGTGGCTGACGTGAAGCCTGATTCTCTGCTATGACATGCAGACTGATTCTCTGCTGACATGAAGCCAGATCCTCTGTTACGGGACCTCTCTCCTCTGCCTGGGTGCTGGGCCTAAATATATGACAATGGACTGTTGCAATGGTGGCTGACATGAAGCCTGATTCTCTGCTATGACATGCAGACTGATTCTCTGCGGACAAGAAGCCAGATTCTCTGTTACGGGACCTCTCTCCTCTGCCTGGGTGCCTGGGCTTAAATATATGCCAATGGACTGTTCCAATGTTGGGTGACGTGAAGCCTGATTCTCTGCTATGACATGCAGCCTAATTCTCTGCTGACATGAAGACAGATTCTCTGTTACGGGACCTCTCTCCTCTGCCTGGGTGCTGGGCCTAAATATATGCCAATGGACTGTTGCAGTGGTGGCTGACATGAAGCCTGATTCTCTGCTATGACATGCAGACTAATTCTCTGCTGACATGAAGACAGATTCTCTGTTACGGGACCTTTCTCCTCTGCCTGTGTGCTGGGCCTAAATATATGACAATGGACTGTTGCAGTGGTGGCTGACGTGAAGCCTGATTCTCTGCTATGACATGCAGACTGATTCTCTGCTGACATAAAGCCAGATTCTCTGTTACGTGACCTCTCTCCTCTGCCTGGGTGCTTGGGCTTAAATATATGCCAATGGACTGTTGCACTGGTGGCTGACGTGAAGCCTGATTCTCTGCTAGGACATGCAGACTGATTCTCTGCTGACATGAAGCCAGATTCTCTGTTACGGGACCTCTCTCCTCTGCCTGGGTGCCTGGGCTTAAATATATGCCAATGGACTGTTCCAATGTTGGGTGACGTGAAGCCTGATTCTCTGCTATGACATGCAGCCTAATTCTCTGCTGACATGAAGACAGATTCTCTGTTACGGGACCTCTCTCCTCTGCCTGGGTGCTGGGCCTAAATATATGCCAATGGACTGTTGCAGTGGTGGCTGACATGAAGCCTGATTCTCTGCTATGACATGCAGACTAATTTTCTGCTGACATGAAGACAGATTCTCTGTTACGGGACCTTTCTCCTCTGCCTGTGTGCTGGGCCTAAATATATAACAATGGACTGTTGCAGTGGTGGCTGACGTGAAGCCTGATTCTCTGCTATGACATGCAGACCGATTCTCTGCTGACATGAAGCCAGATCCTCTGTTACGGGACCTCTCTCCTCTGCCTGGGTGCTGGGCCTAAATATATGACAACGGACTGTTGCAGTGGTGGCTGACGTGAAGCCTGATTCTCTGCTATGACATGAAGACTGATTCTCTGCTGACATGAAGCCAGATTCTCTGTTACGGGACCTCTCTCCTCTGCCTGGGTGCCGGGGCCTAAATTTATGACAATGGACTGTTACCGTGGTGGGTGACGTGAAGCCTGATTCTATGCTATGACATGAAGACTGATTCTCTGGTGACATGAAGCCAGATTCTGTGTTATGGGACCTCTCTCCTCTGCCTGGGTGCCGGGGCCTAAATTTATGACAATGGACTGTTACAGTGGTGGGTGACGTGAAGCCTGATTCTCTGCTATGATATGAAGACTGATTCTCTGCTGACATGAAGCCTGATTCTCTGTTACGGGACCTCTCTCCTCTGCCTGGGTGCCGGGGCCTAAATATCTGAGAATGGACTGTTCCAGTGGTGGGTGACGGGAAGCCAGATTCTCTGCTATGGGACCTCTCTCCAATTGATATTGGTTAATTTTTATTTATATTATTTTTATTTTTATTCATTTCCCTATCCACATTTGTTTGCAGGGGATTTACCTACATGTTGCTGCCTTTTGCATCCCTCTAGCCCTTTCCTGGGCTGTTTTACAGCCTTTTTAGTGCCAAAAAGTTCGGGTCCCCATTGACTTCAATGGGGTTCGGGACGAAGTTCGGATCGGGTTCGGATCCCGAACCCGAACATTTCCGGGAAGTTCGGCCGAACTTCTCGAACCCGAACATCCAGGTGTCCGCTCAACTCTACTGAAGAGCCCTGCATTTCTCGGTGGTGGAAAGACAAGTGCCAAACTGCTATACGCCTCAAGCCCAGCCACCACTGCATTTACTCAGTGTGCTGATATGGAGATATAACGTATTCGTAGTTAGGTGGACCTTGACACAGATGGTTTTGCGCAGTGTACACCTGGTTTTGTCCCCCACTTGGTTGTATAGGCTTTTAAAAGTCTCCATCTTCACCAGACGTAATCACAGCACTTCAAAGGCCAGTAATTTTAAAATGCTGACATCCAGGTCCAGGGATCACGGGTGGGTTTGGGGGGGGGGGGGGTACTTCCTCTTTCGCTCCAGTGTTTGGGGAATGGAGAGCTAAATGCTTCCGTGGGGAGATGATTGGTGACCCAGGCGGTCGTGTTGCTGGCAGATCCTCTGTTTACAGGGTGGCAAGTGCGACTGTCACTCCAGAGGTAGATGAAGTGGATGAAACTGCAGCAAAAGAGGAAGCAGGAGGAGCAAGAGACCTTTCTTGGTTTTTGAGAAGTCTACTTCACTGCAGCTCGTGCTTTGCACTTAACCTGCATGACCAGGCATCTGTGCTCAGGTTGAAAACCTTTATGCCTTGATTCAGGCTCTGATTGCACAGCTTGCAAAACACTTGTGTCTTGTCGTCAGCACATTGTCTGAAGAACTGCCACGCCAGGGAACTCCTTGGAGCTGGCTTTGGTGTGCTCGGTCTCTTGCTGCATTAGGCAGTAGCAGACGTACTGTCTAGGGGACGGCCACTCTTCTTTTGCACCCTGCTCCCTCTTCTGCTGTGTTGGTGGCTCTGTGTGACCACCGCCTCTTCCTCCGAAGTACACAGATCACCCACATGACATTGATTCCATGTGGGGTTGAGGACCTCATTGTCCTCCACATCATCTTCCACCCAGTCTTCACCCTTGCCCTCCTTGTCGGTCTGCACAATTTCGAAAGCCACAGCAGTTGGTACCTGTGTTTCGTCATCATCTGAGATGTGCTGCGGTGGTCCTCCCATGTACTCATCTTGAAACATAAGTGGTTGGGATCGGTGCACTGAATCTCTTCCACTTCTGGGTACAGGGCTAGGTGAATGGCCCTGGGAAACACTGCTAGCAGAGTCATCAAAAAACAGAAGAGACTGCTTGCATGAATTGGGGCTCAGACTGCTTGGCTGATTTGCAAGGGCGAGTTGAAAGACTGATGTGCATTGGCTGCAGGTGCTAACTATGATCTTTCAGCATGAGACTGGGTGGGAGACAATGTGAAAGAACTGGAGGCACTGTCAGCAACCCAATCTACTATTGCCTGTACTTGTTCTGGCCTCACCATTTGTAGAGCCGCATAAGGCCCGATCAAATAACGCTGAAGGTTCAGTCGCCTACTCGCACCTGAGGAAGGTGTTTCACTTGTGCATGTAGCTGGCAAAATGGGTGTTTTTTAATAACAGAATAGAACATCAGTATCTAACGTGTGTATTTCACATTGACAGATCCAGCAAAGGCAGCATATTTAGTATTTTGCACAAAATGGGTGTTTTTTTTTTATAACAGAAGATAACAGACGTATTTAACACGTGTATTTCATACTGACAGATGCAGCAAAGTCTGCAAATTTAGAATGTGGCCCAAAATGGTTGTTTTTTTTTATAACAGAAGATAAAAGCAGTATCTAACACATGTATTTCACACTGACCGATACAGCAAAGGCTGCAAATTTAGTATTTTGTCCCAAAATGGGTGTTTTTTAAATAACAGAAGATAACAGCAGTATATAACGCTTGTATTTAACACTGACAGATACTGCATAGGCCCCAGGTGGAGGGTATTGCCAAAAATGTGTGTTTTTTTAAATCCAGAAAATTATTGCTGTATTTCAAGCTTGTATTTAATATATAACACATGTATTTCACAGTCAGAGATGCAGCAAGGGCTGTAAAATTTAGTATTTTGCCCAAAAATGGTGTTTATTGCAGTATTTCAAGCTTAAATTGCACCTGACAAATGCTGCATAGGCCCCAGGTAGAGGAGGGTATTGTAAAAAATGTGTACTTTTTTAAATCCAGAAAATTATTGCTGTATTTCAAGCTTGTATTTAACAATGAAGATGCAGCTGCATAATTAAGATATTGCCCTAAATGGGTGTTTTTTTTTTTTATAACAGAATATGACAGCAATATATAACACATGTATTTCACACTGACAGATGCAGCAAGGGCTGTAAAAGTTAGTATTTTGTCCAAAAAGGGTGTTTTTTTAAAACCCAGAAAATTATTGTAGTATTTCAAGCTTAAATTGCACACTGACAAATGCTGCATAGGCCCCAAAAGGAGGGTATTGCCAAAAATGTGTATTTTTTAAATCCTCAAGGACGCAGCCATATTTCACCTTGGGGACCAGGCCATTTTTTGCAAATCTGACCAGTGTCACTTTAACTGGTGATCACTTTAAAACGCTTTGACTTTTGCAGGCCATTCTGAGATTGCTTTTTCGTCACATATTGTAATTCATGACACTGGTAAAATGAAGTAAAAAAAAAAAATCATTTTTATTTATAAAAAATAGCAAATATACCAAAATTTTTGAAACAATTGCAAATTTCCACGTTTCAATTTCTCTACTTCTATAATACATAGTAATACCTCCAAAAATAGTTATTACTAGCCAAAAAGGAGCCCGGGTGTTAAGCAACAAACTGTTGGGCGTACACCATTAGATTTACAAAGTGGTCACAGAAAAAATGACTAAATTAGTCGTATTCAGTGAAGCCCACTGTAGAAATCTGGATTCCTGGCTGGCCTACAAAATCAGGAATCATGGGCTTAAAATGCTCTGGGGTATACCATGCAATTTCACCGGCAGGGGGCTCCGGTGGACTTAATTGGTGGGCCGGAAAACTAGTATGAGCCCGAGAGCTGCTCATACTCGGGTGGGCCACAGGGTCTCTAGCATGGCGGTCCCCTTGCTCCACCTGGCGGCGTCTCTGCCGCTTTGGGGGCTCATCATCATCGCTAGATGATGAGGAGGACATGGATGACAAAAGGAAAGTGGGGTCATCCTCGTCCTCACTGGGACTCTCGGAGTCGGAGATAAGCTGGCGTATGTCTCATCGGCCGAGAACGTCCGGCGGGCCAAGGGGAGTGTGTGTGTGCATGTGTGATAAAGTTTATTTGGTGTGTGTGGGGGAACTGGTGTTTGCGAACTTGCCCTAAACCTAACAGACAAAAAAAATATTAACAAAAAAAGGCCAAAAAAAGTAAAAAAAAATTCAAAAACATAATTTTTGGACAAAAAAAAAATATTTTCAGGCCTTGCAGCATCAGCACGTGTGAAGTTACAGGCTTATATACTGCTGTCAAATTCAGTTGTTAAACAAACACTAAGAAAAAGAAGAAAATCCAGCTCTCTCCGGTGAAAAAATGAAAAACTTTAATCCAGCAAGTTTAAAATCCATACAGGTGTACAAATAGCAGTCAACGCGTTTCAGACCTCAGAGAAATATGGGTCCTTCCTCATGACAAACGTTTGTCATGAGGAAGGACCCATATTTCTCTGAGGTCTGAAACGCATTGACTGCTATTTGTACACCTGTATGGATTTTAAACTTGCTGGATTTTCTTCTTTTTCTTACTGTATATACCGCATCCAGGAGCGGCATCCGTGCACCTCTGGTGATTTTACTACTGCAGGTGAGAGCTGCCTTACGTTTTCTTCTATTAAACAAACACTTGTTTGGGCACAAAAAATTTAGTTAGCAGCCTTTGATGCAGATGTCATTGTGAGATGCACCCTTAATACATTTGGGTTACATTCAGAGATTTTAAATACCACCATTTGGTGCACCAATATTGAATTCAGGCCTACACTGGATCAGGCCCTGTAAGATACACCCTCTCATACAGGGATTTGAATTAGGCATTTGAAATACAGCCATTTTGGGCTAAGTAATATTTTCTTCACTTGTTCAGACCGTGTGAGATACCCCATCTACATACAGCAGGGGTTTGAATCAGGCATTTGAAATACAGCCATTTGAAATACAGCTATTTTGTGCAAAGATATATTTACTTCAGGCCAACACTGGTTCAGACAGTGTGAGATACTCCCTCTACATACAGGGGTTTGAATCAGGCATTTGAAATGCAGCCATTTGAAATACAGCCATTTTGGGCAAAGAAATATTTACTTCAGGCCTACACTGCTTCAGGCCCTGTGAGATACTCCCTCTTCATACAGGGGTTTGAATCAGGCATTTGAAATACAGCCATTTGAAATACAGCCATTTTGGGCAAAGAAATATTTAATTCTGGCCTACACTGGTTCAGGCACTGTGAGATACTCCTTTTACATACAGGGGTTTGATTCAGGGATTTGAAATACAGCCATTTGAAATACAGCCATTTTGGGCAAATAAATATTTACTTAAGTCCTACACTGTTTTAGGCCCTTTGAGATACGCCCTCTACATACAGGGGTTTGATTCAGCCATTTGAAATACAGCCATATTGTGCAAATAAATATTTACTTTAGGCCTACACTGGTTCAGACCATGTGAGATACCCCCTCTACATATAGGGGTTTGATACAAGGATTTGAAATACATCCATTTGAAATACAGCCATTTTGGGCAAAGAAATATTTACTTCAGGCCTACATTGGTTCAGACCGTGTGAGATACTCCCTCTACATACGGGGGTTTTAATCAGGCATTTGAAATACAGCCATTTGAAATGCACCCATTTTGGGCAAATAAATATTGAATTAAGGCCTACACTGGTTCAGAACGTGTGAGATACACCCTTTACCTACTGTCGTCTTATTCTACTATTAATTAAACTCCCATTTAGGGCAAGATCCTAAATCTTAACAAATGATTCCTCCCTGCTTAAAATGCTTGTGGTCAATGAGTCATTGGCCCACAAGCAAGAAGCAGGGAGGAATCATGACTTTAGATGTTGAAAAAAGACGAATATTCTAAAAAACTAATATATAGCACTATAGAGAATATATTTGTTTTGATATTTTTTAGAATGTTTGTCTTTTTTTTTTTTTCTCCTAACAGTACAGTTAGGGCCGTTTCACACGAGCGGATGCCGTGCGTGGCATCCGCTCCGTGAAAGAGTGCCAAGACCCGCTGCAGACTGCAGAGGCACGGAGTATTAACATGACTGTTAATGCTCCGTGCCTCTCTGTGATCGCTTTACTACGAAATCACAGTTGTCACTGTGATTTCGTAGTAAAGCGATCACAGAGAGGCACGGAGCATTAACAGTCATGTTAATACTCCGTGCCTCTGCAGTCTGCAGCGGGTCTTGGCACTCTTTCACGGAGCGGATGCCACGCACGGCATCCGCTCGTGTGAAACGGCCCTTAAGCCCCTTTGGCATACTCCTCCCCACAAGAGTCCCCGTCACCATAGGAATGCCTGGTGGTTAGAATATACCATTGGATCTAAGTTAGATCGTAAAAACTTAAATCCGATGGTATATCCTAACACAGAGGCGTTCCCATGGTGATGGGGACGCTTGAAGTTGGAGTATACCAACAAGCACATACATACTGGCACCCTGCTGCCTGGCGGCACCTGACCTCTGACAGGGCACTGTGAACCACACAATTAACCCCTCAGTTGTTGCACCTGAGGAGTTAATTGTGCGGATCACAGCACCCTGTCAGAGGTCGGGTGCCGCTGGGCAGCAGTGCGCCCCCGCCCCCCCTCCACTATTATAATCATATTCTGTAGTGCTATATACTTGTTTTTGACCAACACCTTTTTCGCATAAAAATTTGCATTATGTTTATTTCTTATTACAGACTTTTCACAATAAAACTAATATCTTAAATATCGAATATCTATAAATATCGAATATCTATGAATATTCGCGAATATATGACGAATATTCTACCATATATTTGCAAAATATTGCAAATTCGAATATTGCCTCATCACTAAACACAAGTTCAGACAAGGAAGAGAACCGGATTAACATAGCCTCGTGGGCCCTCAGCCTTTCTCCCTGGCTGAGACCACCTAGAACCTCTGCAGGCCTCTGTTTCCAAGTCTTTTCTCCACAGACTGAAACACAGAGGCTTGGTTTTATCCCTCCTTGATTAAAGCAGGCCTCACTTGCGATGACCTCAGGTTAGGGGAAAACATGCCCTGAAATGGGGGTGGACTGGAAAGGTACCACTACCAAACCTGCCTTCCCAGTCCAAATAAAATCCATTCCTTGTACTTCAATAAACAAATAGCTCCAGCAGCTATGTTTGCCATAACCAGAGCCATCTTCCTGGATTTTACTCATCTTATCCCGTTGAGGAACCTGGGTGAGATATACACCCCTTCCAGGACTATACCGTGCACATTACTACTATATATATATATATATATATATATATATATATATGTATATATATATATATATATATATATATATATATATATATAGTTTAATTATGTTGAACCCCGCTTTCTGTGAAAATGGGGAAACAAAAAGAAAATATTTGCTGTACACAACAATTTGAATTCTAGCCTTTCCCTTAACTGTCCCTGGCAAAAAGCTTGATTGATTGATTTCTGACTGTTCCTGATTGATTTTTCACTATCCCTGACTCCCTAAGATCATTTTCCTTGCAGACACTGTACCCAAGCAACCGCATTCACAGCCCGTCACAGAATTGTTTTGGTCGTTTTGCTAGGGCACCTCCCTGCTGCAGCACTGTTTGGCTTATCTAGGCTGCCCATCAGCCTGGGAGCAAATCAGGGCAAGCCCCTCCCGCTTCCTCAGGGTCATGTGAGAACCTTTTTTCTACCTCCCTAGTAATTTTTTCCAGCCGACATGTGCACTACATGCCGTTTTAGTGGATTCATCCCAAACAAATCGGGAAAGAGTCGGGTTCATCTGCTGTCCAAAAAATAGTAACGTTTGGATGGAACTCTATTTGGTCCGAACCTGTTTGCTCATCCTTATTCAGATATTATTCCTACTTTTGAGTGAAAACATGTGTGAGGGCAAATGACTATGGTGGTATGAAACTTGAAGAAAAGGGGTAGTAGGGCACACCAGTATTTGGTTCCACACGGACACTTAATTTAACAATATTTATTGATCGGGATATACAATATTAAATAAATGAACAAGTTAAAATCGTACACTCTAAAAATTTATAGAATTGATAAAATGTTAAATACATTACTAAACAATAATAAATAATAGATATTTCTGTATTTGAACCAGAGTTTCAGAGTCTGTTGAATGGTATAGTAATGTCTTTTCAGAAAGGGTTAATTAATTCGATCAATATCCCAGTAAGTGGTGCTTTAATAATAGGAATATAATTGGTATTTGTATATAGTCTTTTAGATACTCACTTGTGTTGTTGCGACTTAGGGCTCTTTCACACCTGCGTTCTTGTCTTCCGGCATAGAGTTCCGTCGTCGGGGCTCTATGCCGGAAGAATCCTGATCAGTTTTATCCTAATGCATTCTGAATGGAGTGAAATCTGTTCAGGATGCATCAGGATGTCTTCAGTTCCAGAACGGAACGTTTTTTGGCCGGAGAAAATACCGCAGCATGCTGCGCTTTTTGCTCCGGCCAAAAATCCTGAAGACTTGCCACAAGGCCGGATCCGGAATTAATGCCCATTGAAAGGCATTGATCTGGATCCGGCCTTAAGCTAAACGCCGTTTCGGCGCATTGCCGGATCCGACGTTTAGCTTTTTCTGCATGGTTACCATAGCTGCCGGGACGCTAAAGTCCTGGCAGCTATGGTAAAGTGTAGCGGGGAGCGGGGGAGCAGCATACTTACTGTCCGTGCGGCTCCCGGGGCGCTCCAGAGTGACGTCAGGGCGCCCCACGCGCATGGATGACGTGATCGCATGGCACGTCATCTGACGTCACTCTGAAGCGCCCCGGGAGTATACCGCTCCCCCACTCCCCGCTCCTACTATGGCAACCAGGACTTTAATAGTGTCCTGGCTGCCATAGTAACACTGAAAGCATTTTGAAGACGGATCCGTCTTCAAATGCTTTCAGTACACTTGCGTTTTTCCGGATCCGGCGTGTAATTCCGGCAAGTGGAGTACACGCCGGATCCGGACAACGCAAATGTGAAAGAGGCCTTAATAGTCATTTCACATATAATGTTGCTACAATGTTGCTGCCTGTTAGCGAGAATAAGCCGAAGCTGTTGTACTCAGTTATAGATGGAGTGGTGTCGGCTTTTGTTGCATCACCAGGGCCGGCGCTGCCATAAGGCAGACCAAGCGGCTGCCTTAGGGCGCGCCCTGCGCAGGGCGGAAGAATGAATGCCTTTTTTTTTTTTTTTTAGCACTTACTTGTGCCCCAGCGCCGCCGCCGTCCGTCCACCTGCCCTGCCCCCAGCCTGCGTGTGCCGGCTGGCGGCCACGGCGCTCGTAGTCACGGCAACATTACACAACACTGTAACATAGGCTCAGGCTGCCTGCCACGGGGACCTGACTGGTGTGTGAGCGGCTCGGCGGCGGCGGGTAGCGCAGGTACAATAAGCGAGACCCGAGCTGACCGATTGTGTCTGAGTCAGACAGACACAGGCAGCCATCAGCAAGATTAGATCAGATGATTCAGATCAGAGTCAGACGCACACTGGCAGCCAGCAGCAGCAGACACGGTCAGGACAGACAGGTCAGGACTTGTTAGGTTAAGTCCGAATTGAATTTTGATATTTTATAATTGAAAATTGGTATTTTATAATAATTAAGCGCCCATGAGTGCAAAGCATGGCCCCCCTCCCTCCATCATGTCATGGTCACACAAACTAGCGCCAGAGCAGAGGTGCTCAGGCTTAGCACGGCATCAATGATGTGTTTGTTTAAAAAAAGCAATTACAAAACAACAATCATTAATATTGGGGGGGGGGGTGTCTCCCCCCCAATATTAATAATTGTTGTTTTGTAATTGCTTTTTTTAAACAAACACAGCATTGATGCCGTGCTAAGCCTGAGCACCTCTGCTCTGGCGCTAGTTTGTGTGACCGTGACATGATGGAGGGAGGGGGGACAATGTAAATGTCTGTACTCTGAGTATGTCACTATATGTGACATGGGTATGGGGCCAGGCCGCCAGGAAGGATCGGCGGGGGCCGGCGGGGGGGGAATGATGTGCCATGGGGGGGCAAAAGGTGACACAATAGGGGGTAATGATGTGATCATGGATGGGGCCAGAGACGTCCGGGCGGGGGGAGGATAAAGTGCCATGGGGGGGAGAAATGTGACACAATAGCCTATTGTGTCACATTTCTCCTCCCCTCATGGAACATCATTCCCTCCCCCCTGCCCGGACGGCCCTGGCCCCATCCATGATCACATCATTGCCCCCTATTGTCAATAGGTGGTAATGATGTGATAATGGACGTGGCCAGGGCCGTCCGGGCGGGGGGGGGTAATGATGTGATCATGGATGGGGCCAGGGCAGTCCGGGCGGGGGGGGGGAATGATGTGCCATGGGGGGAGGAGAAATGTGACACAATAGGGGGTAATTATGTGATCATGGATGTGGCCAGGGCCATCCGGGCTGGCGGGGGTCGATGATGTGCCATGGGGTGGGGTGCACCAAAATTTACCTTCGCTTGTGTTGGCAAAAATCCTTGCACCGGCCCTGTGCATCACTGGTGGCTTCCCTCGTGTGATGGAGTTCTCCACAGGCTGCGATGTATAGAGGTTTGATTTCCACAGGATTAGGATCCTCGGTGATCGTATGTAGCCGTACTATGTTGGAGGTCAGCTGGTGGTGTATTCCTTTTGCGCTTAGCTGGTATCTCGCAGGGTTAAACTTCACCAGAGATAGACTCTCCACGTAGATAAGTACCGGCTTGTCTTTGCTTTAAAAGACGAAAAAAAATCACCAATCCTTCTCCTCTTTCTTCCTTCAAGCGCTTGTGGTGCTCCGGTACTGTACTTTATTTCATGGGATAGTTACCAAATGGTATAAAAATTGCCTGTGGTTATAACTTGGCCTGTCCTAGTTGAATGTGATGTAATGCATGGCTGCATTTGAGATTTGAATGATGTGGATTTAGTGGGCGTATTACTACTTAGTTTTTCTACAATTTTTTTTTACGTTTTAAAGATTTTCCCACCTGGTCTATTCTATTTTATTTAAAAACCTAAATTGCTACTTATCAAATGTGCTGATAGGTAGTGTATATAGAGTGCCTTTAAAAAGTATTCATACCCCTTGTACTTTTTCAAATTTTTTCACGTTACACCCACAAACTTAAATGTATTTTATTGGGATTTTATGTGATAAACAAATACAAAAAGTAAGTACTGGTATGTGTAAAGTGAAATGAAAATGATATGTTGTTTTCAAAATGTTTAATAAATTTAAATCTGGAAAGTGTGGTGTCCATTTGTATTCAGCCTCCGAGTCAATAATTTCAAGTCTTTTGGAGTATGTCTCTACCAGCTTTGCACATGTAGAGGCTAGAATTGTTGCTCTTTGTTCTTTGCAAAATAGCTCAAGCTTAGTCAGGTTGGATGGAGAGCCTCTGTCAACAGCAATTTTCACTAGTGATGAGTGAGCATGCTCGGACGAATACCGGTTTTGCTCGAGCATCGCTATGCTCGGCACATGGCGGTACTCGGCCAAGTACCGCATGTGCTCCAGCACCATGCTCGAGTCTCCTCCTCGCATGGTTTGCAGCTGCAAAGCGGCCACTAAACGTGCAGGTTAGTCTGGCCATCACTGTAATGCCAGTAGTCATGTTTGCTGCTGACATTACAGTGATTGGATGGCCGGAACATGTCATCGGGTGCTATATAGCACCCAATGACACTTTCTCGGATAAGTCATAGTCAGGGAGAGCAGAGGGTAGGAAGGGAAAGGCAGTGTAGAGAGCGAAAGTCTCAGTTATTATTCGAAGAAAGCTTTCAAGGAGTACTGTGTGTGTCTGTGTGTATGTGTTTTAGAGCAGCAATATTTTTTTACCTGCGTTAAATTGATCAGTCTCAGGGACATCCGTGCTGAGGAAAGGATAGATAGTGCAGGGAGAGAAATTTGCTGTTTTTATTACCAAAAGCTTTTCAAAGACCCCAAAGTGCATTTAAGGACTAGTGTGTGTGTGTTTGACAGCAGCAATATATTTTTCTTTAATACCTATTAGTGACATACTGTATACTGTACATCATCCGCAGACGGTGTCTTTTTGCATAAATTCAAATAATCATCGCCACATTGATTGTCTATAGTGTATGTTTAATACACATCCGTGACATATACAGTATTCCATCCGAAAACTGCTTCTTCAGCGCAAATTTAAATAATCTGGGCCTAATCTAGTGTCCATAGTGTGTGGCTTTCTGTGACATATACAGTACGCCATCCGAAAACTGTTTCTTTAGGCTAAATTTAACTAATCTGGGCCTAATATAGTGTCCATATTCTGTGGCTTTTTGTGACATATACTGTCCTGAATCCAAAAACTGAGTTTGTATTGCAAATTCCGATAATTTGGGCCTAATCTAGTGTCCATAGTGTGTGGCTTTCTGTGACATACACAGTACGCCATCCGAAAACTATAGGGCAAATTCCAATAATCTGGCCCTAATCTAGTGTTTATAGTGTGTAGTTTTCTGTGACATATACAGTACAGACCAAAAGTTTGGACACACCTTCTCATTCAAAGAGTTTTCTTTATTTTCATGACTATAAAAATTGTAGATTCACACTGAAGGAATCAAAACTATTAATTAACACATGTGGAATTACATACATAACAAAAAAGTGTGAAGCAACTGAAAATATGTCATATTCTAGGTTCTTCAAAGTAGCCACCTTTTGCTTTGATTACTGCTTTGCACATTCTTGGCATTCTCTTGATGAGCTTCAAGAGGTAGTCACCTGAAATGGTTTTCACTTCACAGGTTTGCCCTGTCAGGTTTAATAAGTGGGATTTATTGCCTTATAAATGAGGTTGGGACCATCAGTTGCGTTGTGGAGAAGTCAGGTGGATACACAGCTGATAGTCCTACTGAATAGACTGTTAGAATTTGTATTATGGCAAGAAAAAAGCAGCTAAGTAAAGAAAAACGAGTGGCCATCATTATTTTAAGAAATGAAGGTCAGTCAGTCTGAAAAACTGAGAAAACTTTGAAAGTGTCCCCAAGTGCAGTCACAAAAACCATCAAGCGCTACAAAGAAACTGGCTCACATGCGGACCGCCCCAGGAAAGGAAGACCAAGAGTCACCTCTGCTGCGGAGGATAAGTTCATCCGAGTCACCAGTCTCAGAAATCGTAGGTTAACAGCAGCTCAGATTAGAGATCAGGTCAATGCCACACAGAGTTCTAGCAGCAGACACATCTCTAGAACAACTGTTAAGAAGAGACTGTGTGAATCAGGCTTTTATGGTAGAATATCTGCTAGGAAACCACTGCTAAGGACAGGCAACAAGCAGAAGAGACTTGTTTGGGCTGAGAAACACAATAAATGGACATTAGACCAGTGGAAATCTGTGCTTTGGTCTGATAAGTCCAAATCTGAGATCTTTGGTTTCAACCACCGTGTCTTTGTGCGACACAGAAAAGGTGAACGGATGGACTCTACATGCCTGGTTCCCACCGTGAAGCATGGAGGAGGAGGTGTGATGGTGTGGGGGTGCTTTGCTGGTGACACTGTTAGGGATTTATTCAAAATTGAAGGCATACTGAACCAGCATGGCTACCACAGCATCTTGCAGCGGCATGTTATTCCATCCGGTTTGCGTTTAGTTGGACCATCATTTACAAACCGGATTCCAAAAAAGTTGGGACACTATACAAATCGTGAATAAAAACTGAATGCAATGATGTGGAGATGGCAAATGTCAATATTTTATTTGTAATAGAACGTAGATGACAGATCAAACGTTTAATCCGAGTAAATGTATCATTTTAAAGGAAAAATATGTTGATTCAAAATTTCACGGTGTCAACAAATCCCCAAAAAGTTGGGACAAGTAGCACTAAGAGGCTGGAAAAAGTTAATTAGAGCATAACGAAGAGCTGGAAGACCAATTAACACTAATTAGGTCAATTGGCAACATGATTGGGTATAAAAAGAGCTTCTCAGAGTGGCAGTGTCTCTCAGAAGCCAAGATGGGTAGAGGATCACCAATTCCCACAATGTTGCACAGAAAGATAGTGGAGCAATATCAGAAAGGTGTTATCCAGCGAAAAATTGCTAAGATTTGCATCTATCATCATCAACTGTGCATAACATCATCCGAAGATTCAGAGAATCTGGAACAATCTCTGTGCGTAAGGGTCAAGGCCGGAAAACCATACTGGATGCCAGTGATCTCCAGGCCCTTAAACGACACTGCACCACAAACAGGAATGCTACTGTAAAGGAAATCACAGAATGGGATCAGGAATACTTCCAGAAACCATTGTCAGTGAACACAATCCACCGTGCCATCCGCCGTTGCCAGCTGAAACTCTACAGTGCAAAGAAGAAGCCATTTCTAAGCAAGATCCACAAGCACAGGCGTTTTCACTGGGACAGGGATCATTTAAAATGGAGTGTGGCAAATTGGAAGACTGTTCTGTGGTCAGACGAGTCACGATTCGAAGTTCTTTTTGGAAATCTGGGACGCCATGTCATCCGGACCAAAGAGGACAAGGACAACCCAAGTTGTTATCAACGCTCAGTTCAGAAGCCTGCATCTCTGATGGTATGGGGTTGCACAAGTGCGTGTGACATGGGCAGCTTGCATGTCTGGAAAGGCACCCTCAATGCAGAAAAAGATATTCAGGTTCTAGAACAACATATGCTCCCATCCAGACGTCATCTCTTTAAGGGAAGACCCTGCATTTTTCAACAAGATAATGCCAGACCACATTCTGCATCAATCACAACATCATGGCTGAGTAGGAGAAGGATCCGGGTACTGAAATGGCCAGTCTGCAGTCCAGATCTTTCACCTATAGAGAACATTTGGCGCCTCAATGGGGAAGGGGCAGCTGTGTTGGGGAAGAAGATGGCTAGAAGGTTGGAGGAGTGTTTAAACTAGGGACTGGGGGGGAGGGTAATTATGTTATAGAATGGGAAGATAGTGCAGATAGAGACCGGGGGCAAGGTAGTGAGACTGGGGGAGGAATGGAAGGAGGGACTAGAACAGTTCAGAAGGAAAGGTGTAGAGTAAAAAAGATACATAAACCTCTCAAATGTATGTATACTAATGCCAGAAGCCTGACTATTAAAACTAGTGAACTGGAATTAGTGATGTGTGAGGAGGACTATGACATAGTGGGAATAACTGAGACATGGCTGGATGATAGCTATGACTGGGCAGTTAATGTACAGGGTTACAGCCTGTTTAGAAAGGATCATCAAAACCGGAGAGGGGGAGGGGTCTGCCTTTATGTAAAGTCCTGTCTAAAGCCCACACTCCGTGAAGATAAAAGTGAGGGACATGAACCTGTGGAGTCACTGTGGGTAGAGATACATGGCGATAAAAACAATAATAAATTACTAATAGGAGTTTACTATAAACCACCTAATATACCAGATTCCACAGAAAATCTACTACTAAACGAGATGGACGAGGCGGCAAATCATAATGAGGTGGTTATTATGGGGGACTTCAACTACCCAGATATAGACTGGGAAACTGAAACTTGTGTATCTCATAAAGGAAACAGGTTCTTGGCAATAACCAAAGACAATTACCTCTCCCAACTGGTTCAGGACCCGACTAGAGGGATGGCCATACTGGACTTAGTATTAACCAATAGGCCTGACAGAACAACAGACGTGCAGGTCGGGGGTCACCTGGGAAATAGTGACCACAAAGTACTAACCTTCCAATTATCATTCAAGAGAGCGTTTGTACAGGGAGGAATAAAAATACCAAACTTCAAAAAAGCTACATTTAGCCAACTAAGAGAGGCCATAGGCCTAACTAATTGGGAAAAAGTCCTCACAAATAAAAATACAGCCACAAAATGGGATATCTTTAAAAGCATCCTAAAATCTCATTGTGAGAGGTACATACCGTATGGGAATAAAAGGTTAAGGAACAAAAATAAACCAATGTGGATAAACAGAACTGTAAAGAAAGCAATAAATGACAAAAAGAAAGCATATAAAACACTAAAACAGGAAGGTAGCACGGAAGCATTGAAAAACTATAAGGAAAAAAATAGAACATGTAAAAAACAAATAAAAGCGGCCAAACTAGAGACTGAGAGATAAAACTAACCCTAAAATGTTCTTCAATTATATAAATGTTAAAAAGTATAAATCTGAAGGTGTCGGCCCGTTAAAGAGTAATGAGGGGGGTAGTCGCAGAGAGCGACGAGGAGAAAGCAAAGCTGTTAAAAAATTTTTTGCTCCAATGTATTCACTGAGGAAAATAAACTGTCAGATGACATGCCGAATGTTGAAATAAATTCCCCATTAAAAGTGTCCTGTCTGACCCAGGAAGAAGTACATCAGCGACTTAAAAAGATTAAAATAGACAAATCGCCAGGACCGGATGGCATACACCCTCGTATCCTAAGGGAATTAAGTAATGTCATAGCCAGACCCTTATTTCTGATATTTGCAGATTCTATATTGACAGGGAATGTCCCACAGGATTGGCGCATGGCAAATGTGGTGCCAATATTCAAAAAGGGTCCAAAAACAGAGCCTGGAAACTATAGGCCGGTAAGTTTAACATCTGTTGTGGGTAAACTGTTTGAAGGTTTTCTGAGAGATGCTATGTTAGAGCATCTTAACGGAAATAAGCAAATAACGCCATATCAGCATGGCTTCGTGAGGGATCGATCATGTCAAACAAATTTAATCAGTTTCTATGAGGAGGTAAGTTCTAGACTTGACAGCGGCGAATCAATGGATGTCGTGTATCTTGACTTCTCCAAAGCATTTGACACTGTACCAAATAAAAGGTTAGTATATAAAATGAGAATGCTCGGACTGGGAGAAAACGTCTGTATGTGGGTAAGTAACTGGCTCAGTGATAGAAAACAGAGGGTGGTTATTAATGGTAAATACTCAGATTGGGTCACTGTCACTAGTGGAGTACCTCAGGGGTCAGTATTGGGCCCTATTCTCTTCAATATATTTATTAATGATCTTGTAGAAGGCTTGCATAGTAAAATATAAATTTTTGCAGATGACACTAAACTGTGTAAAGTAATTAACACTGAAGAGGACAGTATACTACTACAGAGGGATCTGGATAGATTGGAGGCTTGGGCAGATAAGTGGCAGATGAGGTTTAACACTGACAAATGTAAAGTTATGCACATGGGAAGGAAAAATGCAAGTCACCCGTACTTATTAAATGGTAAAACACTCGGTAACACTGACATGGAAAAGTATCTAGGAATTTTAATAAACAGCAAACTAAGCTGCAAAAAACAGTGTCAGGCAGCTGCTGCCAAGGCAAATAAGATAATGGGTTGCATCAAAAGGGGCATAGATGCCCGTGATGAGAACATAGTCCTACCACTTTACAAATCATTAGTCAGACCACACATGGAGTACTGTGTACAGTTCTGGGCTCCAGTGAACAAAGCAGACATAGCAGAGCTGGAGAGGGTCCAGAGGAGGGCAACTAAAGTAATAACTGGAATGGGGCAACTACAGTACACTGAAAGATTATCAAAATTAGGGTTATTCACTTTAGAAAAAAGACGACTGAGAGGAGATCTAATTAATATGTATAAATATATCAGGGGTCAGTACAGAGATCTATCCCGTCATCTATTTATTCCCAGGACGGTGACTGTGACGAGGGGACATCCTATGCGTCTGGAGGAAAGAAGGTTTGTACACAAACATAGAAGAGGATTCTTTACGGTAAGAGCAGTGAGACTATGGAACTCTCTGCCTGAGGAGGTGGTGATGGTGAGTACAATAAAGGAATTCAAGAGGGGCCTGGATGTATTTCTGGAGCGTAATAATATTACAGGCTATAGCTACTAGAGAGATATCGTTGATCCAGGGATTTATTCTGATTGCCTGATTGGAGTCGGGAAGGAATTTTTATTCCCCTAAAGTGAGGAAAATTGGCTTCTACCTCACAGGGTTTTTTTGCCTTCCTCTGGATCAACTTGCAGGATGACAGGTCGAACTGGATGGACAAATGTCTTTTTTCGGCCTTATGTACTATGTTACTATGTTACTATCATAAAGAGGAAGGTGCAACAAAGAAGTACCAAGACGATTGAACAGTTAGAGGCCTGTATTAGACAAGAATGGGAGAGCATTTCTATTTCTAAACTTGAGTTGAGTGTTGTAAGGAGAAGGGGAGATGCCACACAGTGGTGAAAATGGCCTTGTCCCAACTTTTTGGGGATTTGTTGACACCATGAAATTCTGATTCAACATATTTTTCCCTTAAAATTGTACATTTTCTCAGTTTAAACTTTTGTTCCGTGATTTTATGTTCTATTCTGAATAAAATATTAGAAGTTGGCACCTTCACATCATTGCATATAGTATTTATTCACGATTTGTATAGTGTCCCAACTTTTTGGGAATCCGGTTTGTATTTTTCAACAGGACAATGACCCCAAACACACCTCCAGGCTGTGTAAGAGCTATTTGACCATGAAGGAGAGTGATGGGGTGCTGCACCAGATGACCCGGCCTCCACAGTCACCAGACCTGAACCTAATCGAGATGGTTTGGGGTGAGCTGGACCGCAGAGTGAAGGCAAAAGGGCCAACAAGTGCTAAGCATCTCTGGGAACTCCTTTAAGACTGTTGGAAGACCATTTCAGGTGACTACCTCTTGAAGCTTATCAAGAGAATGCCAAGAGTGTGAAAAGCTGTAATCAAACCAAAAGGTGGCTACTTTGAATAACCTAGAATATGACATATTTTCAGTTGTTTCACACTTTTTTGTTATGTATATAATTCCACATGTGTTAATTCATAGTTTTGATGCCTTCAGTGTAAATCTACAATTTTCATAGTCATGAAAATAAAGAAAACTCTTTGAATGAGAAGGTGTGTCCAAACTTTTGGTCTGTACTGTACAGTACGCCATCTGTAATCTGTTTCTTTAGCTAAATTTAAATAATCAGGGCCTAATATAGTGTCCATATTCTATGGGTTTCTGTCACATATACTGTCCTGCATCCTAAAAAAAGAGATTGTATTGCAAATTCCAATAATCTGGGCCTAAACTAGTGTCCATAGTGTGTGACTTTCTGTGACATATCCAGTACACCATCCGAAAACTGTTTCTTTAGGGCTAATTTAACTAATCAGGACCTAATATAGTGTCCATATTTGGTGGGTTTTTGTGACATATACTGTCCTGCATCCAAAAACTGAGTTTGTATTGCAAATTCCAATAATCTGGCCTAATCTAGTGTCCATAGTGTGTGTCTTTCTATTACATATACAGTACGCCATCCGAAAACTGTTTCTTTAGCATATATTTAAATAATAAGGGGCTAGTCCTCATCTACTGTTTCTGTAGTATGTGCGTGTAATACACATGCATGACATTTACAGTACTTCATCATAAAACAGCTTTTTTAGGTCAAATTCCAATAATCTGGGACTAATCTAGTGTCCAAAGTGTGTGGCTTTCTATGACATATATAGTATGCCATCCGAAAACTGTATCTTTAGGGCAAATTTAAATAATCAGGGCCTAATGTAGTTTCCATATTCTGTGGGTTTCTGTGACATACAGTATACTGCCCTGCATCCGAAAACTGAGTTTGTATTGCAAATTCCAATAATCTGGACATAAACTAGTGCTAATAGTGTGTGGTTTACTGTGACGTATACAGTACGCCATCCGAAAACAGTTTCTTTAGGGCAAATTTAACTAATCAGGGCCTAATATAGTGTCCATATTATGTGTTTCTGTGACATATACTGTCCTGTATCCAAAAACGGTGTCTTTAGCGGACTGTAAAACAATCTGCGCCACATCTAGTTACAAAACCATTAATATGAAGAAGGCGAGCACTAAGGTACGGGGAAGAGGGCGTGATGCTGATAGTGCCCGCAGAGCCTGTGGCCCTGGAAGCAACAAAACTGTGTCTGCTGCCAGTGCACCAGAAAAAAAATAAACATCCACCGTACCCAGCTTCATGTTCAACTTAGCTGTGTGGCGCAGGACAACACTGTCCAAGTCGGACCAGTGCGAACAGTTGGTCGGTTAGATTGCTGAAGATAATGCTTCCAGTCGGTTAAGCACCACCCTCTCGTCCACCAAGTCCATTCTCTGTAGCCAAGAGTCTGGTCAAATGAATCCTCACTCTGACCATCCTTCCTCCCACCATCAGAGGCTTGCCAAACAAGTGATCCCACACTCTGATATTCCGAGGAGCTCTTTTTAGCACCACTATTACATTTGGCCCTCGCACCCAGCACGCTTGAAGAGGGACCTGAGATATTGTGCCCTGATTCCAAACCTCTTGAGCCTTCACAGTCTCAAGAAAATGGCGGTGGTGAACGGTGATCATTCATTCAGGCGGTGGATGAGGATTAGACACAGGTATCAATCACTGAGATTGGGGTTAGGTCAAGTCAGGAGGATGAGCAGAGTGAGGAAGTGGAAGAGAAGGTGGTTGATAATGTGGTCACTGACCCAACATGGGAAGGTGAAAAGCCTAGCAAGGAGAGCAGTACAGAGGGGGAGGGATCTGCAGCACTGCAACAGGCTGGAAGAGGCAGTGAGGTTGCAAAAGGGATAAGTCGGCCCACACCAAACAGGCCCACAACAGTTACACCGAGCACACCTATGTGTAAATCTACCTTGCCAAGGGTTAGGTGTTCCGCAGTATGGCACTTTTTTGATGCAAAAAAGAGTGGTAGTTTGCAACCTGTGCAGTACCAAAATGAGCCAGGTCGTGAACACTAGCAACCTCTCCACCAACAGCATGATCCGCTACATGGCATGCAAGCACCATAATAAGTGGGCTGAATGCCTGGGTCCACAATATAACGGTCTGTGGGTCACACCACTTCCTCCTCTTCCCATATGTTATGCACTGCTGGCCAATCCCCTGTCGAAGGCGCAGGCCCGGATTCCCCTCGCCCTGGATGAATGTTGTGGAGGCCGGAAGTTAGTCTGTGGTGAAAATAACCTTGCCACTGGGTTTTGGAGGGGCTTGTTTGCCAGCCTCTTGCCTCAGGATTATGGTCCATATACTAACTTTGAAGGAGAAGACAGACCGGCCTCACAGCCTAAATCTGTGGAACTGTTTTGGGCAGGAAAGCCATGTTTGTGTTTGGCCAAAAGTGACTTCCATGGAATTCGGGAACCCCTGCTCGGATCTGGGTGATTTTTGAATATGTTGTTCACCCAGATTGTGGGCATATGTGGGGTTTTGAGGCGTTTTCTTTGTTTTGGGAAAATGTGTGTTTTCTGCCTGTGAGTGATTCAGTTAGCCCATTATGTTTGGTAATTGTATTTTGTTAATTGCGTCAAAGACCATGCCTATTGTATTTTGTTGTTTGTGTTACAGACAGAGGGAAGGGTGTTTTGTGTACAATTGCTGGGAAGGTTTCAATACTGTAAATGCATTTGATTGGCTAATATATAAACTGCCACAGTCTTCTACAAGATAGAAGACCTGCATAAAAGGCTGGAAAATAACCCATTTAACAGTTCCTGTTTTACTTTCAACATAGAACCTCATCTCATGTGTGTGGGGATTGCTATACGCTGTATACTCCCCTGGCTATAACCCCTAGCTCTTGTAAAAGCTGTTCCTGTTCCTTGTTCCTATGGTAATTATGGTGTCAAGTGGAGTGCTTGGAGCCCTCGGGAAGCACTAGGAGCATCCATCAACAGGGTACCCAGTCGGGGTGCAAGGAGATCCGTTACAGAGTCATACCCTGGGATGGCACAGGTGCTACCCATGCCCAGGATTGTGGGCCCTCCGTCCATCAGGGTCTCCGCGAGCAGCTATGTTACTGGCTCAAACCCTCACTTCTACTCCTTAGCCGCCTCCTCCTCCACTTCCACCTCCAGCAGCAGTCAGCCATCAGTCGCTAGCTGGAGCAGTGTAACACTGCTGGTGGTAAGCATCAACAGACCCTGCTGAAGTTGATCTGCTTAGGTGACAGACAGCACACCGCCGCAGAGCTGTGGCAGGGTATTAGGGACCAAACTGAGTTGTGTCTCTCGCCACTCAATCTACAACCAGACATGGTTGTGTCTGACACCAGCTGTAACTTGGTGGCGGCTTTGGAAGACTTGGCCATTTAGATTTTATAATTTTTAATAAGAGGTAAAAAGCAGTGCATACAAGTCTAATGAAAATTACTATAAATCTACAGAATAATAACAATATAAATAATCACGACTGTTCAAATGAAAGGGAAAAAGATGAGAGAATACTTAATTTCTCTGGAGGGTTTCAGATGGTCGTTCATATGTCCTTTTTGAATCCTTGCAAACCCCTTTTCAGTATGTATCAGGGGAGACCCTCAAAGTTCTTCTGATACAGGGATATGCCGTCAATGTCCAATTAAGTGTCTGGTGATGTTCCATGGGTCTCTCTCCTCTGTCCTTGTGCACAGATTTATATGAACTCTCCCATGGGCAGGAGACTTACTCCTGTCAGCCAATGGCAGCAGAGGGACTGTGAAGCCTAGGGATTGGCCCCCAAGTGTTTTATGACCCCATAAAAGTTCAGTTCCTACAATGAGGATTATACTTAAGCTCGTATCTCTCTGATACATCGGCATATTTTTATACAGAATACATATTTGCGATCCTTATTTATTTACCTACAGAATGAGACCACAACACATGGTAATGCTGGGACCTGTAGTTCTTCTACCACCCATAGGTCAGCTACAGAATCACACCCTCTGGTCATATTTGATACCCAATTAACCACAATACTCTTTAGAGCCTGGATCTGGTGTCAGAAAGGGCATAAGTTGATTCATAAATGAAATATGAAAGTAGACTGGTTTTATGCCCAGGGGCTATTAGCTCTCCTCAAACCAGACCTGGAAATTAATGACGTCACGCTCCAGCCAGGCTTGACAGCGAGCTGATCTCATCTTAGAGGACAGGATGAGCTGGGCCTGGTATAGCCTTTATGACCTTTTATAGCCGGCCTCAGAGTAGTGGTAATAAAAGTGTCCATCTATATCATAGGTGACCCAGGCTTCAGGAAGATGAGAGTTCAGTTTTTTTTTTTTTACATATGCCAGAAGCATATAAGATGGCTACCCAGAGGAATTATGTATGTATGCCGGCACACCTCCCTCTTTTAAAAGGTTGCCTGGGGAAATGGCCACAAGCCTATTCCACAGTAACCCAGCCGTCTCCGGCCGATTCTCCCTGCCGCGACAACCCGTTTGCATTTCCATGTAAACTACTTTTTCTGTGCTGCACGGTGAAGTTGTACTGCTGCAAAATCAGGCTCCATCTCAGCAGTTTCGCATTGTCTCCTGCGAGACGTGCCAACCAGCTGAGGGGATTGTGATCAGTGATCACTGTGAAATTGCGTCCATACAGGTAGTGTTGTAGCTTTTGCAGGGACCACACAATAGCTAAACACTCCTTCTTTATTGTGGAGTAGCTGGTCTCCCTGGCCAGTAACTTACGGCTCAGGTATAGTACAGGATGCTCCTCCCCGGCCTGGTTCACCTGACTCAGGACTGCACCCAGACCAAAGGCGGAAGCATCCGTGTGGACCACAAACTTCCGAGTGAAATCTGGGGCCTGAAGCACAGGAGCACTGGCTAGTGCATCCTTCAGGGCCTGGAAGCCTTGCTCGCATTCTGGCGTCCATGACACCATCCTGGGCAGCTTCTTCTTGGTCAAGTCTGTCAGAGGCTTGGCCAGGGCGCTATAAGACATGACCTGTTTCTTGGTGAGAAGTGTTGGCCATCTCGTAATGGCTTTCACCTTCTCTATTTCAGGTCTCAGTGTGCCTCCTTCTACTCTGTGGCCTAAGTAAGTGACCTCATTCATGCCCAGCTGGCACTTGCTAGGCTTAACAGTTAGTCCAGCCGCAGCAAGTTTGTCCAGTACTTGCGACAGGTGCATCAAATGCTCCTTCCACGTGGGGCTATACACGGCAATGTCGTCTAAATAGGCGACAGCACATTCTTCTAGTCCTTCCAGCAAGTCATTCACAAGCCTTTGAAAGGTGGCTGGCGCATTCTTCATCCCAAACGGCATTACAGTAAATTTGTATAAGCCGAAAGGGGTGATGAAGGCCGACTTCTCCTGAGCCTCCGAGGTCAGGGGAATCTGCCAATACCCCCTGCTCAGGTCCATGATTGTCAGGTAGCTGGCTCCTGCCAACTTATCTAACAGTTCATCAATCCTGGGCATGGGGTAAGCATCCAAGGTTGTGATGGCATTCAGTTTCTGATAATCCACAAAGAACCTGGTTGTCTGATCTTTCTTCGGGACCAAAACCACCGGTGAGGCCCAAGCGCTGTGGGATTTCTGAATGACCCCAAGCTGCTTCATCTCCTCGATCTGACTCCTGAGGTCGGCCTGGACCTCCAGTGAGACACGGTAGGCGGACTGCTTTGTGGGAGCATGTGTACCTGTGTCCACATTATGGACTGCAAGGTGAGTTTTCCTGGGTTTCCCTGTAAAAGTGTCACGGTGAGCCGTCAACACTACTGCTGGGACGAGAGTTGAGGGTTGAGGGTTAAGTCCACCTCCAACTCTTGAGTGTCAGCTAGCAGATCTAGTAGGGGGTCGGCCTCCTCCCTTTCGGGCAGGCTGCAAACCGGCATAAGATGTGGCGTTATCTCGTGATGCTCCTTGAGCATGTTGACGTGAAACGTCTTCTGTCTCCTACCTCCCTCTCCAAGGCCCACCACATAATTTACCTTACTCAGACATTTGACAATGGGGTACGGCCCTTCCCATGCAGCTTGCAGTTTGTTTTGCCGCATTGGCAGCAGGACATAGACCTTCTGCCTTTCCTGGTAGATTCTCTCTCGGGCAGTGCGGTTATACCACTGCTTCTGTTTGCTTTGGGCCTGCACCATATTCTCCTGTACCAGACCTACAAGCGACTCCATTTTGTCTCGGAACCCGAGGACATAGTCCACTACAGAGACTTCAGTTCCGGCAACCTTGCCTTCCCAAGACTCTCTGATTAGGTCTAGGGGACCTCTTACTCGTCGACCATACAGGAGTTCAAAGGGCGAAAACCCGGTTGACTCCTGGGGAACCTCTCTGTAGGCAAATAGCAGGTGAGGTAGATATCGTTCCCAGTCCTTCCCCTGCGCCTCCACGAACGTCTTCAGCATCTGCTTCAACGTCCCGTTGAAGCGCTCACAGAGGCCGTTTGTTTGTGGGTGGTAAAGGCTGGCTACGATATGGTTCACCTGTATTTTCCTACAGAGCGCCTGCATTAGTTCAGACATGAACTGAGGTCCTTGGTCGCTGAGAAGCTCAGCTGGGAACCCCACTCTCGTGAAGATCCCCAGCAGGGCGTCTGCAACCTTGTCCACCCTAATGGAGGATAATGCCACTGCTTCCGGGTAGCGCGTCGCGTAATCCACCAGGGTTAATATGAGTCAATGGAGCTCGGTGACGATCTCCTGCTTTGCCAACTCGCTGACAGGTGTCACAGGACCTGCAGTACTTGGCGACATCTGCCCCGAGGCCAGGCCAGAAAAAATTCTGCATCACCCGGGACTTTGTTTTGGTTATTCCCTGGTGACCAGCTAAGGGGATCTCATGAGCCACTTGCAGTAATTGTTCCCTGAACTGCTCATGTACAATGAGCTGCCTCTTGAGTGGCCCCACCCTACTGTCACTGTGGGAGATGTCCTCCTTATACAGTTTCCCATTGTCCCAACACACTCGGTATTTGTCTCCCTCAGTGGGAGGGCTGGCAGCTAACCCTCTTAGCTGCTCCAAGGTAGGGTCATCTCGCAGGGCCTGCTCAAAGGCAGCACTTCAAGTCCCAGCCAGCTGTCCTGTGGCGAACAGGGACAGTGGCTGAGGCTCTGACGCGGTTAAGTCCACGGGGTCCAAACCGGTGGAAGGGGACATTTCCACTTGCTCTTCCCCAATGGAGCATTCCGCTGCGGCTTTTGCAGCCCTGCGAGTGACAGGCAACACAGGCACAATAATGTCATCACATTTAACATTTGCACAACTTGAATCAGTTAAACACATGTCCGCTACCTGTGTACATACACCCGCCATCACCTCTACATCTCCTGTCATAGGAGAACTGCTCCCACACACCCCACCTCCCACCTCCCGAGGTCCATCCCCAAGGTTATCTGATGTTACGCAAACATCCTTGCACAGTACCTTGGTATGTCCAGGGACCTCCATAGGGACGGGTGAATCCTGTGTGCTTCCAGGGGGCACGTAGCACGAGACCAATCGTCCTAGGTCAGTGCCTAATAAAACATTTGTGGGGATCTCCGCAGAGACTCCCACCTCCCTTACTCCACTCCCAGCCCCCCAATCAAGGAAAACACGAGCTAGGGGAACATTAGGGCTCACCCCCCCAACTCCCGTGATGGTGAGGCTTTTGCCGGGAATAAGGTCTGCGTCATCCACTAGTTCAGGCCGAACTAGTGTGACTTTGGCTCCTGTATCGCAGAAGCCTGTGGTGCACCGGTTGCCCACAGTAACCGACTGTAGGTTGTCTGTGGTGTGTCTTGCAGCTCCATTCACTAACAGCACAGATGATGGGTTGCGGGCAAGCTTGCCAGGGGGTGCTGTCTTCTTCTCCGGGCACGAGTGGCTGAGGTGTCCTGGCTTGCCGCACGCATAGCACTTGCGCACGTCTGTCGGTGCTGGCTTGACTCCTTCCGGTCTTTGTGCAGGCCTGTGAAAGGGTCGCTGGACAGGAATCGACAAAGCTGGCCGGGAGGGAGAAGCAGATGAAGAGGCTCCTTCCAGACAGGACAGAGTGTCTTTGAATGCCCGAGTGCTGGGCATGGCGACATATTCATCGGCTAGCTCGGCCGCCTCTCGCGCACTCTTCGGCTTGTGCTCACATACATATTTTTGCACATCTGTGGGGCAATTGGAGACAAACTGTTCTCGGACCATCAGATCCACCAGGGACTGCTTGGTGTCCTCTGTGAGGGGATCAGACCACTGTTGGAAGGTGGTCTGCAACTTGCCCAGATGGTCCATAAAAGTATCTCTGGGCCCTCTCTGCAGGGACCGGAACCGTAAACGGTAAGTCTCTGGAGTCAGCTGGTACTTGACCAGAATAGCCTTTTTGATGACCGCGTAACTGGTACGCTCTGCTAATGGTAGTCCGACCAGGGACTCCATAGCTTTGCCCTTCAGTGCGGACATTAGATGTCCTGCCCACTGTGGCTCTGGTACCTGGTACTGCTGGCATGAGGTTTCAAAAGCATGCAGGAAAAGATCAATGTCACAGTTCTCAGACTCCATCACAGGCAGTTTTGGCTTGACCATCAGGGATGGGCCTGTGAATGTAGCATGCCGGTCGGACCCCTGAAGCGGTACTCGGGCCATGTCCAGTTCATGCCTGCGGACAGCTTCCCGTTCTCGTTCTGCAGCCTCGCGCTCAGCCTGGCGCTCTGCCCGACGTGCCTCTAGCAGCCAAAAATATAAGTCCGGGTTACTGAGCATTAGTTGGTCCAGACCATTTTGGGATGGCATAGAGACAGAGTTATGTCCAGCTAGAGGACTGCAAGCCCCAGCAGGCTGTCCTCCCAGTTCATCATCCTCATTCTGGAAGGGGTCACCTGGCTCAGGGGCCCCTGAGTGTCCTCCATTCTCTGAATCCTGCAGGGATGACTCTTGACTTCTCCGTGCACATAACACCTGGATAAGGACAGTCTTATTTTTTCCATAAACTTGGATGCCTTTGTGCTCACACAGAGCTGTGATATCAGCCACGCTCATGACGTCATCATTCACGGATTCGGACATTATTGCCAAATAAAAGATAGGACAGAAAACAAGAGAGAGGGGAGGGTACTGTCGTGAATTATTATTCTATCAAAACGAATGCACTGTGCTTCGTCTTCCAGAATTTTTCAATCCTTTAGTACAGAGTTATGGACATAACTTCATGCACTAATATTCTAAGCATACAGAATCCCACTGCTGCCACCAAAAAATGTCACAAACTATGGATCTGATCGCTCCGGATCCCACAGCTGTGACGTAGTGGTCTGTGACGGAGTCTGCGCACACACAGAGACCTCACGTGACCGGGGTATTACCATTCGGCAAACACCCCCCACTACACTTCGGTAACTGCCACCACGTGGGTTCCCGGTCCACGAGCCGACTATCTGGGTCATTCACTATCACACAGATCAGTGGATGAACCGGATATCACTTACTGACCAACCGCAGTCAATCACCCCCAGCTACAATTCCTAAATGCAATTTAACTAACTACCCGGTAACGTCTCTTCAAAGGCAAGGTACGTTGTTCAGCAGCTTAGAATATGGAAGCCTTGGCCATTTAGATTTTATAATCTTTAATAAGAGGTAAAAAGCAGTGCATACAAGTCTAATGGAAATTACTATAAATCTACAGAATAATAACAATATAAATAATCACGACAGTTCAAATGAAAGGGAAAAAGATGAAAGAATACTTAGTTTCTCTGGAGGGTTTCAGATGGTCGTTCATATGTCCTTTTTGAATCCTTGCAAACCCCTTTTCAGTATGTATCAGGGGAGACCCTCAAAGTTCTTCTGATACAGGGATATGCCGTCAATGTCCAATTAAGTGTCTGGTGATATTCCATGGGTCTCTCTCCTCTGTCCTTGTGCACAGATTTATATGAACTCTGCCATGGGCAGGAGACTTACTCCTGTCAGCCAATGGCAGCAGAGGGACTGTGAAGCCTAGGGATTGGCCCCCAAGTGTTTTATGACCCCATCAAAGTTCAGTTCCTACAATGAGGATTATACTTAAGCTCGTATCTCCCTGATACATCGGCATATTTATATACAGAATACATATTTGCGATCCTTATTTATTTACCTACAGAATGAGACCACACACGGTAATGCTGGGACCTGTAGTTCTTCTACCACCCATAGGTCAGCTACAGAATCACACCCTCTGGTCATATTTGATACCCAATTAACCACAATACTCTTTAGAGCCTGGATCTGGTGTCAGAAAAGGCATAAGTTGATTCATAAATGAAATATGAAAGTAGACTGGTTTTATGCCCAGAGCTAATTAAGGGGCTATTAGCTCTCCTCAAACCAGACCTGGAAATTAATGAGGTCACGCTCCAGCCAGGCTTGACAGCGAGCTGATCTTATCTTAGAGGACAGGATGAGCTGGGCCTGGTATAGCCTTTATGACCTTTTATAGCTGGCCTCAGAGTAGTGGTAATAAAAGTGTCCATCTATATCATAGGTGACCCAGGCTTCAGGAAGATGAGAGTTCACATTTATTTATTTTTTTACATATGCCAGAAGCATATAAGATGGCTACCCAGAGGAATTATGTATGTATGCCAGCACACTGCTAGTGAAGGCGCGCCGGGTGTGTGCCCATTTCAGCAAGTCGTCCACAGCTTCAGCTGGTCTGTCATCACTGCAATAGCACTTTCTGCTTCCAGCTCTACGACTGTTGTGCGATGTGAGCATGCGCTGGAACTCTACGTTCCACATGTTGGCCAGGCTTTGTGAGCAGCAGAGGGCAGTTGTGGAATATCAGCTGCAACATGTTCGTCACCTTTCGAGTCAACTGCTACTATTCCCAAGTGAGGAGTGGGCATTGACTTCTGTGAGGTTTTACAAAACTTTGATGAATCCACACAGATGGTTAGTGGCGATAACGCTATTATCCGTGTAACCATCCCACTACTGTGTCTACTAAAACGATTGCTGCTCACAATTAAGGACAACGCTCTGAATATGGCAGATGAGGAAATGGGGGAGGACATTACACAGGGTGATAGCCAGACCACTCACGGTTTGTCTTCTCAGTGTGAAATGGACCATGAAGAGGAGGAGACAGTTGCCTCTGCTACAGAGGGTATTACCCATGGAACTTTATTTCCATCAGCGTGGATGGGCAGAAGAGGAGGAGGATGAGGAGATGGAGAGTCATCAACATCAACATCTTGCCTGTTGGTACTCTGGCACACATGGCTGCCTTTCCAGTGACCCTCGCGTTATACGCATTTTAGATAGCACAAATTGCTGGGTGTTCACCCTTCTTGACCACCGCTACAAAGAGAACTTCTCCTCTCTCATTCCATACTTCCTTAGGCAAGCAAGGAAGGGAGACCAGGAGAACACACAGCAGTTCCAACAATAGCAGGGCAACTGCCTCTCCAAGGCATAGGACTCTTTCATGACACCCCGCCAGCAACCCCACCCTGAAGCGTGGTCTAGTGGTACAAGGAGGGGAAAGTTTTAGAAGATGGTGAAGGAATGCATAGCAGACCGTGTCAGCGTCCTCAATGATCCCTAAGTGTCTTACAACTACTGAGTGTCCAAGCTGAAAACGTGGAATGAACTGGCGCTCTACGCCTTAGAGGTGCTGGCCTGCCCTGCCTCCAGTGTTATGTCTGAGTGTGTATTTAGTGCTACTGGTGGCATTATAACAGATAAGCGTATGCGCTTGTCCACTGGCAATGCTGACAGGTTGATTCAGATAAAAATAAACAATGCCTGGATTGCCCCTGAATTCTCATCTGCACCAGAGGAGAGCTAAGCTGATGATGAACATAAAGGCAATTTCAATCTATAATTTATAATGTACTCAATCTACTGTAGTGTATTCCCATGCACCTTTTCTACCACAAAAAAGAGTATATGTTTGAATCTTGTTTTCTCCTCCTCCACCTCTTCCAGATTGTATATATTCTCGCCACAATTTTTTTTTTTATAGGGTCAGCTCAACTGCAGGCACTAGCATATAATGTTTTAGAGCATCAGCTCACCAGCAGGCACTCGCATATAATGTTTTAGAGAGTCAGCTCACCAGCAGGCCCTCGCCCCTAATGCTTTATATGGTCAGCTCACTAGTAGGCCCTCACATATAATGTTTTACAGGGTCAGCTCAACTGCAGGCCCTCACATATAATGTTTTACAGGGTCAGCTCACCTGCAGTCCCTCGCATATTATGTTTTAGAGCATCAGCTCACCAGCAGGCCCTCGCCCCTAATGTTTTAGAGGGTCAGCTCAGCAGCAGGCCCTAACATGATATTTTACAGGGTCAGCTCAGCAGCAGGCCCTTGTCCCTAATGTTTTACAGGGTCATATCAACTGCAGGCCCTTGCATATAATGTTTTACAGGGCCAGCTCAACTGCAGGACCTCGCATATAATGTTTTACAGGGCCAGCTCAACTGCAGGCCCTCGCATATAATGTTTTACAGGGCCAGCTCAAATGCAGGCCCTCACATATAATGTTTTACAGGGTAAACTCACCTGCAGGCCCTCACCTAAAATCTTTTACAGGGTCAGCTCACCATCTGATGATGACAGCGAAGTCTGCCTGTTGGTACTCTGGCACACATGGCTGACTTCATGTTAGGCTGCCTTTTCCACGACCCGCACGTTATATGCATTTTAGACAACACGGATTACTGATTGTTCCCCCTTCTCGACCCCCGCTACAAAGAGAACTTCTCATCTCTCATTCCTCTGGTGGAGAGGACATGCAAAACGGTGCTATACCAGAAGGTCCTTGTTGCACAATTGCTTCAAATTTGATAGGGCAGACATCCAAATGGATCGTCGCCGTCATGGGGACGTGCATTTGCCTTGGAGTTATCTAGAGTCAACAAAGTGGAAGAAGGCCCTCACCTACGAGTCCAGTCTCAGTAGCTCAGTAGCCAAGAGTCTGGTCAACACAGTCCTCACCATGATGGCACACTGGGTGAACGTTGTGGAGGCCGGGAGCAAGTTGGCTGTTGGTTGTATCCGTTTCTCAAGCTCCCTCTCCGGCATCAAACCCTGATTCCCCGTTACCTGTGAGCACCATTGTAGGCGCAGAAAAGCACATTAAAAGTTGATATGGCAGACATCCAAATAGGTTGTTGCCGTCACAGGGAGGTTATCTAAAGTCACCAATGCAGCAGCAGGCACTCGCCCCTAAGGTTTTAGATGGTCAGATCACCAGGCCCTTGCTTCAAATGTTTTTGAGGGTCACCAGCAGGCCATCAATCAAAATTTTTCAAGAGTGTGCATGATGCCCTCCTTTATTTGTAACAAAGGGCGTTTTGGAGTGCTGGTTCCTTGCAATTCTTGGCAGCCCTTTGATTTAGTGCATAGGCTTTATGAGTGTAGGAGTCCCACTACCTGAACAATTGTACCACAATGTGAATGAGGCCCTCCTTTGTGTGATATACAGGCTTTTTCGGAGTGCCTCTTGCTTGCAATTTTTTGCAGCACTTGCACTTTATATACAATTGAATATACAGGAAAGAATGTTTTCTAATATTTTTTCCAGTAATTTATTTATTTATTTATTTATTATTATTTTTTTTGGGGGGGGGGGGGGGTTGTGCGCATTTCTGTCAGTCTGTAAATGTGGCGCACAACTCAGACAACGTGGTTCCCAGCAGCAACCTTGGAGTCCAAGATGCATCCAGACATCGTCCCCATGCTGTTCCCGATCCATTTTGGTGGTGTTTCTGTCACTTTCTGACCTTTTACCATGGACCCTCCCCTGGGGGTGCCTGGTTGTCTCCCATTGACTTCCATTATTCTTGAATATAGCAATGTGTTCGGGCCGAAACACCCGAGCACCCGAATACTTTGGTGCTCGATCATCACTAATTTGTACGTTTTTCCACAGATTATCAATGGGATTTTGGTCTGGACTTTGACTGGGCCATTCTAACACATACATATACTTTGATCTAAACTATTCCATTGGGGTTGTTTTTCTGCTGTTTTGCAGTCTTTAACAGGTTTTTCTCCAGGATTACTCTTTATTTAAAGTCATCTATCTTCCTATAAACTGTGACCAGCTTCCCTTTCTCTGCTGAAGAAGAGCATCCCCACAGCATGATGCTGCCATCACCATGTTTCACAGTGAGCATAGTGTGTTCAGGGTGATGTGCAGTGTTAGCTTTCCGGTACGCATAGCATTTTAGGCCAAAAAGTTCAACTTATCTGACCAGTGCACTTTCTTCCACATTTCTGCTGTGTCCCCTACAGGGCTTGTAGCAAACTGAAAACAGGACTTCTTATGGTTTGTTTTCAAAAATTGCTTTTTCTTCTTGCCATTATTCCATAAAGGCAAGATTTGTTGAGTATATGACTGATAGTTGCCTGTGGACACCCGAGCTGTGGATCTCTGTAGCTCATCCAGATTGACCAACGGCCTCTTGTTTGCTCCTCTAGATTGGTTGGGCTGTCAGTTTAGGTGGACAGCCATGTGTTGGTAGGTTTACATTTGTGCCATACTCCTTCCATTTTCAGATGATGGATTTAACAGTGCTCTGCGAGATGTTTTTTAGATTTTTATTTAGAACCTAACCCTGCTTTACATTTCTCCGCAGCTGTATCCTAGTATTGAGCAAGCATGCTCGGCCGAATACCTGTTCGCCTCGAGCATTGCTATGCTTGGCACATGGCGGTACTCGGCCTAGTACCGCATGTGCTCTTGCGCCTCGTCTCCTCCCTGCACATTTCTCGGCTGCTAAGCAGTCAATAAACATGCAAGTTAGTCCTGCCATAACTGTAATGCCAGTAGCCATGTTGGCTACTGGCATTACAGTGATTGGCTGGCCGGGACGCATCATCGGGTGCTATATAGTGGCATTATAACAGATAAGCATATCCGCCTGTCAACTGAAAATGCTGACAGGTTGAATCATATAAAAATTAACAAGGCCTGCATTGACCATGACTTCTCAACTCCATGAGAGGAATGCTGATGAACATAAAGGCACTTTACATGTGTTGTTTTTAATTTAGTTAATCGATTGTATTCCCATGCAGCCCTTCCACCACAAACAAGGGTATATGGTTGAATCTTCCTTTTCTTATCCTTCTTCTCCTCTTCCGTTATATCAACATGCATTGCTTATCACATATAATGCCCTCGCATGTATGGCCTTCAAATATAATTTTTTAGAGGGTCCGCTCACCAGCAGGCCCTCATATAATTTTTTTGAGGGTCCGCTCACCAGCAGGACCTCACATCCAATTTTTTACACGGTCCGCTCACCATCAGGCCCTTGCATCAAATTTTTTACAGGGTCAGCTCACTTGCAGGCCCAAACCTAAAATATTTTAATCTTGCTTGCAACTCAAATGTTTTATAGGGTCAGCTCACCTACAGGCCCACAACTCAAATCCTTTACATGGTCAGCTCACCTGCAGGCCTGCAACTCAAGTTGAATGAGGCCCTCCTTTATGCGACATACAGGTTGTATCTGAGTGCCTCTTTTTTTCATTTTTGGCAGTGCTTGCACTTTATATACAAGTAAATATACAGGAAAGAATGTTTTTAATAAATTTTTCCCAAAACATTGATATTTTACTTTGGTTTGTGAGTAAAACCTTAATTAGATTGTGGGCTTGGTGATCAGTTTAAGGCCTTTTAAGCAGCATCAGCAGCAGCATGGTGATAAAAATTAGTGGCAAGGTGACATGGTGTGGAGATGGCAGCATGAGGAGGCCACATAGTGTCACAATGACTGTGTATAAAAGACTAAGGCCACAGTTTGTTTAGAAAGATGCAGATGGAAACAATCTGTGGAGCTGTATGACGGTCACCTGCAGATTAATGCAGCCATCAAAATCAAGTTGGGTTTGTCTGTTCCACCTCAGCTCACCAGCAGGCCCACCCCTAAAATCTTTTACTGGGTCAGCTTACATTCAGGCCCTCACCTAGAATTTTTTAGAGGGTCAGTTCAGCTGCAGGCCCTTGCATATAATGTTTTACAGGGTCAGCTCACCTGCAGGCACTTGCATATAATGTTTTACAGGGTCAGCTCACCCTAAGGCACTCGCATATAATGTTTTACAAGGTCAGCTCACCAGCAGGCCGCACCTAAAATCTTTTACAGGGTCAGCTCACCTGCCTGCCTGAAACTCATGCTGCTTTGCTTTAAAGTAGTTGCAGTAGCTGTTTATCAGGCTCCCTCCCTCTGAAATCAAACAATGATTCCCCGTTGCCGGTGGTCACCATGTTAGGCGCATAACAGAACATCGAAAGTTGATAGGGAAGATATCCAAATGGATCGTGGATGTCACAGGGATGTGCGATCAGGCAGATGTTATCTAGAGTCAACAGAGCGGCAGCAGGGCCTCTCCTGAATAATGTTTCTTCATCCAAAATACTGCAGTGACATTCCCTGTAATGCTTTATTCCAATAACAGGGCATCTTAAGAGTCCTATATTGTTACTTATCATCACTACCTCCACGAGTCAGGAGTGTGTGATTTGTGCGACACCCGCTTGCCTTCCTTGGATGTGTTAGCCGTTTCTCACGCTCCCTCTCCAGAATCAAACACTGATTCCTGGTTACCCATAGTTTTCAATGGTTTTGAGCTGAAAGTTGATAGGCCAGACATCTGAATGGATCGTTGCTATCACGGGACCTGCCATCGGCCCCAAGTTAACCGAGTCACCAAAGCAGCAGCAGGCCACTGCGCATAATGTTTTAGATAGTCAGATCAGCAGGCCCTTGCTCCTAATGTTTTTGAGGGTCACCAGCAGTCCATCAATCATAATTTTTAAAGGGTGTGTATGATGCCCTCCTTTATGTGTAACTAAGGGTGTATTGGAGTGCCTCTTCCTTGTAATTTTTGCCAGCACTTGCTTTTTATATACAAGTAAATATACAGTAAAGAATATCACAATGTGTTCGGCCTGAGCCCCCAAGCACTACGGTGCTCGATGAACACTACTGTATCCCTGACTTGTCTGGTGTGTTCTGTGGTTTTTATGATGCTGTATGATCACTAATGTTCTCTAACACACCTCTGAGGCCCTCACAGAACAGCTATAGTTATACTGAGAATCCTTCATATTGAATTTCTTACTTTTCAGATGTGTCTCGAATCTTTTGCTCTGTGCTTTGTTTCATCTGTTTTTGAAGGTGATGTATATAGTTTTCTTTTAGAAAAGTTTCCCATGAGAGAAGAGTGGATTCTTCATTCTTTTCTAGCTTTTCCTCTAATATAAAAAAAAAACACAATAGCAAATATAAAAGCAAATAGGGGGTCATTTATGAAGCTGAAATACACCTATATTAGGTGTATTTCAGGAGCAGATGGCAATGCAGCGGGTAGTTGTGCAGCAATCTGAGACTTTTCCCAGCTCATGCAAGGTATAAAATAGTGGGCGGGGAAGGGCTGATAGGCCCATCTTATTTAACATTTTTTATGCCTGTTTCAGGCGTAAAAAAGGGTCTAAATGTAAGACAGCTCAGAAGTCTAAAATGCCAGTCTTAGGCTCCATTCACACGTCCGTTATAACACTCAGTTTCCGTTCCATTTTAAATCAGAACGTTTTTTCAGATCCATTAATTTCAATTGCCTCATCAAAAATGCGGACACCAATCATAGTGCTTTCCGAATCATTGAATCTGTTCCGTTTTCCTATTTTCGAGTATGCGGATCCTGAAAAAAAATGAAGCTTGTCCTACTTTCTGTCAGTTTTTCTGGTCCGTTGTCCATTTAAGTCAATGGATCCGCATAAAAACTGATGACATGCACAAAACCATCCGAATGTCATCAGTTTTTTTAACTGATCAGTTGACAGGAAACTAAAAAAAAATATTAAGTCCAGCCCTCAGTGCCTGTGGTGAGAGAAGTTCAGGTCATCTTCTGCTCTCCTGCAAAATGGCATATGAAGTGGACGGATTGATCACTATGATCCAGGTACATTATTCAAGTCTTCAGACATGACGATCTGTGAGATAATTGTAGAAAACTAAGCTAGCAAGGCAGAGATTTCTTACACAGCTCCTACTACACCAAAAGCACAATAAAATGGCACCTGTTCTAGAAGATGTCCTCTGTTTTCACCTGTTTTTTTTTTTTTGGTACCCCAGCAACATCTATTCGTCCTCCTCTTTATCTTTTGAAAAAACAAAAACAAAAAAAAAAACGGAATCACGGAAACACAGAATGGATTCTGAAGCACTTTAGTAAAAAAACTGAAGGTTGTACTGAAAAACGCATCCGCAAAAAAAAGGAACGTTTATCTGGAAAGGTAAAAATACTGACGTGTGAATGGACCCTTAATAAATGACCACCATAGAGTATTAATTTTGAAAAAAAATAAGACCAATCTTTTATTCTTCTACTGGAGGTTTAAAGTCATGCATGGCATTTGTCTGCATTGTCTATTCCCATGTAGCATGTATAATGTAGTAAGTATTGCACTGAATACTTTATAATAAATTAATTTAAAGTATAAATCCAAACTTCAATCCCTTAAAAATTATTATTATCTAAAGGATCTTCCCCTTGATCATGGCTTTATTTGTTGCCCAGTGCGGGGTGTTTACATATCTGGGCCTTTACATTAATCCTTTTAGGAAGAAGATATAACACTTATAAAGAGAACAAGATCCTCCTCCTTTTCTATCTGTGCAGCATTTCAGGCCTTTACATAAACTGCACTTTAATCTCTTTTTTTTTTTTTACTGTGTTTTATATATCACATTTCTCTCCACAGTACCTGGTTAGAGGTTGCACTGTGCGGAAAAAAAGCTGAACAATAGCCTTTGTTTTAGGTCCGCGTGGAGATAATTCATGACATATCTTTTCTTTACAATATAATACAGACTTTCAATTACAAGCAATAGTATGAAATAACACATAATGTATTTAACAATATTCCAGTAGCAAGTTCCAGTGATACATAAACGTTTGGTGCTATTGCTTATGAGCCCAGGCCCTCACGCTATCCGCCACTTTCTATTAGGAGATTGCTCCATAACTGAGTCTTCGGCTTACACTCACTAATCCTCAATCCACACATTCTCGTATCCTCGACCAGTGCAGCATCCAGGTATCTGAAGTGCCGAAAACGTTTATGCATCAGTGGGGGAAGTTGCTACTGGAATATTGTTGAAAAAATCAGTGCTTGCAGTGCAGAGTCTGTGTTATATTGTTAAGACTGGTCTGTGACCCATCTCTAGCACCCTCAAGACTGGGAGAATGTGTCATTAAACCATTTATAGATATTTTTTCTTTGCATTATATTTATATGGTTTTAGTACTCTTACTTAGCTGCTTTTGTCTCCCTGAAGGTTCATGCAGAATGGCATGTTTGATAAACAGATGTAGGTGGTTAAAGAGAATAAAAGGTGGTGGGGCTGGTGGTCGACTATGATATTCTTCGATTAAATCGTGTCTTTGAAATTTCCAGATCTGATCAGTATGTTCTTGTACCTGTTGAAAAGTGTAACTAAGAAAGAAAGAAAAAAATATCAGTATAAACAAAAATCTGGTGAAAAGAAGACCATTAAAATATATACAACTGTATATCAATAAAAAGTCAAACTGTAGTTTTAAGGGAATAAGTCATAAAAAAATGAAATAATTTGAAAATAGGCTTGCTCATTTTAAGCCAACAGCGCCTGTACAGTCCTCTACTTGTTTCCAGAATTACATTCTTCAAACGGACACTGTCTAGTTTTATTCAGCAGTCATGTACCCTTCACTTTTCCCTTCTTGCTAACTTACTGAATGTATGTATTGGTTGGGAAAAATCTATCTACAGCAAGACAACAACCCCAAGCACTCTGCTTTAAAGATCAATAAGTTTAAGTTTCTTTATACCTTTAGAACAATGTACTACACTAACAAACCAATGCCGAGACCTCAGCATCATTGAATAGCTTTAGAAATATATGGATCTTAAAAAGGTAAAAACATAAATCACCCACAAATTTAATTCACAGCTATCTCTATAAGATGCTCCCCAAACTGCAGTCATAAGCAGTTTAAGATAGATTTTGCAGACAAACCACTTTGGGGGGAATTTGTTATTGTTGGCGGTTTTGCTGTCAGTTATAAGTCTGCCTTTGCTTTGTGAGGTTGCACCAAATTTATGAAGTGGCACACAGTAGTAATATATCTGGTCCTAGTGCAAAGTGGTATATGCCTATGTCTGTAACAGTACACTAGGGAGTTGCCTGGTATAGTCTTTTTTGTGACTTTTTTTACATGAAAATTACTCTTACTGGTAATCAGATTTTCCATTAACCTCCACTATCATGGGACAGGAAACAACGTAGACGCCACAAATAAAGAGCCTTCTCCTTTTGCATGCTTCAGTTTAGTGATAAAGAAACAGGAGTCATGCTTAAAGGGGTTATGTCATGACAGACAAGGGGGGCATATCGCTAGGATATGCCCCCATTGTCTCATAGGTGCGGGTCCCACCACTGGGACCTGCATCTATATCGAGAAAGGAGCCCCGATAGTGAAGGAGGGCACAATGCACATGCACCGCCACCCTCCATTTATTTCCTATGAGGCCAGTGAAAATAGCAGAGCGCTTGCTCAGCTATTTCCGTTGAGCTCATAAAAGTCAATGGGAGCGGCGGCTGGTCATGGGCGGTGCACTTCCATTCACTTATATGGGGAGCCGGCTTGGTGGTGGCTGGACCGGAGTCCTCCAGCCACCACCTTGCAGGCTCTGTTCTTGATATAGGTGCTGGTGCAGGTCCCAGCGGTGGGACCAGCACATATAAGACAATGGGAGCATATCCTAGCTACAACTGTAACACTTACACTCTTAATTCAAATTTCTTAACTCATCGCTTGAAACAAAAGCCATTAAAAAGCAATTGCTTAATGCATTTTTTTTTTTTTATTAAATAATTTTTTATTTGAATTTCACATAAAGAACAGATCCATAAAAAAGAGAGAACACATTACTCTGACACTAAGCATAATAATTACAGTTCTTTTTCCTTTTCTTTTCCCTTCCCCTCCCTCCTCCCCCCCCCCCCCACCCTCCACGTGGGGACGCGAAAAAAAAAAAAAAAAAACCTCCAACACTAAAGTAGCCAATTTTTCCATACTTGGTCGAGATTTGATGACCTTTTTTTGTGATTCTTCATCACTCGTTCTTCTTTAATTAAATTATCTATCATTTTTCTCCACTGTCCCACCGTCTGTAAATCTGCTTTTATCCATTTCCTGAGTATAAGCAATCTGGCCTGGAATAGTACTTTATTCAAAACCAGTCGTGTTTTTTTATTTAGCTTCAAATGTTCAGTTGCCCCTAGAATACAGATTATTGGATCCCTGGGCAGCCGAACTTTCAAGAGCAGAAATACGGTTTCCATTATTTCTGTCCAATATCTATGGAGCTTGGGACATCTCCAGAAGCAATGTATTAAGTCAGCTCTCTCCTCCCAGCATTTTGGACACTTATCTGTTGCTTTCACTCCCATTCTTTTCAGCATCCATGGAGATCGATGTAATCTGTGCACTATAAAGAATTGTGAGATTTTATGTGAGCCCCTATCCGAGATTGTCGCATAATTTTTAAGAGCATCTCTCCAATTTTCTTCTGTAAGGGAGTCTAGATCCTTCTCCCATTTTCCTACAGCAAGCATTGTAATTATTTTACAGAAGCCTATATCTCCTTGCGGTTGTTCCTCCTCCTTCCCCTACTGTAGTATTAAGTTTAGATAACATGTCTCATAAAGCATGAGTGTTAACCTTGCTGCATCGTATATGCCCCCATTGTCTATGATGAGACAACCCCTTTAAAGAAAATTACATTTAATACAAAGCAAAAATTATTACAAATCCATACATTAGGGTGGGAATCCTCAGTGTCATTGTGGAGGTTAACCAGAAACCCAATTACCATAATTTTTTATCTTTTCCTAACACCTCCACACTGGCACTCAGGGCCGGTGCTATAATAAGGCAGACCAAGCGGCTGCCTTAGGGCGCAGAGACAGGGGGATGGGAGGGGGGGGGGTCGGAAAAATTTAACTTTTTTATTTTTTTTAAATACCCCGGATTTTTCACCCCTGGGTCTTATGTGGCGAATACTAATGAAGCGCTTCATTAGTACCGGAGGATTGAGAAGCGGTGAAGCATCTGTACTCACCACTTCTTGGTTCTACGCTCGGCTGTCTGCTGTGCAGGGCTGTGCACCATGTGACCTCACTGTGCTGAGCCTTCACAGCTAGCAGCCGAGATCCAGAAAGAAGAGAGAGAGCATTGGTGGTGAGGAGCGGCGGTATCCAGAAGCAGGAGAGGTACGTTTTTTTTTTTTTTATTTGTGCTGATGGCTGACATGGGGGGGGGGGGCATGATGGCCGACATGGGGGGCTTATGGCTGACATGGGGGGCTTATGGCTGACATGGGGGGCTGATGGATGACATGGGGGGCATGTCATCCATCAGCCCCCCATGTCAGCCATAAGCATGGTGGCTGGCATGGGGGACATGGTGGCTGACATGGGGGCATGGTGGTTGCCATGGGGGCATAATGGCTGCCATGGGGGCATGCTGGCTGACATGGGGGCATGCTGGCTGACATGGGGGCATGCTGGCTGACATGGGGGCATAATGGCTGACATGGGGGCATGACGGCTGACATGGGGGCATTACGGCTGACATGGGGGCACGATGGCTGACATGGGGGCACGACGGCTGACATGGGGGTCTGATGGCTGAAATGGGGGGCTTATGGCTGACATGGGGGGCGGGGGGCTGATGGCTGACATGGGGGCATTATGGCTGACATGGGGGGCTGATGGCTGACATGGGGGGCTGTTCTGAGGCATTGGGGGTCTGATCTGAGGTCTGATTAACATTGGAGGTCTGATTGCTGGTCTCACCGGAGGTTCAATCGACATGGGGGGCTGATGGCTGACATGGGGGGCTGATCTGAGGCATTGGGGGACTGATCTGAGGTCTGATTAACATTGGGGGTCTGATTGCTGGTCTGACCGGAGGTGCAATTGAAAATATTTTTTTCTTATTATCCTCCTCTAAATCCTAGGTGCGTCTTACGGACCAGTGCGTCTTAGAGGGCGAAAAAATATGGGCCTTAATCCAGCGATTGTCTGAAGCAGAGAGAAGATACCAGAACCACACAGAGGAGAAATCAGCTGCTGCAGACGGGACCAGGGCCAGGTGAGCTGTGAGGAGGGGCGCCAAAATGTAGCTTTGCTTTTGTTGGCAAAAATCCTTGCACCGGCCCTGATGGCACTGACAGGAAGATTTACAGAGAAATGAAATTAGGGAGGGACTGCTGCAGACCGAAACTTTGCAACCAAAAGCTGTCCAATATATAGTGCTTGAAAAAGGTAGATGGGCTAGCCCACATTGCAACCTGTCAGATCTGCTCCAACTATGCCAAGGCAGAAGGAAAGCATAGCTGAAGGAAATGGCCAATTGGATTTAAAGGACTATTTTCGCTTTACTTGGTGCCCTCCCTTTATTACGTCATTGGTTCTACAGGAGAAAATGCCTTCATTTCCTGAATAATCTGGTAGTTTACAGGTAAGTTAGTATGCACCTGTGTACATTCAGATTGTGAAATCTGATTAATTCAGAATTGGGGAATGCAGAAAGCAGGGGAGATAAACCTTTTGATGGGAGTGAAATCTAGAGACCAATTTAGAAATAAAGGTCGTAGAATGCATTAGGATAATTCTATCTTTTAACACATTAAGGTAAAGTGGACCGCAGGAAAAGGATAAAATCTCTCTTCTGGCTGTGGTAGTTGCCAACAAATACTTAGTGTAATAGGTGCGCAACTTTAAGGAAATGTATATTATGGACTCAAACCAAAAAACAACGAGAACCATGAACACAAGATTCAAAGTCCCAGGGGGAACTGAAGAATGAAAAGAGGGACACAACCTGCTTTCTCCTTTCACAAAGTGTTTAATAAGGGTAAAATCTGCAAACTTTTGATTCATAAATGGACTCAAGGTGGCACTGTCTACTTTTAAGGTGCTGAACTTGAGACCATTATCTAGCCCATTTGCAAAAAGTGCAAGATGACTGAGATGTTGGTGGATTTAGAAGATTAGGTTTCCCATTAGCAAAGGACAAAACATACTTTCCATACATGTTGTAAATATTTCAAGTGACTTTCTTCCTGCTTTGCAACAAAGGTTGTCAATCTGAATGGAGGAATGCAGGGATGTACAGTTGTGGCCAAAAGTTTTGAGAATGACACAAATATTAGTTTTCACAAAGTTTGCTGCTAAACTGCTTTTAGATCTTTGCTTCAGTTGTTTCTGTGATGTAGTGAAATATAATTACACGCACTTCATATGTTTCAAAGGCTTTTATCGACAATTACATGATATTTATGCAAAGAGTCAGTATTTGCAGTGTTGGCCCTTCTTTTTCAGGACCTCTGCAATTCGACTGGGCATGCTCTCAATCAACTTCTGGGCCAATTCCTGACTGATAGCAACCCATTCTTTCATAATAACTTCTTGGAGTTTGTCAGAATTAGTGGGCTTTTGTTTGTCCACCCGCCTCTTGAGGATTGACCACAAGTTCTCAATGGGATTAAGATCTGGGGAGTATCCAGGCCATGGAACCAAAATGTAAATGTTTTGGTCCCCCGAGCCACTGAGTTATCACTTTTGCCTTATGGCATGGTGCTCCATCGTGCTGGAAAATGCATTGTTCTTCACCAAACTGTTGTTGGATTCTTGAAAGAAGTTGCTGTTGAAGGGTGTTTTGGTACCATTCATTATTCATGGCTGTGTTTTTGGGCAAAATTGTGAGTGAGCCTACTCCCTTGGATGAGAAGCAACCCCACACATGAATGGTCTCAGGATGCTTTACTGTTGACATGACACAGGACTGATGTTAGCGCTCGCCTTTCCTTCTCCGGACAAGCCTTTTTCCTGATGCCCCAAACAATCGGAAAGAGGCTTCATTGGAGAATATAACTTTGCCCCAGTCCTCAGCAGTCCATTCACCATATTTTCTGCAGAAGATCAATCTGTCCATGGCGTGTTTTTTTGGGAGAGAAGTGGCTTCTTTGCTGCCCTTCTTAACACCAGGTAATCTTCCAAAAGTCCTCGCCTCACTGTGCATGCAGATGCGCTCACACCTGCCTGCTGCCATTACTGAGCAAGCTCTGCACTAGTGGCACTCCGATACCGCAGCTGCATCCTCTTTAGGAGACGATCGTGACGCTTGCTGGACTTTCTTGGACGCCCTGAAGCCTTCTTAACAAGAATTAAACCTCTTTCCTTGAAGTTCTTGATGATCCAATAAATTGTTGATTGAGTTGCAATCTTAGTAGCCACAATATCCTTGCCTGTGAAGCCATTTTTATGGAACGCAATGATGGCTGCAAGCATTTCTTTGCAGGTCACCATGGTTAACAATGGAAGAACAATGATTTCAAGCATCACCCTCCTTTTAACAGGTCAAGTCTGCCATTTTAACCCAATCAGCCTGACATAATGATCTCCAGCCTTGTGCTCGTCAACATTCTCACCTGAGTTAACAAGACGATAACTGAAATGATCTCAGCAGGTCCTTTAATGACAGCAATGAAATGCAGTGGAAAGTTTTTTTGGGGATTAAGTTAATTTTTCATGGCAAAAAAGGACTATGCAATTCATCTGATCACTCTTCATAAGATTCTGGAGTATATGCAAATTGCTATTATAAAAACTTAAGCAGCAACTTCCAATTTCCAATATTTATGTAATTATCAAAACTTTTGGCTACAACTGTAGAACCGATTCTTTGTTTAGCAGATTCAGAACCACTGAGAGGATCCATATATTTTTTGCTGACAATTCCAGAAGAGTAAATCAAGTTTTTGGCGGTCAATATTGGGCTATCATGACAATTTGTGCCTGTTCCTCCAATGTCTTTGTGAAAACCTCCACAGGGAGGGAATGTGTCGAGATGACCCTAGAGAGTCTAGAAAAAACAACAACACCTAGTAAGCACCATAGCTGGAAAGCAGGAAGGCTCAGCCAAACAGGAGAAGGAAGGTGAGGGGACACTACAGGTGAAAAGACAGATGTCATTGATGACATCCTTGCCAAATTAACACTCTCCCCACACTCTGCCCAGGAGGAGGCATATTGTTCTGAGGAAATTTCAGGATCTGAAGATTTGCAGGAGAGGTATGAAGAGTCTCTAGTAGTGTTGAGCAGAGCGATTGGTCGCTGCATCTGAGGTGTTAAATTGACTGGGGTTGACTGGATCGCTGTTCCCCGTCATTGCGGCCAGGTGTCTGCTGTATGATACAGCCAGCACCCGCCGCATATGCAGTGGGCTCACTGCAGCAGCCTGCTCAATACATTCCCAAAGCCACTATGACATGTGGTATATCTGATTTATAGCAATTTGTGACAAATTAATTATTGGGGGACTTCAGCGAATCAAATTTTTCAAAACTTTTCTCATCTCTAGTCTTCAGACACGTATATGACAGCATAACAGTGAATCACAGAAATAATAAATGTTTGTCCACCATCACTACATGCTGGCTTTTTATTGACTTTTTTCATTCATTGACCCTGGCTGGTCAGGGGCACTTCCAGTGTCTCATGTCCAGACTGGAAGTACGAGAATGAAGTTAGAGGGATCACTATGCTCAGCGGGAACCCCCTTTCTACTATAGCCACCTGGACACAGACGATCCTGCTTGTTGGTATCCTAGAAGGACCACAACTGAAAGCTTGTGGCAGCCTTAAGAAAAGGGCTTATGCCAAGAACAGGAAAGCAGAACTCACACTCCACCTAGAGCCCCTGTTCTTGTCCCATCACTCCCAGCACACTGGGAAAAATTGTTGGGCAAATAGACTCTTGGCAGGAAGGCTACAAAACAGCCCTCAAGGGAAAGGAAACAAAACTGATGTAAGTTAGAAGAGGAGACTTTTTATCTGTGGCTTTTAGAAGAGATGAGCAATTTTTTTTTTAAATTCAATTCGCCAGTTTGCCACATATTTTTGAAAAAATGTGCTTCAATTCAAATTTATTCTTGGCAAATCACGTTAAAAAAACGTCTATTTCCTGGCTGCAGACAGAGTGCCTTTATAAAGGTGTAGAATATTGTGCCTTGCAGTAACACGCATAGGGAGTCTGCCGTGGTAGTGAATTTTTACTGTGAGTCAGTATGACATGCAGATGACAGGCGTCGCTCTTATGCTACTTTCACACTCGCATAAGTCATGGATCTGCAAAAATTGATCTGTTAATAAAACCGCATGCATCCGTCATGAACAGATCCGTTTGTATTATCTGTAACATAACCAAGACAGATCTGTAATGAACTCCATTGAAAGTCAATGGGATACGGATCCGTTTTCTATTGTGCCAGATTGTGTCAGAGAAAACGGATCCGTCCCCATTGACTTATATTGTGTGCCAGGACGGATCCATTTGGCTCAGTTTCGTGAAGCAGACAGCAAAATGCTGCAGGCGGCGTTTTGGTGTCCGCCTCCAGAGCGGAATGGAGACTGATCGGAGGCAAACTGATGCATTCCGAGTGGATCCTTTTCCATTCCGAATACATTAGGGCAAAACTGATCCGTTTAGGACCCCTTGTGAGAGCCCATGATGGATCTCACAAACGGAAAGCCAAAACGCGAGTGTGCAAGTAGCCTTATAATCACTGCACTTATTTGGGCAGTCATAGGGCCAAAACTGACTAAATAATTAAATTGTGAACTCAGCCTTAAAAGTCGATGTTAGCGCCAAGAAGAAGCCCATTCTTTTTACACCGTCATCATCTGATTCCACATAGATGTCTACAGAACCTGTTCTATTAAACACTTATACAAGTAGAGCCACCCGACAGAGTGGAGAGGGTGTCAGCAGTGAGTTTGTGCAAAAGTCACTGATTATTTTGCCCTTCGCAACCCACCAAAAAACTGATCCCGCTGTTCAGCATCTTGCTTCACTCGGTCACCATTTGGTCAGTAATCCATCAGTATTACTAATGACAAAAAATGCAGGAGTGGATCCAAAACAGAGATGACACGTGAATGGAATATTTGCAGGTCTTCTGTGTTTTGTACCCACTCCTGCTTTTGGCTACCAAATCACAAGCCAATTCTGATGGGACCATACAGGCCTTACAGCTGCTACAAAGACAGGATCCGTTGTGCGTCTAATTTTTCCTTCCTTCTGACAGATCAGAAGAAGGGTCAAATAAATGATGATTTCAGCCAGGCAGAAAGGAAACATAGTGGCCCAATCATGAAGTGGGGATGGTGGAAACAGCATGAGAAGTTCACAGAGTCGCCATATGAAATAGTAGTAAGGTGGAAGCAGCATGAGGAGGCCACAGAATGACACAATGACAGTGTGGAGGTGGCAGCAGCATCAGAAGGCCACAGAGTGGCAAGGTGACATAGTGTAGAGGTGGCAGCAGCATGAGGAGGCCACAAAGTGGCAAGGTGACATAGTGTTCGCCCAAGCAAACCAGGTGCAGAACAGCGGCGTGAGAGTGATGAGAGGGGTCGCACATGGCTTGCATACACTATATGCCTCCAATATAATTCTTGGATCTCTACATGAAAATAATGTATTTGCTGTAAATCTTGAGATGGGCATAGATGGAGTCATTGACTTCACAAGAGATACAGAGCAGTGGAGTTCAGCCACCTCTATTTGCTTCCCGCTGTTTACTGCTCCTGAATTAAAATTGGGGCAACCAGGTTTAGCTGACAGAATAGAACTTGTAAATCTGTGGCTGGAGGTAAATTAGGCGGTCACTGGATACAAATAGAACTGTAGGCTACTGGAGTAGAGGCCCAAAAGATTTTGAATTCACCTGACGCAAAAGAACTTGTGTGTCACGGCTGTGTCATAGTCTGGTGTAGTGGACCATGACACTTTTGCCGTGCATGCTAGTTGCTGGTGGTAACATGTTGTTTTGCATGTTTCGACACTTCCCCTTTAAGTTGTGTGTCCCTTCCCATCCTGTTGTGTTCGGGGTTAAGATGTGTGCTTGGTGGAGCTGGGTGTGGCCTCTGGCTCTTTTATTCTGTGTTGTGAGCCTGAAGGTCAGTTTGTTGTTGGCCTGCATATGTGTAGGACCTCTGCTCCATTTTGGATGTCTATCTTACCTGTGTGAGGGCATCCTAGTTGGACAGCGTTTGTCTCCCTTGTCTCCTTTCTCACCTGTTATGTTGTTTGGTGTGGTTTATGTTGGAGTTTAGTTGTTTATGTCATGTCTGGTGTTCCATGTCAAGTCGGTTTGGTGTTGTTGTAGTGTCCCACTGCGTAAATGTGGGCACTACTCAAGGGTCAATTGGGTCACATTGTTCTCCACCTTTTGTGGAACATGGTCATGGTATTTTGAATTGCATTTTAATGTACTGTATGTTATGTTATCTCCTGTGTACCAGGCCTGTTAGGGGTGTAGTTCCTCCTTCTAGGCAGTAGAGGGAGCTAGGGAACCCCCTAGTATATATAGTCAGGTCCAGTTCAGGAGAAGTTAGTTGGAGTGTGTGGTTAGAAGCCAGTGTAAATTCAGCCAAGAGTAGCTGAGGATCAGCTTCTAACATGAAGCTAGATAGCCCAGGTTTCTAGCTTGCACCCAGGAGAAGAGGTTGCCTCCTGAAGTACCCTGCAACGTGTCAAGTACAGAACAGATCTAGTTTTATCCAGCCAAGTAGAGAGCTGAAGGGCAGAAGGATGTTTACAGCAAGAGGATTTTTACTAGGAAGGAAGGTTTCCCTACCCAAGGATAAAGCCAGCAATAGGGCATACAGGCCTTGAAGAAAGCCAGACAGGATCTGAGGGGAGTACAGCCTGATCTGTGAGTGTTTATTCCCTCTGAATATCTTGCAAAGACTTTGCCTGCCATTATTGTAAAGCCTGCCTGTTATCAAGACCCTGCATGTGGAACTAAATGAAACCTGTATATAGTTGAACTGTTCAGTGAAAAGGAGTTCTGGTTCACTACAACTGTGTGTACCTCAATTATTCCTACAATAAATCGGTGTGCCACTGTTACAGGCACTGGCATCAGAAACTATAAGGGATCTTGCCACTGGCACACTAAACCTACAACACCCAGGACACCTCACCTACCATCAGGCCTGGTCCCTATACCCAGAGAGTGCCCCAGAGGATCTATGTGCCAGCCTCTCCATCACTGCTGTACGCCTGCCCAGGGTATATTAAAAACTGTGAGTACCAATAGCAACCCTCGGTCTGTTAACTGTACCCTGTGACCTCATAATCGCTCACCCTGCAGGACTGGTGTACTGCATTGTGATCTGCATGGATGTTTGATATTTTCCCCTCCTGTCTGTTGTAATTGAACCATAAGCCTGCATGCAGCGCTGCCTAGAGCTTCCATGCATCTGGTGTTCGCTCAGAGGTCCGAGTAGACGTTTGGCGCCGTCTTTCAATCTTAGCTGTGGCAGGTAAGTGTTGGTTGTTTCTAGTGTTCTGTTGTTGCACTGTGTACTTACCTGCCATCCAGTTGCTGCATATGGTCTTTTCCCTTCTGTTACTAGGCCGCTGGAGACTCCGGTTTGTCTGTTTCCTTGAGGAACCGGTTGTCTCCTATCCCTGACCCCTATGCAAGGGACCGTAAGGGTCAGTAGGATCCAGGTTCCAGTGTATGAGCCCTCCCACCTTCAGGGGGCGCTCATATGGTCAGGAGATCAGGGTCAGGATTAAGGCGGCTGTAGGAGGTGACCTGCTCCCTATCCCTGTTTTGTGGCCTATTATCAGTCCCCATTATACAGTGGGGGTTTCCCCTACTTCCCACCGTGACATTGTGATTCTGTGGCTGGAGATACATTAGGCATTCACTGGATAAAAATGTTACTGTAGGCCACTGAAGTAAAGGCCCCAAAAATGTGGCATTCACTGGACAGAAAAGAACTTTGGCTGATGTGGCTGCAGGTACATTAAGCACTCACTGGATAAAAATATTATTGTAGGCCACTGGAGTACTGGCCCGAAAAATTGCTATATACTGGACAGAAAATTACTTTGACTGATGTGGCTGGAGGTACATTAGGCGGTCACTGGATAAAATTTTTACTGTAGGGCACTAGACTAGAGGCCCCAAAAATTAGGCATTCACATGACACAAAAGAACTTGCGATCCTGTGGCGGTCACTGGATAAAACTAGAACTGTCAGCCAGTACAGGCCCCAAAAATTAGGCATTCATCTGACAGAAAGGAACTTGTGATTCTTTAACTTGAGGTACATTATGCGGTCACTGGATAAAAATAGAACTGTAGGGTAATGGAGTAGAGGCCCTAAAAATTAGGCATTCACCTTAAAGGCCTTTTATGCTGCTGTATATACATAAGACATGGACCATTCTTTGTACTGGTTGGTGGCGGATATGTGTGGGCTGGCATGAGGAAATTCAATTACACGTGGTTGTTACAGGTGTTGAATTCCTCTAAGCTCCATGCCTCATTTATTTTTAGAGAGTCCACACTGTCTTGAGCTAGGCAAGTGTGCTTATTGGTCACGATCCCCCCTGCTGTGCAGAACATCCTTTCGGACAGGGCACTCGACGAGGGGCAAGCCAAGAGTTTCATGGCAAATTATGCCAGGTCTGGCCACAGGTCAAGCCTGCACACCCAGTAGTGCAGGGGTTCCTCGCTTCTCGAAGCGTCCACATCGGCCGTTAACCCGATGTAGTCAGACACCTGTCGGTCTAGGCATTCCCTGAGGCTGGATCCAGAGGGCGGCTGTCGATGGGTTGGTTGCAAGAATGATCTCATATCTGCAGTGACCAACACATCTTCAAATCGCCCTCTCCTTGCAGGCGCCATAGGATTGGTACCCGCAGCTCTTTTGCTGTGGGTGGAAATTCCTCTGCCAGCGCCCACAACAGCAGAGTGCAGCATCTCTCACAGCAAGGCCTGGAAATGCTGCATTCTGACAGCCCTCTGTGATGCTGGTAACATGTCTGCCATTTTGTGTTTGTACCGGGGGTCTAAATACGTTGCCACCCAGTACTGTTCCTTGCCCTTCATGCTTTTTATAAGGGGGTCCCACTGCAGACACTGGAGCATGAAGGCCCCCATTTGCACCAAATTGGAAGTGGTGGAGAGCACTGGCTCCTGCTCATCGCCCAGGAGAATGTCATCCTCGGTCTCCTCCCCCCAGCCACAGACAACACCATGGATACCCGAAAAGTTTGAAGTCCTCATTAAAGCCTGCTATTCCTGCTTCTCCCTCCCCCCAAGCCACTATCCTCCTCTTCAGAGTCCTGCTGACTTGTCTCTGATAGAGTAGCCCCCCTCCTTGGGAATTCATTCAGCATTGTGACTTCCTCATCTTCCTGCTCCTGCTCCCAACAGCTTGATCAATGACACAACGCAATACACGCTCCAGAAAGAAGGCATAAGGTACGATTTCACTGATGGCGCCCTGGCTGTGACTGACCAGTTTGGTTATCTGATCAATCGGCCTCAGAAGTCTGCATGCATCGCGCATGAGAAGCAATGACGTGGTGAAAAGAAACCAAGCTCCCCAGAACCTGTCCTGCTGCAGAGTTCATACAGGTAGTCGTTAATGGCATGTTTCTGCTGGAGCAGCCTAGCAAGCATATACAAGGTGGAGTTCCAGCCCGTCAGGCTGCCACAAACCAGACGTCTGACAGGTAAGTGGTTTCGCCGCTGAACATCAGCAAGGCGAGCCATGGCCGTGTAAGATCTTCTAAAATGGCGAGAGATTTTCCTGGCCTGCCGCAAGACATCCTAGATCCCAGGGAATTTGGCAATGAATCGCTGCATGACTAAGTTCAGGACGTGTGACATGTAGGACGTTTGCCCTGTTTCAGCATGCTCAGCAGATTGGCACTGTTGTTGCACACCACTTTACCAACTGTCAAATTTAACGGGGTTAGCCACTGATTGGCCTGTGACCGCAGAGCTGAAAGCAGTGGAGGACCGGTGTGGCTCTTGGCTCCCAGGCACAACATCTGCAGCATGGCAACGTCTTACCTCGGACGTCAAATAGGTTCAGGGGAGTTTGGGGGGGGCGCAGTGGAAAAGGAGGAGTCAGCCGAGGAGGAGACGGAGGATGAAGTAGGAAGAGGAGAAGAAGAGGCAGGCCCACATGCAATCCATGGCGTTAACACCAGATCCACACGGCAGCCACATGTTACATGCTTGATGGCCATCAGAAGGTACACCCAGTGGGCAGTAAAAGTTATGTACCTTCCCTGGCCGTGTTTTCTAGACCACATGTTTGTGGTCAGATGTATCTTGGCACCGACACTGTGTGCCAGAGATATATTCACTTGAACGTGGCCATATAGCTCTGGGATGCCCTTCTAAAGGCCTCCAAGTCCACCAGTTTATATGGCAGTAGTTGACGGGCTAGCAGTTCCGGAGGTCAGCTGTTAAGCAAGAGGATTATCCGAAGTAATCATCTTCTTATGCTTGAACATTTTGGCCACTGAAGCCTGCCTTATGCCAGATGAAGGCGACAATGGCACAGTGGAAGGTGGAGTGGAGGACAAATGGGAGAAGGAAACGGAATTTTGTTTAATGGTCACAGCTCAATCCACGATCAATCTGTGTCAATGAGACCCATGAAAAGATGTCCCGTATTACTATGGTTATCCCAAAAACCGGGTGAGGGGTATTATCTCATCCATCCTGTTAAATAAATAATCTCTCATTTAAGCCTGTAGGGGCTTGTGATTTACATCTATAGATCCATTCTGCCTCCTTCTGGAGGATCTTTTTATTCCAGTCTCCTTTCCTAGGGGACATGGGAACCCATTCCGGGGCAGATCATTTGAGAGCTTTTACGTTCTCTTGATGAAACTCGTTTACATGGTTAGCGACTGGTGTGATATTTTTCTTCACTATATCGTTCAGGTGTTCACAAATTATTTTCCTTAGTTCCCTAAAGGTCTTCCCTATGTCTGGGACAGGGACACTGACAGATATAGATCACCCCTTTTGTTCTACATTGAAAATGCATATAGTAAAAATCCTACCAGTCGCTGAGCATGTAACCATTTTAGATACAGATATGGATCTAAACACGCCTATAGGTCTACGATCCAGCCAGGTACCAGGTGATGCCGAAGGTACATAGTGGCTACGTTCCAGCCTATCTCTAAGACTTCTGTCTTTGCGAGATGTAACTCTCTGTTAGGGCATGATGTTATTGGTCACCAGAGGAATGGGCCAGTACTTTTCAAAAATTTCTTTCACCTCTTTATTGGCAGTGTCGTATATAGAGAAGTCAGGTCTGTGCTTCTCCATCTTTTACTTGTTGTTTTGGAGTAAGCAAGGTCTCTCTATTTGTACCCAATGCATGCTGAAATGCCTTCCTAAAAGTTGCCTTGGGATATCTCCTGTCTCGTAGTCTGTAATACAGTTTTTTTTTACTCAAGATGAAAATCCTCTTAAGAGGAGCAGTTTTTGCGCAAACGCAGGTACTGCCATCTCGGGATGCCTCTCTTGAATGATGGTGAATGATGGCTTCCCCAAGATTGCGTTTGTTGCCGTGGATTTCCTAAACACATTCGTAGTCAGTCTTTCCCCCTGCTTGTAGACTTTCACGTCCAAGAAACGAATGCACGCTGTCTGGATCTCGTAGGTGAATCTGAGGCTTATCTCATTGATATTGAAGGAATCAACAAATCTCGTGAACTCGTCTCTTTGCCCATTCCACAGCACAAAAACGTTGTCAATACATCTTGTCCAGAAGACGATTTAATCCTGCCACCATGTTGTGTGCCCAGGAAAGATGATGTTATCTTCCCACCAGCCCAGGAAGAGGTTGGCATAGGTTGGGGCACATGCGCACCCCATTGCCGTCCCCCTGAGCTTGTGGTAGAACAAGAAAAAGTTGTGCTTTAGAATATACTCTAATAGGCTTAGAATAAACTGATTGTGATTCTTAAGATGTCTCTCTCAGGTACTAAGATAGTAGGTAATTGCCATCAGTCACTTATCATGAGGGATACTACTATAAAGAGACTCGACAGCTATACTAGCGAGTAATATTGAAGGGTCAACAACCAAGGATTCCACTTTGTTCAGAAAATCCATCGTATCTAGGGTTGAGCGAACCCGAACTGAAAAGTTTGGGTTCGTACCGAACCTTAGGATTTTTGGACCCCGGACCCGAAACCGAACATTTCAATCAAAGTTTGGGTTTGGTGTTTGTCGCTTTCTTGGCGCTTTTTGAAAGGCTGAAAAGCAGCAAATCAACAAACGGTTAACTGTCTGACCTTAGAAGCCATCAGAGCCTTGCCTACTAATGGCATGGCTGTGATTGGCCAGTGTAACATGTGACCCAGCCTCTATATAAGCTGGAGTCACGTAGCGCTGCTGTGTTTAGTGTAGGGAGAGGATGTTGCTGGTGATTTCAGGGAGAGAATAGGAGAGAGTCTTTGCTCAAAATCTGAATCTAAGTCAGCGATCTACATGCATTGTGTTTTGTGGGTGCAGGGCCCAATTTTTTTTTCCTGCCGTGAGCACATTGACCGAAAAAAAATGACTTTAATAATCCAGTTAGGTGGGTGACGGCGACGGCCATTTTATGCAAGCTCAGTGCACCAGCTCTGCATCTGAGCTTTTGGGACATTGAAAATCCGATTTTTTTTGGCAATATACAACATCTGAATTAGTCAGTGTGCAATTAAAGCTAGAAATACAGCCATCATTTTCTGGGGTTTTAAAAAAAAAACACTTTTTTGCAAAAAAACACTATTTTCCTGATCTGCAAGCAATAAATTCACGTTTAATATATACAGCATTTATATTATGTTACCAAAAACCACTTTTTTGGCAATATTCAACATCTGGATTAGTCAGTGTGCAATTTAAGCTAGAAATACACCCATCATTTTCTGTTTTAAAAACACACATTTTTTTTCCAAAAACCACTATATTCAGGCCTTGCAGCAACAGCACGTGTGAAATTACAAGCTTATACACTCACCTAAAGAATTATTAGGAACACCATACTAATACGGTGTTGGACCCCCTTTTGCCTTCAGAACTGTCTTAATTCTACATGGCATTGATTCAACAAGGTGCTGATAGCATTCTTTAGAAATGTTGATAGGATAGCATCTTGCAGTTGATGGAGATTTGAGGGATGCACATCCAGGGCACGAAGCTCCCGTTCGACCACATCCCAAAGATGCTCTATTGGGTTGAGATCTGGTGACTGTGGGGGCCATTTTAGTACGGTGAACTCATTGTCATGTTCAAGAAACCAATTTGAAATGATTCAAGCTTTGTGACATGGTGCATTATCCTGCTGGAAGTAGACATCAGAGGATGGGTACATGGTGGTCATGAAGGGATGGACATGGTCAGAAACCATGCTCAGGTAGCCTGTGGCATTTAAACGATGGCCAATTGGCACTAAGGGGCCTAAAGTGTGCCCAGAAAACATCCCCCACACCATTACACCACCACCACCAGCCTGCACAGTGGTAACAAGGCATGATGGATACATGTTCTCATTCTGTTTGCGCCAAATTCGGACTCTACCATTTGAATCTCAACAGAAATCGACACTCATCAGACCAGGCAACATTTTTCCAGTCTTCAACAGTCCAATTTTGGTGAGCTTGTGCAAATTGTAGCCTCTTTTTCCTATTTGTAGTGGAGATGAGTGGTACCCGGTGGGGTCTTCTGCTGTTGTAGCCCATCCGCCTCAAGGTTGTGCGTGTTGTTGCTTCACAAATGCTTTGCTGCATACCTTGGTTGTTATTTCAGTCAACGGTGCTCTTCTATCAGCTTGAATCAGTCGGCCATTCTCCTCTGACCTACAGCATCAACAAGGCATTTTCGCCCACAGGACTGCCGCATACTGGATGTTTTTCCCTGGATGTTTTTCACACCATTCTTTGTAAACCCTAGAAATGGTTGTGCGTGAAAATCCCAGTAACTGAGCAGATTGTGAAATACTCAGACCGTCCCGTCTGGCACCAACAACCATGCCACGCTCAAAATTGCTTAACCCCTTAGGGACACAGCCTTTTTACACCTTAAGACCAGGCCATTTTTTGCAAATCTGACCAGTGTCACTTTAAGTGATGATAACTTTAAAATGCTTTGACTTATCCAGGCCGTTCTGAGATTGTTTTTTCGTCACATATTGTACTTCATGACACTGGTAAAAAAAAGTAAAAAAAAAAATTTTTTTTTGCATAAAAAAATGTCAAATTTACCAAAAATTGGGAAAAATTAGCCAATTTCAAAGTTTCAGTTTCTCTACTTCTGTAATACATAGTAATACCCCTAAAAATTGTGATGACTTTACATTCCCCATATGTCTACTTCATGTTTGAATTATTTTGGGAATGATATTTTATTTTTTGGGGATGTTACAAGGCTTAGAAGTTTAGAAGCAAATCTTGAAATTTTTCAGAAATTTACAAAAAACCAATTTTTAGGGACCACTACAGCTCTGAAGTCACTTTGCGAGGCTTACATAATAGAAACCGCCCAAAAATGACCCCATTCTATAAACTACACCCCTCAAGGTATTCAAAACTGATTTTACAAACTTTGTTAACCCTTTAGGTGTTGCACAAGAGTTATTGGCAAATGGGGATGAAATTTGAGAATTTCATTTCATTGTCTAATTTTCCATTTTAACCCATTTTTTCCACTAACAAAGCAAGGGTTAACAGCCAAACAAGACTGTATCTTTATTGCCCTGACTCTGCCGTTTACAGAAACACCACATATGTGGCCGTAAACTACTGTACGGCCACACAGCGGGGCGTAGAGTGAAAGGTGCGCCGTATGGTTTTTGGAAGGCAGGTTTTGCTGGACTGGTTTTTTGACACCATGTCCCATTTGAAGCCTCCTGATGCACCCCTAGAGTAGAAACTCCATAAAAGTGACCCCATCTAAGAAACTGCACCCCTCAAGGTATTCAAAACTGATTTTACAAACTTTGTTAACCCTTTAGGTGTTGCACAAGAGTTATTGGCAAATGGGGATGAAATTTGAGAATTTCATTTTATTGCCTAATTTTCCATTTTAACCCATTTTTTCCACTAACAAAGCAAGGGTTAACAGCCAAACAAGACTGTATCTTTATTGCCCTGACTCTGCCGTTTACAGAAACACCCCATATGTGGCCGTAAACTACTGTACGGCCACACAGCGGGGTGTAGAGTGAAAGGTGCGCCGTTTGGTTTTTGGAAGGCATGTTTTGCTGGACTGGTTTTTTGACACCATGTCCCATTTGAAGCCCCCCTGATGCACCCCTAGAGTAGAAACTCCATAAAAGTTACCCCATCTAAGAAACTACACCCCTCAAGGTATACAAAACTGATTTTACAAACTTTGTTAACCCTTTAGGTGTTGCACAAGATTTAATGGAAAATAGAGATACAATTTCAAAATTTCACTTTTTTGACAGATTTTCCATTTTAATATTTTTTTTCCAGTTACAAAGCAAGGGTTAACAGCCAAACAAAACTAATTATTTATGGCCCTGATTCTGTAGTTTACAGAAACACCCCATATGTGGTCGTAAACCGCTGTACGGTCACATGGCAGGGCGCAGAAGGAAAGGAACGCCATACGGTTTTTGGAAGGCAGATTTTGCTGGACTGGTTTTTTTGACACCATGTCCCATTTGAAGCCCCCTTGATGCACCCCTAGAGTAGAAACTCCAAAAAAGTGACCCCATTTTAGAAACTACGGGATAGGGTGGCAGTTTTGTTGGTTAGTTTTTTTGTTATTTACACCATTCATCTGACAGGTTAGATCATGTGGTAATTTTATAGAGCAGGTTGTCACGGACGCGGTGATACCCAATATGTATACAATTTTTTTTATTTATGTACGTTTTACACAATAATTTCATTTTTAAAACAAAAAAAATGTTTTAGTGTCTCCATAGTCTAAGAGCCATAGTTTTTTCAATTTTTAGGCGATTATCTTAAGTAGGGTCTCATTTTTTGTGGGATGAGATGACGATTTGATTGGCACTATTTTGGGGTGCACATGACTTTTTGATTGCTTGCTATTACACTTTTTGTGATGGAAGATGACAAAAAATTGCATTTTTTACACCGTTTTTATTTTTATTTTTTTATGGTGGTCATCTGAGGGGTTAGGTCATGTGATATTTTTATAGAGCCGGTCAATACGGACGCGGCGATACCTAATATGTATACTTTTTTTTATTTATGTAAGTTTTACACAATGATTTCATTTTTGAAACAAAAGAAATCATGTTTTAGTGTTTCCATATTCTAAGAGCCATAACTTTTTCAGTTTTTGGGCGATTATCTTGGGTAGGGTATGATTTTTGCGGGATGAGATAACGGTTTGAATGTTACAATTTTGGCGTAGATGCGACTTTTTTGATCACTTTTATTACCTTTTTTGGGAAGTAAGGTGGGCAAAATTCCAATTTCATCATAGTTTTTAATTTTTTATTTTTATGGCGTTCATCGTTTGGGTAAAGTAACTTTACCGTTTTATAGATCAGGTCGTTACGGACGCGGCGATACCAAACATGTGTAGGGAATTTTATTTTTTTCATTTTTAATCAGTGATAAATGTGTTTTTTGATTTTTACTTTATTTTCACTTTTTTCACTTTTTTTTTTGACCCAGACCCACTTGGTTCTTGAAGATCCAGTGGGTCTGATGTCTGCATAATACCGTACAGTACAATATATATTGTACTGTACTGTATTTTACTTACACTTTGTCTGAACAGATCTATGCTTTCAGCACAGATCTGTTCAGAACCATGGACAGCAGGACGCCTTAGAAGGCGTCCTGTTGCCATGGGAACCTTCCCCGTCTGCTCAGTAGTGTTCAGAACTGCGCAGACGGGGAAGGGTAAGGACGGGGCTTGGGGGGCTGCCTGGAAGCTCTCTCCCTCTCCATTCGGAGGGGCTGCAAAGGCACAGCAGCCCCCCGATGGGAGAGGGAGGGAGCTCCCTGAGCTGTTAACCTTTTCCATACAGCGGTCCGTACGGACCGCTGTATGGAAAGGGTTAAACGGCTGACATCGCATCACCGATGTCAGCCGTTTATACCAGGGTGCCAGCAATGTGCTGGCACCCTGGTATACCCACTAGACACCAACGATTACGCAATGGGAGGCGGGCGGGGGATCGCGATCCCGCCTACCGCACCGCCCGCCTCCCGCACCGCCCGCACCCCTCCCCCTGCACCTCCCACCGGGCTCAAATAACTCAGGGGTGCAGGGGGGAGGGATACTGTTCAAAATTTTGAATCCTAAAGTTTCTGATCCCCGCGGGGATCATAAACTGCAGAAATCGCAGCAAACCGCAGGTCTGAATTGACCTGCGGTTTGCCGCGATCGCTGACATGGGGGGGTCACGGGACCCCCCCGCGCATTTAGCCTAGGTGCCTGCTCAATGATTTGAGCAGGCACCGGGTTCCGATCACTGCCAGCCGCACGGCAGTGATCGAAAATGCACAGGGCGTACATGTACGCCCTGTGTCCTTAAGTACCAGGGCACGCCCTGTGTCCTTAAGGGGTTAAATCACCTTTCCCATTCTGACATTCAGTTTGGAGTTCAGGAGATTGTCTTGACCAGGACCACAACCCTACATGCATTGAAGCAACTGCCATGTGATTGGTTGACTAGATAATCGCATTAATGACAAATAGAACAGGTGTTCCTAATAATTCTATAGGTGAGTGTATACTGCTGTCAAATTCAGTTGTTAAACAAACACTCGTTTGGGCAAAAAAAATAAAAAAATTGGCAGCCTTTGATGTAGATGTAGAGATTTGAAATCCTGCCATTTAGTGAACCAATCTTTAATTCAGGCCTACTGTGGGTCAGGCTGTGTGAGGTACACCCTGTATATACAGGGCTTATATTCTTTCATTAATAAAACACCCTTTTTGGGTCAAAATACACAATATTTCAGGCCTTGCAGCATAAGCACGTTTGAAATTCCTGGGTTATTTACTGCCATATTGAGTTATTAAACAAATACCTGTTTGGGCAAACGTTTATTTGGCAGCCTTTGCTGCATATGTCATTGTGAGTCTAACCCTTAATAAATTACATTTGGGTTAGATTCAGATTTGAAATACCGCCACTTGGTGCACCAATATTTAATTCAGGCCTACAGTGGTTCAGGCCATGTGAGATACACCCTTTACATACAGGGGTTTGATTCAGGCATTTGAAATACAGCCATTTTGAGCAAAGAAATCTTTAATTGAGGCCTAGTTTGGTTCAGGCTATGTGAGATACACCCTTTACATACTGTTGTTCTATTCTACTAGTAATTAAACACCCATTTAGGGCAAGATCCTAAATTCGAGAAATATGAGAAGAGAGTGAAATAAGGGACGTGGCCCAGGTCGTGGTGCTGCTGGTGGAGCTCCTGTTGGAGGGAGAGGACGTGGTCGATCTGTGCCAGCTACACACACAAGTTAAACCCCTTCCTCAGGTGCGAGTAGGCGACAGAACTTGCAGAGGTATTTTGTCAGGCCTAATGCGGCTCTATGAATGGTACAAGTACAGGCTATAGTAGATTGGCTTGCTGACAGTGGATCCAGTTCCTTCATTGTCTCCTGCTGAAAGACCACAGTTGGCACCTGCAGCTGATGTCCATCAGTCTTTCTCCTCACCCCCTTGCAAATAAGCTAAGCAGTCTGAGATGACTCTGTTAGCAGGGTTTTCCAGGGCCATCTACCTAGACGACGCCCAACCACTTATGTTTCAAGGTAAGTACATGGGAGGACCATCGCAGCACGTCTAGGAAGCTGATGAAACACAGGTGCCAAGTGTGCAGACTGACAAGGAGGGCAGGGGTGAAGACTGGGTGGAAGATGATGAGGAGGACGATGAGGTCCTCGACCCCACATGGAATCAAGGTCATGCAAGTGACCTACGTAGTTCAGAGGAAGAGGCGGTGGTTGCACAAAGCCACCAGCACAGCAGATAAGGGAGCAGGGTGCAAAAGCGGAGCGGCCGTCCTCTAGACAGTATGCCTACTACTGCCCACCGCAGCAATTGACCGAGCACACCAAAGCCAGCTCCAAGGAGTTTCCTGGCGTGGCAGTTCTTCAGACAATGTGCTGAAGACAAGACAAGTGGTTTGCACGCTGTGCAATCAGGAGCCTGAAGCGAGGCATAAACATTCTCAACCTGAGCTCAACCTGCATGACCAGGCATTTAAGTGCAAAGCACGATTTGCAGTGGAGTAGACACCTCAAAAACCAAGAAAGGTCTCTGGCTCCTCCTGCTTCCTCTTGTGCTGCAGTCTCGGCCTCTTCATCCACCTCTGGAGTGACAGAGCCACCTGCCACCCCGCAAACAGAGGATCTGCCAGCAACACCAACACCTGGGTCACCAAGCATCTCCACAATTTCCCACGGAAGCATTCAGCTCTCCATCTCCCAAACACTGGAGAGGAAGAGGAAGTTCTCCACTACCACCCACAATCCCTAGCCCTGTATACAAGCATTTCTAAATTTCTGGCCTTTGAAATGCTGTAATTCCATCTGGTGGAGACGGATAGTTTTAAAGGCCTTATGGCGGTGGCTGTCCCACAGTACGTCGTGCCCAGCCACTACTACTTTTCCAGGAGAGCCATCCCTTCCCTGCAAATCCAAGTAGGGGACAAAATCGGATGTACACTGCGTAATGCCATCTGTGGCAAGGTGAAGCTGACTACGGATACTTGGACCAGTAACCACGGTCAGGGACATTATATCTAACAGCACACTGGGTAAATGCAGTTGCAGCTGAGCCTGAGGCGGATAGCAGTTTGGTGCATGTCTTTCCACCACGGAAGATTGCAGGGCGCTTCAGTTTGCCTCCTGTTGCTTCCTCCTCCTACTCTGCTTCCTCATCCTCTACCAGCTCTTCATCCGGTCAGCGTAACACCTTCACCACCAACTTCGGCACAGCCAGGGGTAAACGACAGCAGACAGTTTTAAAACGTATCTGTTTGGGGGACAAACCCCACACCGTGCAGGAGCTGTGGACGGGCCTTGATCAACAGACCGATGAGTGGTTTATGCCAGACAGTCTCAAGCCCAGCCTGGTGGTGTGCGATAATAGTCAAAATCTCGTAGCAACTCAACACTAGCCCATTTTACGCACATGCCTTGCCTTGCGCATGTGCTGAATTTGGTGGTGCAGAGATTCCTTTAAAAATTTCCCCGATATGTCAGAGCTACTGCATAAAGTGCGGGCCGTCTGTGTGCGCTTTCGGCGTTCTCACCCTGCTGCTGCTCGCCTGTCAGCGCTGCAGGGTAACTTTGTCCTTCCCGCTCACCGCCTCATATGCAGTTCTGGAAGATGACAAGGTGGAGGATGAGGAGGAGGGGATGGAGGAGGAGGAACCATGTTCTCAGCAGGGTGGCACCCAGATCAGCTCTTGGCCATCACTGGTGCGTGGATGGGGGGATACAGAGGACACAGACAATACATCTCCCACAGAGGACAGCTTTTTGTTGCCTCTGGGCAGCCTGGCACGCATGAGTGATTACATGCTGCAGTGTCTCTTCAACGACCGCCGAGTTGCCCATATTCTAACTTGTGCTGGGTGGCCACGCTGCTGGATCCCCGTTACAAGGACAACGTACCGTCCTTAATTCCGTCACTGGAGCGCGATTATAAGATGTGCACGCTGGTAGACGCGCTGCTGGTGGCATTCCCACCTGACAGTGGGGGCACACTGGAAGCACAAGGCAAAGGAAGAGGACGAGTAAGAGGTCGCCAATGCAGCTGGCACACATCTGGTATCGCCGTACTCAGGAGAAGTTGGGGAATGTGTTTTGGGGTGTCATTTTACATATACCCATGCTGGGTGAGAAAAATATCTTGGTCAAATGCCAACTTTGTATAAAAAAATAGGAAAAGTTGTCTTTTGCCAAGATATTTCTCTCACCCAGCATGGGTATATGTAAAATGGCACGCCAAAATACATTCCCCAACTTCTCCTGAGTACGGCGATAGCAGATGTGTGACACTTTTTTGCAGCCAAGGTGGGCAAAGGGGCACATATTCCAAAGTGCACCTCTCGGATTTCACCGGTCATTTTTTACACATTTCGATTGCAAGGTACTTCTCACACATTTGGGCCCCTAAATTGCCAGGGCAGTATAACTACCCCACAAGTGACCCCATTTTGGAAAGAAGACACCCCAAGGTATTCCGTGAGGGGCATGGCGAGTTCCTAGAATGTTTTATTTTTTGTCGCAAGTTAGTGGAATATGAGACTTTGTAAGAAAAAAATAAAAATAAAAAATCATCATCATTTTCCGCTAACTTGTGACAAAAAATAAAAAGTTCTATGAACTCACTATGCCCATCAGCGAATACCTTAGGGTGTCTACTTTCCGAAATGGGGTCATTTGTTTCTACTGTCTGGGCATTGTAGAACCTCAGGAATCATGACAGGTGCTCAGAAAGTCAGAGCTGCTTCAAAAAGCGGAAATTCACATTTTTGTACGATAGTTTGTAAACGCTATAACTTTTACCCAAACCATTTTTTTTGCCCAAACATTTTTTTTTATCAAAGACATGTAGAACTATAAATTTAGCGAAAAATGTATATATGGATGTCGTTTTTTTTGCAAGATTTTACAGCTGAAAGTGAAAAATGTCATTTTTTTGCAAAAAAATCGTTACATTTTGATTAATAACAAAAAAAGTTAAAATGTCAGCAGCAATAAAATACCACCAAATGAAAGCTCCATTAGTGAGAAGAAAAGGAGGTAAAATTCATTTGGGTGGTAAGTTGCATGACCGAGCGATAAACGGTGAAAAGAGTGTAGTGCCGAAGTGTAAAAAGTGCTCTGGTCATGAAGGGGGTTTCAGCTAGCGGGGTTGAAGTGGTTAATTTACTACCTCAAGTACAATGCAATGCAACTTTTTTAAATCAAGTTACCGATTAGTGTACTGGTTATCAAAACATTATAATGAAATTAAGAAACAATAGAAATGAATCTTTGGAAAGTCCCTTATGCTCAATCAAAGAATATAGCTGTAAGAGACACCTTATAAATACGCCCGTTGGCCTAACTACGGATAATAAAATCCGATCAGCGATCCCACTCTGATAGAAATATTACAGGAATTTTAATGATGAGCTCGTTCATTAAAATTCCCCATAAAATTATTGTTTTAACACTATTGACCCACTAACAATGGGGTCTCAACTATATGCCAATTGTCATTCCTTAGAAACTTAATTGGCATCCCTTAGAAACTTCTGCCCATCTACCATATATGAAATTTAAATGTTCAGGAATGCCAAATGCACACATATCTAACCTGTTCATATAACTTTCTTAACCTTTTTCCATTACATCAACCAAGGAGGTACTCTTTCTGACATTTTGCTCAGACCGACTGGCGGTATTAGAAGTTTCCCTAATCCTTGAATTTATGGGGCAGATAAGAGTACAATGGTCCTTAGAAAGTTTTACCCAGTTTGTGTATCTTAACCATCCAAATAGCTGATTAATCGCTGTCTAAGATAACTGAACTCTTCTCTAAAAGAATATCCTCTTAGTAGAAAACCAGCTTATATGCTTCTACAAAATATACTCTCATTGATACATATGTGGCATAATATATATATGTATATATATCTATATGATGACGTAGTGGACGTCGCGCTCCCGGCTTTCCCCGCTGCTCAGCTACACCGCTGCCACCTCGACTATGCTGGCGTCTCTGTGCCGAATCCTCCATCCACCTTCTCTGTAACCGGGAACGGGTGATCAGCGTTGTTGAACCGCGGCGCTGTTATCGACTGCTGGTTCGGATGTGGGGGGTGCCTCTGGTTCCTGCTTTTTGTTCAAGCCTGCATGCTGCTGCTTGTTGTTTCTGCCATTCCCGACTCTGCGCTCCTGCCTCCTTTTTCGCCCACTAAGTCGATGTGAACAGTTTGTTGTCTGGAGGTTCTTTTTTCCTTTACCCCCGTGGACTGTGCCTCCGGCTCCTGCCTGAACTGCTACCCCCCCTTTGGTGCCGTGAGTAACCTCTGTGTTCCCCCCCTATTTGTGTTCCCCCCACCTAATGGATTGTTGGAGAAGATGATAAGCTGATAAGCTTCTCTTCTTTAGTGACTAACCTCCTCACGATTGCTGACTCCAACTAACCTTGAAACGGAGTTTGACAAAATTGCACATGATCGCACATGATTACAAGAAAGTGAACTCTAAAGTTTAAAGTATAAGGTGGAGAGGGGGAAAAAAAAAAAAAAAAATAATAATAAGAGGGAAAAGAGTATAAAGAAGAGTGGACACAAAAAAAAAAAAAAAAAAAAAAAAAGGGGGAGAGCGAAAAAAAAAAAAAAGGAGAAGAGAAACAGAATTAAGAAGAAGGCACTTTAAAAAAAAAAAGGGAAAGGGGGATAAGGAATAAGGAAAAAGGAAAAAAAAAAAAAAAAAAAAAAAAAGAGAAAGAAGGAGAGCAAAGAAGAAAAGATATATATTTAAAGGAGAGAAGGAGGCGGAATAAGGGGGAAAAAAAAATAAAAAAAATAAATAAAAACCAAATAAATACTCCAAAAAAAAATAAATAAAAATAAATATTTTAAAAAAAGGAATAAAGAGGAATAAGCTATGGGCCCAAAAGCCTTTAGGCGTTCGACTGATCTATCAGGTCAGAAACATGGGTCCAAAACTGCTGAACCAACAAAATTGGACCAGTTTCTGAAGTCCCCAAGGGTCAATACGAGGGGTGGACAAAAGGAGTTTTTGGAAAAAAAAAATTATGAATCGGAGGTAACAGACCTAGAAATACAAAAAGGCGCTAGATACCCTGAAGAGGAAGATGGAATAATGGGGGAAGCAATCCCTAATGATAACTCTTCACCGCTGGAAGAAATACTCCTAGCGGTTAAACAGAACGGGGACTTAATACAGGTGGTTACAACCCAACTTGGATTTATTCAAGTTGATGTGGGACTAATAAAAGATGAATTGTCCAAAATGCGAGACAGAGTCAACACCCTTGAAAGTTCTGTCACCCTAATACAGAAGGAATCCAAAAAAATAAATACGGAAGTTTCTACACTTAAAGTGGAATATAATCTCTTGAAGAAAAAGGCAGTGGACCTGGAGGATAGGTCACGAAGATATAATGTGAGAATAATAGGGATCCCAGAGGGTGAGGAAGGAAAAAATCCAACTGAATTTGTACAGAAATTAATTCTTGAGAACTTTGGTAAAGAGTCATTCTCTCCTCTTTTTATGATTGAAAGAGCCCATCGGGTCCCAGGAGGAAAACCAATTCCAGGGAGACAACCTCGGTCAATCCTTGCTAAGCTACTGACTACAGGGGACAGAGATGTCCTCCTGAGAAGGGCGAGGGAATCCTCACCGGTTCTGTATAATGGGATTAGACTGGCCTTTTTTCCTGATTTTTCGAAAGAAATACAAGAAAAGAGACGCACATTTATGACTGTTAAAAAGAAGCTAAGAGAAAGGGATATTAAATATTCTCTTATATTCCCGGCCAAATTGCGGATTGTTTTTGAAGATAAAATCTTTTTTTTTGATACCTCAGAAGAAGCCGCGGATTGGCTAGAGCGAAACAATCGATGACTCAATTGGGTTACGATCGGGCGGGAATAATTAGTATTATAAGGGGCTTATACCCTTAAAAAAAAAAAAAAAAAAAAAAAAGAAAAAAGAAATATAGTTTTCTTTGCTTCCTAATCGCGGTGTGGGGGTGGCTGAGTGGGGGGAGGGTCGAGGGTTGGTCATAGGAAAGAAATCTACTACAATATGTGGTGGATTGCATGTGGAAGGGGGGTGAGGGGTAGGAGGGGGGTGAGGGGAGGGGGGGGTGGGGTTGGGCTGTGGTGCGTCAGGGTAGGTGTAGTATCCCTTGTTTTAGTTTTCTTTGTCTTGTTCTTCCTCTTTCTCCGGTTTTTCCATCTGACCACTGGTAATGACGCTGACTAGAATTCTTGCTTGGAATATACGTGGTCTGGGAGATAGAGGTAAGAGACAAGCGATTTTTGATTTAACTCAGGCCCACCTACCAGCAATAATTTGCTTGTTAGAGACCCATCTTACCGAGGAGAATACTAGAGTGCTCGACAGGGGATGGGCTGCGCACACGTTTCATTCCACCCTCTCCAATTATTCGAGAGGTGTCACGGTGCTGATACACAGACTTATTGATTTCGTTTGTGAGGCATCCTCTGTTGACCAACAGGGGAGATTTATTTTCCTATATTGTAGGATAGGGGGGAAGATATGTATCTTGGCCTTTGTCTATATCCCACCGCCGTTTTCTCTCTCGGTTCTTAACTCTCTTCTATTATTCATGGATAAATGGCCAGAATGTCCAACATTGATTATGGGTGACTTTAACTGTGTCATCGATCCTCTTTGTGACAGGGTTTCTACGAGAGCTAGGAGTGATAGTCCGCTCCGGGGGTCCCCCCTGGCACGGTTCTGCATGGAGATTGGATTTGAGGATGCTTGGGAACACCTGAGACAGGGGAAAAGGGCTTTTTCATGCTCTAGCAAAGCAGGTAAATCACTGTCCAGAATAGATCTTGTATTGATTAACAGTAAATATGTGAAACTTATAAAGCGAATGAAATATGAAACAAGGTCAATATCAGATCACTCTCCGATACTAATTGAACTATGTCTATCTCAGGAAAGATATATACCAAAATCTCCCTTTAGATTAAATCCCTATTGGTTATCAGTTATAAAGACGCATGAAGCAATTCGAAATGACATAGGTCGATTCTGGGATATTAATTACGGCTCAACAAAAATTCAAGTAGTATGGGACACCTATAAGGCGTATATGAGGGGATTGATGGTTAGTAATATCACGTACCTTAGAAAGGAATATGGAAAAAAACAGAAAAACCTAGAAGAACACGTAGTGTTGGCGACAGAATCCTTTCAGATGCATAAGACGGAGAAGAATAGGGAAAATATGCAAAGAGCCACACAAATATATGCTAAGTTTTTATTGGATAAGGCCCAACAGAACCTTTTTTTTAAGGGGCAAAAATACTTTACAGAGTCAGGGCGACCTGGTAAACTCCTCGCTAGAGTAATCTCCAATCAACAACCTAAAAAACATATAGATAAGGTTCGATTGAGTGATGGTAGGATAGTCACTTCACAGGGCCTGGTGGAGAAGGCTTTTCTTGACTACTTTGTTGATTTGTATAAAGCTGACTCCAACATTACAGATGATAAGATAGATCTTTATTTAGATAGGATCAAGTTTCCAACAATTACTGAGATGCAAAGGAAAGCACTAGAAATGGAGGTCTCAATTCAGGAACTTGAGGGAGCTATTAAATTATGCTCAACTAACTCCACCCCTGGCTCAGACGGGCTTCCATATGAATTCTATAGTAAATATGAGGACTGTATTCTTCCCAGACTATTGGAGGTCTTTGCTGAATCAACAGAGGAGGGGATGCTTCCAGACTCAATGATGGAGGCCATAATAATATTAATTCCAAAAAAAGGCAAGGACCCTTTAGATTTAGAATCCTATAGACCAATTTCACTGCTTAATGCAGATGTAAAGCTTCTTGCGAGGGTCCTGGCCACAAGGCTCTCCAGGGTCATTTCCTCCATTGTGCATCCTGATCAGAGTGGCTTTATACAAAACAAGGGTACACACCATAATTTACACCGACTCTTCTCTAATATCCAGGCCCCGGGGGGGACTGCCCGCTCCATCCTGTCATTGGATGCTTCTAAGGCCTTTGACAGGGTGGAGTGGCGCTTCCTCTGGAAGGTTCTTGCTAAGATGGGCTTTGGGGAAAAATTTATACGTACTCTTAGGCTGTTGTATAGATCCCCAAGGGCAAAACTGAGTCTCAATGGAATTCTGAGTAGTAGTATTGATCTAAACAGAGGCACCCGACAGGGTTGCCCATTATCTCCCCTGTTATTCGATATTTATATCGAGCCCCTTGCGTTGGCCATTAGGCAGGATGACCAGATTAAAGGATTTGGTACCCTAGGAACACAGGACCGCATCTCACTATATGCAGATGACATCCTGTTTTTTATAGATCATACGGAAATCATTCTTCCTAGGATTATTCAAATGGTTAACGCATTTGGTGAGGTATCTGGTCTCCGAATAAACTGGGCAAAAACTAGTCTGCTCCCAATAGATCCCCTGCCACAAAAGGAGGTTCCTGCTACACAGTTGGATATTGTTGATACTATTCAATACTTGGGTTTGACTATATCGCCTCGGGTTGAAAATTTTGTACAACTCAATCTGATCCCCATAATGGTAAAGATCAGAGCTAAAATAGGAATCTGGCTGAAACTTCCCCTATCCAGAGCTGATCGAGTTTCACTAGTTAAAATGGTGATACTACCACAATTTCTTTACGTGCTCAGGAATACACCTATTTGGATACAAGACAAACATTTTAAACTCATGGAAAGAATAATTAATGATTTAATATGGGGAAGAAAGCGAGTGCGAATTAAGCTGGAATATTTGTATAAATCAGTGGAGTGTGGGGGGTTAAATCTCCCCTACTTTAAAGGGTATTTTATTGCAGCCCAGCTATTGAGGTGCTATGAATCAGAGGATAGTGCACTCCTGGGGAAGCTGGTAACTAGCCACGCTCATAACAATATTTTTACCTTGTTGGAATCCGGGCTTTTGAAGAGCTATGAGCAAGGCTATAAAGAGACTATAAATCTACTTCTGAAAGTGTGGGGTATAACTAGGACATGGTTGAAGGTTAGGGGTTCACTCACATTTACGCCTCTTTGGCATAATTTCTATTTACATAGGTTAGATGATATTGCAGCTGACACTTTTTGGCAGAAGAATAAAATATTATATATTTCACAGGTAGTTAAAGATAGAGAAATTAAATCCTTTAGAGAAATGACACATAATATAAGAAATCTCTCATGGTTTAGGTATTTTCAATTGCGATCTGTACTATCCAGTTTGGACGATAAACGTCTGCTGGAAATAGATAATTTATCTTTTTTGAATGATTGGGTAGGGGGTACACCTTCTAGAATAAAGATTTCCAATATATATAAGTTATTAATTAAGGCACGGTTTAGCGATATACAATCACCAGGACAAAAAGCATGGGAAGCGGACTGCCCGCACTTGCGAGTAGAAGGGTGGGAGAATATTTTTGGGAATCTGACTTCAGTATCCCAGAACTTTAACCATGTCCTAATACAATTTTACATTTCCCATAGACTATACATTACTCCCCTATGGATGAATAAATGCGGGTTGAGAGCCACATCTAACTGCCCCAAATGTGATATTGTAGGAGCAGACTTCCTCCACATGGTTTGGACTTGTCCAGAACTTGTAAAATACTGGAATAGTATTAATAATTGTATTATCCATAAACTAAAAATTCGAATTCCTTTTGAACCTCATGTATTCGTGCTTAACGACTTTTCCAAATTAAAAAATCACAAGTATCAAAAGATCTTTCTGAGCAGAATATTGATGTTGGCTAGAGTCCTGATTAGTCGGACCTGGTTTGCCCGATCCACTCCAGACATAAATATATGGATAAATTTAACTGATAAGGTAAAAAATTACGAGAAAATCATATATAAACGGAGGGAAGTTGAGGACCAGTGGAATAGGATATGGGGTGGCTGGAAGATTGACTAACTGAGGTCATGTTGGTTTGTTTATGGGGGTCCTACCTTGACGCACCACAGACTAGGGGGGAGGGAGGGGAGGGTTTTTTATAAATGCAACTAAAAGATGAACTAACTATATTTATATTTATCTACATTTGGTTGGGTCATTAATAATTGAGGGGTTGTAAAAAATTTTGCTGTTAATGTTTTGTAATTTTCCCAATAAACTTTAAAAAAAAAAAAAAAAAAAAAAAAAAAAATATATATATATATATATATATATATATATATATATGGACACAATGATACATTATCAATAACTGGATATGAATATACAAACATTATATATCATTGTTTAAAATATATTAAATTATATGCAATCACATGTGAATATATACTTTATACTGGTGATTATATGGAATAACGCTGCATACCAGTGTCTTAAGCAATAACCTCTCTTGACCCCGGTACTTAAGACAGTTCATGTGAGACCCATTATATTCTTTAAGATACCACATTTGTTGGCAATAACTTTTAAAACAATATACATTGCATGCCAGTGACTTTCCGTACCAGTTAAACTTATCCTGACCTTTTCTGGCTTATTCCAACAGAGTGTTTGGCCTCTTAAAGGTAATGTGAATCTCCATTTTGGTTCTAATATTGTCAGACCTTAATGTACAGATATAAATATGCCCGACAAATACCCCTTCATTTCAAAATATTCCAGAAAGTGTGAATATATTTGGAATGTTCAAAAGGGATTCTCATATATTTTCTTTGTGATTCACGGAGCATAGGCTTTGTTTGTGATGTTTTAACCATAGGTTGGCAACAGTCTTTTTAATTGTCAATAGCTTTTTATTGTCAGAGTAATTGTGAAAGTCGAGCAACGTACAAAGTACAGGTTACAATTGGTAACATATATCATGAGCACAATACTCCAATTTATTTTGTACAGATAATGCAAAATAAAGGGTACAAAGATGCAAAGATACGAAGCATCATGTCAAGGTCAATATATGTAAGACATAATAATCAAACATAAAATTACACAACAGTCTGGGCCGTGTCATCATTTCAACATAGAAAGTATGTGCTACTTACTTTAGAGACCAACACAAATACACATCCTCAGAAACAACTGCTTCTCGACATTCTCTCCTCACTTTAAACTATTTAATCCTATCCAACTACATTACAATTTATTTTCCATTTTCTGGACCCGTCGGACCCACGTCCCTCCAAGCTTCCCATTCTAATACATGTTAGGCAACCAGAAAGGATTGATGAGCAACTATGTGTTCATATGATTTTGTGGTGTTAACCGCTCTAATGATCTCTTGTAGATCGGGGATAATGGAACTTTTTCAGTTCCTCGTGATTGCCAATCTGGTGGCAATTAAAATATGTAACACAATGGTCCTAAATTTGGCCTATCAACAAGAAAGCCAGAGCTGGGTCCAGAGGAACTTGATGTCCGACTACCCCAGATATTCTATTAAATACTTGGGACCAAAGAGAGGTGTCCGCCGGGCAAGCCCAAAGTATGTGTAGTAATGTTCCTCTGTGTCCGCAGTCCCTCCAACATTCTACTTTTGTGTTTGGAAAAACAGCGTGTAGCCTGACTGGGGTATAGTAACATCTGAGTGTTGTATTCAGGTATGACTCTAGATGCGAAGCACATTTGAGAGTGGAGGTAGCGATCTTGTTTGCTTTTGACCATTGGGCGAGAGTAAAAAGATTTTTTAACTCAACTTCCCACGCTAGTAGCGGGTGTAACGGGGTGCCAAAGGCGCACTCGGTCTCCCATCAGCCGCAGACCTGCTGCTTAGCTTTTGGGAACGAGGATCTGTGTTTGACCTTGTTCCCAGGGAGGCTTTGCTAGCTGGGAGGCTCACTGCTCCTAGGTTTGCCTTGAGCGCCGAGCTGATAACTCTGTGCTCGACTGGTCGGTCTGTCGGTCATGTGACGCTGGCCACGTCACATGATCCTCACTCCCCACTATAAATACAGGCAGCCTGCTGGCCACAGGTTGCCTGTTAATTTAGGTTCCTGGCAGTTGTTGGATACCTGTGTACTTACCTGATCCTGTTCCCTGATGATCCTTTGCCTGTTCCTCCTGTACTGCGCATCCTTTCTGGTATATTGACCTCGGCTTCCACCTATTTTTTGTGGACTCTTTTGGTACTTCTTGACTCTCCTGGTATTTATGACCCCGGCTTCTCCTGAGCTTTCTTTGCTTATCCCTCTGTACTGCGTTGTCCTCTTGGTTTTGACCTGGTCCGTTCACTATCCGTTATTTTTCTTGTCTGTCCTTCCCGCACATCTTCTAAGTTAGGGACTGCCGTCCAGTTGTCCCCTGTCATCAGGACTTGTGAGGCAAGTAGTCAGGGCCAGGGGTGAGGGTGGAGCGCAGTGGTCACTACCCTCCTACCTGTGTGTGTGTGTGTGTGTACGTGACCGTTACAGATTAACAGGCCCAATAACCACTGTATAATGAATCCTCTGGTGACCCTGACTGACCATGTCTCTAATTTGACGCAGATGGTACAGGAGCTAGGGGAAAAACTCAGCTCTTTTGAGTTAGGGCAAGGTTTTTCCACTCCTCAGGCCTCCAGTCCGCATTTTGAGCCCCAGATTAAGCTCCCAGAACCCTTTTCTAGAGACCGGAAGAAGTTTCTCTCTTTTAAGGAGAGTTGCAGACTTTACTTCCGTTTGCGCCCGTGTCCTCTGACCCCAAGAGTCAACGCGTGGGCATTATCATTTCCCGACTACAGGGTGATCCCCAGGACTGGGTGTTCTCTTTACCTGCTGGCGCCAGTTGTTTAACTTCTGTGGAGGGGTTATTTCAGGCTCTGGGTACCCTCTATGATGAACCAGACAGTGCTCTAGTAGCCGAGACGGCTCTAAAGGCACTGGTTCAGGGTAATCTACCTGCAGAGGATTATTGCACCCAATTCAGAAGGTGGTCCCCTCAGGATGGAACAAACCAGCCCTGAAGAGTCAGTTCAGGTCAGGTCTGTCTGATAATTTAAAGGATCTTCTGGTCAGTTATCAACTTTCAGAGACCTTAGAGGAGATGATGACTCTTGTTTTCCGACTTGACTGACGGGTGAGAGAGAGACGACAGGAACGACAGTTCTCTTTCAACCAGAGTCCTATCCCAGAGACAATGCTGAGGTCTCCACCGAGGAACCCATGCAGGTTGGCATGACCCGAGGGAATCTTTGCCACAGACGTGGAGAATGCTTTTACTGTGGAGATCCTGACGATTGGATCAACCAGTGTCCTAAGAAGGTCCTTTCTGTCAAGTCTCCTAAGGCAAGGCAACATAAAGACCAGGTACACCCTGATTTTTCTAAATGTAAGCTTTTGGTACCCATTACAATTTCTCTGGGGGTAGATAAATGGCTGGGTAAGGCCTTTATTGATTCTGGCTCAGCAGCCAGGTTTATTGACTCTGAGTACGCTGTAAGATTGGGTATTCCAATGTTTGCTTTACCAACTCCTATCCATGTCATGGCTATTGATGCTACTCCTCTTATTGGTGGTACGGTGAGCTCATGTACCTCAGAGATTTCTCTTACTGTGGGTGTGTGCCACTCAGGGAGATGTTCCCTTTTTGTCCTGGAGAACCTACTGGTTGAGGTGGTACTAGGGTTGCCTTGGCTCCGACTACATAACCCCACTATAGATTGGTCCAAGGGGGAGTTGGTGAGATGGGGGCCTAATTGTGACTCATGCTTGTCCGTGGTACAGGCTGGGGTCTCAGTAAAGTCTGATACTTTACCCACTGTTATTAGGGAATATTCTGATGTATTCTCATCACCAACCCTGGAGGTTCTACCCCCCATAGACCTTATGATTGTACTATAGTGCTAGTAGAGGGGGCCAAGTTTCCTAAGGGGTGAATTTATAATCTTTCTAAGCCCGAACGCAAGGCCATGGAAGATTATATTAAGGAGAGCCTTGGTAAAGGGCATATTAGACCTTTTGTCTCTCCTATGGGGGCGGGGTTTTTCTTTGTTAAGAAAAAAGATGGTGGTCTTAGGCCATGTATCGATTACCGGAGATTAAATAAAATCACTGTCCAGAATAGATACTCCCTCCCATTGATTCCGGATTTATTTAACCAGGTTCTGGGGGCAACCTGGTTTTCCAAGATTGACCTGAAAGGGGAATACAATCTAATCCGAATCAAGGAGGGAGACGAATGGAAGACGGCGTTCAATACTCCGGCAGGACACTTTGAATATCAGGTGATGCCTTTTGGACTCAGCAATGCCCCAGCTGTGTTCCAAAACTTCATGAATGACATTCTTAGGGAGTTCTTAGGCAAATTTGTCATTGTCTATCTTGACGACATTTTGATATTCTCTCCTGACTTTGAATCCCATGTGTCTCATGTTAACAAGTATTTGAGGTTTTGAGGGAGAATCAGCTATCCGCTAAGCAAGAGAAATGTTTCTTGGGTGTACAGAAGATTATGTTTCTAGGGCATGTTCTGACTCCTCATGCCTTCAAGATGGATCCTGGTAAGGTACTTGCAATTAAGGAATGGGTAAGACCTTCATCCTTAAAGGCCTTACAACGGTTCTTAGGTTTCGCCAATTGCTATCGTAAATTTATTATGAATTTTTCCATAATTGCTAAACTGTTGACCAACCTTACTAAGAAAGGGTCCGATTTGGAGAATTGGTCTACTGAGGCCAATTCTTAATTTGAAAAATTAAAATAGGCATTCAGTAGCGCTCCCATTCTGATCCAGCCTGATCAGGAGAGACCTTTTATTGTGGAGGTGGATGCTTCCGAGGATGGCGCAGGAGCAGTCCTTTCACAAGGTCCTGCTAGCCTCACTAACCTGAGACAATGTGCCCTCTTCTCCAGGAAATTCTCTCCCACTGAGAGAAACTACGACATAGGGAATAGGGAGCTGCTGGCCCTTAAATGGGCATTTGAGGAGTGGAGGCATTTTCTGGAGGGGGCAAGGCATTGTGTAACTGTTGTCACTGACCATAAAAACCTTATGTTTCTCGAGTCTGCTAAGAGGTTGAATCCCCGTCAAGCCAGATGGGCTCTTTTTTTTACTCGTTTTGATTTTTCTATTACGTTCAGGCCGGGAAGTAAAAATGTGAAGGCGGACGCATTATCTCGGAGCTTCCATGCTTTTCAACCTACTGAGGTACCACCTGAATCCATCCTACCAGCAAAAATCTTCATAGCAGCTCTAACCCAGGATATCTCAGCTTGCATTAGGTCTGAACAACATCTGGCACCGGTATCCACCCCAACAGATAAGTTGTTTGTTCCCGTACAATTTCGTCTCCAGCTGTTGGGTGAGTGTCACAATTCTGCCTTTTGTGGACATCCGGGTGTTGAGGGCACTAAGGATCTGGTTTCTAGATCTTATTGGTGGCCCACTCTAACTAGGGATGTCAAGTCCTACGTGTCAGCCTGTGAGGTTTGTGCCAGGTCCAAGACACCTAGGACTCGCCCTGCTGGTAACCTACGACCCCTACCCATTCCCAGTAGACCCTAGTCCCATATCTCGATGGACTTTATAAGTGACCTACTGCCGGCGGAGGGTAGACTGTAGTTTGGGTAGTGGTCGATAGGTTTAGCAAGATGGTCCATTTCATTCCCCTGTCTAAACTCCCGAATGCCAAAACCCTGGCATCTATTTTTGTGAAAGAAATTGTTCGATTGCATGGTATCTCGGAAAATATTGTTTCTGACAGGGGTGTGCAGTTTGTGTCCAAATTCTGTGGGCCTTCTGTCAAAAATGTCAAATTTCATTTTCTTTTTCCTCTGCCTACCACCCTGAGAGTAATGGGCAGACTGAACGCCTTAATCAGTCTGTGGAACAATTCTTGAGGTTGTATGTTGCTGATGACAAGCAATTATGGGTGAAATGTCTTCCATTGGCTGAATTTGCTTTAAATAACTGTCAATTCTTCTGCTGGGGTTTCACCTTTCTTTTGTAACCATTGTTTCCATCCCCGTTTTCATTCTGGGTCATCCATCTCCTCCTCTAACCCTGAGGCGGATAAGCTCTCCTCTGAAATGTGCACAGTTTGGGCCCGGGTTCAATCAAACTTAGAAAAGGCTCAAAGTTCTCAGAAACTCAAGGCCGATAGGAGACGTTCAAGGGGGGTGAATTTTCAGGTTGGTGATAAGGTATTGTTGTCCTCTAAGAATCTCTCTGTTAAGGTAGATTCTAAAAAGTTTGCTCCTCGTTTTATTGGACCATATAAGATCACAGAGGTAATTAACCCGGTATCATTTATGTTGGAGCTGCCCGAGTCATTCCACATTCATAATGTGTTCCATAAATCTCTACTTAAAAAATATTTTGAACTGGTAGTACCATTGAAAACCTCGCCTCTGCCGGTTCTTGTTAATGATGCGTTGAGTATGTGGTGTCTAAAAGAGTAGAGTGGATGTCAGGAAGGTGCGTAATTCCTTGCAGTACCTGATTCACTGGAAGGGGTATGGACCTGAAGAGAGATCTTGGGTACCTGCCAGGGAGGTTCATGCTCCTAGACTTGTTCGAAAATTTCATTTAGAACACCCTGCAAGGCCATCGCCTAAAGTCTTGGGTCCAGTGGCCCCTCGTAAAAGGGGGGGTACTGTAACGGTGTGCCGAAGGTGCACTCGGTCTCCCATCAGCCGCAGACCTGCTGCTTAGCTTCGGCAGCGAGGATCTGTGTTTGACCTCGTTCCCAGGGCGGCTTTGCTAGCTGGGAGGCTCCCTGCTCCTAGGTCTGCCTTGAGCGCTTAGCTGATCACTCAGTGCTCGACTGGTTGGTCTGTCGGTCATGTGACGCTGGCCACGTCACATGATCCTCACTCCCCACTATAAATACAGGCAGCCTGCTGGCCACAGGTTGCCTGTTAATTTAGGTTCCTGGCAGTTGTTGGATACCTGTGTACTTACCTGATCCTGTTCCCTGATGATCCTTTGCCTGCTCCTCCTGTACTGTGCATCCTTCCTGGTATATTGACCTCGGCTTCCACCTGACTATTCTTTGCAGACTCCTTTGGTACTTCTCAACTCTCCTGGTATTTATGACCTCGGCTTCTCCTGACCTTTCTTTGCTTATCCCTCTGTACTGCGTTGTCCTCTTGGTTTTGACCCGGTCCGTTCACTATCCGTTATTTGTCTTGTCTGTCCTTCCTGCATGTATTCTAAGTTAGGGACTGCCGTCCAGTTGTCCCCTGTCATCAGGACTCGTAAGGCAAGTAGGCAGGGCCAGGGGTGAGGGTGGAGCGCAGTGGTCACTAGCCTCCCCCCTGTGTGTGTGTGTATATGACCGTTACAGCGGGGCTGTTTTAAGAAATCGATCTTTCTCTCCTAAATACAAATATAATGGCTTAAGCCCCTTTGAAACCGGGCCCATTATGGACCATTGTAATAATAATTGAGTATGGTTTCTGATGTTGAAGGAGGGATTGCTTGACAATGTATGTCTAATCCTGAGATAGGAAAAAGCCTCCTGTTGGGGGATGTTAAAAGAATGCTTAACAGCATCAAAGGATTTTAACCCCGAACCTGTTAAAAGGTCAGCAATTGTGGTGATTCCGCTGTTTTTCCAAACTTTCATATTCAAGTCCGGAATCAAATATTGGAGAGACTCCAGGGGGGTTAGATGTGCTACTGAGGCAGAGGCGGTCCGCCCCCTTTAATGGTATGCGTTCCATAAGGCGATTGACGTGGAGACCTAAAATGCAGGGTGAAGGGCAGAGTAAGTATCATGTAATGCTGCCATAATGAGGGCACGTAAGTTATGACCTGAAACTTGTGATTGCTCAATGTGAACCCAATGTTTCCCAATATCTCCTCTCCACCACTCTCTAAGTTGGTTAACTCTGGAGGCGAGATAATAATCGTGTAGATTCGGCATACCCAAGCCCCCGTACCTTTTATGTCTACACATAATGCTTCTGGCAATTCTTAGTCTAGCCTTATTCCAAACGAATGCGCTCAGCATTTGGTTAACCAATTTGAAAAAGGACACTGGGACTGGGGTGGGAATAGTACGGAACAGATATAGAAATTTCGGAAGTATATGTTGTTGGAAAGCTGCAATACGTCCCAACCAGGATATCTCGGATTTGGCTATACTATTGAACTCTGGTTGGAGTACTTGGTAGGAGAGGGGGGAAATTGGCCATATAGAGTTCCTGTGGGGTAGCTGTCACCTTAAACCCTAGGTATTGGATTGAGGAGCCCTGCCAGTCTAGTGGGAATTCCCTTTTCATTTGGGTCAAAACCGATTCTGGGATCCCCAGGGAAAGAGCTTGGGATTAAGTACGAATGATATCCAACACTCCATTAACCCCTTAAGGACACAGCCTTATGTTACCTTAGGACCAGGCCATTTTTTGCAAATCTGACCAGTGTCACTTTAAGTGCTGATAACGTTAAAACGCTTTGACTTATCCAGGCCGTTCTATAAACTAGACCCCTCAAGGTATTCAAAACTGATTTTACAAACTTTGTTAACCCTTTAGGTGTTGAACAAAAGTTATTGGCAAATGGGGATGAAATTTGAGAGTTTATTTTTTGCATAATTTTCAATTTTAACCCATTTTTTCCACTAACAAAGCAAGGGTTAACAGCCAAACAAGATTGTATCTTTATTGCCCTGACTCTGCCGTTTACAGAAACACCCCATATGTGGCCGTAAACTACTGTACGGCCACACAGCGGGGCGTAGAGTGAAAGGTGCTCCGTTTGGTTTTTGGAAAGCAGATTTTGCTGGACTGGGTTTTTTGACACCATGTCCCATTTGAAGCCCCCCTGATGCACCCCTAGAGTATAAACTCCATAAAAGTGACCCACCTAAGAATATACACCCCTCAAAACTGATTTTACAAACGTTGTTAACTCTTTAGGTGTTGCACAAGAGTTATTGGCAAATGGAGATGATATTTGAGAATTTAAATGTTTTGGCAAATTTTCCATTTTAATCCATGTTTTCAAGTAACAAATCAAGGGTTAACAGCCAAACAAAATACTATATTTATTGCCCCTACTCTCTAGTTTGCAGAAACACCCCATATGTGGCCGTAAACTACTGTACAGGCACACAGTAGGGCGTAGAAGGAAAGGTGCGCCGTATGGTTTTGGAAGGCATATTTTATTGTACTGTTTTTTTTGACACCATGTCCCATTTGAAGCCCCCCTGATGCACCCCTAGAGTAGAAACTGCATAAAATTGACCCCATCTAATAAACTACACCCCTCAAGGTATTCAAAACTGATTTTACAAACTTTGTTAGGTGTTCCACAAGATTTCATGAAAAATAGATGCAATTTCAAAATTTCACTTTTTTGGCAGATTTTCCATTTTAATAATTTTTTTCCAGTTACAAAGCAAGGGTTAACAGCCAAACAAAACTCAATATTTATGGCTCTGATTTTGTAGTTTACAGAAACACCCCATATGTGGTCGTAAACCGCTGTACGGGCACACAGCAGGGTGCAGAAGGAAAGGAATGCCATACAGTTTTGGAAGGCAGATTTTGCTGGACCATTTAATTTTTACACAATGTCCCATTTGAAGCCCCCCTGATGCACCCCTAGAGTAGAAACTTAAAAAAAATTGACCCTATTTTAGAAACCACGGGATATGGTGGCAGTATTCTTGGTACTATTTTAGGGTACATATGATTTTTGGTTGCTTTATATTACACTTTTTGCGAGGCAAGGTAACAAGAAATAGCTGTTTTGGCACCGTTTTTATTTTTTGTTATTTTCAACATTTATCTGACAGGTTAGATCATGTAATATTTTTATAGAGCAGGTTGTTACGGACGCGGCGATACCCAATATGTATACAATTTTTTTTATTTATGTAAGTTTTGCACAATGATTTCATTTTTGAAACAAAAAAGTGTCTCCTGTCTTGGGGCTGTCTGGGGGCTCTCTCCTTCTCCATCGGGGGGCTGCAAAGGCACAGCAGCCCCCCAATGGGAGAGGGAGGGAGCCCCCTATTACTGTTAACCTTTTCCATACCGTGGTCCGTACGGACCGCTGTATGGAAAGGGTTAAACGGCTGACATCGCATCACAGATGTTAGCCGTTTATACCAGGGTGTCAGCAATGTGCTGACACCCTGGTATACCCACTTGCCACCAACGATTATTCAAAGGGAGGCGGGCGGGGGATCGCGATCCCGCCTGCCGCACCGCCCGCAACCCTCCCCCTGCACCTCCCACCGGTATAAAATCACTCAGGGGTGCAGGGGGGGGATACATTTATATTTTAGGAATACTAAAGTTTCTGATCCCCGCGGGGGGTCAATGATTTGAGCAGGCACCGGGTTGCGATCACTTCCAGCCGCACGGCAGTGATCGAAAATACACAAGGCCTACATGTACGCCCTGTGTCCTTAAGTACCAGGACATAAAGGTGTACCTGTACGCCCTATGTCCTGAAGAGGTTAAAGATGTCCGGGGATTCGTTAGGGACAGAATAATGTCATCTGCATACATTGATATACAATGTCGCCTGTCTCCGATCTGTACGCCCGTCACCCCAGGTGCCTGGCGGATCACCTGCGCCAATGGTTCCAGAAATAGGATAAATATTAGAGGCGATAAGGGGCATCCCTGTCTAGTGCCATTTGATAAAACGAACGGGTCAGACAACACACCATTTGCCAGAACTCGGGCCGATGGATCTGAATAAAGGACCCGAATTGCTCGAATCGTAGATTCTGGGAAGCCCAATCTTTGGAGTACAGAGAAGACAAACGACCAATTGACTCTGTTGAAAGCCTTCTCTGCATCCAAGGTGACCAGAACCATTGGTGTTATAGTTCTATTAACAAAATCAATCAGGTTCAGCCCTCTTCTCAAGTTGTCTGTAATCTGGCGCCCCTGTACAAATCCAACCTGATCTGGTGCCACAAGGGTGGGAATAATATCCGCTAGGCGGGATGCTAATATTTTTGCATAGATTTTGAGATCAGTATTGAGTAGGGAAATAGGGTTGAAGTTTTGTGGAACAGAAGGATCTTTCCCAGCTTTGGGTAAAGTCACAATAACTGCCTCTAACATTTCTTTGGGCATTTTTCCCGTTGTCATGGCACTGGACAGGGATGCATGGAGATGTAGAATCAGGCAATCAGAGAAGATTTTGTAATAATAGTTTGGAAGTCCATCTGGACCAGGACTTTTATGGCAAACTGTTTATTATTTTAGAGATTTCGGCCTGAGAGACGGGGGCACAGAGGAATTCACTTTGGCGTTTGTTTAGAGAGAGTATTTGTAAATAATTCAGTAAGTCCTCTATTTCTTCGGAGGAAGCGTGGGTAAAACCAGGTTCTTCTTTCAGATTGTACAACTGGGAGTAATAAGACATGAATCTATTAGCTATAACCTTCAGGTCATATAGTTTGTAGGCTTTGGAGGGGTCCCAAAGGAAAGCTATTTTTATTTTCAGGGCTCTTGCTTTTTTCTTTTTTTTTTTTATCAAATCGTTTTTATTGCTCAAACAAAAGCACCTTATTTTAAAACAATACATTGTCTTTTTTCATTCCAAAATGTAGAATCAGTAGATAACAATAACATATGATATCATCATATAAGGATCATCATACAGCGGTACATAATGTATAGAAAGGTAAGACCAAAGTATGACAATAGATGCATTTATCCTAACCCCCCCCCCCCTCCCTTCCCCCCCTACACCTCTAAGCTGCTTTACCTTCGCCCAGACTTTCTTCATAAGCTCAATAAGCATGAATTTCTCTCTCCCAGTATGCATTCCCGACCCCTCCAGAATACCCATAAGGTCCCGACTGCCCAACCAGTGTTGCAGTATCTGTCCCGTCATATCCGGCAATTGGAAATTAATCCATCCCTTAAAATGCTGACACTGGGAAGCCAAGAAATAAATCCATGCATTAGGAACAGCCAGACCACCTTCAGACTTAGGGTATTGCAACGTCTCCAGCCTAATTCTAGCCTGACCGTACTTCCAAATAAGATCTCTAAACATAGAGTGTATTCTCCTAAACCTATCCAGAGGAATCCACACGGGAGCATTATTCAATACATAAAGCAGCTGGGGCATCATTACCATTTTTAAAAGGTTTACTCTACCCACAACCGATAAGAAAAGTCTACACCATGTCTTCACCTTTAGTCTAAAAGTGGCTAGCAGCGGAGTCAAATTAAGGTCTTCAAAATCCGACAGTCTAGGTGTTATATACAGCCCTAAATACTTGAATTTATCCACCCAGGGAACCAAACTATCAACACGTCCACCTGACAAGGCCTGTCGATCAACCGGCATCAAAGCGGACTTCTGCCAATTTATCTGAAGCCCAGAGAAGCTCCCGAATCTATCAATCAATGCCATGGCCGCATCCAGGGATGCACCAGTATCGCCCAAGAATAGCAGAGTATCATCAGCGTACATAGCCACTTTATTATGCAGCACACCATATCAAAACCCATCAATATTCGGTGACAAGCGAATAAAAGCCGCAAGCGGCTCTATTGCTAGAGCAAACAACAAGGGCGACAGTGGGCATCCCTGTCTGGTGCCCCGGGCCAAGGCAAAACCATCTGACAACCCCCCATTGGCTCTTATTCTTGCCTTGGGACTCGAGTAAAGCACGCTTACCCACTGAATGAACCGCGCTCCGAAACCCATGGTTCTCAGGACCCCCCACAGGCAGTTCCACTCCACACTATCGAACGCCTTAGCGGCATCAAGAGCAGGCAATGCCCAATGGTCAAAATTCGCCAACACTTTTGCTAGGAGCTTTACATCCGCCGTTAAAAGCGAAATTGGTCTATAAGAATCTGGTAATTTGGGTTCTTTCCCAGGTTTAGGAATAACTACAATTATAGCCTCCTGCATCGAATGTGGTAGCGAACCCGCCTCCAGTGAATGTTCAAGTACCTTAAGAAGTTAAGGAAGGAGTATCCCCTGCAATTTTTTATATATCTCTACAGGTAGGCCGTCTGCCCCCGGAGCCTTACCATTCGCCATATCCCCAAGCGCAGCTTCCAATTCCTCTAATGAGATCGGCTCCTCTAACCTTTCTCTATTCTCATCTGACAGCACCGATAACTGAGCCTCCATCAGGAAGGAGTTCAAAGCCTCCTCCGAGCTAGAGACAGTGGAAGCATATAGAGACACATAAAAACTTTTTTTAAATATCCAATATTCCTTTCATGTCATGACTACTATTCCCAAATCCATCCCTCAGTTCCTGAATACAGGAGGAACCTCTCTGGGCCCTGGAATCAACCGACGGCAGATGACCCACCTTCTCACCCTCCTCAAAAGATCTCTGGCGATAGAAACTACTCTTCCTTTCAGCGGCCTGTACTAACTGACACCTCAGCTGCTCCTGAGCTACCACCAGAGCCTCGGTATTAATCAGAGTAGGGGATTGACCAAATTCCCTCTCAGCCTCGGCCACTAGGACATGTGCTTTAACATCTGCCTCCCTGGACTTAGATTTATGCTTGCTAATTTCTTTCATCAAGACTCCTCTCAAGAATGCTTTCATGGCATCCCAGACTCCGGGTACTAAAGCCGTCACCGCATTGATAGTGAAAAATTCCCTGACCTCCAGAGAAATCAATACAGAGGGTGGTCCCTTAGGGGTGATGCGAAAGCACCCCCCAAAAACTACTGGTAAATAGAAACTAAGTGAAAAGAAAGGGGTAGTAACGTTTTAAAACCTAACTTTTATTAGGGTTATTAAGAGTTCCAGTGGTGGGAGGAGAACCCCTACCAGACAAACAAAACACAAAACAACAGAGGACCTGAAGTAACAGGTCACCTGATGGTCAGATACCCGTTCACATCTCCGAATGTAACCGGATGTGGACTATGTGACCAATAGACGTGTAACAAAACAAGAGACCGTAGCAGGTGTGCCGTGGTCTACAGACATGCCATGCGGCACATATAAGGGTTGGTCTTACCGGTGGTGGACGGAAGGACCCGAAGGTCCGGAACCCCGGAGAAAGTGTTCTCACGTGTGGATGCGTCCTCCAGTTGGTGGTCACTTTGTACAGGAGGGCCACAGGGAGGAGTCTGTCCCTGGTACTGCCCTACTTGGCCTAGCAAGCCCTAAAGTGCCTCCTAACACGGGGTCCTATCCCCGCAAGGGGTGGCCCCGTCCGGAACCTTGCCCTGGAATAGAGGACCCTAGATGACCCTGTCAGTACAGGGAGATGGCCCTATATGTTTTTAAACCCGGGTAAGGCCTCATGCACACGACAGTATTTTTTCACGGTCCGCAAAAACGGGTCCATGATCCGTGACCGTTTTTTCGTCCGTGGATCTTCCTTGATTTTTGGAGGATCCACGGACATGAAAAAAATGTCGTTTTGGTGTCCGCCTGGCTGTGCAGAGCCAAACGGATCCGTCCTGAATTACAATGCAAGTCAATGGGGACGGATCCGTTTGACGTTGACACAATATGGTGCAATTGCAAACGGATCCGTCCCCCATTGAATTTTAATGTAAAGTCAGGAGTCCCTTTTATACCATCGGAGTTTTCTCCAATCCGATGGTATATTTTAACTTGAAGCGTCCCCATCACCATGGGAACGCCTCTATGTTAGAATATACTGTCGGATCTGAGTTTTCACTAAGTGAAAACTCACCTCTGAAAAAGCTTTTATGCAGACGGATCTTCGGATCCGTCTGTATGAAAGTAACCTACGGCCACGGATCACGGACACGGATGCCAATCTTGTGTGCATCCGTGTTCTTTCACAGACCCATTGACCTGAATGGGTCGGTGAACCGTTGTCCGTCAAAAAAATAGGACAGGTCATATTTTTATGACGGACAGGATACACTGATCACGGTCTCGGCTGAAAAACGGTGCATTTTCCGATTTTTCCACTGACCCATTGAAAGTCAATGGGTCCGCGAAAAAAAACTGAAAACGTCACAAGGGCCACGGATGCACACAACGGTCGTGTGCATGAGGCCTAAGGCTATTAATATGGGGGTAACAATGGAAACAAGCTCTGGATCACAGGCTTGTGTGGGGATATACTCTGAGTCCCTATGCGTTTCATTGAAGAGAATATCCAATAAGGTACAGCCAACAGTAAGGGAATAGAAGTCACAACCTATTAAAAACCCCCTTAAATCCCCCACTGTCAGTCCATCTGTATGGTTATAGCAGATGCGGGGGGAGGGGGGGGGGTTGTGGTTATTGAATGGCGCAGACTGACCCGGACTTGGTAGTCCAGAATGACCCAGGTACTGTTTGGCCTGAAGGTCTAAAGGCTTGTGTGGGGTACAGCAGGATGGATGCACGTGCCAAACCGACAGCCGGCGTCTGACAGAGAAATCCCAGATAAGTCGCCCAGCACATTCAGCCAATGTGAGTTACATTTCCACAGCCTTGGTCCCTGCCTGAGCACCCCCAGGCACAAGTCAATCTGCACCAGAGAATGGTTAGACAACGACCGAGGGTGATAGACAACGTCCTTAACCAGTGGCAGCATAACATCATTTACAAGGGCCAAGTCTATACGCGATAATGAATGATGCGTGGCTGATCTGCATGAGAATCCGCACTTATCAAGGTTACGCAATCTCCACACGTCATATACACCAATTTCACTCATAATATTCTTTAGAGCCACACTCCCCGGTGATCCGCCTGATCCTTCCACCCGACATCTATCTAAGGAGTCATTCAGCGTCCAATTGAAGTCACCTACTAGCAGCCATGGTAACCCAGGAAAGTCCGCCACAAAGTCCATAATCTCCCTTATCAATGGAGAGGCGAACGGCGGAGGCACATACACCGACACAAACACCACCTGAATCCCATCTATCTTACACACAACACAGACATACCTGCCTTCAACAGCTATACAATCCTGCATATGTTCATATCTAATACTTCTATGCACAATCACACTTACTCCCCTAGAGTGAGATGAATGAGTTGAATGTACCGCATGAATCACCCAATTCTTGTTCAGCCAGTGGAGATTATCGCCAGTCAAATGTGTTTCCTGGAGGCAACATATGGCCGGCTGAAACCGCCCCAAGTATTGGAAAATACACTGTTGTTTCCGTGCGTCTGCCATACCTCTCACATTCCAGCTTAAAACTCTAATCACCTGTGACATGGTAAAACATTAAGCCATATCTGCATCTCACAACCCACTCAGACACCATCCGCTCAGAGTTCACGACCCCATCCCTTCCCCCAACTGTCTCCCTACCACCCTCCCACCCCCCCTCCCCTAATCAGATTCCTGTAACAGAGGACAGCAGTCCCTCAATCACTAAACCAGGGCAATCCGAGAGCAACCTGCCCCCGAACCTACAATAATCAAAACAGATTATAACACACTCCCTCAGGTAGAGAAACCTCCCCACAACTGAGAAATACATTACAATCTCTCAACCACCCACTCCCACCTCAGGATCTACCAGGCGGTAGCATTGCATAATACACTTCTTAACTGGTGCAACATTAACGCGACCTTAAAGTGCAAATACATATATAGATTAAACACAATAAACCATATATCTGCCTCCTTCAAGTGTCCAGAGCCCCACTTCACAATTGTCGCTCGTGGACGTCCAGCCACTGTGTCGCTTCCTCTGGATCTTCAAAAAATCTGGTAGATCCCAACGCCACCACACGCAGTTTAGCAGGGAACAGCATAGCATATTGGACTTGTAAGCCTCTCAGCCTTTTCTTGATATCAATAAATCTGCTTCTCCTCCGCTGCACCTCATTAGAATAGTCCGGAAATATGGACACTTTGACCCCATTCAGGACCATCTCCTCGTTATCCCTGGACTGCCGCAGAATAGTGTCCCGGTCCTTAAAATGCAGAATCTTCGCCAGTATAGGGCGAGCAGGCCTGTCTGGCGGGAGCGGCCGCATGGGCACTCTGTGCGCCCGCTCCACCGCATACAGGAAAGACAAGCCCTTCTCATGAAACAACTGATGCAGCCATTTCTCCACAAATTCCGTGGCATTGGCCCCCTCCATCTTCTCTGGCACTCCCACAATTCGCAGGTTATTCCTTCTGGACCTGTTTTCCAGATTGTCCGTTTTAGCATATCAAGCCGCAATGTCCTTCACAGTTGTTTTCGCCGCCATTTGCAAAGGCTGAACTACATCCTCTATAGTCGACACCCTCTTCTCCAATTTAGAGGTGCGCTCAGAAATCTTATGTAAATCATGCCTTATTATCGACACATCAGATCTCAGGCTTCCGACTTGCACTGTGAGCACTTTCAGGGTGCTGTTACAGCTGGCCACAGCGGCCATAATATCTTTCAGAGTGGTCTCCTCATTAGCCGCGGCCCTAGGGCCTGCTGTACCTTTAGCTGAACACGCAGGAGTTAGTAGCGGCAGATTCACCGCATCCAGGCCGTCACCATCAAGTGATCCGTCCTCCTGGTCAGAGGAGGTATGTATATCAGACTCCTTTTCCTCAGCCCAGTCGCCCACTCCGCAGTCTGTATGAGCATACTTGCTCAGTTTAGCAGCCGCACTCTGGCTCACCATCTGCTGCAGCGCCATCACCTCTCTGCCATCGGCGCAATGTTGGCCCACCTCCAGCCTGTCAGGCTTCGCCACTTTACTCGATTTCCTCGGCATGTTTAGGCTCACAAATTCGCCACAGTACCCTCCGGTCACTTCCCTTTCACCAGGCAAGGTTATTGCAAAGAACAGAAGGGTGCTACCACTTGTTTAGACAGGATTCTAGCAGGAGCAGTGAGCGGTGCATCTTACTCCGTGTGCTCGTAGGCCACGCCCCAGGGGCTCTTGCTTTTACCCGACTTGCTAACAGCTTCCCTGCCTTATTGGCTTGCGAGCAATATGTTGCTTTAATTTTCTTTTTTGCGAAAGTTCATGCGTATGTAAAAAACTTTTTCTTAACTGAGATCTGAGAACTCTTAGCTTTTCAGCAAGTTCCAATGAGGGGGCAGATTTGTTTTTTGACTCTCATCTTTTTATGTCTATAGCTCAGTTTCAGTAAGATGCCCCTAATGAATGCTTTGTGAGCTGTCCACACTATAGTGGGGTCCGATACCGAAGCAGTGTTGAATTTAAAGTATTCCTTTAGTGCCTTAGTCACCTCTGCTTGATATTTAGTGTTAGCTAATATGAAGTCATTAGCCCTCCAAAACAGGTTAGGAGGGGTGGATAATTCTTCTGACACTTTTAAAAATACCGGAGCATGGTCCGACAAAGTAATCGTCCCTTTGGAGGATTTTACAGAAGCACTCAGGGAAATTCTGTCAACCAGAATCAAATCTATCCGGGAGTATGTTTGGTGCGCAGGAGAATAATACGAAAAGTCCCTCTCCGAGGCATGGTGAATGCGCCATACATCAAAAAGGGAATTAGCCTATAATACTGGTGCAAGCACGGAAGCACGGGATCTGGAGGTGCCAGAAGAGTCCCGAGATGGATCAGGAGTCAGATTGAAATCGACACAGACAATAACTCTGCCTTATCTCAATTTAGAAGATAAAAGAGAAAATTTTTGGAGTGGATGTATGGAAGAGGGAAATGGGACAGGGAAAGGAAAATAGGAGGGATAAAGCGCCAGAGCAGAACTCGGAATTGGTGTCAGATTATCAACTTGTAATAGATTGGCCACAGTATGAGGCAGCTGCCCACTTAAAAAGAAACACAGCACAGGAACACTGATAGTGTACCGTATGCAGAAGAACATATAACAGTATAGTGGGGCGCCAGTTACATGTGACAGATATTACAAGAATGGCAGTAGAGAGATATATGTGTATAGTGTAATATACGGGTTATCTGCAACCGCTCAATTGATATTAAATCAAGGTGGTATAGAAAGGTTTTGCTACAATAATGGTGGTATAATAATAAAAATTAAAATTTAAAATATAAGTTAAGTCAAGGGACTTACTTCACCAGGGAGGGGGATGGACAGGATAAACTCAAGACACCTGTCCTCCTTACCTCCCTCGCCGAGGTCGCCTGTAAGATGGATATACACCCCGTCCTCGTGATGGAAGAAAATTCGAGGGCTTCAACCAAGGATGCTTATTTTATTTCAAGACTGGCGCCCCACTATACTGTTATATTATCTCAATTTATGCACTCTTTTGAGAAGTTTGTTAAGAAATCACACAGGTCGAATCTTTGGGGCATATACTCCTACTAAAGTGTAGACAACATTGTTAATAGAGCACACGTGAATGATGTAAAGTCCCCCAGGGTCTACTACCGTACTCCTTCCCTACTAAGCGACTGAGTTTCTTATTGCTAGAAGTACTCCCCTCTTTTTACTTAAGCCATGGGAGTGAATCAAGGTCGGAAATTGATGTTTTAGCCTCAGTTTCTATTATGTGTGTCTCTTGTGCGCAAAATATCTATTTAGTCGAGATTGCCTCTCTCCATATCATCTGCCTCTTGAATGGACTATTCAAGTCTCTTACATTTATTTTGTTAACCTTTTTACTTTTTTGCTTTTGTTTATTCCCTGTGCTGTGTCTTTATCTCTTTTTTCATATGATTATAGTGCAATGTGCTGGGGAGTGCCTCCTTCCGCGCCGTCCGAGTGATTTACCATTTGCACCCTTATATTTGATAAAATGGTGTTAAAGATTGGTTCTTTAAACCAAAACTGACCGCCCCGGAAATGGGGCAGTAAAGGAATAGCACAAGGGTTAGGACACATAACCCCTTGCAAATTTTGTTGGGGAAAACTGTCATGCCTACCACCAAGAAGATTCAAAAGGTAGAACATGTTCCTGCTCCAGATAAGTGTAGAACAAGTAATGGAACCTTTCAGCAATGTTTTTTCTGTCTGCATCTCTCCACCTGATGCCACTCTCCTTCTCCAACTTGGTGCTGGTGTTGCTTCTCCGGAGGAGCCTCAGTCACCGAGATGCCCCAGGTCGCTAGTACAGTTTTACCCTCCTCCACCATACGGATTACAACCGTAGCTCCATTTCTCTGTATGAGCAGTTTCATAGGGTAACCCCATCGATACAGAACAGAGTGTGATCTTAGAGCAAGGGCAATTGGGGCTAGCGTGCGTCGAAGTTGCAGGGTAGCTATAGAGAGATCTGCGAAGAGCTTAACTTATTGGTAAAGATCTGGTAAGGTGTCCAGCTTCCTTGCCGCCGCAAGGGTGTCTTCCTTGGCCTGGAAAAAATGCAAGCGAGCTAGCACATCTTGAGGTGTGTCATCAGGAAGATGCTTTGGCTTGGCAATCCTATGAGCCCGGTCAATGATGAGATCTTACTCAGTGCAGTCAGGCAATAGAAGCTTGATCAGATTCTTGATATAAGCTTGGATGTCCGTAGCCAGGACCGATTCTGGTACCCCACGCAATTTTAAGTTATTCCTGCGGGACCGTACTTCAAGGTCCGCCACCTTCGCACTGAGGTATGCGATTTCCTCCGCTTGAGTGTCATGGGCGTCTATCAGGCTATTATGCGAGTCCGCAAATTCGCCCATTTTTTGCTCCACATGCTGGACTCTATTATCTAAGTCCGTGATTGATGTTTGAATAGGTGCTATCAGTTGCAATAGGTGGTTGGTAACCGAATGATTCAATGTCCTTTAGCAATAAGCTAGACGCTGGTTTATCATCTGTGCAAATTGCAAAGCACTTCTGACAAGGTGTCAGTGTCTTTCAGGCCATGTCTGCTGCGAGCCACCTCTGGGTCTTGCAACCTTGGCCTCTGCTTAGCTGGGCTTGTGCTGGGGGATTGCTGTGCCGCAGCGTTCCCCGGCGATGCCGTGCTGCACCCCTTTGCGTCCCTTTTATCAATATCTTTCTTCTTACCCGACCGGGCGTGTTGTGGAGATCCACGGGGGCTTTGTTGTTGTGAACAACCACTGTCTGAAGTGCGAGGTGAGCCTCCGTTAGCAGAGGATATCGGGCTGGAGCTGGATTCGGCCTGCCTGACTCGTGCGTCGGCGCCATCTTTGTCTCGCTTGTGGCTGAAGAAAAACTCCAGTTTCCCTTAGTTCTTCATGCTTCTTTTCCCCCTGGTTATCATCAGGGAAGGTTCCGATGCCAGTTGGCACCAAAGGAGAGATTTGCAAGTGAAAATAAGGTTCTGCTAGACTGAAATGCTAGACTAGAGCAGGAGCTCTGGAATCAAGCGGCCATACTCCTCAGCGTCGCGGCCACGCCCCGGCCACAGTCTTATCCAAAAAATCTTATCCAACGTATCATTTGGATAGTCAACATACTCAACCACCCCAGGATGACAATAAACAATACATAATTTCTCCCCATGCCCAGATGGAGGGATACAATATCTCACTGGTGAATACTGAAACATATCCATAGTGACGGTATCCTTCCGGATTACCATACTAACGGTATGACTAGGTTTATTATCTATCAAAAAATTTTAATCTGGATTTATGGCGATCTCCTGATTTTGGAAGGTATCAATACTTTCCACTTCTTCTTCAACATCCTCTATGTCCTCAGGATATAGTGTACGATTCCCAATCATAATCCTGGAATTACGGGGTACTTTTATAATGGAGACATGAGAAGGTAGGGCGATGATTTTCACCATTACATGGTCATTTGAAAAGACAGTAATATCTGGCAAGCGTGTGCTAATAAGCCATTTATCTTTTATCAAAACTGCATTCACCTGTCTCTCCTCAATTTTTGACAGGGTCACCTGGCACTTCTCTGATCCATGTTTCTCATATTCGAGACCGCATAACGCATTGGTTGCGTCATAATTAAAAGGATCACCTTTTCATTGAAAATTGTTGTCCCGGAACGTTACACAATTGTCCAGAATAGGGACAACAACCATTCCGGCTTCCATGGCTGGTATGCCACGATGTCAGGAGTTTGAATCCTAACATGAATATTGTCTTTCCAGGTGCCTACATTATTATTATTTTTCATCTGAAATATATTGTCCCTAGTGACAACAGGAATTGATAATAGAAAACAGATCTCCATTTTACAGGATCAACATATAACTGTATTGCAATCCCCATGTTGAATGCTAAATTCAGCTGGATATCTTCTATTTTATTTCTGCTGGCATTTTGCAGCATTCTATGGACAATATTGTATTATACGAAATAAAGGGGAATATGTCCTTCCCTCAGGTCTTGCATCCCACTTTGTACTTCATCATGGCATGAATGCTCATTAAGTAACTTTTTAGTGAACTGATCTCGAGCTCTAATGTCTTGATGGAGATGGAGTTGGCGACTGTTACACTTGTGGCAATAACAGCGCCCACTACGCTAAAGATTATAGCGGCTACGATCGCAGAAATAAATCGCTTTGGTCTTTGGCTTGTAGAGAATTGCTCTCTGGTCAAGGTCTTCCTTGCTTGCTCCAGGATCTGGGTAATCCGCTCTTGGGAATATCCGATGTGCATCTGGTACCAGGCTTGGATTTCCGGTGACTGGATTTCGGACACGTTGATTTGCCTTTCGACGAAAACGGTGGATCCAGGCTGATGTAGACCTTCTGGGATAATATCCTCTTGTTTGTCAAGATAAACCCTGCTGTATCTTGTAGCATGATTCCGGGTGAAGGACCTGGCACAGCAATCAGCTCAGCATGGAACTCCTTCCCCAAGATCAGGACGATGTAGATAATGGCAATCATCTTTGATGACATCTTATGCCTATAAAATATTGTATGACACATATGAGTACATACATTTTTCAACTTTATCCCGCAAGAAAAGAGTCACTAATATATATATACCTCTTATTGGCATAAGTTCTTTTCTTGGACAGAGTAAGTTCTGGTTTCAGAGGTGAGTTAGGAGACATTTTGTTACAGAGGAAACGTACACCAGGATGGGTTAGTACTGTTGTGCTTTTTCATAAGTTTAAACAGTTATATTTACTTATTTTAGTTATAATGGGTATTCATTGCCTTTAAGAGCTATGTTGATTTATATTCACTGTTTTGTATGAAGTTTCATGTAGGCCAAAGTAAGTCCATGAGAAGATTACTGTACTGTTCAAAAACTAGTGTTATTGTAACAATATATTATACATTTAGAAAGTTAGAAGATACGCCGCACCTGCAGATTCTGAGGCTTCATTGTTTTTCCTATCTGACCATGAATTCCACAGTGTGAGAATGGTCTAGATGTTCCTCAAAGTATATATTCATGTATCAAAGTTTGTCCCTCAGCCCTGAGACAAGGCCCCAGATGTCAGAGGTGTGAAGTGTTGAAAATATCAGGCATGTGTGAGTTAACCCTTAATGGTATGATGCATATTGCTTATACAACAGTGCCATCTAGATATAAGCGGTTAATACTACATCAGTAGCAAAATTGCATTCTGGGTAGTATTATGACGCCATGCTCCTTATCAATGCACACACCCCTCCAATAATGATTGGAAAGTTACAAATTCGGAGGGCGTGTTCCTCTGATAAGTTTTGGGTTAAGAAACCAGTTACCATAAGAAAAGAAAGAAGGGAGGAAAGGAAAAAAAGAGAAACAAACATTTGGATTATAGATCTCTGGAGAATCATTTGGATTATCGGGAAAAACTCTTGAGAGCTGGCTGCCCCAAGACTCTGCACATCACTTGACCATTGGGTAATGTATATTTTGTTTTTATGTAGTATTGATCTAAATTAATTGGCTTGATAGTTAGCCAGATACCCGCTCACTTGCGGCCGTGTTACGTTAGTTGCTACATCCGTATTTTCTCTGATTTCAGTTACGATGCATATAACTGAAACAAGGGGATAATATTGGAGAAACTCTTTGTTGGGAATCTTTATATTCCCTAGTTTGATATCAAGCCAATAATTTATACGTTTTGTTGCAATACTACCATTATCTGAAAGATTGGTCATCATTTTTGGGCGGAGCAAGGGCTCGTATCTGTCATCTTCCTGATTGAGTTTTCCGCATAATCCATTGATTGTATATCTCTCACAGATTTAAAGCTGTATTGCATCATATTCTTGTGTTGGTTGAGTAGTGTTTTGGTGGTATCATATAGTGGTGAATTCTGGGTACTGCATATCATTGTATATTATTGAAATTTATGTTGATTCATTTTCGTTTGTATTTTAACCTATTGTATAATAAACCATTTATATTTTTGCATAGACGTTTGTACCATGTTTTACTGATTGCACAAAATAATCAGGTTCTCGATTGAACTCTTTATATTTATATAAAGCATTTGCTTTATATACCCGACAGTACGTAGAATAACAGATAACACTTTTCCGTTCATATGATACCAATCCTTATTTCTGTCTTTAGCTGGAACCGTAAAGTCTCTTCACCTCTTTTCATCCAGCTTCTTCAATCTCTCGAAGTCGTGTACTAGGATGACAAACACGTAGCTGATTAATGTGCATCCATTTTTCAATAAACTCATCCCCCTCAGGGATTTTGATCTTGTAGACGACTGGAGATAGTTTGTCAGTGATGACATAGGGACCTTTCCAGGAAGGTAGGAATTTTATCTCCTTTACTTGCTCCCAAGCGAAGTTATAGAGATACACCCGATCTGAAATGTTATACTCCTTCTGTGTAGTCTTCAGATCGTAGTATGTCTTAGCACTCACTGCGGCTTTCTCTATATTCTTCTGGGCGAATGCAAAAGCATGCTGAAGGTGCTTGTATACATTTTCCACATACTGATGCGATGTTGTAGAATTGATCAAGTAATGGTCTGTTGTCCTGTAATGTAAATGCTGGGGTAACATCATCTTCCTTCCCGTGGTCATCTCGAAGGGAGAAATGGCTCTGATGGCCATAATCACCAAAGAAAACTTAACATCCCAGTCCTTACCAGATTCATTGACAAACGTTTTCAGGATGTTCACAATGGACTGGTTGTAACGTTCTACTCCACCATTAGAGGCTGGTCGATAAGCTATGTGTAGCTTCCTCTTTACCCCCAGGATTTCCCACATCTTCACACTGGTGAAGAGACTTACACGATCAGATTCGATGCGCTGGGGAAGACCAAATCTAGAAAGTACGTGGTTAATGAGCAGAGATGCACATACGCTTTAACTGCATGTTTTGCATGGCAAACATTCCACCCATTTGGTGAACAGACAAGTTACGGTTAACATATATTTGTTGCCTTTGATGAGGTTGTTACTGGTCCAATGAAGTCAATTTGGATGTCTGACCATGGCATGGACATCCCCCTTTTCATCAGCGGTGCCCGATGAGTGGGTCCTTGTGGCTGGAATTGAGGGCAGATTAGACATCCCTAACAATATGTTCGCACATCTTGTAACATATGTGGCCAGTAAGCGTAGTCCCGTAGTAACTCGTATGTTATTTTCTCACCTCAATGACCAGCTGTTGGGGCATCATGTGCATGTTGCAACATTAAACCTCGGTATGCTGCAGGTACTCCCCATTGCGTGATACCGTTCTTCGAGGTTCTTATCAGCAATCCATCCTGTAATGAGAATTGGGACTTACCTTTCATCAAAATGTGTAACTCCTTACCCAACACAGTCCTCTGTGGTTATGGGACAGTTGTATGGATCCTCAATGTGCTTATAAAAGAGACCAATAATTGGATCCCCTTTTGGCTCGCAATGAGATCCTCACTAGGGAAATCTTGGCTCCACTGCACCACATTGGCTTCAGCTCCCTTTTGGGCCTGACTCCTTGTCATAGAATCCACTTGGATAGTTCCCATGAGGTCATCAATGTCAAAGACTTCTCTGTCAATGGCTTCTTGCTTGGCAAGGGAATCTGCTAGAGGATTCCCCTCTTTATCCATGCCTGGATATTTTGAATGACCTCTTACCTTCTTCCAATAAATGGTAAGACTGTGGGCGGTAACCATCTCATCAATTTTACAAAACATCTTACCATGCTTTACTGGCTTGTTTTTACTTCTCACCATGTCGGATCGTTTCCATCCGGGAAAGTACTCTACATAGCTGTTACGAATATAATCAGAATCTGTGATAATTACAAACTCCTTAACATCATATTCGACATATTCACTTTGCACACAGCAGTAAGTTCTGCAACCTGGCTGCTTTTGGAACAAATTTTGTATCCAATGGATACATCCAGGAATGTATCATTCCACACGACTCCAATACCTGCAACCAATGTACGTTCGGATCCTTTATCGGCATGGAAGGAACAGCCGTCTATGTACACACATTGTAACGATTTGCAGTATTCCTCTTCATAAGATTTATATGGAGATGAAGATTGTTCCTCCAGGGAATCATTTTCCGTTGACTCACCTTTACGTTCGGTATTGGTACAGTCATGGAGTTCTGCTAATCCCTGAGCAATTGGGTTTTTATTATTTTGTTTGTACCTGATCTCCAATGGCCATCCCATTAAGGACATTGTCCAGGCGGTTATCCTGCTGTTTGACAAGTTTCCATCTCTTATACGATCACTCTGCAAGTATTGCAGTGGCTGGTGCTTTCTCACAATCATTAAATTTTACCTCAACCGGTGACAAGGACTTGCTGGCTTAGGCGATGATCTTGTTTTGGTTTTCCTGTTTTTGGAAAACTTGAAACTTGTTTCCACGAAGAAAGGTTTTCCCCCTTCTGGATAAGCGAAGAATGGAGCCTGGATAAATTTGGCCTTGAGCTCAGTTACAGCTTGCTCATGACGCTCACTCCATTCCCATTTTACTCCTTTCTTTAGCAACTGCAAAAGAGGTTTTGCAATTTTGGCGTAATTATTTATGAACTTACGTGAGTAGTTCATCATGCCCAGGAATGATCTCAACTCCTTGAGATTTGTAGGAGATTTTGTCTTGGTCACTGCTTCCACCTTCTTTTTCTGTGGGATAATTCCATCCGCAGTGACTTCATGACCTAGGAAATTAACCTTGGTCCAGCACCATTGAGCCTTCTGCAAAGAAAGTTTTACACCTTGCTTTCCTCAGTTGGGTTAGTACATGCCTTAACTTCTGAATATGTTCCTCAAAAGTTGTACTTTTGATCAGGATGTCATCCACATAGGATAAGGTACCTCGTTCAGCGGCATCAGGCATTGCCCTATGCATGAACACTGCAAACTCATAGCCCGCATTTATGTACCCGAAGGGCAGTCGGGTCCATGCATACTGTCGTTTGCCAAATGTAAAGGCCAGTTTGTACTGATCCCTTTCATCCACCTTAATCGTCCAATATCCTTGTGCACAGTCAAGGGCAGTGAAGATTTTGGATCCTTGCATTTGCGCCAAACATTGGTCAATATATGGCACGGGCCATCCGGACATATAAACACGTTTGTTCAACTGTCTTAGGTCCGAGCAGAGACAAAATTGACCTTTAGGTTTGAGGACTCCAAGTATCCGATGATTGAATGAACTGGGTACTGGAAGGATGATACCCCTCTTCTCCAAGTTCTTGACGATTTCTGATAGTGACTCGTAAGCCGCCAGCGGAAGTTGGTATTGTTTGACATAAATAGTGGGTGCATCGGGATCTGTCTGGATTCTTGTAACGTGTAGGTCTGTTTCCCCACAGTCATAAGAATCCTTGGCGAACATCTCCTGGAACTCTGTGAAGAGCTCCTATAGCCGTTGACGCTTCGACTCGTCGGAGCATGTGTCAGCCATGGAGGTTTGTTCTTCCACCCACTCCTGAAATTTTGGTAAAATCTCAGGCTGACTTAACTTGTAAGCTTCTTCAAGCTCACTAGTTAAATCGTTCTGGGTGGAGCGTACCTTATCCTTTCCTTGCTGGTATGATTCATACTCTTTTTCATCGATCTCATGATTGAAAACCAATGATGACTCTTCGATGTGGCATGTACCTTCTTCAGAGCTGAAAGCATAAACAGAGTGGATGTTAAATAACCCCTCAGGTGTTGAGGAAAATTTTTATCAGGTATTCATCAGGAATTATTCCAATAACATAATTTTGGAATCCAAATGTGTAGTATTCCGAACCCATAGCTAAACCAATTACGGTGTCCTTTTGTAGGGATATGCTATGGGGAACCATGTTATGAATTACCATATGTAACGGATCCTGATGGATATTTATCAGGGATGTAGGCTTTACCTTTAGGCCGAGTTGCTACATTCTGTTGGATAAACAGATCAACGCGTCTGCGTTCTTTAGCTTCTGTCCCTTCTTTACTTTAATGGGGAGAAGAAATGGTTTGCATCCTTCAGGAATTTAAACTTCCTCAGCAACCATGATACTTACGGTACAGGGCATCTGTTGTCCCCATCGTAAGGCTTGCTCTACATCCTGGAACCCCTCTGGGTTTCCCGGCAATCTGGACCATAAGGTGTTATTCACCAGGTCAATCTGTATTTGATACCATGGTTCATTTATCACAAAAACGTGTTCAGTAGTCTCACTTCCTATGGAGATAGACAAAATGCATCTTGCAACCACATTTTGACTCTGGGACTCTCCATCCAGATCATGAACCCATTGGTCCTGTGGAGAGGAACCTTTAATCATTTTAGGATTGGTGACCTGTTTTAAGAGTCCTAGGCTTATGTAACTTGCTTCGGATTTCAAATCCAACTTGACATATTTCACCCAGGCTATATTGTTTACCTGTACGGGAATCAATAAATTGTCATTGACATTTTCAATCCGTACCATCGATTAAACGTGCCTGGTCAGGTCCACGACTTTGTGATTCCCCCTTTCAAGTGAAATGGTTAATATAGCATCATCCAGAGTTACCTTTTTGATTTTGTCCCTCTGGATGGAAATGATGTGAGCGTCACCATTGACATCTTCCTCGGGCTTACCATTCTTCAGGATTGTGACCTCCGGTATTTGATTGTTCCTGAAATGCACTTCAATAGAGTTAGGTTTCTCTTCAATCACATGACAACTGCGTTGTGCTTGTGTGTTGCAAGAGTATTCATAGGCAATGGGTGCCTTCACCTGAGTCCATACTGCTTCATTAATGAAATCAACTATGGGACTCAATCTTTTAAATAAATCGATTCCTATGATCATCCGATCATATGGAAGATGCACAATCAATGTGGGATGTCTAATTGTCTTCTTGCTAATCTTAAATGTCAGCCAGGATGTTCCTTTTACCTGTAAGGCATCTCCACCTATACTTATCAAAGAACCTACAAATGACCTTAATTGTGGCTACTTTGATGTTAAATCCAAAACCTGTTGGAAATAAGTGCAAGATAAAATGGTGGCTTGTGATCCAGTGTCCATTAAGCCTTTGATTGGTCCGATAAGTTCATTTTGGAGATATTTATCCACAAAGTATCGGCCATCAACCTGAAACAAATCACAGAGAAAGTTAGGATGTTTACCCATCTGCTGTCTGAGAGGTTGACCTCACTGCAGCTCTGTGACCTCTGCTTTCCTGAGTCTCCCAGGACAAGCTGCAGGAGCAGTGTTAGCCCCCCTTTGGGACAAGTTGTGTGACACCACAAGTCACAGCTGGCTAACGGCTAGATGCTGGAACGATGGGATTACACACTGGAACAGACATCTGGTCATAATAATTGACATTATTAGACAAATTACATATTAGACATTGCCCCCCTGGCCCAAATTTCAGGGTCAGGGGTGCTGCAAAGAAAATATGGAATTAGGAATCACATCAGATTCTACCACAATCAACTTAATATCCTTACAGTGGCCTAGGTTCTGAACCGGCCCAATCTGCTTTATGTGTTAAACTGCTGGGACCGGCAGTTGCCCCTAAAAAAATATTCAGGCTGTTTTTCTGGGGACAACTGGGACAATTTACTTACCATGTCGCTCAGCTGGGCCACTTTCTCTACCAGCTGATCAAACCTGTTTGGCTTGGGCACATTTTGGCTTTGCTGGGCTACCTGGTTATTGGTAGGTCAGATTCCTGCCTATCTTTCCTCTGTTGTCTGGGCCTATTATTCCAACGCCCATAACCCTGGTAACCCCTATTGTTATAGGGCCTATATCCCTGGGGACCCCTATTGTAATAGGGATGGTAGTTAGACTTCCCATTACCGAAATTATTCTCCTCTGATCCATTAGTATTTGGGGGCTTGGTCTGTTTGGGCGGTCCTACCTGTTGTTGCTAGGCTTGTTGAGCAGGTCCTGTAGACTGAGGGAACCTTCGTGGCTGGCTTTCAAATCCCAAGCTAGGGTTTACCTTAGCTTCCGCCACCTTTTGCTCTGGGAATTTTTTAAACCTTTTCTCACCTATTGCATGTCACTCACTGATATTATACAGCGTAGTGGCAGCCGTCACCAACCTATCCAAGGTAGCATCAATATTCAAATCTCTGGCTAAGTTAAGTTTGATCTGGGTTGGCATAGTGTCATAAAATAACTGTTTGAATTCTTCAGATTCCCAATTTGGGGATCTATATGCCAACCCATAGGCATTTTTGAGGACAGAGAGGAATTCACAGGGACTCTGATTTGGTCTACATGTAAGGTTATATATGTCCCGTTTTGCAGCAGTAGTGGTTCGGTATGGTCCGAATTCCAATTTAACCTCATGCAAAACACTTGGCCAATCTTGTACTCTCTCCTTAAAGGATGTAAAGTAATGACGATATTTATCATCAAATGCCCATGGAAGGAATCTGATCTGGTCAGCATCAGAGTACAATTTTAAAGAATCCATAGTGTATTCATATGGTTCTAAGTGATTGGCTATCGGAGAAGAGCCTTTCTTGGAAAATTTGCATACTGTAGTATTTAAAAACTTAGTTATGCTGGAGGAGCTCTGATCTTTGTCTGAATATTGGGATTTTTTTTTTCCCTAGAAACCACCTCAGCATATGTTGGTCGCCTGTGATCCTATGGCAAGAAATAGGTCACACGCTTCCCCACATCACTGTCAGACTCACAAGCACTTTCACAACTTTCATGAGACTCATACGACACAGGTGATTTAACCCTAATATCTCTCCTCAGGGGAACACGTGGAGAGTAACTTCTAAGGGCTTCCATGTTGCTGCCACCTAGTAAGGCAGTTACAGTTAGGAATGCCCGACTTAATTGGGTCAATGCCTTCTGTGTAATCATGGCATCACTTCCACGTGGCTTAGGGTCTTGGATGGATCCTGCCTTGTGATGATATGTCTAAATGCTGGGGCGTAAGATTTGGAGGGTCAGGAGATCTTTTGTGAAAGAGTACTGACCGCCAATAATGCATATAAAACAGGTGGCAATGCACATAAGAGGTGTTGGTCCCTTCTGGTATTATCATTTGCCAATCCATATATGTCAGGTATCTATCAACTGTGCCCCCTAGCATCCATACAGCGCAACGTTCTGCAAAGGCTCTTGCCTGCATCGCATTAATCCATTCATTCATGTCCTTGTCCACTTTAAACCAGGAATAAAGATATTTGATAATCTTCTGGATTATCTGTTCTGGGTATGATGGACTATCTGCTGTAGCATGGCCATTACCCGAGTCACTACCTGTTGCACTCATGATTCTAATCAATAATCAATAACAACAACAATTTGACCTGCCAATAAGGATTAAGGAATATTTTCACTAATTGCACAAATTGGTTATAGAAATATCTCAATCAATCTCAGCAGTGCCTTCAAATATGTCAAGTATTTATTTCATATAAGATATGAAATCATAAAAATTATGATTTCATATTTTTATTAAAAATGTAATTGGCGGACATATAAACACCAGTTCTTTTATTGATGAGATCTCAAGTCAATTTGTTCAGCTGAAACATGGTACAATGAATTATATAAAATATAATTACAAATAAATACAGTAAAAAGGATAATATCAAAATTGACCACAAGATGGTGCTCCACCGTTTACGCCAGGCTCACTTAATTTACTACACCAAGTACAATACAATGCTACAATACAATTCTTTAATGAAATTATTACCGATTACTGTACTGGTTATCAAAACATTATAATGTAATGAAGAAACAATAGAAATGAATCTGTGGAAAGTCCCTTATGCTCAATCAAAGAATATACCTGTAAGAGACACCTTATAAATACGCCTGTTGGCCTAACTATGGATAATAAAATCCGATCAGAGATCCCACTCTGATAGAAATATTACAGGAAGCTCGTTCATTAAAATTTCCCATACAATTACTGTTTTAACACTATTGACCCACTAACAATGGGGTCTCAACTATATGCCAATTGGAGCGATTTATAATTACTGCAAATGAAATAAATGATACATTTCCCCTGGCTTTGGGATAAAGAGCTTTTAGAAGGGACCCAGCTTTCCAAGATTTAGCTCTGTCAGTTTCTTTTTGCGAGTATCGGGTGTGTCCCTGGAAGAATTCCTTAGGGTATTAGGACTGGAAGTGGTGAAGATGTTCTGTGATCTGTGACGTCTTGTGGTACATTCCTGATGTGTGTCATGATGTTCCCCATATCTCCCGAAAATGGATCAGATATTCCAATCCTTATATATGCCCATCCCCTCTTGGATTAGGGATTTCCAATTAGATAAGGTGGGCGTGACGTATATTAATCATGGGGATGATGTCACTTAATTGGCATTCCTTAGAAACTTCTGCCCATCTACCACTTGATGGCACTGTTTTATCATATATGAAATTTAAATGTTCAGGAATGCCAAATGCACACATATCTAACCTGTTCATATGGCTTTCTTAACCTTTTCCCATTACATCAACCAAGGAGGTGTTCTTTCTGACACTTTGCTCAGACCGACTGGCGGTATTAGAAGTTTCCCTAATCCTTGAATGTATGGGGCAGATAAGAGTACAATGGTCCTTAGAAAGTTTTACCCAGTTTGTGTATCTTAGCCATCCAAATGACTGATTAATCGCCGTCTAAGATAACTGAGCTCATCTCTAAAAGAAGATCCTCTTAGTAGAAAACCAGCTTATATGCTTCTACAGAATATACTCTCATTGATACATATGTGGCATAATAGATATATATATATATATATGGATACAATGATACATCAATAACTGGATATGATCATAGTAACATAGTACATAAGGTCGAAAAAAGACATTTGTCCATCCAGTTTGGCCTGTCATCCTGCAAGTTGATCCAGAAAATTCATATATACAAACATTATATATATATATATATATATATATATATATATATATATCATTGGTTAAAATATATTAAATTATATGCAATCACAAGTGAATATATACTTTATACTGGTAATTTTATGGAATAACGCTGCATACCAGTGTCTTAAGCAATAACCTCTCTTGACCCCGGTACTTAGTGACTTTCCATACCAGTTAAACTTATCCTGACCTTTTCTGGCTTATTCCAACAGAGAGTTTGGCCTCTTAAAGGTAATGTGAATGTCCATTTTGGTTCTAATATTGTCAGACCCTAATGTGCAGATATAAATATGCCCAACATTTTATGTTATTTTAAGTCATATCCCTATCTACATTTTTTTGCACAGCACTTGCCATGCTCTTAGATGCCATTTTAGTGCTCCAAAGTTCGGGTCCCCTTTGACTTCAATGGGGTTGGAGTTCAGGGTCAAGTTCGGGTTCCGAACTCAAACTATTTTGTGAAGTTTGGCCAAAAAAAAAATGTTTATGTTTATAAAAAATGTCACCACTGCTTAATTTGGTCTATATAGCAAAAGAAGGTGCACAATCACTCATGAATTTTCTTTAAAAAAAGCCTGTTTCACATAATTTTTTTTTATCACTACGTAATTTGGTCCATACAACAAAAGGAGTTGTACAATCACCCATCAATTTTCCTGAAAAAAACATTTTTGAAATAAAAAATGTCACATCTATGTAATTCACTCCATAAAGCAAAAGGATGTTTACAATGACCCATCACATTTTCAGAAAAAAACAAGTTTGAAATAAAAAATTACACCACTATGTAATTTAGTCCATACAGCAAAAGGAGGTGTACACTCACCCAAAAAATTTCCCCAAAATGCCTGTTTCACATAAAAAAATTAACCACTGCATAATTCGGTCCATATAGCAAAAGGAGGTGCACAATCACCCATGAAAATCCAGTTTCACTTCAAAAATGTCACCTTTTATTGGTATATAAATAAAATAGGGGGAAGAACGTGACCTAAAAAAATCCCTAATAATTATAGGCAGGTGGGGTGGCACGAACCAATAGTGATGTCCTGAACTATTCGCCGAAGAACAGTTCACGGCAAACATGGCTTGTTCGCGTTCGCCGCGGCAGGCGAACTTATGCGATGTTCGGTCCGCCCCCTATACATCATCATTGAATAAACTTTGACCCTGTACCTCACAGTCAGCAGACACATTCCAGCCAATCAGCAGCAGACCCTCCCTCCCAGACACTCCCACCTCCTGGACAGCATCCTTTTTAGATTCATTCGGAAGCTGCATTCTTAGTGAGAGGAGGGACAGTGTAGCTGCTGCTGATTTAATAGGGAAATTGATAGCTAGGGCACTGTTCTGTGTCCACAGACTCATCTGCTGTAAGGACAGCATCCTGACAGCACCCCAAAAAGCCCTTTTTAGGGCTGGTACATCAGTCTGCTTTTTTTTTTTTAGATATATATTGTGACAGTATGCGAGGCGAGGTGGTGGATGATAGGTATGTTTCACCTCGCATGCGCTCTGTTGTCAGGGACTGAACGGGAATCCGGCCCGGGTGAACTTTTTATGTTCACTTGACTTGAAAAAGGTTCTGGGAGAGAACCGAAACGTTGTCTCTGCTGACATGTGTGAATAAATTGCACATTTTTCTACTTCAAGGAGTGCCGCAGTTTTTTCTGTGTTATATATATATATATATATATATATATATTGCAGTTGCCTGCCTGTGTGTGAGAGGCTGCAGGCCAACAGACTGTACTGTGTGCAAACCATTTCTCTGTGAAATAATCGCAGTTGCACAGTTGCAAGCCAGTGAGTGTCTAGCACACAGACTGTACTGTGGTCACTGGCCAGGCCACCACTCATACTGTTACAGGGTTTTACAATACCGTGCAGATTAAAAAAAAGTAAATTTATTTTTTCTCTGTGATATAATCGCTGTTGCAAGCCAGTGTGTGTCGGGCCCACAAACTGTACTGTGGCCACTGGCCAGGCCACCACTCATACCGTTACAGGGTGTCACAATACCTTGCAGATAAAAAAAAATATGTTTTTTTTTCTCTGTGATATAAGCGCAGTTTCAAGCCAGTGAGTGTCTGGCCCACAGACTGTACTGTGTGCATACCATTCATACAGGGTGTCACAATACCTTGCAGATAAAAAAAAGTCTTTTTTTTTTCTCTGTAATAAATATAATCGCAGTTGCAAGCCAGTGTGTGTCAAGCCCACACAGACTGTACTATGCCCACTGCCCACCACTTATATAGGGTGGCAGAGTACCATGCACTCATAGTAACACTTATCTAAAAAAAATATGACAGGCAGAGGCAGGCCACCGCGCAGTGGCCGTCGTGGTCGTGGTGCTATGATTTACATTGGCCCTGGAATAATGCTAAATTATTCTGAGGACATAGTTGACTGGCTATTCTGAGGACATCCAATCTTCAACAGCTTCCGCTAAGAACCTTGACGCACCATCCTCCTCCAGCTCAGCTTCGGTCACCTGCTCTCAAGTTACCACTCTCCCGCCCGCCGCCACCACCACCACTAGCACCGCAGCCACCACAGCCGCTTCACTTAATCCGTCAGAGAAGTTATTTACACATCAGTTGGATGAAATTAGTGATGCGGAACCATTATTGCCAGAGGATGTAGATAACAGGGATATGTCTCAGTCAGGCTGGATTACACACATGGATGTACAGTGTGATGATCATGATGTTGTACCCACTGCTGCTTCCTTTGCTGAGGTGTCAGATATAAGTGAAGTGGTTAATGATGACGATGTGTCCGTGGATGCCATGTGGGTGCCATCTCAAAGAGAAGAAGAAGAGAGGGAAAGTTCAGAAGGAGCGACAGAGAGAAGGAGGAGACGAGTTGGAAGCAGATTTAAGTCGTCACAAGGAGCTAGTGGCACAGTCAGACAGCATGTATTGGCACCCGGGGTCAGCCAGACAGCACGCCAATCAACGCATGCTGTTGCCAACACCAGAATGCCGTCATTGCAAAGCTCAGCAGTGTGGCATTTTTTTTGTGTGTCTGCCTCTGATAACAGCAATGCCATTTGCAACCTGTGCCAAAAGAAACTGAGTTGTGGAAAGTCCAACACCCACCTCGGTACAACTGCTTTGCGAAGGCACATGATCTCACATCACAAACGCCAATGGGATCAACACATTAGTACAAGCAGCACACAAACTCAAAGCCACCATCCTCCTCCTGGTCCAGCATCTTCAGCCACGTCAACCACTGCTGTTCTCCTTGCTCCCTCTCAACCACCCGCCACTACGCCTCTCACCTTCAGCAGTTCCATCTCATCTGCCCACAGTCAGGTGTCTGTCAAGGAAATGTTTGAGCGTAAGAAGCCAATGTCACAGAGTCACCCCCTTGCCCGGCGTCTGACTGCTGGCTTGACGGAACTCTCAGCCCGCCAGCTTTTACCATACCAGCTGGTGGAGTCTGAGGCCTTCAAAAAAAATCTCGCTATTGGGACACCACAGTGGAAGGTACCCGGACGAATTTTGTTTTTGTTTTTTTTCTAAAAAGGCAATCCCAAACCTCTACTCTGTTATTGAAAAGGAAGTCATGACATCTCTGGCATACAGTGTTGGGGCAAGGGTCCATCTGACCACTGATACCTGGTCTGCAAAGCACAGTCAGGGCAGATATATCACATACATGCGCATTGGGTCAACCTGCTGACGGCTGCCAAGCATGGAATGTGTGGCTCTGCAGCGGAGTTGGTGACACCGCCACGACTTGCAGGCAGGCCTACTGCCACCTCCTCTATTCCTCCTACTCCATCCTCTTCGATAACCTCCTTGGCTGAGTCCTCTTCTGCAGCTGCTTCTGGCTGCACATCAACTGAATCCCCCCAGCTCCCCAGGGGCTATTCCACATCCCGGATACGACAGTGTCACGCTGTCTTGGGGTCGACTTGCCTGGAAGCAGAGAGCCACACTGGACCAGCACTCCTGTCCGCCCTGAACGCACAGGTGGATCAGTGGCTGACCCCGCACCAACTGGAGATCTGTGGTGTGTGGCAATGGAAGCTTTTTGTTGGCGGCATTAAATTTGGGCAAGTTGACACAGGTGCCGTGCATGGCACATGTGTTGAATCTCATCGTACAATGCTTTGTGTCTAAGTACCCAGGCTTACAGGACGTCCTCAAGCAGGCCAGAAAAGTTTGTGCCCATTTAAGGCGTTCCTTCGCGGCCATGACGCACTTTTCCGATATTCAGCAGCGAAAAAACATGCCAGTGAGGCGCTTGATTTGCGACAGCCCGACATGTTGGAATTCAACACTCCTAATGTTCGACCGCCTGCTCCAACAAGAAAAAGCTGTCAACCAGTATTTGTATAACCGGGGTGCTAGGACAGCCTCTGCGGAGCTGGGAATTTTTTTGCCACGTTACTGGACGCTCATGCGCAATGCTTGTAGGCTCCTGCGACCTCTTGAGGAGGTGAAAAACCTAGTCAGTCACACCAAAGGCACCATCAGCGACCTCATCCCATTTGTTTTCTTCCTGGTGCATGCCCTGCGAAGAGTGCTGGATCAGGCTGTAGATGAATGTGAAGAGGAAGAGGAAGAGTTGTGGTCACCATCACCACCAGAAACTGCCTTATCATCATCGCTTGCCGGACCTGCGGCAACGCTGGAAAAGGAGTATGAGGAAGAGGAGTCAGAGGAGGAATGTGGCTTTGAGGAGGAGGAAGACCAACCACAGCAGGCATCTCAGGGTGCTCGTTGTTGTCACCTATCTGGGACCTGTGTTGTTGTACGTGGCTGGGGGAAAGAACAGACCGTCAATGACAGTGAGGACGAGGAACAGGAAATGAGTAGCAAATGGGGTCTTTCATGCTGTCATGTCTGTTGAGGGACCCTCGTATAAAAAGGATGAAGGAGAAGGACCTGTACGGGGTGGCCACGCTACTAGACTCCCGGTATAAGCAGAAAGTGGAGGAAATGTTACCAAATTACCAAAAGTCGGAAAGGATGCAGCAGTTCAAAACCAAACAAAAAAATATGCTTTACACAGCTTATAAGGGGGATGTCACAGCACAACAGGAATCTAACTGGGGAAGAGGTGAAAGTAATCCTCCTCCTACCACGACGACGGCGGCAAGGACAGGACGCTTTACAGATGTGTTGTTGATGGAGGACATGCAGAGCTTTTTCAGTCCTACACATCGCCACAGCCCTTCGGGATCCAGCCTTAGAGAACGACTCGACCGACAGGTAGCAGACTACCTCGCCTTAACTGCAGATATCAACACTCTGAGGAGTGATGAACCCCTTGACTACTGGGTGTGCAGGTTTAACATGTGGCCTGAGCTATCCCAGTTTGCGATAGAACTTCTGGCCTGCCCTGCTTCAAGTGTCCTGTCAGAAAGGACCTTTAGTGCAACAGGAGGCATTGTCACTGACAAAAGAAGTCTCCTTGGTCAAAAAAGTGTTGATTACCTCACCTTCATTAAGATGAATGAGGCATGGATCCCGAAGGGACTGACAGTGGGGGATAGGTTTGACTAACAAAAGGCCTGGTGACATGCCTTGGCCTCAAAATGGTCCCCACACTGCTGTATTTAATGTCTGCATACCGGGAGACTTTTGTGAATTCTCCGCCACCAACTAGGGTTCAAGCCGCAATGTTTTAGTCACCTTTCTGCCTGGAAAACATCCATTTTTCCGGCTGCTGCTACAACAGCGGCTGCAACAATACAATATTTTATATATATATATTATTTTTCAGGCATGTGTACATGCCTAATTTATCTATCCTCTGGTGCTGCACTCGTGTATGCAAAAAAAAATAAAAAAAATGGCACATACAAGTGTCAATTCCCCTTCGTAATCGTTACCTTGTTGTGGTGAATCGGCTTGCGTATCACAATGAAACGATCATCACCTCTATGAGTGTGTTGGCAATGTTGCCACACACCAGATGATAATAAGGCCGTTGCTTCATTATGATCAAAAGCGATCGGCTGGATAATTTTTCATAGAAAAAAACAATTATATATTTTTTTTTAGTTGTTTGGGTTTTTAATACATAAAATTAAAAAAATCATAATAACGTCTCTTAATAGTTTATTAGATATAATGCAGACAATTTAAAAAATACCCATCAATTCCAATACAAAGCAAGTACAGAGCTCAGAACAAAATTATTTCAGGATGTCGCAATGGTTCATTAATTCGACAATGGTTAATCAATTCGACACACGTCCCCGGATAGAGGACGTAACAGGGATTAAACTGATAGGAATAGTACTAGTTAAGACACCACTCATATAGGGTGTCACAGCACATTGCTCCGTGCACGTGCAGTGCCTTAATTTGGGAGTAAGAGGACCAACCAAGCTGCTTTTTCCATCTCCCAGTTCCTAAAATCAATTCAGTTTGCTGTATCAGAGTTTGGTCTGTCACTGTGAAGGCAGTCGAAGGCACCTGGGCCTAATATTTTTTTTCACAAAAGGCTCTCCCTGATATGGGACGTAACAGGGATTAAACTGATAAGAGAACTACAGAAAATACCACGCATATCGGGTGTGACAGTAAATTGCACGGCGCAGACGCAGTGACCGTGGATTTAAACAAAGGGGAGGGAGCCAGCGTTTTTTTAACCATCTCCCCGTTCGAAAAATCAATTCAATTCACCTTTCGGGGACCCTTGGTGTTGTACGTGGCTGGGTGGAGAAAGAAACCTTCAATGACATCAACGGGACATGGCTAGCTTGGTATCCATTCTTGTGCAAATGGGGAGTTTGCGGTTGGGCAAATGGACTGTTTGCGGTGCATTAAAAGGGGAGTTTGGTCTGTCAATGTCTGTGAAGCGGGCGTAACCCTTACACTACCTGATTGATACAACATCATACCTGATCGTATTAACACACTGGATGTTTTAAACCATGTTGTTAAAAAAAAAAGAAGGGATTTTTAGGTGATTTATGCCCTTTATGGATTAAAACCCAACTCTGCGTCAACTATGTAATTTTCCATGGGAGTTTTGCCATGGACCTCCCTCCGGCATGCCACAGTCCAGGTGTTAGTCCCCTTGAAACAACTTTTCTATCACTACTGTGGCTAGAAAGAGTCCCTGTGGGTTTTAAAATTCGCCTGCCTATTGAAGTCTATGGTGGATCGCCCATTTGCGAACATTTTCAAAAATTTGCGTTCACCGTCACCACTATGTAATTCGGTACATACAGTCATGTGAAAAAATTAGGACACCCTTTGAAAGCATGTGGTTTTTTGTAACATTTTTAATAAAAGGTTATTTCATCTCCGTTTCAACAATACAGAGAGATTAAAGTAATCCAACTAAACAAAGAAAACTGAAGAAAAGTCTTTTCAAGATCTTCTGTAAATGTCTTTCTACAAAAATGCCTATTCTAACTGAGGAAAAAGATAGGACACCCTCACATGTATTCCCTCTTAAATTGGCTCAGATCTCACACAGGTATATCACACCAGGTGCACATAATTAGTAGATCGTTACTCTGCATGTTGAATGAGGCTTGCCCTATTTAAACCTCAGACATTTAGTTTGGTGTGCTCCTGACTGTTGAAGTGAGAGTGAGCACCATGGTGAGAGCAAAAGAGCTGTCAGAGGACTTCAGAAAAAAGATTGTAGCAGCCTATGAGTCTGGGAAGGGATTTAAAAAGATCTCAAAAGATTTTGAAATCAGCCATTCCACTGTCCGGAAGATAGTCTACAAGTGGAGGGCTTTCAAAACAACTGCCAACATGCCCAGGACTGGTCGCCCCAGCAAGTTCACCCCAAGAGCAGACCGCAAGATGCTAAAAGAGGTCTCCAAAAACCCTAAAGTGTCATCTCGAGAACTACAGCAGGCTCTGGCTACTGTTGATGTAGAAGTACATGCCTCTACAATCAGAAAGAGACTGTACAAGTTTAACTTGCATGGGAGGTGTGCAAGGAGGAAACCTTTGCTTTCCAAGAGAAACATCGAGGCCAGACTGACATTTGCCAGAGATAAAGTTGACAAAGACCAGGACTTCTGGAATAATGTTCTTTGGACAGATGAGTCCAAAATTGAATTATTTGGACACAACAGCAGAGGACATGTTTGGCGTAAACCAAACACAGCATTCCAAGAAAAGAACCTCATACCAACTGTGAAGCATGGAGGTGGAAGTGTCATGGTTTGGGGCTGCTTTGCTGCAGCAGGACCTGGTCAGCTCACCATCATAGAATCCACGATGAATTCTACTGTGTATCAGAAGGTGCTTGAAGAACATGTGAGACCATCAGTTAGAAAATTAAAGCTGAAGCGGAACTGGACCATGCAACATGACAATGACCCAAAACATACTAGTAAATCAACCAAAGATTGGCTGAAAAAGAAGAAATGGAGAGTCCTGGAATGGCCAAGTCAAAGTCCAGATTTGAATCCGATTGAGATGATGTGGGGTGACTTGAAAAGGGCTGTACGTGCAAGAAACCCCTCAAACATCTCACAGCTGAAAAAGTTCTGCATTGAGGAGTGGGGTAAAATTTCCTCAGACCGATGTCGAAGACTGGTAGATGGCTACAAGAACCGTCTCACTGCAGTTATTTCAGCCAAAGGAGGTAACACTCGCTATTAGGGGCAAGGGTGTCCTATCTTTTTCCTCAGTTAGAATAGGCATTTAGGCTGAGAAGAGCAAGAGAATGCACACCTATTGAATATCAGGGCACTAAATTGCTCTTTTTCCCTGACTTTGCTCGACAGACTCAGGAGAAGAGAAGAAATTTTATAGAGATAAAGAAACGTTTGGCGTCCAAGGACATTAAATATTCGCTCCAGTATCCAGCAAAACTAAGAGTGATCCATAACGGGACTTTACAATTCTTTGAAAGACCACAACAAGCGCTAGAGTGGATGGAGCAAATGGGCCTATGATATGATACTCTCCAATATTATGATGCGGGGGGGGCAAGGCTAGAGAGGGGGAGAACGGCCAGAGGTTAGAGATTCGCTGATCAACTCGGGCGGATCAACAGAGAGGGGGGATGGGAGGGAGCAGGGAAAGGGAACCCACCTTGCAGGTTTGTTGGTTTTTTTTTTTTTTTTTCCTTGCTGTGATTGATGGCGACTAGAATTGTAGCATGGAATGTCAGAGGGCTCGGGGAAAGGGTCAAAAGGCAAGCCATAATGGATGCATTGAAAAGATATCTTCCAGCAATTATCTGCATAGTAGAAACCCATCTTACTAAAGAAACCGTGTCCCGTTTGACAATGGGATGGTATTCTCAAGCCTATCATTCCACCTTTAGTGGATCCTCTAGGGGCGTTTCAGTTCTGATCCATAATTCTGTAGATTTCACCCTAATAGAATCTAATATAGATGACCAGGGCAGATTTATTTTTTTGTATGGCGAGCTGCATGGCTGCAGCTATGTTCTTGCTTTCTTCTATATACCTCCGCCATTCTCTATGTATCCACTAATCCAGCTATTGTTTTTTCTTGAAAAGAGACCAGAATGTCGATTAGTTCTGATGGGAGACTTTAATGCGGTCATGGACCCTAAAAGAGACAGATTTACATCAGATGCAGAATCGGGGAGGAATCCGTGTAATTCGCCACTGCCTCAGTTCTGTTTGGAGGCTGGCGTGGTGGATATATGGGAATATCTTGGCGGAGGAAAGAAAATATACTCCTGTGTCTCTAGGGGAGGTAGAGCAATGTCTAGGATTGACCTAGCATTTACTAATGAGAGCAACCTGATCAATATCCGGAAAATGCGATATGGGGTAAGAACAGTCTCGGACCACTCACCCGTACTAATTGAGGTATGCACCAGGGAGAACAAGGACAAGAGGGGGCCAGGATTCAAGCTGAATCCATATTGGCTCACCATCCTGGACAATTATCAGTCTATCAAAATACTGATCTCCTCCTTTTGGGAGGTGAACCTTCCCTCTGCCAACATCAATACAGTATGGGACGCAATGAAAGCATATTTGAGAGGGGTCTTTATAAGCGAGATTGCTGCAGCAAAGAGAAAATTTAAGGAAGAGGAGAAAGAACTGGCCAAAACTGCTGCACTTACTACTGAGCGGTACACGAGTCATCCGACTGAATACAATAGGGAAGAAATGCAGAAGGCGAGCTGCTCCCTCGAAAAATACTTAATCGAGAAAGCAAATCATAGAGTACTCTTCAAGGGGTTAAAGTATTTTTCGGAGTCTGGACGCCCCGGTAAGCTCCTGGCCAGAATAATTACACAACAAGATAAGAAAAATAAACTTATTCTGTCGATTCGCAACTTAGAGGGGGAAACCATAGTAGAGCCAGAGGGGATTGCGGATACCTTTCTGCAGTACTTTTCCCAGCTGTATAGATCCTCTTCTGGCCTGTCATCTGACCTGGCGATGCGGTTTTTGGATGGGATCCCATTGTCGACCTTAAGCACAACCCAAATGGAATGTTTAGAGGAGGAGCTGTCTTTGCCAGAGCTGCAGGAGGCTCTGGGGTCTATCTCGGGGAACTCATCGCCAGGCCTAGATGGCCTTCCATACGAATTTTACCGTAGGAATGGTGAAGTGATTCTCCCTCAGCTGCTAGAGGTCTTTTCTCATGCAATGAGGGGAGGGGACTTGCCATGTTCTATGATGGAGGCCCTCATTGTTTTGATCCCTAAAAAGGATAAGGACCCGAAAGAATTGAGTTCCTATAGACCAATCTCTTTATTAAATACTGACGTTAAGTTATTATCAAAAGTTCTGGCCAGGAGGCTTTCTCGGGTTATACCCACTATTATACACCCAGACCAAAATGGTTTTATGCCAGGAAGGGGCACACATCACAATTTACATAGGCTATTTATGAATATTCAGTCTCCGGGGTGCGGTACCCGCTCCGTCCTGTCGCTGGACGCTACCAAAGCCTTCGACAGGGTGGAGTGGGTCTTCCTTTGGGAGGTGATGAAAAAAATGGGCTTCGGCCCCAGATTCAGGGCGATGGTTCAGTTACTATATAGCTCTCCAGTTGCCAGGATCAAGATCAATGATACGGTTACAGAGAGTTTCTCCCTAGGAAGAGGCACCCGTCAAGGCTGTCCTCTTTCTCCCCTTTTGTTTAATATTTATATTGAACCCTTAGCAGCTAGCATAAGGCAGGATTTGCAGGTGTCTGGCTTTGGTATAATGGGGAGACAGGATCGTGTATCTCTTTATGCAGATGACATCTTGGTCTTTGTTCACCAAACAGAAACCACCCTCCCTCGCATAATGGACTTGGTAGGTGCTTTCTCCGCCCCATCGGGTTTGGAGATCAACTGGGAGAAGACCGTTCTCCTCCCTATAGATGAGCTGCGAGGTAACTGGGATAACCAGTTAACAACTTCTGGTTGTATAAAGTACCTGGGGATTTTAGTTTCGGCTAAACCTCAGGAATATCTACAACTCAATTTAATTCCCCTGCTGACAAAGTTGAGGGCCAAAATTAAGATATGGCAAAAAATTCTGCCTGCAAGGGCGGATAGAGTCTCTCTAATAAAAATGGTAGTGTTGCCCCAGGTCCTGTATGTTCTGCGTAACTCACCTGTATGGATCGCGGATAAGTATTTCAGACTTATAGAGCGTATGCTGAACGATTTATTGTGGGGGAGGAAGAGGGTCAGACTGAAGGCACTGTACTTCTCTATGCCTTATAATCAGGGAGGTCTTAACCTCCCTTATTTTAAGGGCTACTTTGTGGCCTCTCAACTTTGCTTTCTCAATGACTGGGAAAATAGCCATTTCTGCAATAAAATGGTGAAAGACTCAGGTCTTATGGATTTTTTTTCAGTACTGGAGTCTGATTACCTATTAAATACACAGATTGGGTACACACTTTTTTGCAGAATGGCTATAAGGACTTGGTTGGTTATAAGAAGCTGGTGTGGAGTCAAGGCATCACTTGCTTGTACCCCATTATGGCATAACTCAAAGATCTTGAATCTAGGGGACTTGAGCTGCTGCCAGTACTGGAGGACTAAGAACGTCCAATACCTACATCAGGTAGTCAGTGATGGACAAATTCTGTCCCTGACTGAGCTAAGACAAAGGGCAAATTTGGGTGAGGTAGCTTGGTACGCATATTTTCAATTGAGGTCGGCACTCTCCAGCACTTTGAATAGTCATTTCTTTTTTATAGATACTCCTGAATTTTTACACGACTTAATCACTAAGAAAATAGCCACGAGAATAAAAATATCACACTGCTATAGACACCTAATGAAAAAAAAATTTTCGGGTGTTTTTTCTCCAGGACAAAGATCCTGGTCTTCTTCACTTTCAGAGGTGGGCCCTTTAGATTGGGACAACATAGGGGAAAATTTAAAATTAGTTTCACATAATTTTAATCACATTGTTGTACAATTCAATATTCTTCACAAAATATATGTGACACCCATTTGGCTACACAGGAGAGGATACAGAGCCTCCTCTGACTGCCCACGTTGTGGCAACACCGAGGCAGATCATGTACATCTGTTCTGGGGTTGCCCAATGCTGAGCAGCTATTGGAGAGCGGTCCAAACCAATTTGGCTCGTAAACTTAACATTGTAGTTCCTTTGTCTCCCAGGATATGGGTCCTGGGAGACCTATCAGAGGTTAATTACCAGCCTATAAAACGCCAACTTCTGACCAAGGTAATGTTTTTGGCCAGACTTCTTATTTCTAGATCATGGTTCTGCTCTTCTCCTCCAGACTGTAACAATTGGTTGGGTCTGGTTGAGAAAGTGAAGAGCTACGAGAGGATAATGTACAACCAAAGAGGATCCTATTTAAAATGGGCTGCAGTTTGGAAAGATTGGGATAAGAACAACTAATTTAATTAATTAATTTATTGATTTATTTATAAATTTTACGTACAAAAACTCTTTTTTTTTTTTTTTTTTTTTTTTTTTTTTCTCCTTTTTTCTTTTTTCCTGCAGGGTGGGGGGGGGGGAGGGGCGGGGGGGGGAAGGATGGGGAATGATCTATTTGTTATGTATTATGTAAACGAATCTGTTGTATATCAATAAAAATTTATTAAATTAAAAAAAAAAAAAAAAAAAGAAAAAAAAAAAAAAAAGAATAGGCATTTTTGTAGAATGACATTTACAGAAGATCTTGAAAAGACTTTTCTTCAGTTTTCTTTGTTTAGTCGGATTACTTTAATCTCTCTGTATTGTTGAAACGGAGATGAAATAACCTTTTATTAAAAATGTTACAAAAAACCACATGCTTTCAAAGGGTGTCCTAATTTTTTCACATGACTGTATAGCAAAAGGATGTGTACAATCACCCAGCAACTTTTTGAAAAAAAATATATATATTACTACTGCGTAATTTGGTCCATAGACAAAAAAAAGGTGTACAATAAATACCCTATCAATTTTCCCCTGCAAAAAATGTATGAAATAAAAAATTTCACCACTATGTAATTCAGTCCATAGAGCAGTGGGAGGTGTACACATGAATTTTCCCCCCAAAAAGCCTATTACACATAAAAATTTTCACCACTATGTAATTTGGTCCAAAGAGCAAAAGGAGGTGTACAATCACCCAATTTTCTTGGGGAAAAAAAAGTTTGAAAAACAAAATTCACCACTATGTAATTCGCTCCATCTAGAAAAAGCAGGTGTACAATCACCCATGAATTATCCCATAAATATCCTGTTTCACATATAAAATGTTACCACTACGTAATTTGGTCCATATAGCAAAAGGTGGTGTACAATCAACCATACATTTTCACAAAAAAACTTGTTTCTCATATAAATTTGAACACTACGTAATTTGTTCCATGTAGCAAAAGGAGGTGTACAATCACCCATCAATTTTCCTAAAAAAATACGTTTGCAATAAAAAATTTCACCACTACGTAATTTGGTACATACAGAAAAAGATGCACAATCTCCAATCAATTTTCCCTAAAAAGCATGTTTGATATTATAAATATCAACACTACGTAATTCAGTCCATATAGCAAAAGGAGGTGTACAATAGCGCATTAATTTTCGCCCAAAAAGCCTGTTTCACCACTGCATAATTCGGTCCATATAGCGAAAGGAGGTGCACAATCACCCATGAATTTTCTTATAAAATGCCTGTTTCATATTAAAAAAAAGTCACCACTACATAATTTAGTCCATAAAGCAAAAGGATGTGTACAATCATCCATCAATTTTCCCAAAAAAGCCTGTTTCACATACAAAATTTCATAACTACGTAATGTGGTACATATTGCAAAAGGAAGTGTACAATCACCTATAAATTTTTCCCAAAAAATATGTTTGATATAAAATAAAATTACCACTATGTGATTTGGTCAATAGAGCAAAAGGAGGTGTACAATCACCTATGAATTTTCCTAAAAAAAGCCTGCTTCACATAAAAAAAATTTTACAACTATGTAATTTGGTCTATATAGCAAAAAGAGTTACCGTATTTTTCGCCGTATAAGACGCACCGGCGTATAAGACGCACCTAGGTTTTTGGGGAGGAAAATAAGAAAAAAAATATTTTTAACCAAAAGGTGTGCTGTGGGTTTGGTGGGTTTGGAACTAGGTGGTCTGTGGATGGCACTATTACTGGGGATCTGTGGATGACGGACACTGTTATGGGGGGATCTGTGGATGACGGACACTGTTATGGGGGGATCTGTGGATGACGGACACTGTTATGGGGGGATCTGTAGATGACGGACACTGTTATGGGGGGATCTGTGGATGACTGACACTGTTATGGGGGGATCTGTGGATGACTGACACTGTTATGGGGGGATCTGTGGATGACGGACACTGTTATGGGGGGAACTGTGGATGACGGACACTGTTAGGGGGGAACTGTGGATGACAGACACTGTTATGGGGGGATCTGTGGCTTTCACTGTTACAGGGGGATCTGTGGCTGGCACTGTTACAGGGGGGGGATCTGTGGATGGCACTGTTATACATGTGTCATCCACAGACCCTCCCAGCCCATAACTGTGCCATCCACAGATCCCCCGCCGCTCCTGTATACTAATATAATATGTCTTATTCAATTAATAGTTATTAAATATGCCTCTTTATTCCTAAAAGTACCTTAAATCCTAAGCGCTTCAGTACAATGCCGGCAGGCCGGGCAGCCGGCGCGGCGCGTCACTCACTGACGTCACTTGCCTGCGCCGCCTGCTTCATTCATAAAGTAGGCGGCGCAGGCACGTGACATCAGGGAGTTACGCTGCCGCCCGCCCGGCCTGCATTGTACGGATGAGCTTAGGATTTAAGGTACTATTAGGCATAAAGGGGCATATTTAATAACCATTCATTGAATATGACATATTTTATTAGTACACCGGAGCGGCGGGGCGGGCCTTTAGTACAGTGACTGCACCGCCCCGCCGCTATTGCCGGCCCCAGCTCCTCCTCCCAGTCCCTCCCCGAGTCCTCGCTCTCTTTACATCGCTGCCAGCGATGTAAAACTGACTGCATTCGCCGTATAAGACGCAGGGGCATTTCTCCCCCATTTTGGGGGAAGAAAAAGTGCGTCTTATACGGCGAAAAATACGGTATATATAAATCACCTATAAATTTTCCCCAAAAAAGCCTGTTTCACATAAAAAATTTCACTACTACACAATTCGGTCTGTATCACAAAAGGAAGTGTAAAATCGCACTTGAATTTTCCCCAAAAAAAGCCTGTTTCACATAAAAAAATGTCAGTTTGTATTTTGGTCCATACAGCATAAGGAGGTGCACAATCATCCATGAATTTTCTTTAAAAAAAGCCTGTTTCACATAAAAAAATATCACTATTACACAATTCGGTCCATATAGCAAAAGGAGGTGTACAATCACCCATAAATTATCCCAAAAATAGCCACTTTCACACATTAAATTTCACCACTAAGTAATTTGGTCCATAGAGCAAAAGGAGGTGTACAATCACGCAGGAATTTTCCCCAAAAAAGCCTGTTTCACATAAAGTTACCACTGCATAATACGGTCCATATAGCGAAAGAAGGTGCACAATCACCCATGAATTTTCATAAAAAATGCCTGTTTCACATTAAAAAATTTCACCACTATGTAATTTAGTCCATATAGCAAAAGGAGGTGTACAATCAACTATTAATATTTCTAAAAAGAAAACTGAGGTGTACAAACACCAATCATTTTTCCTAAACAATCATGTTTGAAATAAAAAGTTTTACCTCTATGTAATTTGGTACATATTGCAACTATAAATTTTTCCCCAAAAATATGTTTGATATAAAAAATGTCACCACTACATAATTCAGTCCATATAGCAAAAGTAGGTGTACAATACCCTATAAATTTTCCCCCCAAAAAACTGTTTCACTTTAAAAATTTCACCACTACGTATTTTGGTTAGAGATGTCGCGAACATAAAATTTTCCGTTCGCAAACGACAAGCGCTAATTTTTGCGAATGTTCGCGAACGGGCAAACCGCCATTGACTTCAATAGGCAGGCGAATTTTAAAACCCACAGGGACTCTTTCTAGCCACAGTAGTGATGGAAAAGTTGTTTCAAGGGGACTTACACCTGGACTCTGGCATGCCGGAGGGGGATCCATGGCAAAACTCCCATGGAAAATTACATAGTTGACGCAGAGTTGGGTTTTAATCCATAAAGGGCATAAATCACCTAACAATCCCCAAAAAGTTTGAACAACGTGGTTTAAAACAATCCAATGTGTGTATACGATCAGGTATGATGTTGTATCGATCAGGTAGTGAAAGGGTTATGCCCACTTCACAGACATTGACAGACCAAACTCCCCTTTTAATGCGCCGCAAACAACTGCAAACAGTCCATTTGCCGAACCGCAAACTCCCCATTTGCACAAGGTTGGATACCAAGCTAGCCATGTCCCGTTGATGTCATTGACGTTTTCTTCCTCCACCCAGCCACGTACAACACCAAGGGTCCCCGAAAGATGAATTGAATTGATTTTTCAAATGGGGAGATGGTTAAAAAAACGCTGGCTCCTTCCCCTTTGTTTGAATCTGCGGTCACTGCATCTGCGCCGTGCAATTTACTGTCACACCCGATATGAGTGGTATTTTCTGTAGTTCTCTTCTCATCAGTTTAATCCCTGTTACGTCCCCAATCTGGGGTCCATTTATTGAATTGATTTTTCGACCGGGGAGATAGTTAAAAAAAACGCTGGCTCCCTCCCCTTTGTTTGAATCCACGGTCACTGCGTCTGCGTAGTGCAATTTACTGTCACACCCGATATGAGTGGTATTTTCTGTAGTTCTCTTCTCATCAGTTTAATCCCTGTTACATCCCATATTAGGGATTGCCTTTTGTGAAAAAAACTTTAGGCCGGTTACCTTCGACTGCCTTCACAGTGACAGACCAAACTCTGATACACCAAGCTGAATTGATTTTAGGAACTGGGAGATGGAAAAAGCAGCTTGGTCGGTCCTCTTACTCCCAAGTTGGGGCACTGGGTGTGCACAGAGCAATGTGCTGTGACACCCTATATGAGTGGTGTCTTAACTAGTACTATTCCTATCAGTTTAATCCCTGGTATGTTCCCTATCCGGGGACGTGTGTCGAATTGATTAACCATTGTCGAATTAACGAACCATTACGACATCCTGAAATAATTTAGTTCTGAGCTCTGTACTTGCTTTGTATTGGAATTAATAGGGATTTTTTAAATTGTCTGCATTATTTCTAATAAACTATTGAGATACTTTATTATGATTTTTTTTATTTTATTTATTAAAAACCCATACTTATGTTTTCTGGCTCTTCACTTATAATTTTTTTCTCTGCAAGGCATGTATCATACTGATTATACTATCGTGATGTTTTAACATTATGACTGATATTTTGCAATGTAAAAAGTATACTTTATTCAATGCTCTGTGAAATGCAGTGAAAATTCTATGTAAGAGAATTTATTTTGAATAAAATAAAGAAAACTTTGTTTTAAAAAACCCATACAACTTAAAAAATAAAGAAAGAAAGAAAATAAATGTTGTTTTCTATGAAAAATTATTCAGCAGATCGCTTTTAGTCTGATCTTAATGAAGCAACGGCCTTATCATCTGGGGTGTGGCAACATTGCCGACACACTCATAGAGGTTATGATCGCTTCATTGTGATACGCAAGCCCCTTCACCACAACAAGGTAACGATTATGAAGGGGAATTGACACTTGTATGTGCCATTTCTTTTGTTGTTTTTGCATGCACAGTGCAGCACCAGAGGACAGAAAAATGGTATAATGGTATTGTTGCAGCCGCTGTTGTAGCAGCGGCCGGAAAAATTGATGTTTTCCAGGCAGAAAGGTGACTAAAACATTGCGGCTTGAACCCTAGTTGGTGGCGGAGAATTCACGAAAGTCATCCGGTATGTAGACATTAAATGCAGCAGTGTGGGGACCATTTTGAGGCCAAGGCATGTCATCAGCCCTTTTGTTAGTGAAACGTATACCCCACTGTCAGTCCCTTCGGGATCCATGCCTCATTCATCTTAATGAAGGTGAAGTAATCAATACTTTGTTGACCGAGGTGACTTCTTTTGTCAGTGACAAATGCCTCCTGCTGCACTGAAGGTCCTTTCTGACAGGGCACTTGAAGCGGGGCAGGCCAGAAGTTCTATCGCAAACTGGGATAGCTCAGGCCACAGGTCAAGCCTGCACACCCAGTAGTCAAGGGGTTCATCGCTCCTCAGCGTGCCGATATCTGCAGTTAAGGCGAGGTAGTCTGCTACCTGTCGGTCGAGTCGCTCTCTAAGGCTGGATCCCGAAGGGCTGTGGCGATGTGTAGGACTGAAAAAGCTCTGCATGTCCTCCATCAACAACACATCTGCAAAGCGTCCTGTCCTTGCCGCCGTAGCCGTGGTAGGAGGAGGATTACTTTCACCTCTTCCCCAGTTAGATTCCCGTTGTGCTGTGACATCCCCCTTATAAGCTGTGCAAAGCATATTTTTTAGTTTGGTTTTGAACTGCTGCATCCTTTCTGACTTTCGGTAATTTGGTAACATTTCCGCCACTTTCTGCTTATACCGAGAGTCTAGTAGCGTGGCCACCCAGTATAGGTCATTCTCCTTTATCCTTTTTATACGAGGGTCCCTCAACAGGCATGACAACATGAAAGACCCCATTTGCACAAGGTTGGATGCCGAGCTACTCATTTCCTGTTCCTCCTCCTCACTAATGTCATTAACGGTCTGTTCTTTCCCCCAGCCACGTACAACACCACGGGTCCCAGATAAGCCACATTCCTCCTCTGACTCCTCTTCCTCATACTCCTCTTGCAGCATTGCCGCGGGTCCGGCAAGCAAAGATGACAAGGCTGTTTCTGGTGGTGATGGTGACCACAACTCTTCCTCTTCACACTCATCTACAGCCTGATCCAGCACTCTTCGCAGGGCACGCTACAGGAAGAAAACAAATGAGATGAGGTCGCTGATGGTGCCTTCGGTGCGACTGACTAGGTTTGTCACCTCCTCAAGAGGACGCATGGGCCTACAGGCATTATGCATGAGTGTCCAGTAACGTGGCAAAAAAATTACCAGCTCCGCAGAGGCTGTCCTAGCACCCCGGTCATAAAAATACTCATTGGCGGCTTTATCTTGTTGGAGCAGGCGGTCGAACATTAGGAGTGTTGAATTCCAACGTGTCGGGCTGTCGCAAATCAAGCGCCTCACTGGCATGTTGTTTCGGCGCTGAATGTCTGAAATGTGCGCCATGGCCGTGTAGGAATGCCTGAAATGGCCACACACCTTCCTGGCCTGCTTGAGGATGTCCTGTAAGCCTGGGTACTTAGACACAAAGTGTTGTACGATGAGATTCAACACATGTGCCATGCACGGCACATGTGACAACTTGCCCAAATTCAATGCCACCAACTAATTGGTTCCATTGCCACACACCACTTTGCCGATCTCCAGTTGGTGCGGGGTCAGCCACTGATCCACCTGTGCGTTCAGGGCGGACAGGAGTGCTGGTCCGGTGTGGCTCTCTGCTTTCAGGCAAGTCAACCCCAAGACAGCGTGAAACTGTTGTATTCGGGATGTGGAATAGCCCCTGGGGAGCTGGGGGGATTCAGTTGATGTGCAGACAGACGCGGCTGTAAAAGAGGACTCAGCCAAGGAGGATATGGAAGAGGATGGAGTAGGATGAGTAGAGGAGGTGGCAGTAGGCCTGCCTGCAAGTTGTGACAGTGTCACCAACTCCTCTGCAGAGCCACGCATTCCATGCTTGGCAGCAGTCAGCAGGTTGACCCAATGCGCAGTGTAGGTGATATACCTGCCCTGACCGTGCTATGCAGACCAGATATCAGTGGTCAGATGGACCCTTGCCCCAACACTGTATGCCAGAGATGCCATGACTTCCTTTTCAATCACTGAGTAGAGGTTTGGAAATGCCTTTTTTGAATAAAAAAAAATGTCCGGGTACCTTCCACTGTGGTGTCCCAATAGCGACAAATTTTTGAAGGCCTCAGACTCCACCAGCTGGTATGGTAAAAGCTGGTGGGCTAAGAGTTACATCAAGCCAGCTGTCAGACGCCGGGCATTGGCTTCTTACGCTCAAACATTTCCTTTACAGACACCTGACTGTGGGCAGATGAGATGGAACTGCTGAAGGTGAGAGGCGGAGTGGCGGGTGGTTGAGAGGGGGCAAGGAGGACAGCAGTGGTTGACGTGGCTGAAGATGCTGGACCAGGAGGAGGATGGTGGTTTTGAGTTTGTGTGCTGCTCGTACTCATGTGTTGATCCCATTGGCGTTTGTGATGTGAGATCATGTGCCTTCGCAAAGCAGTTGTACCGAGGTGGGTGTTGGACTTCCCACGACTCAGTTTCTTTTGGCACAGGTTGCAAATGGTATTGCTGTTATCAGAGGCAGACACACACAAAAAAAAGCCACACTGCTGAGCTTTGCAATGACGGCATTCTGTTGGTGGCGTGCTGTCTGGCTGACCCCGGGTGCCGATACATGCTGTCTGACTGTGCCACTAGCTCCTTGTGACGACCTCCCCCTGCTTCCAACTCGTCTCCTCCTTTTCTCTGTCTCTCCTTCTTAACTTTCCCTCTCTTCTTCTTCTCTTCGAGCATGCACCCACGTGGCATCCACGGACACATCGTCATCATTAACCACTTCACTTGTATCTGACACCTCAGCAAAGGAAGCAGCAAAGGAAGCAGCAGCGGGTACAACATCATCATCATCACACTGTACGTCCATGTGTGTAATCCTGCCTGACTGAGACATATCCCTGTTATCTACATCCTCTGGCAATAATGGTTGCGCATCACTAATTTCATCCAACTGATGTGTAAATAACTCCTCTGAGGGATCAAGTGGAGTGGCTGTGGTGGCTGTGGTGGTAGTGGTGGTGGTGGTGGCCGGCGGGAGAGTGGTAACTTGGGAGCAGGTGACCAAAGCTGAGCTGGAGGAGGATGGTGCATCAAGGTTCTTAGCGGAAGCTGTTGAAGATTGGGTGTCCTGTGTACGTCAGTCAACTATTTTCTCCGAATTTGTGGGGTTCAGGGTACGTGGCCTCTAAACACTGGGCATTATTCCAGGGCCAGTTGAAATCACAGCACCACGACCACGACCACCCCTGCGGGGTGGCATGCCTCTGCCTGTCATTTTTTAAGATAGATAAGTGGTACTATGCATGCAAGGTACTGTTCCACCCTATATAAGTGGTGGGCAGTGGGCACAGTACACCTGTGGGCCTGACACACACTGGCTTGCAACTGGGATTATATCACCAAAAAATATTAAATAGATTTTTTTTTTAATCTGCAAGGTATTTGTGAGTGAGTGACGCCCTGTAATGGTTGCAAGGTATTTGTGACTCACACCCTGTAACGGTATGAGTGGAGGCCTAGCCAGTGGCCAAAGTACAGTCTGTGGGCCAGACACACACTGGCTTGCAACTGGGATTATATCATAGAAAAATATTAAATTGAATTTTTTTTTTTTTATCTGCAAGGTATTGTCTTTTACACCCTGTATGAATGGTGTGCACACAGTACTGTCTGTGACTGAGCCTGCAGCCTCTCACACATGGGCAGCCAGGCAACATATATATATATATATATATATATATATATAAGCACACTGATATAGCAGCCCTGAAAAGGGCTTTTTGGGGTGCTGTCAGGACACAGAACAATGCCCTAGCTATCGATTTCCCTATTAGATCAGCAGCAGCAGCACTGTCCCTCCTCTCACTGAGAATGCAGCTTCCGAATTAATCTAAAATGGATGCTGTCTGGGAGGGAGGGTCTTCTGCTGATTGGCTGGAATGTGTCTGCTGACTGTGAGGTACAGGGTTAAAGTTTATTCAATGATGATGTATAGGGGGCAGACCAAACATCGCATATGTTCGCCCACCGCGGCGAACGCAAACAAGCTATGTTTGCCGGGAACTGTTCGCCGGCGAATAGTTCGGGACATCACTATTTTTGGTCCATACAGCAAAAGTAGGCGTACAATCACTCATGAATTATCTAAAAAATAGCCTGTTTCACATAAAAAATCCACCACTATGTAATTCGGTCGGGTCGATATAAAAAAAAGCAAGTGTACAATCACCCATCAATTTTCCTATAAAAAACTTTTTTGATGTCACCACTACATAATTTAGTCCATAGCGTAAAAGGAGGTGTACAATCACCTATGAATTTTCCCCCAAAAAAGCCTGTTTCACATATGAAATTTTACCACTATGTAATTTGGTTCATATAGCAAAAGCATATAGCACAATCGCCCATCATTTTTTTTTTAAAGCCTGTTTCTCATTAAAAAAAAACACCACTGTGTAATTCAGTCCATATAGCAAAAGGTGGTGTACAACCACCCAAGAATTTTTCCAAAAAAAGCTTGTTTCACATACAAAATTTCACCACTATGTATTTTGATCCATATAGCAAAAGGAGGTGTGCAATTACCCATCAATTTTCAACAAAAAAAATGTATTTGAAATAAAATACATTCACCAATACTTAATTCGATAGATATAAAAAAGTAGGTGTACATTAACCCATCAATTTTCCCGAAAAAAGATGTTTGAAATATTAAATTTCACCACTAAGTAATTCTGTCCATACAGCAAAAGGAGATGTACAATTACACATGAATTTTCCCCCAAAAAGCCTGTTTCACATAAAAAATTTCACTACTACACAATTCGGTCCATATAGCAAAAGGAGTTGTACAATCACCAATGAATTATCCCCAAAATAGCCTGTTTTACATGAAAAAATTTCACCACCATGTAATTCGGTCCATAGAGCAAAAGGAGGTATGCAATCAACCATCAATTTTCCTGAATTTTTTTGGGGGAGGAAAACTTTTTTTTTTTCAGAACGTAATTCGGTCCATGTAAAAAAAGCAAGTGTACAATCACCCATCAATTTTCCTCAAAATATACATTTTTGATATAAAAAAATTTCACCAGTACATAATTCAGTCCATATAGCCAAAAGAGGTGTACAATCACCCATGAATTTTCCCGAAAAAAACATGTTTTAAATAAAAAATGTCACTGCTACATAATTCAGTCCATATAGCAAAAGGAGATGTACAATCACGCATGAATTTTCCCACAAAAAGCCTGTTTCACATATAAATTTTGACCACTATGTAATTCAGTCCATATAGCAAAACGAGTTGTACATCAATCACCTATGAATTTTCCCCCAAACAAACTGTTTCACATAAAAAATTTCACCACTGCATATTTTGGTCCATACAGCAAAAGGAGGTATAATATCACTCATGAATTATCCCAAAAATAGCCTGTTTACATATAAAATTTTACCACTACGTAATTCGGTCCATAGAGCAAAAGGAGGTGTACAATCACCTATGAATTTTCCCCAAAAAAGACTTTCACATTAAAAAATGTCACTACTATTTAATTTGGTCCATATAGCAAACGGAGATGTGCAATTACCCATCAATTTTCCCGCAAAAAAACATATTTAAAAAAAAAAAAAAACTTTCTTTACTATGTAACTCGATTCATATAGCAAAAGGAGTTGTACAATCACCCATGAATTTTCTAAAAAAAAAAGCCTGTTTCATATATAAAATTTTACCACTACGTAATTCGGTCCATATAGCAAAAGGAGGTGTCCAATCACCTATGAATTTTTCAAAAAAATGCCTGTTTCACATAAAAGATTTCACCTCTACGTAATTCAGTCCATACAGCAAAAAGGAGGTGTACAAACACCGATGAATTATCCCAAAAATAGCCTGTTTCACATAAAAAAAATTCACTACTACAGAATTCTGTCCATTAAGATAAAGGACACATGAATTTTCCCCAAAAAAGCCAGTTTCACATATAAAATGTTGCCACTATGTAAAACATGTTTGAAATAAAAAAAAATTACCACTATATAATTCAGTCAATTTAGCAAGAGCAGGTGTACAATCACTCATGGATTTTCCCCAAAAAATCCTGGCAAACATATAAAATTTTACTAGTACGTTATTTGGTCCATATAGCAAAAGGAGGTGTACATTCACCGATGAATTTTCCCCCCAAAAAGCCTGTTTCACATATAATATTTTACCACTATGAAATTCAGTCCCTATAGCAAAAGGAGGTGTACATTCACCAATGAATTTTCCCCCAAAAAGCCTGTTTCACATAAAAAATTTCACTACTACAGAATTCTGTCCATTAAGATAAAGGACGCATGAATTTTTCCCAAAAATGCCAGTTTCACATATAATTAATTGTAATTTGGTCCATATAGCAAAAGCATATAGCACAATCACCCATTATTCTTTTTTTAAAAGGCTGTTTCACATAAAAAAAAAATCACCACTGTGTAATTTGGTCCATATAGCAAAAGGAGGTGTACATTCACCGATGAATTTTCCCAAAAAAAGCCTGTTTCACATATAATATTTCACTACTGTGTAATTCAGTCCCTATAGAAAAAGGAGGTGTACAATCACCCATGAATTTTCCCCAAAAAAGCCTGTTTCACATATAAAATTTTACCACTATGTAATTTGGTCCATATAGCAAAAGGAGGTGTACAATCACCCATCGATTTTCCCGAAACAAAACATGTTTGATATAATAAATGTCAACACTATGTGATTCAGTCCATATAACAAATGGAGATGTACAATCACCTATGATTTTTCCCCCAAAAAATACTTTTTCACCTATAAAATTTTACCACTACGTAATTCGGTCCATACAGCAAAATGAGGTGTACAATCACCCATGAATTGTCCCAAAAAAAGCCTATTTGGAATAAAAAATTTCACCATTATGTAATTTGGTCCATATAGAAAAAGGAGGTGTACAGTCACCCATAAATTTTCCTAAAAAAAACATGTTTGAAATAAAAAATGTCACCACTACACAACTCGGTAGATACAGAAAAAGGTGTACAATCACCAATCAATTTTCTCGATAAAAACATGTTTTATATAAAGTTTGTCAACACTACGTAATTTGGTCTATATAGAAAAAGGAGGTGTACAATCACCCATAAAATTTCCTAAAAAAAACATATTTGAAATAAAAAAAAATCACCACTACGCAATTCGGGACATACAGAAAAAGGTGTACAATCACCAATCAATTTTCTCAAAAAAAACACAGTCCAGGTGTTAGTCCCCTTGAAACAACTTTTCCATCACTACTGTGGCTAGAAAGAGTCCCTGTGGGTTTTAAAATTTGCCTGCCTATTGAAGTCAATGGTGGTTTGCCCGTTCGCAAACATTTGCAGAAATTTGCGCTCGCCGTTCGCGAACGGAAAATTTTATGTTTACGACATCTCTAATTATCACTACGTAATTCAGATCATATTGCAAAAGTATGCGTACACTCGTCTATGAATTTTCACAAAAATGCATGTTTCACATAAAAATTTCACCACTATGTAATTTGGTCCATATAGCAAAAGGAGGTGTGCAATTACCTATCAATTTTCCCCCCAAAAAGCCTATTTCACATATAAAATTTTACCAGTACGTAACTCGGTCCTCCATATAGCAAAAAGAGGTATACAATCACCTATGAATTTTCCCCAAAAAAGCCTGTTTCACAAAAAAATCACTATGTAATTTGGTCCATATAGCAAAAGGAGGTGTAAAATCACGCTTGAATTTTCCCCAAAAAAGCCAGTTTCACATAAAAAAAAATTCACCACTGAGCATTTCAGTCCATACAGCAAAAGGAGGTGCATAATCATAATTAATTTTCTTAAAAAAAGCCAGTTTCACATAAAAAAAATTCACAACTACACTATTTGGTCCATATAGCAAAAGATGGTGTACAATCATCTATAATTTTCCCCCAAAAAGTCTGTTTCACATAAAAATTTTCACCACTATGTAATTTGGTCCATATAGGAAAAGGCGGTGTACAATCGCCTATGATTTTTTCACCAAAAAATACTTTTTCACTTATAAAATTTTAACACTATGTAATTTGGTAACATATAGCAAAAGGAGGTGTACAATCACCTATGAATTGTCCCCAAAAAAGCCAATTTGGAATAAAAAAAATTCACCAATATGTAATTTGGTCCATATAGAAAAAGGAGGTGTACAATCACCCATAAATTTTCCCCAAAAAAAAAAAATTTGAAATAAAAAAATGTCACCACTACGTAATTCGGTACATACAGAAAAAGGTGTACAATCACCAATACATTTTCTTGAAAAAAACATGTTTTAGATAAAAGTTGTTAACACTACGTCATTCCGTCCATATAGTAAAAGGAGGTGTACAAACAACTATTAATTTTCCTAAAAAGCAAATCGAGGTGTACTAACACCTATCATTTTTCCTAAACAATCATGTTTGAAATAAAAAATTTCACTTCTACGTAATTGGATCCATATAGCAAAAGGAGGTGTATAATCATCCATCAATTTTCCCAAAAAAGCCTGTTTCACATACAAAATTTCATAATTACGTAATTTGGTCCATATTGCCAAAAGAGGTGTACAATCGCCTATACATTTTCCCCCAAGAAACATGTTTGATATAAATAATTTCACCTCTACATAATTCAGTCCATATAGCAAATGTAAGTGTACAATCACGCATGATTTTTCCCTCAAAAAGCCTGTTTCACATATAAAATTGAATCACTTCACTACGTAATTTGGTTCATAAAGCAAAAGTAGGCGTATAATCACCCATTAATTTTGCCAAAAAAGCCTGTTTCACATATAATATTTTACCACTACGTAATTCAGTCCATATAGCAAAAGGAGGTGTACAATCTCGAATTAATTTTCCACAAAAAAGCCTGTTTCACATAAAAAAATATCACTAGTGATCTCCCGAACTATTCACCGGCGAATATGGCTTGTTCGCGTTCGCCGCGGCGAGCGAAAACATGTGCAATGTTCGGTCCGCCCCCTATACATCATCATTGAGCAAGCTTTGACCCTGTACCTTACAGTCAGCAGACACATTCCAGCCAATCAGCAGCAGACCCTCCCACCTCCTGGACAGCATTCATTTTAGATTCATTCAGAAGCTGCTTTCTTAGTGAGAGGAGTGAGTGTAGCTGCTGCTGATCTAATAGGGAAAGCGTTAGCTAGGGTACTGTTCTGTGTCCACAGACTCATCTGCTTTAAGGACAGCGTCCTGACAGCACCCCAAAAAGCCCTTTTTAGGGCTGGTACATCAGTCTGTTTTATATATATATATATATATATATATATATATATAGTGTGTGCACACTATTCATACAGGGTGTCACAGACAGTACCTTGCAGATAAAAAAAGTAAATTTATATTATTTTTCTGTGATATAATTGCAGTTGCAAGCCAGTGAGTGACTGTGTGGCCCAGAGACAGTACTGTGTGCACACCATTCATACAGGGTGTCACAATACCTTGCAGATAAAAAAAATTAAATGTATTATTTTTCTGCGATATGATCCCAGTTGCAAGCCAGTCTGTGTCTGACCCACAGACTGTACTGTGGCCACTGGCTAGGCCACCACTCATACCGTTACAGGGTGTCACTCAGCAAATACCTTGCAGATAAAAAAAAATCAATTTAATATTTGTCTGTGATATATTCCCAGTTGCAAGCCAGTGTGTGTCTGGCCCACAGACTGTACTGTGGCCACTTGCTAGGCCACCACTCATACCGTAACAGGGTGTCACTCACAAATACCTTGCAGATAAAAAAAAAAAATCAATTTATTATTTTTCTGTGATATAATCTGTAGGGTATTAGCTCTTTTCCAGGGGTTGCAAACACACACTTCTTCACAGACACCAGGATTTAGGGGCCAAACTGTGCTTTATTGTGGCACACGGCATAAAGAAAGACACAAAGCCAAAATAAAATACCTTGCCCTTCAGGGCCCTATCTAAACACATAAGTTTCCCTAACTCACCTAAAGCGTAACACAGTTCACACCCGTGATGAGTGTGCTGTTTCTTTCAAATTTAATTAATGCACTGTATTATTATATCTCCTTTTACTATGTTGTTTCTACATATTGTTTCTCTGCTGCCATCTGCTGGCCGGAATTCGTATGCTGCACGCCTTGTTCCTTGTCTATAAAGTTTTTCTTTCTGGGCGTGGTTTTAGCAGCCATGGTCTTGTCACTTCCTGTAGCCATTTTCAGTGCTGCACTCCTTGTGACTGGAGACACACATCTTGGCTTGTGAAGGCATCAGTTTTTGACCAGCAGTTGCCTCAGCAGTTAGCCTCAGGAAAGACATCCACATGACAGCATCTACACTGCTACCGCATTCCTGTACTGCATAACCGTATGTTGCTGCTCCGGATCAAATAAACCCACGTTTGATTGCATCCTCATGTCTGCGTCTGGATCCATCTAACCTGAGCATCTGCCGGTCCGGTCTGCTCCACTGCTTGGATACGAAGGTAGGACAGTCACAAGATCATTATCAGTTACACCTTCATTCGCCTTCATGTGGGGACAGAACAGTCAAAAACTGCCTTAAAGCCTTATACCCCAGTAAATACCCGTCTCAAGTCCAATGCCCGGCTACAGGTTCCCTCAGAGCCCAGTGCCACACTCAGGAACCTCCCTTGCAACAGGCCCACTCGCAGCAAATCTGCCCGGCAACAGTGCACGTCCCATAAGCCCAAGGGGAAGCACGGCGTGTCCGCAGTAGATATACTCTTGCCTGGAAGTCCTCCACTACTCGCCAAGACACTTTCTACATCCTATGTTAACCCTTGCTCGCATGATATAAGAACTGTTTATGCACGCGGGGCCTCCCTCAAACAAAAACCCCGCAATTCACTGAAAACACTTTAGGAACCTTATCGGGGTGCCTCATCTGAGCCGCACTGCAATTTTCAGCCCCCAATTCGAAAGTTCATTTTCTTAAAGAGACAGCGCACCTTAAATCAAAATGGCCGAAAAGGACCTCGTACAGTTCCCCAGTGATGAAACAAAGCAAATGCAACCTGATACTGATCATTATGAAGAGCTGGAGGTAGAATCCACACTTCCAGCAGACCAAGTCACGCGACCAAGGCGCTCTCTCAAACCAACTATAAAGATCACGGAAAATTATCACACCAGGAAAGATGAGCTATGTGACAACCTGGAAGAGCTGTGGGAAAGAGTTTCCTCCCTCATATCAGGACTTAAGTCCTCCTCAGGCGATGCCACCAGTTTAAAAGTTGCCGTCGGGCGGCTGAACTCAGCCCATGAAAGATACAAGAGACTGTCCACAAGGTATATAACCTTTCTAAAAGACTCTAATATTGAAGAAGCCCCATCAGAATTGTGCAAGGCGGAATCAATAGACAGACAAAGAGACGCCATGGTGCTGGACGCTAAAGATAAAGTGGAACTCCGCATCTCTCATTTGCAAGAAACTAGATCACACAGATCGCATTCATCCAAACATTCCTCGCGGTCCTACAGATCATCATGCTCTAGAAGCTCCACCCTGAGCGACAGATTACTAGAGGCCCGCATAAATGCAGAGCATTCCAAAGTGAGGCGTTCCTTCACCGAAAAAGAAGTCCTTGCGAGGGCAGAAGCACAGACAGCAGCCAAGAGGGCTGAAGCGGAGGCAGCGGCCAAGAGGGCTGAAGCAGAGGCGGCGACCAAGAGGGCTGAAGCGGAGGCAGAAGCAGAGGCGGCGGCCAAGAGGGCTGAAGCGGAGGCGGAAGCCAAGAGGGCTGAAGCGGAGGCAGAAGCCAAGAGGGCAGAAGCGGAGGTAGAAGCCAAGAGGGCAGAAGCAGAGGCTCGAATAAAGATCCTTGAATCAGAGAGGGAAGAGGAAATTGCATTAGCAAAAGAAAGACTACTTGAGCAAGCATTGAGCCAAGGCCTTGATTCAGTCTGTTTACCACCAGAGGAGATAGACGATCCAGTTGATCGGACCAGCGACTATGTACTGAAACAGTTATCCGCACCACCCCCAGTGTGCAGTACTGTCCAAGCCAATAACACTGAAACCTCCAAGCCAGCTCTACCCACAGTGCCAGCGATACCCACAGCACCTGAGCAACCCAATAACAGTTGCCCAGGCGCGCCCTCTCAAGGGCATTTATTACAGCAAGATGGCTACCAGGTGTTTCCTGGCCTACCTCCACAGCTCAAGCGGCAGTCATCAGAATCTACAGAGGCTAGACCACAGCTCAACCCTGCAGCAACATCATTCTACCCGGAAGCATCTCACCCTTTCACGCCACACAGCCTATACGCCCCAGGGGCATCACAAGTTGTCATGGCAACAAGCAGTGAGAGATCAGATATGTCTGATTTTGCCAGGTTTATGGTGAGCAGAGAGCTAATTAACACCAGTCTCTCAAAATTTGATGACCGTGCGGAGAGCTACAGAGCCTGGAAGGCAACCTTCAAAGCTGCCATCGCCAACCTCAACCTAACTGCAGAGCAGGAGCTCGACCTCTTGATCAACTGGCTGGGCCCAGGCTCCACAAATCGCATCAAGAGCCTTAGAACTGTCTATGTGGGACAAGCAGAAGCAGGTCTCGCTGCAGCCTGGCAAAGACTCGAACGCACTTTTGGCAGTGCAGAAGCAATAGAGAAGGCACTATTCAGGAGACTGCAGAACATTCCCAAGATCAGTCTCAAGGATGTCCACAAGCTTCAGGATTTAAGTGATTTGCTCATGGAACTGGAGCTCGCAAAAAGAGATCCTCGTCTGTCCGGGCTGTGCTACCTGGATACTGCCCATGGGGTGAACCCAATTGTCGTGAAGCTACCATACAGCCTGCAAGAGAAGTGGGCGGCATCAGTCTCAAGGTACAAAAGAGTGCATGACGTCACCTTTCCCCCATTTATTCATTTCTGTAGGTTCATCGATGAACAGTCCCAGATGAGGAATGACCCCAGCCTCGACTTCCTGGAGTTCAATACTACAGCTTCAGTGACACCATCATCAAGGTATGAAAGTATTGTGCATAAACAGAGACTTTAAGAGCAGCGTGAATGTTAGGAAGACTAACCTACCATCATCTGCAGTACCCACTGGTAAACAGTACACTACCTCATCAGGAGACAAGGCCTTCAATCGTGAATGTCCCATTCATAAAAAACCACACTCACTGAACAAATGCAGAGGATTTAGATCCAAAACCATACAGGAGTGCAAGAAAGTCCTCACCGAGCTTGGGGTATGTTTCAGGTGCTGCGCTTCATTGGAGCACATGGCTAAGGACTGTAAATCCATTATCAAGTGTGAGGAGTGTCATAGTGAAAGACACGCCTCAGCTATGCACCCAACTTCACTCACAAGGGATTCACCGGCTGCTGTCACCACCAGTCCCGCTCCAAGTCACGGCGGGGAGCCCCAAAATAACGCCAACACAGCCACTGCTGTTTCCTGCTCATGCTTGGACGTATGTGGGGAGGGCCAGAGTGAGAAATGTTGTGCCCGCATATGCCTAATCAAGGTCTACCGGGAGGGGCTACCAGAAAAGGCAGTAAAAATGTATGCCATCATTGATGACCAAAGTAACCGCTCCCTAGCAGGACCTAAATTCTTCGAAGCCTTTGGAATAAAGGGACCGTCAGAACCCTACATCTTAAACACCTGCTCGGGTCGCATAGAGACTAGCGGCAGGAGGGCACAAGGATTCATCGCTTGTTCCGTCAGTTGGAATACAGAAATACCTCTACCGACGCTGATCGAATGCGATCAAATACCCAACCATAGGGATGAAATTCCTACCCCGGAAGCTGCATTTCACCAACCACACCTAAGGCACCTAGCCAACGTTATCCCACCTATGGACAACAACGCCGAGATTCTACTCCTGCTTGGCAGAGACAATCTAAGGGTACACAAGGTGCGTCAACAGTGTAATGGTCCCGACTATGCACCATACGCCCAGAGACTGGACCTGGGATGGGTAGTCATAGGAAATGTATGCTTGGATCAACCAAGAATCCACTCTTTCAAAACGTACGTGCGTGGAGATGGACGCACAACTTGCATTAAGCCTTGCCCTCATCACTACGAGGTGAAAGAGAAGCCTCCAGACCTCATACGACCACCTGACGACATTCCTCCCTTCTTTGCCGACAACTTGGGAAGATTAATCTTTCACACAAGCAAGGACGATGATAAAGTAGCTTTGTCAGTAGAAGACAGAGAATTTATCAAGATAATGGACAATGAGTTCCTTAAAGACGAAACCAATCACTGGGTTTCTCCATTACCCTTCCGAGCTACCAGGGTGAGACTCCCGAACAATAGAGAACAAGCTCTGTCTAGATTTAACTCTCTTCAGCGTACCATGAACAGTAAGCCTGAGATGAGAGAACACATTGTTGCCTTTATCGACAAAATATTCCGCAACAACCATGCAGAACCAGCTCCACCCTTAGGGAAGAACGACGAGTGCTGGTACTTGCCTTCATTTGGAGTGTATCACCCACGGAAACCTAATCAAATTAGGGTTGTTTTCGACTCAAGCGCCAAACATCAAGGTGTATCTCTTAATGATGTCCTTCTCACAGGTCCTAATCTGACGAATAACCTAGTTGGAGTGCTGATGAGGTTCAGAAAAGAGCTCGTTGCCATCACCGCCGACAATGAACAGATGTTCCACTGTTTCGTAGTCAGAGAGGACCACCGGAACTTCCTCAGGTTTCTGTGGTACAAGAATAATGACACCAACGCAGAGATGGCAGAATATCGAATGAGGGTACACGTATTTGGAAACAGCCCTTCACCTGCCGTGGCAACTTACGGCCTTCGGCGCACTGCAATAGAGGGAGAATCAGAGTACGGTAAAGACGTCAGAGGACCAGTAAAACAATTGAGGTCTGACCAGGGAACCAACTTCATCGGAGCCTGTAGAGAACTTAACATTGACACCAAGTCCATTCAAGATCAGTTGGCGGAAAAAGGTTGCACCTGGATTTTCAACCCTCCTCACAGTTCCCACATGGGGGGCTCTTGGGAGAGAATGATCGGCATCTCACGCAACATCTTAAATTCTATGTTGATGGATGTAAACTCGTCTAGACTCACACATGAGACTCTAGTTACTCTCCTCGCTGAAGTTTCAGCCATTATCAATTCAAGACCCCTTGTGCCAGTGTCTGTGGATCCTGAGACACCGGCCATTCTGACTCCGGCTATTCTACTTACCCAAAAAACTGAGAGTACGCTTATTCCTAGTGGAGAATTCACTCATGCGAACATCTATCAAAAACACTGGAAACGTGTACAATATCTAGCAGATTACTTCTGGAACAGGTGGCGAAAGGAGTACCTCAGTGTTCTTCAAGGAAGAAGAAAATGGCAACACCACAAACCAAACTTGAAGGAAGGAGACCTTGTATTGATGAAAGAGCAACAAACCGAAAGGATTGACTGGCCTGTTGGGCTAATTTCAAAGGTTTTCCCTAGCAAGGATGGTAAGGTCCGGAAGGTGGAGTTGAAGATCTTCAGGAAAGGCGAGCTTAAAACGTTCTCAAGACCAATCAATGAACTCATCTTAATACTACCCATCGAGAACGTCCCTGACGGGTGAACAGGACTGTATTTAGCTTCGCAGATCTTCTCCATTCCAAGTTGAAAACAGGACTATCTATGTTTTGCATTCTAACATGTTTTTTTTTTTACAGGTTGTTTATATTTCATGGACATTCGTCATAGTGAAATCCCCAAAGTGAATTTCAGACGGGGAGTGTGCTGTTTCTTTCAAATTTAATTAATGCACTGTATTATTATATCTCCTTTTACTATGTTGTTTCTACATATTGTTTCTCTGCTGCCATCTGCTGGCCGGAATTCGTATGCTGCACGCCTTGTTCCTTGTCTATAAAGTTTTTCTTTCTGGGCGTGGTTTTAGCAGCCATGGTCTTGTCACTTCCTGTAGCCATTTTCAGTGCTGCACTCCTTGTGACTGGAGACACACATCTTGGCTTGTGAAGGCATCAGTTTTTGACCAGCAGTTGCCTCAGCAGTTAGCCTCAGGAAAGACATCCACATGACAGCATCTACACTGCTACCGCATTCCTGTACTGCATAACCGTATGTTGCTGCTCCGGATCAAATAAACCCACGTTTGATTGCATCCTCATGTCTGCGTCTGGATCCATCTAACCTGAGCATCTGCCGGTCCGGTCTGCTCCACTGCTTGGATACGAAGGTAGGACAGTCACAAGATCATTATCAGTTACACCTTCATTCACCTTCATGTGGGGACAGAACAATGAGATGCGACTTTCCCAGCCCAACCTCCAGCAGCCTTAAGGCTGCTCCCACACCAGGGTCTCTTGGGGGATAGTGGTCTCTCAGCCCTCCCATCTAAGACCACACAGAGCCACTCCAGCCTTCTGTGTGCAAGTCCCCTCCCCCCTCTCTTTCTGAGGATTCCTTTATCCCCAGGTGATTACTGCACCTGGTCTATTTTCAGACCTGGTGATTCTGGGGAAGACACAGCAAATCCTGCCATATATCTCCCCTAACAACCATGGGGCCTGTCACTTCCTCACATATCCACCCCCCTTTGTTCAAGCCTGTGAGAGTGAATACCTGCATAACCAGGGGAGGCTGGTGAGAGGGCATCCACCTGGCCTGGACGTGGGGAACAGCCACCCACCATGCTCTTTGGCTGCTCCCAATAAGAACCGGCCCAGATTGGCTTTACAGCCATACTAAGTAACCCAGTGTCAGCGAGCACTAGCTGCCGCTGACACAGAAAATTACCGTTTCTTATTTCATCAAGGCCCGGAACCTCGGTGACACGTACCTTTCCTTTGTTCTTCCAGACCCAGGACAACAGTGCTTGGTTTGTCACCCTCATGAGTTTATTACAGAGCTGACAAGATTTTCTTGCCCATCTCATGAGCAGGTACTGACTTTTTATATTGCTTCTGCACAGGCCCCTCACGTCCTTTCTTGGACTGCGGCAACTCTTGACTGAGCTGGTCCCAGTCATGGTCGTGTCCCAACCCTTTCTCTTTTGGCTTGTGGGTCTCCTTCAGCAGAGCAGGTTTCTTATGTCTCGCTCCTTTTCCACGCATCTGGACCTCTTTACCATTATTCTCAGCAGGGGTTTCTTCGGGTTTGGAGCCAGCTTCAGAGTCTTCTACGTCTTCAGTAGCTTTTCCCACTTCAGCAGTCGCTCTTTCCTCCCTAACCTTGGTCTCTGGGACATCCAAGGTTTTCTCCCATTTCAAGACCTCTGCCTTAGCTTCTTTGACCTCTATTTCTTTGGAGTCCCCATTTACTTTATTATCCTTTTCATCCTTTAGAGACTTGGACTCTAGAGTTGAGAGGACACCTGGATGTTCGGGTTCGAGAAGTTCGGCCGAACTTCCCGAAAATGTTCGGGTTCGGGATCCGAACACGATCCGAACTTCGTCCCGAACCCGAACCCCATTGAAGTCAATGGGGACCCAAACTTTTCGGCACTAAAAAGGCTGTAAAACGGCCCAGGAAAGGGCTAGAGGGCTGCAAAAGACAGCAACATGTAGGTAAATCCCCTGCAAACAAATGTGGATAGGGAAATGAATTAAAATAAAAATTAAATAAATAAAAATTAACCAAAATCAATTGGAGAGAGGTCCCATAGCAGAAAATCTGGCTTCACATCACCCACCACTGGAACAGTCCATTCTCAGATATTTAGGCCCCGGCACCCAAGCAGAGGAGAGAGGTGCCGTAACAGAGAATCTGTCTTCATGTCAGCAGAGAATCAGTCTGCATGTCATAGCAGAGAATCAGGCTTCACGTCAGCCACCACTGCAACAGTCCATTTTCATAAATTTAGGCCAAGCACCCAGGCAGAGGAGAGAGGTTCCGTAACACAGAATCTGGCTTCATGTCAGCAGATAATCAGTTTTCATATCATAGCAGAGAATCAGGCTTCACGTCACCCACCACTGCATCAGTCCATTTTCATAAATTTAGGCCCAGCACCCAGGCAGAGGAGAGAGGTCCCGTAACAGACAATCTGGCTTCATGTCAGCAGAGAATCAGTCTTCATATCATAGCAGAGAATCAGGCTTCACGTCAGCCACCAATGCAACAGTCCATTGTCAGATATTTAGGCCCAGCACCCAGGCAGAGGAGAGAGGTCCCGTAACAGACAATCTGGCTTCATGTCAGCAGGGAATCAGTCTTCATATCATAGCAGAGAATCAGGCTTCACGTCAGCCACCACTGCAACAGTCCATTGTCAGATATTTAGGCCCAGCACCCAGGCAGAGGAGAGAGGTCCCGTAACAGAGACTCTGGCTTCATGTCAGCAGAGAATCAGTCTGCATGTCCAAGCAGAGAATCAGGCTTCACGTCAGCCACCACTGCAACAGTCCATTGGCATATATTTAAGCCCAGGCAGAGGAGAGAGGTCCCGTAACAGAGAATCTGGCTTCATGTCAGCAGAGAATTGGTCTGCATGTGTCACGGCTGTTTAAGGGTAACCAGAGCATACACAGTAAGAAGAGCTACTGACCGGACCCCAAACTAGGGAAGAGAAAGGGTGACCCCTGTCAGACCCTCAACACTCTCCCTATGCTGCTAAAGCACATGCCCGGATCCAAATGGTGGAACGAGGCATGCCCGCGTACCTTAGACTGATGAGCCCTGTAACCCCTACAATAGTGGAAGGGGCACGGCCACCGATGCCCTGCTCAGAATATGGAGGGAACCGGGGCCACCTCAGATCCAGTCAGGAAAACACCAGGTACACAACAAAGTCTGCACACTTAGCTGATGAAGCTGCAACCGCAGAGAAGACGGATCCAAGGGCCGCTGGCAATATCCGGAGTGCTTGCAGCAGCAGAACACAGGTCCAGGGAACTAGTAGCTAAAGAAGTGAAGATACTCAAGGCAGAGCTACAACTGAAAAGAGAAATATAATCCACGCCCTGCAATAGGAGGAGGGGTGATTTAAAGGCAGGGAAATCAGGAGAGACAGCTGGGAGTAAAGACCTCACAACAGGGGCGGAGAAACAGAACAGTGAGAACACCTCCAAACTCTAAGTGACATCATCACAGGGGTGGAGACACAGAGCTGTGAGAACGTCTCAAAGCTCTGGTAGTTACAGTACCCCCCCCCTCTACGGGTGGACTCCGGACACCCAGGACTCACCTTCCCAGGATGAGCCCTATGAAATGCCCTGATAAGGCGAGTGGCTTTAATGTCCGACATCGGAACCCACATCCTCTCCTCAGGACCATAACCCTTCCAATGAACGAGGTACTGAAGAGAACCGCGGACAATGCGAGAGTCCACAATTCTGGAAACCTCAAACTCCAGATTGCCATCAACCAAAATCGGAGGAGGAGGCAAAGAGGAGGGTACCGTGGGCTGGACATATGGTTTTAAGAGAGATCTGTGAAATACATTATGTATCTTCCAAACCCGTGGAAGATCAAGGCGGAAGGCAACAGGATTGATGACTGACAAAATTTTATAAGGCCCAATAAACTTGGGACCCAATTTCCAGGAGGGAACCTTCAGTTTAATATTTCTTGTAGACAACCACACCAGATCACCCACATTCAGGTCCGGACCAGGCACACGTCTCTTATCAGCCACACGCTTATACTTCTCACTCATCTTTCTGAGATTACTCTGAATCTTTTGCCAAATGGTAGACAAAGACGAGGAAAATCTCTCCTCCTCAGGTAAACCAGAAAGAGCCCCTCCCGAGAATGTCCCAAACTGCGGATGGAACCCATATGCACCAAAAAATGGTGACTTATCAGAAGATTCCTGACGACGGTTGTTCAAAGCAAACTCAGCAAGAGGGAGAAATGAACACCAATCCTCCTGGTTCTCTGCCACAAAACAGCGCAAATATGTCTCCAGATTCTGATTGAGGCGCTCAGTCTGACCATTCGACTGCGGGTGAAAAGCAGAAGAGAAGGACAGCCGAACCCCCAGGCGAGAACAGAAAGCCTTCCAGAACCTGGACACAAACTGCGTGCCTCTATCGGAAACAATCTCAGAGGGAATGCCGTGCAATTTAACAATATGATCGACAAAAGCTTGCGCCAACGTTTTAGCATTGGGTAAACCAGGGAAAGGAACGAAATGAGCCATCTTGCTAAAACGGTCCACGACCACCAGGATCACCGATTTCCCCGAGGAACGAGGAAGATCCGTGATAAAGTCCATGGACAGGTGTGTCCAAGGACGGGAAGGTATGGGTAATGGGAGAAGGGAACCTGAAGGTCGTGAACGAGGGACCTTAGCGCGAGCGCACGTCTCACAAGCCGCCACAAAACCCTCCACAGACTTACGAAGAGCCGGCCACCAAAATCTCCGAGCAATGAGATCTACCGTGGCTCTACTCCCGGGGTGACCAGCAAGAACTGTATCATGATGTTCCTTAAAGAGTTTGTGACGTAGCTCAGGAGGGACAACGGGCAGGTGCCTCAGACTGGGCAGCCTGGACCTCGGCCTCCAAATCGGAATATAGAGCAGAAACAACTACCCCCTCCGCCAAAATGGGACCCGGGTCCTCTGAGTTTCCTCCTCCCGGAAAACAGCGAGAGAGAGCATCAGCCTTCACATTCTTGATCCCAGGGCGGAAAGTAACAACAAAATTGAATCTGGAGAAGAACAGAGACCATCTGGCCTGTCTCGGATTCATACGCCTGGCCGACTCCAAGTACGCCAGATTCTTATGGTCGGTAAAAACGGTGATAGAGTGCCTGGCCCCCTCCAACCAATGGCGCCATTCCTCGAAAGCCAACTTGATGGCCAACAACTCCCTATCTCCCACATCATAGTTTCTCTCTGCCGGGGAGAGTTTTCTAGAGAAAAAGGCACAAGGTCGCCATTTGGCAGGAGAGGGGCCCTGGGACAAAACTGCACCCACACCCACCTCGGAAGCATCCACCTCAACAATAAAAGGTAAGGAAACATCGGGATGCACCAAGATGGGAGCAGACGCAAAACTCTCTTTAATTTTAGAAAAGGCTGCAAGCGCCTCCTCCGACCAAGAGGAAAAATCTGTCCCCTTTTTTGTCATGTCAGTAAGGGGTTTGACAATAGAGGAATAATTCAAAATGAACTTTCTGTAGTAGTTAGCAAAACCCAGAAAGCGCATCAATGCCTTCTGATTTTCAGGAAGCTCCCACTCCCGCACAGCACGGACCTTCTCCGGATCCATGCGAAAACCAGAAGCAGAGAGGAGAAAACCCAGAAATTGAATCTCCGATACCATAAAAAGACATTTCTCTAGCTTGGCATATAGTTTATTTTCCCGCAGTATCTGCAGGACCTGAAAAAGATGATCCTGATGGGTCTGAACATCAGGGGAAAAAATCAAAATATCATCAAGATACACCAGTACAAATTTCCCCATTAAATGATAGAAAATACTATTAACAAAATGCTGAAAGACGGCCGGAGCATTCATCAGGCCGAAAGGCATAACGAGATTCTCAAAATGCCCATTAGGGGTATTAAAGGCCGTTTTCCATTCATCCCCCTCTCTGACCCTGACCAGGTTGTACGCGCCTCTCAGATCCAATTTGGAAAACACCTTGGCCCCAACAATTTGGTTGAAGAGGTCTGGGATTAGAGGAAGGGGATAGGGATCGCGAATCGTGATACGGTTCAGCTCCCTAAAATCTAAGCAAGGTCTCAGAGAGCCATCTTTTTTTTTAACAAAAAAAAAACCTGCGGCAACAGGCGACTTTGAGGGACGAATATGCCCCTTCTCGAGACTCTCGGAGATATAGGTTCGCATTGCGAGTCTTTCCGGTTGTGAGAGATTGTAGAGGCGTGCCTTTGGCAGCTTGGCGCCGGGAATGAGGTTAATGGGACAGTCAAACTCCCGGTGAGGAGGTAGCTCCCGAACACCGCTCTCGGAAAACACATCCGAGAAATCAGAGAGAAATGATGGCAGAGTTTTAGTAGACACCTCTGCAAGAGTGGCTGTGAGACAATTCTCTCTACAAAAGTCACTCCACTCATTTATTTGCCTTCCTTGCCAATCAATAGTGGGGTTATGTCTAGTGAGCCAGGGTAGCCCCAAAACTAGAGGAGAAGGCAATCCGTTAAGGACAAAACAAGATATCTCCTCCACATGAGTGTCACCTACAGCTAGCCGGATATTGTGAACAATGCCTTTCAAAGATCTCTGCGAGAGTGGGGCAGAGTCAATAGCAAAAACAGGTATATCCTTTTCTAATGTACAAACCTGAAAACCATGCAAGGCTACAAATTGAGTGTCAATAAGATTGACGGCCGCTCCACTATCGACAAAAATCTCACAAGGAATGACTTTGCTCTCTAGCGCCACCCTGGCAGACAGGAGAAAACGGGAACTGCAGGTCAAAGGAAAAGCATCAATTCCCACATCAACTTTGCCCAAAGTAGCAGATGAAGCAGAACTTGATGATCTACCTCTTGAGGTTTTTCTCTTATTATCGCTCTTAGAACAGGTCAGGAATCTCCTAGACGGACAAACATTTGCCAAATGACCTATGCCCCCACAACAAAAACACACCATATTCTGAGGACTAAATCCTCTTTTATCAGGGGCAAGTCGGCCTAGCTGCATGGGCTCCTCCTCAGAGGGGAGCGAGACAGGATGAGACCCCTGCATACTGAATGAGTCCGCACCATTGCCCCTAGACTGACAATGGCTGGACGGAGAGGTCTTGTTTCTTTCCCTTAGACGCCTGTCAAGGCGTACCGCTAATGACATGGCAGACTCTAAGGATGTTGGTCTCTCATGGAAAGCAAAGGCATCTTTCAAATCCTCTGAGAGACCATGACAGAACTGACTTCGGAGTGCAGCATCATTCCAGCCTGAATCAGCTGCCCATCTCCGAAATTCAGAACAATAAAGCTCTGCAGACAGTTTGTTCTGGCATAGAACACGCAAGTTCGATTCTGCCAGAGCAACACGATCCGGGTCATCATATATCTGCCCCAGGGCCACAAAAAACCTTTCCACGGATCGAAGGGAAGGATCCCCTGATGGCAGCAAAAAAGCCCAAGTCTGAGCATTACCTCTGAGCAGGGAGATGACAATCCTCACCCTCTGTTCCTCATTACCAGAGGAGTGGGGACACAAACAAAAATGGAGTTTACATGCCTCTCTGAAGCGAACAAAATTCTCACTGCCCCCGGAGAACGTTTCCGGAAGTGAGACCTTTGGCTCGCAACAGACTCCATGAGCCGGAGCAGAGCCCAATGCTTGTAGCTGAGTCAGAGATTGACGGAGATCCGCTACTTCCAAAGAAAGACCCTGCATGCGGTCAACCAGGTCAGAAAGCGGATCCATGTCAACAAGGACGGTTTTGGTGGATTATAATGTCACGGCTGTTTAAGGGTAACCAGAGCATACACAGTAAGAAGAGCTACTGACCGGACCTCAAACTAGGGAAGAGAAAGGGTGACCCCTGTCAGACCCTCAACACTCTCCCTATGCTGCTAAAGCACATGCCCGGATCCAAATGGTGGAACGAGGCATGCCCGCGTACCTTAGACTGATGAGCCCTGTAACCCCTACAATAGTGGAAGGGGCACGGCCACCGATGCCCTGCTCAGAATATGGAGGGAACCGGGGCCACCTCAGATCCAGTCAGGAAAACACCAGGTACACAACAAAGTCTGCACACTTAGCTGATGAAGCTGCAACCGCAGAGAAGACGGATCCAAGGGCCGCTGGCAATATCCGGAGTGCTTGCAGCAGCAGAACACAGGTCCAGGGAACTAGTAGCTAAAGAAGTGAAGATACTCAAGGCAGAGCTACAACTGAAAAGAGAAATATAATCCACGCCCTGCAATAGGAGGAGGGGTGATTTAAAGGCAGGGAAATCAGGAGAGACAGCTGGGAGTAAATACCTCACAACAGGGGCGGAGAAACAGAACAGTGAGAACACCTCCAAACTCTAAGTGACATCATCACAGGGGTGGAGACACAGAGCTGTGAGAACGTCTCAAAGCTCTGGTAGTGACAGCATGTCATAGCAGAGAATCAGGCTTCACGTCACCCAACATTGGAACAGTCCATTGGCATATATTTAGGCCCCGGCACCCAGACAGAGGAGAGGTTCATTCAACTTTAGGTAGCCTCGCAATATAATGGTAAAATGAAAATAAAAATAGGATTGAATGAGGAAGTGCCCTGGAGTACAATAATATATGGTTAAGGGGAGGTAGTTAATGTCTAATCTGGAGAAGGGACGGACAGGTCCTGTGGGATCCATGCCTGGTTCATTTTTATGAACGTCAGCTTGTCCACATTGGCTGTAGACAGGCGGCTGCGTTTGTCTGTAATGACGCCCCCTGCCGTGCTGAATACACGTTCAGACAAAACGCTGGCCGCCGGGCAGGCCAGCACCTCCAAGGCATAAAAGGCTAGCTCTGGCCACGTGGACAATTTAGAGACCCAGAAGTTGAATGGGGCCGAACCATCAGTCAGTACGTGGAGGGGTGTGCACATGTACTGTTCCACAATGTTAGTGAAATGTTGCCTCCTCCTAACACGTTGCGTATCAGGTGGTGGTGCAGTTAGCTGTGGCGTGTTGACAAAACTTTTCCACATCTCTGCCATGCTAACCCTGCCCTCAGAGGAGCTGGCCGTGACACAGCTGCCTTGGCGACCTCTTGCTCCTCCTCTGCCTTGGCCTTGGGCTTCCACTTGTTCCCCTGTGACATTTGGGAATGCTCTAAGTAGCGCGTCTACCAAAGTGCGCTTGTACTCGCGCATCTTCCTATCACGCTCCAGTGCAGGAAGTAAGGTGGGCACATTGTTTTTGTACCGTGGATCCAGCAGGGTGGCAACCCAGTAGTCCGCACACGTTAAAATGTGGGCAACTCTGCTGTCGTTGCGCAGGCACTGCAGCATGTAGTCGCTCATGTGTGCCAGGCTGCCCAGGGGTAAGGACAAGCTGTCCTCTGTGGGAGGCGTATCGTCATCGTCTTGCCTTTCCCCCCAGCCACGCACCAGTGATGGGCCCGAGCTGCGCTGGGTGCAACCCCGCTGTGACCATGCTTCATCCTCATCCTCCTCCACCTCCTCCTCGTCCTCCAGTAGTGGGCCCTGGCTGACCACATTTGTACCTGGCCTCTGCTGTTGCAAAAAACCTCCCTCTGAGTCACTTCGAAGAGACTGGCCTAAAAGTGCTAAAAATGACCCCTCTTCTTCCTCCTCCAGGGCCACCTCCTCTTCCATCATCGCCCTAAGTGTTTTCTCAAGGAGACATAGAAGTGGTATTGTAACGCTGATAACGGCGTCATCGCCACTGGCCATGTTGGTGGAGTACTCGAAACAGCGCAACAGGGCACACAGGTCTCGCATGGAGGCCCAGTCATTGGTGGTGAAGTGGTGCTGTTCCGCAGTGCGACTGACCCGTGCGTGCTGCAGCTGAAACTCCACTATGGCCTGCTGCTGCTCGCACAGTCTGTCCAGCATGTGCAAGGTGGAGTTCCACCTGGTGGGCACGTCGCATATGAGGCGGCGAGCGGGAAGGCCGAAGTTACGCTGTAGCGCTGACAGGCGAGCAGCGGCAGGATGTGAACGCCGGAAGCGCGAACAGACGGCCTGCACTTTATGCAACAGCTCTGACATGTCGGGGTAGTTGTGAATGAACTTCTGCACCACCAAATACAGCATATGCGCCAGGAAAGGTATGTGCGTCAAACCTGGCTAGTCCCAGAGCTGCAACGAGATTTCGCCCATTATCGCACACCACCAGGCTGGGCTTGAGGCTCACCGGCCGCAACCACTCGTCGGTCTGTTGTTCTATACCCCGCCACAACTCCTGTGCGGTGTGGGGCCTGTCCCCCAAACATATGAGTTTCAGAATGGCCTGCTGACGTTTACCCCGGGCTGTGCTGAAGTTGGTGGTGAAGGTGTGTGGCTGACTGGATGAGCAGGTGGAAGAAGAGGAGGAGGAAGCCGAGAAGGAGGAGGTGGCAACAGGAGGCAAAGAATGTTGCCCTGCGATCCTTGGCGGCGGAAGGACGTGCGCCAAACAGCTCTCCGCCTGGGGCCCAGCTGCCACTACATTTACCCAGTGTGCAGTTAGGGAGATATAGCGTCCCTGGCCGTGCTTACTGGTCCACATATCTGTGGTTAGGTGGACCTTGCTACAGATGGCGTTGCGCAGTGCACACTTGATTTTATCGGATACTTGGTTGTGCAGGGAAGGCACGGCTCTCTTGGAGAAATAGTGGCGGCTGGGAACAACATACTGTGGGACAGCAAGCGACATGAGCTGTTTGAAGCTGTCTGTATCCACCAGCCTAAATGACAGCATTTCATAGGCCAGTAGTTTAGAAATGCTGGCATTCAGGGCCAGGGATCTAGGGTGGCTAGGTGGGAATTTACGCTTTCTCTCAAATGTTTGTGAGATGGAGAGCTGAACGCTGCCGTGTGACATGGTTGAGACGCTTGGTGACGGAGGTGGTGGTGGTGTTGGTGGTACATCCCCTGTTTGCTGGGCGGCAAGTGCCAACGTTCCTCCAGAGGCGGAGGAAGAGGCTGAGGCGGCAGCAGCAGAAGAGGCCGAGGCGGCAGCAGCAGAAGAGGTAGCAGGGGGAGCCTGAGCGACTTCCTTGTTTTTAAGGTGTTTACTCCACTGCAGTTCATGCTTTGCATGCAGGTGCCTGGTCATGCAGGTTGTGCTCAGGTTCAGAACGTTAATGCCTCGCTTCAGGCTCTGATGGCACAGCGTGCAAACCACTCGGGTCTTGTCGTCAGCACATTGTTTGAAGAAGTGCCATGCCAGGGAACTCCTTGAAGCTGCCTTTGGGGTGCTCGGTCCCAGATGGCGGCGGTCAGTAGCAGGCGGAGTCTCTTGGCGGTGGGTGTTCTGCTTTTGCCCACTGCTCCCTCTTTTGCTACGCTGTTGGCTCGGTCTCACCACTGCCTCTTCCTCCGATCTGTGAAAATCAGTGGCACGACCTTCATTCCATGTGGGGTCTAGGACCTCAACGTCCCCTGCATCGTCTTCCACCCAGTCTTGATCCCTGACCTCCTGTTCAGTCTGCACACTGCAAAAAGACCCAGCAGTTGGCACCTGTGTTTCGTCATCATCAGAGACATGCTGAGGTGGTATTCCCATGATCTCATCATCAGGAAACATAAGTGGTTGTGCGTCAGTGCAGTCTATGTCTTCCACCGCTGGGGAAGGGCTAGGTGGATGCCCTTGGGAAACCCTGCCAGCAGAGTCTTCAAGCAGCATAAGAGACTGCTGCATAACTTGAGGCTCAGACAGTTTCCCTGATATGCATGGGGGCGATGTGACAGACTGATGGGGTTGGTTTTCAGGCGCCATCTGTGCGCTTTCTGCAGAAGACTGGGTGGGAGATAATGTGAACGTGCTGGATCCACTGTCGGCCACCCAATTGACTAATGCCTGTACCTGCTCAGGCCTTACCATCCTTAGAACGGCATTGGGCCCCACCATATATCACTGTAAATTCTGGCGGCTACTGGGACCTGAGGTAGTTGGTACACTAGGACGTGTGGATGTGGCAGAACGGCCACGTCCTCTCCCAGCACCAGAGGGACCACTAACACCACCACGACCATGTCCGCGTCCGCGTCCCTTACTAGATGTTTTCCTCATTGTTATCGTTCACCACAACAATAAAAATATTATTTGGCCCAATGTATTGTATTCAAATTCAGCTGAATATAAATTTGAGGCCTAGTATTTAGGCGCTGGGTGACAGGTATAGATTTACTGACAGAATTAGACTGGGATATGGCCAAAAAATAACCACACTATTGCTGGTTAAATGCACTTGGTGTGACAGCTTGACCAACCACACTACTGAGGGTTAAATGCACTTGGTGACAGGCGCAGCTTGCCCCTGATGTAGTATATGGCGAAAAAATGAACAGACTATTGCTGGTTAAATGCACTTGGTGTGACAGCTTGACCAACCACACTACTGAGGGTTAAATGCACTTGGTGACGGGCGCAGCTTGCCCCTGATGTAGTATATGGCCAAAAAATAAACAGACTATTGCTGGTTAAATGCACTTGGTGTGACAGCTTCACCCTGATGTAGGGTTTAGCCAAAAAACAACCACACTATTGAGGGTTAAATGCACTTGGTGACAGGCGCAGCTTGCCCCTGATGTAGTATATGGCCAAAAAATAAACAGACTATTGCTGGTTAAATGCACTTGGTGTGACAGCTTCACCCTGATGTAGGCTTTAGCCAAAAAACAACCACACCATTGAGGGCTAAATGCACTTGGTGACAGGCGCAGCTTGCCCCTGATGTAGTATATGGCCAAAAAATAAACAAACTATTGCTGATTAAATGCACTTGGTGTGACAGCTTCACCCTGATGTAGGCTTTAGCCAAAAAACAACCACACTATTGAGGGTTAAATGCACTTGGTGACAGGCGCAGCTTGCCCCTGATGTAGTATATGGCCAAAAAATAAACAGACTATTGCTGGTTAAATGCACTTGGTGTGACAGCTTCACCCTGATGTAGGCTTTAGCCAAAAAACAACCACACCATTGAGGGTTAAATGCACTTGGTCGCAGCTTGTGCTGGCGCACCAGAAGACACAAAATGGCCGCCGATCACCCCAGAAAAAAGTGACTGACAAACCGCCTGGGCAGCCTAAAAACAGTGAGCAATTGAGTATCAGCAGCTCAATGACCCACAGCTGCAGATCGATCAATAATCAAGTCCTTTGGAGGAGTTAATCTGCCTAATCTCGCCCTACTGTCGCAGCCGCAACCTCTCCCTACGCTAATCAGAGCAGAGTGACGGGCGGCGCTATGTGACTCCAGCTTAAATAGAGGCTGGGTCACATGGTGCTCTGGCCAATCACAGCCATGCCAATAGTAGGCATGGCTGTGATGGCCTCTTGGGGCAAGTAGTATGACGCTTGTTGATTGGCTGCTTTGCAGCCTTTCAAAAAGCGCCAAGAAAGCGTCACAAAAGCGCCAAGAAAGCGACGAACACCGAACCCGAACCCGGACTTTTATGAAAATGTCCGGGTTCGGGTCCGTGTCACGGACACCCCAAAATTCGGTACGAACCCGAACTATACAGTTCGAGTTCGCTCATCCCTATTGGACTCATATCCTTGCCTTCTTAACGGCTCCTCCTTCTCATTAAGGTTGGAGGCACTGGGGACATCAGGATCTTTACCAGACTTGTTGCCTTCTGGCAAACCCTCTAGAGGTTCACTCAGGATATTGTTCCCCAATCGCTTAGGCTCTAGTGGAGCCATATCACAGTAGTAGACACCATCTGTATGCTGATCGTCTGTTTCCTGGTATTTCTTCTCCAGCAGACTGCTGGCTTTCTGTAAGGCACTGACGGCAGAGAGAGCATCTTTCATGACCAGGTCCTGGCTACTTATTGCCACGAGTCTCTTGGCCTCTGCATTCACATCAGCATCAGTTGGGTGAGCAGAAAGATCTTCCGTCTTCTCCGCCTCGGTCGGCACACGGGCGCCACCATCTCCAGACCCATTCTTAACAGACTCTGGCTTAGACTTCTTCAACTCATAGACGTTCTTCCTGACATCATCCTTTGAGCTCATGAGATCTTTCATCCCTGCTCTGAGTTGTCTGTTCAGCCTCTCACATTTATCTCGCTCCTCAAGCGCTTCTTCAAGGGATCGAGCCAAGGAGACAGTCTCCTGTTCCAGATGCTCTTCACTTGGCTCTGCTGCAGCCGATGTAGGAGTATCACCATTCTCTTTTGGCCACCCTGTGGGGGTTTCAAGCAGGGTCTCTTTAAGCACTTTGTTTGTATCTACTGCAGTCTTCTTCGGTGACTCTGTGAAGACATCTAGTCCCTTCTCTATCATATCTAGGGACCATGTGGAAAGAGAAAAATCTTCAGGATTGCAGCAATACTGACATGTCAGATCATCTACAGGGGCCTGGGTATGGGTCTCAGACACTAGGCTGCAGTCTCCCCACTCAGCTCTCGTCAAGTCAGGTATAACTGTCGTCTGGTCGCTACTAGTGACCACCTGAATTTTGCAATACCATGACTTGGTAGCTTCCTTCTCAGAGTTGCTAATGGTCACAGCGCATATATCGCCTATGTCACTGGTGTCATTATTAACGCTGACCTCTAGGGGCACTGCCGAGTTAATGCCTACCTGGGACATTACTTTATGGACCATAAAGCACTGTGGAGACTGCATGTCCACCTCTGGTACTTGTGATACTCCCTCTAGGACTGCTACCCTTACTTGCACATTCACCAGAGTAGGATTGCTCCACTCAGTGCTCACAACATTTATCTGGACTTCTGCATCATTCACATGTTTCATATCAGCACCATTGTTTTCAATAGGCAATATTCTTTCCTCATGGCAGTCAATGTGCAGCTCCCTTAGACCTTCATTTACACGGGCAAGTACAGGTTCTGCAGGAGTTTCGTCACTATCTGCAGAAATGTCTACCTTGCCCCATAACAACCGAACGTTATCACAACCCAACATCACATCATATAAGAACATATTTGTAACATCAGGTCCATAAGACCCAGTTCTTACTGGAGACTCCCCCTCAGTGAGAACCACCTGCACTTGCTCAGCTCTCTTTCAGGAGCCTGGTTCACATTACCTATATGCAATTCTTCAAACCTCCTGATCAAGTAATAAAGTTCTTCATGAAAAATAGCAGATGAAGAAAATAAAGATTCATCATCATTTACATTTTTACCACCTGGGGGCGCTTCTCTCCTGATCACATCCTGAAAGGGAAAAGGCATGCCATCATCATCTACTTCACATGACCTCCCATTTTCATTTTTCACTTCAACTACATCACTGTTTTCAATGGTCCTTTCCCTTAGGCCCCATGCACACGGCCGTGGAACCGCGGCCTGGATCCCTCCTGAGAGCAGGAGCGCAGGGCGTCACTGGTTGCTATGACGCCGTGCGCTCCCTGCTGCCGCCGCAATACAGTGATACACTGGTATGATCTATACCAGTGTATTACTGTACTGTGCCATGTGCATGGGGCCTTACACGTTCACTTAAAGGGACAGGTACAAGTTCTGCAGGAGTTTTTGCACGCTCTGCAGAAGTGTCTCCATTACTCCACAACTCACATCATAAGGGAAAATTACACCCCAACACTCCCTCATGCATGAGCGTAACTGTAACATCAAGTTCATAAGTCCCTGTTCTCATTGGAGTCTCACGCTCAGTGAAAATCAGCGGATAGTCCTTATCCGCACGACTGTCCAGCACCCTTAATATTTCGCCAGTCTCAGGTTTCAATATTGTGCTACCTCTTACCCGGGCAAGCATGGGATCCCGAATCCTTGTCATCCCAAAACTAGCTTTGGTCATGGGCAACTGAGGTAACACAGAAACCTTCTCCCCTGCAGGTTTCTGCGAGGGAGCAATCACAGCAGGCTTATCCGCCTGTTCAGACACAGTTTTTTCTCTGTGTGACTTATCACCTACCGGCCCAGCAGGTATCAACTGCCGCCGGCTCACTGTCACTGGCTCTGCCACATAGTTAATAACAGGAACAGTCTTACCCTTTGTAATCAACCATTCTGGTAAAGCAGTGACATTCTCCCCCGTGGACTCATCAAGGTTGTGGTTGCTCCTAGCAACAGCTTTACCGCACCTCCTCTCTAGGACTCCGGACACAGTCGCAGGGAAGATATGCACTCCTGAGAACCACACTACTCTCCACCTCTTTGTCTTCCCGACGGTTGCCCTTGGCAACGGCACATATCTGCTGTTCATCGGATTCTCCAGGTACACAATTTGTAGCATTTTCTCTGCTCCACATCTGCCAAAATAATGGGAAGTCTTTGCCGAGCACAACCTCCCCTTCCAGGGTCTCACATTTTAAGAGCTCCCATTGCACAGGGCCATAGTCTGTTATAAAGGTAAGTGACACCTTACTTGTTATCTCTGGCCCTCTTGTCACAAAGTCCAGAATTTCAGGCAGGACCTGAGACACTTATTGGCGGGAATCTAGTATAACCCCCAGCGGGATCCCCCCAATCACCATCTCACAGGACTTTTCCTACGCGCTCCACCATTTGGCAGCCATTTTGACAGGTCAGTTTCTTTTACTGTGCCCTTTAAATCCCTGCACAGCTTGCACCTCAGGGAAAAAAGTCCAGGTTAACCAGCAGTTTTCCAGCAGCACCTGCTCCAGCGAACAAGCAGGCTTCCGGCCCTTTAAATGACTGCACAGCAACCCAGCAATTCCTTGGCAACATTCAGCAGCACCTTCTCTTTTCCGTCAGGTCGTTGCCCCTAGCAACCTGTTGTTGTTATTACCCGCATCCAACACCAATTGTAGGGGATTAGCTCTTTTCCAGGGGTTGCAAACACACACTTCTTCACAGAGACCAGGATTTAGGGGCCAAACTGCGCTTTATTGTGGCACACGGCATAAAAAAAAGACACAAAGGCAAAATAAAATACCTTGCCTGTCAGAGCCCTATCTAAACACATAGGTTTCCCTGACTCACCTAAAGCGTAACACAGTTCACACCGATGATGAGATGCGGCTTTCTCAGCCCAATCTCCAGCAGCCTTCAGGCTGCTCCCACACCAGGGTCTCTTGGGGGATAGTGGTCTCTCAGCCCTCTGAGCTCAGACCACACAGAGCCACTCCAGCCTTCTGTGTGCAAGACCCCTACCCCCTCTCACTTTGAGGATTCCTTTATCCCCGGGTGATTACTGCACCTAGTCTTTCTTCAGACCTGCTGATTCTGGGGAAGACACAGCAAATCCTGCCATATATCTTCCCTAACAACCATGAGGCCTGTCACTTCCTCACAAATCCCAGTTACAAGCCAGTGTGTGTCTGTCCCACAGAATGTACTGTGGCCACTTGCTGCTAGGCCACCACTCATAACGTTACAGGGTGTCACTCACAAATACCTTGCAGATAAAAAAAATATAATGTATTATTTTTTTGTGATATAATCGCAGTTGCAAGCCAGTGTGTGTCTGGCCCACAGACTGTACTGTGGCCATTGGCTAGGCCACCACTGATACCGTTACAGGGTGTCACTCACAAATACCTTGTAGATAAAAAAATTCAATGTATTATTTTTCTGTGATATAATCCCAGTTGAAAGCCAGTGTGTGTCTGGCCCACAGACTGTACTGTGGCCACTTGCTGCTAGGCCACCACTCATACCGTTACAGGGTGTCACTCACAAATACCTTGCAGATGAAAACGATTCAATTTCTTATTTTTCTGTGATATAATCCCAGTTGCAAGCCAGTGTACTGTGCCCACTGCCCACCACTTATATAGGGTGTCACAGTACCTTGCACGCATAGTACCACTTATCAAAAAAAGAAATGACAAGCAGAGGCAGGGGTGCAGGGGCTGTCATGGTCATGGTGCTGTGATTTCCACTGGCCCTGGAATAATGCCCAGTGTTCAGAGGCCACATACCCTGAACCCAAAAAATTTGGAGAAAATAGTTGACTGGCTTACACAGGACACCCAATCTTCAACAGCTTCCGCTAAGAACCTTGACGCATCATCCTCCTTCAGCTCAGCTTTTGTCACCTGCTCTCAAGTTACCACTCTCCCGCCTGCCGCCAACACCACCACTACCACCACAGCCACCACAGCCGCTTCACTTGATCCCTCAGAGGAGTTATTTACACATCAGTCGGATTAAATTAGTGATGCGCATCCCTTATTGCCAGAGGATGTAGATAACTGGGATATGTCTCAGTTAGGCAGCATTACACACATGGACGTACATTGTGATGATAATGATGATGTTGTACCTGCTGCTACTTCCTTTGCTGAGGTGTCAGATACAAGTAAAGTGGTTGATGATGATGATGTGTCCGTGTATGCCATGTGGGTGCCTGGTTGAAGAGAAGAAGAGGAGGAAAGTTCAGAAGGGGAGAGAGAGAGAGAGAGAGAAGGAGGAGACGAGTTGGAAGCAGAGGGAGGTCGTCGCAAGGAGCTAGTGGCACAGTCAGACAGCATGTATCGGCACCTGTGGTCAGCCAGACAGCACGCCAATCAACGCATGCTGTTGTCACCACCAGAATGCCGTCATTGCAAAGCTCAGCAGTGTGGCATTTTTTTGGGGTGTGTCTGCCTCTGATAACAGCAATGCCATTTGCAACCTGTGCCAAAAAAAAACTGAGATGTGGGAAGTCCAACACCCACCTCGGTACAACTGCTTTGCAAAGGCACATGATCTCACATCACAAACGCCAATGAGATCAACACATGAGTACAAGCATCTGGTCCAGCATCTTCAGCCACGACAACCACTGCTGTCCTCCTTGCCCCCTCTCAACCACCCGCCACTCCGCCTCTCACCTTCAGCAGTTCCATCTCATCTGCCCACAGGCAGGTGTCTGTAAAGGAAATGTTTGAGTGTAAGAAGCCAATGTCACAGAGTTACCCCCTTGCCCGGCGTCTGACAGCTGGCTTGACAGACCTCTTAGCCCGCCAGCTTTTACCATTCCAGCTGGTGGAGTCTGAGGCCTTCAAAAAATGTGTTGCTATTGGGACATCACAGTGGAAGGTACCTGGACAAATCTTTTTTTTCAAAAAAGGCAATCCCAAAGTCATGGCTTCTCTGGCATACAGTGTTGGGGCAAGGGTCCATCTGACCACTGATACCTGGTCGGCAAAGCATGGTCAGGGCAGGTATATCACTTACACTGTGCATTGGGTCAACCTGCTGACGGCTGCCAAGCATGGAATGCAATGCTCTGCAGCGGAGTTAGTGACATCGCCACGACTTTCAGGCAGGCCTATTGTCACCTCCTCTACTTCTCCTACTCCATCCTCTTTGATAACCTCCTTGGCTGAGTCCTCCTCTGCTGCGGCATCTGGCTGCACATCAACTGAATCCCCCCAGATCCCCAGGGGCTATTCCACATCCCGGATATGACAGTGTCACGCTGTCTTGGGGTTGACTTGCCTGAAATCAGAGAACCACACCAGACCAGCACTCCTGTCCGCCCTGAATGCACAGGTGGATCAGTGGCTGACCCCGCACCAACTGGAGACCGGAAAAAGTGGTGTGTGACAATGGAAGCAATTTGTTGGCGGCATTGAATTTGGGCAAGTTGTCACATGTGCCATGCATTACCACTTATGTCCTATAGGACTACTTGACACCTATTAATCCTGCACCTACCAAGATCCTAAGACTTAACTTTTAATGATTGTTCTTACTAAAACTTATATGCGTGACAAATAGTGATTTAAAATTCCCAGTATCACTGGCCTTTTAATTAACACTTAGGGCACTGAGGGTAACATGCTTAGACACTGCCCTAACCCCTGAAGACGCCGTGGTACGGCGAAACATGTCGGGGGCAGCGTGTAAACTCTGCTTTTAAACAGTCAAAACGGGAAATGAGTAGCTCGGAATACAACCTTGTGCAAATGGGGTCTTTCATGCTGCCATGTCTGTTGAGGGACCCTGGTATAAAAAGGATGAAGGAGAACAACCTAAACTGAGTGGCCACGCTCCTGGACCCCCGGTATAAGCAGAAAGTGGCGGAAATGTTACCAAATTACTAAAAGTCAGAAAGGATGCAGCAGTTTAAAACCAAACTAAAAAATATGCTTTACACATCTTATAAGGGGGATGTCACAGCACAACGGAAATCTAACTGGGGAAGAGGTGAAAGTAATCCTCCTCCTACCATGACCATGGCGGCAAGGACAGGATGCTTTACAGATGTGTTTTTGATGGAGGACATGCAGAGCATTTTAAGTCCTACGCATCGCCACAGCCTTTCGGGGTCCACCCTCATAGAACGACTTGACCGACAGGTAGCAGACTACCTCGCATTAACTGCAGATATAGACACTCTGAGGAGCGATGAACCCCTTGACTACTGGGTGTGCAGGCTTGACCTGTGGCCTGAGCTATCCCAGTTTGCAATAGAACTTCTGGCCTGCCCCGCTTCAAATGTCCTGTCAGAATGGACCTTCAGTGCAGCAGGAGGCATTGTCACTGACAAAAGAAGTCACCTCGGTCAAAAAAGTGTTCATTACCTCACCTTCATTAAGATGAATGAGGCATGGATCCCGGAGGGACTGACAGTGGGGGATACGTTTGACTAACAAAAGGCCTGATGACATGCCTTGCCTCCAAATGGTCCCCAAGCTGCTGCATTTAATGTCTGCATACCGCATGACTTTCGTGAATTCTCCGCCACCAACTAGGGTTCAAGCCGCAATGTTTTAGTCACCTTTCTGCCTGGAAAACATCAATTTTTCCTGCCACTGCTACAACAGCGGCTGCAACAATAACATTATTTTTCAGGCATGTGTACATGTCCAATTTTTCTGGCATCTGGTGCTGCACTGTGGCTGCAAAAACAAAACAAAAACAAAAAAGGCACATACAAGTGTCAATTCCCCTTTGTGATCGTTACTTTGTTGTGGTAAAGGGGCTTGCGTATCACAATAAAGCGATCATCACCTCTATGAGTGTGTTGGCAATGTTGCCACACTCCAGATGATAAGGCCGTTGCATCATTATGATCAGACCAAAAGCGATCGGCTGGATAATTTTTCATAGAAAAAACATTAATTTTCTTTTCCTTTTTTAAGTTGTATGGGTTTTTAATACATAAAATAAAATAAAAATAATAAAGTTAATAGTTTATTAGAAATAATGCAGACAATTAAACAAATCCCTATCAATTCCAATACAAAGCTCAGAACTATATTATTGCAGGATGTCATAATGGTTCGTTAATTCGACAATGGTTAATCAATTCAACACACGTCCCCGGATAGGGGACATAACAGGGATTAAACTGAACGGAATAGTACTATTTAAAGGGTTTCTACCACTTGAATATCACATATTTGGTGTTCAGACACTAGCGATTCGCTAGTGTCTGTTCTTGCCTACAAGCTAATTATCACATTAATCCGGGCTGCCGATACCTCAAAAAAAGCACTTATATCTTTATGCAAATGAGCCTCTAGGTGCTATGCAGGCGTTTTTCTAAGCACCTAGAGGCTCCGTCTACCTTGCATTTTGCCGCCCTGCGCCTCGCTCCAGCACGCCCATCTCTCACTGTAATCGATCCTCCCCCTGCTTCAGCCTTCCGAAATCCCGCGCCTGCGCCATCCGTCGCGGCATTCGGAGGCATTCGGCGCAGGCGCAGTCAATGTCTGACCGCTTGCTGCTGGGCTTCGTCTGTCCCACGGAGCTCTGTGACGTCATCGGCGCAGGCGCAGTTGAAATGTCTGAGCAGGGAGCGGTCAGACATTGACTGCGCCTGCGCCGAATGCCTCCGAATGCCGCGACGGACGGCGCAGGCGCGGGATTTCGGAAGGCTGAAGCAGGGGGAGGATCGATTACAGTGAGAGATGGGCGTGCTGGAGCGAGGCGCAGGGCGGCAAAATGCAAGGTAGACGGAGCCTCTAGGTGCTTAGAAAAACGCCTGCATAGCACCTAGAGGCTCATTTGCATAAAGATATAAGTGCTTTTTTTGAGGTATCGGCAGCCCGGATTAATGTGATAATTAGCTTGTAGGCAAGAACAGACACTAGCGAATCGCTAGTGTCTGAACACCAAATATGTGATATTCAAGTGGTAGAAACCCTTTAAGACATCACCCATATAGAGGTGAGCGAAGCTGGCCCCCCTTCAATCAGCACAAACAAAAACTCCAGTGTGTTTCTTTAGTGCTACGTTTGTGCTGTTTTGTGCCGCAAAAATTAACATTTGTGCTGCTTTTATTTTAAAGATAATAGCAACTGTTTGTTTCAACATGATGACATCACCAGCCCCCCTACAACAGCAAAAAGACATGACACTTGCTGGATGGTTAGTGCTACGTTTGTGCTGGTTTGTGCCATTTAAATCTCCATTCTGCCTCCTTTCGTTTTCGAGTTAACCATTTAGTGAAAGGTCACAAAAGGTCACCCAGCCCCCCATCACAGCCAAAAGACACAAAACTGGGCTGGTTGGTTAGTGCTACGTTTGTGCTGGTTTGTACTGTAGAAATTAACATTTGTGCTGGTTTTATTTGTAAGATAATAGCAAAACCGGGCTGGTTGGTTAGTGCTGCATTTGTGCTGTAAAAATGATCATTTGTGCTGCTTAATTTTATGAACTCCATTAACAGGGCTGAAGCATACTCACTTTACACAGGTAGAAAGACAAGTTAATGTGGACTGACATCACTTGAAGTAAGAATGATTATAGCTACAGCCAAAAAAATAAATACTATCAAGAAGTAGAATAGTAACATGTGTCTCAAACATTTTTATTCTACAAATCATTTTACAAACTGAAGATCATAAAGTTTTCATGAAAATCAATGACAAATAAAGAACAAATAAACCCAAACATAGAGATATCCATATTAAGTCCTGATTTTTTTCGCAGTCTTCATTAAACGGTAACTGCACTTGTCCATGGGAAGTGCATAAAAAAGTAGATTATCTCAAGCTAAAACCTTTGCTACCTACGCTTAACAAACAGTAACTTGGAACTACAAGCAGCTAATAATCCAAAATCATCAGCACTCCATACAGTGTACAGACCTTGAGTAAGAGGTTGGTGCTTGAAGTGACAACATGGATGGCGCTGTGTCCATACAACAGCCAACATTTGGGGGCCATACAGGGTCCCTTCTTCTGAGCGACATAGTGACCGTCACTATGTTGGCCAAAAGAAGGGACCCTGCATGGCCCCGAAATGTTGGCTGTTTGACGCATGTGACGATTGAATAAAAAGTGCTTTACTTCTGGCACATATTGTCCAGTGCTGGTGTCTTGTATTGTGGACTACAAGCAGCTACCTCTTGTGTACAGAACAGTATGGGGGCAGATCTTGGTATGTGAATTTACCACTGCCATACCATTTGTCAAATCATCATATTTTTCCCATGCGTAATCAGACCTTTTACAGTAGGCTATGTAATGGCCTAGAGAGCTTCTGGTAGCTGGTTGGCAAAATGCAACAACAGCTCTTAAAGTGAACCTGTTCTCATTTAATTCAAGGTAGGCTCGAAATTCAGAGAGTTCTGCTTCAAGAAATCTTTCTTGTGAACCTCTGCTTCGTGTCTCACAAGCTGCCCAGAGTCCTATGTCAGTGTCAATCCAAAGGTGCTGTCCTGTTTTGAAGGTGTTTCCTACTGTACCATTACAAAGAACATTTCCAGAAACTGAAGGGTCAAAAAACTGCATTTCCATAGGTGTATGTTGCACATCATGGATGCGTGACAGGCATTTTGAAGGTGGTAAAAGTTAATATGTTTGTTGACTGCATCTTGTAGAACTGAAACTCCTCTGGATTCTAATGTGTCTTGGTCAACTGATACACATGCAATATTTCTTGATGCTCCAACATGTCGTGAACATGTTTCTGAAGAACATTTGCTCTCAGCCACTATACTGGGCACTGTTGAGAACACATTTGAAATTATTGATGATATGTTGCACTCAGCTTTAACCAGCTGGAGTCCTGCTTTTATTTGTTCTGCTCCAAATATGTCCCTTTAGGATTTTACCTCTCAGCATGTAAATTTCTTTTTGTACACCTTTTTCTGCCATGGCTTTCACAAGCTGAAAACATTCTACATTGCTTATTTCTTGAGTCACATAATTACTGTAGGATGTGCTGTCACAAAAGGCACTACAAAGGCACTGACAAAATGCATCAAATGCACATGTGTTTGTGACTCTCACTGTGTGTCCGCACACCTTTACAGGTTGCAGGTCTCTGATGTTGCCATTCCTTATTAAACCTATTTTTACCTTTTTCATTGAGACTGATGTGTCTGCATGCTATAATCATTCTTACTTCAAGTGATGCCAGTCCACATTAACTTGTCTTACTACCTGTGTAAAGTTAGTATGCTTCAGCCAGGGCCGGCTCCAGGTTCATGTGGGCCCTTGGGCGATAAATCCCAGTGGGCCCCCATTAGGCATTTTTTTACATTGACCCCCTGTGGCTCCCACACGGTATAATGACCCCCAGTGGCCCCTATACAGTATAATGACTACTAGTGGCCCTTCACACAGTATAATGACTACTAGTGGCCCTTCACACAGTATAATGAACCCCCAATCCCCCCCCCCCTGTATAATGACCACCTGTGGCCCTGCATTCAGAATAATAACCCCCAGTCTCCCCCATTCAGAATAATGACCCCCAGTAGCCCCCACACTGGGGAATACTGTATGGAGGGGGCTCTGGGGGTCATTATACTGAATGGAGGGTCATTGGTGATCATTATACTAAATGGGGGACACTGGGGTCATTACACTATGTAAAGGGCCCTCACAGTATAATGACCCCACAGTGACCCTCCATTCAGAATAATGACCCCCAGTCGCCCCCACACTGGGGGTTATACTGTATGGAGGGGGCACGAGGGGTTATTATTTTTAATGGGGGCTCTGGTGGTCATTATACTAAATGGAGGGTCAATGGGGATCATTATACTAAATAGGGGGCACTGGGAGTTATTATACTGTGTAAGGGGCCCTCACAGTGTGATGAATGACCCCCCAGTGTCCCCCTCACATACCTATCATTGCAGGGGAGCCGGCGGTCCTGTCCATCACTAACCGCAGCTCCCTGCGCTCCTTCTCTCCGGCGGCCCGCTGCAGCAGTGAGCCAGGCCTGGAGGAGAGAAGGAGATGTGCAGTGATGTAGCTAGAACTGACTAGGCCCCACAGCAAATTTTAGTACGCCCCCCTCCCCCCCAATGTGTGTTCACATCGCGTTTTTCCTATCGGTTTGATGTATACAAATGTGCAGCGCTCCACGTTTTTGTATCCTGCAAAGTCAAGTAAAAAATACATACGTTAACGTATATGTTTTTTTACAATGGAACTGTATGGTGAACGGACGCCACTGTACGGCATCAGTCTGAGGCATCTGTTAACGCATACATTTTTGGTATACATTAAATGGATGGCAAAAATAGGACGTGAACCCAGCCATAGTGTCAGAATAAGCCCCAGTACTCAGCGGAGCAGCATGGAGGAGAGGGGAGCCGCCATGTACTGACAGAGCACTGCCTGGTCCTGGTGGTCAGGGGTGAGGACTGGGCTTCCCAAGGATCATTTTCTACTAGGAAATACAGGGCACAGTATAATACACTAGAATCTATATACTATAATGATATTAGCCCTACCCCGAATAATAATACAATACGGGGGTCATTTATTATATAGAAATACGTCTATGTTAGGCGTATGTCTGACACAGATTGTGGCGCAAAGGTCCTTAGCACCGCAATCTATATCTTTTCCCGCTTATGCCAGGTCTAAAAAAAGTGGTGTGGGCAGAGAAAGGGATACAGTTATGGCCATGCAGTTATTGGATACCACCGCCATATAGTGATAATACCGCCATACAATGATAAAACCACCATACAGTGACTGTATAAAAGGGTATAAGAGGGCACAGTACAGGGAATGAGTATGGGCACTGCACAGGGTGTGGTAAGAGGACACAATGCAGGGTATAAAGGGGCACAGTACTGGGTGGGGGGTATAGTCACATGACCCTGTGACGTTAGAAGGTCCTTATGGTGAATGCTGTTCAGATGCCACCATAATGAGAGGCAGAAAAGTGAGACAGGGGCCCTGGATGGACAGGAGGGGTGGACACAGCAAGTAGGTGGAAGGGGCTCTGAGGGTGATTCATACAACAAGTAGGGGCAGGAGGTCTGTGCAGGGCAGCAATAGGAGATAGGAGGGTGGGACAGGAGCTCTGGATACATGAGGGAGGAAAGGAGACAGCAGGGGCCCCATGAGGATGAGATAGGACAGGATATGTGGGGGGGGGGCAGGTGTCATGGAGACAAACTGCTTAATGAAACAGTAACACAACTAAATAGAATGAAGCAGCAGCAGATCGAAGAGTCCCCCCCCCCTTCTGTCCCACAGACAAGAGACAGTCACAGTGCAGACTCACTCACAGTCTTCACACTTCTCTGCTCCAGCCCTCCGGTCTCCCTCCTCAGGCAGCATGTCCTGTGTAGAGGGGGCGTGTCCTGTGTAGAGGGGTGTGTCCTGTGCAGAGGGGGCGTGGTCTGAGTCTCTGCAGCTCAGAGGGCCCACCAGGGGGGTACTGCGTAAGTGAAATGACAGCAGTGAGAGCTCACATCTGTATTGATGGAAGTGCTCATAGCAGCTCAGTGGGTCCCCCCAGGAGCATTGGGCCCCGGCACTTGCCCGGGGATGCCGGGTTATGACGCCGGCCCTGGCTTCAGCCCTGTTAATGGAGTTCATAAAATTAAGCAGCACAAATGATCATTTTTACAGCACAAATGCAGCACTAACCAACCAGCCCGGTTTTGCTATTATCTTACAAATAAAACCAGCACAAATGTTAATTTCTACAGCACAAACCAGCACAAACGTAGCACTAACCAACCAGCCCAGTTTCGTGTCTTTTGGCTGTGATGGGGGGCTGGGTGACCTTTGGTGACCTTTCAGTAAATGGTTAATAACTCGGAAACAAAATGAGGTAGAATGGAGATTTAAACGGCACAAACCAGCACAAACGTAGCACTAACCAACCGGACCAGTTTTGTGTCTTTTGGCTGTGATGGGGGGCTGGGTGACCTTTTGTGACCTTTCAATAAATGGTTAATAACTCGAAAACGAAAGGAGGCAGAATGGAGATTTAAATGGCACAAACCAGCACAAACGTAGCACTAACCATCCAGCAAGTGTCATGTCTTTTTGCTGTTGTAGGGGGGCTGGTGATGTCATCATGTTGAAACAAACAGTTGCTATTATCTTTAAAATAAAAGCAGCACAAATGTTAATTTTTGTGGCACAAAACAGCACAAACGTAGCACTAAAGAAACACACTGGAGTTGTTGTTTGTGCTGATTGAAGGGGGGCCAGCTTCGCTCACCTCCCATATAGGGTGTCACAGCACATTGCTCCATGCACGCGCAGTGCCCCTACTTGGGAGTAAGAGGACCGACCAAGCTGCTTTTTCCATCTTCCGGTTCCTAAAATCAATTCATTTTGGTGTATCAGAGTTTGGTCTGTCACTGTAAAGGTCAAAAGTACCCGGCCAAATTTCTTTTTTTTACAAAAGTCAATCTCTGAGACGCAGTGACCGTGGATTCAAACAAAGGGGAGGGAGCCAGCGTTTTTTTTAACCATCTCCCCGTTCGAAAAATCAATTCAATAAATGGACCCCAGATTGGGGATGTAACAGGGATTAAACTGATGAGAAGAGAACTACAGAAAATACCACTCATATCGGGTGTGACAATAAATCGCATGGCGCAGACGCAGTGACCGTGGATTCAAACAAAGGGGAGGGATCCAGCGTTTTTTTTAACCATCTCCCCGTTCGAAAAATCTATTCAATTCTCCTTTCGGGGACCCTTGGTGTTGTACATGGCTGGGTGGAGGAAGAAACCTTCAATGACATCAACGGGACATGGCTAGCTTGGTATCCAACCTTGTGCAAATTGACTCTTTGCGGTTGTTTGCGGTGCACTAAAAGGGGAGTTTGGTCTGTCAATGTCTGAAGCGGGCGTAACCCTTACACTACCTGATCGATACAACATCAAAACTGATCGTATACACACACTTGATGTTTTACACCACGTTGTTCAAAATATTTTAGGATTGTTAGGTGATTTATGCCCTTTATGGATTAAAATCCAAATCTGCGTCAACTATGTAATTTTCAATGGGAGTTCTGCCATGGACCCCCCTCCGGCATGCCACAGTTCAGGTGTTAGTCCCCTTGAAACAACTTTTTCATCACTACTGTGGCTAGAAAGAGTCCCTGTGGGTTTTAAAATTCGCTTGCTTATTGAAGTCAATATCGGTTTGCCCATTCGTGAACATTTGCAGTAATTCGCGTTCGCCGTTCGTGAACGGAAAATTTTATATTCGCAACATCTCTTATTATCACTACGTAATTAGGATCATATAGCAAAAGTAGGCGTACAATCGCTTATGAATTTTTCCAAAAAAATGCATGTTTTACATAAAAATTTCCCCACTATGTAATTTGGTCAATATAGCAAAAGGAGGTGTGCAATTACCCATCAATTTTCCCCAAAAAAAGCCTGTTTCACATATAAAATTTTACCACTATGTGATTCGGTCCTCCATATAGCAAAAGGAGGTATACAATCACCTATGAATTTTCCCCAAAAAAGCCTGTTTCACATTTAAAAAAATTCACCACTGAGCATTTCGGTCCATACAGCAAAAGGAGGTGTATAATCATAATTAATTTTCTTAAAAAAAGCCTTTTTCACATAAAAAAATTCACAACTACACTATTCGGTCCATATAGCAAAAGGAGGTGTACAATCACATATGAATTATCCCAAAAATAGCATGTTTTACATATAAAATTTTACCACTACGTATTTCGGTCCATAGAGCAAAAGATTGTGTACAATCACCTATAATTTTCACCACTATGTAATTCGGTCCATACACCAAAATGAGGTGTACAATCACCCATGAATTTTCTCAAAAAAAGCCAGTTTCACATATAAAATTTTAACACTACGTAATTTGGTAACAATCACATATGAATTGTCCCAAAAAAAGCCTATTTGGAATAAAAAATGTCACCACTATGTAATTTGGTCCATATTGAAAAAGAATGTGTACAATCACCCATAAATTTTCCTAAAAAAACATATTTGAAATAAAAAATGTCACCACTACTTAATTAGGTACATTCAGAAAAAGGTGTACAATCACCAATCAATTTTCTTGAAAAAAACATGTTTTATATAAAATTTGTCAACACTACGTCATTCAGTCGATATATTAAAATGAGGTGTACAATCAACTATTAATTTTCCCAAAAAGCAAATCGAGGTGTACAAACACCCATCATTTTTCCTAAACAATCATGTCTGAAATAAAAGATTTCACTTCTACGTAATTGGATCCATATAGCAAAAGGAGGTGTGCAATCATCCATAAATTTTCCCCAAAAAGCTTGTTTCACATACAAAATTTCATAACTACGTAATTTGGTCCATATTACCAAAAGAGGTGTACAATCGCCTATACATTTTCCCCCCAAAAACATGTTTGATATAAATAATTTCACCTCTACATAATTCAGTCCATATTGCAAATGTAAGTGTACAATCACGCATGAATTTTCCCACAAAAAGCCTGTTTCACATATAAAATTTAATCACTGCATAATTCGGTTCATATAGCAAAAGTAGGCGTACAATTACCCATGAATTTTGCCCAAAAAAGTCTGTTTCACATATAATATTTTACCACTGCGTAATTTAGTCCATATAGCAAAAGGAGGTGTGCAATCACAAATTAATTTTCCACAAAAAAGCCTGTTTCGCATAAAAAAAATTATCACTGCGTAATTCGGATCATATAGCAAAAGTAGGCGTACAATCACCTACAAATTTTCCCCAAAAAAGCATGTTTTACATAAAAATTTCACCACTATGTAATTTGGTCCATATAGCAAAAGGAGATGTGCAATTACCCATCAATTTTCCCCACAAAAAGCCTGTTTCACATATAAAATTTACCACTACATAATTCTGTCCTCTATATAGCAAAAGGCCTATTAATTTTCTCCAAAAAAGCCTGTTTCAAAAAAAATATTCACTATGTAATTTGGTCCATATAGCAAAAGGAGGTGTAAAATCACGCTTGAATTTTCCACCAAAAAGCCTGTGTCACATAAAAAAAAAATTCACCACTGAGCATCTCGGTCCATACAGCAAAAGGAGGTGCATAATCATGATTAATTTTCTTTTAAAAAAAGCCTGTTTCACATAAAAAATTCACAACTACACTATTCGGTCCATATAGCAAAAGGAGGTGTACAATCACACATGAATTATCCCCAGAATAGCATGTTTCACATATAAAATTTTACCACTGCATATTTTGTTCCAAAGAGCAAAAGATGGTGTACAATCACCTATAATTTCCCCCCAAAAAGTCTGTTTCACATAAAAAATGTCACCATGTAATTAGGTCCATATAGGACAAGGAGGTGTACAATCACCCATTAATTTTCCCAAAGAAAACAAACATATTTTATATACAAAATTTCTCTTCTACATAATTTGGTCCATACAGCAAAAGGAGGTGTATAATCACCCAAGTATTTTCCCCCAAAAAGCCTCTTTCACTTAAAAAATTTCACAACTACGTAATTCGGCCATATAGCAAAAGGATGTGTACAATTACCCATGAATTTTCTCAAGTATATTTATATGTTTAACATATAAAATTTTCAGGCATATTTGATTTGTGTAATATTAATGATGATATGAATAAAAAAATATTTTTCAAATCATTGAATCAAACTCAAAAGGAATTTCAAAACATATGCTATCTCTATAATCTATATTTTTAGAGGAAAACATTTTGTTTTTGCGTTATCTGCAGGTTTTTTTTTTTGCCTCAATTTTGTAAATTGAGTTTGACTTTTGAAATTATGAGAAATCTGTCTTGGATGGCTGCTTCTCACTGAAGGATCAGATTACAAGGTCCAATATATGTCTATGGAGAGCAGATGGGGAAGAATGAGCAGGAAATGAGTGAGACACACACATCCATAGAGACCTGCACAGCTAAGTAGACTTTTTAAGTAGCGTTTCTGTTTTAGCTACAAAAAAATGCTATATTCACATCCAAACACATCAGTTTTTTTCTTTGATTTCCTACATAATCCTTGTGCTGATTCTGAGTTAGGCCCCATGCACACGGCCGTGTTTCACAGCCGTGTGCGGGCCGTGGAACCGCGGCCTGGATCCCTCCTGAGAGCAGGAGCGCACGGCGTCACTGGTTGCTATGACGCCGTGCGCTCCCTGCTGCCGCCGCAATACAGTAATACACTGGTATGATCTATACCAGTGTATTACTGTACTGTGCCGGCAGCAGGGAGCGCACGGCGTCATAGCAACCAGTGACGCCGTGCGCTCCTGCTCTCAGGAGGGATCCAGGCCGCGGTTCCACGGCCCGCACACGGCTGTGAAACACGGCCGTGTGCATGGGGCCTTAGTGTGATAAAATTAGGAACCAGATTCTCTTCTACTTTCTGTGTGCAGGCTTTACCAACCAAATCTTGGAACGTTGCAAACTAGACATGCAAAAGTTAAACCTGGCAAAAAAATGTCTGATCCAAGTCATATAATAGCCAGAAATTGTGTTATTCCCTCTGTGCACTCTGTACTATTGATAATAGCAAAGTTTGTTTAAAAGTGAGGTACACTTTAAATGTCTCAGTGTTGCTGTGCAGTCTGTACTCTATGGTGTTTCTGTGTGAAGTGGAATGAAGCAGCTATGTCTTGATCCATCTAAGACTACTAATATTACAAGAAGGGGGTAATTTATTCTGAGAGGAATATTTAGTCAGATTTGCAGGAGGCTGTGTTGCTGTAATTTTCTCCAAATTTAATCTGGCTGAAAAAATCTTGACCGGTTACCCAATATATGTATATATATATATATAGATATATAGATATATATATATATAGATATATATTTAGATTTAGATATATATATACACACACACACATTTTTATTTACTGGGGAAGATAGGGGATTTGGCTTTCAGCTTCCCTTTTTATTTATTTTTATACGAGTTTCTCTGACTTAAGCCACATGCACACGACCGTGCCTTTTTTTGAGGTTCGCAAACCATGGATCCACAAAAAACGGAAGCTGTCCGTTTGCCTTCTGCAGTTTACGGAACGGGCGGCCCATTGTAGACATACCTAATCTTGTCAGCAAAACGGACAAGAATAGGAGAGGCTATATTTTTTTTTTGCGGGGCCTCGGAATGGAGCAATGGATGCGGAGAGCACACGGAGTGCTGTCCGCATCCTTTGCGGCCCTATTGCAGTGAATGGGTCCACAGCAGAGCCACAAAAACTCAGATGCGGACCATAACTGGTGCATGAGGCCTTATAAAGTGAATTATCTGAGTAATAGTACTATAGTAGGGAATTTTTGAATCCTGTAAACCAGATAGGTAGGGGCGAGTTGTCCAACGTCCTACAATGTGCATCATGTGATTGATCCATGCAAGGCTTCTCTTTATAAGGAAGACCAAACAGAATGGGGAAATTGAGGCTTTTAAGGCAGGACCTGAGGGGTCTGCAGCTGAACAGAAATATTTGAGAGGACTGCTGAAACACTTCACTCTGCCTTGGCAGTGGTACGTCACTATGGCACCTCGGTAAAAAAAAGAGAGATGACATGAGATGAAAGAAATACTGAAATTCCCTATTAATAATAGGAAAAAAGTAAAATGACAACACTGAAAGTATAAAGTTGCAAATAAATATTGAAAGTAAAATATACATGATTTGATCTAATGCACAATTACTTACTTAAACATTGCAATTAGAAGATTTAATAGTAGAATGTTTGTGAACAGCAAGTAGAGGCAAAGTAAAAGTACGGTCAGCCACTGAGGAAAGACAGGCTGATGGTTCTCCTTATTTGATTCAGGACACTTTTGCTTGTTGGGATCAGTCCCATTCACGGTACACTGGTCAATATTAAAGTTCACTCCTTGAAAGTAGAAAAAACATGGAATAATGTAAACTTTAAAAATAGAATACACGCTTACACAAGTTGTTTTTAGATAGTAAGAATATATACAATATACCAAATAACTTAAACATTTAATATAGTACACAAATTGTCATGTGCAGTATGTCTACTACATAAAATCAATAGACATCCTTGGCACATAAATCAAACAAAAAAAATGAAGTGAGTTTCCAAAGTTGCATAACAAAACTGGAACCTCAAACTATTTAAAGGGCATATGTCTGCAGATTTGTACCTAAGAACCTGGCTGACCAGTTTCACGTGCCCTTGGCAGCAACAGGAATCTGTGTTGGTCCCATGTTCATATGTGCCCAAATTGCTAAGAAAAATAATGTTTTAATATATGCAAATGAGCCTCTAGGAGCAAAGGGGGAATTATGATATTTTCACAGCCTGGAACTGTCAATTAAAGTGCAGAGGGTGCGAAAGAGAGAGCTGAGACGATAGGTGTAACAACTCTGTTGCTCCGAGAGGCTCATTTGCATATATTAAAACAACCTCTTCCCCTCAGTACCAGCAAGTAATTAAGTCTATGTATAGTGTACTTGTTTATGCTTTACATTATGATGTAAAGCCTTGCCACTTGTACAGTGCCCTGAAATTAATTGCATTTAAAAATAAATAAAAACTATGTCAACTCTATTGATCAGCTGACTGAAGGGCCTGTCCCTCATACTGCAATTAATGTTTCTGCAATTACCCTGACTTTTGTGATGTACAAATTACATCACTTTTACTAATAGACAAAAGGCCAATAATACCTATTTTCATATACAGTAGTGTTCTAATGTGTGCTCACATTAGCAGACTATGTGAAAATAGGTATTACTGTTATACTGCAATTCTCTCCAGCTGAGTCCCATCCAAGTCAGTGGGACTTAGCTACAAAATGAGGCACATCCACTACTAAATATATGGCAATAAGAGAGAAATTCTGCTTCGGCGCAAGTCCACAAATGGAAGCAGTCTCACAAGTATGATAGTTCTTCTTTAATGGAAACAACACGTTTCGGGGAGTGAAACTTCCCCTTCATCAGGTTTCACTTCATCAGGTTGAAACCTGATGAAGGGGAAGTTTCACTCCCCAAAACACATTGTTTCCATTAAAGAAGAACTATCATACTTGTTAAACTGTTTCCATTTGTGGACTTGCGCCGAAGCAGAATTTCTCTCTTATTGCCATTTTTCCTTTTGTGGGACTGGACATCCCATCAAAAAGCACTCACAATCTGCGACTGCAGTTCCGGAAGATAAGTCTCTTCACTTTAAAGCCTTCAATAGAGTTGTGCCTAAATTTTGCACAACCAAAAAAGGTGAGCCTTCACAATTCCTATGATATTATCATTGTATCTGTATATACACACTACCCTATTGTGCGCCCCTTTTTTCTCCCATTTCTCTATTCCCCTCATTCATTGAGAGGAATTTAGATCTGTCCAACACACTAAAGACTACTAAATATATGGCTCAGTACCTGTTAAATGGTCAGGGGGACACGATGAAGCACCATATCGCTTTAGTCAACGTAGTACTAGTAGTTTGAATTCCACTGATCTGATATTGATATCTGATATCTTACCCTAAGAAGAGGATCCTAGCACGGAGAATAGTATACCTTGCACCAGATGATTGTTTTGCTTTAAAACAGGCATCCTCAAACTGCGGCCCTCCAGCTGTTGTAAAACTACAACTCCCACAATGCCCTGCTGTAGGCTGATACTTTGGAGGCTGGAGGGCCGCAGATTGAGGATGCCTGCTTTAAAAGATACATTCAAACTGTAACAGCAGTTGGTAGGGAAGACACGGACAGTGAGCCCTAGTTGGAACTCCGCCCACTTTCCCTACCTACTTGCAGTGTAAGCCCTAGGCAGCAAGTGTGCAACTGGTCGACATTCCCTACTCTACTAAGTAGCAAGACAGACAGCACCAGATGATACATCTGGGAGAATCTACCCAAATGACCAACTCAACCTTGGAGGGCGGGCAGGTCCATAATAAAGTCAATAAAGATGTATGTCCAAGGTCTCTGTGGTATGGGCAGGAGACAAAGCAAACCTGCAAGACATCTCCTGGGTACCTTGGCCCTAGCCCACACATCACACACTGAGACAAAGGTACCCACATTGTGCGACCAAGTAGGCCACTAGGCTTGGGAGGCCAAGTAGGCCACTAGGCTTGGGAGACCAGATGTTTAGTCACCACAATACCCAGATTACCTGCCAGAATAGAGCAATGGGATGCCACCAAAATTTTAAGGTGAAAATTTGGAGGAACAAATCATTTACGAGGGGGAAGATTACTAGGAACCTAGTCCTGAGAACATTGTATTTTGACAAGAAGATCAGGATAAATGGCACCAATGATACCAGAGGCCAGAATGTTACCAGGTTCAGTTTCAGTAGAATTTCCAATATCAAAACTACATGATAAGACATCTGCCTTTACATTACCAGACCAAGGATGATAAGTGACAACAAAGTTAAACCGAGTTAAAAAAAAACTGGGCTCACCGTGCTTGCTGGAGATTTAAACACTTAACAGTATCTAAATAAATCAAGTATTTGTGATCTGTGGCGCCACTCCTCGAAGTCCCACTCGATGGCCAACTGTTCACGGTTGCCAATATCATAATTCCTCTCAACAGAGGAGAATTTTCTGGAGAAGAATGTGCAGGGCTTCAAATTAGTTAAAGAAGATGAGATCCTGAGATAGTACAGCCCCCATTTCTACCTCAGAGGAGTGTCACACTTCGGTGTGGGAGGGAAAAACCCCACCAAGAATAGGATAAAAGGGGGAAACAGGGAATAAGGCCTGAGAACTAGGGAAGGAAGATGGACACCTCCTAGTGAAAACAATAACCAAAATCCTGACTGGCTACCAGTATAAATATACCCCATAGGTAGGTGAGTTCATACGCATGAATATCTAGAGTCCTATCTAGCCCTATAGGACCCTGGTACCAATGGCATGGACGAGACTACCTGTTTCTCCAAAAGAAAGGATGAACAGGAGTTTACTTCAGGCCAAATACAAACAATAAGGAAATGCAACACACCAAACCCAAACAAAATATAAAAGGGAAAGGAAAGACTTAAATTCAAAGAGGCTATGGAAGCACTCAGAACCACAAACAATACACAGAAGCTACAAACTGCACAGCATAGTGGGAGAAGCAAATATAAATAAGGAAGGTTAAATGACCACATAAGCAACACCTGGAGGCAAGGGGTGTGGCTATTACCAGAAACAACACCGACACCTATTGATCCATAAGAAAAACCTGTCATATCATACCACATGTAGTGATGTCGCAAACATAAAATTTCCGCAAATGTTTGCGACCGGGCGAACCGCAATAGTCATCAATAGGAAGGCGAATTTGAAAACCCACAGGTACTCTTTGTGGCCACAATAGTGATGGAAAAGTTGTTTCAAGGGGACTAACACCTGGACTGTGGCATGCCGGAGGGGGATCCATGGCAAAACTCCCATGGAAAATTACGAAGTTGACGTAGAGTGTGGTAAGTTGAAATCACAATGCGATTTATAGAACTTGAATTAATCGCATTGCGATTTCAACTTTCTCAAATCCGACAGTACATTCTAGCATGGAGTCGTTCCCACGGTGATGGGGACGCTCCATGAGCACGGAAGTCAGCAGAAGTTCTGTTGAAATCGCAATGCGATTTATAGAACTTGAATTAATCGCATTGCGATTTCAACTTTCTCAAATCCGACAGAACATTCTAACATGGAGTCGTTCCCATGGTGATGGGGACGCTCCATGAGCACGGAAGTCAGCAGAAGTTCTGTTGAAATCGCAATGCGATTTATAGAACTTGAATTAATCGCATTGCGATTTCAACTTTCTCAAATCCGACAGAACATTCTAGCATGGAGTCGTTCCCATGGTGATGGGGACGCTCCATGAGCACGGAAGTCAGCAGAAGTTCTGTTGAAATCGCAATGCGATTTATAGAACTTGAATTAATCGCATTGCGATTTCAACTTAGAGCTTCTGACTGCTCATGGAGCGTCACCATCACCATGGGAACGGCTCCATGCTAGAATGTACTGTCGGATTTGAGAAAGTTGTAATCGCAATGCGATTAATGCAGGTTATATTAATCGCATTGCGAATTCAACTTAGAGCTGCTGGGTTCCTAATGGTTTTATTGCTAAACTATAACGAAGGTTGAGAATATAGTGCTATATTCGTTATAGTCGTCAATTCTAGCAATACAACCATTAGGAACTTAGCTTGCATTCCCTGAATTCGCAATGTGATTAATACAACCTGCATTACTCGCATTGCGATTACAACTTAGATCTGAGTTCCTAATGGTTGTATTGCTAGAATTGACAACGAATATAGCACTATATTCTCAATCTTCGTTATATTCTATCAATATAACCATTAGGAACCCAGCTCTAAGTTGTAATCACAATGCGATTAATATAACCTGTATTAATCCCATTACGATTACAACTTTGTGACACTGCAGCTTCAGAATTAATCTAAGATGGGTCTCGGAGGGAGGGTATGCTGATTGGCTGGAATGTGTTTGCTGACTGTGAGGTACAGGGTCAAAGTTTGCTCAATGATGACGTATAGGAGGCGGACCGAACATCGCATATGTTCGCACACAGCTGCGAACGCGAACAAGCTATGTTCGCCGGGGACTATTCGCCGGCGAATAGTTCGGGACATCTCTAACCACATGTTGCCAATCTCACAGATCTCTTGCCACTAACTGTCACCGGGACGTCCGTAGGTCTCTGTAGATCCGTGACAAGGCGTCCACTTCAACAATGAAGGGTTTGGTTATGTTAGGGGAAAGACCTATTAGTATGGCAAATAGGTAACGGGTATTCGGGAGAATTGAATAACACAAACATCAAGGTTGTATCCAAACAAGTCTCTTCTTATTACTTATTGAAAGCAAATACTACATTGGGGCCAGTTCCAGTTATACACCCACACACTTTACAAAAACATCTGGACATATAGAAATGCTTCATGTCATGAGGAATCTGTACTCAAGCACAATTTCTGTAGCTTTTTCCACTGTGAGTTGCACTTCAGCGACCGCCCTGACACATGATCTAATATGGAAGAAAAGTAGGCAACCGGACGCTGCCTGTCTCCATGTTTCTGTGTCAGGACTGAGGTGCTATGGCCAATAGATTAAAAGGCTGGTCATAGTTGGGTATGCCCAGTGCAGGTGCTGACAAAATTGCCAATTTGAGAGTGTAAAAAGACTATTCTGCCTGGTCACTGAGAGAAAAATGTTCAGTACTCAGGCAGTCGTACAAAGGCTGCATTAACATGGGTGCACTTTGAATCCAGGGTCCTCAATAAGATACCAGTCCCAAAAACATTCTGAGGGGTTTTGGCACCCGAGGGTGTGTGATGTCTTTTACAGCCTGTTTCTTTCCTGGGTGAGGTGATGGGCACCTTCTGACAAACAGTGTCTGAGGAAATTAACACAGGATTGGCAAAATTGCATTTTGTCCTTTGAAGATTTAAAACCACTTTCTGCCAGAAAGATCAACAATGACAATGATGCATTTTTACATGTTTCATAACTGGGGGCACAAAGCAACAGATCGTCAACATATTGCAAAAGGACTATACCATCTGGAACTGACCAGCCTGTCAACACAGACTGAAGGGCTTGAGTATGCATAGTGGGTGAATTCTGGGCACCCTGTGGTAGTACTGTCCAGGTATACTGTGCACCCTTAAAGTTGAATGCAAACAGATATTGAGATTCCTTGTGGATAGGAACACTGAAAAATGCATTTGCCAGATCAATCACACTATAATATGAAACCTTTGAAGGCACTTGTAACAACAAGGTATGTGGATTGGGGACAATTGGGGTCTGTAGGACAGTGACCTTATTGATTTCCCTTAGGTTATGTACCATCCTATAAGTTAGAGGCTAACCTTTTATGGCCTTTTTCTTGACCGGAAACAGGGGAGTATTGGCAGGTGAGTTGGAAACCACCAGGACCCCCATTTAAACATATTGTTCATATTCATCGGTATAGATTCAGGAACAAAAACAACTTCCCCTGTGAACCCTGGGACGGGTACACGTTGTCCACTTATCTGCCATGGATTCACATAAACTGGATTAATTACGGTTTTGACTGCCCCCGTGTCAACTAAAAAGGGAACCTGCTGATTGCCCACCTAAACTGATATTTCGATGGGCATGGCAGATAAGGACACAGGGTTGCCAACTTCCTATTGTCAGGTCACCGGACCAGGGGTGTGCACTGACCCCTGGTTCTGTGAGTTCACCTGTTTTTCTTGAGGGTGTAACCTGCAATTTCTGCGTATGTGACCAGGTTTGCAACAATTGTAACATCTGAAGTCACCCCTCCTCTGTCTGGTCTGTTGCTGTTGACCAGACTATGGTCTCTGTTGTCCTTGTACTATATTGATTTTTGAGGATTTGGTAGTGGACATGTCTAGTTCTAAACCCTTAGCAGCAGCAACTAACTGAGGTAGTGCTGTCATTCTCTATTCGGGCTCACATGCCTTCAGTTTTCTCTGGAGGGCAGGTCTCAGTCCCTCCATAAATGCAGATGTCAGTAACTTCTGTCCCATAGGTCCAGTGGTATTCCAACCCATGTCTGTCCACACTGTCCGTAGTCTAGACTCAAACGTTTTCTTTAGTCTCCTGTACTACGTCTTTTAAACTACGGGCGCTGTCATCTTCCTTTGTCCTGGCCCATCTGCCAAAATTCCTGCAATATTCTATCTGCTTTTTTCCAGTCAGACCATGAGGACACTGACTTTCACAGTTCGGAGGAAGAGGCAGTGGTTAGACCGAGCCAACAGCGTAGCAAAAGAGGGAGCAGTGGGCAAAAGCAGAACACCCGCCGCCAAGAGACTCCGCCTGCTACTGACCGCCGCCATCTGGGACCGAGCACCCCAAAGGCAGCTTCAAGGAGTTCCCTGGCATGGCACTTCTTCAAACAATGTGCTGACGACAAGACCCGAGTGGTTTGCACGCTGTGCCATCAGAGCCTGAAGCGAGGCATTAACGTTCTGAACCTGAGCACAACCTGCATGACCAGGCACCTGCATGCAAAGCATGAACTGCAGTGGAGTAAACACCTTAAAACCAAGGAAGTCACTCAGGCTCCCCCTGCTACCTCTTCTGCTGCTGCCGCCTCGGCCTCTTCTGCTGCTGCCGCCTCGGCCTCTTCCTCCGCCTCTGGAGGAACGTTGGCACCTGCCGCCCAGCAAACAGGGGATGTACCACCAACACCACCACCACCTCCGTCACCAAGCATCTCAACCATGTGACACGGCAGCGTTCAGCTCTCCATCTCACAAACATTTGAGAGAAAGCGTAAATTCCCACCTAGCCACCCTCGATCCCTGGCCCTGAATGCCAGCATTTCTAAACTACTGGCCTATGAAATGCTGTCATTTAGGCTGGTGGACACAGACAGCTTCAAACAGCTCATGTCGCTTGCTGTCCCACAGTATGTTGTTCCCAGCCAGCACTACTTCTCCAAGAGAGCCGTGCCTTCCCTGCGCAACCAAGTATCCGATAAAATCAAGTGTGCACTGCGCAACGCCATCTGTGGCAAGGTCCACCTAACCACAGATACGTGGACCAGTAAGCATGGCCAGGGACGCTATATCTCCCTAACTGCACACTGGGTAAATGTAGTGGCAGCTGGGCCCCAGGCGGAGAGCTGTTTGGCGCACGTCCTTCCGCCGCCAAGGATCGCAGGGCAACATTCTTTGCCTCCTGTTGCCACCTCCTCCTACTCGACTTCCTCCTCCTCTTCTTCCACCTGCTCATCTAGTCAGCCACACACCTTCACCACCAACTTCAGCACAGCCCGGGGTAAACGTCAGCAGGCCATTCTGAAACTCATATGTTTGGGGGACAGGCCCCACACCGCACAGGAGTTGTGGCAGGGTATAGAACAACAGACCGACGAGTGGTTGCTGCCGGTGAGCCTCAAGCCCGGCCTGGTGGTGTGTGATAATGGGCGAAATCTCGTTGCAGCTCTGGGACTAGCCAGTTTGACGCACATCCCTTGCTTGGCGCATGTGCTGAACTTGGTGGTGCAGAAGTTCATTCACAACTACCCCGACATGTCAGAGCTGCTGCATAAAGTGCGGGCCGTCTGTTTGCGCTTCCGGCGTTCACATCCTGCTGCTGCTCGGCTGTCTGCGCTACAGCGTAACTTCGGCCTTCCCGCTCACCGCCTCATATGCGACGTGCCCACCAGGTGGAACTCCACCTTGCACATGCTGGACAGACTGTGCGAGCAGCAGCAGGCCATAGTGGAGTTTCAGCTGCAGCACGCACGGGTCAGTCGCACTACAGAACAGCACCACTTCACCACCAATGACTGGGCCTCCATGCGAAACCTGTATGCCCTGTTGCGCTGTTTCGAGTACTCCACCAACATGGCCAGTGGCGATGACGCCGTTATCAGCGTTACAATACCACTTCTATGTCTCCTTGAGAAAACACTTAGGGCGATGATGAAGAAGAGGTGGCCCAGGAGGAGGAGGAGGAGGAGGAAGAGGGGTCATTTTTAGCACTTTCAGGCCAGTCTCTTCGAAGTGACTCAGAGGGAGGTTTTTGGCAACAGCAGAGGCCAGGTACAAATGTGGCCAGCCAGGGCCCACTACTGGAGGACGAGGAGGACGAGGATGAGGAGGCGGTGGAGGAGGATGAGGATGAAGCATGGTCACAGCGGGGTGGCATCCAACGCAGCTCGGGTCCATCACTGGTGCGTGGCTGGGGGGAAAGGCAGGACGATGACGATACGCCTCCCACAGAGGACAGCTTGTCCTTACCCCTGGGCAGCCTGGCACACATGAGCGACTACATGCTGCAGTGCCTGCGCAACGACAGCAGAGTTGCCCACATTTTAACGTGTGCGGACTACTGGGTTGCCACCCTGCTGGATCCACGCTACAAAGACAATGTGCCCACCTTACTTCCTGCACTGGAGCGTGATAGGAAGATGTGCGAGTACAAGCGCACATTGGTAGACGCGCTACTGAGAGAATTCCCAAATGTGACAGGGGAACAAGTGGAAGCCCAAGGCCAAGGCAGAGGAGGAGCAAGAGGTCGCCAAGGCAGCTGTGTCACGGCCAGCTCCCCTGAGGGCAGGGTTAGCATGGCAGAGATGTGGAAAAGTTTTGTCAACACGCCACAGCTAACTGCACCACCACCTGATACGCAACGTGCTAGCAGGAGGCAACATTTCACTAACATGGTGGAACAGTACGTGTGCACACCCCTTCGCGTACTGACTGATGGTTCGGCCCCATTCAACTACTGGGTCTCTAAATTGTCCACGTGGCCAGAACTAGCCTTTTATGCCTTGGAGGTGCTGGCCTGCCCGGCGGCCAGCGTTTTGTCTGAACGTGTATTCAGCACGACAGGGGGTGTCATTACAGACAAACGCAGCCGCCTGTCTACAGCCAATGTGGACAAGCTGACGTTCATAAAAATGAACCAGGCATGGATCCCACAGGACCTGTCCGTCCCTTCTCCAGATTAGACATTAACTACCTCCCCTTAACCATATATTATTGTACTCCAGGGCACTTCCTCATTCAATCCTATTTTTATTTTCATTTTACCATTATATTGCGAGGCTACCCAAATTTGAATAACCCTCTCCTCTGTCTGGGTGCCGGGGCCTAAATATATGCCAATGGACTGTTCCAATGTTGGGTGTTGTGAAGCCTGATTCTCTGCTATGACATGCAGACTAATTCTCTGCTGACATGAAGCCAGATTCTCTGTTACGGGACCTCTCTCCTCTGCCTGGGTGCTGGGCCTAAATTTATGAAAATGGACTCTTACAGTGGTGGGTGACGTGAAGCCTGATTCTCTGCTATGACATGCAGACTGATTCTCTGCTGACATGAAGCCAGATTGTCTGTTACGGGACCTCCCTCCTCTGCCTGGGTGCTTGGCCTAAATTTATGACAATGGACTGTTGCAGTGGTGGCTGACGTGAAGCCTGATTCTCTGCTATGACATGCAGACTGATTCTCTGCTGACATGAAGCCAGATTGTCTGTTACGGGACCTCTCTCCTCTGCCTGGGTGCTGGGCCTAAATTTATGACAATAGACTGTTGCAGTGGTGGCTGACGTGAAGTCTGATTCTCTGCTATGACATGCAGACTGATTCTCTGCTGACATGAAGCCAGATTGTCTGTTACAGGACCTCTCTCCTCTGCCTGGGTGCTGGGCCTAAATTTATGAAAATGGACTCTTACAGTGGTGGCTGACGTGAAGCCTGATTGTCTGTTACGGGACCTCTCTCCTCTGCCTGGGTGCTGGGCCTAAATTTATGAAAATGGACTGTTACAGTGGTGGGTGACGTGAAGCCTGATTCTCTGCTATGACATGAAGACTGATTCTCTGCTGACATGAAGCCAGATTGTCTGTTACGGGACCTCTCTCCTCTGCCTGGGTGCTGGGCCTAAATTTATGACAATGGACTGTTGCAGTGGTGGCTGACGTGAAGCCTGATTCTCTGCTATGACATGCAGACTGATTCTCTGCTGACATGAAGCCAGATTGTCTGTTACGGGACCTCTCTCCTCTGCCTGGGTGGTGGGCCTAAATTTATGAAAATGGACTGTTACAGTGGTGGGTGACGTGAAGCCTGATTCTCTGCTATGACATGAAGACTGATTCTCTGCTGACATGAAGCCAGATTGTCTGTTACGGGACCTCTCTCCTCTGCCTGGGTGCTGGGCCTAAATTTATGACAATGGACTGTTGCAGTGGTGGCTGACGTGAAGCCTGATTCTCTGCTATGACATGAAGACTGATTATCTGCTGACATGAAGCCAGATTGTCTGTTACGGGACCTCTCTCCTCTGCCTGGGTGCTGGGCCTAAATTTATGAAACTGCTCTTACAGTGGTGGGTGACGTGAAGCCTGATTCTCTGCTATGATATGAAGACTTATTCTCTGCTGACATGAAGCCAGATTGTCTGTTACGGGACCTCTCTCCTCTGCCTGGGTGCTGGGCCTAAATTTATGACAATGGACTGTTGCAGTGGTGGTTGACATGAAGCCTGATTCTCTGCTATGACATGAAGACTGATTCTCTGCTGACATGAAGCCAGATTGTCTGTTACGGGACCTCTCTCCTCTGCCTGGGTGCTGGGCCTAAATTTATGAAACTGGACTCTTACAGTGGTGGGTGACGTGAAGCCTGATTCTCTGCTATGATATGAAGACTTATTCTCTGCTGACATGAAGCCAGATTGTCTGTTACGGGACCTCTCTCCTCTGCCTGGGTGCTGGGCCTAAATTTATGAAACTGGACTCTTACAGTGGTGGGTGACGTGAAGCCTGATTCTCTGCTATGATATGAAGACTTATTCTCTGCTAACATGAAGCCAGATTGTCTGTTACGGGACCTCTCTCCTCTGCCTGGGTGCTTGGCCTAAATTTATGACAATGGACTGTTGCAGTGGTGGCTGACGTGAAGCCTGATTCTCTGCTATGACATGCAGACTGATTCTCTGCTGACATGAAGACAGATTGTCTGTTACGGGACCTCTCTCCTCTGCCTGGGTGCTGGGCCTAAATATATGCCAATGGACTGTTGCACTGGTGGCTGACGTGAAGCCTGATTGTCTGTTACGGGACCTCTCTCCTCTGCCTGGGTGCTGGGCCTAAATATCTGACAATGGACTGTTGCATTGGTGGCTGACGTGAAGTCTGATTCTCTGCTATGATATGAAGACTGATTCTCTGCTGACATGAAGCCAGATTGTCTGTTACGGGACCTCTCTCCTCTGCCTGGGTGCCGGGGCCTAAATATCTGAGAATGGACTGTTCCAGTGGTGGGTGACGTGAAGCCAGATTCTCTGCTATGGGACCTCTCTCCAATTGATTTTGGTTAATTTTTATTTATTTAATTTTTATTTTTATTCATTTCCCTATCCACATTTGTTTGCAGGGGATTTACCTACATGTTGCTGCCTTTTGCAGCCCTCTAGCCCTTTCCTGGGCTGTTTTACAGCCTTTTTAGTACCGAAAAGTTCGGGTCCCCATTGACTTCAATGGGGTTCGGGTTCGGGACGAAGTTCAGATCGGGTTTGGATACCGAACCTGAACATTTCCGGGAAGTTCGGCCGAACTTCTCGAACCCGAACATCCAGATGTTCGCTCAACTCTAATCTTAACCAGATTCTTGGCCTTGTCTATGAGGGAATCTAGTCCAGAATGAGTGTGCTGAATCAAGGAACGGGCGTGCCTGACTGATCCGCGTCGGGAATTTCCTAAAAAAAAACTGAAAATTTAAATGGGAAAGAGCATCCGCGGCACTATTCTGCTCACCTGAAACATGAACACATTGCATATGAAAGTTGTGGCGGAGGGACAGCCAAACCAATTTGCGCAACAAGGCCATCATCTTGGAGGACTGGGCCCCGCCTTTGTTGACAATGTCCACCAGGGTCTGACTATCTGTAACGAAGGTCACAGACGCGTTAGACCAATGGTGACCCCAAACCTGAGCTGCTGCCACGACGGGATATAGTTCTCGAAGGTTAGAGGATTTAAGTGCTGCTGAATCTGAGGCTAATTCCGGAGGCCATTCAGCAGCCAGCCAGTGAGACCTGAAAATGGTGGCGAACCCAAAGGAACCCGCGGCATCTGAAAACACAATGGGGGAAGAGGAGTCTCATTGTGGAACGAACAAAGAAATACAGTTCCAGTGGGAGAGAAAACGTTTCCACATGACTAGGTCAGCAATGGCCTGGCTGTCCAAATGGACGATTGAATCCTGCTCTGGGGCAGAGGCAAAAGACGGAACAACCTGGAGAGAAAAGCCCTGCCATGCGGCATAATTCTGGTAGCAAAGTTTAGCATCCCCAGCAAGGATTGCAGCTACACCTTGGTCAGAGAGTGGGACCGAACCGCCCTGGAGATGGCTGAGCGGATCCTGAGCAATTTCTCGCTGGGGAGGCTAGCCTCCATCTTAATGGTATCTAAGATGATGCCCAGGAAGGTGACCCTGGTAGCTGTGCCCTCAGTCTTAGTGGCAGCCAAGGGAACCTGAAGACGGGAAAATATGTCCAGGAGCGTGTGGGGAATGAATGGAATCTGCCTGGGCATTTCAACAAGAAGAAAGTCGTCCAAGTAGTTGACGACCATGGATAAACCACCGTAATGGATGAGAATCCAATGCAGGGCTTTGGCAAGTTGTTCAAATAGCCAAGGGCTACTCTTAGACCCAAATGTGAGCCGGTTGGCAAAGTAGAATTTATTCGCCCACTTGATACCATAATAAGCTGCGGATGGATTGGAAGAAACTTGAAAGCATCGGCGATATCTACTTTGGCCAACCAAGCCCCGACACCTGCTTGCAGAATGTACTGAATAGCCTCATAGACTGAAGAATATTGCATTGAATATTCCTCAGAAGGAATATGCGAGTTGAGACTGGGGATGGAAGACATATGAGGCGCGGAGAGGTCATAGATGAGACGCTTTTTATTAGAGGATTGCTTCGTGACAAGGCCAATGGGATTAATGCACCAAGACTGGAAAGGATTCTCTGAAAATGGACCAATAACGAACCCTTTGTCAACCTCCGATTGGATGAGGGTAGACACCGCCTCGAGGTCACTAGAGGCGGATAGCAAATTGGGGCCTACCCAGCAGCCCTGGGGAAGCGTGATGAGACCGGTATGGAAACCTTCTCTGAACCCATCCAACAAGAAGGTGACGAATGGTCGGTCGGGGTGGTCCCGCAGAAATGCAGCCAGTAATTCCAAATTGATGTTGGCTAGTCAGGAATCCTTGGCTGCCTTTCTGGGACAGGAGGGACGGGGGTGGGCCCGAAAACACAGAGAACAGATATGAAGCGCTCGACAAGCATTGAAGGCACAGCCCTTAGCATTGAAATTATTGCATACTTGGCTACTACTGAGGTACACAATTGGCCTGCCCAGCTTATCCAGGGAAGATGAAGACCTAGAAGACCAGGAGGGACCTGGCGTGGACACTGACTGCGGGGCATGCACTGGGTTAGGGCACCACCCATAAGAATGGAAAATAGACTGGCAAATGTCACAAAGAGGGGCCTTGAGACCCGCAAAGTGTCGACAAAACAGCTCCATATCCAAATCTGCCCAGTTTGACATGAACTGAAACTGGTTTAGGGCAGCAGCGGCTTTGGCAGAAAATGAGCAGTGGTAGTCATAGAATGCCGAGCCGCTGTACTTGTGCCCCAAATCCGTAACTCGGTATAAGTAAGTGTCCAGCAATTCCCTACGACTAGGCTGAGCTGAGCACACAACGTCTCTGTAAAGGCTGAAGGCCAGAACAAATTCGGAAATAGATAATTTCCTGTTTAGACGAGCATCCTTAGCCTACAAAACCACAGAAACCTCTCCACAGTTGATGACCAGGTTCTCAGAGATATCCTGGGAGGCTATGAGAATAGATGCCAGATTCACGTCCTTGCCTGCCAGGATATCCTTTTTGATATGCTCCGGGACAAAATGAGAAGGTGCGATTTGGGGAGTGGCAGAAAGCCTACCTGCAAAGTCCTGAGGAATGGCAGAAATGCCAAACCCAGAGATTGCGGCGAGGCCGCTGGCCTGGTTTCCAAAACTGCCACCCTGGACTGAATGTCCGCGACCAAGCTAGCGAGACCACCGATGAAGGACTGGATCTAAGCTAACGCGAGCTGAATTGAGCTGAGATTCGACTGCTCAGCTGTCGAACCCGGGGCCGTCATCAGTAGACGGTACAATTCAGCCTTGCGGGCAGACGCGGGATGCCGAATCGGCAATCAAATTTGGCACAGTCCAACTTCTCAAAGATATGCTGCTGTTGTGTCCTGAGACGGAAGTTCCTGGCATGGAGATGTTGTCATCCATATCGGACACGTGGGACATGCTTGACCTGAGAACAAAAGGCAAATTATGGCCACCAGAGCAACGAAAAAGGGCACAGACGGATGCAGAGAAAGCGACCGGGAAGAATGTAGGAGTGCGACCGTGACCATCGGATGAAGAACCTACCTGGCGTGACACAACGGATTTGGAAGCACGGCTTCAAAACGTCAATCACTTACGTTGAAACTAATGAAAAAGATGACCGTGAGTATCGAATCTGATGGCTGACCCCACCCCAGCAACCATCTCTAACCCGACTTACCTGGGAGCGCCTCAAAAATTGCCTAAACAATATGTAGGCAAAGAGAACAATTACTGCCCAATCTAAGGAAGGAATAAAACATCAGAACGGACCCAGGACACATAACAACCCTGGGCGATCCAAGAACATTGACACCCTGGGCAATCCAGGAGACACTGACGCCCTGGGCGATCCAGGAGACACTGACACCCTGGGCGATCCAGGAGACACTGACACCCTGGGCGATCCAGGAGACACTGACACCCTGGGCGATCCAGGAGACACTGACACCCTGGGCGATTCAGGAGACACTGACACCCTGGGCGATCCAGGAACATTGATACCCTGGGCGATCCAGGAGACACTGACACCCTGGGCGACCCAGGAACATTGACACCCTGGGCGACCCAGGAGACACAGACACCCCAGGGAGACCCAGGGGTCACTGAAAACCCAGGAGGACCAGGAGACAGGAGCTGAGTGAGACTGAAAACAAAGCGACACTGTAATGCGCTGTGAAGCACATGTACTGACAGAGGGAGACATCTGAAACCCAGAGTGAGGGAACCTAGCATCAGGTGAACCTAAAACCACATGAGCAGATGACCCTAGCAAGCTGGCAGAGGGTATAACAAAAATTCTGTGCCCCCCTAAATCAAACCAAGACCCCCACCTGCATCACAGCCACAGGGCAGAGAGCTTGTATGGCTCTGCTTACCCCCTTACCAGCCTGCTAATAGTGGAGACCAGAAAGCCTGTCACCACGTCCCATGTTAAGACAGAAAATCGCATGCTGACCCAACGTGTGACAGAGGCAGGCAACTTAACTGTGATGCTGCCCCCAGACCCCGCCGCCTGCACCTTAGGATAGATGCGCGAGTGGCTTATGCTGGGGGAGAGCGGAGTCTGCACCCTATACCACTGGGTTCCGGAATCCAGGCCAGGCGTGGGGCTCAGCTAGAGCAGAGCCAGCTGATCCCCGATTACCTGGTAGGCTGATGTGCGGCAATCCGGACCTCCGTAGCACGCGTGCACAAAAACGGCAGGAAGCTAAATTTGGAAGGAGCGCGATACCCGGCAAGTAATGCGTGAGGATCTGGCACCTGGCTGACCGCTAGCGAGGAGAATAAGTAGCCAGGCGCCCCTCCCATAAATACAGGCTGGGACCAGCCTTACCTACAGTCATGTGAAAAAATTAGGACACCCTTTAAAAGCATGTGGTTTTTTGTAACATTTTTAATAAAAGGTTATTTCATCTCCGTTTCAACAATACAGAGAGATTAAAGTAATCCAACTAAACAAAGAAAACTGAAGAAAAGTCTTTTCAAGATCTTCTGTAAATGTCATTCTACAAAAATGCCTATTCTAACTGAGGAAAAAGATAGGACACCCTCACATGTATTCCCTCTTAACCACCTCCCGACCGCTGTACGCACCGATGCGTCCGGGAGGTGGTTGTTTAGTTCCTCCTGGACGCATCGGCGCGTCCTCTCGAGAGACGCGAGATTACGTCACAGCCGGCCCGCGCATGCGCATCGCGGGCCGGCATTTCGCAGCAGACTATTTCGTCAGCAGCCTGCCGGCCACGATCATTGGCTGGCAGGCTGCTGATTTTTAAAAAATCCAATCAGCAGCCACATAACCCATCATATTAGTAAATATGATGGGGTTATATGGCTGCTGTGCTCCTCTGCTCCTTCTTTTGGTCGGTTGGTTCCAGCAGAGGAGCAGAGGAGCACATCTACTGTGAGTACCCACCACACCACATTTAGCCCCCAGATCACCCCAATTAACCCTTTGATCACCCCTTTTATCCCCCCCTGTCAATCACTAGTGAAAGGAAAAAAGTGATCAGTGCAAACTGTCACTTTTTTTTTTCACTGTTATTGATCGTTAGGTTTTAGGTATAGTTTAGGTCCCTTGGTTAGGTAGTTAGCGATCAGTTAGCGCCCAGCCCACCGCACCGCAGTCCGTTATTCGCTGATTAGCGTATCGCTAATCAGCATTTGTACTTTTATAGTATCTGAAAGTGATCAAAACTGATCACGGTCAGATCTATAATAGTACTAGTGTCACTTTAGTTCGCCCTCCACCCAAAACGCAGTGTTTGCCCGATCAGGCCTGATCGGTCGCCCACACGTGCGTTCGCCCACACCCGCCCCACCGCAGTGACAAAATTTTTTATTTTTTTTGATCACTGCACATTCACTTTACACGCACTGCGGCGATAAAAAAATCAGTTTTGATATTTTTTATCAACCGCAGCGGCCTCCGGTACTTCGCTAGCCTCCCATTTGTAAGACAGGCTTGCTTTTTTTTTCTTGGGTAGTCTCAGGGAATACCCCTAAATTTAGTTGCCCACATGTCAAACAGGGGGTATTCCTCTGAAGAGGCCTACAGGCTTCTGACCCAGTCGGATGAGGAGTGGGAACCCTCATCTGATGAATCCAGCGGGTCAGAATACGAACCTGTAGAAAGCAGTGGCTCTCTGACCCAAAGTTCGGACGAGGAGGCTGAGGTCCCTGATAGCAGCAGGCGTACCCGGCCCCGTGACGCTAGACCGCAGGTTGCGCAGGATCCGCTTCAAGAGCAGCAGAGTGGGGCTGGTGCTGTCGGATTACGTGGTGAGGCATACACCAGCAGCCCAGCCCTTCCTGGACCTAGTACCAGCACTGCCGTACAACCTGGTGAAGTAGCGAGCACCAGAAGGGCAGTTGAAGCTGGTACGGTGGCACGTGCAGTAGTGACCCCGTCGCAGCCACCGCAAAGACGTGCCCGTAGAGCCCCTAGAATCCCAGAGGTGCTGGCAAACCCTGATTGGCAGTCCCCAACTTCAGCCGCACCCGTAGTTTTCCCTTTCACCGCCCAGTCTGGAGTTCGGGTTGAGACGGCTCAGATCGGTTCGGCCCTGGGATTTTTTGAGCTGTTCTTGACTGCGGAGCTTTTAGACTTAGTCGTGGCAGAGACAAACCGGTATGCCACACAATTTATCACCGCTAACCCGGAAAGCTTTTATGCCCACCCTTTCCGGTGGAAACCAGTCCAAGTTTCCGAATTTAAAACTTTTCTGGGCCTCCTCCTCAACATGGGCCTGACAAAAAAACATGAATTGCGGTCATATTGGTCCACGAACCCAATTCATCACATGCCCATGTTCTCTGCTGCTATGTCCAGGACACGATTTGAGGTCATCCTGCGTTTCCTGCACTTTAGCGACAACACCGCCTCCCGTCCCAGGGGCCACCCTGCTTTTGACCGGCTCCACAAAATTCGGCCCCTCATAGACCATTTCAACCAGAAATTTGCAGATATTTATACCCCTGAGCAAAACATCTGCATAGACGAGTCCCTAATACATTTTACCGGGCGCCTTGGCTTCAAGCAATACATCCCAAGCAAGCGCGCCCGGTATGGGGTCAAATTGTATAAGCTCTGTGAAAGGGCCACAGGCTATACCCACAAATTTCGGGTCTATGAGGGAAAAGATCAGACCCTGGAGCCGGTCGGTTGCCCTGACTACCTGGGGAGCAGTGGGAAGACAGTTTGGGACTTGGTGTCACCCTTATTCGGCAAGGGGTACCATCTTTATGTGGACAATTTTTACACAAGTGTGGCCCTCTTTAGGCATTTGTTTCTAGAACGGATTGGCGCCTGTGGTACCGCGCGAACTAGTCGCGCGGGCTTCCCCCAACGGCTCGTTACCACCCGTCTTGCAAGGGGGCAGAGGGCCGCACTGTGTAACGAAGAACTGCTCGCGGTGAAATGGAGAGACAAGCGTGACGTTTACATGCTCTCCTCCATTCACGCAGACACGACAATCCAAATTGAGCGAGCAACCCGTGTCATTGAAAAGCCCCTCTCAGTCCACGACTATAACCTCCACATGGGAGGGGTCGACTTCAATGACCAGATGTTGGCTCCGTATTTAGTTTCCCGACGCACCAGACGCTGGTATAAGAAGGTGTCTGTATATTTAATTCAATTGGCTCTGTACAATAGTTTTGTTCTCTACAGTAAGGCTGGGAGAACTGGATCCTTCCTCAAATTTCAGGAAGAGATCATCGCGAACCTCCTGTATCCAGGAGGTTCCGTGGCCCCATCCACCAGTGTAGTTAGCCGTCTACACGAGCGACACTTCCCCAGTGTCGTTGCTGGTACCTCAAACCGACCGCCACCCCGAAAAAAATGTCGTGTCTGTAGCAGGAGTGGAATAAGGCGTGACACCCGTTATTTCTGTCCTGACTGTCCCGACCACCCTGCCCTATGCTTAGGGGAGTGTTTCCGAAAGTACCACACACAGGTACACCTAGCATAGGGATCACATCTCACCAGGATAGGCACACAGGGCTATTAGGGCCCATTCACTCACAGCTGCTGCAAACGTCTCCTTTCACATGGGACAAAGTGCATAACGCACTTCGCCACATCTTTGGGCGATTTGCGCTTTGCACATTGACCCATGGGGAAGGAGAGGTTTGTTCTATAAAGGTAAAAAAACAAAAAAAAAAAAAAATGTTTAGTTCCAAAAGTTAAAGTTACATGTTCTGTTCCAAAGTTAATAAAATTATTGCGTTGTGGCCTGGTTTTTTCTTTTTTTTTTTTTTTTGTCTTTTTACCTTCCAGGTGGACCAACCGATCTACTAGCTGCAGCACCGATGTGCATTCTGACAGAAGCATTGCGCTGCTGTCAGATTACACGCAAGTCGGTGTATGCGGCGCTGCAAGACGGGATTTTCTCCTCTGCAGTGACAGATACGTTTGCCGAGGCATACGAGCTGAGGAGGAGGCGGCGTTCCTATGCTTTGGCAAGCATTTTGTATATATATATATATATATATATATATATATATATAAAAAAAAATCCCGGCAATGATTTATTCATCCACATCGATTGATGCGAATGGAGAAATCTGGTTTGCCAGGGCATACGAGCTAAGTGGGTATGGATGTAGGGCGGAGCTCCTATGTCCTGGCAGACGCCTTTCCCCTCCATTTTTTTTTTTTGGCAGAGATTTTTTCATCCACATTGATCGATGCGAATGAAGAAATCTGTGCCGTTCATTTTTTTCTTTCAGCCCAGAAGCTGAACGGAAAAAAAAATCTCATTACCTGTATGCTCAATATAAGGAGAATAGCAGAAACTCCTAATGCTGGCCATACATGTAATGATTGCGGAGACCCTCAAATGCCAGGGCAGTACAAACACCCCACAACTGACCCCATTTTGGAAAGAAGACACCCCAAGGTATTTGCTGAGGGGCATATTGAGTCCATGAAAGATTGAAATTTTTGTCCTAAGTTAGCGGAAAGTGAGACTTTGTGAGAAAAAACAAAAAAAAATCAATTTCCGCTAACTTATGCGAAAAAAAAAAAAATTCTATGAACTTGCCAGGCCCCTCATTGGATACCTTGGGGTGTCTTCTTTCCAAAGTGGGGTCACATGTGGGGTATTTATACTGCCCTGGCTTTTTAGGGGCCCTAAAGCGTGAGAAGAAGTCTGGGATCCAAATGTCTAAAAATGCCCTCCTAAAAGGAATTTGGGCACCTTTGCGCATCTAGGCTGCAAAAAAGTGTGACACATCTGGTATCGCCGTACTCAGAAGAAGTTGGGGAATGTGTTTTGGGGTGTCATTTTACATATACCCATGCTGGGTGAGAAAAATATCTTGGTCAAATGCCAACTTTGTATAAAAAAATGGGAAAAGTTGTCGTTTGCCAAGATATTTTTCTCACCCAGCATGGGTATATGTAAAATGACACCCCAAAACACATTCCCCAACTTCTCCTGAGTACGGCGATACCAGATGTGTCACACTTTTTTGCTGCCAAGGTGGGCAAAGGGGCACATATTCCAAAGTGCACCTTTCGGATTTTGCAGGGCATTTTTTACACATTTTGATTGCAAGGTACTTCTCACACATTTGGGCCCCTAAATTGCCAGGGCAGTATAACTACGCCACAAGTGACCCCATTTTGGAAAGAAGACACCCCAAGGTATTCCGTGAGGGGCATGGCGAGTTCCTAGAATTTTTTGTCGCAAGTTAGTGGAATATGAGACTTTGTAAGGAAAAAAGAGAAAAAAAAAAAAATCATCATTTTCCGCTAACTTGTGACAAAAAATAAAAAATTCTAGGAACTCGCCGTGCCCCTCACGGAATACCTTAGGGTGTCTTCTTTCCAAAATGGGGTCACTTGTGGCGTAGTTATACTGCCCTGGCAATTTAGGGGCCCAAATGTGTGAGAAGTACCTTGCAATCAAAATGTGTAAAAAATGCCCTGCAAAATCCGAAAGGTGCACTTTGGAATATGTGCCCCTTTGCCCACCTTGGCAGCAAAAAAGTGTGACACATCTGGTATCGCCGTACTCAGGAGAAGTTGGGGAATGTGTTTTGGGGTGTCATTTTACATATACCCATGCTGGGTGAGAAAAATATCTTGGTCAAATGCCAACTTTGTATAAAAAAATGGGAAAAGTTGTCGTTTGCCAAGATATTTCTCTCACCCAGCATGGGTATATGTAAAATGACACCCCAAAACACATTCCCCAACTTCTCCTGAGTACGGCGATACCAGATGTGTGACACTTTTTTGATGCCAAGGTGGGCAAAGGGGCGCATATTCCAAAGTGCACCTTTCGTATTTCACCGGTCATTTTTTACAGATTTTGATTGCAAAGTACTTCTCACACATATGGGCCCCTAAATTGCCAGGGCAGTATAACTACGCCACAAGTGACCCCATTTTGGAAAGAAGACACCCCAAGGTATTCCGTGAGGGGCATGGCGAGTTCCTAGAATTTTTTATTTTTTGTCGCAAGTTAGTGGAATATGAGACTTTGTAAGGAAAAAAGAGAAAAAAAAAAAAAATCATCATTTTCCGCTAACTTGTGACAAAAAATAAAAAATTCTAGGAACTCGCCGTGCCCCTCACGGAATACCTTGGGGTGTCTTCTTTCCAAAATGGGATCACTTGTGGCGTAGTTATACTGCCCTGGCAATTTAGGGGCCCAAATGTGTGAGAAGTACCTTGCAATCAAAATGTGTAAAAAATGCCCTGCAAAATCCGAAAGGTGCACTTTGGAATATGTGCCCCTTTGCCCACCTTGGCAGCAAAAAAGTGTGACACATCTGGTATCGCCGTACTCAGGAGAAGTTGGGGAATGTGTTTTGGGGTGTCATTTTACATATACCCATGCTGGGTGAGAAAAATATCTTGGTCAAATGCCAACTTTGTATAAAAAAATGGGAAAAGTTGTCTTTTGCCAAGATATTTCTCTCACCCAGCATGGGTATATGTAAAATGACACCCCAAAACACATTCCCCATCTTCTCCTGAGTACGGCGATACCACATGTGTGACACTTTTTTGCTGCCAAGGTGGGCAAAGGGGCGCACATTCCAAAGTGCACCTTTCGGATTTCACCGGTCATTTTTTACACATTTTGATTGCAAAGTTCTTCTCACACATTTGGGCCCCTAAATTGCCAGGGCAGTATAACTACGCCACAAGTGACCCCATTTTGGAAAGAAGACACCCAAGGTATTCCGTGAGGGGCATGGCGAGTTCCTAGAATTTTTTGTCGCAAGTTAGTGGAATATGAGACTTTGTAAGGAAAAAAGAGAAAAAAAAAAAAATCATCATTTTCCGCTAACTTGTGACAAAAAATAAAAAATTCTAGGAACTCGCCGTGCCCCTCACGGAATACCTTAGGGTGTCTTCTTTCCAAAATGGGGTCACTTGTGGCGTAGTTATACTGCCCTGGCAATTTAGGGGCCCAAATGTGTGAGAAGTACCTTGCAATCAAAATGTGTAAAAAATGCCCTGCAAAATCCGAAAGGTGCACTTTGGAATATGTGCCCCTTTGCCCACCTTGGCAGCAAAAAAGTGTGACACATCTGGTATCGCCGTACTCAGGAGAAGTTGGGGAATGTGTTTTGGGGTGTCATTTTACATATACCCATGCTGGGTGAGAAAAATATCTTGGTCAAATGCCAACTTTGTATAAAAAAATGGGAAAAGTTGTCGTTTGCCAAGATATTTCTCTCACCCAGCATGGGTATATGTAAAATGACACCCCAAAACACATTCCCCAACTTCTCCTGAGTACGGCGATACCAGATGTGTGACACTTTTTTGATGCCAAGGTGGGCAAAGGGGCGCATATTCCAAAGTGCACCTTTCGTATTTCACCGGTCATTTTTTACAGATTTTGATTGCAAAGTACTTCTCACACATATGGGCCCCTAAATTGCCAGGGCAGTATAACTACGCCACAAGTGACCCCATTTTGGAAAGAAGACACCCCAAGGTATTCCGTGAGGGGCATGGCGAGTTCCTAGAATTTTTTGTCGCAAGTTAGTGGAATATGAGACTTTGTAAGGAAAAAAGAGAAAAAAAAAAAAATCATCATTTTCCGCTAACTTGTGACAAAAAATAAAAAATTCTAGGAACTCGCCGTGCCCCTCACGGAATACCTTAGGGTGTCTTCTTTCCAAAATGGGGTCACTTGTGGCGTAGTTATACTGCCCTGGCAATTTAGGGGCCCAAATGTGTGAGAAGTACCTTGCAATCAAAATGTGTAAAAAATGCCCTGCAAAATCCGAAAGGTGCACTTTGGAATATGTGCCCCTTTGCCCACCTTGGCAGCAAAAAAGTGTGACACATCTGGTATCGCCGTACTCAGGAGAAGTTGGGGAATGTGTTTTGGGGTGTCATTTTACATATACCCATGCTGGGTGAGAAAAATATCTTGGTCAAATGCCAACTTTGTATAAAAAAATGGGAAAAGTTGTCGTTTGCCAAGATATTTCTCTCACCCAGCATGGGTATATGTAAAATGACACCCCAAAACACATTCCCCAACTTCTCCTGAGTACGGCGATACCAGATGTGTGACACTTTTTTGATGCCAAGGTGGGCAAAGGGGCGCATATTCCAAAGTGCACCTTTCGTATTTCACCGGTCATTTTTTACAGATTTTGATTGCAAAGTACTTCTCACACATATGGGCCCCTAAATTGCCAGGGCAGTATAACTACGCCACAAGTGACCCCATTTTGGAAAGAAGACACCCCAAGGTATTCCGTGAGGGGCATGGCGAGTTCCTAGAATTTTTTATTTTTTGTCGCAAGTTAGTGGAATATGAGACTTTGTAAGGAAAAAAGAGAAAAAAAAAAAAATCATCATTTTCCGCTAACTTGTGACAAAAAATAAAAAATTCTAGGAACTCGCCGTGCCCCTCACGGAATACCTTGGGGTGTCTTCTTTCCAAAATGGGGTCACTTGTGGCGTAGTTATACTGCCCTGGCAATTTAGGGGCCCAAATGTGTGAGAAGTACCTTGCAATCAAAATGTGTAAAAAATGCCCTGCAAAATCCGAAAGGTGCACTTTGGAATATGTGCCCCTTTGCCCACCTTGGCAGCAAAAAAGTGTGACACATCTGGTATCGCCGTACTCAGGAGAAGTTGGGGAATGTGTTTTGGGGTGTCATTTTACATATACCCATGCTGGGTGAGAAAAATATCTTGGTCAAATGCCAACTTTGTATAAAAAAATGGGAAAAGTTGTCTTTTGCCAAGATATTTCTCTCACCCAGCATGGGTATATGTAAAATGACACCCCAAAACACATTCCCCAACTTCTCCTGAGTACGGCGATACCACATGTGTGACACTTTTTTGCTGCCAAGGTGGGCAAAGGGGCGCACATTCCAAAGTGCACCTTTCGGATTTCACCGGTCATTTTTTACACATTTTGATTGCAAAGTTCTTCTCACACATTTGGGCCCCTAAATTGCCTGGGCAGTATAACTACGCCACAAGTGACCCCATTTTGGAAAGAAGACACCCCAAGGTATTCTGTGAGGGGCATGGCGAGTTCCTAGAATTTTTTATTTTTTGTCGCAAGTTAGTGGAAAATGAGACTTTGTAAGAAAAAAAAAAAAAAAAAAAAATCATCATCATTTTCCGCTAACTTGTGACAAAAAATAAAAAGTTCTATGAACTCACTATGCCCATCAGCGAATACCTTAGGGTGTCTACTTTCCGAAATGGGGTCATTTGTGGGGGTTTTCTACTGTTTGGGCATTGTAGAACCTCAGGAAACATGACAGGTGCTCAGAAAATCAGAGCCGTTTCAAAAAGCGGAAATTCACATTTTTGTACCATAGTTTGTAAATGCTATAACTTTTACCCAAACCATTTTTTTTTTGCCCAAACATTTTTTTTTATCAAAGACATGTAGAACTATAAATTTAGCGAAAAATTTATATATGGATGTCGTTTTTTTTGCAAAATTTCACAGCTGAAAGTGAAAAATGTCATTTTTTTGCAAAAAAATCGTTATATTTTGATTAATAACAAAAAAAGTAAAAATGTCAGCAGCAATAAAATACCACCAAATGAAAGCTCCATTAGTGAGAAGAAAAGGAGGTAAAATTCATTTGGGTGGTAAGTTGCATGACCGAGCGATAAACGGTGAAAGGAGTGTAGTGCCGAAGTGTAAAAAGTGGCCTGGTCATGAAGGGGGTTTCACCTAGCGGGGCTGAAGTGGTTAAATTGGCTCAGATCTCACACAGGTATATCACACCAGGTGCACATAATTAGTAGATCGTTACTCTGCATGTTGAATGAGGCTTGCCCTATTTAAACCTCAGACATTTAGTTTGGTGTGCTCCTGACTGTTGAAGTGAGAGTGAGCACCATGGTGAGAGCAAAAGAGCTGTCAGAGGACTTCAGAAAAAAGATTGTAGCAGCCTATGAGTCTGGGAAGGGATTTAAAAAGATCTCAAAAGATTTTGAAATCAGCCATTCCACTGTCCGGAAGATAGTCTACAGGTGGAGGGCTTTCAAAACAACTGCCAACATGCCCAGGACTGGTCGCCCCAGCAAGTTCACCCCAAGAGCAGACCGCAAGATGCTAAAAGAGGTCTCCAAAAACCCTAAAGTGTCATCTCGAGAACTACAGCAGGCTCTGGCTACTGTTGATGTAGAAGTACATGCCTCTACAATCAGAAAGAGACTGTACAAGTTTAACTTGCATGGGAGGTGTGCAAGGAGGAAACCTTTGCTTTCCAAGAGAAACATCGAGGCCAGACTGACATTTGCCAGAGATAAAGTTGACAAAGACCAGGACTTCTGGAATAATGTTCTTTGGACAGATGAGTCCAAAATTGAATTATTTGGACACAACAGCAGAGGACATGTTTGGCGTAAACCAAACACAGCATTCCAAGAAAAGAACCTCATACCAACTGTGAAGCATGGAGGTGGAAGTGTCATGGTTTGGGGCTGCTTTGCTGCAGCAGGACCTGGTCAGCTCACCATCATAGAATCCACGATGAATTCTACTGTGTATCAGAAGGTGCTTGAAGAACATGTGAGACCATCAGTTAGAAAATTAAAGCTGAAGCGGAACTGGACCATGCAACATGACAATGACCCAAAACATACTAGTAAATCAACCAAAGATTGGCTGAAAAAGAAGAAATGGAGAGTCCTGGAATGGCCAAGTCAAAGTCCAGATTTGAATCCCATTGAGATGATGTGGGGTGACTTGAAAAGGGCTGTACGTGCAAGAAACCCCTCAAACATCTCACAGCTGAAAAAGTTCTGCATTGAGGAGTGGGGTAAAATTTCCTCAGACCGATGTCGAAGACTGGTAGATGGCTACAAGAACCGTCTCACTGCAGTTATTTCAGCCAAAGGAGGTAACACTCGCTATTAGGGGCAAGGGTGTCCTATCTTTTTCCTCAGTTAGAATAGGCATTTTTGTAGAATGACATTTACAGAAGATCTTGAAAAGACTTTTCTTCAGTTTTCTTTGTTTAGTCGGATTACTTTAATCTCTCTGTATTGTTGAAACGGAGATGAAATAACCTTTTATTAAAAATGTTACAAAAAAACACATGCTTTCAAAGGGTGTCCTAATTTTTTCACATGACTGTATATAGTGCATTTGGGTAGTGCAGCATTTGTTTGCAGTTTTGCTGCGTTACCTCATCTACAGATAGTGACAAACGACATTGGAACAACGTACTCCAGTGGCCTAAAATATAAATTTTCTAGGCTCCAACAGGACACATTTCAGAAAATTTCCCTTTAAGACGCATAAAAATGTCCCCTGATTAGGATACATATTTTTTGTTGGAATTTTTGTAATTGATTCCCCTCTAGTATGTCACTGTCCATGTTGTGGGACTATTTGAACACTTTGACTAAGTATTTGGTGGCTGGAAATATGAGCTGAAGGTTTTTCAGGTGTGCATACTATTAAAGTGAATGGGGCCTGCCATGAACTTGCGGTTCGCAAACATTTGATCCTTCTGGCTGATGTTTGTCCATCACTAGTGATAGATCGTAAATATTCCTATCTGGGGGGGGGGGGGGGGGCTGATCCTGGCAACATCATAGACCATGAGGTCTATTCGAGGTGTGATTATTGCTAGTTATCTCATAGTGCACAAGGCTGCCATTGTAAGGTATAGTGACTGTACCGGTCTCATGGAGAGGTTGTTGGCTTGCACATACTTGGCTTTTGGCATATAGCCTTTTGAACTTGTCTGTTATATGTTGTGTATTGTATATTATATGTAATGATTTAATAATATAACATCTATGAAAAGAAATGATTAATTATAGGTTATAAAACACTTCTAATAAAAATGTATTAATAATAGGTAAAATAATAACTATAAAAAAAAAGATATGGAAGATAGCATAATAAAGATTTTAAAAAATCTAGAATATTTGCAATTTAAAAGATATAGCATTATATTCTAGATCTTCGCGAGTTCTCGAAGTGCCGATATTCACAATAAAATAGTGCTTAACACTAATAACCATATAAAGAAAAAACACAACTATGTTGTCGTTTATAAAAAATATAGCTGTAGGTAATGAAAGATTACAGGAATGGGACAGGAGTACAAAAGGAAGGGTCAGGGAAGAAAAAAAATGACAGGAAATCACCTCTAATCCAGTGTAGGGCATCCAGGACTACCTCAGTCGTATAGATATTAATAATGATGGATGAACATCTGCCAGGATGTACGCGAATGCAAGCGTGTGAATGCAATCAAATGTTCGCGAACCACAGGTTTGCGGCAGGTCCCATTCATTTTAATGGCAGGCGAACTTGAAAAACCTTCAGCTCATATTTGCAGCCAAGAAATAATTACTAGACATGCACAATTTTTGCTGCGTTCCCTCTGCTACACACAGCGACAAACGGTATTGGAAAAAATAATTATAACTGGTGTGATATACCAGTCGCCCCCCCCCCCCCAAAAAAAAAAAAAATGATAGAATCAGGATATTACAGTCATGTGAAAAAATTAGGACACCCTTTGAAAGCATGTGGTTTTTTGTAACATTTTTAATAAAAGGTTATTTCATCTCCGTTTCAACAATACAGAGAGATTAAAGTAATCCGACTAAACAAAGAAAACTGAAGAAAAGTCTTTTCAAGATCTTCTGTAAATGTCATTCTACAAAAATGCCTATTCTAACTGAGGAAAAAGATAGGACACCCTTGCCCCTAATAGCGAGTGTTACCTCCTTTGGCTGAAATAACTGCAGTGAGACGGTTCTTGTAGACATCTACCAGTCTTCGACATCGGTCTGAGGAAATTTTACCCCACTCCTCAATGCAGAACTTTTTCAGCTGTGAGATGTTTGAGGGGTTTCTTGCACGTACAGCCCTTTTCAAGTCACCCCACAGCATCTCAATGGGATTCAAATCTGGACTTTGACTTGGCCATTCCAGGACTCTCCATTTCTTCTTTTTCAGCCAATCTTTGGTTGATTTACTAGTATGTTTTGGGTCATTGTCATGTTGCATGGTCCAGTTCCGCTTCAGCTTTAATTTTCTAACTGATGGTCTAACATGTTCTTCAAGCACCTTCTGATACACAGTAGAATTCATCGTGGATTCTATGATGGTGAGCTGACCAGGTCCTGCTGCAGCAAAGCAGCCCCAAACCATGACACTTCCACCTCCATGCTTCACAGTTGGTATGAGGTTCTTTTCTTGGAATGCTGTGTTTGGTTTACGCCAAACATGTCCTCTGCTGTTGTGTCCAAATAATTCAATTTTGGACTCATCTGTCCAAAGAACATTATTCCAGAAGTCCTGGTCTTTGTCAACTTTATCTCTGGCAAATGTCAGTCTGGCCTCGATGTTTCTCTTGGAAAGCAAAGGTTTCCTCCTTGCACACCTCCCATGCAAGTTAAACTTGTACAGTCTCTTTCTGATTGTAGAGGCATGTACTTCTACATCAACAGTAGCCAGAGCCTGCTGTAGTTCTCGAGATGACACTTTAGGGTTTTTGGAGACCTCTTTTAGCATCTTGCGGTCTGCTCTTGGGGTGAACTTGCTGGGGCGACCAGTCCTGGGCATGTTGGCAGTTGTTTTGAAAGCCCTCCACTTGTAGACTATCTTCCGGACAGTGGAATGGCTGATTTCAAAATCTTTTGAGATCTTTTTAAATCCCTTCCCAGACTCATAGGCTGCTACAATCTTTTTTCTGAAGTCCTCTGACAGCTCTTTTGCTCTCACCATGGTGCTCACTCTCACTTCAACAGTCAGGAGCACACCAAACTAAATGTCTGAGGTTTAAATAGGGCAAGCCTCATTCAACATGCAGAGTAACGATCTACTAATTATGTGCACCTGGTGTGATATACCTGTGTGAGATCTGAGCCAATTTAAGAGGGAATACATTGAGGTTGTGCGCTCAGGGTCCTCACGTCCACTCACCACCATGTCTTCAGGTACGTTTTACATTGATATCTCCCTGTCCTAACCCCGCTAGTGACTCTGCACGTATCCATAGTGAGTCTCTTCATACATCCATGTCAACTACTGTTTACATAGTGATTTTCACCAGAGAATCTCACTTCCATGGTTTGCTGCTTTCCGGCTTCAACGCCATGTATGGATACGCTGTGCCTTTCCCCTGCTATTAACAGGGCAAATTGCATTATTTGTCTGAAGATATCGTGTAGCAACTGCATATTGGACCATTTTGGTCACCTTTAAATGCACATCAGCACTTTACTCTGGTACCTGTAAAATGTGTCATTATTCATTGACACTTTGGTGTATTGTGGCGTCCGTGACCCTGTGCTTCTCTGCATTCTTGTAATTCTGTAGCAGCTCCATCTTTTGTATTTTTATCAATAAATTTACATTTTTATACCATTCCCCACTTGTTAGTTTTGGAATACATGTGAGGGTGTCCTATCTTTTTCCTCAGTTAGAATAGGCATTTTTGTAGAATGACATTTACAGAAGATCTTGAAAAGACTTTTCTTCAGTTTTCTTTGTTTAGTTGGATTACTTTAATCTCTCTGTATTGTTGAAACGGAGATGAAATAACCTTTTATTAAAAATGTTACAAAAAACCACATGCTTTCAAAGGGTGTCCTAATTTTTTCACATGACTGTATATGCCAATAATATACTTTCTATATATTGCATTTGGATACAGCAGCATTTGTTTGCTGTTTTGCTGAGTTACCTCTGCTACAAACAGTGACAAACAAATGCTGCTGTACCCAAATGCACTATATAGAAAGTATATAATTGGTATATAACACCACGCTTCTATCAGTTTTTTTAGGGGGCGACTGGTATATCACACCAGTTATAATAATTTTTTCCAATTTCTACCGCAAATATTGTCACTTCGAGAATTAGCAATATCTAGAATATAGTGCTATATCTTCGTAACCGCAAATATTCTAGATTTTTTCATCAGTACCTATGATCCCACACTGCTTCTTGCTTGTGGGCCAATGAGAAGGCTGCAATATTTTTGACTTTAGGAGTAGTATTGATCGCAATTTTTTTTACCGCAATTTTTTATTGCAAATTTTCAGTTTTTCCGTTTTTCACAATCAAGAAAATTATGACTGGAGATCACAAATTATCGAATATATGATGAATATTCGCCTAAATATTCACAAAATATTGCAAATTTGAATATTGCCTTTGCCTCTCATCACTGTTCTTCAGAAGAGGGTAGATTTGACTGCCTCCAGTACCAAGCTATTAGACACTTAGCTGCCATAAATGCATGTTGAACTAACTTAGTTTTTCTTTTGGGCAGGTTACTCGGGAAGACATTAACCAGATAGCATGTGGGTTCCAATGGGACATCCAGAGACAAGACTTCATTGATCAGTGTCTTAACTTTCATCCAAAAGGTCAAATTAGGGAAAACTCCTAAATAAGTGGGGTAAATCTCCACCTGGTGCCCTACACTGCCAGCATATATTTACAATGGATGGGGTTTAATCTATGCAACAGTGCTGGTGTTGTACCAGTACATAAGAATTGTATATTGCCTTTCTTTATATGATACACATATGTAGGAGGTTGTTGCTCTGCACCATATACACCACCACATATCTGGCGATAAAGAATATCCTAAGAAGTTTTCACATTTGCACATATAGGAATGTTTAATAAACTGTTCCAGGCTAGGGGTAGTAAGTATCTGATAGATGGTTGAACTGAGACCCTTTGTAGATGTGGTCAATTTACATAACTTCTCAAAGGTTGTAGGCAAGGAGACTGTCTGCCCTGCAAACAAGGAGGTGTAAAAATAACAAACCTGTATATAGGAGTAATGAGCCATTGGAGGCACGTTACATGTGATCCTCAAAATGTCAAAGGGAAAGGGTTTCAACGTGGCATGATGCACTCTGTCTACAAGCCGAAATAGTTAATGCTGAAACCATGGGCTTAAAAAAAACAAGGCAAGGTACTGTCAGGTAAAAGAAGTATAAAAAGAAAGAATGTCATAGCGGAGTGGGCGGAATTAAGAGGAAACAATCTGGAACATGTGTAACATCCCAGAGTTATGTTCCCTGCTACCACATGTCAAGTGAAATCATATTGTCATTTTATGTATTTTTTAGGCCTGTTTTATGTATATGTTGTAATTTCCATGTGCACCAGGCAGGTGGCAGCAGTATGTAGCAGGACCATAGCCAGTTTAGTATTGCTAGACTGGAATAGTTCATTGATTCTGTGAGCAGAAGTGGGCAGCTCCCATGTCCTGTCTCATGGGGAGGAGAAGGAAGTTGGAGAGTGTACCAGCCACCCCTGCTGGGGGAAGGTTGTGTTAGTAGGAGTTATAAGTAGGAGTTATAGGGATCCCAAACCAGGACCTTCTCTCAGTTGAGACCAGAGGACATTCCCAGCCTGAGCCATCAGCCTCAGCTGGTTGATAAGAAAAGCAGTCACCTCCAGCCTCCAGGAAGAAGCATTCCCTGTGAGCCAAGCTGTGAGTACATATCCAGAGTCCAGGAGAAGCCCAAATTCCTCCTCAGCTAGTTAGGCCCATACTAAGCAGAATATAGTCAGAGCAGAAGATAGATACCTGCCATATTCTTCAGGCATATGATCAGAATAAGAAGAGATATTGATCCCTGCCACATATTGCCAATACCTGCTGGGACCTAGATGACTACTGCTGTAACTCGTATGGATTTATGCTGCATTAAGTAAATACAAGTTGGATTATATCACCAGTCTGGATTTCATTCCTTACTACCAAAGTTCCTCAGTTACTCCTACTAGCAACACTAATTTTATTGCAAGTGAGCCAGGATCCAGGAGTCCAGCCGTACCCAGGTAGGAGACACCATTGACATTACACAGAAACACTATCCCCAGTCTGGCATTCTTCACCTGGTACGTGAGTTATTACATCTTAAAGGGCCCTGAGACTATAGCTTGCGCACCCTGCAATTGGCGTCACAAACAAAAACTATTAACTATACCTACACCTGACCCAGTCAGCACTTAGTATTGCGCCCGTGTGCATTGGTCCCAATCTGGCTTACTGCATGTTTTGGCGTCACTGGCACAGGATAGGATTGAATTGTGTGCCTAAACCCTGTCCAACAGAACCGGATCCAATTGTGTACAGATTCGGATCTAATCGCATGTTCCACAGTATTGCAAGGGCTGCAGATTGTGCAAAAACGTTGAAAATAGACTTTATTACTTTTATTGCTGGACCTGAAAATGCTGCATTGTGCGCGTCAGCACTGCAAGGGTTAATCAGCCATGTTTCCCTCATGGCCCAGCATCTTTATGACTTTCAAGAGCATGACGATAGCAAATACGCCCCTCAGAAGTGTGAAGAGACAAGCACACCCCTTCAGGAGCGCAAAATTAGCGAATACGCCCCCTGAAGCGGGGAAATTCTGTAACTCCCCCTCAAGAGCGCGAAGATGTCGAATACGCTCCCCTAGAAGCGGGAAAACTAGAGACTGCCCCCAATGAACTTTCTATTGTGATCCAAGGAAGTGCTGACTCCTCCCTGTGGGCTACACCCTTATCTCTGGCAGTCTGTTGGATCAAGGAGGCAGTAAAGATGGCGTTTCCCCAGCCCAGATGGAACCAGATGGCTGTGGGTGGAGAGCCAGTCTATGAGGAGCAACCGCCGGAGAGCCGAGTCTCGCAAATTGTAAACAAGAGCGGATCCTCTGTCTTTGCCAAGTCCCCGGAGGCAGTGGATCCCTCCGCGGTCAAAGAGCCCATGCCACTTACCTTGGCCAGCGCCCCTGATCTTCTAGAGAAGGCCGCTGTCAATGTCCTGGTCCCTGCGGAGGAAGACCATGACCTAATTCAGTTTCCGGAGGCTGTATATCCCTCCGCCATGTCAAGTGACAGTGTGGAGGACGAGGCACCAGTCAAGATTGGCGCTGACGTCGTACCTGCTCCTGCTAAGGATGCCGCTGACATCGCTGTGCCAGCCATTGATGAACCTGCATCATAGATGGAGATGGCACCCTGTGATGGCAACCAGGAGGCACCGGAACCGGCCGCCCGGTCGCAACAACAGTTAGGAGCTGCCGCGCGCCCTGAGGCTCCTGAATTTACCACCAGGCCTAGGCCTGCTTCGTCAAAGACCCTTACTGGTGCGGCCGAGGCGGCTGGTGTTTCCACTCCGCCGCCCAGCTCCACTCTCATCAAGCCGGGGAGCCTGAATCCTGAAGTGCCCCGTGAGATCACTGCTTTTGCCCAGACTGCCTGGGAGTACAAATCCGCCATCGATGAATGGGTGAAGCAGGTGGTGGGTGACCCCCAGCCAGGGGATCCAAGACTAATCCGACGGACCAGAACCGTCCTATGGTTCTCCTTAGAACGGGTAGTCGGTTTCCTACAGGACAACCATTCCGGGACATACATTTTTGTGGGCCGACGCTCAGTAAAACGGCACTACCTGCCGCAGGCCCGTCGCAATTTGTACTCGGGGGATCAGGTGGAGTATACCCCCATGCACTCTGTACAGGGCCCCTTTGCTGCTGGTGTAACCCTTTTGGACAAACCATTTACCCCTGCCGTCACCCCAGAGACCTGGCAGGAGGATCCAGGCTCTGTGGGCAAGGTGAGATGTCTACAAGAGACCCCGGATGGCCGAATGTGATTCAGAGAGCAGCCCCAGCCTGAACCTGCTCCACTTATACCTGACCTGGCTGCACCACCAACCCTGCGGGTAGGCCAGATCAACAATTAAGTACTAACATTTAATCCCAAGGTGCAGCCGTACATTCTGCCCTGGAAACAGCCCCAGACACCTGCTGTGTCCCTGCCTGAGCCCCTTCAGCCAGAGGTTCTGAGCCCCTCTGTACCAGCCAGGGATCCCGGATTACAACAGGTTACAGCTGAGTTTTCCAGGCTGTCAGCACAGCCATCCTCAACAGCTACCACTAGAGGGCAGTGGCGCACCACCACAGCCGCTACCATGAGCTACCAGAGGCAGGAGAGCCCCCTGATGCGCTATAGCAGCTCGAGTAGCGATGAGGACATGGATGCCCTCCTCTAAAGTGTCCTCTAAATAAAAACTGTGACATTTGGGAGCCACATCGTGGACTGATTCCTGACGGGTGAGGACCTGTTGGCCTTGTGTGTGTTTAACGTTTTTATGTTTCAGGTTGCCTGGTTAGTCCTCACCCTGATGGTCATGCTCTGTTAGGACCCCCCCCATCATCATTTAACCCCCTTATGTCCAAGTTCATCATTTTATCCCCTTTCTCAGGTTAATTGATAACCTTGTGCTTTTACATGACATTTTATACCACCCTTGGATTACAATTAACTTTTATCCCAGTGGATTACAATTGACTTTTATCAGTTTCCAGAGGATTCTACAACTTCAAGCACTTCCAGGAAACAGGACTCAAGTTATTGTTGGGCCTCATTTTGCATTCAAAATTGCACTACTTTTATAAAATGTTTTATTGCAACATAAAAGCTTGCACCCAAAGAAAAGACTCAAATGCTACCTGAGCTCTTTGTGACTTTCATGTTATTTAATACTTTTCCACTTATTGTACCAGTTGCCAGTTATGCAACGTTCAAGATAACATGGCCATTGTGTGTATTCTCCTTCTAGGTGCCACAATGTGAATTTATGCACTAATTGTAACAATTGCACTTAACCATTGCACTTAACAAAAATGTAGCAACTTATTTAAGTGTGCCTCAACTTAACAGCTCTTGTTCTCTCCCCTCTTTATACGGACTGTCTTCATAGGGACGTGAATACTAATGGCCTACACCCGGTGATATATACCCATAGGTACCCAGGGTAGGACCAAGTGGTAAGTCCAGGCAGATCCAGTAACTACACAGGTACCGTGCTGCTTCGGGAATCATTAGAAGTCCTAGACTGCTCCTTCCCGCTTGTTTTATGTTCAGGATTGGTCCCATCCTGTGACATTGCCAGAAGATATGGAGACGATAAATACCTCCCCTTCTGAGCCTTTTGCCTAAGGTATGGTACCTCAAGCCTTAGAGCCTTATTTTAGCTTCCCCTCAGTCATCATAGTGATCGTGCTACAAGCCAAATTTCTCAGGTTATCGTGCAGGGAAGGGAATACAGGATAAAGCCACCCTTCCATTTGAGGGCATTCCATTACACTATAGCGGGATTACGAAGTAAAGACACCCCCATGCTTTTTTTGATGTTTACAGCGCTTAAGACATACAAAGTCAGTCAGTAAAGGTTTTGCTTTGTGCAGTATATAGATTACCTGGTTATATCAAGAGAAGGAAACTGTGTGTGGGACACCTTACTCTAGCAGGCAGGAACCTGTGGAAAGCCATTAAATGTTTTGTCTAAGTATGTCATTATATGTAAATTCACGCAGCACTTTGTATTTATTGGGTACCCAGAGCTGATCTTTCTTAACCCTCCTAAACGTAAGCCAAGGGCGGCTTAACTTAAAGTAAAGGGGAATGTAACATCCCGGAGTTATGTTACCAAACTCTTTTTCCCTGCTACCACATGTCATATAGAATTATATTGTCATTATTGTAATTTTATGTATTTTCTAGGCCTGTTTTATGTATATGCTCTAATTTCCTTGTGCACCAGCAGGTGGCAGCAGTATATAGCAGGACCATAGCCAATTTAGTATTGCTTGACTGGAATAGTTAATTCCAGTTTAGTTCTCCCCCCTCTGTGAGCAGAAGTGGGCCGGCCCCATATCCTGTCTCATGGGGAGGAGAAGGAAGTTGGAGAGTGTACCAGCCACCCCTGCTGGGGGAAGGTTGTGTTAGTAGGAGCTCCCAACCTGACCCAGTCAGCACTTAGTATTGCGCCAGTGTGCATTGGTCCCAATCTGGCTTACTGCACATGTATTCCATATGTCACAGGAAAAGAACATCATCCCAACAAAGAGGATCATTTCACTGAGCCTGTAGAACCCCAAAGTAAAGAATTTGATATGAATCGGGGCAATCCATAGCTTCGCTATCTCTGTCCACCTCGTAAAGGCTTTAAGAGAAGAACATGCTACCCTCCCGCCCAGACAAAGAGCAAATTGCAAAGCTTTCAGTACTCTACAAGATACCAGAATCTGTACTGTATCAAAAAGATTGAGTACTTTGGGTATACTGGTCATTTTAATGGCAGCAATACGTCCCAGTAGGGAGAGCGGCAAAAGAGTCCACCTATCCATTAATCTACTCATTTCCGCAATCAAGGAAGGGAAGTGTTTGTTATATAGTTCACAGTATGTACTCAAGATATTTACACGAAAGTAGCGAATGGCGCTAGAGCACCATCAATAAGAAAAGTTACTTTGTAAGGTGGTTTAGCATTCTCCTGGTATGTTAAGGGGGAGTGCCTCTGTTTTTGCTGTGTTTATCTTATATCCTAAAGGACGACAAAGTGCTCTAGAAGGGAATGTAGGCTAGGCAGGGTTATATGCAACTGAGTAAGGACGTCACCTGCAAATAATGACATCTTAAATTCCATAACTCAGGTAAGGATCACCTTAATATCCGGATGGAGGTGAATAGCCATAGCTAATGGTTTGATGCAAAGAAGGAACAATAAAGGAGACAAAAGGCACCCCTGTCTAGTACCATTGTACATCCGAAATACTGGAAAAGTGTCATAAGGAAGTTTTATGGCCGCTGAAGGGGAGTGATATAAAGCGCAAATAGCAGAAACAAAGGGGCCTTTCAAACCAAATGTAGATAGTTCAAAGAACATAAAGGGCCATCCTAAGTGTTCAATAGCCTTCTCTGCGTCTAAACTAAGCATACAAGCACTTTGGTCTGTCTTTATTAGCAACGTGTATGAGATTAATAGCCAATCTAGTATTGTTCCCTCCCTGTCGATGGAGGAAGAATCCCACTTGGTCTTTATGCATAAGGTCAGGAAGCCACAATGACAACCTATCTGCTAGTAACTTTGTAAAAATCTTAAAAGAATGTGCTAACTTTTTTGTTTTGCATTGGCAGTATGCATGATAGAGTATAGGAGAGAAGAGAAATAATTATATTGATCATATTTCTTTCACATATCTGAAGCTCTTTCTGCTGCTTTTGGGGTGAATAAAGCCAAGCTTTATTCCTCAAGATCAGTGAGTAATCTCACCGATCTTCTTTTGGATGAATAAATGCAAAGCCTTCAGCAATGAACAAATACCAAGTGGAAAACTAAATGGTATATATTAAAGCAGAAAAAAGTGAAGCAACTGCCGTGTGCATATGACTATAGTATAGCTCTGTAACATAATAGGACACATTTCTATGGGCCCTTGTAAGCCTCTGATTTCATACAGAAGGCATACAAAGTTTTTGTGTCCTAATGAACCCAATAAAATAAAGTTAATGTGGCATGATGCCATATTACAGAGATACTCTCCTCTTCAAGAATTGCTTTAGTGGAAAATGCCTCCAACATACATTGCAGCAAGGAACACCATATGTGGACATAGGGTTTTTATTTTGCGCTTTAGATACAGAGCTATAGAGATCTGGCACACTGTTTCACCGTGTGCATAAGGCCTTTTGCGTATTGTTTTTATGTTCAACGGGCTCATTTAAGTTTTGGTCAATTCTAAACGTTATGTCTTGTGTTTCACACTAGATCTGACTTTAAATAAAGAACATCAGCTGCAGTAGGTTAAAATGTTTGTCCCACCAACATTCTTCACATTTCAGGCTTTGCTTACTTGAAAGTAGAAAGAAAAAAAGTAGGGCCACAGAATGTCATATCATTTGTATGATGTACAACAATATTATTACAATTATGCAGACATGTTTTAACTTCAGTATCAGTATTATACGTGGAATATACATCATGGACAAGTACTGTAAGTTATCTACTAGGCATCTTATTTATTTATACCTGTACATTCTTTGTTATCTTCAATCATAGAAAAATTAGCTTAGAATACACATTTATTGACAATTATTATAACATCCCCATCATTATACATCCAATACCGTCTATGTAGGAAGGGATCTGTCCGAACAAGGTCATATAAGAATGGTAGACAACTCCACGGAATATCCAGTCAACTCTTATCTCATTGTGGATTAATATAGCTTGCTTTGCTACTCCAAAAGAAACAACCCACACAGCCAGGAGGAAGAGGAAAAAGAAGACATCTTTCATCTGTGAAAAGTAAATTGTAGTGCACATTATTTCCATGCTTACAACAATATTTGGTGTATGAGGTAAGGAAGCTATCTACAGTAATGTATATTGATTACAGTAGAAAAGGCTACAAGAAATGTACACAGTTTAGGAGATTAAACAGTCAAAAAGCATAAGAATTCCAAAAGAGGTGTTTCTTAAGATGCAACAATGTGTGCCACAATTACACTAAAATTTTGGAGCAAAATTAAGTCAGCTGTAAGCCATCTAATAGGCAGTATAATGTTTTGCCTATGTTAAAGTGTCTAAATATTATAATTACAGATTACCACATTTTTATGGAACCAAAGACACTTCTGGAGAAATAGGGACTACTGGACAGCAATATTTTCTTTTGAATCCAAATGTCAGAGAGAGAATTTAAGGAGAATCTGTCTGTACTATTTTTAGCTGTTTGTATGACATACTGTATGTGACATATATGATGCTCTGCTATACTCATTTCTAAATATGCCTTTATGTCCAATTCAATGTTTTCTATCTCCCCCAAAAAACACGTTTTTACAAATATGCAACTAGTTTATCAGTGCTGGAACCCATCATGCACTTTAGCAGTGAGCCCTGTTCCTCCACTCCTCTTCTTCTCTCCACTTCCCAGCTGCCGCTCCAAATCTCATCAAGGCTCATGTTCTCCTTCTGTGTTTACCTGCGCAGTCTGTAATCTTCTGCTGACAGTGGCTTCATTAGCTCATTAACTTTATTAACTCAGGCCCTTTAAAGAGGCCACCAGATTTGTCAGTAGTGAAAACTGTGGCATGAACGATGTCATCCCCCGATAGTTATCTTAGAGCAGACTCTCATGCTGATACAACAAAAAATATCAGAAGAACAGATTATCAATTTTTGTGGCCTCCCTGTAGCTTTTGGGGACACATACAGAAGAGGTCCCATAAAGGAGGAGGGTGAGGAGGAGGCCAATGATGATGACAATACCGACCACAATGACCAATCTTCTCAGAGGAAGGGCAGATCCAGAATGAACTGGGTCCTCAGGCACACTAGTCAAAATGGCAAGGTGTATGCTTTCTTGCTTACATGATGACAGCCATATCATTCACATGAAGCAGTCTGATGATTACTGGATAGCCATGCTATTATACCCTCACTATCAAAGTAAAATGGGGGACTCTTGCTATTAAAGCAAATTGTTTTTCACTTGCCAAAAGGGAGGTCAAATTACTATATTACCAGGAAACACCATGTAAGCAGCTTTCCACAGCTTTCAGTATGCAGCCGCCTGCTGCCCGCATGTCTGACCTGGAGGCATCTCTCCACCCTTCCTAATAACACCAGCAGCAGAAGGCACAGCAGTAGCAACCACAGCTGCCAGCTCAGCATCTTCAACATTATAGATTAATTTTCTCATGTGCCACACCAGGTTAATGCAAATCAGCAAAAGAAGCAGTACCACCTCAACACCCAGGTTGTTACGACCCTTGGTCATGGTCGTGACTGCTGTGGCCGCATGCAGTTGCCTGCGGTCTTGGTGTTGTTCTCAATCACAGGTGAGGGCTATAGTATGTTGCCTCACCTGTGGTTGCCACTGGCAACATTGTGTATGTGGCAGCAGAGCAGCCTGAGCGGTGCTAGGCAGCTTGCTGCAATAGGCATGCGGTTGCACCTGGCAACCTCTCTTTATAGGTGTGCCTTTTATCGGTGTGCACGGGGTGTTATATGTGTTGTGTGCACTTCCCCTTTAAGTTGATGTCTTCCCTTCCCTGGTGTTGGAAGGGTTAACTTCCTTCCTAGTGTGTGTGTGCACTGGGTGTGTCTCACTGTGGGTGTGGCTACTTGGCCCTATAAAGCCTCAGTGAATAGCAGTAGTCAGTGGGGGTTCTTCAGCCATGCTTGCTGGAGACAGCCTCCTGGTTACTTACCATCTGCCAGTGAGGGCCACCCTGGTGGTCATAAACGTTATGTCTGGTGTTAGTTTATGGTTTATCTGTTATTGCAGCATATGGTTTACTGGGTTCCTGTGTGATGTCTGTTGTGTGCTGTGTCCTTTGTGTTGGTTGTGGATAGCAGCACTTGCACGTGGGTTCCAGGTTGTGTGTCTGTGGTGGGTAAGTGTGGTACTAGTCTCACTTACCTGTCATTACCATATGTCTGTTTATGTTCCCCTTTCTATGTAGCTTGGCCAGTGAGACTCCTGTTCCTCTGTGTCTAGGAGGAACGTGTTGTCTTACCCTGCTCCTAGTCCAGGGCCACCCTGAGGGCGAGCAGGAATATCAGATTCCGGAGTATGAGCCCTCCTACCTGCAGGGTTGGCTCATATGGATAGGAGACAGGGTCAGAATTAGGGATGTGTAGGAGGTGACCTTCTCCCTTATTCCTGTCCTGGCCATGCTCTGACCACCCATCTGCTGATACCGCACGGCTGAGGGTTTTCCCCATCCGCAGCCGCGACACAGGTTCAGTCTTACCTGAACTCTGGCCGTTGTTCGGTGCATATTGTATTAGCTGACCCCATGAACTTCTAGGCAAGCCTGTCTTATCAAGCCTACCGTGGCATCTCAGAGATGGTTTAAAGCGTGGCAGGGGGTATCGTGACAAAAACAACTCAAGTTGTCCTTCACCAGTGTACAAAACACCATTTTTTAAAACAAGTGAAATGTGGGTCTGTGAGAACTCCAGGTAACACTGAATAGATGGTGACCGATCATTTCTTCTCCACTGTCTGCCTGCCTACCATCATACTCTGTACTATGGCTGCTGCTGCCCCCATCCTGCCACTGATGCTATTGTTACAAAAAGAAAACTGTTTGAAATCCATATGTCAAGACCCCCCACTCTTTTGCTATAAGCAGCACCCTTTCCTCAGAAACATAATTATCAGAAGCTCACTGTCCTCTAAAACAACAGCAGGAACATGCCCCTGCAACCAAACAAAATATAAGATCTGTCCATACATACTGGCCACTGATAAGATATGGATTGCCAATAAACAACAGGAATACAAAGTCTAAGATACATTCACCTGCACCATGACAAATATGATTTACTTGATTGCCTGAACCAAATGTCCTACGGAGATTCTCTATCTATGTGAAACTATAGCTTAGAACAAGTATAAACTCTCATTGCCTAATAATAAAAGAAGAAAAAAAATCTATCTGTATAAAAAAAAATTGGATCCATGACCACAACATCACAATCATGAAAGATTAGGAATGAATGTGTCACATGGATTTATGTCATTGTACATCTCTGAAGGCATATTCCCCTCAGACCTCTTGGGTTCATTACTTTCATGGATTAGATTTGTAACAGAAAACAATAAAACTTTAAAACTCCAAAAGTGCCTTCACATGTGGCAGATTTTGTGGCAGAAGATTAAGCGTCTGAAAATCAGTTCTATTCGTTTTTGTGTTTTCATTTTTCTTCTCTATCTTTCTTGAGCCATACCTTATTTATATTTCCGATCACATAGCTTGTATGAGGGCTTTTTTTTTTGCGGGACAAGTTCTACTTTCTACTGCCACCATTAATTATGGCATACAATGCAGTGGGAAGCGGTAAAAAAAAATTCCAAATGGGATGGAATTGTAAAAAAAAAAATCCTACATTGTTTTACAGGTTTTGTTCCTACGGCGTTTTTTTGCAGCAAAACTGACCCATGTCCTTCATTTTCTAGGTAAGTATGATTACAAGGATATCCCAGATGTATAGGTTTTGTATGTATAAATAGTGTAAAAATAAATTCAAACAAAAAAAATAAGACATTTTTACATCACCATATTCTTACCCACATAACTTTTTTATACTTATGTCTACTGAGCTGTATAGGTGCTGTCACGAGGGTGTCAAGAGCCACGTCTGACTCCGTTATACCCGGGGTCAGGAAGTCGCAGCGGGTGGCTGCGCGCTCTATGTCTAAAGATCACAGTGTTTCTTAGTGTTTGTTTTCTGTGTTTGCCTTGCTATCCTTTTTGTCTCACTCAGGGATCCGTAGCTTCTCCTCCTCAGCTGTTTCTTGTCTGCCACTCCCAAACTCCTTATATTCTCCTCTCACACTTCTCTTGTTGCCAGTTATAGAGCTTCCTGCCTGGACATCTATGCTGACCCACTGGAGCTGAGAATCTGGTTGTTGTTCCAGAGTGCTACCCTCCGGATCCCTGTTGGGCTTTTGTTGTCTCCTGTTGTTGCCCTCCTGGGATTATATGTTTAGTTTGTATTGTCTGTCCTCCCCTTGGTGTTTTCCTTTAGAGCTAGTGGTGCGGACTAGTGTTCCCACCGCCCTGTTCACTATCTAGGGCTCATCCTAGGGAAAGCCAGGGTTTTAGGCGCGTGATCGGCGTACGGGTGAGGAACCCGTCTAGGGACGACAGGGCAGCCAGGCACCAGTCGCAAGGTGAGTCAGGGGTCACCACCTTCCCTCTCACTAGGGCAGGGCCTCCCTCTTTCCCTCCCTCTGTGTCACGTATGTGACAGTTACGCCGATCGTGATATTATAACTGGCCCTTATTTTATTTTTTTTGAGAAAAATAAAATAAAAAAAATATATAATTTTTAATTTTTTTTCTCTACTTAGAATCCAATATGGATCCTATTGCTGCTTTGGCAAAACAGCTTCAAGGCCTGTCTTTGGAGGTGGCAGGATTGAAGGCGTCTGTCCTCCAACAGCAGCAGCAAATGCAGCAGACCGTAAGCCCAGCGGTTGCTATGGGTAACCAGGTTGTTACAGAACCCAAGGTTGTTCTTCCTGACAGATTCTCTGGGGGAAGGGACAAATTTGTGTTGTTCCGTGAGGCCTGCAAATTATATTTTAAGCTGCGCCCTTACTCCTCAGGTAATGAAGAACAGCGGGTGGGGATTGTTATTTCCCTGCTTCAGGGGGACCCGCAATCCTGGGCGTTCTCGTTACCCCCTGGTTCCCAGGCTCTCCGGTCAGTGGAGGGATTTTTTGGGGCTTTGGGTCTCATATATGATGACCCTGACCGCGTCGAAGTTACGGAGACTCCTACAGGGAGATCGGCCAGCAGAGGAATATTGCTCAGAGTTCCGCAGGTGGGCTACGGATACTCAGTGGAACGACCCGGCTCTCATGAGTCAGTTCTGCTCTGGGTTATCTGAAAGGGTTAAGGATGCGCTGGCGCTGTATGAGACCCCCCTTTCCCTTGATGCTGTTATGTCCCTCTCTATCAGGATAGATAGACGTCTTAGGGAGAGATCGAAAATTCCTGAGCAATCGGTAACCTCTCCCAAGCAGCAGTTAGTCTGTACTGACTTGGATGAGCCTATGCAGCTAGGAGGAACTTCTCCTCAGGTCCGTCCTCCTGAGGTTCGCCGTAGGTGGGGGGCTTGTTTTTTCTGTGGGGGGAAGGGTCATTTCATTAATGTCTGTCCCTCCTTTTCCGAAAAACAAAAGACCGTCGGAAAACTACTAACCCCAGGCTGTGCGGAGGATGTCAGCCGGGGGGTATACGTTTCCTCCATACAAACATCTCAATTTGTGTTGCCAGCGGTTATTGTTTTTGGTGTTAAGACGGAGTCTATTTCTTTTTTTCTAGACAGTGGTGCAGGGGTAAATTTGATAGATGCCCATTTTGCCCGCACTATGGGTTTGTCTCTCTGTACGCTGCAGAGACCCATTCCCATATTCGCTATTGACTCTGCTCCTCTGTCTCAGAGAAACCTCACTCACGTTGTCCATAACTTACATCTTCGGGTAGGGGACCACCATAAGGAGCGTCTTTCATGTTACGTTCTGGAGGGCCTTCCCTCTCCTGTGGTATTGGGTCTTCCCTGGTTGGTAGCGCACAATCCAGTGGTGGATTGGCAGGCCAGGGAGATATTGGAGTGTAGTGAGCATTGCAGAGAGAATTGCTTAAATAACAATTGCTTAATCGCCTCCATAGCTTCCCTACCTACATTTATTTCGGACTTTGAGGACGTTTTTTCTGAAAAGGGTTGTCAGAAGCTACCACCTCATCGTCCTTATGATTGCCCGGTTAACCTGATTCCCGGTGCAAAATTACCCAAGTCCAGGTTGTATAATCTTTCGGGTCCCGAGAGACAAGCCATGAAAGATTATATCTCCGAGAGTCTGGCCAAGGGACACATCAGACCCTCTTCTTCACCCGTGGCTGCAGGGTTTTTCTTTGTTAAAAAGAAAGATGGGGGCCTGCGTCCTTGCCTAGATTTCCGTGAGCTAAACCAGATAACCGTCCGAGAACCATACCCTCTTCCTCTCATTCCTGACCTTTTTAATCAGATTGCGGGTGCTAGGTGGTTCTCCAAACTTGATCTTAGGGGGGCCTACAATCTGATTCGTATCAAGGAAGGGGATGAGTGGAAGACAGCTTTTAACACCCCTGAGGGGCATTACGAAAATTTAGTCATGCCTTTCGGTCTGACCAATGCCCCTGCTGTCTTCCAACATTTCGTTAATGATATTTTTAGTCATCTCATCGGCAGGTTTGTAGTCATATACCTAGATGATATCTTAATTTATTCGGCTGATCTGAAAACACATGAAGTACATGTCAGGCAAGTACTGCAGGTCCTACGGACGAATAAATTATATGCGAAAATTGAAAAATGTGTCTTCGCCGTTCAGGAAATACAGTTCCTGGGATATCTATTATCTGCCTCAGGTTTCCGTATGGATCCTGGGAAGGTCCAGGCAATTTTAGATTGGGATCTTCCTGAGAACCTTAAAGCTCTACAACGGTTTTTGGGTTTCGCAAATTTCTACAGAAAGTTTATTAAAAATTATTCAGTGATCGTTAAACCCCTTACTGACATGACTAGGAAGGGGACTGATTTTTCTAAATGGTCTGACGCCGCTAAAATTGCATTTTCCTCTCTAAAAGAGAGATTTACCTCGGCACCTGTCCTAATTCAACCTGATGTCTCCCAGCCTTTTATTGTTGAAGTTGATGCGTCGGAGGTGGGAGTGGGGGCTGTATTGTCTCAGGGTCCGTCTCCTGGCAAATGGCGTCCTTGCGCTTATTATCTGCAGCAGAAAAGAACTATGATATTGGAAATAGGGAACTGTTGGCGATTAAACTGGCGTTTGAAGAGTGGCGTCACTTCTTAGAGGGAGCAATCCACCCCGTCACGGTAATTACGGATCACAAAAACCTTCTGTACCTAGAATCGGCTAAGCGTCTCACCCCTAGACAAGCTAGGTGGTCGCTATTCTTTACCAGATTTAACTTTGTAATCACCTATCGTCCTGGGGCAAAAAATACCAAGGCAGACGCATTGTCTCGTAGTTTCCCTGGAGGGGGTAATGTTAGTGATCCGGTACCTATTTTACAAAGAGGAGTGGTTGTCTCTGCTGTACACTCTGTTCTAGAGGGAAAGATGTTAGAGGCCCAGGGGGACGCCCCGGCCTCTTGCCTCTCAAAGAAATTGTTTGTACCGTTAAACCTGCGTCTTGAGTTATTGAAGGAACATCATAATTCGGCACTTGCTGGGCACCCGGGTAGTAAAGCAACCTTGGAGCTATTGTCTCGTCGTTTTTGGTGGCCAAGGTTGCGTCAGGATGTAATAGATTTCGTGTCTACTTGTTCTACTTGTGCGCGCGCGAAAGTCTCTCATACACGTCCTGCAGGGTCTTTATTGCCACTTTTCATCCCCAATAGACCATGGACACATCTATCAATGGATTTCATCACTGACTTACCTTTGTCTGCGGGTAAAACAGTTATCTTGGTAGTAGTAGACAGGTTTAGCAAAATGGTACACTTTATTGCGCTACCCGCACTTCCTAATGCTAAGACTCTTGCTCAGGTGTTTATCAGTGAAATCGTGAAGCTTCACGGGGTCCCTTCCGATGTGGTTTCGGATCGGGGAACCCAGTTTATTTCTAAGTTTTGGAAAGCTTTTTGTACCCGTTTAGGGGTACACTTATCCTTTTCCTCAGCTTTCCATCCTCAGTCGAATGGACAGACTGAGCGTACCAACCGAAACCTAGAAACATATTTAAGGTGTTTTGCGTCTGAAAACCAAGAGGTGTGGTCATCATATTTACCGTTAGCCGAGTTTGCCATAAATAATCGCCGTCAGGAATCCACTGGCAAGTCACCATTTCTTGGTGCATACGGTTTTCATCCCCAATTTTGTACTTTCAAAGAGGGGGGGTCTTCTGGGGTTCCCGAAGAGGAACGGTTTTCTTCATCTCTTTCATCGGTATGGCAGAAGGTGCAAGCTAACTTGAAAAATATGAGTGGTAAATACAAATGCATGGCCGATAAGAAACGGTCACCAGGTCCGGACCTAGGAGTGAATGACTATGTGTGGTTGTCTACTAGGAATATTAAGTTGAAGGTTCCCTCTTGGAAACTGGGTCCTAGGTTCATTGGTCCTTATAAAATTGTAGCCGTCATTAACCCTGTGGCTTTTCGCCTGGAGCTACCTCAGACTTTTAAGATCCATAACGTCTTCCATAAGTCGCTGCTCAAGAAGTATGTTCCACCTCTAGAACCATCACCGCTGCCACCTCCTTCTGTTGTTGTGGATGGTAATCTGGAGTTTCAAATATCCAGAATTGTTGATTCTCGTCGGGTCCGCCGCTTTCTTCAGTATCTGGTGCATTGGAGGGGTTACGGTCCAGAGGAAAGAATGTGGGTTCCAGCGTCAGAGGTAAACGCCAACAGGTTGATTCAGGCTTTCCATGTCTCTCATCCGGAGAGACCTGGTCCTGAGTGTCCGGAGGCCCCTCGTGAAAGGGGGGGTACTGTCACGAGGGTGTCAAGAGCCACGTCTGACTCCGTTATACCCGGGGTCAGGAAGTCGCAGCGGGTGGCTGCGCGCTCTATGTCTAAAGATCACAGTGTTTCTTAGTGTTTGTTTTCTGTGTTTGCCTTGCTATCCTTTTTGTCTCACTCAGGGATCCGTAGCTTCTCCTCCTCAGCTGTTTCTTGTCTGCCACTCCCAAACTCCTTATATTCTCCTCTCACACTTCTCTTGTTGCCAGTTATAGAGCTTCCTGCCTGGACATCTATGCTGACCCACTGGAGCTGAGAATCTGGTTGTTGTTCCAGAGTGCTACCCTCCGGATCCCTGTTGGGCTTTTGTTGTCTCCTGTTGTTGCCCTCCTGGGATTATATGTTTAGTTTGTATTGTCTGTCCTCCCCTTGGTGTTTTCCTTTAGAGCTAGTGGTGCGGACTAGTGTTCCCACCGCCCTGTTCACTATCTAGGGCTCATCCTAGGGAAAGCCAGGGTTTTAGGCACGTGATCGGCGTACGGGTGAGGAACCCGTCTAGGGACGACAGGGCAGCCAGGCACCAGTCGCAAGGTGAGTCAGGGGTCACCACCTTCCCTCTCACTAGGGCAGGGCCTCCCTCTTTCCCTCCCTCTGTGTCACGTATGTGACAGTTACGCCGATCGTGATAGGTGCTCATTTTTGTGTGACAATGTATCTTTTTATTGATACCATTTTGGAGTGTGTGTTACTTTTTGATTACATTTTATTGCATTTTTTGAGTAAGAGAAGCAATGAAAAAATGGCAAATCGGCTATTTTGACACTTTTTTCCGTTACGCCGCTATATTTTAATAGTAGGGGCATTTTTGGTTGCAGTGATACCCATGATGTTTATATTCATTGTTATTTAAGTACGGTATATTTTTTTTTATTATACGGAAAGGGGGGTGATTTAAACATATATTTTTTATCTATTTTCTTACATTTCTTAATTTTTTTTTTAATGATTTTGAAGCTAATATATGAGCCTATAAATTCAGTTTTTTTATTTTTCATTTTGTACAATCAGGGATTTATAAAATTACTTTTAGAGATGAGCAAATCGAAGTTTTATTTATAAGTGCAGGAAAATGATAGGAAGGAATCGTTCCACAGCATTTGTGTAGAGCAGTGTTTCCCAACCAGTGTGCCTCCAGCTGTTGCAAAACTACAACTCCCAGCATGCCCGGACAGCCTTTGGTTGTGCGGGAATGCTGGGAGTTGTAGTTTTGCAACAGCTGGAGGCACACTGGTTGGGAAACACTGGTGTAGAGCATGGTTCAGTAGGGGAGGTTACAGACTGGATAATAGGAACAATCCTAATACACCTTGGTGCACTGACTGGGGATCCAAATTGCAATTATATAGCTCTGTCATTCCAGCAAACCGTTCTTGTTATTAAGGTGCAAGTGCTGTTTGATGCAGCCATTAACCCCTATTTACCGAGTCCTTAAGGACCCATGACGTACCGGGACGTCATCTATAGTTCCGATCACCGCCGCCCGGCGGGCAGTGATCGGAACAAAGTGCCTGCTCAAATCATTGAGCAGGCACCTTGGCTAAATGCGCGGGGGGCTCCCATGACCCCCCGTGTCGACGATCGCCGCAAACCGCAGGTCAATTCAGACCTGCGTTTTGCGGCTTTTTATTGTACGGGCGGCGGTAGTCGGCGGTGCCATCGGGTCCCCATGGGGCTGTGGGGGGGGGGCCTGATGGCATGGAAGGCAGCGCGATGCAGCAGGCCCCTTTCACACAAGCGAGTTTTCCTTGCGGGTGCAATGCATGACGTGAACGCATAGCACCCGCACTGAATCCTGACCCATTCATTTCAATGGGTCAGTGTACATAAGCGTTGTTTTTCACGCATCAGTTCTGCATTGAGTAAAAATCGCAGCATGTTCTATTATCACGCAGCCCTATATTCACGCATGTTCTATATTCATGTTTTTCATGCAGCCCTGGCCCCATAGAAGTGAATGGGGATGCGTGAAAAACGCATTGCATCCGCAAGCAAGTGCGGGTACGATGCGTTTTTCACTGATGGTTTTCTAAGAGATGTTATTTGTAAACCTTCAGTTTTTATCACGCCCGTGAAAAACGCATCAAAATGTACCCGAGGGAAAAAAAACTGAACAACTGAACGCATTCACAGTCAAAACTGACTGAACTTGCAAAGTGGTGCGAGTTTCACTGAATGCATCCTGAACGCATCCGGCCCCAATCCGCAAAGCCCGTGTGAAAGGGGCCTAAGAAAGGCATTGCTCTGCCTTCCGGTGAAGAGCCTGTGATATCCAGCCCCCTGGATCTCACAGGCCGGAAGCTGTAGGAGTAATACACACAGTATTACTCATACAGCCAATGCATTCCAATACATAAGTATTGGAATGCATTGTAAAGGATAAGACCCCCAAAAGTTCAAGTCCCAAAGTGGGACAAAAAATAAAGTGAAAAAAAAGTTGAAAAAATAAAGTTTTCCCCCCAAAAATGAAAAGTTTCAAGTAAAAATAAACAAAAATGTCATTTTTGCCAAATAAAGTTTTAAAAAATTGGTAAAAAATAGAAGGAAAAAAAAGTATACATATTAGGTATCGCCGCGTCTGTATCGACCGGCTCTATAAACATATCACATGACCTAACCCCTCAATAAAAACAATTTTTTGTCACCTTACATCACAAAAAGTACAGCAAGCAATTAGGCTGAGTTCACACGGGCGAGATTTCCGCGTGGGTGCAATGCGGGAGGTGAACGCATTGCACCCGCACTGAATCTGGACCCATTCATTTCTATGGGGCTGTGCACATGAGCTGTGATTTTCACGCATCACTTCTGCAATGCTTGAAAATCGCAGCATGCTCTATATTCAGCGTTTTTAACGCAGGACAGGCCCCATAGAAGTGAATGGGGCTGAGTGAAAATTGCAAGCATCCGCAAGCAAGTGCGGATGCGGTGCAATTTTCACGCATGGTTGCTAGGTGACAGTCTATTCACTGTATTATTGTCCTTATAACATGGTTATAAGGGAAAATAATAGCATTCTGAATACAGAAAGCTTAGTAGGTGGTCAATTGAGGGTTACAAAAAAAATTAAAAAAATTAACTCACCTGCTCCTCTTGATCGTGTTGTTCCCGGTCTCTTCTTTACTTCTTTAATGATGAACTACCAGCTAGGACCTGTGGTGACGTCAGATCACATGCTCCAATTACATGATCCATCACCATGGTAAAAGATCATGTGATCTAACGTCACCACAGGTCCTAGCCGGTAGTTCATCATTAAAGAAGTAAAGAAGAGACTGGGAACTACGCGATCAAGAGGTGAAGGTGAGTATTCAGAATGCTATTATTTTCCCTTATAACCATGTTATAAGGGAAAATAATAACATCTACACAACACTGAACCCAAACCTGAACTTCTGTGAAGAAGTTCGGGTCTGGGTACCACAGTCAGGTTTTTATCACGCGCGTGCAAAACACATTGCACCCGCGCGACAAAAATTTAACATCGGAACGCAATCGCAGTCAAAACTGACTGCAATTGCGTACCTAATCGCGCGAGTTTGCCGCAATACACCAGGACGCATCCGGACTTAATCCGGACACGCCCGTGTGAACCCAGCCTTAAAAAGGCATTTGCCCACCAAAATAATGCCAATCTAACAGTCACCTCATCCCGCAAAAAAATGAGCCCCTACCTGAGACAATCGTCCCAAAAATAAAAAAAATATGGCTCAGAATATGGAGACATCAAAACATTATATATTTTTTTTGTTTTAATAAAGCTGTTATTGTGTAACACTTATATAAATAAAAAGTATACATATTTGGTATCGCCGCGTTTGTATCAACCAACTCTATAAGAATATCACATGACCTAAGCCCTCAGATGAACACCTTAAAAAATAAAAAATAAATAAACCATTTTTTGTCAACTTACATCACAAAAAGTGTAATAACAAGCAACCCAAAAAAGTGCCAATCAAACCGTCATCTCATCCCACAAAAAATGAGACCATACCTACGATAATTGCCCAAAAACTGAAAAAACTATGGCTCTCAGAATATGGAGACACTAAAACATGATTATTTTTTTGTTTCAAAAATAAAATCATTGTGTAAAACTTACATAAACAAAAAAAAGTATACATATTAGGTATTGCCATGTCCGTATCTAACGGCTTTATAAAAATATCACATGACCTAACCCCTTAGATGAACCCTGTAAAAAAAAAAAAAAAAAAAACCTGTGCTAAATTAAACAATTTTTCGTCACCTTACATCACAAAAAGTGCAATAGCAAGCAATAAAAAAGTCAAACGCACCCCAAAATAGTGCCAATAAAACCGTCATCTCATTCCGCAAAAATCATACCCTACCCAAGGTAATCGCCCAAAAACTGAAAAAAATATGGCTCTCAGACTATGGAAACACTAAAACATGATTTTTTTTTGCTTCAAAAAAGAAAACATTGTGTAAAACTTACATAAATTAAAAAAAAGTATACATAGGTATCGCCGCATCCGTGACAACCTGGTCTATAAAAATATCGCATGATCTAACCTGTCAGATGAATGTTGTAAATAACAAAAAGCTATTTCTTGTTATCTTGTACCAACAATACTGCCACCCTATCCTGTAGTTTCTAAAATGGGGCAATTTTTGGGAGTTTCTACTCTAGTAGTACATCAGGGGGGCTTCAAATGGGACATGGTGTCAAAAAAAACAGTCCAGCAAAATCTGCCTTCCAAAAACCGTATGGCATTCCTTTCATTCTGCGCCCTGCTGTGTGCCCGTACAGTAGTTTACAACCACATATGGGGTGTTTCTGTAAGCTACAGAATCAGGGCCATAAATTATGAGTTTGGTTTGGCTGTTATTCCTTGCTTTGTAACTGAAAAAAAAATTGATTAAAATGGAACATCTGCCCAAAAAGTGAAATTTTGAAATTGTATCTCTATTTTCCATTAATTCTTGTGGAACACCTAAAGGGTTTACAAAGTTTGTAAAATTAGTTTTGCATACCTCGAGGAGTGTAGTTTATAGAATGGGGTAATTTTTGGGTGGATTCTATTATGTAAGCCTCGCAAAGTGACTTCAGACCTGAACTGGTCCCCAAAAGTTTTTGAAAATTTCTGAAAAATTTCAAGATTTGCATCTAAACTTCTAAGCCTTGTAACATCCCCCAAAAATAAAATTTCATTCCCAAAATGATCCAAAGATGAAGTAAACATATGGGGAATGTGAAGTAATAACTATTTTTGGAGGTATTACTATGAATTATAGAAGTAGAGAAATTGAAACTTGGAAATTTGGAAATTCGGTGTCATGAAGTACAATATGTGACAAAAAACAATCTCAGGACGGCCTGGGTAAGTAAAAGCATTTTAAAGTTATCACACTGGTCAGATTTGCAAAAAATGGCCAAGTCCTTAACCACTTCAACCCCGCTAGCTGAAACCCCCTTAATGACCAGGCCACTTTTTACACTTCTGCACTACACTATTTTCACAGTTTATTGCTCGGCCATGCAACTTACTACCCAAATGAATTTTACCTCCTTTTCTTCTCACTAATAGAGCTTTCATTTGGTGGTATTTAATTGCTGCTGACATTTTAACTATTTTTGTTATTAACGATTTTTTGCAAAAAAATGACATTTTTCACTTTCAGTTGTAAAATTTTGCAAAAAAAGCGACATCCATATATACATTTTTCACAAAATTTATTGTTCTACATGTCTTTGATAAAAAAAAAATGTTTGGGTAGAAAAAAAATGGTTTGGGTAAAAGTTATAGCATTCACAAACTATGGTACAAAAATGTGAATTTCCGCTTTTTGAAGCAGCTCTGACTTTCTGAGCACCTGTCATGTTTCCTGAGGTTCTACAATGCCCAGACAGTATACACACCCCACAAATGACCCCATTTCAGAAAGTAGACACCCTAAGGTATTTACTGATGGGCATAGTGAGTTCATAGAACTTTTTATTTTTTGTCACAAGTTAGCGGAAAATGATGATTTTTTTTTTCTTACAAAGTCTCATATTCCTCTAACTTGTGACAAAAAATAAAAACTTCCATGAACTCACTATGCCCATCGCAAAATACCTTGGGGTGTCTTCTTTCTAAAATGGGGTCACTTGTGGGGTAGTTATACTGCCCTGGCATTCTAGGGGCCCAGATGTAAAAAATGACTGGTGAAATCCGAAAGGTGCTCTTTGGAATGTGTGCCCCTTTGCCCACCTAGGCTGCAAAAAAGTGTCACACATCTGGTATCGCTGTACTCAGGAGAAGTTGGGGAATGTGTTTTGGGGTGTCATTTTACATATACCCATGCTGGGTGAGATAAATATATTGGTCAAATGCCAACTTTGTATAAAACAATGGGAAAAGTTGTCTTTTGCCAAGATATTTCTCTCACCCAGCATGGGTATATGTAAAATGACACCCCAAAACACATTCCCCAACTTCTCCTGAGTACGGTGATACCAGATGTGTGACACTTTTTTGCAGCCAAGGTGGGCAAAGGGGCACACATTCCAGAGGGCACGTTTCGGATTTCACAGGCCATTTTCTACACATTTTGATTGCAAACTACTTACCACACATTAGGGCCCCTAGAATGCCAGGGCAGTATAATTACGCCACAAGTGACCCCATTTTGGAAAGAAGACACCCCAAAGTATTCCGTGAGGGGCATGGCGAGTTCCTAGAATTTTTTATTTTTTGTCACAAGTTAGTGGAAATTTATGACTTTTTTTTCTTTTTTTTTTTTCTTACAAAGTCTCATATTCCACTAACTTGTGACAAAAAAATAAAAACTTCCATGAATTCACTATGCCCATCACAAAATACCTTGGGGTGTTTTCTTTCCAAAATGGGGGTCACTTGTGGGGTAGTTATACTGCCCTGGCATTCTGGGGGCCCAGATGTGTGAGAAGTAGTTTGCAATCAAAATCTGTAAAAAATGACCGGTGAAATCCGAAAGGTGCACTTTGGAATGTGTGCCCCTTTGCCCACCTAGGCTGCAAAAAATGTCACAAATCTTGTATCGCGGTACTCAGAAGAAGTTGGGGAATGTGTTTTGGGGTGTCATTTTACATATACCCATGCTGGGTGAGAGAAATATCTTGGCAAAAGACAACTTTTCCCATTTTTCTATACAAAGTTGGCATTTGACCAATATATTTATCTCACCCAGCATGGGTATATGTAAAATGACACCCCAAAACACATTCCCCAACTTCTCCTGAGTACGGCGATACCACATGTGTGACACTTTTTTGCAGCCTAGATGCGCAAAGCGGCCCAAATTCCTTTTAGGAGGGCATTTTTAGACATTTGGATCCCAGACTTCTTCTCACGCTTTAGGGCCCCTAAAAAGTCAGGGCAGTATAAATACCCCACATGTGACCCCACTTTGGAAAGAAGACACCCTAAGGCATTCAATGAGAGGCCTGACGAGTTCATAGAATTTATTTTTTTGGCATAAGTTAGCGGAAATTGATTTTTTTTTTAGTTTTTTTCTCACAAAGTCTCACTTTCCGCTAACTTGGGACAAAAATTTAAATCTTTCATGGACTCAATATGCCCCTCAGCGAATACCTTGGGGTGTCTTCTTTCCAAAATGGGGTCATTTGTGGGGTGTTTGTACTGCCCTGGCATTTGAGGGTCTCCGCAATCATTACATGTATGGCCAGCATTAGGAGTTTCTGCTATTCTCCTTATATTGAGCATACAGGTAATGAGATTTTTTTTTCCGTTAAGCCTCTGGGCTGAAAGAAAAAAAATGAACGGCACAGATTTCTTCATTCGCATCGATCAATGTGGATGAAAAAATCTCTGCAAAAAAAAAAAAAAAGAGGGGAAAGGCGTCTGCCAGGACATAGGAGCTCCGCCCAACATCCATACCCACTTAGCTCGTATGCAAAACCAGATTTCTCCATTCACATCAATCGATGTGGATGAATAAATCATTGCCGGGATTTTTTGTTTTTTATATATACAAAGTGTTTGCCAAAGCTTAGGAACACCGCCATCTCCTCAGCTCATATGCCTCGGCAAACATATCTTTTACTGCAGAGGAGAAATCTCGTCTTTCAGCGCCGCATACACCGACTTGTGTGTAATCTGACAGCAGCGCAATGCTTCTGTCAGAATGCACATCAGTGCTGCAGCTAGTCGATCGGTTGGTCACCCTGGAAGGAAAAAAAAAATAAGAAAAAAACAGGCCGCAACACAACAATTTTATTAACTTTTGAACAGAACATATAAACTTTAACTTTTTGAACTGAACATTAATTTTTTTGCGTACTGGTGATTTTTTTTTTGTTTTTTGTTTTTTACCTTTATAGGACAAACCTCTCCTTCCCCATGGGCAATGTGCAAAGTGAAAATCGCCCGAAGATGTGGCGAAGTACATTATGCACTTTATCCCAGGTGAAAGGAGAGGTTTGCAGCAGCTGTATGTGAATGGGCCCTAATAGCCCTGTGTGCCTGTACTGGTGAGATGTGATCCATATGCTAGGTGTACCTGTGTGTGGTACTTCCGGAAACACTCTCCAAAGCATAGGGCAGGGTGGTCAGGGCAGTCAGGACAGAAATAGCGGGTGTCACGCCTTATTCCACTCCTGCTACAGAGACAACATTTTTTTCGAGGTGACGGTTGAGTTGAGGTACCAGGAACGACATTGGAAAATGTCAGTCGTGTAGACGGCTAACTACACTGGTGGATGGGGCCACGGAAACTCCTGGATACAGGAGGTTCTCGATGATCTCTTCCTGAAATTTGAGGAAGGATCCTCTTCTCCCAGCCTTACTGTAGAGAACAAAACTATTATACAGAGCCAATTGAATCAAATATACAGACACCTTCCTATACCAGCGTCTGGTGCGTCGGGAAACTAAATACGGAGACAACATCTGGTCATTGAAGTCCACCCCTTCCATGAGCGCATTATAGTCGTGGACACAGAGGGGCTTTTCAATGACACGGGTTGCTCGCTCAATTTGTATTGTCGTGTCTGCGTGAATGGAGGAGAGCATGTAAACGTCACGCTTGTCTCTCCATTTCACCGCGAGCAGTTCTTCGTTACACAAGGCAGCCCTCTCCCCCCTTGTAAGACGGGTGGTAACGAGCCATTGGGGGAAGCCCGCGCGACTAGTTTGCGCGGTGCCACAGGCGCCAATCTGTTCTAGAAACAAATGCCTAAAGAGGGCCACACTTGTGTAGAAATTGTCCACATAAAGATGGTACCCCTTGCCGAATAAGGGAGAAACCAAGTCCCAGACTGTCTTCCCACTGCTCCCCAGGTAGTCTGGGCAACCGACCGGCTCCAGGGTCTGATTTTTTCCCTTATAGACACAAAATTTGTGGGTATAGCCTGTGGCCCTTAAACAGAGCTTATACAATTTGACCCCATACCGGGCGTGCTTGCTTGGGATGTATTGTTTGAAGCCAAGGCGCCCGGTAAAATGTATAAGGGACTAGTCTACGCAGATGTTTTGCTCAGGGGTATACAAATCTGCAAATTTCTGGTTGAAGTGGTCTATGAGGGGCCGAATTTTGTGGAGCCGGTCAAAAGCTGGGTGGCCTCTGGGACGGGAGTTGGTGTTGTCGCTAAAGTGCAGGAAACGCAGGATGGCCTCAAATCGTGGCGGATATAAATTGAGTGGCATACCAATTTGTTTCTGCCACAACTAAGTCCAAGAGCTCCACAGTCAAGAACAGCTAATAAAATCCCAGGGCCGAACCGATCTGAGCTGTCTCAACCCGAACTCCAGACTGGGCGGTGAAAGGGGGAACTACAGGTGCGGCTGAAGTTGGGGACTGCCAATCAGGGTTTGCCAGCACCTCTGGGATTCTAGGGGCTCTACGGGCCCGTCTGTGCATTGGCTGCGACGGGGTAACTAATGCACGTGCCACAGTACCAGCTTTAACTGCCCTTCTGGTGCTCGCCACTTCACCATGTTCTACGGCAGTGCTGGTACTAGGTCCAGGGAGGGCTGTGCTGCTGGTGTATGCCTCACCACGTAATCCGACAGCGCCAGCCCCACTCTGCTGCCCTTGAAGCGGATCCTGCACAACCTGTGGTCTAGCGACACGGGGCCGGGTACGCCTGGTGCTATCAGGTACCTCAACCTCCTCGTCCGAACTTTGGATCAGAGAGCCACTGCTTTCTACAGGTTCATATTATGACACGCTAGATTCATCAGATGAGGGTTCCCATTCCTCATCCGACTGGGTCAGAAGCCTGTAGGCCTCTTCAGAAGAATACCCCCTGTTTGACATTTGGGCAACTAAATTTAGGGGTATTCCCTGAGACTACCCAAGAAAAAAAAGCAAGCCTGTCTTACAAATGGGAGGCTAGCGAAGTACCAGAGGCCGCTGCGGTTGATAAAAAATATCAAAACTGATTTTTTTATCGCCGCAGCGTGTGTAAAGTGATTGTGCAGTGATCAAAAAAAACATTTTTTGTCACTGCGGCAGGGTGGGCGTGGGCGAACACACGTGTGGGCGACCGATCAGGCCTGATCGGGCAAACACTGCGTTTTGGGTGGAGGGTGAAATTGTTTATGTGAAACAGGCTTTTTTTCAGAAAATTGATGGGTGATTGTAAACTTTGTTCTGTATAAACCAAATTCCATTATCCTTTCATTGGTGATTTTTTTTTATTTCAAACATGTTTTTTGGGGGAAAATTGATGGGTGATTGCAGACCTCCTTTTGCTGTATGGACTGAATTACATCATCATGGGTCCTGCAGTAAACATAATGAAGACGCTGATGACAACACACGAGCAGACTTTGCCTTTACCATCTATTCACAATTAAATCAAGCAGCTTAACTAAGAGGAAAACATTCATGTGTTTGTATCTGCTCCGTCTGAATTTAATCTCCACAGCACACAAGACATGACAAGAGAGCCTCTGCTTTGGAGTCCAAGTTTAAGATTAACAGTTCCATCAGAATTGCACGTGACATTTTTGCTCCTTGTGCAAAGCCATAACAAAAGGACTCTGTAGACAAAACAAAAATATATTTGCCGTTTAGCGTTGCACTTATATGTTGAAAAGCCTTGTGTAGTGTAAAAGTTGAAAAAATGAAGGGCCTACTTTCTGTTGAGCAGTTCAGTTATATGTGGTAAAGCCCCTTTTGCAGTGACATTCTATGTGACACTGGCTTTTTTGCTCAAAATGTATGGGTGATTGTATACCTCCTTTTGCGGTATGAACCGCCTTACTTAGTGGTGAAATTCTTTATATGAAACAGGCTTTTTTGGGGAAAATTGATGGGTGACTGTACACCTCTTTTTGCTGTAGGGGCCGAATTACGCAGTGGTAAAATGTATTATTTCAAATCAAACTCCACTGCTCTGTATTTCTTGTGAAGTCAATGTCTCCAACTATGCCTCTTGCGTGATTTACACCAAATGCATTATTTTAATGTAGAGATTCAAGAATTATGTTGGATGCATGTAGTGTATGCAAGCAATGTCAAAGCCTCTTATCACTCTCACATTTTTCTGCCACTGGTTTGCTTGGGCAAACAGAGTCACACAGGGGAGGAACTGCTCCATGTCCTTCAGCAAGAAATCAAATCCTGACTTTCTCCGCAACAACTAAAAATCAGAACCATGGTGACCAACAATGGGAAGAAAATGGTGTCAACGCTGCATCAAGGAGGGCTGAGCTATGCACCCTGCGTGGCACAAGTGTTCAATCTGGTTGTCAAGCGGTTCCTGAAGTCTTCCACCCATCTGCAAGACATCCTAAAAATTGCCAGGAAACTTTGCATGGATTTCAGTCACTCATATACCACAAAGCACACTCTCCTTGAGCTGCAGAGGCAGAACAGCATCCCTCAACATAGGCTGATATGTGACGTTTCCACCCATTGGAATTCCACAGAGAAAGGTCATAAACAATTTTTTGATGATCCAAGCGGACAGGAGTAGTCCCCTGTGTAACTTCGATGTCAGCCAGTTGCAGCTCATGTGTGACACCTGCCATTTGCTCGGGCCCTTTGAGGGGGCCACCTTATTTGTCAGTCGCCAGGACTATGGGATGAACAATGTCATTCCACTGCTTCATGTCCTGGAACAGATGCTCAAGATCTCTGTTTACAGTCAGTGAATGGGAACATCATTTATCACAAGGACATGCAAACACCAACCGATGGGCTGTTAACCCCCAGAAGTAGGTCATCGGCAAGAAGGATCAGTCATTTTCACAGCTCAAGGTATCCTCCCAGAAGCTTGACCTCTGCACGTCGATGGTCTGCATTACGAAGCTTGTCTAAAAGAAAAATCCTACAGTGCACCTCCTTGGAGAAAACTCTTGATCCGGCACAGGGTGCTTTGCGCCTTCAAAAATAATGGACTGTTTACATCAAGACACTGATGTATAATTTCTTACACACCAGACTGAAAGAGTTTTCAAAGCACCTGTCTGCCCACATAACTGCCGAGAAGCAGAAGTCATGTTTACCTAGACTCAAAGCAAAGGACAGAGATCCACTGGCTGTGCTCATACAAATTTAATTCATACCTCCACTCACCAAGGCAAGCACAGAGGACCAGATTGTGTGGACTGGTTGCTTCTGTGGGACGTACACAAAGGACAATCTATTGGAGGTGTTACCAAATACATTTCCTTGCCTCCCGCTCTTCCTGTATAACGGCTCTGAGGCGCTGACGGCTATCGAAGGGATGTGGTTACTAAGATACTTTGACTGTTGTTTGGGTGAGCTGGTGATCAGTTCTCAGGACCTTACTTGGCTAGCAGCGATGTGGACCAGGTATGACGTGTCTGGATCAGTGTCGGCCACAGAACTTGTTTCTCTGTGGCCGTCGAACTTCGCATGGACATTTCTTATGCCATCCATGTAGAGGACTTCTAGATTTTATGGAATGATATTCATAAACAAAAGGACAAGTCACGTTGGAGGAAGTGGACAATTTATTCCAATGTCCTTACTCGCAGTTCTTTAGACACTTTAGAATCCACTTATCAGCAACCCAGCTCGTCAAGGTGAAGGTATCTGTGGCATAATCGCATTGTTAAGGAAAGTGTGAAGTTCCTCAGTGAGGACTACCTAATCCGAGTGCTGAAATTCATCACGGAGCTGGCTATCAATAACATCCAGTATTGAACATATGGACGACTCTCATCTTGTACCTTGTCCACAACTTTTGGGACCCCCCCCCCCCCCGGACATCTTACATGTCTTAGACATGATCCCTGCAGTGCTTACCACATGTTATACCACTTCTTACCGTTCTGTTACAGCAGCTGTGAGACCTGCACATACTAAGGCTGTTGCCTGTGCCAACCAGTTACCTTCCAGCTGTGATTGTGTAGCCTGCACTGTAGGAATGAGCTGGCGTTGGCGTGTTTGCTGATCTGTCCTCGAGTTATCAGCCATAACCCCATACATTTCATGATCAATATGCATTACCATCGTGGTCACCCCGACACTGGTCATCAATCCATTCTTGTTGATGAAGCACTTATTTTTTCAGTTTTTCTTTTAAATCTTGTGGTTTTGCCTCTTCTGTGTTGCATTTTATGTGTGTTAGGCTACATGCACACGACCGTGCCATTTTTTGCGGTCCGCAAAATACGGATCTGCAAAAAAAAGCCGTCCGCATGCCTTCCGCAATTTGCGGAACGGAACGGGCGGCCCATTGTAGACATGCCTATTCTTGTCCGCAAAACGGATAAGAATAGGACATGCTATATTTTTTTTGCGAGGCCTTGGAACGAAGCAACGGATGTAGTCTGCATATTTTGTGGCCCCATTGAAGTGAATGGGTCCGCACCCGAGCCGCCCACCAGTCCCTGATATCCGGGCCCCTGCTGTATCTGCCAGCATTACTGTAAAAGCCGATGCCGGCAGATTAACCGCTACTATGTCATGGTCAGCGCTGACCATGGCATAGAAGGTGCATTTGGCGTGTGAGGGAGCCCATTGGGTCCCCGCGCTGCTGTGGCGGGGACCCAATGGGTGGCAGGGCAGCCCAATGCCATGAACAGGCTTCCCAATGCCTTGCACAGAATCGGGACCTGCCTTTTACGGGGGCTAAGGCTGAGTCTCCTAGTATTGTAATGCATTGCAGAGCCGATCAGACCCTCAAAAGTTGAAGTTCCAGAGTGGGACAGAAATAAGGTTTAAAGAAATAGAAAAATAGGGAAAAACACACATATTAGGTATCACTGCATCCATAACAATCGGCTCTATAAATATATCACATGATGCACCCCTTCTGATACCATCAAGCGATCAAAAAGGCATATGTCCCACAAAATGGTACCGATAAAACCTTCACCTCATTCCACAAAAAATGAGACCCTACATAAGAAAATTGCTAAAAAAAATAACTAAGACACAAAAATATATTTTTTTGTTTCAAATATGCTATTATTGTGTTAAAGTGAAATGAATAAATAAAAAGTATACATATTAGGTATCACCTCTTCTGTAACAACCAGCTCTATAAAAATATCACATGACCTAACCCTCAGCTGAACAGCCATTTTTTGTCACCGTACATTATAAAAATTGCAACACCAAGTGATCAAAAAGGAATATGCCCCCCAAAATAGTACCAATCAAACGTCACCTCATCTCACAAAAAATTAGACCCTACCATGGACAATCGATCAAAAGATTTAAAAATTATGACTCTAAGACAATGGAGACACTAAAATATGAGTTTTTTTCTTCAAAACTGCCATTATTGTGTTCAAGTGAAATAAATAAAAAAAAGTATACATATTAGGTATTGCCACATCAGTAAAAATCTGCTCTATAAAAATATCACATGACCTAACCCCTCAGTCGAACACCGTAAAAAAAATACAAAACAGTGCCAAAAAAGCCATTTTTTGTCACTTAACATCACATACAGTGCAACACCAAGTGATCAAAAAGGCTTTTGTCCCCCCCCCCAAAAAAATTGTACCAACTAAACCATCACCTCATCCCACAAAAAATTAGACAATATTTAAGACAATCGGTCAAAAAAAAAAAAAAAAAATATGGCTCTCAGAGACAATTTAAAAAAAAAATGATATTATTGTGTAACACTTAAATAAATAAGAAGAATTAAACATTTTAGGTATTGCCATGTCCGTAACGATCTGCTCTATAAAAATGTCACATGACCTAACCCCGCAGGTGAACGCCGTAAAACGAATTTTTTGGTCTACCCAAAAATTGTACCAATAAAAAAGTCAACTCTTCCTGCAAACAACGAGCCCCTGCACAAGATGATCGGCATAAAAATAAAAATAAGGTGTTCAGAAAATGGAGACATTTTTTTTCTTTCCAAAAATGCTTTATTATGTTAAACTGAAACAAACAAAGTATACTTATTTGATATAATTGCATCTGTAACAACCTGCTCTATAAAAGTAGCACATGATCTACCCTGTCAGATGAATGTTGTAAAAAATAAAAATGGTGCCAAATCAGCCATTTTTGGGTTACCTTGCCTCGCAAAAAAATGTAATATAGAGCAAATAAAAAATCATATGTACCCCAAAATAGTACCAATAAACGTTATCCCCTAGTTTTCAAAATGGGGTCACTTTTTGGGAGTTTCCACTGTAAGGGTGCATCAGGGGGACATGACATCTAAAAATCAGTCCAGCAAAGTCTGTCTTCCAAAAACCATATGGCGCCCCTTTTCTTCTGCGCCCTGCCATATGCCCTTACATCAGTTTACGACCACATGTAGGGTGTTTCTGTAAACCGCAGAATCAGGGTAATAAATATTGAGTTTTGTTTGGCTTTTAACCCTTGATGTGTTAAAGAAAAAAAATTATTAAAATGGAAAATCTGCCAAAAAAAGTGAAATTTAGAAATGGAATCTCCATTTTCCTTTAATTCTTGTGGAGAACCTAAAGGGTTAAGAAAGTTTGTAAAATCAGGTTTGAGTAACTTGTGGGTGTGGTTTCTACAATGGGGTCATTTATGGGGGTTTCCACTATGTAAACCCCACAAAGTGACTGGTCCTTAAAAAGTGGGTTGGTGAAATAGCTTCTAAAATTCTAAGCCTTCTAACATCCTAAAAAAATAAAATGACATTTAGAAAATGATGCCAACATGAAGAAGACATATGGGGAATGTTAAGTAATAAATATTTTATGAGGTATCACTTTCTGTTTTAAAAGAAGAGAAAGGCAAGCCACTGAGGAAGGGGTCCCTTTTACCCCGAAACGCGTCTGGCGAATGACAGTGAGGGACGATTAAAGAAAAGACTCTATAACCGCATATATTCTATGAACCTGCGTTAAAGAAGTTTGAAAACCCCGCCTGGAATAACAGATCACGTGACCGCCCAGTAAACCACGTGGGACGCCACCTAGGTCCTGGAAGGTCAGAGCGGCAATATCGAGCAGCATCGCTACTAACGGCGTGGGGAACTTCACACACAGAGTCTACCTACAGGTCCTTACAGCTCACAACAGCATATCCTGTTGAAAATTTGACGTCTATGTGGATTCATTGCAGGAGCGGTAAAGTACACCATATAATACAACTGTGAGATTTATCTTTACCATCATCGCTATCTCCTGAATATTGAACTTGCAGCTATCTGCCAACAGTTATAGCCCCTGGATATGGTCCAGGGCTATTAGAAAATAACTCTTGAGAGACTTTCCATATATTGGAGTGCGGCATTTTAAGTGTATTTTTTATTCATTCAATTTTTATGAAATGTTTTATATGTAAAACTGTTTATTTGTAGCCTATAAAATTTATTTGTAGCCTATAAAAATTTATATGGATACTAACTACCGTGTGTTTGCCTGAATATAAAATGTGCATTTGTTTTTAGCCTCAGCACTGACAGAAATAAAGATAGAGAACTTCTCAAAGTAAAGATGGTAGATAAATTAACAAAAGATAAAGGGCATCAAAAATACATATAATTAATACTTACCATTCTTTTAACAATTATTATTTTAGGACCAAGCGTTTTACTTATTGTAAAGATATGCATGAGACGCAAGCAAAAAATTACAAAATCTAGTGATAGAATTATTCTTCCTGGATAAAATGTTGCTGGTATTAACCTGTGGAAAAAAATAAGATTACAATTATGACTTATTGTACCTAAATCCCTAACAGTCCCCATATATACAAATTTTGTCCGTTTTTTTTAGAAGATGTAGGAATCTGTAAAAAACACCAGAATGACTGTATGTGTTGTATTTCTGACCAGCTTCATTTTTAAAATGTTTTGTAGGGTTTTTGGGTGTTTTTGCAGTGTGTTTGCCCACTAGCATTTTATTTGCAGTGCTTTTGCTCTATAGTGAAGGTGACTTAAAAATTTCCCCAAAAATTTAAGAACTACATACATGCTGCATTTTTGAAAAGAAACCAATAAACCTAAAACCATCACCCAATTAACACAAATGTCAGTAGCATAATAATGCTTGTGTATCCTATATTTCCTTTTTCTTATAGACCTTAAGCTTACAAGACGCTTTTACCACAAAGAAAATCACATAAAAAATGAAAAAAATAAAATAAAATGCAAAAACCTGTGTGTATAACCATCCTTATTAAATACATAAAATAAGATATATAAATAAGATATACAATAAACCCCTTCAACCCCAGGCCTGTTTTCACCTTCCTGCCCAGGCCATTTTTTGCAAATCTGACATGTGTCACTTTATGTGGTGATTAGGGATGAGCGAATATATAATTTTGGGATGTCCGTGACACGGACCCGAACCCAAACATTTTCGTAAAAGTCCAGGTTCGGTGTTTGTCGCTTTCTTGGCGCTTTTTGAAAGGCTGCAAAGCAGCCAATCAACAAGCGTCATACTACTTGCCCCAAGAGGCCATCACAGCCATGTCTACTATTGGCATGGCTGTGATTGGCCAGTGCAGCATGTGACCCAGCCTCTATTTAAGCTGGAGTCACGTAGCGCCGCATGTCACTCTGCTCTGATCAGTGTAGGGAGAGGTTGCAGCTGCTGTTAGGGTGAGATTAGGCACTAGACAGGGATTTGCTCAGCAAAAACACTTAAGGAAGTGATCGATCTACAGCTGTGAATCATTCATCTTCTGCTATTCAATTGCTCACTGTTTTTAGGCTGCCCAGAGCGTTTTTCAGTCACTTTTTTCTGGGGTGATCGGCGGCCATTTTGTGTCTTGTGGTGCGCCAGCACAAGCTGCCACCAAGTCCATTTAACCATCAATAGTGTGTTGTTGTTTTTTTGCTATATCCTACATCAGGGGCTTGGCTGTGCTTGCTATTTTATTGAGGGGTGAAATACAATTGCCAAAATAGCAGTACCCTAAATCTGGTGTTTCAGCTGTGGCTAGCCAATTGTAATACTGTCTGCTGTCTGGCAAAGGATATATTTTTGTTCTGGGTTGAAATACAATTCCCAACTTAACAATTCCCTAAATCAGTGGTTTCTGCTGTATCAGGCCAAGTTTAAATCGATCCATAAAAGGGTATATTAGATTGAAGGTGCTGATAGGGTCATCCTCAATAACTTCACACCCTACCGTGCATTTCCAAGTCTAATTCTGTCCGTAAATGTATACCTGTCATCCAGGGCCTAAATACTAGGCCTACAATTTATATTCAGCTAAATCTGTCGTTACTGCTGTGCCTGTATTAGTGTAATACGGTACCTAAATAGATAGCCAGATAGTGTTAGGTGTCTGTAAAAAAAGGCCTGAATTTGAATTCAATACATTGGGCCAAATATTTTTTTTTCTTATTGTGGTGAACTGAACAGTAACAATGAGGAAAACATCTAGTAAGGGACGCGGACGCGAACATGGCCGTGGTGGTGTTAGTGGACCCTCTGGTGCTGGGAGAGGACGTGGCCGTTCTGCCACAGCCACATGTCGTAGTGAAGCAACTACCTCAGGTCCCAGTAGCCGCCAGAATTTACAGTGATATTTGGTGGGGCCCAATGCCGTTCTAAGGATGGTAAGGCCTGAGCAGGTACAGGCATTAGTCAATTGGGTGGCCGACAGTGGATCCAGCACGTTCACATTATCTCCCACCCAGTCTTCTGCAGAAAGCGCACAGATGGCGCCAGAAAACCAAGCCCATCAATCTATCACATCACCCCCATGCATATCAGGGAAACTGTCTGAGCCTCAAGTTATGCAGCAGTCTCTTATGCTGTTTGAAGACTCTGCTGGCAGGGTTTCCCAAGGGCATCCACCTAGCGCTTCCCCAGCGGTGGAAGACATAGAATGCACTGACGCACAACTACTTATGTTTCCTGATGATGAGGACATGGGAATACCACCTCAGCACGTCTCTGACGATGACGAAACACAGGTGCCAACTGCTGCGTCTGGAGGTCAGGGAGGAAGACTGGGTGGAAGACGATGCAGGGGACGATGAGGTCCTAGACCCCACATGGAATGAAGGTCGTGTCACTGACTTTCACAGTTCGGAGGAAGAGGCAGTGGTGAGACCGAGCCAACAGCGTTGCAAAAGAGGGAGCAGTGGGCAAAAGCAGAACACCCGCCGCCAAGAGACTCCGCCTGCTACTGACCGCCGCCATCTGGGACCGAGCACCCCAAAGGCAGCTTCAAGGAGTTCCCTGGCATGGCACTTCTTCAAACAATGTGCTGATGACAAGACCCGAGTGGTTTGCACGCTGTTCCATCAGAGCCTGAAGCGAGGCATTAACGTTCTGAATCTTAGCACAACCTGCATGACCAGGCACCTGCATGCAAAGCATGAACTGCAGTGGAGTAAACACTTTAAAAACAAGGAGCTCACTCAGGCTCCCCCTGCTACCTCTTCTGCTGCTGCCACCTCGGCCTCTTCCTCCGCCTTTGGAGGAACGTTGGCACCTGCCGCCCAGCAAACAGGGGATGTACCACCAACACCACCACCTTCGTCACCAAGCATCTCAACCATGTGACACGGCAGCGTTCAGCTCTCCATCTCACAAACATTTGAGAGAAAGCGTAAATTCCCACCTAGCCACCCTCGATCCATGGCTCTGAATGGCAGCATTTCTAAACTACTGGCCTATGAAATGCTGTCATTCAGGATGTTGGACACAGACAGCTTCAAACAGCTCATGTCGCTTGCTGTCCCACAGTATGTTGTTCCCAGCCGCCACTATTTCTCCAAGAGAGCCGTGCCTTCCCTGCACAACCAAGTATCCAATAAAATCAAGTGTGCACTGCGCAACGCCATCTGTGGCAAGGTCCACCTAACCACAGATACGTGGACCAGTAAGCACGGCCAGGGACTCTATATCTCCCTAACTGCACACTGGGTAAATGAAGTGGCGGCTGGGCTCCAGGCGGAGAGCTGTTTGGCGCACGTCCTTCCGCCGCCAAGGATCGCAGGGCATCATTCTTTGCCTCCTGTTGCCTCCTCCTCCTACTCGGCTTCCTCCTCCTCTTCTTCCACCTGCTCATCCAGTCAGCCACACACCTTCACCACCAACTTCAGCACAGCCCGGGGTAAACTTCAGGAGTTGTGGCGGGGTATAGAACAACAGACCGACGAGTGGTTGCTGCCGGTGAGCCTCAAGCCTGGCCTGGTGGAGTGCGATAATGGGCGAAATCTCGTTGCAGCTCTGGGACTAGCCGGTTTGACGCACATCCCTTGCCTGGCGCATGTGCTGAAATTGGTGGTGCAGAAGTTCATTCACAACTACCCCGACATGTCAGAGCTGCTGCATAAAGTGCGGGCCGTCTGATTGCGCTTCCGGCGTTCACATCCTGCCGCTGCTCGCCTGTCTGCGCTACAGCGTAACTTCGGCCTTCCCACTCACCGCCTCATATGTGACGTACCCACCAGGTGGAACTCCACCTTGCACATGCTGGACAGACTGTGCAAGCAGCAGCAGGCAATAGTGGAGTTTCAGCTGCAGCACTCACGGGTCAGTTTTACTGCGGAACAGCACCACTTCACCACCAATGGCTGGGCCTTCATGCGAGACCTATGTGCCCTGTTGTGCTGTTTCGAGTACTCCACCAACATGGCCAGTGGCGATGACGCCGTTATCAGCGTTACAATTCCACTTCTATGTCTCCTTGAGAAAACACTTAGGGCGATGATGGAAGAGGAGCTGGCCCAGGAGGAGGAGGAAGAGGGGTCATTTTTTAGCACTTTCAGGCTAAAGGCGAAGGCAGAGGAGGAGCAAGAGGTCGCCAACGTAGCTGTGTCACGGCCAGATCCTCTGAGGGCAGGGTTAGCATCGCAGAGATGTGGAAAAGTTTTGTCAACACGCCACAGCTAACTGCACCACCACCGGATACGGAACGTGTTAGCAGGAGGCAACATTTCACTAACATCATGGAACAGTACGTGTGCATACGCCTCCACGTACTGACTGATGGTTAGGCCCCATTCAACATCTGGGTCTCCAAATTGTCCCCGTGGCCAGAGCTAGCCTTTTATGCCTTGGAGGTGCTGGCCTGCCCGGCGGCCAGCGTTTTGTCTGAACGTGTATTCAGCACGACAGGGGGCGTCATTACAGACAAACACAGCCGCCTGTCTACAGCCAATGTGGACAAGCTGACGTTCATAAAAATGAACCAGGCATGGATCCCACAGGACCTGTCCATCCCTTGTGCAGATTAGACATGTATAACTACCTCCCCTTAACCATATATTATTGTACTCCAGGGCACTTCCTCATTCAATCCTATTTTTATTTTCATTTTACCATTATATTGCGGGGCAACCCAAAGTTGAATGAACCTCTCCTCTGTCTGGGTGCTGGGGCCTAAAAATATCTGACAGTGGCCTGTTCCAGTGTTGGGTGACATGAAGCATGATTCTCTGCTGTGGGACCTCTCTCCTCTGTCTGGGTGCCGGGGCCTAAAAATATCTGACAGTGGCCTGTTCCAGTGTTGGATGACATGAAGCCTGATTCTCTGCTATGACATGAAGCCTGATTCTCTGCTATGGGCCCTCTCTCCTCTGTCTGGATGCCGGGGCCTAAAAATATCTGACAGTGGCCTGTTCCAGTGTTGGGTGACATGAAGCATGATTCTCTGCTATGACATGAAGCCTGATTCTCTGCTATGAGACCTCTCTCCTCTGTCTGGGTGCCGGGGCCTAAAAATATCTGACAATGGCCTGTTCCAGTGTTGGGTGACATGAAGAATGATTCTCTGCTATGACCTGAAGCCTGATTCTCTGCTATGGGACCTCTCTCCTCTGTCTGGGTGCCAGGGCCTAAAAATATCTGACAGTGGCCTGTTTCAGTGTTGGGTGACATGAAGCATGATTCTCTGCTATGGGACCTCTCTCCTCTGTCTGGGTGCCAGGGCCTAAAAATATCTGACAGTGGCCTGTTCCAGTGTTGGGTGACATTAAGCCTGATTCTCTCCTATGACATGAAGCCTGATTCTCTGCTATGGGACCTCTCTCCTCTGTCTGGGTGCCAGGGCCTAAAAATATCTGACAGTGGCCTGTTTCAGTGTTGGGTGACATGAAGCATGATTCTCTGCTATGGGACCTCTCTCCTCTGTCTGGGTGCCAGGGCCTAAAAATATCTGACAGTGGCCTGTTCCAGTGTTGGGTGACATTAAGCCTGATTCTCTCCTATGACATGAAGCCTGATTCTCTGCTATGGGACCTCTCTCCTCTGTCTGGGTGCCAGGGCCAAAATATCTGACAATGGCCTGTTCCGGTGGTGGGTGACGTGAAGCCTGATTCTCTGCTATGACATGAAGCCTGATTATCTGCAATGGGACCTCTCTCCTCTGTCTGGGTGCCGGGGTCTAAATATCTGACAGTGGCCTGTTCCAGTGGTGGGTTACATGAAGCCTGATTCTCTGCTATGGGTCCTCTCTCCAATTGATATTGGTTATTTTTTATTTACTTTATTTTTATTTTTATTCATTTCCCAATCCACATTTGTTTGCAGGGGATTTAACTACATTTTGCTGCCTTTTGCAGCCCTCTAGCCCTTTCCTGGGCTGTTTTACAACCTTTTTAGTGGCGAAAAGTTCGGGTCCCCATTGACTTCAATGGGGTTCGGGTTTGGGACGAAGTTCGGGTCGGGTTCGGATCCCGAACCCGAACATTTCTGGGACGTTCAGCTGAACTTCTCGAACCCGAACATCCAGGTGTTCGCTCAACTCTATTTATGAGAATCAAGAGGATTGGTTTTCATTTTTGTCATTGGCCGAGTTTGCCATAAATAACCATAGACAGGAGTCCACTGATAATTTGCCATTTTTTGGTGCATATGGGTTCCATCCGCAGTTTGGCACTATTTCTGGTACTGAGACGTCTAGTATACCTGAAGAGGAAAGATTCTCCTCTTCGTTGTCATCTATTTGGCAGAAGATTCAAAACAATTTAAATAAAATGGGCGAAAAGTATAAATGTATGGCTGACAACAGACGTTTAAGTTATCCGGACCTGAGCGTGGGTGATTCGGTGTGGCTGTCCACAAGAAACATTAAGTTGAAGGTACCCTCTTGGAAGTTGGGACCAGAGGAAAGAATGAGGGTTCCTGCGACCAACGTGAATGCCAGTCGCCTTATGAGGGCCTTTCACAGGGCGCTCCCTGAAAAAGTTGGTCTTGGGTGTCCGGAGTCCACCTCTAGAATGGGGGTACTGTCACTGTCCCTCGTGTGAGAGAAGTGAGAAGATCGGATAGACTTGCTGCACGCAAAGCTATCTGACAGGTCTCTCTGTTTTCCTCTCGTATGTTGTTGTTTGGCAGGATCTCACCTCTCCTCAGGTGCCGCTCATTATCAGTGGTGAGGCTCTATTTAGGTCTGCCTCACACTGCTAACAATGCAGTTAATACTTTCTGCTAGGAGTTGCTAGAGCTTAGTTGCATTGGATCTCCTGCTTCTCGATACTTCTCTAAAGCTAAGTACTTGTTGCCTTCACAGTTTGTCTTTCTCTGGAGTGTGTTTTTCCTCCATCTGGGGAGGAACCAGCTGTCTCGTCTCCTGCTCCCTATTCGAGGGCTTGTCAGTTTGAGCAGGGCTTTAGGTATCCGGCGTATGGATATTTCCACATTTAGGATCTGCTCATACTGGCAGGAGTTAGGGAAAGGCTTAGGGATTACTAGTGGGTCACCATCCCTTTTCCTTAGTTTTAAGGCCTATTTTTGTTCTTTCATTGTTGTGTATATTTAGTGTTTTCCCCTCCCCGTTACCTGTGACAGCCTGCTCCTGAGCTGACCCTCTAGAACATTAGGGGTGATGGCATGCTGCTGAGCTGACCATTGAAAAAATTATGTTTGAGGGTCTGCTGGTGAGATGACTCTCTAAAACATTAGGGGCGAGTGCCTGCTGCTGATCTGAGCATGGAAAAATTATGGGTGAGGGGCTGCTGCTGAGCTGACCATCAAAAAAATTACGGTTGAGGGCCTGCTGCTGAGCTGAGTGCCTGCTGCTGATCTGACTATGAACTAAGTTATGGGCGATGGTCTGCTGCTGAGCTGACCATCGAAAAAATTATAGTTGAGGGCTTGATGCTGAGTTGACCCTCTAAAACATTTGGAGCAAGGGCAGCCTAATAAGCATGTTGATATGATGGAGGAGAAGGAGGAGGATGAAAAAAGTAAGATTGCACCATATACCCTTTTTGTGGTGGAAGGGGTGCATGGGAATACAGTGCTTTCAATACACCATAAAAGCCACATTTAAAGTGCATTTATGTTCAGCCGCTTTCCTCTGGTTGAGTAGAGTAGTCAGGGGCAATCCAGGCCTTGTTCATTTTGATAAGAGTCAACTTGTCAGCATTTTCAGTCGACAGGCGGATGCGCTTATTAGCTATTATGCCCCCAGCAGCCCTAAACATTTGCTCTGACAAAAGGCTGGCTGCAGGGCAGGCCAGCAACTCCAAAGCATAGAGCGCCAGTTCGTGCCACGTGTCCAGCTTGGACACCCAATAGTTGTAAGGAACCGAGGGATCATTGAGGACGCAGACATGGTCTGCTACATACTCCTTCACCATCTTCCAAAATGTTTCCCTCCTTGTGACAGTAGGCTACACATCAGGGTGAGGGTGCTGGCAGGGTGTCATGAAACTGTCCCAGGCCTTGGAGAGTGTTGCCCTGCCTCTGTTGGAACTGCTGTGTGTTCCCCTCATCTGCCCTCCTCGGTTGCCCAAGGAACTACGTACTCTGCCGCCAGCGTTGTCACCTGGAAATTTTTGGAGCAATTTTTCCACAAGGACCTTCTGGTATTGCACCATTTTGCTAGTCCTCTCCACCACAGGAATGAGAGATGAGAAGTTATTTTTGCAGCGGTCGTCAAGAATAGTGAACAACCAGTAATTGGTGTTGGCCAAAATGAGTACAACGTGATGGTCACAGGAAAGGCAACATAACAAAGTCAGCCATATGTGCCAGAGTCCCAACAGACAAAATTTTGAGGTCCTTATCAGGAGGATGACTCTCAGTCTCCTCATCCTCTTCCTCCTCCTCTTATGCCCATCAACGTTGAACCAATAGAATAAACCTGCTATGGGTACTACCATCTGTAGCAGAGGCAACCATCTCCTGTTCCTCCTCCTCCTCATGCAATTCACGCTGAGAAGACAAAATGAGGGTGGTCTAGCTATCACCCTGTGTACTGTCTTCCCCCATTTCCACCTCTTCCACATGCAAAGCTTCCGTCTTTATTGTGAGCAATGAGCGGTTCAGTAGACACAGAAGTGGGATGGTTACACTGATAATAGCGGCGTCACCACTCACCATCTGTGTTGATTCCTCAAAGTTACATAAAACCTCACAGAGGTCAGACATCCATGCCCACTCATCGATTGTGAAAAGTGGCATCTGACTGGAAAGTTGATGACCATGTTGCAGCTGGTATTCCACTACTGCCCTCTGCTGCTCACAAAGCCTGGCCAACATATGAAACGTGGAGTTCCAGCACGTGCTCACGTCGCACAACAGTCCGTGAGCTGGCAATTGCAAGCAGCTGCAGCGCTGCCAGACCAGCAGCAGCTGTAGGTGACTTTCGGAAATGGGCACACACGTGGCGCACCTTCACCAGTAGCTCAGGTACATTTTGATAGGTTTTGAGAAAATGCTGAACCACTAAGTTTAAAACGTGGGCTAGGCATGGTAAGTGTGTGAGCTTGCTGAGCTCCAAAGCCGCCACCAAGTTACGGCCATTATCAGACACAACCATGCCTGGCTGTAGGTTGAGTGGCGAGAGCCACAGCTCAGTCTGGTCCCTTATACTCTGCCACAGCTCTGTGACAGTGTGCTGTTTGTCACCTAAGCAAATTAGTTTCAGCACGGCCTGTTGCCACTTCCCCACTACAGTGCTACACTGCTTCCAGCTACTCACTGATGACTGACTGGTGCTGCAAGATGACAATTCAAAGGTTGAAGTGAAGGAGGAGGTGGAGGAGGAGAAGGTGGGGTCGCAGCCACTAATGTAGGTGTTGGTGGAAATCCTGATGGAAGTAGGGCCCGCAGTCCTTGGCGTCGGTTGCACCTATGCAACCCCAGGGTACAACTCGCTCCTGGTAATGTAGGTAATGGGAAAATCCAGCTGACCCACTTTGTAAATCCAAGTGATCCACCCTTGGTGCACGGAGATGTAGGTAAGTCCTCGATGGTTATAAAGATGAAAATATTTCCAGCACCTGTAATCTTTTGAGTGATGGTTTCTTTATTTCCAGTAGTGAGTAATAAAACGTCAATGGCATAAATCCTCACACATCCATTTTACAGTCAACGCGTTTCGAAGAATTAAATGTTCTTACTCATGACTACAACTCTCTCCTGGCCTCCACAACGTTCACCCAATGTGCCATCAGGTAAATGTAGCATCCCTGACCACAAGCACTTGTTGATGTGTCAGTCATTAATTGGACCTTTCCCCATAACTGCGTTGGTCAGGACACGGGTGATGTTACGGGACACATGCTGGTGTAAGGCGGGGAAGGCACACCGGACAAAATAGTGGACTGAGTAAAGAGAGACGATCACCACCATCAGGCTGTGGAAAGCCTAAGTGTCCACAAGCCTAAATGGCATCATTTCCAGGGACAGCAATTTGGAAAGGTGTGCATTTAGTGCTATGGCCTGTGGGTGGGTGGCTAGGTATTTGCGCTTTTGTTCAAAGGCCTGGGGTATGGACATCTGTACGCTGCACTGGGACACAGAAGTGGATGTGCTAGTTGATGGTTCTTGCAAAAGTCTAGGTGCAGGGCGGGAGTCATCCGGGCCTGCGTCTTGGACAGGGGATTGGCCAGCACTTAACACAGGGGAAGAGGACGCAGTGGCGTTATCCGCAGACACTAATTGTGGACCCAGGCGTTCAGCCAGCCCATTAGAGTGCTTCGATGCCATGTGGCGGATCATGGTGGTGAGGTTGCTAGTGTTCACGCCCTTGCTCATTTTTGTATGGCACAGGTTGCAAATGACAATTCTTTTATCGTCCGTACTTTCATAAAAAAAGAGCCAGACTGCGGAACACCTACCCCTTGGCAAGGGAGATTTCCGCAAGGAGGTGCTCCAGGGAACAGTTGTGGGCATGTTTGGTGTGGCCCACCTTTTCCCTTTTGCCACCCCGCTGCTTCTTACAGCCTGTTGTGGTGCTGCGGATCCCTCCCCCTCTGTACTGCTGTCCTTGCTCGGCTTGCCACCTTCCCAGGTTGGGTCAGTGATTTCATCTTCCACCACATCCTCTTTCACTTCCTCACTCTGGTCATCCTCCTGGTTTGTTGACCTAACAACAACCTCACTTATTGACAACTGTGCTTCATCATCATCAAGAACATCTTGAGACACTAATTGCGGTTGACTTATTGCAACTGTGTCTCATCATCATCATCCACCTCGTGAAACACTAATTGCCGTTCCCCACAGTCATCTTCTTCTGACTGTTGATGCTCAAAAGTTTGGGAATCAGGGCACAAGATTTACTCATGTCCCTCTTCAAGCAGGCTTGGCGAGAGGCCCAAAATAAGGAATGGCGATGAAAAGAGCTCCTCGGAATATCCGAGTGTGTGATCACTTGTTTGGCAATACTCTCCATGGTGGGAGGAAGGAGGATCAGGGTGAGGATTGTGTTGACCAGACTTTTGGGCTACTGAGACTGGACTTTGTGGAAGACAGGGTGGTGCTTAACTGACTGGAAGCATTATCTGCTGCAATCCAACGGACCACCTGGTCGCACTGGTGTGACGTCGAGAGTAGTGTCCTGCGCCACCCTGCAAACTGGGACATGAAGTTAGGTAATGTGGATGAGTGTGTTTCTTGTGCTACGGCAGCAGGCACAGTTTCACCGTGCACCGGGCCACGGTCTCTGCGTGCTCCATCAGCAGCACGGCCACTTCCCCTTCCTTACTGCTTGCCTTCCACATACTAAATGGTATATATGCTTGCAAGTATGTCACACATACAGTAGCACAGATAAATTAGACTGAATGTCACTGATTTTTAGGATGGGTGCAGCGTACCACTACGTGTGTGTGGGTACTACTTAAAAGTACTTTTTTATTCTAACAATTGCATTGTACAGTATGATATAACTTTGCATTTGTGTATCTGTAAAATCCCTGTTAACAGGCCTATTAGGTGTAATTTATACATCCCACCACTAGATAGGGGTGAAGTTCAGGTCCTATATATACCTTGGTCAACCTAAGAGTGGAGTTCAGTTGAGACCACAGGTCAATGTGGAGATCAGTGAGTATATTTACACAGGGAGTGAAAAGGTGCAGATCCAGCATGTCAGCTCTAAAAAGAAGTCTTAGTCCCGAAAGGGACAAAAGAAAAGGACAGATTCAAATTCATCCAAAGAATAAAAGCCGTAAACCAGGCATAAAGGACCTTTGGGATATTTAGGCGAAGGATACCATAGCCTCTGGCAACCTCACCAGAAGTTCCAATGACATTGAAGTAACCCACTACTCCAAAAACCAAGAAACCTAAACAGCCTAAAACAGTGGATTTACAGAATTAACTCTGTACCATCTAGAGACTGCATAATTGTACTGCTGCAACTAAAAGACATCCAAAGTAAAAGTTGTGAGTTGCATCTTACCACTGTCTACCTCATTATTACTACCTATGGTTGTACCACCATTAACAGTACTGGCGTCATGACAAAAACCATCAAGGGACTCAGCTTCAACAAGCACCCTAAGCATCCCTAACATCAAGGGCACCTCAACCACCATCTTGGCTGATGCTTCCTACCACACAGTGTGCCCCAGAGGATTTTGTGCTGTCCACCTCAACTCTGTGCTGCCAGCCCAGGGAGGCTATCTGCTAACCGTGAGTAAACTGATGTACTGTGTGTTATACTATTTGACCCCTCATCGGTCCACCATGCACCTCACGTGTTGCCCCTGCGACTGGCTGGCTGCATGGGCAAAGGTTATACGGGAGATGTAGCACAAGTAATGTCGCTGCCACCAGTAGCAAAAAAATTTGACTGAATGTCACTGATGTTTACGATGGGCAAACGTTTTACAGGAGATGTAGCACAGGAAATGTTGCTGACACCAGCAGCGAAAAAATTAGACTGAATGTCACTGATATTTAGGATGGGCAAACGTTATACAGATGTAGCACAGGTAATGTTGCTGACACCAGCAGCGAAAAAATTAGACTGTCACTGATATTTCGGATGCGCTAACATTATACTGGAGATGTAGCGCAGGCAATATAGGGGCGGTAATGCACCGCCAAAACAATTGCACGCGATTTAGCGCAGATTGTGCTAAAAATATATATTGCTGCTAGATAAAACAATAGTCCTTAAAAGGACTTTTGGGTCTCTACAATAGCACTCAATTTAGCGCACATTTTGCTAAAAATATATATTGCTGCCAGTCACAACAATAGTCCCTAAAATGACTTTTGGGTCTCTAACACCAACCCTGCGTAACAAAAAGATTAAATTCTATTGAATCAATTCCCTACACTATCTGTCCCTTCTATAGCACAGCTCTCCCTGACTAACACTGAGCCAAACCACATATCATTGGGTGCTTTATAGCATCCGATGCCGCGTTCCGGACAGCCAATCACTGTAATGCCAGTAGCAACATGGCTGCATCATTACAGTGAGTGGCAGTACTTACCTGCATGTTTATTGGCTGCGTAGCGGGGAGG